>NC_089844.1:95892028-97104171 GCF_035609145.1 Eleutherodactylus coqui
GGAGTTTAAATTGTATTCTATATTTGACAGGCAGCCAGTGCAGTGACCACTAGAGGGTGGAGGCATCAGTGTAGCGACTGGACAAAAAGTTAAGCCTGGCTGCTGCATTCAGGATCCATTGGAGAGGGTAGAGTTTAGTGGTATTAGTGTACCTTGACGCCACCAGAAGCTAGGGGTTTGACAGGGGGAACACCCCTCTCACATCCCTAGCTCCCGATAGGGTCAAGCCATGAAGGTGCTAAGAGCTTAGATCAGTAGCTGTAAATGCTGCCATGTTAGCCCTGTAACTTGGCAGCGTGTAAATGTAAGAATGTTAGGCTACGAATTAAAGTGACCCCCACCGTAAGGCTGCAGGGGCTGCCAAAAAGCATGCAGACGCTTGAGCCCTCAGTGTCACCACAACAGCCGTCCCCATTGCATCTGTAGCCTGCCGTGAGTTTGAGCGCACCAGCCATCCCCCGTTGCATCTGGAGGCTACTTGTGGTCCGCTGCCTGTGTGCTGCCGGCCCGCTACCTCAGTGCAGTCAGGTGGGTGACGGCCGCTGCCTGGCTTCTGCGTCTCCGCCGCTCACAGCACCGAAAGCTGCGCCAGGGATGTGGAGGGTCACTTCCAGCCCACTACCACAGTGCAGTCAGGTGGGTGACGGCCGCCGCCTGGCTTCTGCCCCTCCTCTGCTCCCCTGCTTACAGCTCCGAAAGCTGCAGCAGTCCGCATCACAGCACTTCTCCCATGACCAGGGAAAGGCACCAGTCCTGGGTCGCCGTGCCCAAAGGCGCTTAACGGCACTTTGCACTTTCTTGCAGCTATGGCCAACGCTGTATGCCTTTGCAAATAAGGCTTAGTGGCCTTCCAGGACCTACATGACCACCGCCTCTAGCCACTCACCATTGAAAGGCGTCACCCCCCCTGTCAATCTTGACTCCACCAGGACTTCCTGGTGGCGTCAAGATACACTAATACCAAGTTTAGTGCGGAGAAAAACGATCAGTAGCGAGTTGCAATAATCAAGCAGAGAGTGGATAAGGGCAACAATAAGTTCTTGATGTCTCCACAATGAGCAAAAGGCTAATTCGGGAGATGTTTTTGAGGTGCAGGCCCTGTTAACTCAATCCAGGTATCTTCTCTCATCATATCCTCGGCAATTTTACGTACTGCTGTGGTTAAGGGGTACTCACTTGTACACTAGATAGCCCTTCAGAGTTTTTATATGCAAAATAAGCTTTGTTGAAATCGGATTGCACCCTACATTATAAGCCAACATGATAGATTGAATAAATTAGTAATAACTGGCTAGCCCGTTCTATGTTATATGCACTCTATAAAGGTTTCTCAGTATTGATTGTAAGCACTGAACTGTGAAAGTAAGCTACAAGATACGAGTCAGTGTTCTCTGTGATGTTACCCTCTGGCTGATGTATTCATTTGTTTGTGTATTTACCCTTTATTTCGGACATGGCGAAAACCATATGACCTGATGACTTGAAGGAATGTAAGACATGGTCATCTTCTGAGATGTCCCTTTCATCAATCAAGCAGTGGTTCTTCCTGCAGTTCATTGGTCATTATGCTAAAGATGTTACTTCCAAATTGGTTCCATTAAAGCGAACCTTCCTGCCTGACCTTTTACCCGCTATGAGCAACTTAATGTAGTAAAACATCAGCATTCTTAGGTGGGATCCAATCTATACAAATGTGACGAGTCTCTTGGTTCTTGATTGGAACGAAGTTACAGAAAAGATTATTTTTTTAGTATTCTTCTGCATACAGACTGGAGCAATAATTATACTTAATGGTTATTCCTGTCGCTGCAAAGCATCAACAAGTGTCCGTTTTTCTTGAAAGAAAGCATAATTCTAATGATATAGTCTGCCATCCAGGTGTTCTGGGTTTCATAAGAAAGTCTGTTTCTTTACATATTTCATCTGCATTGCAGAGTGCTTACTTTTCTATCATTATAGGCTCTCTAAGATAACTAATTGTCTCTGGAAATTGTCAGGGAGTATTTTTCTTATGTACATACTTATGATTTTTGGCAAGGATGTATATAAGCTTAGGATGACTTGGAAGCAAGAACCATTAAACTGATTAAAGTATATTTAGGAGCATTTGCTATGTAATATAATGGCTACGCAGGTGCAGTGTACAACTGGGTACACAGAGATGGAATATAGTCAAGGACTGTCAAAGTAGTATACAGTAGGACTTCAAGCATTTGGCTATGGCAATATATATTAAAACACATATAGAGGGAATTTATTAAGACCAACATTTCAAAACAGCAGTCTTAAAAGGGGTTGTCCAGTTGTAAGCTATTGATGGTCTATACGTCGGAAAGGCCACCAATAATAAATCAGTGAGGGTCTGCTAACCATGACCCTCTTTGATCAACCGTTCACGGAGTTGTTACACTCTTGCACTGAGCTGATTTCTGTAGGAAGCAGACCGCTCCGTTCCCACTGCGGTGGCCAGACTTGGTATTACATACACAACTCCCATTCACTTCAGTGGGAACATTGCCTATACCACCAAGCCTGGCCACTGTAGTGGGAATGGAGCTGTTTACTTCCTGCAGAATTCAACTCAGTGCACTGCCCAGCAAATAGGTGTATTGGCAGGTGTATTGGGTGGCAGACCCTGCTGATATACTATGAATATGAACGGTCTATTCTACAGACAGTTCACCGATAGTTTACAATTGGACAACCCCTTTAATATGATCCCTGCAGGTGCATGCATTGTCTTTTATATTAGATACATATTGGGTCATCCATGCAGCTTAAAAAAAAAAAATAAAAAAAATTCATGCCAGCTACAAGCTGGAGTTCATTCCATGTATAATTTGTGCACGTTTCTGGCATAAATTACACATAAATCTGTCAGGTTGGGTAGCGCTATATGGGTCCATCTTCAGCTGCTGGAAGGAGCCGGAAACAGCCAACAGAGTAGAAGTGCTCCCAAGATGAATATGCAGGTACTCTAAGTATTGCTTCCGTTTAAGTCAAGTTCTATTTTTGATTACAATATCTGTTCTCCATCAATCATCATTTGTTAAAACGAGCATGCTAGCGATACAGGTGACCGAAAATTACCATTGTGCTAAATCTTCCAGTCTAAACAAACCTGAATACACTTTTTATACAAATGAATATCTGTAGCCTGTTAATTAAGTGATTTCATAGTAAAATTCTAGGAAAGGACCAGGTCAGGGAAGGGCCATAGAAAGAGTCATCGTCTACACACAAAAGGTCCTTGTCAGGACACGGATGGAGGAAACAGTCACAACAACGAACATCTTGATTCTTCCAATCAGAAAAAAAAACTATGTGCAAGTTTTAATAAGACTACAAGCAGCAGAAAGGAAGCTCAACCTGCGCATTGGCAGGTAGCGGTGGAAGCTCCTTTCTTGCTGCTTTGTTTCTCCCCTCTGAAGCCTCGCTTACTCTGGCCATTGTTAACAGATGACAGCAGGATAAGTCTCATTTCACTCTGCAAGAAAGAGAAGCCATAAAAAGGAAATAGAAGTAGACAGCAGAGATCTCTTTATCTGAGATTAACAGACCTGTGCAGTCTGAGAAGCCTGTGGACCAGACAAACAAATTATTCCTGCCATTCAACCAGAAACACATCCTATGTCAGCGCAGAGGGGGCCTATTATGTATTAAATTCATTATATGCCACAGCACATAAATAATAAGACGACACAACATTGAACGGCACCTTCTCTTAACTTATGGATGACCTGGAGTGTGCTAGCATGCGTGACGATGTTATATACTAAAGACCAAGCCTGGATCCTTGGTTCTTGTAGAAAGAGTGGCAAGCTATAACCAGATCAACCACTGCCTCATATATTAGGGAGTAGCTTGCATATATCATTTCATTTATATAGCTTGGTCTATTATGCAAATTATGCAGGGATTCTAGACTTCTGATGAACATAAGATATTGATTAGGTCAGGAAGGGTATAGGTTGTCCTTAGAGAGAGCACCTGTGTGTACAGGCATATAAGCCCATGCATGCTCCTCTGGGTAATATGCAGATGGAAAAATGCCTCTACAGCGCCACCTATTAGAAGGCAGCATTCCTGCAAGTCAATGTAAGACTTTTTAACAAACCTTATAACAATGACTGAGAATTGTGAGCCAAAGACAGAATCTTCTCCATGCGCAAAGATAGAGCATGTCACGATTTTCCCTGCACCGCATTGCCATGCAGGAAAAGATCGCTCATGTTTGTCTCCATTCACAAGTATGAAGTTCATATTTGTGCGTTTCACAACACACAAGTCTCACACAATTTTCTCAGCCGTGTGAAAGCGGCTTTACAAGGCTTGTTAAAAGTCTGACATAGACTTGCAGGAATTGGTACCTTCTAATAGGTGGTGCTGTAGAGTTATTGTTCCATCTTTCCATTTTCATATTGATGAGGTGAAATGCATGAGAGAGGACATAATGATAGACCTTTCTTTAAAATGGTAGATCTTTGAATTGCTGATACACACTACATTTGTTTTTCATTTTGCCATTGTGTTAGGGCTGGCCAGGGCAGATGGACAGGGACTCCCTATGCCAACCCTCTCCCATGTCCCTACCTACTTGCCCCCCTGGGCTAAGCCCCAGGGCGACAACTGGGCGACGGTCCCTATGTTGCACTAGTGTCAGGGATCCCGGGAAGTAGGGACTGGGAGACAGACAGGTGGGAACCTGAAGCTAACAGGGCGTAATCAGCAACCAGAGAATAGTCAAAACCAGGCAGGGTCAGAACCAGAACGCATGTGCACAGTACCGAAGGATAATCAGAGGTGAAGTCAGAGGCAAGCCGTAGTCAAACACTAGAAGTCAAAGTCAGAGATAGCGGGTGTCGGCAGAACGGATCAAAACCAAACACTTGCAATGAGAGACTAGCCGACCAGGTTTATATGTAGAACTCCCGGCCCAGAGGGCGGGGAGAAGTCACATGACAACCAGGGGGAATCATAAAACTGCCTCCCCCCAGCGGCGCGCACTGACCAGAGTGCTGTGCGGCTGACAAGTGGACAAGCATGCCCGCACACGATGCAGGGCGCACCGCCGCCCGCCACAACCAACCACCAGAGTGGGGGAACCCCGGACAAAGATGCCAGACCGGGCCCCCGCACCCCTGGTGGCAACCCCAATTCTACCACATTGTAATTGTTAGCATCTTGATTTGTGTATATTTATCAACTATCTTTGTTGAT
This sequence comes from Eleutherodactylus coqui, assembly GCF_035609145.1. NCBI lineage: Eukaryota > Metazoa > Chordata > Amphibia > Anura > Eleutherodactylidae > Eleutherodactylus > Eleutherodactylus coqui. Next base: position 95,897,249 of record NC_089844.1, read on the forward strand.
CTGACTGCAGCCTGAAAACAGAGCAAGTGCCCAGAATGCAGGTGTGGCACTGGATATGCCAGGAGGGGCGAGTTCTGATGGGCAAACTTTAGACCAAACTGAACTTTTTGCAAAGTTTTTCAAAATTAGTATTAACCAACCAACCCGGAAGTTTACTAAAACTATATAAGAGCCATAAAAGCCCTAAATAACACTCTAAGAGTGTTTTGCAGGGCTTTTATAGCTCTTAGACAGTGATATACACTAGTGTGCAGTACTACTGTTGAGTGAACCGAATCAGTAGAACCCTATTTTGGGTGGAAATATAAGTGATAAAAGCTATCACTCGCTGAATGGAGGCGGAGCACCTTAGATATTTCTTTTGGTCGTCTCTATGCAGAGTAAACAGGCAGTCTTTCATAGATCAATGACTGCCTGTTTACATAAGCTGATCATTTGATTTTTATGCCTACATAAACCTAACGATGAACGATAAGTAACCAAATTATTGGTAGGCGTTCAGTCGCGGCAGTGTTTACACTCAATTATTTTTCAGTTTTGCATGATCCAGTGATTAATGGAATGCAAATTGTACTGTGTAAAGGCCCATTTACACTGAACAACGATCGCTCAAAATTTGCTCAAACTGTCGTTTGAGCAATCATCTTTACATAATTAAGTAGATAATTTGCTACTTAAGAGTTATGCAGGCGGAGTGGGATACCACTGAGAACAAAGCAGCTGTTTTGTATATGCAAACAGCTGCATTGTTCTCGGAGCTCTCAGCTGGTGTGCCACTGGGAACTGCCAACGGTATACCAGCTGAAAGAATACCATCAGCGTCTCCCGCTGAGAAAATCAGCGTGCAGCGCTGATAAGAGTCATCTCTGATTTAAATCACCGATGAACGAATAGCGTATGAACAGTGCACGATGGCCGCGCGTTTAGATGCAACGATTATCGCTGAAAAGACTGCTTTTGAGTGAATTTTGAGTAATAAATTTATAATAAATATTATGTCTAAAAGGGCCTTTAAACGACCCTTAAAGAATCTGCTACTAACATCTTGTTAGCAGATAAAGGATACATTCAAATGGCTGTGTAAAGTCTATGCCTTAAAGGGTCAGAGCTGGTTTGGTGATATAAGGGGGAATCTACACAATATTAGTCAGCTGGTTTACTTATAGCTGATCATGTGTACATATATGTAATGTACTGAAGAGGTTGATTAACCTTGAAAATACGTTTATTAACAGGCCCTGTTTTATAGCAAGCCTCAATGCCTGATAGATATGTATAGATTTACATGGATGGATATTGGAATTGGTCAATAGTATGTTAGCAGATGCACCCTGCCAAATAAAGCCCAACAGTACTGCACAGTGTTGAGTGAACTTTTAAAAAGTTTGATTCTATGGGTCCGCCCCAGGAGGAAGGGCAAAGAAGAAGAAGCAGCAGCATAGTGGCTCAGTGGATAACACTGTTGCCTTACAGCACTGGAGTCCTAGGTTCAAATCTGACCAAGAATATCATCTGTATAGTTTTTGTATGACTGTTTGTAGAAGCCCACACAAACATCCATGCGAATGTTGTCCTTGGTCAAATGTGAACCTAGAACCACAGTGCTGCAATACAACAGTGCTAACCACCCTGCTCCTTCCACAGTAGCAGGAGGAAGAGGATGAAGCTGCATGGTGGCTCAGAAGTTAGCACTTTTGCCTTGGAGCACTGGGGCCTTAGGTTCAAATTTGACCAAAAAATAACATTTTCATGGATGTTGTCCCTGTGTTTGTTCTTATTTTCAATAAGAATACGTGCTACATAAGGTTATTATTATGAAGCAGAAACAAACAGGGAGAACTTACAAACTCCATGCAGATGTTGTCCTGGGTCAGTACTTTAAGGCAACAGTGCTAGCCACTGAGCCACCATGCTTTCTTTATACGCTTCTTCTGGAGAAGAAGAATGAGAAGATGATCTTCTCCTCCTACTGCTCCTTTTCTTTCAGAAGAAAGCCTAAGGAAAAGCATGGTGGCTCAGTAGTTAGCACTATTGCATGGCAACAGTGCTGGGATTCTAGGTTCAAATCTGACCAAGAACAACATCTGCGAGGTGTTTGTGTGGTTTACCTCTCACATAACAGTAGGTTAATATAGATTGTAAGCTTAAACACAGACAGAAAATATAAAGTGTATAAGGCTCTGTAAAAAAATTTTTTTTATATATATATACACATACACACACTCCATGTAGATTTTGTTCTTTGTTAGATTTGAACCTAGGGGAACAGTGCTAACCACTGAGCCACAGGACCACAACCTTCTTCTTCTTTTAGTATGTGTGGCAGAGACGACCTACCCGAGGTTTGGGTTCATGACAATCAGAACTTTTAGCAAAGTTGAACCTAAACACTGAGTTCATGCAACACTAGTACTACATTCCAGAAGAATGCCTTTCCTATCAGATTTCTGCTGGATTTTATGTGGTGTAAAGTCTACACAAATACTTCAAGATTTCAATTCCGATGCCAGAAGAGCTGTGAGCAGCCCTGGATGTGTAATAACAGATATTTTAATGCACGCTTTCCTAAAACTGTAAAATAACATTCAAAGTTGAACAAATACTTTAAATGATTGTCTTTGAAAAACCCACTTACTGAGCCGACTAGTGAGGAACTAGTATAAGGAAAACCGTGAAATCACCATGTTTGGTGTAATGCCATTGGGGCACATCCATGTGTGGAAAGCATACAACAAACTAACGATCCCTCTAGCCAGGAATACCTTCCATATTACGCTCTTCAGTGCTACAGAAATCCCAACTCTAGTAAACTACGTGATTTTTCTGCAGTAATGTTGCATTTTTGCACCTCGCTTGTATTCTCTCCCACGTCAAGTTAAGACTCGTCCTTCCAAAACAAGTTCAGGCATGTTGAAATTGGTCTTAAAATAATATTTGCACAAGGAATCCCCGAGGAACAAACTGCAGCACATATGAATAAGCAATTATGTTAATCTGGTAATGGCAGGAAGACATTTTGCTCCTAAACAGTAGACCTGTTAATATAATGATGATATCTCTGTTGGAATACTGTATTAAGGTTCAAATGAATTCTATATCCTTATACAATAAATATGAAGTGAGGTGAAACGATTAAAGCACATTAACACCTACACATACAATGCATTGTACAATTAGGTTTGAGATCCGCTAATAACCTATTTTACTGTATAATCTACAGAGCCATTGCTTTTTATTAAAAAGGCCCAAAAATGGTACAAACTTAACGGGGTTTTTCCAGGGAGAATACTACTGATGGCCTATCCTCTGGACCCCAACGATCAGCTGAGTGGACGCATGCTGTCAGCACTGCAAATACACAGGGGCCACGTGATACAGGAAGAATGGAGTCAATGAAAGTCAATGGAGCATGCTCCATTTCACTGCATACCACGCAGCGCGAGCCCTGGTATAGGCAGTGTATGAAACACTGTTGATACGCAATACATTGAAAACGCCACCCATAGGCATACGCAACCCTGCTCTTAAACAGAGGGGGAATTTAAAAAAAAAATAAGTTGCGCTGCGCATGCCCATGTGCATGTGATACGCAAGCATGTGCAGTGCTCTCACAACCATACACAGTCTCTGCAAGCTCTCTACCGGCAGAGCCAGCGTTTACAAACATTGATAAAATGCTGTGGGGAGACCCACAGCGTTTTACCGATATGTTCGTGGGCACGAGCCCTTACTATGCAACTATCAGCTGCATTCTCTGAGACAAACTACAGTAAGTGGATATCGAGCCAAATCGTTAACCCCTGAAGGATCACCCCCTTTTTTTGTTTTAGATTTGTGGTTACTCCTCCGCACTTTCAAAAAAGCATGAATTATTCTATTGCCAATGCAGCAGTCTGAGGGCTTTCTTTTTGTGGTACAAGTTATATTTTTCAAATGTACTATTTAATGTAGCATATCAGATAGCTGAAGGTAAAGTGCCCTGATGCAAGCACCGAGTCATGACTGACTCTTCCGGTGACGTCACATCGTGATGCTTTTGTGGCAACTGATCACAAATTACTTTATACCAATAAAGATGCCACTGCGGAAACACAGTATGGGGACACAGATTGGTTTGGGGTGGGCAAAGGTGTCCGACAGGGTTGCATCCTTGTTTAACCCATATGCAGAAGTGATATTTCGGAAAATAGATCTAGAGGAATTGGAAACCGGAGTGAGAATACATGGCAGAAACATCAACAATCTCCGTTCTGCGGATGACACAACTCTGCTTGCAGAAACAGAAGCAGGTCTGAAGCAGCTGATATGGAGGATTAAAACTGAAAGTGAAAAAATGGGCCTGTACCTGAACTTAAAGAAGATTAAAACTATGACAACTGCAAAAAATGGCAATGGGGCCATAGAATGTGTGGGAGGGTTCACCTTTTTTTGTTCAAAAATTGACTAGGCTGGAGAATCTTTGCCAGAGATAAAATGTAGGATGGCATTGGGACGAAGCGCAATGCTAAACATGGACAAAATCTGGAAAAGTAGGCATATCGGTACAGCAACTAAACGTAGGATAGTGTAAACCCCCGTTTTCCCGATAGCCATGTATGGATGTGAAAGCTGGACTGCAAAAAACGCTGACAGAAGGAGGAGTGATCTTTTGAGCTGTGGTGCTGGCGAAAGCTGCTGCGTATGTCCTGGACAACGAGAGTAACAAACAGAGAAGTCCTGAATCGTATAAGACCTCATATATCACTGGAGGGAAGATGGCCGGGCTCAGACTCACGTATTTTGGCCATGTAATGCGAGCAGAGTCGCTAGAAAAATCTATAATGCTTGGACAGATCAGTGGCAAAAGAAGACACGGCCGCCAAAGGACACGATGGCTGATACTGTCAGAGCTGATACTGGCATGGATATCACACAACTGAAAGAAGCAGTGCAAAACCAAAAAACATGGAGGGAGGGAGCCTTAGGGTCGCCGGGGGTCGTGAACGACTAAACAGCTAACAACAACAAGGTACTGAAAAACTTTACAAAAAGTGGAGTAAAATGGAAAAAAAAATGCAATTTTACCATCTTTGGGAAGCATTGTTTTACGGTGTACATATTGTAGCAATAACAACATGATAACTTTATTCTGCGAGTCGGTACAATCTGGATGATACCAAATTTCTTTAGTTATTTTCCTATGCTATTTTAAAAACAAATAAAATAATGGAGTGCATGTGAATTCTTGATTGCTTTTTATTAATTTTTTCTTAGAGACAGGGTAACCAAGAAAGTGCAATTCTGGCATTGTGCATGTTTATTTTTTCTGACAATATTCACCATTCAGGAATGATAATGCTGTTTTGATAGATCAGCCATTTATGGACACGACAATATCAAATTGGTTGGGGTTTTTAAAACTTTTAACATTCAGTAATTTTTTTAAATAAGTATTTTTCTACTTCTTTTTCCTTTTTTTAGACCGGTCCCTTAAGGGAACGTGAACTTGTGGTCATTATACTGTATTCTGACAGGCAGTCTAATCAGGACGTGACACAGTCATGCTTTGACAGGCAATCATTCATAGCAGCATTCAGAAATCCCAGAGCTTCCATGATGACAGAATGGCACCTTGCGATCTCATTGGGAGGGGGCTGTTTGAGACCCCCGAATGCCGATTGGGGCATTTAATATTCCCTTGTCAAAAATGACAGTGACATTTAAAAGGGCTAACAGAAGCGTGAGCTCTTTCAAATATAACTGGCACTCCGTGTATGGAGTTGGACTGGCTCCCAATCCTACTCCATACAAGCCTCGAACTTGGAAGGCATACATGTATGCCCTTTAGGCTTAAGGTTTTGGAGAAGAGTATAAAAGTGGCCAAGCCCTTTAACCACAACGCAATATCAATGCTAGAATACTTATGATTTCAAAGAATAGAATTTTTGTATTTTCGGGAATGACAAGAGACATCTAGAAAGTGATGCGTAAAGAACAACGGCAGAGGTTAACTCTTTACTACATGCCTCTTCATCACATATTCATTTTACTATTAAAGCTATCCCAGTTGTACAGTTCCTCAGGATGAGGGAAATCTACAGCTCAAACAACGGCATCATATGAACAAGCAAGGGATTTGAAACCAAGGTTTCTAGTTAGAGGATATAGCCAGATAAGCATAAAAGTAGGTACAAAGGGCCAAGGGCTACTCAAAGGAAAGATCTGTTTCAACCCTAGAGTTCAATTAAAAACAAAAGACAAAAAAAGCGAGATTTATCTTAGCCTTTAGCAATGAATGACATGCCTTCTAAAACAATGCCCTATATTAATGACACAAACTATTCGCACGGCAAACCTATCTAAATCTCTCCATGAAATCAAGGAGAATGGAAAGAAGTCTTAAGGCCTATTTACACTGGACAAATGTCGGCCAAACGATGCCCGACACTCGTCCCCGCACATACTCGCTCCCATGCTGCTGCACAGGAGCGAGTATCACTGGCTCTTTGACAGAGCAGCCAGCAAGGAGCTGGGGTGACTGGAGATTTCACTCCACGCTCTCCCCTGCCCCTTTCCATTCACTTAACATAGTGGCCGTTCAGTAGTGAACGGCTGCTCTTTACACTGAACGATCATCGTTCAGGATTTTAAGCTGCATAAAATCCTGAACAATGATGGTTCAGTGTAAACCGAAGCCTTTCACGACTGAATGGCCGCTGCTTAGAGTCAATGGAGAGGGTCGGGGGAGAGCGAGGAGAGAAATCTCCTCCAGCCATCCCGGACCACTGCTGGCTGCTCTGTGAGCGAGCCAGCGATACTCACTCCTGTGTAGCAGCACAGGAGCGAGTATGTGTGAGGACTAGTGTCTGGCGTAGTTTGCCCAACATCTGTTGAGTGTAAATGGGCCTTTAGTGAAAAACATTATGTGACTATTAGCCAAACAATCCTTTTAAAACACACACAGATGAAAGTGGCCTGTGCCTATACATTAAATGGCAACCTTAGGGCGCCCACCCACTGGCGTTTGCGTTTTCCGCGGGAAAAAAACGTTTACCGCGATTTTTCCGCGCGTTTTTTGCGGCGTTTTCGCGGCGTTTTCGCGGCTTTTCCATTAATTTCCATTGACTTTCATGGGTGCATTAGGAGAAAAATAAGGACACATATGCAACTGACAGTTCCTATGTTAAAAACGCAAACGCAACGCAAAAAAAACGCCAGTGGACAGGAACACATGTTATCTCTATGCCTGTGCAGGAAAAACGCAAAACGCAAAACGCAGGTAAAAAAACGCCAGTGGGTGGGCGCCCTTAGTAGAGACACTGGCCTTCCAGGGTTGGAATTGCCCTGTATAAGACAGGTGACCGCAGATTGCAGCATAAAAATCAAGAGAGCAAGTTTTCCATAGATTTGGGAACTCACACTGAAACCAAACAGGAAAATTGAGCAATCTAAGAGACTTAGAATAAGGCATGGTCATTGGTGCTAGACTAACTCAGCCCAGTAATTAAAAAACTGCCAACTTTGTGGCATTTTCTCATACAATGGTGTGTAGAGTATACAGAGAATGTGGCGCAATTGAGAGAATACACCCAGTGAAAGGGGATCTTGTGGACATAAACAACTAGCTGACAAAAAAGTACCAATGCACTTTGCAGCAATTTGGGTCTGTCTCCTACTGTAAGGTAAATTCTAACAAGTCACAAATGATGGGAATCCACTTATCAAAACCAGACTATACTTTGTTATGATCTGAATTCCCATTTCAATGGTGCCCTACATCCCTACCCTATTTAGGTATAATATTAACTCCCTCAACCGAGGATCTTCCAGCTGCAACCTTCCCTCCATTAAAAATGTTGCTACAAAAATCCCACTTACACTACTTAGCTTGAAATATCTCCCATAGGTCCACATCCTGTGCCTCCCACTGGGAGCAAAATCAGAAACTTCTGGCTAGATGGTTTTACTTGCCTCTAAGATGGTCTCAAATGTGGAGGGGGATCTGGCCCTCTTGTTGGAGAGGATGTGGAGGGGTGGGCTCTCTTCTCCACATATTTTGGACATGCCCTTAACTGCCTCACTTCTGCGACCACATCACACAGTTCATAAATCACCCTCCAGCCTTCTATTGCAATAATAGAGCCAGAGCTAGCCTTGCTTCTCTTAAGGCCCTTTTAGACACAACGATTATCACTCTAATTTCGTTCAAAAGCCATTGTTTAAGCGATAATCGTTGTGTCCATCTTGCGCCCGTCGTGTCGTTTTCGTTAAAGATTCGCTCGTCGTTTGTCTTTCAGTGTGCTTAAAATCCATTGTTCGGCTGTTTGCTTATCATTTGGTCTAAATGACATTGTTCAGTCGTTCAGCGATTTTAGGGGGGTTTTCAATGCAAACATTACATAATGCTAATACAACGACTGAAAAGCCCAACATTTTCCAACGATTTTCGTTAGGAAAAAAGCGTTAGTCTTTAAAAGCAAAACCAGCGCTCACTTTTATCAGTATAACGCATTTCGAGCGATAACCTATGTGTCTAAATGGGGCTTAAGGCATAGAAAATATTCCGCACAGTCACACAGTGATTATATGCCATATTTTCCACACTTCCCGAATACTAATTGCCAGGAAATGGAAATCCAAATACATGTCCACAGGGGAAGAGGTGAAGGAAACTGTCTCTTTAAATTATTTGTATGAAAAAATGATTACTAACCAAAAGGAAAACATGGGTCAGTTTAGGGAAAACTGGGACGCCTGGACCCAGATGCTACCAATCTCCTCGGGACCTGATTGGTTTGGGTGTTTTGATTTACTTCCCTCTCTACTCTATCCACCCCCTTTGTGACAAGTTCTGGCTCTGGCTTTAAGATGTTGCACTTTGAGCAATTAAAATGTAATTCTGAACCTTAGACATAATTTTCCTATTTTCTCTTACTTGTACTTACATTTTCTAATAGTTTAAAGCCTGTTCAGGAGATTAACTATACATCGAAGCTCCAGCTATATGGCTCCTCCATTATGGAAAAAGGAAGTACACTAATGAGGTACCTTTAAGGTTCCATCCTTCCCCCTTCACTCCTCCCTATTTTTGCTTTGTATACGTTGGACATGCCAATTAAAATGTATTTTTTTTAAAGAATGGTACTGATGAACAAGCGGTCCACAGTCAGTGGCAGTAGTGATCCAACTACCATGTCCGAATACAATATTTGCAGTTGACCATGATGAACTGTTGTGTTTCTGAAGGCCAAAAGACACCTATCAATCTAGTGATCACTTAATGTAGGTGGCCCTGAGGGAAAGTCACCTGTTGACGGTAAATTTTACATACGAATATGCGAAACAGTGTATATCTATATATATAAATTCTGGGAATATATAAAATAGGTGATCCCAGTGGTGTGGCAGGGAGAGGAAGACACCCAGGCAAGAACAAAGAGAAGGCTGCATGCAGTAGGCATTGTGATAAGCACACCACAACGCTCTGCCTTATTTTGGAGGAAGACACATATTGAAGAGCCACACATAACTTAACATCTAAGTTCACACTCAGCATGTTCCTTCTCGCCTCTTTGAGGTTTGATTTTAAATGAGACACCTGGGGTTTCTACTGTCAATGTTTTGGAAGATTTTTAAGACAAACTCCCATCTTGGTATAAAAAGAGCCGCCCCGCTTTCAGATTAATCTCTCAGGCATGTAATAAGTTTTATGATTCATTACATTCATTTGTATTCTTTTCCGAGCTCTTGATAAAGCAAATGCACAGTACTTCAAAACGGTCATTGGATCCTGGTATTTCAGCAAAGATTATGAACAGTGAAATTATCCAATTCATTGACATGTGGCCTGGCGTCCATATAATCTTTGCTACTTGTTCTTTTTTCCACAAAAGTTCATTATAGCAAGATTTATGTATTCAATTTAAATAGCACCTTCATACATGTGCCCGGACTATTCTAAAGCCTCATTCATTTTACAAATCTTTTTCCACCAATGTAATATAATTGTGAAATGGTGTGTGATAAGGATAGTTTTTTTTACTCGGAAATAAGGTGCCGAGGCAAGTCAAATCTTACTTATTCTGAAAGTTCATTGGAATTTCCGTATACAGTAATTACAAGCTGGAGTAATAAATTAGAACTGTATGCATAGGTAGGAGTAGAGGAAGCTTCAATAAAGGGTTCGGAAAAATAAAATTAGAGATAGCGCTTACTGGGGGTGTTAAAGGGGTTCTACTACAATTCCAAGTTGATCCCTATTTACAGGATAGGAGATAACTTGCTGATCAGTGGGGGTCTCACTGCTGCGATCTGCACTAATCTTGAAGATGGAGGACCTCTTCTTTACTACAAGGTTACTGTATCCCCTGTAGCAAGGAGGAGACTTGAATGGAGAGCTGGTCACACAAGTGCACTAGTGCTCCATTTACTCTCAATGGGACTCCGGAGACAACCAAGGGGGGTTTGCTCGGCTATTTCCGTCAGACCCCGTGAAATAAATGGAGCGCTGACCATGCATGCTCGGCTAGCACTCTATCCCAGTGACTTCACTGCAGGGAAGGGCAATGGCTCCTGTAGTGAAAGGAGAGCAGGGCACAGCGGTTCCATTCTCAAGATCGGCAGGGGTCTCAGCAGTAAAACTCCCACAGATCAGCAAGTTATCCCCTATCCTGTGGATAGGGACTAATCTGCAATTATAGCACTACTCCTTTAAGGTGGAACTCTAGTTTTCTGGACTGGAATTTAACAGTTGCTCTGCATTTTTTATGTAAAACACAGTATTATGGAGAAATAAATGTTCACATAGTATACTGTTCTGTTGAGCCTAAATTCCAGTTTAGGTTTATTTGGTCTCTTGATGGCAAATAGGTCACGATTCAGAGTACATAAAAATGTAAAATAATAAAAAGGACACTTACCTTATAAATAGAGATGAGCGAACGTGTTCGGCTCCGCCCCTTTTCGCCCGAACACCGAACTTTGCGAGCAATTCCGTGCTCGGGCGAAAAAAGTTCGGGGGTCACCGTGGCAGCGCGGGGGGGTGCGGCGGGGAGTGGGGGGGAGAGGGAGAGAGAGAGGGCTCCCCCCTGTTCCCCGCTGCTGCCGCCCGCGCCGCCGCGCCTCTCCCCGCCCCCCGGCGCCCGCCGAAGCTTTACGCGCGGACACTGAAGTCCTCGGCAAAGCCGGTGTCCGGGTGCGTAAGTGTTCGTTAAGAACACGTTCGCTCATCTCTACTTATAAACCATCAAATTTTCCTTACCGACTTCATATTCCTTTGCAACACCTCTAGGATACTGTGGCAACGTCTAAGGCCTTATTCACATGGGCGAGCTTTGGATGCAAGTCCTGTCCAATTATACAACGGAGCAAACTCGGACAGAACTTGGACCCATCAAAATCAAGGAAGCTTTTAAGAATAGTGATTGTTTTCCTTTCATGAAAAAAACAATCGTAGCATGTCCAATTCATGGACAACATTGGGACATGCAATATCCGTGTGCTGTCTCATGCGGGAATCCTGGGCGCAACTCACACTCGGATGTCATTGGTATCTGTTGATGTAGTTTAAACTGTCACTACCTTCAGTGGCCCATATAAGGAAATGCTAGTGGCTACTGGTAGGATTTGCATAATATTAAAATGAGCAGAACTGGTTTTAGCTATTCAGACAACAAAGAATCACTTTAAATGATGTTGTCTGCTGGAGAAAATCTATTCTCAAATCACTTATTCGGGGTTCCTGACTTAAGGTCCTTTTCCAGAAAACGAAGGTCGGGCAAATGATGCCCGACACTCGTCTCTCTGTTTCCTCGCACCCGTACTCCTACACGGGAGCTAGCAGAGCAGTCTCGCTCACGGAATGGCCAGCAGGGGGCCAAGGCAGTGCAGGGGATTTCTTTGTTCTCGCTCCTCCACCCCTCTCCCTTCACATAATACAGCCTCCGTTCACTACTGAACGGCCGTTGTTTAAACAGAACAATGAGCTTCAAACACTGATCTTTTATGCAGCATGAAAGATGAGCGATAAAGCTCATCGTTCAGTATAAACGGCCGCCGTTCAGTAGTGAACGGCGGCTGTGTTATGTGAATGGAGAGTGGCGGGAGAGAGAAATTTCCTGCACTGTCCCGCCCCCCTGCTGGCCGCTCCGTGTGCGAGCCAGCTGTGCTAGCTCTTGTGCAGGAGCACCGGAGCGCGAGGGTACAGGGACGACTGTCGGACATCATTTGCCAGATCACAGAGTAGAAATAAAGAGTGTCTATCTGTGGAGGACCAAGTACATCCATGCAGTAAACCAAACAATCATTTCAAGGGGCACTACTTCGTTTCCCCTTCAGTGGTGCTGTACCAACACTGCTATGCAGTTTGTTTTTGGAGAGCCCTTAAAACTACAAGGATTGTACAAGGTGAACAATCCCCTCCAGTCTTTCATATAGTACATAGTGTGCTTATTTGTAGAGATTTTGCAGCTGGACCTTGCAGTTCTATACAGTTGAGAACACTAGATACAGGAACCAGGCAGTGTTACAATTTGTAGTTTCAGCAGAGCTTGGAGTGTAGACCCAAGAAGGTCCAGCTTGAATATTTTAGGGAGGAACAATATGGCAGCTATAACCCTCTTATAAAATGCTGCCTTATTTTTGTTTAAAAATGGGGCGCCATCCTTAAGAACACGAACAGTACTTTTCATAGTTACAAGCTGAATGCAAAGCCAACATTGTTTTACGTTAATCACTGACCATGCCATCGCTATTCACCAAGCACAGTGAATGTGACCTTCATGAGTGTACACCGGAGATGGAAGGTGATTTCTGGAGCCATATTCCCCATATGTTACCATATTTTAGCTTAGAATCGTACAAAAATTTTTTTGCAGATATTTCTGTCTTTTCAGACAAAAGAGATGCAGACTGATGAACATGAGATTTTTTTCCTGTAATTAAAATGTTCATGAGACCAACTGCTCCTGTGATTGGAGGTGGTCAGTAAGTGCTTCTTTTAATAAAATGTTAAATAACCCAGTACAAAAGTATAGTAATAGCATGAGTCAACCTACCAACCCCTAGACAACGACCTTTGATTCTTGCCACTGGAGCCATTACTCATAAGTTTTAACGATACTTTAATGTGAAGTCACATACAGACCAGAGATAATTCCATGCACATTTATTACTCCAATTTATTAACATTTTCAGAAATATACTGCAGATTATTTGTGAGCCACGTGTGTAATAAGGCGGATCATGTTATATTTATGTACTTGATACTTCCAAAGCAGACGCATTTTACATAAAAAATACTCAACAGAAATTCTGTTCACTGCTTATATTTCAGGGAATTTGTGACATTTCAACTACGGATGAGTGAACATTTAAAAAATTTAACCCATCCAGTTCACCGAACTGTTGCAAAAAGTTTGACCGAGTACAAAATAGTTTGAACTGAAGTGGAAGTGCACCGAAATCTCTGAAACTGGTGTATAAACTCAGAGTATTAGGGCTCCTCTAGACAGACGTATTCCGGGGCGTTTTTGCACGTGCAAAATACACACATGCAATACACAGAGAATAGAACTTCTTGATATCAATGGGTTCATTCTTATTGCCTATGTTTGTGCAAGCTGCTCTATTTTCCTGCATATTTGCGCACCAAGGGTCCACATAGAAGTCTATGGGAAGTGCACAAATGTGCGCGCAATACACAACCGAAGGCGCAATATGCTGCGCAAAACCACCAGGAAAAGCACACACCAGTATCTCATTAGACATTGTAGCCATTTATATCAGGGAGGGGGAGTGTCTCACACCCATGTTAACACGCCATGAACACTGCGCAAAAACATTGCGCAGAGGCAAGCATATCTGCGCATACATTCGTTTATACAGGGCCTTTATGGCTATTAGGCTGCATTCACACAATTTTCATGCTCGAGTTCTTTCCGATTCCAGAAAGGACAAATCCGCACATGACAAGAATGAGTTAAATTCACATTAGCGATTTTTTACTTGAACCGATGGTCCAAGCTTGAGAAGTCACCGTATGTCCTATTTTTGGGATTAATCTTCCTCATAAATAGCCCATTATTTTTTATGGCAGTAAGGAAAAAAAATGCATTACATTCACTTGATTTTTTTTACCCTTTTTAGGCCTCATGTCCACTTGCAAATTCTAATTTAAAATCCGCAGCGTTTTTCCTGCACGCGGATCCGCATCCCATAGGGGTGCATAAGAAACCCGCAGGTAGGTAAATACCTGTGGATGTCATTTTTCCCTGCAGGCGCGGGTCCCGCGTGCAGGAAAAAATCCGGACCATGCTCCATTTAGGTGCGGGGCTCCCGCGGGCTTCTATTGAGGCCTGTGGAAGCCACCCGGATCCGCGGGAGACCTAAAATCAGAATATACTCACCTGCTGCGAGCCGTGCGTGTCTTCCCTTCTTCCCGGCCGGATCTTCTTGCTTCGGCCCGGCGGATGTGCCCAGCACGCAGCAGGTGAGTTTATTCTAATTTCAGACCTCATGTCCGCGGGGCAGGAGGGACCCTCTACGGATTCTCCATGGAGAATCCGTAGCGGGCCTGATTTTCCCCGTGGACATGAGGCCTTAGGCTACATTCACCCGGGCGAATGAGATATTGGACCAAGAAACTGCCTTGTCAGTGTGCGTTTTACCTGCGAATACGAGGCGTTTTTCATGCAAAAACAATTCACATCACTAAAGTGAAATGGCCATCTTCTGCTGCTTGCTTCACGCACGTCAGAGGATCCGCACGCGTTTCACATTGATTTCAATGGGAAGCATCACATTGCACTCGGGTGCACATCACACGGCATGCGATGCGTTAGACTGTCACATTGAAAACAATGCGCAAAAAAAAAATTTTTTTTTAAATTGGACATGCAGTGATTTTTAACCTCGCAGCATTCTTGTGAAAAGGTTGAGAGCAATTGGTGTCAAATTGCAGAAAAATGACTGGCAAACAAGTGCGACGCATATCAGATATTCACTAAAGTACATCGCACTCAAAAGTATGAATACAGCCTTAGGGCTCTTTCCCATGAGCACATATACGGCAACGGTGTTTTTACGTTTTCACGCCTGCTCCATACAAGCGCTTGAATGGGCATTTTTTTGCAATCACGAACAGCGTTTTCCTATCCACTCACATGACCGTGTCATTTTTAGTGAAAAAAATACGCAGCACCCTGGAAAACCTTCGGGATGCCTTCCAGTGTCTATATAGGGAAACCTGTAAGATTTTTGCAGCGTTGCACGCTGCATAAATGCCCCCCTCGCTTCTCTTTCCCTGCTCCCATAGGAATCTACAGGACCAGCCGGCGTATATTGGCCAAAGGATAGTTCCAGAACTATGTTTTAGCTGAGTGTATATGCGCCGGCTGCGTATATGTTCTATTTTTCGCGTTGCCGGCGTATTTACGCACCGTATATTCGCCTGTGTGAACGGCTGCATTGGAAACCAATGCTTCACATGGGTACCATATATGCGCCCGGGCGTGGAAACGTGGCGTATATGCACTCATGGGAATAAAGCCTTAGACAGCATTATACGCGCGGTGTTCAGGACTGGTATTGAATAAGCAAATGAGTAGAACGCTTGTTTGGGTCAAACTTTGCAAAAAAGCTCAGTTTGGGTTTGCGCCAAGCCAAAACTTTAGCAATGCTTGAAACAAAGTCCTGCTGGTTCAGTTCGCTCAACACCAATTATACTCCGTTTGGTTTATTGTAGTCTACATAATATGCACCGGAAGAGAAGGGGGAAAGTGTAGTTTTGTTGACTGTTAATATATACGAAAAAGAAGCCTTTTGACAATTATGGGATAGGAATACCTATGAAAAATTGTAATTTAACCCTTTAGTGGCTAAGCCGTGGAACCTTCTCATTTGCTGGATATGGAGGGAGGTGTTATACCAAAGAAACGTTATGCTGGTCTGCTCTGTAAATTCCTCCAGTTTATTTTTGTTACTAAAAGATACACAAAAATACAACTGAACCCCTGGGACCTCTGATAGTGTCCAGAACGGGAGGTTTATGTGAACCAATCTGCAATTTTATTATTATTTGAAACAACTTGTTATCAATTTGCCCTGCTATGTTAAGGACACTATGGACGTCTTGGGGAGATGGCATAGGAGCTGTATGGAACCGGACATATTCTGGTGTATTATATACCAAAAATAGATATCAAGATGGGCTGGAGGCGGTCCGCTTCTTCCTGGGCACTACCAACTGCTTTTGAGGCGTAACACAATTATTTTACTTTTAAAGATAATTTTTTTTCTCAGAATCAGGGGACTGCTATGGGGGTGGCTTGTGCGCCCTCGTATGCTAATCTCCTTTTGGGCTTTTGAGAGAGGGAGATTTTTCACAGCAAGGATGCACAAGCTGTGGACCATGTTGGTAGAGTTATATTGATGATTATTTTTTTGGCAAGGGTGCAAGGATGAATTAACAAGGATTTATGTCCTATCTAAATCTGAATGATCGGAACATCAAATTGACATAATAATATCATAGATCTCGCATTGAGTTTTTGGATTTTGCCATTGGGAAAGATTTTGGTAGTATATTGCAAAAAGAGATTTTTTTCAGAAGCAGACCTTGGTCAATTTATTATTACATGCTTCTTCTTTTCATACTCCCTGCACAAATAGGGCTGTCCCATTTGATCAATTCATCAGGATGAGGCAGAACTGCTCATTGAAGGCTAAATTTGAGCAGCAGTAAGTTGATCTGTGGACAGATTTTTGGAACAAGAATATAGGTGGAGATCTATATGTAGGGGTTATAGATGTGCTAAAAGAACTTCTGTGTCAGAGTTATTACAATCGAATAAACAGCCAATGGAATTAGATGGTTGCATTAGATCATTTTCCACCTTTAATAACAAATTGGGTGTTATGGGCTTCATTTTGACTAAAGCCCCATTTACACACAAAGATGATCGCTCAAAATGATTAAGCATAAGCTGCTAATGGACACTTATGCCCATTAGTAGCTTATTAGCTTCATTTGCATGTAAGAGAGCATCCCTGAGCTGTATGCAGAGAACAGCAGGTAGTATGCTATCTGCATACAGCCCCTTTGTTCTGCCATTGGACTGCAGCTGAATACAATGTTATCAGTGCACCCATGGAGAATCACAGCCTGCAGTCCCTGCTATCAGCTGCCCGGCCGAACTATGGATTTTAAACTAAACTAAAAATCATTGCTCGGACAAAAAGCGAATGATGGTAGCATTTATACACAACGCTTTTCGCTCAAAAGACATTGTTTGAGTGAATTTTGAGCAATAATTATCGTTGTGTGTAAATGAGGCTTTAGTCGGACTATTATTTAGTGCTTTCTCTGACAGACCATTGATGATTGTGAGATAGAGCCGTAATCTTGGTGATATGCTCGTTAGGAGTCCTTATTTACCTAGGCTTAGGAATGTATTCACTCCGAACCCCTCTCACAAGGGTTGTTTCCCATGTGGTGATTGCATTGCCTGCAAAAATATATTATGATCCAGCTCATTCAAATCCGTTGATGGTGCTAGGAAATTTGAGATTTTGCAATATATCTCATACAGTACTTTGAAGGTCTTTTATTATGCCACATGTCAGTGCTCGGAAATTTAAGTGGGATGCACATCTCGGGAACTGAAAATCCGCACACAAGAGCATGTGCCAGATATTCAGATAGCATGACAATGTGATGACCCCTTATTACTTTAAACCATTCCCAAGCATTTTAGAATGTTTCATGATTGTAATCCTAAAGGTTTTTTGGTCCGTGGTATTAAGGCCGTGCATTATGGCAAAGGTGTGTGTGTGTGTGTGTGTGTGGGGGGGGGGTGTCAGAAGAATACTTGCTCAGAAGGAATGCAGTTGGATTGTAAGACTTGGGACTATGGTCCTCGTGAGACTAAATAAAATGGTCAGCTTTGTCCCTTTTCTATAGGTTTTTGTTTTCTCTCCATGCTTTTTATATTCATTTTATGCTTTTGTATACAGTTTGCGGCCTCTTCACCCTCCATGCCTTGTTCTTCTCTCTCTATGTGTATGTACACATTGAAGATGTAAAAAACAGATCCGCTTTCCTACTTAGCGCACTGTTAGAAGCACTTCAATGAATATTATTTATATGGCAAATGGATTAGTTCTAATTGTGTATAATAATTTGTTATTGTCATGTTTGCAGGGTTTCATCCCTTTTTCCCCCTATTACACATTGATGCATTCCAATGGAGTATTTGACATCTTATTTTTCACGTCACATATTGCGCCAAATAAGTTTTTGATGTATCATCCTGGATTTAGTTTCTTCTCCTTAACCACTTTTTAATATTGGTTATTTGTTTGTATATTTCTAACACTATTGTTATGGTATACACTGTAACTATATCTTTATTTTACTTTATTGCAATATTTCACTAGATGTTTGCTGTGTGATTGTGCGTGTGCGCTGGATGGCAACCGACTGTCCAGTCACTGAACTATCACTATTGGGCGTCTTTTCGCTCACAAATTCTCATGCATGCGGTGTTGTTTCCAGCACCATTTTCCTGTCATATGATCACTTGGAGGGGTATAGCTAGAAGTGTTTGAGCATTTGTTTATCACCCCTTGAGAAAGGGAATGAACCACGTGGCGAGAGGCCTCTTGGTTCCATTGGTGGGTACTGCTCTCGCATACGGCTTTGATACTGTTGATTATATGCAGTTATCTTTATTATCATTCATAAACACTTTATTTTGTGTAGTGTTCTCTTTAACATTTGCATGTGATCAACTAATCAGTCTCTGGGACTTGCACTGAGTTATGTATACTATACCGAGACCCACTTTAATCCCTTTTGGATTAGATCCATGGTTTTAACATATTCTCCTTGTGCTGTTTGTGTCACGTGTACTTTAATAAAGTGATTGTTGGCTTCATGTTCCTTTTGCTTCCTTGTGTTAATATGTAACAGGTCACATCACAATAAGCAGCATCCAAATGGATTGTTACAATGTCCCAATGGTTTTTCTTGATTGCTTATATAGCACCAACAGTATTGGCCTAGAATGCCCAGGGCCAACCAATTTTTTAGTAATTCTGGGGGGCTAACCTACAGCCACATGGATGCATTACCTCCACTTTAAAAATTGCCTCCTCATTAATTAGAATTACAGCTCTAGCAGCATCCCAATTTTTAAAAAAAATCATTGCCAATATATTCCACACAGCAATGCTAAAGGTCAATGCACAGAGGACGACACTTCCGAAGTATGCTATCCAATGAAACAGGTCACCGATTTTCTGACAGACGCCTGAAAGTCTGCATGCCTCCATATGCAACCTGAGGCATACAGGGGTACAGTAGGACCCCACAGCCTTGTCTGGATGCTTTACAACTTAGAGGTTGTATGGAGCTGTAATACAGTAGTGTGCATAAGGCCTTCTCCCAACTCAGAGTTCTGCTCTACTTCTCATCACAGTTACAAAAACTCATCAAGACAGTGATCTAATGCACTGAGAGCGTAGGGACCAAACATCTTCTAGGGATTACAATTTATTTAAAGGGGTTTTCAGTGGAAAATGCTATTGATAATCTACCTTCAGGATAGATCATCAATAGTGGATCAGCTGGGGTCCGTTGCTTGGGAATTGATCACTCAGTCGAGGGGACGCATGCTGACAGTGCCGCAAATATACAGATGTTGGAGCTGAAGCAGTGCAAGTCTCTGCGCCGACATCTGTGTAGTGGCCAGCGCTTGTAATTGCAGGCATGGCTTGCGCTGATTCCAATGAGAGCCCTGCCTGCAGTTACAAGCAACGGCCACTATACAGAGGTTGGTGCGGAGACTAGCTTCTGCTCCAACCTCTGTGTATTTGCGGTGCTAACAGCATACGCCCACTCAGATGATCAGTCAGGGTCCCGAGCGACAGACCCCAGTTGATCAATAACACTGGCCAACAAAATTGAAAACATTTTTTGGTGCCGGGAATGTTACAACTGATTTAGTGTATATTTGGCCTATTATTTATGAATATGCAAATAGTTTCTCTCCATCAGCTATAGTTTCAGCACATGCGCATGGCCAGCCACGCCACGTCACATCACCAATCTTATTCGTACATTTACTTTGTCCCGACCGGTAGTGAGGAACAGTTGTGTACATTTATCGTCCAAGGTGTTGTGGAGTGTTGTAACTATACAATCATTGTGTTCAGGGGCGTACCCAAAGGCTCAGGGGCCCGGGTGCAAAAGTTCAGCTTGGGCCCCCCCCCTCCTTCCTAAATCATGCTGCATACAGCTGCAAAACAAATTTCCATACATCATCTAGCCCCTTAGTGTAATCTTTCCAAATATGATGCATTTCCTACGCTACATGAAAATTTGTTTGCAGCCCCTTAGGCCACTCTCACACACACACTAGAGTATACACACACAAGGGTACTATGTGATCACTGACTCCTCCAACACTGGTGACATCATCACAGGTCCTGGATGCTGTTGTTGGCTCTCCCAGTGGGGGTCTGTGTGAGACGGCTGTGAGGTGAGTGATAGCAGCGGCTGTCCTCTCCTCTCCAGGACGCCTGGGGTGATCTTCTGCTGGCATCCCTTCCTGCTGGTGACCAGCCAGCCAAGCACTCAGCATGCAATCTCTATATCGCTGGGGTCGCTGGGCCCCTGATCGCAAGGGGCGGGTGGGAATCGCCACCCTTG
Source organism: Eleutherodactylus coqui (assembly GCF_035609145.1). NCBI lineage: Eukaryota > Metazoa > Chordata > Amphibia > Anura > Eleutherodactylidae > Eleutherodactylus > Eleutherodactylus coqui. The sequence goes on from NC_089844.1 coordinate 95,917,938, forward strand.
CTCCCCCTAGCGATACACCTGTGGTTGTGTTGTTTGAAAGTTTATACACATGATGGCCTCTACCAGTCGGAGAAGTTGTTTAAATCACCTAAATGTATTTTGCTACATCTGTGGGGAATATACCCTACAAGACAATAGAAAACCTATATCAGACTTCGTGAAACAGGTCTACCATGCAATGGATGATGGGATAAACATATGATGGCTGATTACTGCAAGCATAAAAACTCTCACAGATCAGCAGATCTCTGGGGTCAACCAATGATAGTGGTATCATTTACCTGTGTAAATCTTATTTTAATGAGCATTGACTGACATGCTCATTGTTGGTGGGCACCTATTATCATGGGCAGATCTGAACATGTAAAAGGAACTTTAGTGTGTGAGCCACCATTCAAAAATAGCAAGTAGATGACTTGCTGGATATTCTTTTCAGACTATGGTTTCTCTCATTTGTGGTATTAATTACCTTTTATAACCTATTAACCCTTTCTTCTATGAGGGGGCAAGAACCACATGGCTGGCATATCCCTCTGGAGGTAAACCGAAAAGTATAAATTACATCAGGTCACTTTAGTCATTCACACTCACTTTTTAAGCCTTTGAATGACAGACTTGTTGACCATGAGTTATGGGGCTCTTGAGTTCAAGAGTAAGTTCATAGAAAACAGATGCAGTAAGGTTCTGGGGATGACAAGGGTTTGTAAAAGAATCTCTACAAACGGTAGAAAACCAGTTCATCGGCTACATCAATGCTTCATCCTGGTGCACAGAACCCATCAGACCAGACGTGGCAGAAATGAAGAAAATGGAGATGCAGCTCTTCAGGACATTAATATAACATTTATTAAAGCCAGATTACAATATGATCAAACAGATGCGTCCACACCACCTCTGACACATTTCTGACACTATTCAGCATCTTTGATGGGCCGCTATGGTTATGTTTTACCCATTAATTGTGTACCTACCGCCCATTGTGTGTGTTGATTAGGGTTACCTTGGTTAGTCATTTGTTTCTGTCTGAAACTCCTGGCCTCTTTTTCCTCAGATGGTCATGTGATCCCCATTCTGACCAGCTCAGATCTACTTGGGGGCTGTGTATTCATTTTCTAGTCAAAATCTCAGTCTCTGTGACGCTACAACCCTACCACAGAAACTGCCTAGTAGGGAACACAGACACTCCTGTCACAGTTATCGATGATCTCACACAGTTATAATTAAGGAGATCACAGCTCATCCTCCTGACTCTATATTTATGGTCTGTAGCTTAATTTTGGAAAATGTAGAAAGTTAAGTAATGATAATTAAACTTCTCCCCAGCAGGCAGAAATGGTATAGGAACTTTAGTGTGTGGCTATACCACAGAGGAGAAGTCCAAAGTGTAAGAGGCAATCAAATGAGGGAGGCCGGCATGTAGCAATATGTTTTAGCTCAAGTAGCCCTTTCATCATTCAGCTCTGTAATTAAAGGGGTTTTCTAGGACTTTTACTATTGATAACCTATCCTCAGAATAGGTCATCGACAGTTGGGGGTCTGCTGTTCAGAATCCCTACTAGAGATGAGCGAGCATACTCGCTAAGGCGATTTACTCGAGAGCGCATCGTCTTTTTCGAGTACCCGCTGGCTCGTCCCTGAAGATTCGGGGGGGCTTCGGGGGAACGGCGCGGGGCAGCGAAGGGGAGTGGGGAGGAGAGTGAGAGATCTCTCTCTCTCCCGATCCCCTCCGCAACCCCCCGCTCACCCCCACGGCCCCCCCGAATGTCTGCAAGAATCCAGTGTAGATACAACAGGTGGGATATTGGATATGAAAGCGAAGCATTGCTTAGTTATATAAGGTGATTACATTGCTTAGTTATATAAGGTGATTACCATATAGTTATAAGGACAGGCATTGGCGACACTCAAAAGCAATAGACACCCCTGAGCAGTGATGAAGCAGCCTCAACACTATGGAAAGTATCAGGACAGCAGTGGAGAGAGGTGCTACTAACAGTACTCAACAGCTCCAGCACAAATATTTACTGCAAACTGGAACTTTACCTGCAGACAACAACAGGATTTCTTCTTCTTTAGTATTTAGGCTCCTTTCAGACCACATCTTTGCCCCATCTTTCTTCGTCTCATGTTTCTGTTTTCTATGCAGCAAACTGCATAAGAATGAAGACCTGGACTGAACCATAGGGTTTAACATGTGAGACAGAGACCACTTTGGTCTCCGCTTCACATGGTTTCTATGCCCATCAGTCTTTTTAGTTGGATAGAAAATTGTCCAAGTTTCTGCATAGAAGACAGAAATCCGAGACATGATGCGATTCAGGTGCAATATGACAACATTAAATTGAGCAATGTCTACTTTTCCTTTGCAACAGAAAGGCTCATCTCATAGGAAACTTTACAGATTCTGAACAGTAAAATTTTACAACCAGAATGGCAAGTGTTCCAACCAATGCAATAGATTGACGTCAGTCAGGCAGTCATTAACACCATAGTCCTTTCCGCATTTAAAATCTTCGGTTCCATTAGATTATGAAGACTACACCCAATATGTAAGGCACTTCTTCTGCACATAACCGATTCAATTCCAAAACTGGAAATTAATCTATTGATCATTCACTCACAACACTCAGGACTACACTAGAACTTTACTTGCTCCTCAGGACCAGGACAAGAGGCAAACGTGCACACCAGCCAACAACCAAGATTTAGGGGCGCACTTAAAAAAAACAAGAAACCACAAGGTTTTATCTCCATGTGAATATATGGCAGCAAACATTGTGCCAATTTGCTGAACTGCCATATATTTATGGTACTGCTAGGTTTCAGCCTCAGGCTTTATTCACATGGGAATATATCAGATGAGTTTTTACGGTCGGCCGATATACGCGACCATCTAAGGCAATGGTTTCCGATGCATTCGTTCACATGGGCAAATTTACGGCATGCAAAAACGTTGCACCATAAAAAGAATGGAACATACGCTACCAAAAGTACGTGTCGACAATTATACAGTGGGTAAAAAGATTCTATCTTTTGACTAATATATGGCGGCGGCTTCCATAGGCTCCTATGGGAGCTTGAAAAAAAAAAAGAGAGGTGGAGGCATTTTAGCAGCGTCTAACGCTGCGAAAAGCTTCCAGGTGGCTCTATGTAGGCATTTGAAGTCATTCCGAGGATTTATGCAAAGTGAGGGCTTTCCGGGGTGCGACGTATTATTTCGCTAAAAATGTCGCACCCGATCGTGTGAATAGACGAGAAAATGCTAATTAAGCATGGGGAGTGGAAAATCGGCCACTCATGCGAATTTACGGCGGGGACGAGAGAACGTAAAAATTCATACGCTTGTGTGAAAGAGCACTGAATGAAATTCCAGCTATGGCTGTAACTAACAGCCTCCAATCCCAGAGCTGACATTGGGACTTGATTGGTTCAGGTCCCCATAACGGTACCTGGATTAGAAGCTGCTAGTTTCACTCATTCCATGCTGCAGGAATACTGCGATTGGCGGGTCCCTGCAGCACAGGAGCGATCAGCTGCCAGAAAAGAGATGGGTGCAGCCTAATAATCCTACCCAAGTAACGGGGCACTATGGACAAAGTACGCACAAAATAAACAGATATTCAAAAGATAAAAAGAGTTGCAACCAAATGCGAGGCACACCAAGACAATTGGTAATCTAAAGTTTCAGGTTTTATTGACACAAACATCAATATAGACACTCACAAGACAAGTTTAAAAACATTAAAAAACACATGTGTAAAGATAGTAAGCATCATGGCAAGTAATCCCCATCCTAACCCCTCCTACACCAGAATACAGCACCTGAAAATACGCTCCATAGTTATACCATATCGGAGAGAATACAGGATTGACAATTATATCAATATAGATACATCAGGTAAATAGCATATCACCCAAATAGTCAACAGCATACCAATACCCCTCAACAAAAAAAGATAAACCCAAATGGAGCAGCAAGAGGGGTGGGAATAAAGGCCCATTTAGAGACAACGATTATCACTCAAAATTAGCTTAAAAGCTGTCTTTCGAGCAATAATGTGTTTATACGGCCTCCTTCACACGGGCGTCAAAGTCACGCGATTCTGTAGCAATGCTACAAATCGCATGTATGTGAAGCCCATGCTTTCCTATGAATTCTTTCATACGTGCAATGTTTTGTAGCATGCAACAACCTGACACAAAAACCTTTCGGGTCCTACGATATGCCCAAGACTCATGAGGTTTTGTAGCCCATGTTTCCCTATGGAGCCATCCTCTCTGTTGCATTGCATCACACGAAAACGCAATTTTCGTGAGGTGTGAGGCAACTTTGACAGTAGGAAATCCTACTGTCAAAGCCAAATCTAATCCCCAGCTGCAGAAAAAAAAAAAAAGACATACATCATCAGGGAACATTCATTACCTCTCCTGCGAGTAAATATACAGGACGAATAATAAAGATTCCACTAATCAGTAGGTTAGTTTCAAATACTCACATAATGATAAAAAGGCGGCCAAAGCAAGATGGCCTCAGCTTGGCATTAGTGCGCTTGTGCCAAGTACGCAGGCTTCACAGTCAACAAGTAACTAGGTGTCACTAAGAACGCCAGTCACTTGATAGAACATTCTTGCTCACGCTAAATGCAACCTTTTATCCTAATTTAACACCTAGCGAACATGTTAGGCACTAGTGCAACAAGCCACAGTGAATATGGTGCTCCATGTAAAAGATAGTTCATAGAGAAATGACCATATCTTTAAGTAACATAAAAACACGATGTTAGTTCTGATGTGCGGTAGCTGCTGCAATCCAATTTATCACACAACTCATAAGTGGATGCTAGACATGATTATATATTTAATTATACGCAATTATTAGGAAATTATACTACCAGTGTTTCTGGTGGCACAGTGCGCCACACACAGCCCTGCTACATCCATCCTCATGCCCAGACATCACATGCACAGCCCTGCTACATCCATCCTCATGCCCAGACATCACACACACAGCCCTGCTACATCCATCCTGATCCCCACATATCACACACACAGCTCTGCTACATCCTGATGCCTTCAGCTCATCCAGCAGGGATCACAACCAGCACAGTAGATTCCTGCATACACTTATCAGCCCCATGTCATATGATGCCATGACTCCACCCACACAGGTGACTGATCACATGACGGTGATTTACTCACAGGTCCTGGTAGCTGCTGTCAGGCTCTTTGGGTTTGTGCTTATCCAGTACTTTCTACCAAACTCCAGAATGGCTGCTCCCACAGAAGTGCTGGTCACATGGGAGTGACATTACCGCAGGTCTTTCAGCCCACCGGATTTCTGTGGTGGCAGTAGGTCGGTGTCTTCTGTCAGGCCCACTGAGTTGTGTTTGAGATAACAACGGCTTAGTTGTATTCTTATTTTGTTATTTTTGTCCTCTACTTTCAAGACCCCTAACATTGTTCTTTTTCTGTCAGCTTACATCACAAGATGAAGGACCTGTGATGATGTCACCGTCATGTGATCAGGGGCGAAGCATGTAATGCACGCACTCACGGACAAGTGGTCATTAGCACTTTGAGATATATGTAAAAGAACCAAGTAAAAACCATAACTACATAGTTAGTGCATAAATAGCTACATATCAGTCATAAATACAAGCTTCCCAACACCAACAGGTCAGATATCATTTTCAATGGAACACATATGGAATTTGATCAAAAGGACGTAATAAAGGGGCACTGAAGATAGATGCCACTAAGGCTGCTTTTACACAGCCCAGAAAAACCGCACGAGATTTGTGCGTTGGAAAATGCACAAATCTCGCATGAATATGAATCCCATTATTTTGAATTTGATCATATGTAGGAGCAATTCTTTCCCACATCGCGGTGTGGAAAAAAGTCATGGCATGTCCTATATTTGGGCATTCCCTCAGTACGCCTTGCGCATTGTTTTTAATGGGGCCGGAAAACAAATTGCACAGCGTGCAAGGTGCACGCGATTGCGATGCCAGCTTTTCCAGTGAAAACAATGAGAAACATTTGCTGACCCTCAGGCACTTAGCAGAGCCAAACTGTCTCCCCAACGGCATTACAGCCTCGGAGTATATGCGCTGGGCTAGGGCCATCTAAACGGGCGCACAAAGTTAGATTTGTGCGTTCGTTCACGCGTTTTTACTTTGCTGGCGAGCGAACGTAAAAACGCTGACGCCCGTGTGAAATCAGCCACAGATAGTGAAAATGTCAGTCTGTAGAAATGTGCAAAAATCCCAAATCTGGAAGAAAAAGGCCCCCCCTCCCAAAAAAAATTCTATGCTAAGGGAAGGTTTGAGGCTTGATAGTCCATACACAAGGACGGATCGCACCCCGTTCTTTTACCCTATACCCAACAATGCTCTTGAAGCCTATTTCACACCACCATATGGGTTTTTACGGTTGCCCGTACGTGCGGTAAAAAAAAAACAAAAAAAAAAACACTTGAAGAATTGCCATGATCAAGTCCTGAGCTTCAGCATTTTCTGCCATTGACATGGACGGCTGCAGTGTATCAGCAAAAAAATACGCTGCAGCACGGAAATCCCTCAGAATGACCGCTAATGCTTAACTAGAAGTAGCTGCAACCTTATCTCAGCGTTGGACGCAGCTAAGCTCCTCCCCCTCCCTTTTTCACAGCTTCCATAGGACTTTAAGGGAGCTTCCACCATATCTCGCTAAATATAGTTGCTGCTCACACAAATTGCCTAAATTACACATGTAAGAAAAATCGCAGCATGATCTGAGCACGTATTACACACCAAGATACTACATGGCGAAGGGCGGCCTGCAGCTAGTACGCCATGTCATTACGCTGCGAGATACGCTCCTGTGAGCCAAGCCTGATTCACATCTCCACCCCAAATATCAGACTTGGATATTGGATGTCACCACCCCAAATCTAGACCCACCACTTGCATATCACCACCAGCCTTACCTTCAGGGTGGTAGAGAACACGAGATGCAGGCGAGGTCAGCGTCTTCCCCTACTCAAGTCCCTTCTGGCAGACGCCACTGCGGACAGATGTCGCTGGATATGTCTGTGGAGCTCTAGTGTAGGTCGTCCTCCATAAACTCCAGGGCAAGAACACTCAAGCACATAAACAACATGCCACGTTGTGCTCCTGGGACCTGTAGTACTATGGGTTTTCATTGATGCAGGTGTGTTTGATTTGGTCGGCTGTGTGTGGATTTCTCCAGCCAACCTAACATAAGTACCAGCCCCTGCTGCTAGAGGGCACTGTTCATTCCCCATCAGAACTGCAGTCTTGGACCATTATTTGGAAAATCCGCAGCATTTCTGTTACGTGTAAATGTACCCTAAGGGCTCCTTCAGATGAGCGTATGCGCAGATATGCTCACTTCAGCTCAGCATTATTGCACAGTGAATGGGGTCGATTTGCCCACATATAGATGCATTGTAAAATACTTTTTCCGCACGCAGGGCAGGAATTTTTGCGCACAGTACACGTCCCACCCTGATTTAAATATGCAGATAGATAGAGCAGGTCCTATTTTATTCGCACGTGCAAAAAAAAGAAATGCGAACACAGCCATTGAAATTGCTGCATGCTCTATCTTTGCACATTCCTCAGAACGCATCGCCTATTGTTTTCAATGGGACAGGAACATACATCGCACGGCGTGAAAACAATGGAAAACACTTGCCGATCCTCTGACACGGCTGAAAGCCATGCTGGAGGACCGCAACGTTACAGAAGTGATGGGAGGTGTTCTTGACAAAAAAAGCATCACTTCTGCAGGTATATGGCATGATCACAATCGCGATATCAGGCCGAGTTTTGTGGGTCGATATGGCGATAAGCCATGTGTAGGCAGTCTAAGGGCTACTTCACGTAGGCACGTTCACGTCAGTATTTACATGTGCAAGATTTGCACACACAAGTGCGCACGCAATAAAACAACACATGTGGAACTTATCAGGCTAAATAGCCATTTAAGGGCCAATGCACAACGGGCGGATTTGAATTGAGTAGCTGGCGACCGCCTCCGGATTCCGCAGCGAATACTGCCCATAGCATGCGATGGAAAAATGATTCTTCGTGCACACGAGCGAAAAGGAATTGCGGTTTCCACTTGCGGATGAAAAATGGTAGCATGCTCCATTTGCCTGCCGATACCATAGAAGTTAACAGAAGCCGTTAAACCTGCAGCCCTTCTACAATGGACAGTGCGGACGGGCCGCGGATTCTGTGGTCAAAGCAGGAGTTTAAAAGAAAAAAAACATGTGGACTCTGCAGTACAGAAAAGAAGAAGAAAATACAGGTACTCGCGGATGCCGGCTGGGCACAGGGTCGGATTCGGCTGGGGGCTCCTGACCTGCCCGTGTGTATGTGGCCTAAATCAGAGTGTTTGTCTGCCATGCGCAAATGAACATGAGCGGCGAGTGCAAAAAGTACAGTAAAATACACTAATACGCACGCAAAAAAGACTTGCTCATAGTGAAAATACATCGCACGCAAAAACGCATACGCTTTTGTGAGGGGTGAAGCTGCCCTTGCACTTGTGGATGGACGCTACAACAAATGACTTTGGTTCTGAAGGAAGGATTGATGTATTGGTGTATTCGGAGTATTGGCGCACCATCATCTACTGCACACATACAACACTGTCCCCTTTAGATGCGATACACACACAATGTTTTATCACGTTATTCGTAGTGTTTCCATTGGTATTTGGTTACAATGTTACTTTTTGCCATGTTGTTGAGTTTCACTTGTCGCATATCATATGTATTACAAGGTTGGACAATGCAAATGTTGCCGTAAAATCCCAATGCACCACTATGGGGGGACTGCACTATTCTCTCATATGGTGCGCCTTTGTGGTAAATAAAGGCACCCCTTCCCCAACCAGCTGCCCAACACGAGGAGAACATGCCAAAAATGGGATTGAATTAAATCAAACCTGTGCAAACGCATTAAATTGACACGAAAAATGGTCAGTTCTTTTACCGATGAATTACTGGGTAATTTAAGAAAAAAATGAAACAAGTCAAACTGCACATAACAGCGTGCGTGAGATACCTGCCATGCGCAGTGATAAGCCTCACACAACAGTAAAACGCTGCGTTATACACACAGCGTTTTACGCATCTGCTCGTGTGAGCCTGCCCTTAGGCTAACTTCAAACGGGCGAGTGCGATATCAGGCCGTGAATGATGGCCCGATATCATGATCGCCAAAACCGCCTCGCATCTCTTCGGGAAAGTAGCTGTCAGCTGCGGCGGCGGAGTGCGGAGTTTCTCCCATTGTTTTCAATGGGGAAACCTCGCATTACGCACCGCGTGCACCTAGCTTGTGGTGCGATTGTGCCGCCGGCCCCATTGAGAATAATGGACGTTGCGGTGTGAGGCGCACCCAAAGATAGGACATGCTGCGATTTGTTTCCCAGATCGCGGTGCAATGTGATGCAGGAAAGAAACCCTTATGTGTATGACCCCATGCAAAATAATGGGCTTCATATTCTTGTGAGATTTGTTTGTCTCTCTACGCACAAATCTCGCACGATTTTCTTGGCCGTTTGAAAATGGCGTTAGGCTAACTTCACACAGGCGAGGGTGATATAGGCCTGTGAATCCCGCCCCTATATCACCCTCGCCATCCGTGTGAAATCCCCGAAAACGCAAGGAGTTGTCATGTGAAAACAGCCTCACATCACTTCATGAAAGCAGCTGACAGCAGTGGGAGGCCTGGCATGGCGGCACCTATCACGTGGTGCGAAGGGATTCATATTTGTGCGTCTCGCAACACCAAAATCTCATTCGATTAACTTGGCTGTGTGAAGTCAGCCTTAGAGAAAGGTAAAAAAACACCACAAGTAAAAATGGCCTTTTTGTAGCTGCATGACTAGACAGCTGATGACAACAAGCCAACGTGCGTTCTGCGGGCCGTCTCCTCCGACAGAGGTCCCCGAGTACATATGTATGTAAATGCTTTGAAAAGAAAGAACAACAATGAAGATTACAGAAAGCAAGGATCAAACTGTGTTGTCGACTTTGGGAGTGAGTAAGAGACAAGTAGACGAGGTCGCCAGGCGGTTCTTATCTGCCATCAAACTCCTATTCCGCCGTTCTCCGGAGAGAATCCCCACCGACAGACGCTGAAGTGAATTGTCAGCACTTACTGCCTGTTCTGCGCCTTTCTTCTGCCAGTCTTCCTTTCCTCGGGCCAGTCACATGAAGAAAAGACGTCATCCAATCATTGTCAGCGCTCGGAAACTACCCCTATTTTCTTCACAAAAGCACCCTGCTAATTAACAGCAGAGGACTAGAGAGCCTGCCATCGCCGTTGCCATGGCAATTGTATGGCCCTATTTAACGGCCAGCTGGTCGTCTTTTGTTGCTACTGGCAGCTGAGGACTTAGTTTTATGTGACTCGTGGACCACATATGTCCCCATTAAACAGTCATTTCACCAAAAAATATCACACCTAAGGGATCAGCATGACAAATACAAGCAGCATTCTTCACAATAGACGACCTGCGTGAGATGTGCGATACTGGAATATTGGTTTTATGAACACAAAATATTTAAAGCATTGTAATATATCAAACTATTCTTTTCCAAACACAGATAATTGTGTGCTTTAACGCGAGCCGTCTATTATTCCCTTTAACACAACTGGTTAATGGCGTTCAGCTGTCACTCCGCAGCGCTGGCATTTACGCTCTACAATATATTTTACCCTCATGCCAGATTCACACCCAGCATTTCTCCAGCACTTTTTTTTTTTTTTTTGCAGAATCTAAATCTCTTTCTTTAACCTGCGGAGTTGTTTTTAATAAATTGTCACATGCTCCATGTAAAGTATCTGGAAGGCATTTTTTTCTCCCATTTTGGAAAATATGACCCGTATTCCAAAAAGGCTGTATAAAATGTAAATAAATGTAAAGAAAAAAAAGAATGCAATGATTCGGAAATCTCATATAAGCATATTGTATTCACAATAGAACCCAGAACACACATCAGAAGCTGGAATGAGATGATTTTCCATTTCATTTAAAAAAAATTAACTCTTTTAGAAATTGATGGCAGCAACGCATCTCACAAAAGTTGGGACAGGAAATAAGAAAAAGATAGAAAAGTTAGTGGTACTAATGGAAAACTGTAATAGGGTCAGTTTTCTACTATGTCACATGACTGTGTAGAAAAAGAGTATTTTAGAGAGTCTCTCAAAGATGGTCAGACTTAGGGCTTATTCACACGTCGTGAATTTTTCACGCCCGGACGTTATTCGGTGTCCCTTTCTGGAGGGGGAGAAAGCAGGCCAGGCCGAGAGCAGTGCACTGAGCTCCCGCCCCCTCTCCGCCCCTTGCCACTGTTTACAATGGAGGCCCGGGCCGGAGGCGGAGTTAAGTTCTGCCCCGTCCCACCCCCTCCCATTGCAAATAGTGGCAAAGGTCGGAGAGGGGGCGGGAGCTCAGTGCACTGTGTGAAAACCCGGTCGATATACGAATGTGTGAATAAGCCCTTAGTACAAAATTAGCCCAACTTTTGTGAGATGTGTTGCTGCCATTAGTTTCTAATTTTTTTTAAATGATATGGAAAAATGCTTCACTTTCATCTGATACGTGTTTTGTTTTGAACAATATATCGTTATATGAAATTTCCAAATCATTGCATTCTTTTTTTTTTTTTTTACAATTGTTTACGTTTTACACAGCGTCCCAACTTTTTGGGAATTGGGGTTGTAAAAAGCTCTAAAAATGCCAACACCAGGGAGTGTGTGCAGGAGTATTAAGAGATGACACACACGTAGCAAGTTATTACAATCTTTGCTTGGTAGCTGAATAGCGGTAGACTGACTTTAAGGGCTTATTCATAGTGGCCTATTTTCTGTTCATGTGCTGTCTGTGTATTTTATGGACATTACATGGACCCATTTCAGTCTATGAAGCTATCCCTTGTGAAAGAAGTTGCTGCATGTTTTCTTGTCATCCATATTTATGGGCGATTTAATAAGACATGCAATATGCATTGCCCGTGCATATCGGACAAACGTGTGTCAATGTGCTATCTGTTGCAAGTTGCAATAATTCGCACTCTACTGTGTGAGTAAAGCCTTAGGGCTCCTTTAATATCCCTGTCCACGGCCGTTGCGGAATATCACCAGTGATATTCCGCCGCGGGGGACGAGGGAGGACACCTGTCAGCCTATCTGACAGATACGCTCACCGCGGAGAACCGCGGCAAATCGCAGCATACCACAATTTGCATCCCGCGAGCGGAGAATCGCTATGGTTCTCCGCTCGTGGACAGGGGGCTGCACTTTCCATAGCAACTCTATGGAAACTGTTCACTGCATTACCCACGGCCGAATTATCGCCGCGGGTAACACAATGAACAATCGCCTGTGGACAGGCAGCCTTACACAGGCATATGTGCAATTGCGCACACCTCAGTGCTACATATTTGTGCTATGAACAGTGTTTTTTGCACGTGTATCGGTGTAGTTTACTGTACTGTTTGCACTCCATAGTTTTTTGCACACAGGACACAACCACGCTTCAATAAAAATGGCTATTTAGCCTAAAGAGTTCCAGCTGTGTTCTTTTTCCAGTGGAATTGCACATCTCCTTGCATATTGGATACGCACCCCTATAGACTTCTATGGGGGCTATTGGTGCAAAAATGCGTACAAAAGTGGAACATGCTGAAATGCAAGCGCAAAAAAAAAGAAATGTGAATGTACCCATTGAAATGAGTGGGTTCTTTTCTCTGCATATTGCATGTGCAAATTTTGTGCACGATAATATGTGTGCAAATACATCTGTGTGAAGTAGCCCTAAGGCCTCTGACATGGGCGTTGTTTTATCGCAGGAGGTCGTGTGAAAAAATTGCAGCTATACTGCACTCAAAATATATCGCGAACGGGTGATTTTTCACATGTAGAAGACCTGAGCTTCATGCATGTGAAAATTTTTACATTCATTGGAGCAGCCTGTTGCTTTAAAAAAGCGCAGCTGCTACAGGAGGAGAGAGTAAAGAAGCAAGGCTTTGGGATTTCCCCGTAGCAGGGAGAGAGGGGCAATGGGGGGCATTAACTCACAGGCCCACTCTCTCCCTCCCTGCTATGGGGTATTAATCCATAGCCCCACTCTCTCTCTCCCTTCTATGGGGATTTACCCATAGCCCCACTCTATCTCTCCCTGCTATGGGGGATTAACCCATTTCCCCGCTCTCTCTTCCTGCTATGGGGAAATCCCTCAGAGCCCTGCTCTCTCTTCCTGCTATGGGGATCCCCAAGGGATATCCCCATCCTCATAGTGCAGAGAGAGAGGTGGCGGGGCTATAGGGAATCCCTGAGGAATATCCCCAAGAGGGGGGGGGGGGAGCTAGAGGTCTCCTCCCTGGGATTTCCCCTATTGCAAGTTGAGAGGTGACATGGCTAGCCCTGCCCACACTCTCGGGGAAACCTTCTAACACAGCCCTCCCCCCTCTCTCCCTGCTATTGGGAAATCCCTTGGGGAACCCGATGCCAGGGAGAGAGGTGGATGGAGTCCCCTACTGTCCCCACTCTGAGGAATTGTCCATCAAGGGACTGTGGGACATTTAAAACTTGCATCCCAGAAGCCCATTTTAAATGACCTGGCGACTGCACTGGATGTACCTAACTAACGGGGGACAGAGTACCGACAAGGAAAGGCGGATGGAGTGACCAAACAGAAAATACTGAGCACAAGGCAAAGCTGGAAAAGGAAGCTAACGAGCAAACTAGGGTACTGACTGAGAAGAACTGCAGACAGGACTAACTAGGAGCTGACAGAACCAATAACTGGCGGTGAGCTCAGGTCACCGCCAGCCTTATGACTACAGGACTCCGCCCAGGGGCAAAGGGGGGAAGAGCCAACTCCCCCACTACTGCACAAGAGAGGTGGAGGCGTGCAGCCGACACTCTACGGGCGGACACGCCCACAACGCCGCCCACCGGCTGCCCCCGTCGCCGGGGAGGCCCTGATGTCAGAGTTCCAGGATGCTGGAGCCGAAGCCGGGGCGGCGCGCGCTGACCAGGGGACCTCGCGCCGCCCTGCGCGGTAACACCTGACGTCAGAGCTCCAGGACGCTGGAGCCGAAGCCGGGGCGGCGCGCGCAGATCGGGGGACCCCGCGCCGCCCTGCACGGTAACATTACCCCCCCCTCTGACGGGGGACCTCCGGGCCCCCGGAAACCCGACCAGGCTTATCCGGAAAACGACAGTGAAAACGCCGAAGCCGGGGTGACGCACGCTGAACGGGAAACCTCGCGCCGCCCTGCACGGTAACACCTGACGTCAGAGCTCCAGGATGCTGGAGCCGAAGCCGGGGCGGCGCTCGCTGACCGGGGGACCCCGCGGCCCTGCACGGTAACATTACCCCCCCTCTGACAGGGGACCTCCGAGCCCCCGGAAACCCGACCAGGCTTATCCGTAAAACGACGGTGAAAACGCTCTACCAACACGGGAGCATGAACTTCCCGTGCAGCCACCCAGGAATGGTCTTCAGGACCAAAACCCTTCCAAGCCACCAGATATTGCAAGGTCCCCCGTCGCAGACGAGAATCCAGGATTTCCTGAACCTCATACTCGACTTTGCCCCGCACCAGGGTGGGGGGCGGGGGACCGGAGGTGGGCCTCACCGAAGGGACAAAGGGTTTCAACAAGGACTTGTGGAAAACCCTATGCACTTTCCACGTGTTTGGCAACTCAAGTTCGTAAGCGAGCGGGTTAATTAAATGCGTGATGGTAAAAGGGCCTACAAAGCGCGGCGCCAGCTTTAAGGACGGGACCTTCAATCTTAGGTTCCTGGATGACAGATACACCTTCTCAGAAACTGAGAGGCTTCTCCCACTGCGCAACTGCATGCGAGACCCCACTACCTTCAGATTCTTTTGTACTTTCTTCCATACCCCCTGCAGCACACCAGTGGCGACATCAGCTGCAGGACAGGCAGATGGGGTAGGAAGAGAAGTAAGGAAACGGGGATGTTGGCCATAAATGCACAAAAACGGAGAAACCCCAGTGGAAGAACTGGTACGGTTGTTCAGCGCAAACTCAGCCAACGGCAGAAATTCAACCCACCGATGAGCCTTCTCGCTAGCAAACAGCCTTAAAGGGGTTGTCCCGTGAAAGCAAGTGGGGTTAAGCACTTCTGTATGGCCATATTAATGCACTTTGTAATATACATCGTGCATTAAATATGAGCCATACAGAAGTTATACACTTACCCACTACGTTGCTGGCGTCCCCGTCTCCATGGCGCCGACTAAAGCTGCTTCTTTAGTCGCACGAACAGTCGCGCTTGCGCACCGAAGGATTCCTCTTCTGTCTACCTCCGGGCTCACGAGCTGCGTCCTGGCTACTCAATCTTCTTGGCGTCATCGTAGCTCCGCCTCCGTCACGTGGTGCCGATCAGCCAATTAGGTGGCTGTAATCGGCAGTGGAACGCAAGACAGGAGAAGATAATGCACGGTGCACCATGGGAGAAGACCCGCGGTGCACCATGGGAGAAAACCGCGGTGCACCTTGGGAAAGGACCGGTGGCCATCTTTAAAAGAAGAAAAGAAGAAGCTGCCCGAACGGGGATGCAGGTAAGCGATTTTTTTTTAAAAAAACAACAACAAAGGGATTGTTTTTAACGGGGCACAATGTGGGGGTATGTAGAAAAAAATAATTTAGATTTTGCCGCGGGACAACCCCTTTAAATATTGCACCAAATCCTGGTTCTTCCGCTCAGTTTGACCATTAGTCTGCGGGTGGAATGCTGAAGAAAATGAAAGTGAAGTCCCAAGGTTTTGTAGAAGGCCCGCCAAAACTGCGCCACGAACTGAACCCCGCGATCGGAAACAATGTTCTCAGGAACTCCATGGAGGCGAACAATTTCTTTAACGAAGACCTGGGCAAATTCAATCGCCGAAGGAAATTTCTCTAATGCCACGAAATGGGCCATCTTAGAGAAACGGTCCACCACCAGAACGGTGGTGAACCCTTGTGACTCTGGCAAGTCAGTGACGAAATCTACCGAAAGGTGCGACCAGGGGCGCGACGGCACAGGCAATGGTCTCAGAGGACCCTCGGGACGCCACCAGCGATTCTTGCCGTGAGCGCAAATAGAGCACCCCCTTACGAAGTCACCTATCTGACGAGACATGCCAGGCAACCAGTAGAGCCTGGAGCAGAGATCCAGGGTCCCTTGCACTCCCGGATGACCCGCCAAAACTGACGAGTGGGACTCTTCAATAACCGTGAGGCGTAATGATTCTGGCACAAACCATCTGCCCTTCGGAACCCCCGGTGAGGCGTCCTGCTGAGCACTCTGAAGGCGGGGAATGAGACCAGAGTCCACAGCTGCCACCACAACCCCAGGTTCCAGGATATTTTCGGGAGGCAGTGACTCACATTCTGGCAACCCAAAACTCTGCGAGAGAGCATCAGCCTTGACATTCTTAGTCCCCAGGAGATACGTCACTACGAGGTTAAATCTAGAAAAAAACAATGCCCACCTGGCCTGACGTGCGGTGAGTCGCTTAGCGTTGGCGAGGTATACTAGGTTCTTATGATCGGTGTACACCGTGACAGGATGTCTAGCGCCCTCAAGATGGTGACGCCACTCTTCTAAGGACCACTTGATGGCCAATAGCTCTTGATTGCCTATATCGTAATTCCACTCTGCCGAACTGAACTTTCGTGACAAAAAAACACATGGACTGTAGCCAGCCCTCCCGCTAACCACCTGGGACAACACAGAGCCAGCCCCCACCCCAGATGCATCCACCTCCACGAAGAAGGGGCGTAGCGGGTCAGGCTGGATGAGCACCGGGGCGGCCGAGAACGCCCTTTTGAGATGATCGAACGCCTCCAGGGCCTCAGGTGACCATCTTACCAAGTCAGCCCCCTTCCTTGTAAGGTCGGTCAACGGTTGAGCGATGACCAAGTAGTTTCTAATGAACTTGCGATACAAAATTCGCAAAACCTAAGAACCGTTGGACTGCTTTCAGATTACCTGGTCGGACCCACTGGGAGATAGCTGCCACCTTATCCGACTCCATTTGCACGGAAGTCGGAGAAATTATGTACCCTAGAAAGGACACTTGTTGAGTGCCAAACAGACATTTTTCCAATTTGACAAACAGCTGGTACTCACGTAACCGGGTTAGTACCAACCTAAGGTGCTGCACATGAGAGTCCCAGTCAGGAGAATATACCAGGATGTCGTCAAGGTAGATGACTAAAAACACCCCCAGGACGTTGTGAAAGACCGCATTCACAAACCCCTGGAAGACCGCAGGGGCATTACAAAGGCCAAATGGCATCACCAGACATTCAAAGTGGTGCAACAGGGTATTGAATGCCGTCTTCTATTCATCCCCCTCACGGATACGGATCAAATTATAAGCCCCTCTTAAATCTAGTTTAGAAAACCAGTGGGCTCCCACCACCTGATTCAGGAGGTCAGGAATCAGAGGCAGAGAGCACTGCTTCTTGACTGTGATCTGATTCAAGGCCCGATAATCTACACAAGGCCTCAATGTCCCATCCTTCTTCTCGACAAAGAAGAGACCCGCCCCAGCAGGGGAATGGGATGGCCTAATATGATGTTTGGCCAGGGACTCCGTAATATAGACCTTGAGAGCTTCGTGCTCCCGCCTGGATAAGTTAAAAATGGCTCCCTTAGGGATGGGCTTATTTGGAATAAGGTCTATCCCACAATCCCACTCTCTGTGAGGAGGCAGGGTCTTTGACAGGCTTTTAGAAAACACATCCCGGAAGTCAGACAAGTATTTCGGAATGAGCGCGGTATCTACTGAGCAGAGAGGAAGGGGAGCAAGATGGCTATGGCAGGATGGTCCCCAATGAGTCAGTTCCCGGGTGGTCCAATTGAATTGGGGGTTGTGCAAAGCCAACCACGGCATCCCTAGTACCATGTCTACCGACATTTTCTCCATCACCAGGAATGATAGTTCTTCTTAGTGGAGAATCCCCACTGTGAACTGTAACACTGGGGCCCTCCATCGTACCAGGCCCGTAACAAGAGGGGTAGCATCAATACTAGTAAAATTAATTGGCATCTTCAGCTCCACCAAATCAGCCATCAGGGGTCTAACGAAACACAGGCTTATCAGGTTAGCGGCCGCTCCGGAATCAATAAACGCCTGCCCTGGTCGGGAAAAATTCCGGAATCTAACCTGACAAGGTACCAGAAGCTGAGGAAGTACCTGAAGTCCTAGACGATCCTCCCTACAATCGCCTAGGACTCAAAGTTTTCCGCCGGTTCCGACTGCGAGCGCTGAAGCCTCAGGGGGCAGGTTATCACCCGATGTCCAGCTTTCCTGCAGTAGAGGCAGAGATGATGCAACAATCGAATCCGGCGTCGCTCTTTGGGGTCCAGCGGGTCCACCTCCATGGGCTCGGGAACCGAGACTGGTAGGGAAGAAGAGGGAACAGGACAACCGACCTCCCTGACTCTACGGGCCTGTCTATCTTGCTTCCTAGACCTGAGCCTCCTATCTGCCTTCACCGCTAGCTCCATAGCCTCCTTTAAGGACCCGGGAACGGGATGGGAAATCAACAGGTCTTTTACCGCGTACAAGAGGCCCTGCAGGAAAACATCTTTCAGAGCGCTATCGTTCCATGCCGTATCACCCGCATAGCGTCTGAAGTTGAAGCAATAATCCTCCACACAAAGAGACCCCTGATTTAACGCCAACAGCCGAGAAACCGCCAACCCTGCTAGGTCCGGTTCATCGAAGATACCCCCGAGTTCCTGAAAAAAGGAGTCCACAGACTGCAGGCAGGGGGAACCCTCGGGAATGGAAAAAGCCCCGCAGCAGGGACATTATAAGCCCAACCCTCTGGGCCTCCGACCCGGAGAAACGGGGGCGCATCCGAAAAAACAAGCGGCAAGCTTGTTGGAAAACAAAAAATTTGTTCCTCTCCCCAGAAAACACCTCGGGAAGAGGGCACTTGGGGTCTGGACTGGTCGAGGCGTCCGGACCCTGCGACAGCCCCCGCTGCTCCTGGGCTGCCATACGAGCCGATAAATCCTGGACCACTGGCACCAGGGCTTGCAGCTGGTTCGCGAGGGAGCTGATCGCCTCCATAGAAAACAGTTTTAATGGCCAATTATTATGTTACAGCACTCTGACCCCCCCCCCCCCCGAGTGCAAGGTGGGGTGCCCTGAACTTACCGCAACCCACTGTGCCTGCCTACTTGCCTCGACCTAGCTAACCCCAGGCGGACAACTGGACGGCGGTCCCTACCCTGGCTAGGGACCTGGCGACTGCACTGGATGTACCTAACTAACGGGGGACAGAGTACCGACAAGGAAAGGCAGATGGAGTGACCAAACAGAAAATACTGAGCACAAGGCAAAGCTGGAAAAGGAAGCTGACGAGCAAACTAGGGTACTGACTGAGAAGAACTGCAGACAGGACTAACTAGGAGCTGACAGAACCAATAACTGGCGGTGAGCTCAGGTCACCGCCAGCCTTATGACTACAGGACTCCGCCCAGGGGCGGAGGGGGGAAGAGCCAACTCCCCCACTACTGCACAAGAGAGGTGGAGGCGTGCAGCCGACACTCTACGGGCGGACACGCCCATGCCGCCGCCCACCGGCCGCCCCCCGTCGCCGGGGAGGCCCTGACGTCAGAGCTCCAGGACTCTGGAGCCGGAGCCGAAGCCGAGGCGGCGCGCACTGACCGGGGGACCCCGCGCCGCCCTGCACGGTAACAGTCCCACTGAAAACTCCTGTTAATACCCACTGGGATTAAGGCAAACTCCGGGGAGATAAACGGAACCTTTGGAGCTTCCCCTCATCCCTGTGGGGACTAACAGGAGTTTACAGTGGCACATGTAAAATGGGCTTTTGGGCGAAGCAGCGTCGCTACTGTTTGGAGTTCCCTTGGTCAGCAGAAATCCTCCTAATGACTTCTAATCTTCTTTTCTGAGAGTCGGACACAGCTAAACTCCAGCTTTCATAGGAGTCTATGGAGACTCCTGCGCAGCTCTCACCAAAGATAAGTCAGGTGCTATCGTTTCACGCAGCACGGACCTTGCATGCATGTATTGTAGCCACGCATGTCCTATCTTTTTAAGGTGTGAGTTTTTTGTGCGTCTAAAATTCCTTCAAGTGGACATTACTATAGGAAACTATTGCTTTTAACAAAGGCGATTTTTTTTCATGTGCCTATTATGCGTAAAACGCACACCCGTGTGAATCAGGACTTAGTTGTATACAAAAATTACAGTGTGGCCACTCTAAGTACGGGCAACAGTATGGGCACTGCAAATAATATTCGGGTTGCAGAACGTTGTAACACAGTTTTGAATACTCTGGCAAAATAATCCGGAACGCTCAGCAACACAGACTTTTGACTCTTTAACATTGTGTCGGCTTGCTGGTCTTGGTCGAATCAAGTACAATCTCCTAACTATGCACTATACACTTTATTATACTCTATAGGATACTAGCACAACCTATTCATCCACGGCACACAATTGGATGCAAAAATGTCAATGGGAAACATTGCATTGCCCCGGCATGCACACCACACAGCATGCGATGTCTTTAAGGTCCCATTGAAAACCAATGGGCGAGGCATTCCAAGGAGCACGAAAAAATAGAGCATGCAGCAATTTTTTGCCTTGCAGCTTGCTGTGAAGGAAAGCATTGCTCATGTGTATGACTCCATGCAAAAGCATAGAGTTCATATTCGCGCACGTTTTGTGTTCATGTGAATTCAGCCTTAGGATAGAGGCACACGGCAGTAATGTGAGTTGGAAGCTAAGGCTCAATTTGAATGGTACAGCACACACAGACACCCATCCATGTGCTGTCTGATATACACGGATCCTGCACATGGAATGCCCTACTCTCATCTGCTAAAACAGCCTGGAATAGGACATGCCATAGTTCCCATGGACCATCAGTACATGTGAAAAAATATGCATGTATATAGCTTCATAGGCTACAATAGGCCCGTGAGCGGTGCCTGGAATAAGATGGTCAGCACACAGCCCCAAAGCACTGCCGTGTGCCTTTAGCCTTACATGCATTCTTGTCTTTTACATTCTTTTAGATTTTTTTAGAAAAACAGACAACAAAAAAATAATACAGAGGTATATAGAGGTTTTTTTCTGAGTAGTACAGAAAGAAATCATGAAATGCTCAATCAGATACCAACTCTACAAAAGAATTCTCCTCTATAAGCATTACCTCTAAGGGTGAAACTCCCTACATACGTCTTGTGACGAAGCCTCTATGGCAGCATTTGGTGACTGTGGTCTGTCAGTGTTTGATTTTACAGCCTGCATGCACTGGTGTACATACAGTGAATATTCATTCCTTAGGATAAAGCTACACTACAACTTTGGTGTTTTGCCATCAAGTTGCATGATCAAAGTTTTACTAGTGCATTGGTGTTGCCTGGGGTTAGAAAAACATGGCTGTTTTGTGCTAAACACAGCACCGCCCTTGTCCATAGGTTGTGTGTAGTATTGCAGCTCAGCAAGTGAATAGGAGCTGAGCTGCAATACCAGACACAAACCATGGACAAGGGTGTTGCTGTTTTTGGAAGAAAGTAGCTATGTTTTTCTAACCCTGGACAGCACCTGTAAAGATGTAGTTTGGCTGCAAGTTGCAGGTTATTTAGTAATTACACAGTAAAAAAAATGCAGAAAAGTTGCAGGCAAGTCACAGTTGCAGTTAACTTAGATTCAAGTGCAAAATCTAGTACTTCTGGATGACTTACAACTCATAGAATCCTAGAATGATAGAGTTGGAAGCGACCTCCAGGGTCATCGTGTCCAACCCCCTGCCCAATACAGGATTCACTAAATCAGACCAGACAGATATTTGTCCAGCCACTGATTGAGCACTTACATTGAAGGAGAACTCCTCACCTCCTGTGGTAACCTGTTCCACTCATTGATCACCCTCACTGTCTGAAAGTTTTTTCTAATATCTAATCTGTGTCCCCTCCCTTTCAATTTCATCCCATTGCTTCTACTCTTTCCTTGTGTAAATAAGAATAGGGCTGATCCCTCTGCAGTGTGACAGCCCTTCAGTTATTTGCAGACAGCTATTAACCTGACTGCAAAGGCTTGGAGGAGACTTAAGTCACTAGGACCACATTCTCAAACATTTTTGTGATGTGCTAATGCAACATTGCAATCTTCATATTGTTCAACCAAAGCTATCATGAACCCCTATCCTTAAGGGGTTTCCCAAAATTGCTCCACCAGGACCTGTGATCGCTGCAGCCACAGCAGTGACCTTCTATTTCGAGTGATTAGCTTCAGCAGTCACATGTCCTGGTCAGCAGCAACCAGGAAGTACAAAGTAACCGTGGAACAATTTTGAATCATGGGAAACCCCCTTTAATATTATCATATAAGAAGCTGGCACGCACAGAATGAAATGCCACTTTAGCATTCTCACTGTCAAGGCCAAATGCTTCTATAATTTCATCTTGAAACGGCTGCAAATGCTCTGTATTGAAAGTGCAAGCCGCATCTCAAATCATAAAGGCTTGTTTAATTGTATCTGCTTGTTTACTGCATTTTTCTCCTCTGGTTAAATAATAAGGTGCTTGTCAGATGATTGTCCAATTAGTAGCTGTAATGACTGCCTGTAATACGATTATCAAATCCCATTCCAAAAAGCTCCATCCTAACTCCATAGCAACTGGAGCTGTATCCATGCAAGCTAACGGTTTGTGAACCCCCAAAAGAAGTTTAGGTGCAATTACTTGCCTCTCCAATGCGATCACACATCTTTAATCCCCTTACTAAATAATCTGATATGTAGGACTGAGTAGAAAAAATTGCTGCAAGAGTGATGGAAGGATGCACAAGAAACAATGAGATGAGGAAAGCAATAGCAAAAGGCAGAGAAATAGTGTGAAAGACAGATCGCAAGAGACTCAGGAAGATCAATGTATATTGAATAAAGAAGCTATTCTCAAGTCGCCCATAGATAGCAGATTGTTGTTAGCAGTCTGTAGCAGAGAGTTTCTGAAAATCTTACGTCTTTTTCATTTATTTCCTGTTCCTTACTGTTCCGCAGCGCTCTACACGGCTAACGTCATACATGTCAGTCCCAAAGCCTGGATTACCATTTATCTAATATGTATGGCCAACTTTGGACACTGCTTTGTCTAAGTGACTCATTATCAGCGCGGGCATGCATTCCATTCACTATTCCAGCAAATAAAATAGGAAAGTGAAGATATGCAGTATTCTTCCTTATATCATTACCCCTACAACGATCCAAACCACTGCTATACAAATGCAAGTTGGGTTTATAACTAATGCACCCGGAGGGACCTGGGAAGCATTAAATCTACAGATAAAGGATTTAATGAAGTTAACCTGCTGAAACGAGCAGCGAGCTTGTAGGAAGTGTAAGCTGTTCAAAGAAATCCATTCTCTTCTTTTATGACCGCTACATTTATATGCTGCTAAATTTAGGCAGCTGGAGACCTGTTATATCCTTGCACAGAGTCTGGGAAGAAAAAAACATGTACCTTCAAACAGCAAGCTTGCTCCATAGCAGTCTTACTTCGCCTTGTGCAGTGGGGAAGTCGAGGACCTTTTAATATACTGGCAGGACCTCACATCCGTAGACTACACCTACACCACTATGTTAAAACCCGGCATTCAAATTTTACTCCATAGGAACAGAATATAGTCATTTTATTGTGTCTTTCATAGCGTTAAAATTAAAGGGGTATCAGGGAATAATTTGCCCACCATGCTGTACCAACGTAACAGAAGGCATACTCACCTCCGTCGCTGACCTTATGCATGAGCCCTAAAGGAATGTTGCTTTTTTTTCATTCCAATCCTGGTTTTGGCTAAAAATGATAAGGTTATCCAAGACCATTTTTTTCTCAAAAGATGCTCACATGCTGTACCAACATAGGAAAAGTCATACTCAACTCTACTGGTGCCCGGTCCCCTGTTGGTCTTCATTTCAGGCTGACATCCCAAGACAGGGGCTTGAAGTGAACCAATGAGTGGTTGCAGCAGTTGCATGGCTCCGGAAGTGAAGACCAGCGGAGGATCGGGCACTAGTAAAGTTGAGTAGTAGAGTTGAGTATTTTTTCTAACGTTGGTACAGTATGGTGAGCATCTTTTCCAAAAAAAATGGTCCCTGGATAACCCTATATATAATCATTTATAATGTAAAACAGGATTAGCACAAAAACCTTTTATTCCATTATTATGTCTCTGTTTTGTATGAAGCCACAAAAGGGCTACTATCGAGGTTGATGAGGCCTCTACTCCACCCCTTATGCTTCTGAATGCATACAGATGTATATGGATGGCTTTTTATTGTCAGATTCCATACAAATCAATACACAGAAGTCTATGGGTGTGCGCAATGCCAATTCCATGGAAAAAACAACACATGTGGAACTCATTAGCATAAATAGCCATTTAAATCATAATGTGTTTATCTGCCACGCACAAATGATCATGGTCTGAGTGTGCAAAAAACACAGTAAAATACATTGATATAGAAAATAGCCTCGTTCATGGTGCAAGGATGTTGCACTGAGGCGTGCTCAAAAACTTATATGTCTATGTGAAGGAGCCCTTAGGGTAACTTCACACAACCGTATGCGCAAATACACAGCGCAGCATATTTGTGCATGAATGAGGTTTGAAGAGGTATATAACCGGTGTGTCTGCACACAGTTCTGTACTTTTTGCGCATGCAGAGCCAGTTCAAATGCACATATGACACGGCTTTGCCAGTGCTGCAGTATAGGAAATGCTGGAGAGGCCCCCGACAACAGAGCAGCCAGTAATATACAGTAAGAATACCTTGCCGGATGTCT
The DNA here is from genome assembly GCF_035609145.1 of Eleutherodactylus coqui. NCBI lineage: Eukaryota > Metazoa > Chordata > Amphibia > Anura > Eleutherodactylidae > Eleutherodactylus > Eleutherodactylus coqui. The sequence continues at coordinate 95,942,814 of NC_089844.1, forward strand.
TCCAACATCGGAGCTGTACAGCCTTCAATCAGAATGTCTTCAGATGTCAGACAGTGGATTGGAAAGGGTTAATAATTTATACATGGCTGCATTATATAAGGGGATTTATGTGTTTGGGGTCATTTATATGTAAAATTTCTAGGGCTCATTTACACAAGAGTTTTTTCCAGCATGTTTTGTCAAAGCAGATAGATCAATCTATGATTCCTATTTATTTTATGGGACAAACTGCACTAATAACAAGGAATACTAAAAAATTACAAGTAAAAACGTGCCCTGCAGATAGAACCCAGTTACATCATGATGAGCGGAAATATTTATTAACTCAGCAAAATAGTACAAGGTGTGCATTGCATAAGAAACACATTCACTGAAAATTACTTGTATCTCTTGTGCTTTGCAGTGCGTTTCCAGTGCCTGAAGTACACATATAACTGCATACATACAGATTAAGGGTGGATTCAGACGAGTGTATATTGGTTCGGTTTTCACGCCGAGCCAATATACGGTGTTCTTGTCTGCACGGGGGGGGGGGGGGAGGATGGAAGAGCCAGGAGCAGGAACTGAGCTCCCGCTCCCTCTCCGCCCCTTGCCACAATTTGCAATAGGAGGGGGCGAGATGGGGGCGGAGCTAAGTCTCACAGCTTGGCTCCACCCCTGCCCCCCCATTGCAAATAGTGGCGAGGGGCGGGGAAGGGGCGGGAGCTCAGTTCCTGCTCCTGGCTCTTCCATCCTCCCCCCCTGCAGACAAGGACACTGTATATCGGCTCGGCGTGAAAACCGAGCCGATATACGCTTGTCTGAATCAACCCTAAAGCAGTTTTCCGCATCTAAACTAGTGTTGACCTATCCTCATGATTGGTCATAAATAGTTGACCATTGAGGGTCCACCGTGCAGGACCTAGGCTGATCAGATGTTCACAGGGTGACTCTGTTAGTGTATGGAGCCGATGTGTTACAGGAAACACACAGCTCCGTTCTCTCTGTAGTGGCATAGCTTGGTATTGTAGATGAAGGATCCATTCACTTCAGTGAGATCTTTAACTGCAATCTCCCTATCACATCCTTTATCTATCTGAAAGAAAATCTTTCAAAAACTAAACTTTTTGTGTTTCCGCCATGTACTAATCAACTCTGATATTTCCATTTCAGTCCGTGGTATCGCCATAACTCCTAGGCAGCACATTCATTGTCTGGTGGTCATATTTTACTATGAGCTTTCCATTCCTTCCTCTGTTTAATCCCCTGCATGCTTATATGAGCAGCATCACAAAAGTATCTCCAGAACCCACCCTTGTCATAGGCAGTTGTTCGTAGATGAATGAATAACTGCCTGTTTACACAGGCCAATTTATCATTCAGTTGTTTGCATGCAGAAACTGAACCACGAACAAGGAACTAACAAATTCAGTAAAATTTTAGAATGAAGTGTTGAGTAGTGTCCTGGTGTACCGATTAAGGGACGGCTTCTCATGGGCATATGCACAAAAACGCTTGCGATAGCACAACTTTTTGTGCTGCTAAGGTTGCGCTGTTACGTGCGCTTTAACACATTTTACTGTACGTTTTGGACTATCTTCACATCGTCGTGGGACACACCCATACTGTGATTTAAAAGGCTAAGGCTGTGCAGCCTAATTAGTCACCGGTGTTAGCGAGTTCCCAGTGAAATTGTGCATCAAAAGCACCATAGGAGTCCATGGGACTGCAAGAACGAGTCGTGGTTTCTTTTTGAGTGCATGAAATGTGCCCGCAAAAGTGAAAGTGAGGATGAACCCATTGAAAACAACAGGCCCTATTCTCTACGCAATGCGCGCGCAGCCACGCCATGTGAAGTCGCCCTAAGGGCTCCCGCAGACAAATGTATGTGTAGATACACTTGCAATAGTGTTGTTACGGTATCCTACCCAATGATACGCCAGCCTGGGTTGCCCTAGAACTTACCCGCAACCCCTGTCCCTGCCTACTTGCCTCCACTCCTGGCTAACCCCAAGTGGGTAACTGGGTGGTGGTCCCTACTCTCACTAGGGACTGAGAGGGGGGACTGGCGTACCAAGATGGAACAGGGTAAAATACCGACAGGAAGGGCAGATGAAGGAAACCAACAGGAAATACACACAGATCGAGGCAGATGCGATAACCTGGCAGATATGGCAAACAAGTTGACAACAGGAAACTGACAGAGGCAGGATGCAAACACACTGACACACGAGCGGACACACGAGCGGACACACGAGCGGACACACGAGCGCGCGCACCGCGGCGACCAGCCACCCATGCCCCCGGTAACAAGTGTGAGATGATAGCTCTGTGAAAGGAGCGCTCTCGCCAACTATTGTATGTGTATTCGCGCATTCTAATGTACTTTTCTGTGAGTCCGGGCCCATTCATATTGGCACAGGACACACCCGTAATTAACACAGCAAAACTCGCACAGTTCAATAAGCAATTTTATGCAGACGGGGTGCACATTTGCACACCCCTATAGAGCATGTTGCGTACATTTTCACACACTCGAAGATATAGTGCAATTCTCACTCACTTGCCCTTTTGGGTTGAGTGTTTACACAGGCCGAGAGTCACCTGTAGTCACTGGTGTGAGTCATTGTTAGGGCAACTGTGTGAAAGTACCCTCACACTGGACTTGTCACTCATGGAGAAAGAAAGAAAGAAAGAAAGAAAGAGAGAGAGAGAGAAAGAGAGAGAAAGAGAGAGAGAGAAAGAGAGAGAAAGAGAGAAAGAGAGAGAGAGAGAAAGAGAGAAAGAGAGAGAGAAAGAGAGAGAAAGAGAGAGAGAAAAAAAGAGAGAGAAAGAGAGAAAGAGAGAGAGAGAGAAAGAGAGAAAGAGAGAGAGAGAAAGAGAGAAAGAGAGAGAGAAAAAAAGAGAGAGAAAGGGAGAGAGAAAAAGAAAGAGAGAAAGAAAGAGAGAGAAAGAGAGAAAGAAAAAGAGAGAGAGAGAGAAAGAGAGAGAGAGGAAGAGAGAGAGAGAATATGAATGAATGAATGAATGAATAGAGTAGGGTTGCCAAGACCCCTCAGCATTGGAGAACAAGGATCAGAACAGTACGCTACAGAAACAAAGTATCTCATAGGTGGCTTGCAAGAAAACTACAGTATGTATCAGTTTGTTGGAACGTAATCCAATTGTACCATATTTTGTGGAATTCTCATAAAAATCATGTAAGGAAGACGTAAGATTCTCCATGAACATTAAGTCATTGGCTCTAGAAGTCCAAAGAGAAACAAGTGGACGGTCTTTCTTTTTCCAATACAGCAGGCAGCAAGCGCCAGGAATCAGAGCAACAAGTTGTGGTAAGTTTGAATGGGTAAGGTCTCCCACACACTTGCGTATTTTTAACTGCGATATCGCTGTGTTTTTTTTTTACGCAAATGTCAATGGGACTTTCTCCTGTTAAATCGCATCGCACAAAAATCGCAAAGAGATGCATTTTTATTTAACATTAGAAAGTCCCATTGATATTCGTGTTAGAAAAACGCAAGTGTTTGGGAGACCTAAGCATCCTTTTAGACGAACCAATTTTATCATTTCAATGAGTGAATGACACCATCGTTAGCTCATTCGCTCTCGTGCAGCCTTCTTGGGGCCGCCTGCACACGGGTGGGTTGGATTCCGCATGCGTAATCCGAACCCATGCCTGGCTGGTGTCTGCTTGGAAGTCTTTTTGCTGTACTGCGGATGGTCCGCACGGCGAGCTGTTGGACAAGCGCAGTACAGATTTTTTTTTTAATCACTGCTTTCCCCCCATCATCACCTAGCAATGATGTCGAATCCGTGACCTATCTGCAATGTCATTGCGGAAGAGCCACAATCGGACAACTTCCATTGACTTCGATGGAATCCATCCGTGCGGCATCTGTACAGAATCACAGCATGCTGCAATTTCTTCTCCACAAGCAGAAAATCGCAATCGATTTCCGCTTATGGAGTTGAAATCGCGATTTACCATAGCATACTATGAGCTGTATTTGATTTGCTGCGGAATCCGGAGGCAGACGCATGCAGCTGGCCTTAGACAGGTAGATACATCGTTGACTTATTCAAATGAGAATGATTCAGTCATTCAAATTCGCTGTATAAGTATATAAAAAGGACTAAACGAGCGCTTTTTAAACTGAATGATAAGTGAAAGAGCTAACGATGATGCTGCATAAAATGAACAACGAACAAAAAGTGACCGATTATCATTTGCTCTTCAGTCATTGGCTTGTGTTTAGACCGAATGATTATCATTCACTTTCGCTTGTTTGAACGATTTTTTTTGAATGATTATTCCGTCTAAAATGACCTTAACTCACAGTTATGAAGAAGGAACAAAGTTCTGCTGTTACTCCTGTGACGGAACGTGTCCCCCACTGCACCCCCCTCCAGAAGGGCTCCGGTGCCCTACAGGACCAGAAAGTATGCAGAACAGAAGCCTCCTCCCCAGCACACAGGATGAATGTCATCCATAAGGACATGCAAGCTCCGTACCAATGCTTGTCTCCTGATATCAAGAGTTGATGGGAAGGTTGTTGCTTCCGGCAACAATTCCATAGATGAAAATGATAACGAGCAGACAATTGGCAGATTCATCTCTGCCTTGATCTGTGACCTGGGTTTCTATTATACACATATGACGTGCGGTACAAACAAGTTTCCAAAACGGCAAATCAACATTTCCATGAGCATTTGCTTTCGCTCAGTGGCCTGCATGTTCTTCCATGTTGACAAGTAGATAAATTGTAGCCAATCCCAAATAAGACTTACTTTAAAATAAACCATATCAGTTTTTAAAGGGCCACATCCCAGTTTCTCCCCTTGTACAATCCTATATATTGCTTGTATGTTTGAGCAGAAGTAACATATAAGCAGATAGTCTATAAGAATAGGTTATTTTGTAAAGCACTTTAAATCTGGGGTAATTTCAGCTCAGGTTACCATGTTTTGTTATGCAGCTGAGTGCTATTAATTTATACTCATTTCAGTCCATGCTGATAAACATTCAATGAGTAATTGTATAGAGAAGTCCTTTAGCGCTGCAAAGTGCCATGTTCACCCTGAAGTACTTTCTGCTGTTAAATTCTGTTTATTTTACCTGTTACTGAGACTTTTTCCATCAGTTTTTTTTTCTGCTGCAATTTAATTTGTTGTGGCATTTCATAAGTTTATTCCCTATGATTTGCTCTTTATTGGTCACATGCTCCCCCTAATGGCAATTTCCATGTATTGCATCTAAAACATTGTCAACCTTTTCTGCTGCAAAGACGAGGAAGAGCTCAGATCAGATCTCAGGGATAGCAACATTTTATTAGGAAAACAAGCAGATGACAATGTCATAGTCATAGTCAATAAGTCATTAATTAGATCGTTTTCTTTAGTGGATTAAATTTCACATTGAAATTTCACTAAAAAAAAATATATATTTTTATGAGATAGAGAAAATGTAGATTTAATATAATTTAAATGACATCAAAATACAACTCAAACCATAAAGTGTAAAACCAGGAGATATGTAATGACTTAATATTTTAGATATTAGATGTCAGAAATGGTGACAGGAGTTTAAAAGACTGCATAACTTTTTATACATGATTCAAAAATTCACTTGTGGGGAGAGCCTTTAGGACCGGTAGCAGATCATATAAAACTGGTGTAATCAGAACAATAGGTTGCCTCTGTTGAGCTGTTGGTAAATGTACCTTCACACGGGGTGATTATAAACACCCAAATAATTGCTGGAAACAGTGATTTTGGAGCGAGTCTTCACATATATACACAGCCAGCAACAAAGCACTGAGTGACAAATCACCCAGTATTCGCTAGTCGCTCTGTTTCAGCTCACTTAAATGAAGCGATTAGCGAGCGACTTCTCGCTCAGTGTAAACAGGAGTCTTTCAATCTTTTAACGACTGCCTGTTCAATGTGAATGGAGGCAGGCACCCAGAAGAGATCTCTGGAGCGCTCTGCCTCTATTTACTAAATGACTATCACTCTTGTGTAAAGCTTCCTCAACAGATTGGAAAATAGGAGAATTTTAAGTATAAATATAGCGTGTGGCATATTTGTGCAATTTTACTAGCATAGAATGATTAAAACATGCGTTCCCAAAAATATCTTAAAACAGGTCAAAATATAATATACAACTCAGATCAATACGCTTATCTTTCAGAATACTAAAGCAGATATATATATATATATATATATTCACACACACAACAAAATATCTAAGATGTCTCCCAGCTAAAAGCCTTCTTTTCAATGCGTCTGATAATCTTTTCGCCAGATCTCCCATGGCTTTTTTCTTTAGCCCATCATCTAAGCAGGAAAATAAATGCCCCTTAAACACACTATAGCCTTTGATTGGCAGCTAAGCAAACAGAGTGGGTGTGAAAATTAGGCAGGTTTGAAAACTAATGACTTCAGTGGGTGTAAAGGCACCCATCCCTCTGGTGTCTTCGATGCTGGGAGGTCAGCAAAGGACATTCTTTTTTCTGGCACTTAATGCTTTTTCTTAATGTCACAGTTAAATTAGTGGCAATAGGCCTCTCACATCTTGCAGCGTTTTTGTTCCTGCATCATAGTATTGTTTAAACGCTTGCACATAACTGCTTAGATACAGAATAAGTACAGATCTGCACTTGTATATTCCATTGTGCTGCTAATGCCAGTACCGGGTACATAGATAATGTGAGGTTTCTCTGAGTTTTGAGTCTTGATGGGTATTAGCCTTTTTTTGAAGTGCAATTATATTTTTATGTCTTTGTCTGAACCAAAGAAGAAGAAACTATAGGGCCTGTTTATTGTTGAGCCAGAATTCTGCACCTTCTTTTTGGAGGAAATCAGTTCGTACAAATTCACTATTGATTTGCATCAAGGAGGACAGAAGTTAAGCCTCACAAGACACTTTTCCAAAGTGTTTAGAAAAGGGAGCGGGGTCCGGGTGCCATGAGGTCTTTAGACAGATTCATCAACTGAGGTATTTTAAAAGTCATAACATTTGTAATCCTACTCATTCCAGTAGATTGGAAGTGTAAAAAAAGAATCCACATTTAAAGATGCAGCAAATTTATCAATATCATGTGACAATATGATACATTTTGTGCATTTTGCATTGGAGAGGGGAAAGAAAGCATGCCAGTAAGGTGGCATCAAAAATTCTTCTGATGATACTTTTCCCCAATTTCTTTACCTATGAATATTTTTGCTGAATTCTGTCTCAGGGAACTTTTACATGGGCCAATTATTGGCTGAAAAATTGCTCAAACAGGCAATTTTGACCAATAGTTGTCCCTTGTAACAGAAATGAAGCTACTGGTGAGTGACTTCTCGCTCGGTGTAAATGGGCAGTCGTTCATCTTTGAACGACTGCCTGTTCACAGAGAATGGAGGCAGGCGACCGGAAGAGATTTCCAGCCGTTCCACCTCTGTTCACTAAATGACTATTTCTTCCGTGAAAGCACAGAAGCGATAGTCATTGGGATGGCTGTCTAATAATACCCTTACCTTGACACCTTAGAATACAATCATCTACATCGATAACATATTGTAGATGTCAATATTTATATCATTAACCCTACTGAATGTGGTAGACCCATATTCATCTGTTCTCAGGCATCCCAGAGGAATCAGTGATCTACATAGAGAATTATGATCCCAGTCAGAACTGCTATGGTCATCTCTTACCAAGTCTTAGGTAAGCAGCAGGTTTTTCCCTGTATCCTCCAGAATTTTCCATGAATATGTCTTAAAATAGTAGATATACGTGTCACATGAAATATTATTTTACTTTTGTTGCAGTATTTACTGCTCTTTCCTGCCAAAACCTTTTGATGAATTCAGAAGACTCACATGAGACAACTGTTTTTGGGCTCTTGGACCCTGGTGCACCTAACTTGCCCAATCGGGTACTTTTTGTTACCACAAGACAGTTTCTTCCTCAAATCAACTGTCCCAAAAGAGAAAAGTGGCACAAAAGTGAAGAGGTTAGAGGCAAAGTTCATATTGTGCTAATTGCAGGGTTTGTTCACATAACATTATAGTACTTTGTTTTATATTGTGGATAAACCCTATACAGGGTGATGCCATCAAATACGATGTTTTACAAAGTCATTGCCAGACGGTTGAGAGCCCCGGGGTTGCTTTCGCATCAGGTATCTTCGCAGAAGAATGCAGTGGGGGATATCCGTATGTACGATACCTCCATGATACATCTACTGATAGTACATAGTATTATTGTAGATGTGCCTATCTATCCAAACCTTACACTCCCGTCTCCAAGATTTTTCCCGAGCTGGACCAGGAAAATGTTCAGTAGGTACGTAAATTAACATACAGTTCTGCACTCTTCACCCAGCCATTAAGGGTGGTTTCACACCTGTGACGGGGGTTCTCCATTTGGGAAGAAGGAAAGGGGAATTGCTGTGGCCGAACGGCTCCATCTCAGGATGGACCTGAACAGCACTGACTTTCCGCTCAGCTGCCTGGCCTTTAGATAGAAGAAAAAGTGCTACATGCAGCCGTTTTTCTTCTGGTATTTTGAGCTGGATCTGCGGTGGAACCTCCCGTTACTCAGAAAGTGTTAAAATGCTTGGAAAGTGGAAGAAACAGAAAAGAAGCCAAGAAAGGGAACAACATGTATATAAACTGTAGTCGAAAATTAACTATTCTTTGTGAGGGGACTTTGACACGGGACGGAATCTTCCACTACTGCATTGCAGAATATGGCGCCCCTGATTTCTACACCAAAATCTGCACATCTAACTGTAGATTTTGATGTGTAATTGCCATCAGGGTTTTGCTATTTTCAGTTCCGCCCCAAAATCCGTACGTTAGCAGTGCAGATTTTGGTGCTGACTATTCCGCAGGTGGGCATATCTTGCAACGCTGTTGTGGAATATACCGTCCTGTGTGAACAGTCCCTAAGGGAAACAGCAGTGGGACTTCAGTCTTAGAAAAACTGTGTGAGGAGTCCAGAGGTCACAAAGTAAAACTGAGAGATAAACATTCTATCTGACACCTGCACTGCCATGAACAGCTGCCATCCTAAACTCATGAAACAACTGGATTATCTCACGCCACGAGGAATTCGCTTCACATAATCTCTGGCTTGCATTTAGTTCAAAATGCTGCAACTAATGTGATTCTGATTTCTGCTCTTATTGTTTGGAAGATGAAGCAGTTGGTTTGCTCCCCCTAATCGTACAGGGAACCTGTCCTCTATAGTATGCAGCCTTACTGCATATACAGTTTAATAACTTTGCTTCATGCATTATGTAAAAGTAGAATCAGGATCCTACTACAGGATTAGCAAATCTGAGTTGAAGCTCGGGGAAGTTCATATTCACTTATGTTGGATCTTAACCTATATATGTGTGTGTGCGCAGGGATCCATATCAAGCACACAATGAGCACCCTTTTATGTTGTGCACCTGCAGCCCCAAGAAAGTGCATTCAGTTTCACTCTTCCCGTATGCTATCAATCATCCTGATCCCTTGCTGTGCAAGGATTTGTAGTGTTAGGCCACCATAACATATGGCATAATCGCCGTGGGCATTCCACAATGGAATACCTCTAGGAATCATTAGTCAAATCCACACCTAAATAGTGCAGTTTCGGATGTTTTTTTTAAAAAAAACAGATCTGTTGCGGTATTTAATCCTGGCATTGCAAGGGTTGAATTGCACAGCAGAAATCCACAACATGAATAGACAATGTTGTGGATTTTTTAGAATCCGCAGCATTTTTCAAAAATGCTGCAGATTAATTGTGGAAGCGTTTCACACCATGTGAATATTTCTCAGATCTCTTACACATGGCTTGCACTGCAAATGCTGCAGAGTTTCCGCAGCCATACCGCTAGCGGAAGTTCTGCAGCAGCATTTATGGCCCATGCCCACAATGGTTAAATCCCGTAACAGAGCTGCTTAAAAAACACACTCAAATCTGCACCATTTAGGCATCATGTCCATGGGGAAAATAAGAATTAAAATCCGCAGCGTTTTTCCCGCATGCGGATCCGCACCCCATAGGAATGTATTGACCACCCGCGGGTAGATAAATACCCGCGGATGGTCAATAAAAGTGAATTTAAAAATTTCTGGAGCATGAAAAAAAATGGACATGCTCCATTTAGGTGCGGATCACGCGTGCGGGAGCTCATAGAGCACACAGCTCAATTGATCTCCCGCACGAAAAATAAAAGACAATTACAGTGCATCTGCAGCCCAAATCCGCAGCGGATCTGATTTTCCCCGTGAACATGAGGCCTTAGGTGTGGATTCGGCTAGTGCAGTTTTCCAGCACACTTGCTGTGGGAATTCTGTTGCAGTGATTACCCCATGTGTGATGGTAGACATATTGAAGGATTAAATTCACAGCTGAAATCCGCAGCATTTCTAGGCATGCTGTGGATTTGGAATCCATAGCATTTTTCTAAAACGCTGTGGATTCGTTGCGGATCATTTCTGCACCGTGTGAAGATTTCTGAAATCTCCTCCTCATTGCTTGTACTGGAAATGCTGCAGAATTTCAGCAGCAAATCCGCAAGCAAAAATTCCACAGCCTGTGAAGTGAAGACGGCCTCACACATCCAGCACATCTTGGAATATAGATAGGAAGCCAACAGACAGCGCAACTCCCATCCCTGAATGGGATCCTTCAGGCACATCAGTTGTGATGCCAGATATCTCCATGCGTCCATCATGAAAATGTTGCATAGACCTTTTTCTGTCCAGCGATGGGTGCATAAACTGGACAAAAATGTCAGCGATTATCTCTGATAAAGCAAACAATATATGTGCATCCAGCCTAAGTAAAAGTAGACATGCACTTGTTGTTCATAGCTGCAGCATGGCATTATCATTTCCTATAGGGGTTATTCTAATATGTGTTTTCAGATGCCTGAACGAAATGACTTCAGCTCCAGATGAGACAGTCCACTGACCAGCTACATGTGAACAAAGAAGCTAATACCCAATAAACTAAATCTAAATGGGTTCTTGCATTGTGTGAAATAAAATCACAGTCTCTACACAGAAAGTCTATCTCTGCTACTGCTAAAAGTAAATTGAACCTCCAAACCCACTTTTCTGGGGAGACTCAGTGAAGCTTCATCATACTGGACAAATGACATGTATAGAATCCAGGCTATTGCTGCCAGAATGACTGCACAGAGGGCATATTTTGTGTGATAAATGTGTAACAAAGCTATAACTCACAGGGCATTTTATTCTCTAGAAGATCAGAACGCTTTCATTGATGAAAGGCTTTGGAGTTGACTCAGAAATGCCATCAAATGGACGTCTATTGTGTGCACAGAACACTCATGCCTATTTCTGTCAGGATAGTTTGCAGTTGTAAAAAAAGGAACCAATTTCAGCTTATTTATTGGGTATTGGATTTTCCAAATCTTTATGTCAATATCACAAATCCTCTCTGAGTATTACATTCCCCAGCATCTTACACTGGAGAACATGAGAGATGCCCAGCACTTGTGGTCCTAATACAAATAGTCAAGTCAAGAATATCACAAGATAATAGATGTAGTGATTGCTCATCAGCCAAACTGTTCTTAGCTGTCCTTCTAGCAGAACTTGCACAAGATATTATAATACAAGGTGTTGTCAATAAGACTGATCCAGGGCTATATCTGGTGTCCTATAATGAAATAACAATACTGTACTTGTATAGGAAGTCATGGATGTTCTATACAATAGCCCTTAGGGGCCCCGGAACATGGATTTGCATTTTATGCTGTGGCCCCTGTAAGAGATAGGGGGTAAACCCAACTGCAAAGTTAAAGAGCGACATGTGAGAAGCAGAAATCCACTTTCTGTCTTTCTCCAAGTCTTGTGGGACCGCTGCTATTACTAAAGTAAGAAAAGTATACCTGAAGTAGCCTTATGCATGCATGTGCAGTCCCGAGGTTACTGTATTATTGCGGGACCGTAATAGTGAACAGCAAAACACCAATTCTGTGCAGATGCAATGCAAATCACCACTAAGAGAGCGAGTCAATCAGAAGACAATGCAAATTTCAGTGTGAGCATGTAGGTTGGAATTTGGCGCAATCACCTTGTTGGACCTATAATCAATCCAGGGACTTTCAATCAGTATCTAAACCTCCTACAGCAGATGACTGCTTGGATGATTTACCCTTATTGTAGCAGAGACCACATTGCATATGCTTCCCTTACATCACTTATAGCAGCGGTCCTACAGGACTTAGAGAGACATGGAAGGTGGATTTCTGCTTCTCACATGCTACTCTTCAACTTTGCAATTGGGTTTTACTCTCTATTTCTAACAGGGGCCACAACAGAAAACTGAAATCCATGTTCTAGGGCCCCCAGGGGCCTATGTGCCATACCATCATGTAGCACATCCATGCCTTTCTATTCAAGTACGCTATTGTTATGTCAAGATAGCACACCAGTATTGAGATATCAGTCTTTTTGACTACACCCTGTACAGCCTACAGCTAGGTGCTCCTTGCAACTACAACCACCAGTATGCATGGCACACAAGCGGTCAGGGAAGGCTGGGAGTTATGATTTGATCTATACAGTCTTCTCTACTTCTTTCTATATTCACAGTATAAGATGGCTGGAGATCAGCAGCAGTGCATTGTGTGCTTCTACAATGGCCAGGGAACATGCTCCTTTTTTGCCTATTGTGAGACCTGTTGGCTGGGGTGCAGCAGGTAGATGTGGGGAGCAGTCCCCCTGATGTTGCATGTGATGGTGTGCCTGCGCTGGGCTGTGATCAGTGACAGGCAGGGGAGGGCGGTGTGCTGCACTCATTGTAGCTCTGCCTCCTCTCTCTGCACATGCTGCTCTCTGTATAAGGCAGCGGAGTAGCTGGGAGGGAGCAGACACCAGGAGCCAGGCTCACAGCTCACACTCTATGCCATCCTCAAAGGCTGCCAGTGCAAGTGCCTGACCCAGCCAAGGACTGCTGCCAGGGGACTACACTGGACTATACATCGTCTACCCCAGGAGCCACCATCCACTGGACTCTAACCCCCCTATATCTTGGGGTAGGAAACTCTTCTGTATCCCTGAGCAAGTGTGGATATTACACCCTATACCAGGAATACCACCAGGACCTTACTGGCATTTTGCACATGCAGAAGACAAGCACCTAAATGACTCATTGACAGAGGGAGTGAAGACATATTTGTGTTGTTTCACAATGGATATCCTTGTGTTGGTGTTTGGAGTTATTTATCTGCACTTTTCTGGATGCTCAGTGTCAGGACAAGAAGGTAAGACCCCCCTGTAGATGTGATGATAGTGCAGGCTCTTATAGGAGCTGGGATGAAAGCTTCTGCTCCTCTCCCATCTTCTCTATGTTCTTCTACAGACAGTCTCTGGCTGCTGCTGGATGTCACATCTGGAGTAAATCAAAGGTTTAAAAATACTACAAAGCCTTGTGCGGGGCTCTTCATGTTGCTGGATGTCTCCCATGAGTTTTACCTAGAGTCCCACCAGAGTCACATGAATCTTTAATCGAAACTTAATATCAATCCCAATTAAATACATTGCAGGGAAGGCAGAAAGAGAGAGCGTGTGGCATCCTGTATGGTGCTGGGTACTGGGGATTAGTAGTAGTGCCCTGTGCGGTGATCCTGGCACATGTGTGTGCTGCTGGGCAAGAATATACAGCAGGAGATAAAACAAATAGCGCAGACTATCCGAGTCCCCTGAGAAGTGGAGGCAACTCTTCATAGAGGAGGTGTCAGAAAGAAGAGGGTACGCCAGAAAGATAAGAGGGTCATAGAAATCTATCCGCATCAGGAGAAAGATACTATATTGGACCTTTCACCCATGAGGAATATTTCTGCAAGATGAACCTAAGGACCCAGAAAATTCTGCACCAAAATCTGCATGGGGTTATGGAGCAGAGATCCACAGCAGCAGATTAAACTGCGTCTTTGGCTACTTTCACACAGCAGTATTTCGGTCAGTATGGTGCTTCAGTATTTGGAAGCCAAAACCAAAAATGGAACCTTCATAGAAAAATGTTCACATCTTCCAGGTTCTGAACACACTCCTAAGTTTGGCTTACAAATAGTGATACAAAATACTGACCAGAATATCGCCCCGTGAAAATCGCCTTTAGGCACGTCTTGCAAATATATTCCGCACGTGTGAAAGGTCCTTATATGCGTATGTCGGTGCTTAAGGCATATGTGCATCGAGAGAGGTATTATCAGCCCCTATATTTGTATAAGGCCACTTTCACAATGCAGTATTTTGGCCAGTTTTCTGCTACAGGCAAAATCAAGAATGGAATGTACAAAGAGAATATATAATGGAAGGATTTGTACCTCTTCTGCTTTTTTGGACCCACTACCCTACTTTAGGCTTACAAATACTAACCAACATTCTGTGGTATGCAAGTAGCCTAACTCCAGAGAAAAGTATCAGAGCCTGTGAGAGGTGATGTCTTTATATTACCATGACACTCCAGTAATGTATAGTAATGTTCTGAGCTGCATACATAGTGTAACACTGTAGAAACTTGTAGGAATGCTTCTCCAGCAGGGAAGAGCTGACACCACAGAAGCCCATAGTAGTTTATCTACACCAGCAGACATATATGTTTCCTATCCAGGGACAGGCTAAAGAAAGTTTCCTACTGCAGCATACAGCCAGGACTAAGATCTATCCTTATAATTCCATGGCTGTTTCCGTATACTAGTCAGATGTGTATCCAATGAAGTATTGATCCCCATTATGTAGAGTGTCACGTAGTACAGGATGTCACATCTCCATTCTGTGCAATCATCTGCTGCAATCCACACTGAAATCTTCTTCTGCCTCAATAGAACTTGTAAATAAGATTAGACCCTATTGTATTACAGTAGACTGTGATGATACATTGTAACAATGTAACAATGCACAGAAAGTCTTTAGAGGAATTGTTGACACTTACACAGACAGATAAAATGAGATTTGCAAAGCAGTGCTGGACAAGACACATTTACATATATCATTTACTGCATTGTTACTGCTGAGTTTGCCAGTGCCAGCGACCTGTAGTGTTGGGTGCATGACAGCATAGTGTATAGGACTGCACTGGTAGAGGTAACACATGCAGCTGGTCCCACTCTCACACTGGGTGCAGTTAGTATTTTGCAGAGGCTGGTAACACTGGTTGAATACATGGTAGGCGTTGGATGGGTAGAAGCCTAATATCAGATCTTCCTCTTGTGCTCGCCTCCCCCTTACACTTCTCCCTTCCAGCTAGCTTCCAGTGTAACATGGGAGGAATCAAATATTAATCATGGTGGTGAGCTAACCCTTCTTAAAGGATTCCTTCCTCTTAAATACAGCGCAAATGTTTTAAAGAACAGACGAACGTAAAATAAATTGTAACGGCTGAAATGATCATATGTTGCAATCGGGTCAATGCTTATGTAATATTTTACAGGGTTTGGTTTTTTTTTTCATCTCTCTTAATTCAACGGATTTTCCAGCATGTTGGTACATCATTTCCACAGATATGGTGTGATGCATGCAATCAGTGATCAGTACAGTCAATTCAGTATCCAATCCTCAGTAAGATTGTTTCATCTATGGCCAGGTACAGAAGGCCTTAAGTAGAATATAGCAGCTAGAGCAGTTTTTGGCGGGCTTAGAAAGGGGCAATACCCCCACTGGGGTTGTAGCCCACACATCAGAGACTGCAAGTAACTCTATCATTTAAATGACAACACATAGGGCTCAGCAATGACATGAAACAGCAAATTGCAGAACTGGCAGAAGAGAAAATGAGCCCTGTGATTTCAGAAAGAGGATTATCCATCTCCATGTTGGAAAGGGGATTTCACAAGGCAGTGGCATCTTATGATCCCTGGCTAGCTAAGTGGCTTTGGCAATCATGCCTTTTTGACGATCCTCATGTGATTAAAAACTTTAAAGGGTGGAAAACACGCCTGGGGGGTGCCTGAGCCATAAATACCCATCTTGTCTGCTCTCTCCACATCTTCGCACAGGGACAAGCAGCCCATTTTCCTTTGGCTGGGTGAATTATGTTGTGGAATAATTGGATCATAAAGCCATGTAAGATTCTTATTTGATCAAAGGCTGGCCACCTGGCTTTCTATAGTGATAGCTTATGCAGAAACTGTCCTGATTTCTACAGCCCCCTGGTTTCACCTAGAATAACCTGCTCAGTTCCTCATCACAATATGCACATGCTTCCACCATGTAGCTTTATTGGGAATAGTACAGGAATGATATAGTCTGTCATAGTAAAGGTTATTCCCCTTGTGGCGTGATATATTGGATATACCTCTACATCTGATATGTAGGCAAATTATTTCTACTGGAGAGAGAGCTGTAAGCTTGGGAAGCTCATTCAGTGTTTCATCTTCCTGCCAAACTCAATTGTTTATTGTTATCACTTTCTTGACCGTTTTTAGATACTTTCTTTGCATTAGGTTCCTTTAACGCAGAACAATGAATCATTGGCGTGAGCAAACAAGTTGTTTGTTTTCAAACAATAAGATCCTTTAAACTTTGGTCATCGTTGTCTGTTAGGGAGGTCTGGAAATGCCCGGGAATAGTCTGCGAATAACGGAACGATCGCCTTTTACATCGACCATGATTTTTATGCTAGTCTAAAATGAATGACAAAAGATAAGCGAACAAATTCTGACTCCTCGTTCAATCGCCGGCCGTGTTTAAACTGAATGATACTGTTCATTTTCGCACGATTCAACAATTAGTTGACCAATAATTATTTTGTGTAAAAGGGTCCTTAGGGTCATACGCAGTGTCGGAGTATCATTACTTGATACCGATAGATAGGCAGAGTTCACCTGGTTAAGTTGCATTGACCCCCCCCCCCCCCCCTCCCCATCTACGGATATTTCTCTTCAGCCCTGTCCGAAGGTCTGATAATGGTCAGCATGTCATGGGCAGCTGAATCATTTGGCAAACAAACTGATTATCTCAGTAATGTTAACTCACTGGGTGGAATTTATGCAAGAGACCGATGATTAATCTTACTATCCATTTGTCAAATGACTAAAAGCAACTCTTAAAAGGGCAACCAACATTTTTAGAGGATTGAATCGCACAAATTAGTGCCAGAAGCTTTGTGTTCATTCGTTATGTATTGTATTCTTCTTCCGTGTGAATGCATGTTGTGGACGTTATATTGCCTTTTTTGTGCTGCCCTGCTGTATATAGTGCATTACCTACAATATAGATGGCTTTCTATTGTATTACACAAGGGACATCCCTTATGCCATTTACTGATCAGTTCTGTAATGAAGCTCCAGAAATAGAGCTGCTCTATCCATACCATGTGGAGACCCTCCTCACTGTGTCATCCTGGCTAGATTTAGTTTTCACACTTATCTCTTCTCATTAAGCCTGACAGCTGTGTCCTGGTTAACCCCTTTATTACCATGGAGCAATAGGCCAGAGTATATCTGGGGTAAACCATTTAAAGCTCCCTTTGGGAAATTCAAAATAGGCCTTCATCTATAGAACCGAGGAGGGCTTTCCGATCACCAGATAGTAAAGCATTCATGGCAAGGGAATAAAGCAAATTCCTACTAAGCGGGTCCACAGCTATTTAGCACAGAAACACTGGAAATACCATATGAATAGAATTTCCTCAGAACGTCTTGTCTTCTGTTGAGGACATACAGTGTAGTTTTGTGGTCAGGATTTCCGTGATAGGATCCATGTTTTTGGTGGTTGTTTTTGCTCTGACTAATCCTTCTAAGTTGCCGTTAAAAGTTTTACCGTAACTTTGCTTTATTTGATTATACAAATGCTGAATTGTTACTGCTTGTTTACTGTTGTATTTGTTTGGAATTTGGTAAAACAAGCAATTCCAGCTTATTTACATTAGAAGTAATAATAAAAAATAAAAATACACAAATTTGCTATGTCGACATAAATCAATCACTTACAGGTTCATTAAATAAGCCTCGGTTAAGTCAAAGTATGGCAACGTGAACGGGCCTCTCCGCAGGATCTGTAACTTTCACAATCTGATTTATTGTCTTAGCGTAATTGCTAGTAAAAATTCTCCATCTTGGCTTCCAATATAATAGCTTTACCTCTTATTTAGATGTGCAGAAGTGACAACCTTATAATTGGATGAACAGTCAATGGTTTCAGATCTTCTGATAAAGGGAACTAAATACTTAGTTTAAGTCACAGCGCCACCTAGACTTTAAAACACTTAGTGTTCAAATGTTAGGGAGGGCAACCCATTTTGACCACTCTGTTCAGATTGATTTACATTCTCAAAGAATTGATCTTTGTAAATCTTATTTCTCTACATAAAAACACAATGATTTGTATCTCAACAGATTGTAGACAATGGATAATAGCGACACATATATGGCTAATCTAAGTGGGACGCTTGTATTACAGAATATCCTTAGTTTCCCGTTCCAGTTCCTTTCTGATATGTTCCAAGTCATTAAAATGAATTTTATTTTTATCGGTGAAGAAGGAAGGGAAGCAATGGTTGCCCTAACTAAAGCAGCAGTATCGTTGAGCTAGCTTTCAGCACTGCTGTATCAATATGTGAAGTATGTCCCTACTCTCTGACCTTGTTCTTGACATTCTGCAGCAGGTGGTCACTAGAACCACAATGAACAGCTTTCCCCACCTGGCCTCAAATTAACAGAGGCACAGCTCACGTTGGTGTGCATGCACCCGTCACATCCCATCAATCTCAATGTGTTCTCCATAAGGAAGCAGCATCGAGATGGCAGTGATGTATTCTCCAGATTGAAGCTGTACGTTCACATGTTGATAGGTGATTCATGCCCTCAGAAACAAAATACATATATTACTGGGATGTAAGTTATGAGATTTTGAGTTCAGGATTTATTCCTTTGGCCTTGTTCGGTGAATTGAGTGCTCATATTCACTTGATACCGAGTACTTCTACTACAGCCGTTCCTATACAGAATTAGATGATTGATAGTGGTCATCCGAAATGCACGCTACACTTGGAAATATGGCTTGCACGTACAATGGTGGTTATCCAAGGTGGTTATAAAGGTACCGTTCTGCCAATCTTCATGTTTGGGGGGATGATTTGCTTGTTACTTCTTGGAAAATTGGTCATACCCATTAGGCCGCTTTCAGAGGAGTGTATTTAAATATATCCGTAACACGGATACATATTACGGACGTGTTATAGATGACATTACAACTGTATGTCTTCAGTATTTCATCAGTGTTTGCCCCCATGTTGTTTTTATTTTCTACTGGGCAAATACTGATTCCTATTTGCCCACTAGAAGATAATAGCAGTATGGAGGTAGAAACGCAAAAAAATAGGTCATGCTGCATTAAAAAAAAAATGAACATGAAGAATATGGTTTTGTAAATAGATATATATTAGCTGTGTATTACAGTCCCCAAAACACGGAGCAATTACACAGGAAAATACGCTTGTCTGAAACCGGACTTCAAAGAAAATCCCATTGTTAAATCCCCATGTGAAAATAATGCAATAATAATTCTTGACTTTGATTGATAATCTGTATCTTGGGTAATCTATTCTTTTGTGGTAGGCCACCTCCTTAAACAGCCTTTATAAGTAAGATATACAAATATGGTATTCATTGCTAGGGATTAAATCCAGGCTTCTCTAAATAATTTCATGTTACATTGTGCTTGGAATGAGAATGGCCCTGTTTTTGCTATATGAAGAGGATATTACCCTATCCAGTAACTTCCTGTTTGTGTCCAAGTATACAGTTCAATTGAAACTATAGTAAACTCTGTTATTGAACTGCTTCCTGGTGTAAAAAAGTTGGTAAATACCTGCATTTAAGTAGACCTCAATGTGATTTGCTTTGACAGTAGCACTATTAGAGTAATAGTGACTTCAACAATTTTACATCCTCTATTAAAGTGAACTTGGCTTGAAACACATTCATACTGTTACATGGACTTGCAGTATCCTTACATAGCCTGCAGGTGGCGTTGTTTCAATATGTGCCTATGATTGGAGCTCGCCATATGTAACAAGAACGCCTTTAGATCATACATAGAGCTTCATAATGTCAGTACTGATGCACCACTTTGTAGGTTTTATCGAAGTTACCCCATTTCATTCCCAGATACTTTTTTACAGACTAATTACTTTACAGACCTAATACTGTGTTTTAGATTGTTAGGTTGCAAGATCACTGCTATACTTCTTAACCCTTCATCTGCAGGAGTTTTATAATATTGTGCCCAGCCGGGCCTTTATAGATGCTGTAATTCACATTTGTATTGCATCAGTAATTAATCATAATTGTGCTTCAGGTGTTGTACCCATTAAATCACTTAGTGGCTCAGGTGTTTCTTTAAAAGATTAACCGAATACTTGCCAGTCACTGCAAGAGCCTTGCAGTGCTGTTAATAGCTTGCAATATACAGTTATGACAAAAACCAAGTTCACCCTCTTTGAATTCTATGGTTTTACATATCAGAACTTGATAAAAACATTTGATGATAAGGTCTTAAAACTGGGTAACTATAACCTCATATGAACAACAGCACATGGCAAATTACATCATATTATTGTTTGTTTAACAAAAAGTAGGCCAAAATGCAGAAGCAGTGTGTTAAAAATTAAGCACACCGTTCGTGCTTCCATAGGAATGAATTTGGTAAGTAGCAGCCAGGTGCTGCTAATCAAATCCCCTTGCTGAATTGATAATCATCAAGTGTGGACACTTCTATAAAAGCAGATGTTTTAGCAATTTGATGGTCTTGAGCATTCAGGTGTATCTTTTTTTTTTTTTTTGCTGTAAATTTTTATTTGAAATTTTCACGTTTTACAATGTTGTAGTAAACTTTCAATTGAAATACAACAGTCTCATTATTATTTCACAGAAGCTGTTTGTAATAGTGTGGATCGGGAGAACGAGAGAAGAGAGCTCACTTAGCAGGCGTGTTTGAGCGATCCGCCTCCCGGTATCCCGGCCCAATCTGGAAAATAGGCTGTTAGTTTACTTTAACAGAATATTAACGGCCTGGCCAGGGCCTAACCTGAGTTTTGGGGGAGTAGGGAAGAAGTAGGGGAAGGTAGGGGGGGTGACTTCTGAGACAAAAGGAGTTTTTGTTCCCATGGGGTGGATGTTGTAGATGGTGGTTTCGGGCTGTAACACGGTGAAGTGACAGAGGTTGATCTTTGTTGTTCTAGTTCCCTTATGTGTTTACAGGGAAGTTAGGAATCTATTGTTTTGCGATGGGTAGGAATAATCTAGCCATGGGGACCATATATTTGAAAATTTCTCATGTCTGTCGGCTAGAATAGAGGTCAGTTTTTCATTTATTAGGTACCAGTCCATCCTGCGCTTAACCTCAGTGAAGTCCAAGGAAGCTTTGCGCCATGAATGGGCAATAACTTGTTTTGTGGCCAGAAATAGAAAGGATATCAATTTTCTAGAGTCAGGAGAGATGTTGTTTATGCGTTTATTTAACAATACTTTCCAAGGGTCTTTGCGGATGTTGTAGCCTGTGACTGAATATATTAGGGAGTAAACTCAAATCCATAGTCTCTTAACCCGGGGACAGGACCACCATATGTGGAGCATATCACCCATATCTAGACATCCGCGAAAGCAGTTGGGAGAGCGTCCGGGTATTGCATGGGCTACTCTATCTGGGGTTAAATACCAGCGGAATAAAATTTTAAATGAAGTTTCTAGCATTAGTATGTTTCTGGCGCTACTGTTGGTAGATTCCCATATTTGAGTCCATTCCTGGTTGGATAGGGTTTTGCCTAAGTCTCTCTCTGAACGCGTTATGTAATGTGTTCATTACATTCATTCAGGTGTATCTTAACACAATGCCAAGGATTAAAGACATCAATGAGGATCTAGGAGAAGCAATTGATGCTGCCCATCATTATAGGAAGGGTTTTAATCCTTTCCAATCCAATTTTGGATATAGGGTTTACTAAAAGGCTTTCTCTTTTTGCTGTTATACAACACTGCCATCTGCTGGCTGAAGCCAGTGTGTGCGCCAACCAGGCTCCAACAGCAGAGTGGCTGGCAATAGCCGGTAAGAATACCCTGTCATACATGTTCTGATATTGGAGCTGTACAAACTTCAATCATAATATAGGAAGACATCAGACAGTGGATTGGAAAGAGTTAAAGCCATTTCCAAATAATTTGGAGTCTCATCATTCTACAGTGAGAGAGATTATTCACAATTGAAAAACATTCAAGACAGTTGACAATCTTCCCAAGAGTGGACATCCCCAAAAGTTTCCCCCAAAGTCAGACTGTGCAATGCTCAGAGAAATAGCAGAAAACTGAAGAGCTACATTTCAGACTCTAAAGGCCACAGTTAGCATGTTAAATGTTCAAGTTCATGACAGAACAAATAGAAAATGACTGAACAAATATGGCTTGTTTGGAAGGGTTGCCAGGAGAAAGCCTCTTTCTGAAAAGAACATGGCAGCCCAGCTAAGGTTTACAAAATTGCATCTGAATAAACCACAATACTTCTGGAATAATGTTCGTTAGTTAGACAAGACCAAATTGGAGATGTTTAACCATAGGTCCCAGCACCACGTCAAACGTGAGGCCATCTATCTAAAAGCTAAGGCTTGGCAGAAACAGGGTCACGCAACAGGACAATGATCCCCAGCACACCAGCAAATATACATAGCTGAAATAAAGAATCCAGGTGTGGCAATGGCCAAATCAAAGTCCAGTCCTCAATCCAAATAAAATGCTGTCCCTGGACCCTAAGAGAGATGTGTATAAATGAATGCCCACAAACCTCAATTAACTGAAGAAACATTGTACAGAAGAGCGGGCGAAAATTCCTCCAGGACAATGTGAGAGACTGATAAAGTCATACTGAAAATAATTACTTCAAGTTATTGCTGCTAATGGTGGTTTTACAAGCTATTGATGCATTGGGTGTACTTAATTTTTCACACACTGCTTCTGCATTTTTGTTAAATAAATGACACAGTGTAATTTGTCATGTGTGGCTATTTATTTGAGTTTGTATTTACCTAAGGAGCAGATTTTTTATTATGTCCTGATACCTAAAACCATAGCATTGAGAGAGGGTGTACTTAGTTTTTTTTTCTTATGACTACATGTACATCATAACTAAAATCTACTTTCTACAGTCAATTAATAGTAAAAAGCAAGATATGAGAACAGCATTTGTAACATTCTGAAGGTATTTAGCAATGTAAGAAGCAGTGCGTGCCCATACAGAACCTGTGAGCTGAAAGTTAGCTCTGACTTCAAAAACTTCAGCGAAGTGGAGTAGTGACAACACTGATACATTTCCATTAACACAAAGAACTTGAGACTTCTGTGTTGAATAATGAAAAGCATCCTGTTTCCTTCCCGAGCTTCCTGTTTGATCTTGGAGACCTACAAAATCATTGTCTTATGGGGTACAGAAAAGAAAGTGAAAATATTATTTAGATACTATTTATTTTCTTTTAGAAAAAGTATCTCAATATAGACACATAGAAATAGAGATTGTTATTCATTATTATTCCTACAAGTTTGATATCACTTTTATTAAGGTTCAAGCCTGGATGAACCCTATGTGTGTTGTGAAGCCTACTACAGTCACCAGTAAGGGCTCACGTCTCCCGTGTGTTATGCAGATCTTTTTCATGTACATAATACATAGTGCTAAAAGCTCATTGATTTCTATTGGCCCAGTCACACGTTTTCTTTCACATGCATGAAAAAAGAATGTAGCATGTCCAATTTTGTACGTCAAGACAACCCCTTTTTGGTTTAAAGCTGACCCTACTAACTGTACTGGGTCCAACTCAATAAACCCTATTGCTGGAGAAGCTGAGGTCAGCTATGCATTACAGGGAAATGTTTTATTGCATACTGGCCATTCAGATGAATTCACAGGATTAGAAATGAGTAAACCAAACCCGTAGAACCTGAATTCGGGTCAACCTTTATTAAAACTTCGATTCAGCCGAACTGGAAGTTCCTAAAACTAGTGATGAATGGTGGTGGTGGGCCTTCAATGGATGTAGCTTAGTGGTTAGCACTGTTGAAATTGGAAATCTCCATGTAGATTTTGTATTTGCTTAGTTTTGAACCCAGGACTCCAGCACTGCAAGGGCACAGTGCTAACTACTGAGCTACATTCATTGAAAGACCACCACCACCACTGTTTCAGGGCTTTTAGACAGTGTTCAATACTAGTTTGAGTAGTTTTTTTGAATGTTTGGTTTGAGATAATTTGCACTGAACTAAACTATTTGATGAAAATGCAGCCAAACGGCTGAACAAACCTTATGAAAAGTTCGCTAATCTGTACACAGTCTGATCTCTAGTTCTGGTGGTCGGGACTTACAGAAATTGTTTGCGCAAATCCCATAGCAGTGAGTTACAAAAACAACATAGCACAGCAGCAGCGCTAGGCTGTTTTCATCCTTCTTGCCACCAGGATTGGTGGGAATCCGACCCCCAGCCCTCATGATCATCAGAAAGCAGGGGCCGCAGCAGTTGTGACAAAGGATTCACTTCTGAAATGCATAGCTATTGGTCCTCTCTGCTAATGTGATTGTGTGTTCTTAATGGATTTGGTAATAAAGTGGAATTTTTAATGCACACCGTTGGCTGCTGGAGTCACCTAGCAATGCTTCTATTCCAGTGAGACTGTAGATGTTACGTTCGTGCGGAGCTTATCCTATGTGGCCTGTGCGGGTGTAAATATAATGTCCTAACTGGACAGATACACACACAATATAATAAGGCGGACACAACAATACCAAAATTAGGATAAAAATCTGCTAATGGAGGAGAGCCCTACTTATATGCCCAGTTAAGGTCAGACCCACATCAGAAACTTTGGGTGACACTGGCTTTCCCTACAATGTAACAAGGAATTACAAAGGTTAGATGGAACCTGGGCAGAATTATTCTGCATGAACACACCAAAAATCAGCATGGCTAAATACAGATTTTGATGCGAAGTTGCCAGCAGAATGCTGCCATTTCCATTCTACATCAAGGTCCGCACGTTGGCAGTGTGAATTTTCATGCAGAACATTCTGCAACATTCTTGTGGAATAATTCTGCACGTGTGAAAGCAGCCTAAATGTGAAAACCACAGATGCACAAGGATAAGAGCTAACTACACCCCAGATAAAGTAATCACTAGACAAACCTATCTTGAATAATGTACAAGTTAGGATCAGGAACTGCCATCTGGACCAAATACCACTTCAAGCAGGGGGCCGTCAGACAGGAATCAGACAGGTTAACAATAGAGAGTTCAGACAGCAAGTCAGACCAGACCAACTGTGGAAGGAGTATAACCAACACCCTTTCAGAGGAGGAGCCGGAGTAAATATACACAGACTGATGATGATTGGTTGGTTAGACAGTCCCACCTCCCAGCCAACCAATCCGCTCATCACAGCAGGAGATTTGTCACTGTTGGCGCCTGGCGCCGAAATGGCAGTAAGCATGTCCTGGCATGCGGATATAGTGGATCAGGGCTGTCACCTCAGACCCAATCCTTACTCGCTGGCTGGCACTGTGACAGTAATATGTCATAAACTTGCTGTAGCCTATTGATAGAACACCACAAGAGATTCAAAGAATTTGGAATTCCCGGTTGTAGCCCTGTCCTATTTTTAAATCTCTCCTGTAATTCCTGTTGGTACAGTATATTAGGTAATTGCTGTTTATGCAGTTCCCCAGTACCTCCAAGCTGTACTCTTCGAATGACAGCATATCAAACCATAAAAGATTATTTGGAATAATAACAAACACATAACTAAATTTGTAAAACGCATGTTAATAGCCATTACGTGGCAAAGTGCAGAAAACCAAGCCAGTGCTAATGCGAAAATGGAAGGAACAGCTGGCAAGTTGTGAAAATAAAGCAGAATTAGATTAAGGAAGAAAACAATGCAATTGAGTATTATGAGGTTATTATTAGGGCCAGGGATGTGAATATCCAGTTACAGATTATTATAGAGCTGCGAACACTTGATTACAATGTGTCAATCTAAAGAACAGCAGACCTATGGGATGACCCCAGTAACACAGTGTTCTTGACAACACAATGTTGCAAAGCATTGTGGTCTTGCACTGTAGAGACCCTCACAGAAGAAAGAGTTTCTTTCTGTGGGTTTAGGAAACTGTCAAGTACAGATAAGGCTCTTGATCTAATCCCTTGGGGGATACCAGTTTGTATTAAAAAGGAAAAAATTAATTTCTAACTACTGGGACGGCTGCCAAATTATGTGACCTTACATCGGTGCAGCTGCAGAGTAAAAATAAACCTTCGATAAGTGAAATCTGTAAATTCCACCATAGTCGATAGCAAGAACAGAGCATGTTTAAGTCTCCTTTTCCTCTTGGGAAGGGTGGGCTGAGCATAGCTGTAGAATATCCTACAGTTCTCTCTTCCCACAATGACACATTGTTACATGAAATATATAATTACACATTGTCTGCGTTGAAGAAAAGATGGATATGTGAACTGTGATATACCCGACACGGCACATATGTATCTCTGTCTGTTCGCACGATTTATGAATGAAATGTTTAAGTCAAAAAAATGCACAAAGTTGTGGGAAAATGCCATTATAAACAAGTTGACTAAACAAATACATAGTGTAGACACACCTATAGTCTTATATACAACTATCCATATATTTGGGTTAATCATTTGACTCCAGCACTGAAGTCTACAGGAAATGACTACTTACAGTATTTGCTGATTTTATGAGAACTGTTGAAATATTTCCTAATGATCTAACATTTAAATGTATGGTGTAGGTGCTTTTCACATTGTGGCTCTGTAGGTAACTGCTACTTGTGACAAAGGGTAAGTGACAGGCTGCTGGGGTGTATGGAGAAGTCCCGGAACGCATTAGAGTATCCTTCATCAAGTCCTAAGTGTCCCTCTTTAATCATTTGAAGTGTTAGAACGAATGTTGCTGTGATCTAACTCTTCAGCATGGCTCCTCAACAAACACATCACTGCAGTTTGATTGTCTTACCTGTTCGTATGTCTCACTAAACTGCTTTTTTAAAACTTTTTTGGAGAAATGAGTTTTTTGGGCCTGGCGTAAGGCCAGATAAAATAATACTACTTTGGTATGACAAAAGAACTAAGCAAACATCTCCAACTCACACAGTGTTTTACCAGTTATGGACTACACCTTCTAAAGATAACATCTAGGTTCATGGCTGTGGACTAAATATGTCCATGATAAATAACAGATTTTGTGTGATTAGATTGTGCCTATCTTTTTACTTTAGGCCACTTATGTGCTTAGGTTGGCTCTTATATTCTTAGATTGACTCTCCTGCAATTATATTGGTACTTTCGTGGTTCATACGGGATATAGAGTAATCAGATAATACCTAGATAATATATTGTCCACTATATTATTTGGTCGACCCTTATATAATTTGATTGATCCTTGTGTGGTTGGATTTCCACTTTTTTGTGGTTAGTATTGGTCATTATTGAGTGGTTAGAATGGCCTTTTTGTCAATTCTGGTCATTCTTTTGTTAAAGGGGTTGCCTGACTTAAATTACACTTAAAGTAGTGCTCCGGTGCCAAGATATCTGATAGGTGACATCACCAGATTTTCTGGGCTGGTAACATCCCATAAACCTGTCTTGTGGGTTTCTAATGTAGAATCTCCAGCAGCTGAAGTAAACAGAGGACTGGAGTACCGGAAATGGGCCTTTGTATGGTTAGATTGGTCCTTGTATGATTAGATTGGCCTTTGTATGGGTAGGTCTGCTTTTATATGATTACATTGGCCAGTGTATTCTAAAGCCCCATGCACATCAGTGAAAAGTCATCTTAATTCACTGATTTTGATAGGACCAGTCAACTGTTGTATGTGTATGATAAAAGGGGAAAGACAGCTGGGGCACACTGAAATTTAACATCTGAGGGCTCACTCACATGGGCGTATGTTGGAGAGAGAGAGAGAGAGAATCGCGCACCCTCCCCCTGAACCGAGCATGGGACACCTTGAAAAATGCTCGAGTCTCCCATTGAATTCAATGGGGTTCGTTACTCGAGTAACGAGCACCCGAGCATTTTGACACTTGCTCATCTCTAGTGTTTACAGTACGCAATCAATATAAATGCAACATACGTATTTATTGCGCATTTTAACACCCATAGCCTATAGTGGGTCTATTAGGCTAGTAATATGCACCAAAATAGGACATGCTGTGTCTTTTTTACACGCAAAACCAGTGCTTCATGTATATGGGGGAGTCGGGTGAAATAGCCGTTGGTTGAATGAGCATTTCATTGTTGCATTGTCAGTTTTTCGTACGTACAGTGGATATAAAAAGTCTACACACCCCTGTTAAAATGCATTGTTATTCCTATGTTAAAAAATACGACAACTGTGAATAGTTTCAGATTTACTTCCACCTTCATTGTGACCCGTTATCTGTACAATTCCATTAAAAAGTAAACTGAAATCACTTAGGGTGCAAAAATAAAACTAAAATAATGTGGTTGCATAAGTATGAACACCCGCTTATATTTGGGGATGCGGCGGTGCTCAGAATTAGCCAATCACATTTAAACTCATGGTAAATAGTACTAAGGAAAAAGGCTAAGATTGTTTATAGTAATTTTAATTTCCCCCATATGAAGTTCAGCTCTTCTAGTGGGATATTCCTGACTTTTTTTTAGTTGCATTTTTCAGCAAAAGCCGTAAAGATCTTACAGCAGATCAAGGGGATCGGATTGTTGAAAGGTATCAGTCAGAAGAAGGGGACCAAAACATTTCCAAGGCATTACATATACTGGAGAACACAGTGTAGACAGTCATCAAGAAGTGGATTAAGAAGTGGATTACACTTGGCACAACAGTGACATTACAAAGAACTGGACGTCCCGCAAAAATTGATAAAAAGACCAGAAGAAAAATTGGTGCAGGAGGCTGCCAAGATGCCTACAGCAACATTAAAGGAGCTGCAGGAATTTCTGACAAGTACTGGTTGTATAGTGCATGTGACAACCATCTCCAGGATTCTTCATATGTTCACACTGTGGGGTAGGGGGAGAAAACAGAAGTCTTTTTGTAATAAAAGAAAAACATCCAAGCGCGGCTATGTTTTGCCAAAGCCTACATCAAGTCTGTCAAACGTATAATGGAGAATGTGTTATGTCTGATGAGACCGAGGTTGGACTTTTTGGCCATAATTCTGAAAGGTATGTTTGGTGCAAAGCCAACACTGCGCATCACCAGAAGACCACCATACCCGCAATGAAGCATGGTGGAGGCAGCATTGTGCTATGGGGCTATTCTTCTGCTGAAACTGGGGCTTCAGTCAAGGTGGAGGGAATTATGGACCGTTCCAAATTTCAGTCTATTTAGGCACAAAACCTTCAGGTGTCTGCTGAAGAGGAATTCCACCTTTCAGCATAACAAGAACCCAAAGCATACCTCCAAATCAACACAAGAATGGCTTCGCCAGAAGAAGATCAAAGTTTTGGAATGGGCCAGCTAGCGCCCAGACCTGAATCCTATTGAAGATCTGTGGGATAACCTGAAGAGGGCGCTACACACAAAATGCCCTCGTAATCTTACAGATTTGGAGCGTTTTTGCAAGGAAGAGTGGGCAAAGATTGCCAAGTCAAGATGCGCCACGCTGATAGACGCCTACCCCAAAAGACTGAATGCTGTCATAAAGTCAAAGGGTAGATCAACAAAGTATTAGTTTTAGGGTGTGTATATTTATGCAACCACATTATTTTAGTTTCTTTTTAAAATTTTTCCACCCTAAAAGATTTTAGTTTGTTTTTCAGTGGAATTGTACAGATAACGGGTCACATTGAAGGCGGAAATAAATCTCAAATGATTCATTGGATTTTTTAGCGTGATGAAAACATAGAATTTTAACAGGGGGGTGCAGACTTTTTATTTCCACTGAAGTTCTATAAATATTGCTTATTCATATCATACTGTTTGTGTCATCTTATATTTTTAGTGTCAGGGATTTTTATGATTCGGGGATTTTTTGCAGTGAGTCAACCTGCATCTGATGATTTGCAGTATATCAGCCTGTGCAGAGTAGTGTTCAGAATATGTTATACCTACTACAAAACAAAGCAGACACACTATGCTAGACACCATATCCCCTGTGTGTCCTGTACTGGAGAGAGCTCGGCTGGTGAATGTACAGAGAATGGAGGCTTAACAGTGTTAAGTGCCTCTCCGGAGGTTCAGATCTCCCTAGAAAGGTTTTTCTGGATATCTGATAGAATAAAGAAAAGCATCTCATTGTGGGGACAATGTGATGTAATGTCTCTCTTGCTGGATTCTTCAGGCATGTGATATGGATTTTTACATGCTCCTGCCAGGAAAGTGTGGAGTGGTCACTTAGTTAATCCCAATTAATAAAATATGGATTTATGATGAATTTGCTTTTGCCTTCTCAATTGTTCCCTTGCAAAATCTGCTGTATTTTCCTTTCATAGTAGACTACTGATCCTTACATTTTATGGATACTAATGGTATGACCATTTAATCACTGCTCTGGCATGCCAGTAAAGCTGCTCAGTTATAAAGACTGACCTTCACTCAGGGCACCATTGTGCAGTATCCTATACACTTTAGTATCTGAGATGAGTGCATGCATATACCCTTATTCAACTGCACAACTATTCCTTTGCCAACCATTCCTTAAAGGAGATGTCCCGAGGCAGCAAGTGGGGTTATACACTTCTGTATGGCCATAATAATGCACTTTGTAATATACATTGTGCATTAATTATGAGCCATACAGAAGTTATAAGAAGTTTTTTACTTACCTGCTCCGTTGCTAGCGTCCTCGTCTCCATGGTGCCGACTAATTTTTGGCCTCCGATGGCCAAATTAGCCGCGCTTGCGCAGTCCGGGTCTTCTGCTGTTCTCTATGGGGCTCCGTGTAGCTCCGTGTAGCTCCGCCCCGTCACGTGCCGATTCCAGCCAATCAGGAGGCTGGAATCGGCAGTGGACCGCACAGAAGAGCTGCGGTCCACGAAGATAGAGGATCCCGGCGGCCATCTTCAGCGGTAAGTATTGAAGTCACCGGACCGCCGGGATTCAGGTAAGCGCTGTGCGGGTGGTTTTTTTAACCCCTGCATCGGGGTTGTCTCGCGCCGAACGGGGGGGGGGGGTTTAAAAAAAAAAAAAACCCGTTTCGGCGCGGGACATCTCCTTTAAGCAATTTTCAAATTTGGGGATAAGCTAGAATTACATTCCTGCAAAATTTTAAATAAGAGTTAGTGTACCTAATTTTTCAGATGAGAATATGCTGTACACGAGGAATAACAGTAATTCTGGCCATTATGACTTGTATCCTGCATGTATCACCAGTTTTTCCCCTGCACGCTTTATATCTGAGTCTCAGTTTCCTCAGAACTGGTGGGAGGAGTCTTAGCTTTTATGTTATGTTCTCTACACTGTGCACAAAAAAACCCTACAGATTCTGCTCTCTGTCATAACACAAAGACATGTATAACATCATCATGTAGGACAGTGTAGCGCATGTGAAGAAATAACAGTAAAGAACTCACTGTTCATACCTTCAGTGAGCAGAACAACTGATCATCTCCTATACAACCTGTTCTCTATCCTGCTGATTGAAGTAACGGAGATCATAGAACTTGACAACAGAGAGACCCCCAGTGACCAACACTTTAGAAGGATTTTTCAGCACAAAAACATGTTACCCTGTTTTCCTGAAAATAAGACACCCTGAAAATAAGACATAGCAGGATTTTTCTGGATTTTTGAGGATGCAGAATGCTTTTTCAGTATTTTTGAGGATGCTTGAAGTATAAGCCCTACTTCAAAATTGAGCCCTATTTACAGTTAATAAAAAAGAACTATATAAATAGTGTCCAGGCAGTTGTACATGTAAAAAAGTACGTCTATTGGAGCAAAAATTAATATAAGACACTGTCTTATTTTCGGGGAAACAGGGTAGGTAAATAAAATGATTTGCACTTTTGCTTGTTAGCACATTGGCTGTCCCCTGAGCACAAGTTGTTTAAAAATGTATTGAGCATTTAACCAATAAAGCTTAAAGGAGATGTCCCGCGCCGAAACGGGGTTTTTTTTTTTTAAACCCCCCCCCCCGTTCGGCGCGAGACAACCCCGATGCAGGGGTTAAAAAAACCACCCGCACAGCGCTTACCTGAATCCCGGCGGTCCGGCGTCTTCATACTCACCTTCTGAAGATGGCCGCCGGGATCCTCTACCTTCGTGGACCGCAGCTCTTCTGTGCGGTCCACTGCCGATTCCAGCCTCCTGATTGGCTGGAATCGGCACGTGACGGGGCGGAGCTACACGGAGCCGCTCTCTGGCACGAGCGGCTCCATAGAAGACTGCTGAAGACCCGGACTGCGCAAGCGCGGCTAATTTGGCCATCGGAGGCCAAAAATTAGTCGGCTCCATGGGAACGAGGACGCTAGCAACGGAGCAGGTAAGTAAAAAACTTTTTATAACTTCTGTATGGCTCATAATTAATGCACAATGTATATTACAAAGTGCATTATTATGGCCATACAGAAGTGTATAGACCCACTTGCTGCCTCGGGACATCTCCTTTAAGACTTCATTAAAAATGTGTCTTTTTGGCCACTTTATTTAAGCAATACTTGAAGTAAGGATCCACCTTTCAGAGCCACTTTAATAATTATGTTAGAAAACGTATGTATCAGTGCCTAAATGGTGCACTTTGTGAAAGCTCTTTTATGTACCTCCTTGTGTGTCTGGTTGTGCTCTCTCGTTGTTGCCTGTTTTTTGTGCTTCTTCAAAAGATCTTGAACAGCACATCTTGATACCCCAGTCTGATTTAAGACCTTGCTGATTCAGGGTATTAGTGTACCTTGATGCCACCAGAAGCTAGGGGTTTGACAGGAGGAACGCCCCTCTCACACTCCTAGCTCCCGACAGGGTGAAGGTAGAAAAGTCCTAGCAGCACAGTGTGCATAGATCGTTTCCAGCGCTGCAGCCTTACCCTCTGGGTTACTATAGTAGCTTGCCTTACATTATTACCTGTAAATGCTGTCATGTTAGGGGTGTAACATCGCAGCATTAACATGTCATAATGTAAGGCTAACTACTATAGTAACCCGGAGGGTAAGGCTGCAGCGCTGGAAAACATGTATGCAGATGCTGCAGCGTGAGTTCTCCGTGCCGCCCGCCATTTCAGCCAAGCGTGATAGGTGGACGTCCGCTCACCTTTCTGTTCCGGGCCGCAGCCTCCGTCCCCGTCTCAGGGCTCCTTCCCGGACCTTGGCTGTCACTGCCGTTGCGCCGTCTGCAACAGTGCTCTGTCATGGCCGCTCCACGGAAAGCACTCTCACTTGGGTATGGACTCCCTGCATGCGAAGTTTGGGGGTTTGCTGCTTGTGGGCGGCCGCCGGTGAAGGAACTTAGTCCGGGGCCCGCGCAGCTGCAGCAGCAGCCACCGCTGCTTGAACGCTGCCGCAGCCGGTGCGGCCCCAGCGGCCGCTGTATGCCTTTTCTATACCTGTTTAGTGGGCTTGCCTGACCTGCTGCTCAACACGCTTTGCAGCCAATCATCATCAGGGGGCGTCACCCCCTTGTCAATCTTGACTCCACCAGGAATTCCTGGTGGCGTCAAGATACACTAATACCCTGATTCAGTATAACCAACGTGCATTTGTAGATGTGTTAAGACTTGCCATGGTGTATAACTCGTCATATGAAACTGTCTTCCACAACCTCACCTTGGTAGCAGAGTTTGATTGTTGCACACCCATTTTTAAGCCTCCTACACAGCTGTTTCTTTTTTCAACCTGCATATGAAAATGATGATCATTACCACTTGTTTGGCGGTTACAAAATCCCTGACTTTGTGCAAGTGTACCTAGCAGAATTGATGCCATTTTTAAGGCAAAGGACGGTCATAGCAAATCTTGGTTTGATTTAGATTTCTCTTTTGTTCATTCCTTTCATATTTTGTTAACTGACAAAAATAAACTATTAATACTTCTATTTAAAAGCATTCTTACTTTGCAGCCCAAAACTTTTGCACAGTACTGTCTTTGTCTTTGTAGAAGAGGAATATATATATAGAACGGGTTCCTTTTGTAAAAAAAAATTCTAGTTTCTTTACACTGAACCTGTATTATTTCTCACTAAACCTCTGCATGTTGGCAGAAATTGGCCAAAAATATATTGTGAGATAGTTTAAGACAAAAAAAATACATCTAAATTGCTCCATTATGTGGATTATTCGGCTGCTTGAAGTTTTGATTCATTGAATTATGTCAGCAAGGTTGCTGTCAGTTGGACTTCTTGCAGTAGCTCATGATGTCACACGGCGCTTTTTACAGTAATAAGCAATCACCCAGGGGAGGTCACAATCCCCAACAATGACTTCAAGAAATCTATTCCTGCCTTTTCCGCAGCTTCTTCGAGACTCTCTAGGGGAATGAAACATTCATTGCAAGGAGCACAGTTGAAGGAACAGACGCTTGGATTACTGTGGTCTGAGTTGGCGTGTCTGAGAGAGCAGGCCAACGAATGCACAAGTCGAGGAGAGAGAAAATGATTCTATCTCGGTTTTGGAATATCATTCCAGAAGTGTAATACTATTTTCAAAATTAGTTTCCTCACCCGGTTTGTTATATTAATCATCAGAAATATAATATCATTATAAAATGCTGCAAGCTTTCTAATTAGCAATTAATGACCGTGGAAGATGCTCTTCTCTTTGGGGGATAAAAACCCACCTTGTTCACTTCCAACATCATTCCCCTAAGCCCTAATCCATTAGAGCTGCTAGCAAACATTAATTCATAGTATATTCAGTGCTACTTAAGCTATATGGAAAGCACTCAGGCACTTCACACCTTATCTAGCATGTACAATATAATTTAGTTTGCAGTGACAATAAGCGTTTTAAATATAAACTTAAGAGGGTTCTGGCAAGATTATAAATTACCCCGATCTACTGGAGATGGCCAAGTTTAAGTACTAACTGCAGTGGTCCCATTGTAATCAATGGAGTGACGGCGTGCATGTGTTCAACCGCTACTGCCCACACTTCAGTTCGAGCTGGGGCATCTATCTTTTGGGTAAGGGATAACTTGTAAGCCTGCCACAAGCACATGTCCATAAATGATTAAGCCAATGCGCCCTCTATGCTGCTCTCAGAACCAAAGTTTAGTGCGTTGTACATTACTCATTGACGCAGAGCAGCTGAATGACAGACAGCAGATCACAATGGGCTGGTCCGGGGAGAGTGATTGGATCTTGAATATCTTGAGTTTCCAAAAGCGTTTTATACTGTGCCACAGGTTGGTTTCAAATGAGAATGCTTGGTCTGGGCGTGAATATCTGTAAGTAAGTAACTGGCACAGTGATAGAAAGCAGAGGGTGGTTATTATTGGTACATACTCTGATTGGGTCACTGTTACTAGTGGCGTACCACAGGGGTCAGTTTTGGGCCCTATTCTTAGTAATATATTTATTAGTGACCTTGTAGAAGGATTGTAAAGTAAAATATCAATATTTGCGCATACAAAACTATTTAAAGTATATGGTTGCAAATGAATCTGAATAAGGCCTCCTGTCCACGGGCGAATTTTCACTGCGTTCCCCGTGGCAATAATCCAGCCACTGGGAACGCAGTGAATGCTTTCCATATCGTTGCTATGGAAAGCGCAGCCCCCCTGTCTACGAGCGGAGAATCATAGCGATTCTCTGCTCGCGGGTGGAAAATTGCGATTTACCAGGATTCTTCGCAGCGAGCCTATTTATCAGGTAGGCTCACTGTGGAGAACTGACAGTTCTCTCCCCCACTCCCGGGCGGCAGAATATTGCCAGCGATATTCTGCAACACCCGTGGACAGGTAGCCTAAGTTGGGGGCTTGGGCAGAAAAGTGGTTTAACACTGACAAATGTAATGTTCTGCACATGGGCAGAGAAATACATGTCACCATTACACAATAAATAGGAAACCACTGGGAAACACTGACATGAAAAGGGACTTGGGGATTTTTATTAACTGTAAACCTAACTGGAGTAACCAGTGTCAGGCAGCTGCTGCCAAGGCAAATAGGATCATAGAGTGCATCAAAAGAGGTCTATGGGCACATAATGAGAACATTGTTCTTCCTCTTTGTAACTGATCAGACCTCACATGGAATATTGTGTACAGTTTTGGCACCGGTATTCAAGAAGGACGTATCGGAGGTTGAGGTGGTACAGAGTCGGATAACTAAAGTAATAAATGGAATAGGTGGACTACAATACCCAGAGAGGGTATCAAAATTGGGGTTATTTAGTTTTAAAAAAAACAACATTGCTATTGGGCGACCTACTAACTACATAGAAATATATCAGGGAACAACACAGAGATCTCTCCCATGATCAGTATATACCCAGCACTGTGACTGTAACAAGGGGGCGGCCTCTACATCTAGAGGAAAGAAGGTTTCATCACCACAGTCTCACTGTAAGAGCAGTGAGACTGTGGAACTCTCTGCCTGAGGATATGGTGATGGTGAACTCTATAAAAGTGTTCAAGAGGGGTCTGGACGCCTTTCTGGAGTATAACAATATTACATGTTATATCACTGATTACTTCAGAAGGGTCGGTGATCCGGGGGTTATTCCGATTGTTAGAGTGGAGTCGGGAAGGAATTTTTTAACAAGAGGAAAATCTGCTTCTACCTCATGAGTTTTTTTCTGCCTTCCTCTGGATCAATATTGGGGGGTAATTGTCTGAATTGGATGGACATATGTCTTTTTTCAGCCTTACACACTATGTTACTATATTACAATCTTCCACTTCCTTGTCCTCTTCAGCTGGATGCTGTGCGCCGATATAGTGTTCAAACACTGGTTCTAGAAGTTGTATATTAAAAGCTCTTCGCACCTTCTAGATTGACCCATCATGGGCATCTGTATGCCCTTACTTAAAGTTCTTCTGTCTCATAGCATAGCCGCTTTGAAGAGTTACTGTAGATCATCTAGGTCGGGAACACTATCTTTTCGCCTTAGGGAGAGCATCTAGAAGATGAGTGAGGAGACTTATAAGGCCATTCATGCTCCTCGGGGGTAATATGCAAATATAGGAGATGGAATAGTATCTCTGCAGCGCCACATATTGGAATGCTGCTTTCCAATAGGTGGCGCTGCAGATGTATTGTTCCATCTCCCTTATTTGTAGATCATCTACAAACAAATGACTATCTTCTTAACTAATTTATATAACACCGAGGAACATTTGTAGCTGCATTTCTTGTACTAGAGTAGAAAAATTACTTCTAGAATCGGACTGCTTGCCACACCTCATTTTACTTGTGAAGTCATTTTTATACAAAATCCCCCCCCCTCCCCCAACTCCCTGCCCCCCCCCCCCCCCCCTTCCCCGCACATGCGATTATTTCTGTGCTGACTGCTGGTAAGGTCCTTGTCTGAGAGAGTCATTTTTCTGCTGTGCTGACTGGACTGATTTATCTCAAGCAATAAATTAATGACTACAAGAGATGACCATGGATTGAAATGCCAGACCCATCATTATTGTTGGTACAATTATATTAGCCGTTATGTCCGGAGAAAGCAGGATATAAACATTCCCTAACACCATTATATCATCTACTCTGGCCTAACAAAATTACATTTGTCTGCATTATGAGATTACAAAATCTCTGATTCTCACCAGATGAAATTACACGGAGAAGAATATTTCATCAAAGCTTTAGTTTAAAAAAAATTAAATGAACATTTTAAGCCATTTAAACTAACAATTATTACAGTAGGTTTGTTGGAAGTGGTACATTCTACCAGCGGATCCCATTGCCAGCAAACAGAAGCCATAGCAAAGTTATGGAAGTGACTATGACCACCCTTAATAGTGAATGTGTCATCAGAAAGGGACCTATTGTATAAATCAGGTGTTTATGTTAAATGTTTTTAATTTGCAAAGTGACTATCTAGATTTTAAAAAAAAGTTCTAAAGTCTTGCAGTTTTCAGACTGACCGCTAAGTCTAGTAGTAGGCTGACACTTCCCGTTCTGCAGAGAAAACTTTTCAGCAATCCTCTCATTATCATCACAGGCAGGATTACAATGAAAGGTAACATCTACATATATATAACGCATGATCCCTCATTCACAGTAGATGCTAGTCTCAGCTCACCCCTTCCCCCTCCCTGCACAATGATAACTGCACAGGTCACATAACATGCCTAGAACAGTCTACCATACAAGTCAATGGGTCAGCTCCTGTCCATTATGGGAATAGTCTGTGAGGCTACTGTAAAGAATATCTCTGAAGCAAAGATGGCCGCCCCCATAGTCATGTACAGACGGAACTGCAGGCAGGCTTTATGCTATTTTCAATTCTGCATCAAAATCCACAGGTAGTCTGTGGATTTTGGTATGGAGTCAACTATGGCGTGCAACACATCGTGCGATCTATTCTATCCCATGTGAAAGGTCCCTAAAGGGTTTTCTGTTGAACAAAAGAATTTTTGGAAACCTCACCGCCGATATCTCACCTAGTGGCCCATGTTTTGCCTTATGTGAGTGCTTCACGAGACCCTATTATCCCTTCACCAGGTATCTGCGTAAGACCCAACCAATATCTTAGTTTTGAATTGACACAAAGATTAAGGTTAGACCTCCATCAAGGTCAATAATTGCACAATCTGTAGCATTTTTCATGTCAATAGGCTCCATCTGTGTCCTTTTGATCATGTGACAAAACAGGTCCATCACACCATTCATATCTCCGATGTACACGGAAGGCGTGATGCTAGTGTGAACAACGGCTTACTACAACAAGTGATTGATCTGTTTTTTTTTCTTTGCCAATTAAAATTAAAGCTAAATTCTAGTTCATTAAGTTCTCGCATCCAAAATTCTTCACACTGAAGACGCATCGGTCATACATTCACCAAGCTTCCAATTCAGCAACTTTTAAATCATTTTCTAGAATTTCCAGGAATTTTAATATTGTTTGATGAAGTGCTAGGAAATGAGCCGCCACAGTTATCGCATATGGGGGGAGGATAAATTATCATGTCACTAAATGCCTTTTACAGCCTGTCCGATGTCATCTTGTTACATTTTGTTGCTCAGAGTCATGCTGCACACAAGCTGGTGGGGAAGAAAGCTGAAATGAATTAAAAGTGCATCAAGTATAATTATCTTTGTGCTCCAATTATTCAGCTACTATGACATGCAATTAGATACAAAACAATGGAGGCAGAACAAGGTGGCTTTAGGGAAGATGACATCTTTTCAGGCAAAATTCTTTCCAAGTCGTAACCTATTAGGGACATTTATTTTTAATATATATTTCTAATGTCATTTTGGGCCAAAGCTGACTGCAATTGAGTTAATGCAAATTCACATCAGAAAACGTGCTCCATCTCTTAGCCTTGTCAAGTGAGGCATTAACAAAAAATTCAAAGCATTCACACTTTACCATTATGTGTGCAGAATTCAGTCGCCTTTATCTGTATGAAACAGGTCAATGTTTATCCAGCTTGTTTGACACAGGAGAAACCTCAGATGAGATTCATGAGTTTTAAATCCCTATATCACCCCTTGATTAGCATTTGTCTATGCCAGCTACACTTCTGTTGACCATGCATGTAAGAGAGTTGCTGGCCAAACATTCACCAACAGCTATATTGTCTAAGGGTTCGTTTAGAACTGCCGATTTCTTGTTTTAGACGGGCAGATGCATCGTTGGCTTATTCAAACGAGAAATTGTTCAGTTGTTCACATTGACCGTATAAATGAATGAGAACGACTGAACAATCGGTATTTAAACTGAACATACATAGATGAATGTGTGTGATTTCAAGGGGCATAACATAAATAGACCCCCAGACCAACCTTATAACATAAATACAGCACCAGAATCAAGCTCATGACATAAATACAGTAACAGACATATGCTATTGTGCTGTCAGGCACTTTAAAAGAACTTCTATTTAGGGGCACGAAAAAAAAGGGCATGTTAAGATCCCGATTCTTGTTTACCCCTGACAGCCTGTAACAATTATGCAGTGCTATTTTGTACTTGGTCTCTCGTTTACATTTTATCCCATTTAGAGGCACATTTGTGGCCAGCCAGTGCCGACCTTAGATTGGATGACAACCTGCCCCCAGTCATAAAAAATAAAACTATAAATACTGCACTGATAGGCAGTCTACTTCTATTGCGCTTGTGCAGAAAACAGCGAGACAGCAGCATACCCACACCAGAACAGCTCAATGAATAATACTGTACCACAATCAAATTTGGTACATAAATATAGGACGAGAACCAAACTCGGTACATGAATTCAGCACGAGAAGTAAGCGCATAACATAAATACGGCACTACAACCAAATTCATAACATAAATACAGCACTAGAACCAAGCTCATAAAATAAAAACCATTTCATAACATAAATACAGTACCAGCACCAAACTCATAACATAAATAGACTCCCAAATGTGCCTTATAACATAAATACAGCACCAGAATCAAGCTCATGACTTAAATACATTAGCAGACATAATATTGTGTTGTGGGGTGCTGATTGACTCCCAGGAGCATCTTGAAACATCAGAGGGGAGGAGACAGAGCTAGGAGGAGAATTCTTGCAGCTCCACAAGATGCTGCTGTACAATGGAAGAAATTCATCTGGCCAGGTGGACCTAAGAGGGGAAATTGCACCTAGCCTATATCCATAACCTATACCTATAACCCCCCCCCCCCCCCCCCCCAGAAGCTGGTGGCTGGTTTCTTGTGCAACCACTTTGGTCATTCTTAGCCAAGGTTAGCCATGTGGTCATCCTTAAAGCACTCATAGCTAAGCTATTTTTCACCTGAGGCAAAGTTTCAATATACTACCCTAGCCTTGTATATAAATATCCTGGCCAAGGCTTGTTTTCCCTGTGCACCCATTGAAAGCACATGCCCTCCCGGCACAAGGGCATAGTTGGAGGGGCCATCCATTGATCAGTGGTGCATCCATTGATCATCCAAATGGATACATAACTGTAGTGGCACTTAGTGTCTCTATAATAATACTATCGTGTCTCCCTAAAATCCCAGACCATTCCGAATTAGTACTAGCACGTTTATTATGAACCATGCTCACTGAGTTTACACACTTCCTGTTGTCCAGGATCTCCACATCCAGTTCTTTTAATGTGCAAGGAAATAGTAGTCTCATTGAGAACAGCACATTGTAAATATTTGTGTAAGAATATCATGAAAGATCAAGACCTACCACGATAAAGCACTGTGAGAAAAATTCTACTATTACTCAGCCATATTTGTATACAGAACCATATTGGAAAGTTTAGCCTTCTATACGAAATTTGTTTAAACTTGTTTAGTTTTCTGAGTGAAATCTGAAGCCAAATAATGCCATTCCAAAAATACGGAATAAACATTTGATCTGCATTAAGCATTATAGATTGACTTATGGCAGGCCGACTACTAAATCAGTGCGGCCCAAGGGTTATTTCAGAAATTATGTTGCACAAATTATTTATGGAGAATTGCACAAAACATCTTGTCGTTTGCCGTTGCATCTGACCTTACAAGTGACCCCCCACCTTAACAAGAGCAATTACAAGAACATGGTCAATACTTATATTATACCAACTTCTTCACCGTGTCAGAGTATATCCGTGTTGGTTTGAGTGGGCAAGTCTTATGTCGATACAGCTCATTGGATGGCTGCCATGGTGTCATTGACAACTTTTTAGCCATTACCAAGTTGTTTTGCTTAGTGAAGCAATAGCAAAAATCATTATACGATATGGGAACTTAAGGTGACATTTTGATTTGTAGTAATTAGCATTTCTGGTAATTTAATTAGGACTTCCCAACAACAAAAAAAGTGGAAATAAAATCAAAAGAAAGCAAAAAAGCTCTAAGATAATAAATTGATTGGGGGGGGTTCCCACAACTGTCCTTCACGATTGATGCTGACCAGGACATCAGCCAAACAGTGGCTTTAGAAAGTCACTGCTTTGGCCAGCGATAGGCTGCAGCAGTCACATGTCCTAATTCGCAGCAACCAGGAAGTAAGTGGTAGTGAAGCAATTTTAAGACTCCTAACTCACCCGTATGGTAAACTAGCCTATAATATAAAAATAAATGTAAATCTTACTATATACAGTGGATATAAAAAGTCTGCACACCCCTGTTAAAATGCCATGTTAAAAAGTCTGACGAAGATGAATCATTTCAGAATTATTTCCACCTTCTGTGTGACCCGTTATCAGTACAATTCAATTGAAAAACAGCCTGAAATCTTTTAGGGTGAAAGTTTATCTTCGTCTTATCAGACTATCAGATGGTCTCCCACATACTTTTTACAGACTTAAAGGGGTTGTCCCGCGCCGAAACGGGTTTTTTTTTTTCACCCCCTCCCCCCCCCCCGTTCGGCGCGAGACAACCCCGATGCAGGGACTTAAAAAAAAAAACAGCACAGCGCTTACCTGAATCCCCGCGCTCCGGTGACTTCTATACTTACCGGTGAAGATGGCCGCCGGGATCTTCCTCCTCCGTGGACCGCAGCTCTTCTGTGCGGTCCATTGCCGATTCCAGCCTCCTGATTGGCTGGAATCGGCACGTGACGGGGCGGAGCTACACGGAGCCCCATTGAGAACAGAAGAAGACCCGGACTGCGCAAGCGCGGCTAATTTGGCCATTAGACGGCGAAAATTAGTCGGCTCCATGGGAACGAGGACGCTAGCAACGGAGCAGGTAAGTAAAAAACTTTTTATAACTTCTGTATGGCTCATAATTAATGCACAATGTACATTACAAAGTGCACTAATATGGCCATACAGAAGTGTATAGACCCACTTGCTGCCGCGGGACAACCCCTTTAATGTAGGTTTTGGCAAAACATAGCCGGATTGGATGTTTCTTTTGTTAGAACATCTTCCATCTTGCCATCCTACTCCACAGGCCAAAATGAAGAATACTGGAGATGGTTGTCACATGCACTATACAACCAGTATTTGCCAGAAATTCCTGCAGCTCCTTTAATGTTTCTGTAGGCCTCTTGGCAGGCCTTTGAACCACTTTTCTTCTGGCCTTGAGTGGTGGCAGTTCTTGGTAATGTCACTGTTGTGCCAAATTTACTCCATTCCCTAATCCATATCTTGATGACCATCTTCACTGTGTTCCACGGTACATGTAATGTTTTGGAAATCTTTTGGTCCCCTTCTCCTGACTGATACCTTCCAACAATCCCATCCCTTTGATATGTTGTAAGCTCTTTATGGACCATGGTTTTTGATGAAAAACTTTACGAAAATCCTACTAGAAGAGCTGAACTTTATATGGGGTATATCAGAGTCACTGTAAATAATGGCAGCCGTGTACTGACTACTATTTACCATGAGTTTAAATGGGATTGCCTAATTCTGAACACAACCACATCCCCAAATATAAGAGGATGTTCATACCTACGCAATCACACTATGTGAGTTTTTTCTTTACTTTTTTTCCACCCTTTTGTTTGCTTTTCAATGGAGCTGCACAGATAATGGAGGTGGAAATAAATCTGATTCATCTTTGTCGGATTTCTTAACATGGCAAAAACATGGCATTTTATGACTGCTGTGTAGACTTTTTATATCCATTGTAAATAATTTGGTTTCTTTAATTTATAGGGATCCGTTTTGCTCTGAACAGTCACAAAGGAGTTAAAATACTTTGTGGAAATGAGCAACAGCTGGTGCATCATGTGCAGAACATCAGACAAACCATTTCAGCCTGTTATCAGAGTTTTGGAACAAAACCACATACTGTATACACAACAATAACACAATTCATCCAGAGAACAGAGAGGTTATGAGTCGGGCCACGGGTCCAGATAGTGGTTATCACACTCGCCTGTTGTTTAGCTAACAAAACAATATTATGCTGAGTATGTCTCAGCCGGTCCATGATTGGTGACTGCTCTTTGTATGAGGTGCGAAAGTCTTTAGTCATTGACTAAAATGGCCTCGAATTTCATTACAGTAGGGTTTCTTGCAGCGTGTAAAATGCAATTGGAGGAAACATGATTAGCATTTCAGCATGGGATTAGATGTAGGTGAGCAAAGTGCGACTTTGTAAAGACTCCAACCTGTCTACACACTTAGGTGAGATGTTGTGAGAGTACTTAATAGACAAAACTCATTGTGTTGCGCCACGGAAAGTTGTTTTGTGCAAAGAGATTGGTTTGTTAATGTTTGGCAGGCTCTGCAGTATTTCCCATAGGAACCAGACCAGATGTTTTAAGAACTTCTTTTGTGTGTTTTCCTCTCTGTAGTCCCCCCGTGTAATTTAAGTTCTAAAGTTTATAACTAAGAAAACATTGTTAGCTTCGGGGGCCCCTCCTCCTTTATTTTGTGTGTAAATGCCACATTATTATTATTATTGTTCAAGTCACTTGCTTTTGTTAATTCTTTTATATAAGACATGCGCTTTCAATTTTAATGGAAGCGTTATGGAATTCTACAGTTATAATTATGTTCATGAATATACAATGTACGGAACGGAACAGTACATGGGCATATACACTTAATGAGCACTGCATTAAGAACAGATGGCGTGTGACATCTTGTGATTAGTAACGTGGTACAACGCGATGGCCGCATCACGATCTGCTCTCAGATCATGTGCTGAAGGCACAGAAGAAGGCAAGATTTGGTAGCCTAGGGTAAATATGGTTACTTGAGTGACTTTGACCACAGGCAGATAGTTGGTGATCGGAGTTGTGGTGCCAGTATTTCTGATACAGTCAAACATGTTTGCTGTTCCTGAACCAAGGTATCAACAGTGTACCAAAACTGGTTGAACCATGGACAGCCATCTGACAGAAGATCACCCACCAGCAGGCCACATGTGTTTGATCCTGAAGGTGATAGTCAGGTGGCACATCTGGTATCTAAGCAACAATGTATCACAGTGGTCCAACTAACCCAGCAGTACAACAG
This sequence comes from Eleutherodactylus coqui, assembly GCF_035609145.1. Lineage (NCBI taxonomy): Eukaryota > Metazoa > Chordata > Amphibia > Anura > Eleutherodactylidae > Eleutherodactylus > Eleutherodactylus coqui. The sequence continues at coordinate 95,987,798 of NC_089844.1, forward strand.
TAGGGAAGTTAGACAAATTTCCACAATGACCATGTGGCGTGCCTAGCATGGACTGGAGTTCAATTGCTGAAGACGGAAAAGGGGGCCCCTGATGACCCTGCAACATCATCAACAATGCCTTGCTTGGGCTCAGGAAAGACCTCAATGGACCTTGGATACATGGCAAAAGGTCATCTACAGTGATGAGTCTCGTTTTCTTCTGAACATGCAGATGGCCGGGTCCATATCTGGTGTAAAAGCATGAACCCATATCCCATTGGTGCACCATTGATGTTCAACAGATCAATGGCGGTGGTATCATGGCCCGGAGAGTGTTCTCATGGCATGGCCTAGGACCGTTCATCATCATACCTCAATCCTTGAATGGTGAATGCTACAGAGACCTGCTAGGTGACCTTCTGCACCTATATCTTTAGGAGGTCTCCCCTGACCAGAGTGCCATTTTTCAAAAAGATAACGCTCCATGTCATTGAATTCGGGTCATTAAGAAATGGTTGGAGGAACATAACAATGCTCTATGCTGCCTTAGCCCCAATAAATATGTTTGGGATATGCTGATAGCGTGATGAGATCTGATCGCACTTATCTGTAAAATGTGCACCAACTGACATAGTGCTACAGTGGGCATGTGCCCAGTTAAGGATGAAGGGTGTTTGCTACCTTGTCAAATCTGTTCCCCGATGTCGGAAAGCTGTGATCGCCCAAAAAGGTAGACCAATGCGTTATTAATGCAGTGATATTTCAATGTATAAGGTAGATGCACACACTGACACACGACAGTCATTTAAATAGCTTTGAAAAAATATTAGTGTTGTCAAATTGGTCATTTTCTGTCCTGTATTAAATATACGTATTACTGTACATTGGAACATATGGCCTCATAGTAATTGCAGACATAAAACATCGTTTCAACATAGCTTAAGTGAATTATGAGTTTTTCACATGTGCTAATAACATTGGAAAAGTCTTAAGAGCCAAGATTGGTGCTTGTTGTACAAGAGAAGTATGGTAGTGGAAATCAAGTCTAAAACACTGGTGTTATGGCTATGGTAACTCAGTCATATGGCATTGAAGGAGTTAACATGGAGAATTATCATGTTTCATGAAGAAACAGACTGAAAATAGGAGAGGGAAGTAAAGACTTTTGGCTCCAGTATATGGGAACTGAAAGAAATTGCCGTAATGGAATATCCTGTTGATTTTTTATGTTCTTCGCTGGCCTGTGTTACTCATGTGAATCAGCTAATCTGCTGATCTTCCCGCGGCTTTGTCAGTTCATAAGAAACTTGGATACTGTGATAATTTCATCAAAGTGCTGGTTTTATGTTGACTGTACCAAGTTCCCCATTAGCTGTAGTGGGATATTTCCCAAACCTATATGCAATGCATGTGATAAGTGCAAATCCAATGGTGTTAGGGAGGCAGATTCCAGAAAGAAAATAATCTCATAGAGTTGGGTAAATGTGGTCAACCCATGAAGAAGTTGTTTCCAAGTTTATGACTTTTGCCATGATATCTTTAATAGACAGTGGCATCAATATTTACATCGGAAAGCTTGCTTGAGATAGGTTGGAAGATGGAGATAAAAAGTTGTACGCCTCTTCAGGATTGGAAATATATACATAGAAATTTCCTGTTTCATCACAAAACACTTATCATTATAAGGAGAGTTCACAGACAGCTCACTGATAGTTCATCTACTCTCAAACAATTCAAGCCTTTATCCCCATCCCCTACCCTCCTGAGCTGCAAAATTGCTTCTTAATGCTTGAATTCATGGAAAAAGTCATAAGACTTTATTATTGAATTGCTGTGGTTCTGAAGGCCAAAGGAAGTCCAACACGCGATTAGATGGATGTCTCTAATAAAGTGGCCATCTAGAGTACATAATTTGATTATGGTAACATAGTATGTCAGCTGAAAAAAGACATATCCTGGAATGTTGATCCAGAAGAAGACAAAACCCTCCATAAAAGTAGGAGCCAATTTTCTTCATCGCAGGATGAAAATTACTTTCCGACTGCAAATTTGGCAGTCAGAATAATCCCTGGATCAACAACCTTTCTGAAGTAATCAGTGACTATAACATGTAATATTACTACACACTTAAGGACGGCGTCCAGGCCCCTTTGTGTAAATGAGGTGATGTGCTGCCGACATATATATTCAGTACGGGGATGAATGATCATAGTAACGATCATCCGTCCGCATACAACAAATAATCTACCTATGTACACATATTATTAGCAAGTTGTCATTGTTGTTTGGCACTTGTTATCTGTCTGAGTAAAACCACCCTTAGGCTGGGTTCACACGGGGCGTAATTGCCGCGGAATTTCCGTGCAGACTTTCTGCACGGAAATTCTGCCTGCGGCTTCTTATCCCGGAATTAGCCAGCAAAGTGGACGAGATTTGCCAAAATTTATGCATTTCCGTGCGGTCATTCCACGAGATTTCCTCGGGATTTCAGTCACGTATGAACCCAGCCTCACAGTCCTGGGTATAAATAGATAATTTCATTAACATTATTACCAATAGTGAGAATTTTCACTGCCGCTCTGAATGTCTTTGCAAGATTATACATGCCTTATAAGTCTCCTCACACCTACTAGGTATATACACAAAAGTAGTGTGTATATTCCTTTTCCAAGACTCCACCAGTGTTTCTTGGACCATCCCTGTTGCGCTTTCCATCAGTGGATGTCTTCTTGATAGAGTATTGACCTGCATCTATTGGATGTATGGGAATTTTGGGCGAGGATGTCTACCCTTAGGGGTTTGGCCTCCCTCGCAAGGTAAGTCCTCCATCACTATTTCCTTTACTATTGACGCATTTACTCTGAGGTGCTGTCCTGATTGTTTCTTGTCTTTATGTGCCTTTCACACCTATTAGGTGCTCCCCTTAAGGACAAACTTTACCCCTTCTGACCCACATCATAGGCTTCTCACCCAGCTAGCCAGCAACCTACTATACACTGATGAGGGGCAAAAACCCCAAAACAGTTTATCTGAACATGATTTTCTTTTCATTCTGGAGGAGACTCTGGCTTTGGCTTCTATTCCCAGTCATTGTTCGAAGACCCGTGAGAAGGTCTGACATTGACTTGTAGGAATGCTACCCTTTAGTAGATGGTGCTGTAGAGGCATTGTTCCATCTTAGCATTTGCATAAATTTCCCAGAAGAGCATGGATGGCCTTATAAGTCTCCTCATACCTATTATGTGCTCTCCCTAAGGAGAAACTTCACCCCTTATGATGCCGGACTATAGGTGTCATTCTTCTACATTATATTATCAAAAAGTAATGCCTGTGATTTCCATGAACAAAAAAAGGTTAAGCACCGTGTCAGCCAGTAGAGCAAATTGTGATTGTTCTCAGTAAGAGAAACCAAGTAATCTTGTAGATATGATACCTTTTAATGGCTAACAAAAATACATGACGTTATAGTGAGCTTTTGAGCCTAAGGATGAACTCTGAGTAGGTTCGAAAGCTCGCTATAGAATCATGTATTTTTGTTAGCCATTAAAAAGTATCATAGCTACAAGATTACTTGGTTTATCTTACTGAGAACAATCACACTTTGTGATTTCCATGGGACCACAGTTACAATAATAAGAGACATTGACATTACAGATTCCGCTGTGCGGCCTACACATGAGGTCTGATACTTTACGTAGGATTAGTATGTAATCTGGTCATTCACGTGGAGGGATTAAAACAGGTGAGACACAACCTTTCCATAGCATTGTGACTTTTTGCAAAAGTTTAATTTTCACCAAATTGGTGCCCATCCAGTATGCCTCCAGATGAGGTGTGGGGTACACAAGCACTTGTCATTTCCTGTCTCGAATATGTCAGTCAATCAGGAAGCAGCAGCCACCTTGTGTCCACAATCTAACAATGTAATTAGCTCCCATAAGCTTAGCTGGAAGCTCGCTGTGCTTCATTTCTTCACATTCAATTGTATTTCTACAGTATCTTTGGAAGAAGCAGAACTTGTCAAATCAAGGCTATATATAACAAGCATCGACACTCGTTATCGCTTAGTGAAACAGCATTTGACAGCAGATAAGAAGTGCTTGGCTCACCCAGACTGCTCATTTTAAAGGGAATGTGTGAAGAAAATCACATTCTACTTATTTCTAAAAGGACAATAGCTTATTGATAGTGATTTCCGAAAATGCAGTATACAGTTTGTTTTACCAGAGAAATGTCAATTTAATGCAAGTCTTCTTTGCCACTGTTAAGACTCGGGTATGCATCAGGTGCCTCACTGAATTGTACCTTCACTTTAGTAGAAAGTCTGTGGGCTATTGTCGTCATTATTCCACTAGTAGAAAAACGGGTTTAAAAAGCTGCATAGTTTGAAAAACGATGATGTCTATCAGAATTAGAATGATAGATAACGTGGAATAGAGATGAGCGAGCGCACTCGCTAAGGCAAATTACTCGAGCGAGTAGTGCCTTTTGCGAGTACCTGCCCGCTCTTCTCAAAAGATTCGGGTGCCAGTGGGAGGCGAGGAGCAGCGGGGAGGAACTTATTTTACAATAAGTCAGCATGATAGCATTTCATTCTCTAGGACAGGACTTTGGAATATTCTTTGCGTATTTAAGTCAATAGGCCTTATTGAAAGAGATAAATATACCAAGAGCTTGGCAAGACGCCATGTGGACTTCAGATCAGATGCAGTAGAAACCCCTAGAGGATAGAACCCTTAGGACATTTTTTAGATGTTCATTCTTCTTAGTAAATAATTAGAGAAAACTCAGCTGATTTTGGTGGATTGTTGGGTAAAAAAAGATTTTGCATGCTGAAAACCAGGGATTACTCCATAAATGCAGATGCATCTTTCGGCTGGCCGCATCATGGCCAAAAAACTCAGAATGCAGGGGATGCGGTTGCACCCAGGCCCAGGAGCCTTAGGGGGCCCATAAGGCCTCTCTTCACCATGTAGAGAGCCCAGTACTATGAATAAAGCATTATAGTTGGAGGCCCTGTTACAGGTTTTGCATTGGGGCCCAGGAGCTTCAGGTTACACCTCTGCGTTAAGGGGTTAAGAGAAGTTGGGGGGCCCCAAGATAAGCTTTGGCACCCAGGCCCATGAGCCTTTAGCTACACCCCTGCTCATAAACGTTTTTTTGCCCATTCACACGGCCTGGTGCGGAGGCATAAATACTTTTACTTGCTCAGCTAGCTGCTACTAAACTCCCTCCCTAAGCCGGCAGCTGCCATAAAGGGCATATTTGAGCCGCCAGCTGATTGCAGCCAAAAGATAGCACAAGACCTATCTTTTCCAGCAGGATCAAACCATCGCCCAGCGTATTCAGCCGCAATGTTGAATTATCGCAGCCGCAATGTTTTGACACAGCTAAAAAGCGGCCATCTGAATGAATGCATTGGAATCCAATGCTTCAGATGGTCACGATTTTTGGTCAGCATTTATAAAATGTTGCTGCGATAAAATGCTTGTGTGAAATAGGCCTTAGCAACAGATCCAGGAAATACAGATGATACAAGGATAGCGTCCGTGAGATGTCCATTGTTATGCATACCTATTGACTTGAATGAGCAACTCTCATTGCCAAATAGACCTGAGCAGTGCATGTTCTGATTTTTTTCATGTGAGCTATGTGTTTGTGTGAAAAAATGGATGTGTGAATTGACATTGACCACTGTGCGTCCATGGACTGTCCAATTCTAGTCGGTTGTAGACTTGGACGGCACATGAACCAAAAATACGGTCATGTGAATTAGCCCCTATACTTGAGAAGCAGGTGAGTGGTATGTAATGGCGCAGTAATGACAAATTGAGGTGGAGGTAGCTGTTTACTGAGCAAAAACATTATTTATATTTATTTCACTCCGTAGGAGAGTTCAGCATACGTGTACATTGCAGAATAACGTTCTACCTCAATATATTAGTTTAAGTGACAGTACTGTAACAGAATATTCACTGAAGTTTTCACTTTTGCCTCAATATTCGACATGGCTCAATGGCGTATACATCGCCTCTCAATTTCTTCCAAGTTGCAGCACCAAGGAACAGGTAATCATAGGCCTTCTCGATATATGCCTGATCTATGTAAACTTTAGCATCCCCCTTCTCGGTAGTTCTGATCCACATACACGCAGGGCTCTATAATTTTGGGTACAGGCAGCTGCTGGGATTCCACATCCAGCTTTCTTCGGCCATGTCGTGTAGAAGCTGGTTAGCTACTCACACTTAACACAGAGCAATTGTACAACATCCAGGAATTTTACACATCCTGGCCAACATTTTAGTATACAGGACATGCACAGAAGACTTTGCTAAAACATAAGCTTCATGCAACCTAATTCTGTTTAATCATTCAGCTCACACTTGTGGAACCAACCATCAGAACACTTTATTGGCTTTGCCACTAAGTCACATATGACTTAAAATATACAATGTTGCTCAATAACAGTATTTACCTTAATTACGCACCAGGTGCCTTGCAGAACCATCACATTTGTAATTAACATATCCCATTACATCACCATATCCAATTACTGTGCAAACAGTTTACTAAACAGAAAACACAGAATCTCTATGCAAGGCCTTGCACTAACTATGGCGCCATTATACACACACTGTACAGCAGAATTAACCCTTTTGGGCAGTCCCATAAGTTCCACAACCCCCCACCCTGGCCAGGGATATAACACAGTCGCATCTACAACTAGTGCCAACTTGCCAAATATAGGCCTCTCTGTAGCACTCAGCTTCTTCAGCAACTTTCATGTTAACGGTCTAGCAGCATTCTGCCTTCAACACCGCTACCTCGTTGTCAGGAAATGGTAGAATGAAAGACTCCCTCCATGCACTAGGCCTTTCCTCCATCTGTGCAGCAGCTGCTGCACAGACCTTTCACAGGACCCTTATGACTTGTGGCCTCCAGTCACTCAGGCCCTCTTCATTTGGGGCCTCTGCCACTTTAACTGACTGGACTCTGCTCTGCTGCATCATAGTCTCACTGAGCTGCTCCTAAATCTTGCAGCCTTGCCACTTTAACTCCTGCTGACTCTCTGCCCTCCTGCAGCATTGCACTAGGCTCTTTTGTGCTGCATCACTGGCTCTTTTCCAAGATAGCCACTGCTATTCAGTCACATGAGGATGTGGGGCTTAGCCTCCACACTCTCAGCTGCGCTCCTGGCTGAGATGTTATCCATGGCTAAGCCAAAGATCCTTTCAGTCCACAGCAACAAAATCAGAGTGAGCAAAGTCATGTGACCTCTCTATGAATGTCCTTAAGCAGATATATCACTCCAAGCATGTAGAGGATAGCATATTCTTGGTTAAGCCCTTACACTTGCAAACCACTGGGTTATGGGGATAAGAGAAGTTGGGGGCCCCAGGATAAACTTTTGCACCTGGGCCCATGAGCCTTTAGCTACGCCCCTGTCGTGGGCCATTTAAAAGAAACCTGTCATCACCCCCAAAACTAACTTAACTAGGCAGCAAGGGATGAAAAATCAATAACTTTTAATGTAATCTCTTTTCCTAGTGAGCCCAGGTACCAAAGTTATCATGTGACATATGCAAATCAGCAGAAAAAAGTCACCTAGCTGAGAACTAACCACTCCCCCTTTCTCTTGATCGCTTGTTACCTCCCTCCCCCCCATTACATTGGAAAACTTGTCTAGCAAAAGGAAGGGGACATGGTTGGAACCCTATTACAAAAGGATGACCTGTCGGTCGCAGATACTTGACAACTTACCCCAGTGATGATTGTTAATGATCATTGCTTGCGAATGGACGTGAAGCAGGGCCGGGGATCGTTCTGGCCCTCCTGCCTCTATTTACAGTAACTAGGCAGTCGTTCATAGATGAATGATTGCCTGTTTACATGGGCGGATCCATTGTTCAGTTTTCTGCATGTAGAAACTGAACGACGAACAAGAAGCGAAAAATTCTCCTTTGTGGTTTAGTCGGGCTTGCATTCATATTAAACGATAATCGTTCAGATTCCCGCTGGATGGGGGAATCTGAACGAGTTATCAGCCTGTGTAAAAAGGCCCTTCAGTCACAGCCCATGAATCAGTGTAACTCTTCTCAGCCAGATGACTCTTCTCTGCTGATTTGCATATACCATGGGATAGCTTTGGAACCTAATTACAGAGGTTAAATTTAGATATAGTAGGCATTACTAATCCGTATTCATGAATGACCGCAGTAAATTAACATTCATGATATCATTTGCTGACATTAAACTTTACATCCTGTGGACCCTGGGATGTCACACTTACCAAGAGCAACACTGATCAGGCAATCAATCAAGGTGCTTGAAAAGCGGGAGCCTCTCAAATATTGCACCATTTATGGGGACAGAAATAAAAAATATTAAAATACTAAATAACCAAAAAAAAAAAATGCAATAGGATAGAATGATTTCAGGAAGTATCCAGTGCTTTTACGGAGTCATTTTTTTCACTAGCTCTTGGCAGTCTCTATAACTAGCTGCTCCTCTTGCATGTTTGGCATTGAACTTCAACTCTTCACAAAGTAACGTGTGCCGAATCCAACAGGAAATGAATGTGCAGTCCAGTGTAATCTCACTCTCTATGTTCCCTGGTAAATACTAGAAGGGAAGTGTCTTTTATCACACCCAGACAATACAACCTGCAATTTATGCTCCATCTGGAATTACAGGGGGATTTATAGGCTTTCTGGTTGTAAAACTATTTACTGGGAAGATCTTGGCTTTCTGGAACCTATGTCTGAAATACTTTGGATGGTTTGACGGTATAACTTCCTAAGGAAAAAAACGCATGGGTATATGTGCAACTACGCTGGTAGCTGCACATAAACAGCTATTTGGGGGGTTTTCGGGCTATTCAAACTCCACACCACAGCGCGCACGTTTGAAAAAAATACAGCAGAAAGATAGGTAGTATTAACTAGGTGCGAGAAAGATAGGGCAAGTCCTATCTTTTCTTGCCCCTACTATTAACAGGTGAAAATACCGCTAGTAAAAGCGAAGCCATTGAACTCAATGGTTTCGTTTTGTCTCGTTATGCAGCTGTGATTATCATGGCCGCATAACAGGACTAAATCGCGCCCATCTAAAGAAGCTTTAAGGGTAGAGTTGTTGTACTTAACAGTTTTCAGCCCTCGTTTTTTATATTTAGCTTCAGGCTACCGAGTCTTAAAAAAAACCAACTAAATATCAGTCTGTATTCATATGGGCGATTTTCCCATGCAAGTTCTGTCCAATTCCGAGATAGCCAGAACTTGCACAAGAAAATAACCCAATGGGTTAATTCACACAAGTGATTTTTTTTCTTTTCTTGGACCGATAGTCCGCATTTGAATAATTACAGCATGTCCTATTTTTGTACGATTCTTGTTAAAGAAGCAATCATGATTTTCTATATAAAAAAGCGGATAGCAATTGCATGCAAATGTGATGTGTTTTTAATGCATGTTATTATGGGGACCACCTAAAGAAAGCAGGAAGTGCAGAACAGTGAAAAACACCCACAAAACCGATGCATATTGCTCATGAAAATCACAAAAAGGTATTGCAATAGCATGGAAACTTTTTCACTAACCAAACTTGCCTGTGTGAGTGCAGCCTCACTGTACTGAATGGGTTAGTGAGTTCTGTTATGCAGCTTTGGAATATAGTAGAATATGCAGATTCACACCACCCTATATACACAATAGGGCGGCCAGTGGACAGACTCAGATCAATTCTTTGATTTCTGTTACATAAAATATACGCAAGCATGCACAAACATGGTAGTATGAAGAAGCCCTTAATAACTCAAAATATCAGTACCCAAATAAAAGTCATCCTCCCTCATTTCATCAGATGGACGTATTTGCATGCGTTTTTGCATGCACCAAATATATGCGTGCAATACGCAGAGAATAGAACAGATTGATCTCGGGAATGTGTTTCACGATGGAGAGAATATGTCAGCTGGAAGAAAGTTGAGAAAATCTCCCAGAAGCATAAACAATCATGAATATATTAAAGTGAGCATGTATGGCGAGGCGCTCAGCGCACAATGAATGTCTCTTTGTTTTAGAAGTAGAAGAAAGCCGCCGCTGCATAGGCAATTACGGATAGGTGTGTTTCAGTTTGAATGTCCCTGGAGTTTTAAATGGAAAAGTGTTTTTTAATTTGCAGTCCCCTGGTGTTTTCAATTGTCAGTGTACTCTCTTTAGTTTTTTAATAATGCCACAGTAGGGTTTTGCTACAGCAGGTTTTGCGCGCACTTCTACATGGAAAGTCTGTTTATTAAAGTCAGAGCTTGTATACGTGCTAAAGATCATCTGAAAAGTGGGAATGCAAAAAGAATGGGGATTTAGGTGGATTATTAAAATCTAATTTTATCCCAAATTTGCCATAGTTGTGGGTGGTAGTGAAGTAACAGTACAGTGGATTACATGATTTGTCTAGTATATAATAATAGGGGCGAGCTTCAGGCATAACCTGTGATTTAGAATTCCTTGTGATATAAAGTTGGTTCTTTTGGAATGTTTGTTGAAATGAATCGTTTTTCTATCTATCTTTTGCAGTGAGTACATGTGGAGGACGTTTAAATGCCAAAGTTGCCGGTTACATCACCTCACCGGAGTATCCGAATGACTATCCTTCTCATCAGAACTGCGTGTGGGTGGTCAGCGCGCCAGAGCCCAACCAGAAGATAGTGCTCAACTTCAATCCCCATTTTGAAATCGAAAAACATGATTGCAAGTAAGAATTTGTTTCCTGTTCGACCTTATATGAAAAGTGGGCACATATATGTAACAGGTTGATAGAGGGGGAATACCTCCTCTACCTCGTCCACCCAACTGCTGGAGGAAGACGGCTCTGGGGGACCTTCTAATAAATAGAAAGGAGGTACCCTGGTTAACGGGAACCAACAAAGGAGAAATCAGAGGATTTTCCCTAAGTGAGGACTCAAGGTAGACCGGAAGGAAGACAAAGCCGGTAGATGCTTGCAGTCAAACGTTTAATACCTTGGCAACCAAACTCAAGTTCTTTTTCCAATCTTCTGAAGTCTGTGGTCCATCCACCGTGTGGCCAAAGTGCAGTGCCAGACATTTTTCTTCCCTGGATGCACTTTGTCCAAGGAACTCCGGATATTATAGCCAAAAAGGACCTTATTTTTCCTGTTAGTCACAGCATAGCAAGTCCCCGCCATCTCTCCACATCCGAAATGCCTTCCTGTAATATAGAAGCTGGCACCACTTTCTTAGAATAGGCACGTGCAGTTTAGCCGCCCCTGTGTCCTTCTGCACATACTCAGGAGGCACACTGAAAATCACGAACCTATAAATTCACAGAAACCAAATTAAGCACCACCTTTACACACATATACATACACATGCATGCACACACGCGTACACATATATATACGCACATATTGGCACAAAAGGTAGTGTATCTGCCAGGATGATTCTAATATTTGGCATAGGCACCATGATGTCATTACCCTATAGATTAGACAGAAGCCTTGTATGACCCACTGGGCTGAGGATTCTCAGGTCCCTGCACTAAGCTATCGATTAGTATTGATCTCTCATGCACACTGGAGAATTTCTGGCTCAGCATGAGAATGTCGATCCCACTACTCACAATGCACTATTTAAAGCATGTGCATTTTTCCAATCCCCAATACACAGATGAAGTCATCACACCAGTCTACCTTTTAAAAGCTCTGGAGGGTTATCAAAGTTGCAGATATAAATTACTTAACCATTTCATGCCATGCAATAACTATGGTACTGCTATAGTAACTAAGCAACTCACTGTATAGGCTCAGTTACATATGCACTAACTTGAAAGAAAGGAATAGGGTTGCATGTTAGGAATGAACATTATGACATGAACAAGCCCTAGAATTTTTTTTTTGGCAGGGAATGGGTGAACTTCACTGTCTTCTGTAAATGAGTTCTCATGTTAGAATACCGTAAATCTTAAATAATTGATGCCCTGACCCATATATGCCAGTTTGCATCTGTACGTTTTGCTGAAATGCCAAGGCCCAGGGTTACTAAGTAGCAGGTTTATTCAGGAATGGTGTGGGATATAGTTAAGAACACTAGATTTGTAAAAAGAAATATTTATAGTCTACACTGACATACAGTATGATAACGGCTTTACATGTACTATATTTCTTCTATTATCTAATATGCTTCTTTAATAGGAAGACGTAATATGGTTGGGTATATAAAGGGTTAAATAGAACCATATACAGTGAAAGCTCTCTGAAAGACGTATTCTTTAAAAAGACCACTCCCTTATCCAGGCCAGATTTCCTGAGACAGAGTTTCACTTCCACTCTATATTATGATATTACCAAAGTTATGAGTCCTCGATGCAATATATGCTCATGCTAATGCCTATGAACAAAAGTTGCAAAGATAAATCACTGTGCTCAAGGTGAAGAGCCAAGTGATGTGTATCAAAGTTGTGAGTCCTAGATGCAATATATGCTCATGGTAGTGCCTATGAACAAAAGGTAAGACGGCTTCTAGAAAAAGATGCAACAAGCCAAAGTCTCCTTTTGGGGGAAACCGATCCAGTATATAAGCTGAGAACAACCTGATTATCTCACTCTCACAGACTTCAAGGGGTTGTCCCGCGCCGAAACGTTTTTTTTTTTTTTTTTTAACCCCCCCCCCCCCCCCCCCCCGTTCGGCGCGAGACAACCCCGATGCAGGGGTTAAAAAAACAACCCGCACAGCGCTTACCTGAATCCCGGCGGTCCGGCGTCTTCATACTTACCTGCTGAAGATGGCCGCCGGGATCCTCTGTCTCCGTGGACCGCAGGGCTTCTGTGCGGTCCATTGCCGATTCCAGCCTCCTGATTGGCTGGAATCGGCACGTGACGGGGCGGAGCTACACGGAGCCGGCATTCTACACGAGCGGCCCCATAGAAGACTGCAGAAGACCCGGACTGCGCAAGCGCGGCTAATTTGGCCATCGGAGGGCGAAAATTAGTCGGCTCCATGGGAACGAGGACGCCAGCAACGGAGCAGGTAAGTATAAAACTTTTTATAACTTCTGTATGGCTCATAATTAATGCACAATGTACATTACAAAGTGCATTATTATGGCCATACAGAAGTGTATAGACCCACTTGCTGCCGCGGGACAACCCCTTTAAGCATTCCATTTATGCAATTGTCAAAAAATAGCTTAGAAGTCTGGGAGTCAATCCTAACACTTGTTGGCTAGCACCGAAGGCTATATACGCCTAGAGTCAATCCTCCTAAAGCGCCAAACTGCCCAGCTAGAATCTGTAGGTAAAAGCTGGTCTCTTTAAAGGCCCAATCACCCCAGTCAAAAGGTCTAGAGGAGCGAGGTATACAGGATAGATTGTTTCCCTAAGCATAATAGCAGGCTTTAGTATGTCAAAATAACAAAGAGAGGTCCCATCGCCTTGATGGTAGGCAAGGGAATCGAATCAGAAGTTCACCAAAACCCCTAAGACTGGTGTATAACACTGTCTGAGAGCCATTAAAGCCTTGTACTACACTCAAAGAGTATTAAACAGGGCTTTTATGGCTCTTAGACAGCGTTATAAACCAGTCTTAAGGACGAGTGTTGAGCAAACTGAACCAGTAGAAACCTGCTTAAGGTAGAACTTTTGATAAAAGTTTGGTTCGTGTTCGTGCCGAGCCGAACATTTAGCAAAGTTTGACCCGAAACAGAGTTCTACTGGTTCTGTTCACCCAAAACTGCTTATAACATAACTGGTTAAAGTCTCTAATGTTTTCTTTTCATCTATACAACCCGCCTGCAATCTTGACAATCAAATAGTTAAAAGCTTGTTACAATTACAGCAGCCACGTAACCTCCTAATGGCCCGTGACATTAACTTTTGCTGGCCTTTAAATGCATATAGTATTTTTTAAACCATGTAAAATACATATTTCATACTAAGATTGTACACTAGATATATCATATGCAAGTGTGAGGTGCTAAAGCTACCAGGAGAGGTTAAAATCTAGGCGTAAATTGTTATTTTGCGCAACACTTATGAAAAGGGTGTTAATTCAAGTCCCAAAATTAATTAGTGAGAATTGTAGCACTGAAAGGTGCTAAGAACAAGAATCCATAGTGTAAAAATGGTAACCTAGATTTATGCTCTTATATGGTTCACGGCAAGAAAAGTTTCACTGCATATTGTGCTATGCTGATCCTAAATAAAACAAGTACACACATATAGAGCAGAATGATAGAAGTGTCAGCGACCAACTATATATGTGTTTATTCTATGGCAGGACCACAAAATTGACATTAAAAGAAAGCTTCAAGCAACGCTGATACACTCTGTTCTGCCTAGCAAAAGGCCCGAAGAGGCGGTGCGCGACGCAAGGAGTCTCTCTTTGATCTTTGACTAATCCTTGTCTTCTATACTGCCCCTCCAGCACCGCTCTACACATAACTCAGAATATCAGTCTTAGGGCGCTTTCAGATGAGCCTATTTTAACTCTGTATTTGGTCCATGTGTTGTAGAGCATAATATGGAGCTAATGTAAATTTGTGTATCTGTATACATGGCCATACTTTTGATTAGAAATGCAACAAGCGCTGCTTTTGTCAGTTTTTGTCTTCATATTTGCATACATTAGTATGATTTTCTATTGGGCAAATAAGAATCGATATTTAGCAAGTAGAAAATAAAGCCAACCTAGCAAATATGGAGGCAAATGCAGATCAAACAATGAAGAAGCAGAGATGATACGCAGTGTCATCTGTAAAACGTCTGTATTACGGATCCGTATTACAGACCCATGGCAGTATGCTTGTGTGATACTGGCCTTTTCATTTCCATTGCTCAGCTCCATCATGGAAGCTAAACAGCAATAATAATTGAGGTGCCGGATCTGTGACATGACAGGCACAAACAGCACCTGATGGACTCCGTTAACTGTAATTAGGTCTGTCAGGTTTTCATCATATTTTGTCCAGAATTTTATGCTTTATCTGCACTGGTTGCTCTGAATGGAGCCAACAATGCAGATTATGAACGGAGCCTTACCCAGAGTACTCATTTGAGTTAACAGACATACATTAAAGTGGTTGTCCAGTTAGAAACTATTGCTGGCCTATCCTAAGCATAGGCCATCAATAGTAGATCAGCAAGGGCCTGCCACCTGAGACTTTTGTCGATTAGCCTTAAGCTGGATTTTTGTGCTCATGCACTAAGCTGATTTTGCTGGAGGCTTGATGACACAGGCATTAAAGTGAATGTGAACTTGTCCTGCAATACCAAGCCTGGTCACTGCATTAAGAACAGAGCTGCCTGCCTTTTGTAGAAATCAGCTCACTTCTTGAGCTCAAAAGCCCTTACAGCTGATCGACGGGGTCCAGGTGGCAGACCCTATCCGATCTACTATTGATGGCCTTAGGATAGCCCTGGAAAGCCCTTTAAATACACCATATATAATAAGAAAATGTTCCCGTTTTCATGACCGTGTCTTAAACGTGGCATTATATAGCCGGTTGGTAAGATCATGGTCTTTATTGTCAGCATTGGGATCATCTCACACAGGCTCAGACTGGCCCACAGGGGAACAAGTGAATCCACGGTAAGCCCTGAGTCAGGGTGGGCCCCAGCCTCCGACCTTGAGCACAAGATCTGCACCTATTGAGTAAATGGCAGCCTACCAGTTGCTGCCCACTGCACTCTCCATATTGGAGGGAGTTGGATGGAGTACATAATACTCCATCCAACTCCCTCCAATATTCCATCAAACTATAACAAAAAAGTAATCTAACTCGCTGAGAGTCGGTACTAAGAAAATAAATGTGGTATCATGTGTCATCTACAGTGGCATGTATACCAATTTGTACAAACCTATGACAACCCCTATCGCAGAACAAGCAGTTTGTTCCTACATGTCTCTCGCACCGAGTGAAAGTCAAAAATACATTTAAGCAAAATCCACCGGGCTTTGAGTTTGATGGCCGGCTTCCAGATTGGCGGCACAGTGTACGCACAGCGTTTAGGATTGGATTGACCCTTCCTGTATATTTATGGAATGTCAGTGTATGTCTCTAGGGTTCTGGTAGCTCACATTCTCTAAATTACACTTAGCTTTTAGGGAAATCTGGAGAGATGTTTGCTATCTAAACATCCCTAGCTGATCCTAGTCATGGCAGAGACTCCTAAAGCTGCATTATCACAATTCCCATTAATTCTTTATCGGAAGTGTAGTTTAACCCTTTTTTGTTTGGGAGCTGTCGCTGCATCCCTTGCACTTTTATGTTCATGGTGGTTCATATCCAGACAAGGGAGATAAAGCCACTCAATAAAAGAGAAGAAATAAAGGTTTCTTTTCATTGGAAATGTTATTGGTCTGTGATTGAATGTCATCACGTCTGTCATGTTACCTCTGATATTTGATCTCGACAGAGACTGCCGGATGAATGAGTTAATGGGCACTGTTTGTCTGTGAGTAGGTATGGACACTGACATTTATGCCATTGTCCAGACCGAGTTTATATCAAAAGCTCAAAACCCTGGAGCTTCCCCCCCTCCTTCGCTCTTTCATTGAATGCTAGGAGGAGTGTGGACTTCTAATAAAGTATCTCAGGAAGTAATTGATTCCTTACACTCTGAGAATTCTTCTGCCTTGAGGGTCATTGAGGCTGAACAGAAAGCAATGGAAGGTGAGAATTGCCTCTAAATACACCTGGATTGGGTGACAGACTAAGCAACTGAAGTCAGAACGGCATTCTGGAGTGATACTGGTGGACAAATGAAAATGACCTTTTATTATGACTCTCTGCAACCCGGAGAGAACATGTTCATAGGAATCATTATTGAGGAGTGGGATTGTTGTTCGATGAGCAATTCCATACAGTTCTGGAAAGGAATTAGTAATCCTTTTGCTCAATCAGAAAAGAGTCTTTTCGTTGTCATCTTCTGGCAAATTGATAAATATTCTGTTCCACCAGCCATTTTGAAGTTATATCTGTGAAAAAGGGGTTAACAACAATATGGCTGCCATTTCACCTTTATCGCGGTGTAGTATCCAGCTTTTAAAAGTCTTAAAGGGGTATTCTGGGCTCTTTCAACTACTGATGAATTATGTGTTACGTCTGTAAACATTGCCAACATAGACTCATGGCAATGCTCACACGGGACAAATAAACTGCAGAAAATCCCACATAAGACACTAAGGCAAGTCTCACACGACTGGATTTGAATTGCGGACTCCAGAATTGGCGTCCACGAGAACTTTTCGCAGTAAAACATGACCATTGAAAGACATCTATTTTCGATTTTTACTCCACACCCGCGAATATGAATTGCATATTCCGCGAGCAGAAGAAAAACTGCAGCATGCTCTATTTTACCACAGAATTCGCACAGTCAGCCTCTGTTGATGTAAATGGAGGCATCCGACCCGCAGCCCATCTGCAATTAACAGTTTGCTTATGGGCTGCGGGTACCTACGTCATCGCTATGCGATGGTGTGGGAAATACAAACAGAAAACCCTTGTACTGCGCATTACTGCCTGTGAGCCTCTGCGGTCATCTGCAATACAGGTAAGTGCCGTACGCAGGGTCACCGGCCTGGCTCACAGCCAGAATACACTGCGGGTCTCCCACATGCGGAATCCAAACCGGTCATGTGAGCCTTGCCTAAAACCACCACCATACACAAACAAGGGGAAAAGATGGGGAATCTAGCCCTAGGAGCTGAAGTAGGAAAATACCCCTGCCTACAGTGGGGTGAATCTAGGCCACCTGATCCATAAAACTGCCTTGGGGCTTCTACATTAGAAGTCCACATGATAGGTTTACAGAACATCCCGAGGACTTTGGGTTGGGTGACATCACCTGTCAGATGGTGTAGCGCTGGACTGCTAAAACAATGGTCTGGTGCTGCAGTGAGTATATTGCTTTTATATAGTTTGGGTCGTGGGGAGTTCAACACTATATAAAAGTAATAACACGGAAAACCCCTTTAGAACGGTTACCCAAAAATTAGATTTTTATCACTTATAAATAGGATAGCCATCTCTACTCACCCTAAGTAGAGACAGGAAATGTCAATAATCACGTGGTAACAACACTAAGATACAGTACACCAACTAGTTAGCTGAAGTCCGAGGGCAGCACCGAGGAAAAAAGGACTGGACCAACTTCACCCACAAGAGAGGAATAATAAGCAACTTCTAAGAGCAGAGGTTAAAATACATCCCCCCCCCCCTCTGAAATAGATTAGCTAGCCAAGGAAAACACAAACCACCTAGGAGAATTTCAACATTCGACTCCCAATGACCCCTTATCAACAACGGGGGAACACAAGGGAATAACAAACATACAACCAAAAAAGTGTCATAACGTGGCTCAGACTGATCTAGTACCGCCAGTTCGGTTCCACATCGCGGCCGGGATACTTTGGCCCTGTCGAGCTGTGACACTAACCTATGGATAGATTATCAGTAGTTAGTCAATGGGGATCTACCACTCAGGATCCCCATACATCACCTGATCATCCAGACCACTGTCAGGGCAGCCGGCTGGACGTCGTCATCATCGGTAGTCAAGGCAGGAAGTGCGAGCACCAGCTTCACTCCCACTGAAATCAATGAGAGCACTGGGCTTCTATTACATCTGCTCCTCTTTATGGTCGATCAGCTACTGGTAACCTATTCAGCGGATAGGTCATCAGTTAAAAAAGATCGAAATATAACTGCTAGCCAATTTTGCAATTCTGAAGCAGCTAGGAATATTCAACATCTTGACAGAATCCAAAGACTTAATCACTTACATTATTCTAAGACAAAGGTTAAATATATGTGAAATCACCGAGATGTTCCCTCGGTTTCTTTAAAAACGCTGAAGAAAGTGGCACCACTTCCACTAATCATCTTTTGGTTGATTTAATGCCCTCTCCTTTCATGCAGAAGGATGTTCCAAAACTGGTGCACTGGATTAAAAACTGTAATTAAACTCCAGTTTAAGCATATTTATAGAAATGATTTTAGGGACAGAAATAAGCTCTAATTAAAGTGTATAATGTCTGAATGACAGTTTGCAGAAAACCCGAAATTAAACACAGGCTTCATTTTCTTAACAGCTGACAGCATTTAAGAAGTCTTCCTTTTGTTGGCCCATACATTGCAATCATCTGAAACATTCAGCATAACATAGATATGGAATGTCTTTATGGCAGAAATATACCATGGGCGCATGCAACGCTCGGCTCTGGCTCACAGCGGTCGCAGTGTAATAGCTTGCAGTAGTGCTCGCCATATAACAGTTAAATAACGCGCTCACATGATAGCTGATTATGCACTGATATCATCATTCCTACATCCAAGCTTGTCATGTGCAATGTGTTTCAGTGAGGAGTTTTCCTCTCTTTATCTCTCTTCCTCCCTGTCTCTGGCACCGGCTGATAAGAAATAATATCACAGCCCTGTTTTTAACAGCTGAAACAGGAAAAAAAAGTCAGCCCGTCTCTATGTGTCCTACTTTCATTGAACCGATATGTATGGAATCAATATGTCTATAGGTTAAATATAGCTGGAACTATTACATCTGCCTGTTTGTGATTGGAACAGGGTTTTATCAGCTCTCCATAAGTGGCGCTCAAAAGAGAATTCACATTTCAGATTCCGAAAGAGATAGCAGAATACTCTTATTTGTTGCCCTTCCTCTCAGTAATAATAGCCATCGGTTATAGAAGGGCTCCTAATAAGGGTCTATTTACAGGGAAGATTCTCCAGCGCAAGTTCTGTCCAATTGCGAGATGGACAGTATTCTCACGGGAAAAAAAACACATTAATTTCAATGGGTTAATACACATGAATGATTTTTTTTCCCGGACTGATAGTCCAAGATTGAAAAATCACAGCATGTCGTATTTTTCTGCAATTCTGCTGCAAGAATCACCTAATATTTTTTATAGGCGGGTTAAAAAAAACACACTGCACTCATGCCATGGGATTTGCCAGTGTGTTTTTCAAGCATTTTTACTAATGACGCCACATGCGCTTTTTTCACGTGCATGAAAAACGCTCTTAAATATGATGGAAATTGTGCATTTTTATCTCAAAAACGTATCGTACATGCAGGAATATATAGTAGAAGAGCTATATTGGGTTGAAGCTTGGCCCACAGTGGAAGATCTGTAGCAGGACCCCAAACTACGACGTGCCATTAATATTACTGTTGTATCCCTATGGGGGAGAGGAGCCTTGGACCTTTTGACGACTGCTACCTCTCTGTCCCCAATAGCTTGGATGCTCTCAGTTATATCTAATGTAGCCATTGTGGTCATATTCTAGAGAATCTCATACATTTGACTTTGCAGGGTGCCAGGCCACTCACAATGTTTCATAGGGTATGCCCTTTATGTATCAATGTTATTATTATTTATTGTGAAAGCGCCATTAATTCCAAGGAGCTGTTCAAGGGAAGAATAGGGTTAAACAAGATTGCACTAATTCTAAGCTTCAATTGCTACTACATATATAGCCACATTACATGTATAGAACAGGAACTGTAAACATTCACTAAATGACAAATTGATACAGAGGGAGAAAGAATCCTGGCTGTGAAGGGTTACAGTGTACAAGGGATGGGGCAAACAATAGGTGAGGGTAACCGATGCTCATCTTGTGGTGAGAGCAGTTACGGAAGGTTGTAGGCTTGTCTGAAGAGGTGGGTTTTCAGGCTCCTTTTGAAGCTTTCCCAGGTTGGGGTAGTGAGTTCCAGAGCATAGGTGTTGCACAGGAGAAGTCCTGGAGACAATTACGTGAGGAGCACACTAGGGGAGAGTAGAGGTTTTATGAGGAACGGTGGTTGTACATGGGGAGGTAGCGGGATATTAGGGCAGAGATGTATTAAGGAGACATGTTGTGTACAACCTTGTATGTCCTTAATAATAACTTGAACTGGATTCTCTGGATAATAGGCAGCCAGTGAAGGGATTGACAGAGGGGATAGGCTGGGGAGTAATGGGGAGAGAGGTGGATAAGCCAAGCATCCAAATTGAGGATCGATTGGTGGGGTGAAGGACATTACAAGGGAGGCCACAGAAGAGGATGTTGCAGTAGTCTAGCGAGTAGTTGATGAGACCATGCATTAGCATTTTAGTTGACTCTGGGTTGAGAAAAGATTGTATCCAAGAGATGATTTTGAGCTGACTGCGGCAGTCGGTGGCGAGGGCTTGTATGTACGGCGTTAAATGTAACATTTAGACATTGGACTGGTGAAGGTCTGGAACCACTGATAGTGATTGATAGGTCTGGTGGGAGCATACACTGAGTTGGGAAAAATAAGAAGAGTTCAGTCTTTTCCAAGTTAACTTTTAGGAAGCGGGAGGAGAAGAAGGAGAACATGGCCAATAGAGACACTCTCCCATTGACAAAAAAAGTTGATTTTGGTTACATCAGTATACGTTTAAAGCCAACTTCTGCATTCTAGAACTTTAACCACAATGTTATCATTGTACATCGGTGTGTTTATTATTATTGATACCAAGTTCTACAAGTTTAGATAGTTCTTTCCATAAAAACTCACACAGCGATTCATTTATTTATTAAACGGCGGTTTATGTTTTTTAAAGAAACTATTTTGTGATGTAACGGAACTGCGGAAAGAGCTTGCAATCAGTCTTCCCAACATCTCCAGCCTCAGCACTGCAGCACTATTAAATGTTTCCCTATAGAGACAAACACACAGCATTCTGCAGTCAGTGCTCTAAATTTGGCATACATATTTACAGGGTCAAATTCGAAAGGCGCATTTCAAGTTCAAGTGCTTGCATGCAGTAAAGTCATGCGGGGGGAAACACTATGTGTCAGTACAGTGGATAATAAGCGTGACATATTTCTTATACATTTATGCGCATGTTCACTTGCAGACTGTAAAATAACATTTAAAAGTGCCACGGATGGATACACTGTGGAGCTTAACATCTTATTTTCATGCCCGAGGCACGCGTACGAGTGGGGAGAGGAAATATTCCCACACTGCTTGAGCTGTCTAGCAGATCACTCATCTTCTAGGAGATTGCTTAGAAGATAGCTGCTGAGTGAAAGGAACTCACAGACGCAGGACACAGTGCAGCTCTGTCATCTGCAATACGGCTACAGTCACATCTCCATTCTCATTCAGTGGAGCAGAGCCTTCCTGGGTGTAGTTCGCCCACCCTCAGTGAAGAAGATCTGTGCAGTTGTCTTACAAGACAGTGTCATTGTTAACATACATCTTGGAAGGCCAAGGAGTGATTGAGGAAGACACTTTACAAGGTGTTACAATGTCAGCAGTGGTGATGTAGGGATAGATGTGGACATAGACAGCTGTCAGTAGATTTAACCCTTGCTCCCCCCATAGATTGTGCAAGTTACCTCTGGTAAAGCAATTCTCTCTGTCTCTCTCTGCCGCACAACAGTTCATGCATTATTCAGCACTGGAGAATGTCTATAGATCATTTTCTTTCTGAGTACAAAGTAAATATTTAGCAGAGCATTCAATATCTAATTAAATCTACAGATTATTGCACATAGAGGTCTACGTATATATATTATTCATTAAACATTTTTGGTCTGGTCTGCATTTGCCAATATGTACTCAGTCTCACATGCAAAGAAGTGAAATGTCACTAGGCTACGTGTTAATGTTGGAGGAGAAGGAATGGATTTGCATGGTGTTCTATAATACACAGCAGTACGTTTACAGTGTGTAATCTCCTAATCACCATCCTGTCTCCTTAAAGTCTCCTTGGATTGCTTTGTGGTTCTTGCAGCAGCGTAGAGGTTAGTTTATATAGTAATGCAAGGAAGAATGGTTCTAACCGTGGGTTTAAGGCTTACGGGCGAGTGCGATGTAGGTCAGAGAAAATATGACATATCACACAGTATTTTGCTGCGTTTCAGGGATAAATATGCCTTGCATTGCTGTAATGTGTTTTTTATGGACGTGAAATGTGCTTCCCATAGTTAGAATGGTAAAAAAAATGCATTGCACGTGCATGCAAATCGCATGGCATGTGAGTGTGATGTGATTTTTTTCCCCAATCTACCATAGGAAATAATGGGTAATTTTTCCACAAGAATCGCCCAAAAATTAGACATGCTGCGATTTTTCCATCTTGGACTCTCGGTTAGAGAGGAAAATCACTCATGTGAATTAACCCAGTTAAATAAATGGAGCCTTTTCATGTGCAACTTCTGTTCTACTTGCAATTGGAAAGAACTTGCACGTGTATATCGTTTGTGTGAATACACTGTCAGGCTTTAGTCACACAAGCGTATATCAGCCGCAGTTTCACCCCCTTCCGATATCTGCTGTCTATCTGATGCATTGGTTTACAATGCATCAGTTCAGATGGGTGCATTCCTGCGGCATAAAAGTGCCTGGCTGGCCAGGATAGCGCATACAGGCACATTTCATCCGGGTGCCTTTACGTTGGCCAGGAAAGATAGCTCAGGAACTATCTTCCTGGCCAGAATACGACGGCGGCTCCCATAGACTCCTATGGGAGCCAATGGTAGCTGCCGGAGAAAGGAGGTGGGAGGAAGTTTAGCAGCATGTCTGCTAAACTCCCACCCCCTTCCCTCCTTCTCTCTGCCCCTTGTCGGCTGCCAGCAATGGGAGGGGGCGGGAGCTTAGCACACTAGCCCCCGCCCCATCCCCTTTCCTTGCCAAAAGCCGTCGAGGGGGCGGAAAGGGGGAAGCAGTTTAGTAGAGCTGTGGCCGTGACACAGCCAACTGAAAATCACTATGCTCATGTGAATGAGCCCTCAGGCTTTTTTTTACACAGGAGAGTGTGATATCGGTTCAAGTGCATTGCATCATTGCACATGCAATTTTTATGCTTGTTTTTATCAAACTCACATGAAAATCGCATTTACATGTAAGTGCAATGCAATTTTCTAAGCTCCCATTGGAAATAATGGGCAATTCCTGAACAGAATTGGCCAAAAAGAGGATATGCTGGATATTGCTCATGTAAATTAACCCATTGAAAACAATGGGGTTCTTTTTCACATCCATCTCACAACACAGAGAAATTGCCCGTGAAACTTGTCTTTGTAAATCCAGCCTCGCTGACATGCACAGTATTGCCAGATATACGGTTGTTTTTGCCAATCTTGATGTGACCTCTTCAGACTCAGCAGACAAGATGTATCCAATATAACGGGATGCTATTAGTCAGGATAAAGAGTTCTCGTGAACGCTGATAAAAGCAAAGACATCCAAACGGATATCAAAGACCAAAATGCAGGAATTTGTACAGCACTTTCCTGCACTGGTTCCAACATGACACTGAATGTAAAACACATGGCTTTGGAAGGATGTGAGTGAAGAGTTCCAACACTTGGAGAAGTTACTGGTCTTAGAGAAGTGTAAACATTAAGCAGAGTGACTTCACAGGAGGAATTTCAAGTTGATGATGTTACTACACAAAGCTTATTAGCTATGTGAAAGTCATGTGACCTTCCTTTAAAGCGAACGAGGCAATGTCTGTCTGCTGGATTAACTTTGTTTTTTTGCATCTTGTATACATCTGTAAGTATGTGCAGCTCATATTAAAAGAGGACTTGTCAGCATTCCCAACATGTCTGTTTTAGTAAATATTTGCATTTCCCATGAAATAACAATTCTTAGATTCTGCAATGTTCCCTTCCTTTTGAAAATGTATCAAATTCACAAGAGGATGTGACCATTCCCCTTGTCAATAAATAGCGCCCCTCCACAGTCTGAAACTCTCAGCAATAACTGGTCAGTGTGAATTGGTTAGAATGTGTAGGGAAATGCCCCCTTTGACTAGGGAATGGTAACACCCTTTTTTCAATATATTTAGACATTTTCGGGAAGAATAACAGAGGAACAACACAGGTCCTCTTCATGCTTTAGAAATGCAAATGTCTACTGTCATGGCACCCTGGTGCTGGTGATAGAATAGGATCGTGGTGACATCCCCTGTCTATGTAATCCTGTTTTTTGAGTACATGCCCCTGTCATTTGGCTATGTGTGTTGATAACCATGTCTATATGGGCATCAGTTATTGTCCTGTCTTAGGACTTTGGTGAGATAATGGACTGCAGTCAGATTAAGTACCTGGTTATTTAGTCTGCATTATATATATTTCTATCTGTGCTAATCATTTACCCTATCCTCCATCTAGGAACAGACTAAGCCACTTAGGTTTCTAATTTGAGGTCACCCCTATCAGGGCGATCACACTGCTTCTAGGCAAGTTGATTAGGGATAGTGTTCCTATCCCTATATTTCTGTTACCATTACTTGCCCTATTTTGTGTTCCCCATGTTTTGGTAATTTAATATATGCCTATATTGGGCCCGTTTGGAAATATTTTCCGTTTTGGTCTGTCGTGTTGGCGATGTCCGTAAGGGATCCCGTACTTGCGCCTTGCAACATCTTATAGCGTCTTGCTTGCAGATTGCATTACCTTTGCTAATGTCTACATTTTTAGAGAATATTCTTTTCTTTGAACTGGCCTGCTCCTAGTTCTAACATTACCTTCTTTGATTTTACAGGTATGACTTCATTGAGATCCGAGATGGTGACAGCGAATCAGCAGACCTGCTAGGGAAACACTGTGGAAATATTGCACCATCTACAATCACTTCATCTGGCTCACACATCTACATCCGCTTCATCTCAGATTATGCTCGTCAGGGTGCTGGCTTTTCACTGCGTTATGAGATCTTCAAGACAGGTCAGTTTTGAAAAGCTAAAAACACTCTTCAATAGCTCCATAGTAAAACTAATCTGTAAGCACCACCTGTAAGGAGGGCACCCGGTCTACACTTCATACACTCATATAGGCAGACCCTCAGATGCAGATGATTTTGCAAAGATCTACTTTTAAGGCCCCTTTTAAAGTACTACCAAATGGGGGCCCTTGTATGTAGCACACAATGAATGCAACCCTTTCTATCTAGTAGTGGTTTATTTGTGACTAAAAGGGGTTAAAACCCTCAAATGCCATTGTACTTACTCTATTCTCAGTTATAGTGATTACCTAACCAATGCATCATTTAGTAAATGTGCATCATCCCTTGTTATCCTGACTGTGTATCACTCTTCCTGAAAGACTACTTTGATTTAAATTGATGCTATGTTTAATCGATATCTGTTTATGGCTTCTTATGCCTACATCTCAGTCAGCTTTAAATACGTCTGCAGCTGATCAGCTGAGTATTCTCTTATATCAGTGCAAATCGTTAGGATGTTGCCTTTTATTGCTTTTCCAATCAGGTGATGATTGTAGTGATGCATTGAAGCCAAGGGCAAAGTGTTGAAGGTCAATTGAGTTTTATAACCTCCAGACCCACAACCTCATCGTTACTGCCATCGGTGAATCATTGCAGAAGCAAATGGAATTATTTGTATGATAATAATAACAATAATAATCATAATGTAAAACTTGGTTACAATATTATTAGTGGTGTTGGTTAATGGTTATGACTGACTGAAGCTATTACAGCTGGAAATGATGCTAATGATATCACAGATAATTATTTGTTGAAGTAGTTGAAATCAGATGTATGTATAAACACTATTTACAGTCTTAAAGTCTTCGTCCCGGATTCCCTTGGTCAAATCAAGGGTGCATGAGAGAGAGAGCAAGCCGCTGCCAGACACCTCTGGCGACGGCTTATGTTAGTGAGCAGATGTGGCCCCGCTTTGCCACACACCGATTTGACTCAATTTGGACCTGTGGTCCTCTGGTTTTCACCCTTCCGCCCCTCCAGTTGGGATCTGGTCTTTGCAGAGCCTCGAAGCCATTAATCGCAGAAGTAATCTTAGTTATGTGGCAGCTAGTGCCACACAAGACCAAGGCAGAGTACCTGAGGGTGTGAACACAGACGTAACCAGGACTCTTGCCAAGGTCAGGGCAGGCAATATAAACTTCAGCACAAGAGACAAGCAAGAGGTCAGGGCTGGCAGAACAGGTGCAATATGAAAAACAGTCCCCGAGTCGGGGCTGGCAGAGACAGTAGTCCAATAAACGTATCTGAGGTCAGGGATGGAGAACTCAGAGTAGCCAGGAATAAGTAGGAGTTCATAAACCAGGAAAGCACAAAAAGTGCTGATCAAGATTACATAACAGGTGGAACCAAACTTCTTAGGCATCAACCTTTAGGGGAAGG
Source organism: Eleutherodactylus coqui (assembly GCF_035609145.1). Lineage (NCBI taxonomy): Eukaryota > Metazoa > Chordata > Amphibia > Anura > Eleutherodactylidae > Eleutherodactylus > Eleutherodactylus coqui. The sequence goes on from NC_089844.1 coordinate 96,014,940, forward strand.
ATAAAATACTAGCAGAGTTTGCACTGGCCCTTTAAGTATGGGGTAAGTGTCCCACAGACAGAAGCAAAGGACTGTGCACTGAGGGGAGGATGCAGCGTCTGCTGCAGGACTGGGAATGGCAACCAACCGCAGCAACAGGTGAGCCAAGATAGCGGCAACACACTGTGACACCTTATCTCCCATGAGAACAAAGGATCAGACATTATGAAATCCCAGACATGCCATTCTTCTTTCCCCTTACATCATATGTTGTGATCACAGATGTAACTTGAAGCTTTTGGGTCCCAATGCAAAATATGTAACAGGGCCCCCAAATATAATGCTTTATTCATAGTACTTGGCTCCCTATATGGAGAAGAGAGGCCTTATGGGCCCACTAAGGTTCATGGGCCCAGGTGCAACTGCATCCTCTGTATCCCCTATAGTTACGCCCCTGGTTGTGATGTTGTGGAGTGTCATCCGCCACCCCCTCATACAGTTTGCTGGCTCTATTTTGAGGTTCTCTTGTTATGTTTATGGGCACCTTTAGGTTAGGGTGACACATGGACTTTTTGTAGTCAGATTTTTCTATTTTAATCAATAAGTGACAGTTGCATTCCACAGGAATGTATTAAAGGGGATTTCCAGTGCTGGAAACCCCTGCTCCGACCCCAGTGTATCCTGACACTTACAGCCGGTACTGCCTGGAAAACCACTTTAAGTTTTGTGGAACTCAATGTCTGTTAATTGACTTGAACAGCCCTCCCAATCAGGCCGTGTGAAAGGACCAACTATCAACTGACAAATGAGCGAATGTCAGCTGATCATTCAGTTTCATCTAACATAAAAATACTCACTGATTGGCTGTACATCTTCCCGTGTGAACAGGGAAAAGTACAGCCAACCTATTGGGACAAGAGATTGTAATTGCGATCATTCATCCCGGTAATTTTCTTTCATATGGGCCAAGAATCATCTTAAGTGAGTGCCAATTGACACGCATGTTGATTGGGCTGAAAACGTGGCTCAAGTAAAAGGACCCTTAGACTGCCCGTATACATTAGATAGGGCCAAATGTTCATTCAGCCAACAGCTACCTCACCCAACACCTCCATACACATGCACGCTGAGCTGAATGCACATGTGTGCTGAATGTATGGGAAGGAGCAAGTTGCTGCTAGACACATCTGGCAGCTGCTTATCTCCCAAGAACTATAAAATAGGGCAGTTGAAATCACTGCCTGATCCTTATCTCCTCTGACATCTGACTTTAAGGGAATGTTGGGAAGAGGATCGTCCAAATGTCCTCAAATCATCAGGTTTGCCTAATATCCATCAAAAGACTATGGGCAGCTTAAGTAGTTCATCATAGTTAATCTTCTTCTTTGTAGAAGTCAAGACCAGAACATGCATAGAATATGTAGGGAGATTACTTTTTTAATAGTAGCTGGGTACATCTCCTTGTGCAATTACCACTATTGTATACAGCTTATAACAGAGCAGTAAATAGACTGGAGAAGAGAGATAGGATATAATATCCATATTTGCGGATTGGACTCAAATGTTGGCATCCATGTCAAGAATGGAAGCATGTGGATACAATGATACAATTTACAGTAATTAGAAGGGTTTACAGGGCAATTTATGTTAATATATTTAGGGAAAATGTTGGGGAAATTAAAGTGATACATTGTTTGTAAACAGACTCTCCCTCCCACTCATTTATTAGGCAGAGTTGTAAGGGGAATAGGGTTAAGTGGAGATTGTGTGACTGTCAACAGCTCTTTGTCCATACACAATTTTAGATCATCAGTGACAGTATTCTATTGGTAAGCCAACAGGTCAGTGTGCCTGGGGGGCTTTGCTGTGTATTGGTGGCAGCATAGGGGTCAAGAAGGAAATGACAAAGACTGTGTCTGGTGTGTTGTAAAGAAGGCTATTCAGCACTTTCTGGGACCAGGATCATTCCCAGTGATAGAAGTACACTTTGTACATATTGCACCAAATGCTGAATCTCTGCCCTTAAATGAAGTAATCAGATTTATGACAATTTATGTCTCTTCTGGTGGAAGTAAAATCAGATCCTGCACACTCCATGAATTTGTATTGTCCATGCGCCTTGTACACATGAGAAACATCCTCTCCCTTATGCATTTTTAATGTCTGAGTTGTTGGCAGATCTTGAAAATATCAGTTAACTTCGTCTCATTTGTATTGCACAAGAATTGCAGAAATATACCGTCTCATCAAGATATGGAATAGAGAAAGAAAGGGGGCCATTTGTGAAAGACTAGAGATATGCGTGGCAGTTCCAGAGGTTTTCGGATGTGTGCTGTATCAGTGATCTAGCTTTGTCTTGGGTCTTAGGTACAGTATAAGCTTGTGTGTGTGAACAGAATCGTAGAGCAGGTTCTGCATATATCCCGGCTTGCAGCAGAAGCAGTGTGTATCAGAGGGAAATATTTATGCACATAATATAGAAGACAAGCAAGATCTTGGGATAATTGAATAGTAAGCTGAAGGTTGAAGGTTACCGCATAAATATATTCAAGGAGGGTTTCTGGAAGAATTTTGATTGTGCAGTAAATGATGATTGTGGGGCTAGATGTCAAGAAAAGAGCAGTTAGAACAATCTCCCATTATATGTGGAAAAAGCCTTTAACCTCCTCTGACTCCTATACAGGTGCAGATTTTGATACAGCAGTTGTACTTTATTAAAGCTATACTGATTTGCTGGCGCCCCTAATAGACATGTAGTAATGTGAAGGTGTCTATCACACTTCACCTTTCTCTGATAATTGAATGTTGTATTATAAGACCTGATAAGTACAGCAGACAGCCTCCTAGATTCCTCTATGGCTGCTTTAAGGAGACTCTGTCACCATCATTTTGCACCCCTATCTGAGGGCACCATAAGGTAGTGACAAGCACGGTGATTGCAGTGATATGTCTGCTGTGTGGATCTGTGCTGTGGTTTTGGAGAAAATTACATTTTATCAGTAGCAGAACATGCATAGTGGACTACTAAAAGTAGTCCTGGAAATTCATAAGTTGCAGGCTAGTCCCACTGACTCGGGCCCTCCAGCTATTAATTGACTGCTGTCTGCCTATTACTGGATATAGAGAGCTGCTAATCATTGGCTGGAGGGCGGGGTGGGTGTGGATAGTTTTCAGGACTACTTTAAGTAATCCTTTATGCATGTGCTACTACTGATAAAATGTAAGTTTCTCCAAAACTACTGCACAGATACATACAGCAGTCCTGCCCCCGTCCCACCCCTCCCATTGCACCAAACAGTGGTGAGGGGCGGAGAGAGGGTGGAGAGGGGGCGGGAGCTCAGTGCACTAGCTCCCGTCCCACCTCCTCCCCTTGCAGAGAGGGGCAGCGTATATCGGCCGGTGCGTGAAAACTCGACTGATATACGCCTCTTTGAATAAGCCCTAACTGAGAAAAAAAAATCGCTCAGGTATATTAACTCATTGAAAATAATGGTTTCTTTTCAGGTACCAGTTCTGTTCATCCCACAATGGGATAGAACTCTTACGTGAAACCCGCTTGTGTAAATACAGCTTTAGAGTGACTACCCAATAGCGTTTGCGAATTTGCTGTGTTTTTTTTTCCAGGTGTCTATGGGGCTTTCTAATGTTAGAAACGCATCGCGGTAAAAAAATCACAATTTACCGCGAAATTGCGATTTTGCGCGATGCAATTTTAACATTATCAAGTCCCATAGACCCCTGGGAAAAAAAAACGCTGTGAATTTCGCAGTGAAAATGAACTGTAGTGGGTAGTCAGAAAGCTTTTTGTTTCAGAAAATCCGACACCCTGACAAACATCATTAAAAAGTTTTTCTTCAGTTTACTTTTTCCATCATTTCAAGGGTTAGTGTTGCTTTAAATCTATTGCAACTCCAAGATTCTCCATATAGAAAACCCTAGGAAGCAAAAATGGTTCCCTGCAACTGGGGCGATGTTGTTATTCTCCATGAGAGACATATAATGGCAGATCCCATACACTTCATTGTAAGCATGTTAAAGGAATATATGTTGCATCTTCTTCATGCTAGGTAACACATGGAAGCAAGCTGTTAAACACTGCAAGCGAAATGTTCCCTTTAAGACCCATTATCTTGTCAGGACCGTACTTTGGAAATTGCACAAAGCGTTTGAACAGATTTCTAATTGTGAATTGCACACTTCTTAGACATTTTAGTTTGAGCATTGGATGAGATTCTTGACCCCTGCTTCAGTCTCTAAATCATCCCCTTCAGGCATATCAGAGATATCGGACACACAGCAGGACTCTCTGCAGATTGAATATAATGGGTACCATTGTTGCAATGTGTATTGGCCTAGTGGCAAGCAGAAAGCCTTCTTTAATCCTAAGAAATTTAACAGCCATTCCTACTGTCTAATTCAATCTCTTTCATGTCCGTCATCCTTGAAAAACATTTTTCATGTGATCTCTGGAGATTTGATTTATTAAACAAGAGATGACACATTAATGACAACTCTACTATTGTACAGCAGGAATATGTGAACCCCTCAGGTGTCAGCCATTGCTAACCCAAATGTTCGGTTTGCAGTAAATCAGAATTATTCTGCTTGTAGAATTTACCATTTTTATTCGGGATTGTACTTTTATTGAGTCTGCATGCTTTATAGCCATAGAGTCATTAGAATTCGACTGCAGCCTTTGCAGTTTTCTCCCCAAACTAATGCAGATTTGGTGTAGAATGTCCTTAATGTTATGACACGTCATTAGTTCTTAAGGTTATGGAAGTCATTCAGCATTGTGTCAGCTTTTCTTGTTTGTATTATTGTAGGCTCTGAAGATTGTTCAAGGAATTTCACCAACACCAATGGCACCATTGAGTCTCCCGGCTATCCAGACAAATACCCACACAACCTGGACTGTGTATTTACTATCCTAGCCAAGCCAAAGATGGAGATCATTCTACAGTTCTTGACCTTTGACCTAGAGCATGACCCCCTCCAAGTTGTAGAAGGAGATTGCAAATATGATTGGCTAGACATCTGGGATGGCATTCCAAATGGTAAAATGTAGAAAAAAATGAAACTGTAGATAAGGCTTAAATCAGCTGTGGTTGGTATTTGAAGATTCAAGCACATAGTAACCAACAATGATTGATAGATAGATAGATAGATAGATAGATAGATAGATAGATAGATAGATAGATAGATAGATAGATAGATATTTGCATTTTATACTCAATGTAGTTAATGGGGTATTGGAAGACTTTACCTATTGATGACCTGTCCTCAGAATATTACCATCAGTAGTTGATTGATCGGAGCCCACCACTCAGGATCCCCACCCCACCACTCAGGATCCCCACCAATCAACTGATCATTTGGCCCGCTGTCAATGCAGTGGGCAGAACATCGCCACTGGTCAGTGATGGAAGGGTAATAGCCAGCTTCACTCCCATTGAAATCAATGGGAGCGCTGACTGCTATTACACTTCTGGCTCTTCGCTGACATCAGGAATCAGGCGTCCGACCATGACCGCGACGAGGAGCTGGAAGTATAATAGGAGACAGTGCACCATTGATGTCAATGGGAGTGAAGCCAGCTATTTCACTTCCTTCCCTGACCACCTATAACATCATCCGGCCCCGCTGTCCTGACAGCAGGGCAAGTAATCAGTTGATTGCCAGAGATCCTGATCAACGGTCCCCGTCAATCAACTAGGATAGATCAGCAGTAATTAAAGTCCCAGAATACCTCTTTAAATTATGTTTTTTTTCATATACTTTTGATTTCAGGATATACCATAAGACAGAGAGAATATAGTTGTGGATCGTATGTGAGTTATCACTTTGACGCTTTTATGCTCACAGTCTCGACAGAACAGTTGTAATGTTTTTTCTTCCACGGTTTCCATTAAATCAGGCTTTCTACCTCTTCCTCTGTCTCATCTCTGCAAGAAACTAAGCAATCAAATAACTACCTTTAGGACTGCAGTGTATTGTATTAGATTACTGGAATTTTCAGCTGTCTCCTGCATATAGCGTTACAGCTGGTAGCCAGTATAGGTGATAAGAAAGCACCAGAGTGCTATTAGTAAAACATAGAAGGAAATGACAGCGTCTAATGCCCTCAACTGATAACACTGATGCTCTTATTTCTCTCTGTAGTGGGGCCTTTGATTGGCAGGTACTGTGGTACGAAGACCCCCTCCGAGATTCGGTCTTCAACTGGAATCCTCTCCCTCACCTTTCACACTGACATGGCAGTGGCTAAAGATGGGTTTTCTGCTCGCTATTACCTTGCCCCTCAGGAGGTCCCTGAAAGTGAGTTGAATATCTTTCTGCCTGGCTGGCGGGTCTTGACAGCCTCTGCATTCATCTGTCAGTACACCTTCCAAACACCTGTCTTCCTTCTGCTTTGTGATACCTGAATTATTCTAGGTTTAGTGTGCCTTTTATATTATTGCTATGTCCTGGATCCCTCAGCCTGGCTTGTTATTATATGTTTTGTATCAATCAAATGTTATTGAAGTTGTTGCTGTCTTCGACAGTACAATAAGCTCACCGTCAGTCAGTTCAATCCCCTCGGTGCATAATTGCCTGATGTGTTTGTCTCATCGCGCTCTGTATCATTTTTATTCTTTTTTTCTACCAAAGTGTCTTCTCAATAAAAGTTTGCAACCAAATTGCATATTTATCGGTTGCTCTCCTTTTTAGTGAAAACTAAAATTTGGAGGAGGTGCAATCTCGAGGCTTCTTTCTTTGCAGTCCGATTCCCAGAATGCCTTGGGAATAATTTTCCTGCAGAGTGGCTTTAATTAAAGAATATCTTTTGGAAGCAAACTGTAATGTTTATAGGTTATGAAATTGAACACAATCGTACGTTGATGTTGATGTTTTTTTAATTAGCTTGTTCCTGCATTCTCCACTTATTATGCATTCTGCTTATTGTCTCAGTAGCACCTTATTGTCTGCAAAACTTCTCTAGTGTTAAAGCACAGGGCCGCTGTATGTGGCTGTGTAGTATTATTAATTATCATTTTTATATCATTAGTGCTAGTTATAATCTAAGAACCTCCATACATACACCGCTGGGATGGAAAGCCAAGCATAGACATCTGACTATAATGTGCAGAGTGGTCATAAATGTTTATGTATCAGCCAGATGCATGCACGGTGTAAAGCTAATGCTAGGAAGTAGGCCCAAATGTGTCCATCTCTAGAGGCTTGTTTGTGGATCAAACCCATAAATACGTATTTCTACTAATCTGCTAAGGTTTAAATTGTGGAAGATTAGCAGCATTTTCTCTGATAAGCCTGTGTTTTGCGATCCCTAATTTGTTCTGCTATTGCAAATTTTCACAATTAAGGCACACAAGATAGTGAAGCTTGTCTTTAGTCATTAGAAAGCTCATGGATGGCGTGATTCAAGGAGATTCGAAAATTGCAGAGGATGTTCCTCAAATGTATTTCATTTTAGTCACAGTATTAAAAGACTTGAGAACATCAGCAGAGAATTACCTGACAGTAATTGTAATGTATATTATGACTAGTGGGTAGAACAACCTGGACATTAATCTGGGCAGGTTTATACATTTAACCAACCTTGTATCGTCTGCAGATTTTCAATGTAATTTTCCCCTGGGAATGGAATCTAGGCGAATATCTAATGAGCAGATCTCTGCATCTACTACATACGGAGATGGCGGGTGGACCGCCCAGCAAGCTAGACTGAACAGCGATGACAATGCTTGGACTCCCGATCATGATACCACTAAGGAATATCTACAGGTGAGTTTATTTCTCAAAGAAACAAGTAAAAATTAGCTATAGAGAACTCTACTGCATTGGGCAGATAGTACGTATAAGTGATATGCCACCAGTAATACCCATATTTCACAGGGGGAAGTTGTAGATGGACTGAGCTGTATTGAGGAATATACTTATACTAAAGGGGTTTTCTGGGATTCAAAAAAATAGGGGCCGAGAATTGGGTAAAGTAAAGAAATAAGCCATACTCACCTCCATTAGTGATGTCTAATGCAACAACCCTGGCCCCCTGCCATCCGGTCTTTGAAAAAGCTCTGGCGATCATCTGCTGTTCGTTGTGCATGCGACCACCTAGCCAATCACAGGCTTCATTGATTATGTGCCATTCAATCTTTCATTGGACCACAGCTCCGGCACTAGTCAGTTGGCAATTAATGGAAGGAAAGTTGGCTTATTTCTTTATTTTACACCAATATCATCCGCTAGATTTTTTAAAATCCCAGAACACCCTATAAATATTATCACTTTCATTGTGCAGTTTGAAATATTAAATGGAGGGGAGGATCAGCCAGAGACATTCACAGAAATGTTACTTAAAGGGGTATTCCTATACAAGACATATGGACATATCCACAGGATATGTCATGAAAGTCTGCTAGCTGCAGTCCTCACCTCCAGGAACCATACTTATATCTAATTCGGGCCCACCCATTGCCCTTGACCCAGCTGAATGCATTGTCCATTCAGGTTTGGGAGTTATCCAAACAGCCGAGCGCTACGCAGTTTCTGAAACTCCCATAGAAAAGAATGGGAATTATGGAAACAGTGTAGCACAGTGAGCTAGGCTGTTTCCACAGCTCCAGCATTCTGTAAACAGTGTAGCTTGCTGTGCTACACTCTTTACACTTCTCCTATTCACTTTGGTGAGAGTTGCGGAAACAGTGTATTAGAAGACATCCCTCATGGCTATTTCTGTAATGCCTGACTCCCCCAGCATTCAACCGGTCCAAGGGCAATAGGGGCCAGAACTTCAAAGAGGTGCCGGTCCCAGAGGTGAAACCCCCATCTATCCGACTTTTACCGTATATCCTGTGGATGTGCCATGAATGTCCAAAATGGGAATACCCCTTTAAGTTAAGGAGTGACTTTATTCTCTTGTTTTTCTCATAAAAGCATTGGTTTTATCCTTTGCAGCCTAAATAAGCTATTCTATTATACATCTGAAAGTCAGTGTTATAAGCTGTATTACACACCTGCAATGCTGCTGTAAGAGTCATTTGCAAAGTAATGCCAATAGATGAGGGAAGAAGCTTATGCTGCAATGTCTGGTGAACTGGTTTAAATCAGGTATATTGATGTATCATGCTGTGCTCCTGTCAAGGGCTCATTTGAATCCCTTTGGAAACCGTTGCTTTGCATTGGGAAGGTAGCCCTCTTAAGTGGATCTCACTGCACCATGCTCAGGATTAATTGTTAGTCAGGAGGCATAATGCTAAGGCTGGTGGGAGTGCCGTAATGAATTGATCCTCTGCAGAAACAGGCTGCAGCGCTTTAAATCACCCCGTCACCAGTCAGCTCCCTTAGGATGCGAGCCAAGTATAACCGGGATTTAGTGTACAAGAGAAAAGTCTAACTCCTTCTGAGCCAGTCTACATGGTACAGCATGAAGTAGCAGGTTAATAAACACTTGTTACTCTGCTAAGCAGGAGAAGGATGGACATCATGTCCTCAACGGGCTCGTTAAACCAGATTTTTTTCTCTATAGAGCAATAACCGAAACGACAAATAAAAAAGCATCATATGTATGAATTCCGACCGTCTGTTATTGTTTCTAAGCTTCCTAGAACAGGATATGAATAATATATGTATACAACCTACTACGTCACATAACCACATCTTGTAGTTTTTGTGCTTGCATAATCTGATTGCTACACACTAACTAGAATACTAGTAGACTAGCCAATGCAAATAGAATTTTAGGGATATCTAAAATGGTCATAACATAATATACCCCAAACTACTATGTATCCAATTAGCCCGGTCATTACCATATAACTCATAACGTCAGCCTTCAGAGGTTCCTCAACAGCGACAAGATAGTGCTTTAACTCTGTCGGAGCTGAAAGGGACTAGAGCATAATCCTTCGACCTGCCAACCTCTCAGCCCCCATGTTATGAAGGTCGGGCTATAAATGTTGGGATATTTTACAGTCCCACCTATAGTTCCAAGGGGAAGGACATTGTCTCAGCAGGGCTGCGTCCCACTGCCAAATACTAGGATAATTTATTCTACATTAGTAATCTGGCAGGAAAAAGAAGCCACCAAGCAAAATGCAAAGTGTCTTGGACAGTTACTGCATTGAAATGTTTTTTCTAAGAAAAGCGGCAGGGCTGCGTAGCTTGATGCTCGCCTCTTGTTACTTTCTACTGTTGAAAGAGCTCTAATCAACGTTAGAAAAAGTTATTTAACAAGTTGTTTCTGCTTGTAAGGAGCGCTCTCTTCACAAGATTGCAAGATACAGTGTCTAATTTTGGAAAGCTGTTCTGCATGATTGTTTCTACGGTTTATCAGCAATGTTTATCCTGTTGGGGCTTCACTAGGAAAGCAGCAGTATAAATACGGTTGAAGCCATTTGATAACTAGCTTCTGGTTGAAAGTTACTTCGCCGGCAAGTGTTAGGTCCAATTTCCCTATTAACATGTTTGGCATCAGGTATGATAGAAGATTAAAACTCAGCTGGGTACTTCCGGTGTTGTTTGACTTGAGTAGGTTGACTCAAGTAGTCTGACGTGATCAAGCCTCTTTCTCCTCATAAGGAAGTGACCCGCATCATCTGCTGACATCTATAGATCATAGATTGTAGGGCAATCAGAGCATACACATAACTTGTCTATAAGAGTAAGGCCATCTTCACATATGAAGAAGGTGCTACAAAACTCCTGCTGACGGAATCATAGCGGAGATTCCACAGCATCTACGCAGCGGGAAACCCATGGCAAATACACAGTAAATACGTAGTGGCCAAATCCACACCTAAATGGTGCACATTTGCCATGGATCTACTAGCGGAAAAGCTGCGGATTTTAACCTTTGTGTTTCAAGGGCTGATTTCCGCAGTAGAAATCCACAGAACAGGCTGCAGATTTATTGCGAAAAAATTTCTGCACTATGTGAAGCGAATTATAGAAGTCTCTTCCATATGGCTTGTACTGTAAAGGCTGCAGAATTTCCATTGCGATTCCGACAGCGGAAATTCCGCAGCATTTCTGGCCCGTGTGAAAGTGGCGTTGCAGTACAAGGTGTGTGGAGGATTTTCTAAAATCTCTGTGGAAAGTTTCCACAACTAATCTGCAGTACTGATTGATTCTTAATCTGCGGCAGGTCTATTTATCCTGCTGCGGAATTTCCGCAATTAAAAACGTTGCCCAATCCGAACCATTTAGGTGCAGATTTGGCCACTGCAAATCTGATGCACATTTGCTTCGAGTTTCCCCGCTGTGGAAGGCCCACAGGAGTTAAGCTTGATATAAATGTACCCTAACAGCATGTTTGGAAGGCTGCCTGTCCACAGGCGTTGCAGTATCCTGCGGCGGATCTCCGCTGCGGGAGACACCGCCTGGGAGCAGGAGCCGGCAGCCGGATCTCTGCGGTGAGCCTATCTGACACATAGGCTCACCGCGGAGAATCGTGGCAATTCGAAGCATGCTGTGATTTGCTGGCCGCGAGTGGAGACTCGATATAATTCTCCACTTGTGGACAGGGGGGCTGCGCTGTCCATAGCAACTCTATGGAAAGCGTACATTGCATTCCCCTCGACCGGAACGCAATGCAATAACGCCTGTGGACAGGCAACCTAAGTGTAATAGTTGACAATCCTTCAGGTTCTTTTTGACTGCTGTATGAAACCACATTGGAATTGGACAGGCGCCTATTCTGGTTCTGTCATATCTCCATAAAAATAGACTTTGTCAAATTAGAAATGTCATTGTTCCTTAGACTGTTATGTATTTCATGTAGACAGAGTGACCTTTTCATTATTCCTAAAGGGTTGTATAATTTAAGTTACCAAAATAACTGCTTTATCTGTTGTTATACTAGGTCATTACCCCATCCTAAGTACAAAATGTCCTTAACATCTGGAAGCTGCTGTTAACTGTAAATTTGGGAAAAACTTAGTCAGCTTACAAGCGTATGGTTGTAGTTACATTGGCTGGATAACTGGCTAGTTGTACTTAAAGGGATTTTGTCACATTAAACCATGAGGAAATAGGACTTTCGAACACTATTCCAACTATGCCCTTTCAGTGTTTCTGACAGCAGGGCACAGGGGCGAATGCAAATCACACAGGAACGGGTGTGATTTATAGACCATGACTCCCTTACTTGGCAGCACGGTGCCCACCCCAATGACTCCAGGTATCTAATTAGCATACACCATAACCCCTAATTAAACTTACATCTCCTACAGAAGGATTAATCTGACAAGTTAAACAAAGGCATGGTTGCAATAGTTTTCGAAAGCCCTATTCCATTCTGCACTTGGTTTGATGTCGCGAAATCTAATGACGACTTTCCTTTAGCAGTATATATACTGTAGAGCATTGATTTTGCAGCTAGATGAGTTTCAGAAGAGTCTATCCTATCCTTGCAGTGAATGCTGAAGGGGGTCCGTAAAGATACCATTTTGCACAGCATCACCTCATTACTACTAGGTAACACGGCTATATTACATTTATGAACGATAATCATGGCACATAGCTGGGAAGAATAAGTCCTGCAGCAAACAGCCTGGATGTATCTCACCTGGGAGGAAAGTGTCAAACCTTTTCTAAATGACTGTACAACTCCAAAACCCTAAGTGTCTTGTTATCATTAATATATTTACAGATTGATCTTCGTTTCTTGACTTTGTTGAAAGCAGTGGCAACCCAAGGAGCTGTATCAAAGCATACAGGATTCTCTTATTATGTCAAATCATACAAGCTGGAAGTCAGTACCAATGGTGAGGACTGGATGATGTTCCGGAATGGCAAAAGCCACAAGGTAAGGTGGCATCTCTCAACAGCTAATTATGTGTCATTATACAGAAACTCATAATAGTATGGCTGGAAAGCCAGGAGGGAGCTCAGATTGTCATCGGTGGGGCTTGTGATTGGATGAGGTTGTTTGGAAGTCCTTAGTGGGAAATATGTAAGAGTAATACAATCGTACTATTGTGCGGAGAGACTGAGCTCACACGTCAAGAAGCTCTATCCCGATAGAGGAATTCGGCACTGCTTTCTGAGTGGCATGAAGTGGGAATATCTCCACCACATCTGTTTGTCCACATGGACATTCAGCTCAACCAATAAAGGTTTGCTATATTACATTGACAGTCTAGTCGACCACTAGATTTTTGGCACCAATGTTTTTATTACAATGTTTCATCACACTTGAATTCTTCAATGAAATGATATTTAGGGCAGCTGTTTCCAATTGACTCAAATGAAACCATTTGCTGTGCTGTGTGTCACCAGTCTTTCTGGCAGCAGAAAGATGTATCAGTATACAGGGCTACTACACGAATTTCTAGTACTTGTCAGCAACGCAAAGCAGACCTTGTGCTTCTAAAGCGATGCACAGTGCTTGACAGCAAGTCAAGGGGAAAATGTCCCCTAGTTGTGTTCCTTCCCTGGTTGGAATTTGTGGAGAATTTATGCTCCTTCCCTGGACATGCTGTGAAAACAATCACAAAGCCACATGAAGCACCCGTTCAGGAACTAGTGAGGCCTAAAACTAAGAGAGCAAAACTTTCTACAAACAATTTCACTAACTTGAGCTTGAAGGGAATCTGTCAACAGTTTCATGCTGCTTGAACCACGAGCAGCATGAACCCAGGAGAGGTAAGCTCATTATCCCCATGTATGTTTTATTCAGAAATGCCACAGTGTTGCAGATAAACATACTTTGAAGTCTGACTTGGGAACAGAGTTGTGAGTGAGAGGCGGGCTGCATCCCCACCCATGCATGTAGACCGGCAGGTCTGTTGACTTCTGTGTATAGGGAGAGAGAGCTGTCAGTCTACATTGGGCAGGAAGAAGCCAACATGGCCCGCCGCCGTGACTCGGAGCTCAGTTCCCAAGTCAAACTTCAAAGTGTGTTTATTATGAAACGCCACAGCGTTTCAGAATACAACGTCCACAGGGGCAATAGGCATGCCTGTCCCTGGTTCATTCTACTCATGCTTAGGGCTACATGACCCGATGACAGATCCTCTTTAATAGACATGCCACGCTTATAAAAAGACTATAGACAAGAAACATGTTCTTTACACAACATGACTATCATGTAAATAATCGTTAGACTGAGTGATTTGCACAATAATTGTTAGGTGTAAACCCGTGCAGCGAACAAACCGCGATAAATCATTAGTTTACTTCCATACGGACCTTAAAAAACCTTGCTGCAAATCCCTTGGTGTAAACAGGAATCATCATGATTAGCTCTATAAAAAGTAGTAGCAGAAGGGTTGACTAGAGGAAGGTTATCTTCCAATGAACGGTCAAAAAGACCCAATTATTGTTCCGTGAACTATATATACGATCGCTACGTCACCGCTGGTTGCACCATCCTTCCGATGTATCTTGCTATGTAAAAGAACCTTTATAAGAAGAGATTTGGGATAATAGGCATGTAATTCTATACAATAGATCTGTCCCATGTAATCAGCTTAACTTCAGTCTACATCCTAACCAGCTATGACCAATATCCAGGATAAAGAGATGTCAATCATCTTGTATTGTGCCCGTAAAATCCATCAAGTTTATTTTTCATAAACCACTTATTCCTAGCAGTTGCTTCATATTAATCAAACTTCCTACTGTGACCAGATATTTAATGTGTGATCTCCTTAATTGATCCAAACTACATCCAAGAAATTTGCAAGGGTGATCAGTATAGAATGAAAGTGGATGCAGACTGTCAGGGAAATAGGATCTGTTCTAGCAATCACGTTTGGCAGAGATGTATTGAGTCTTCCTTCTGTTACCACCATCTGTGGATTTTGGAAGGAAGTGTACTATGTTCTGTGTGTCTAGCATGTTCCCATGGGAGAGTTAACCCCTGTTTTTTTGTACCAGCAGTAGAACGCAAACATTCGAGAGGAATGAGGTAGTGGTTCTAGGTCATGACACCCCATTTCCTATTGGACACATGACACACGTATCCTACAAACAATAGAATGATGAAAGCCCCTTCTTTAATCTAACCTTACCCCCCATTTTCCTTATTGACTTGTTGCTTATAGAGATGCATACAATGAATTTTGCTATGTTGCAGTTATAAGCAGTGCATTGACGATTCTGCTACATCAGTGTATACACAATTATACATTCATTGTAATGTAATTGGAGCTTTCAATGTATAAATGAAGTCTCTGCATTGTTATGTAACATATTGTAGTCTACAGAGTCATATAAAACACCTCTAGTGAGAAGAGCTAAAAAAACATTATCAGCAAAAAAGTGAAAATGCTGATCAAATACACTTGTAGGAAGGAAAGGATTATTTATGCAAGGGACCTTTGAGCAGGGCATCATGGCGGATCACTGCAGTATTATGATCTGTGCAGTAATGCCAAGTAGATTTGTCATAACTGCCGCATCTTGACTCAGCGCCACAAAAGAGGCAGGCGTTTAAATAAATGTATACAAGTCTATATACGTGTCAGGCCATTAAAGGCATCTCTGAATTACTCCCTGCTGCCTGATGGGTGGGCTCCTTGCCAGCTGGAACAAGAAATCAGAGCTTAAATGTACTTTCTTAGCAGAGAGAAATAGAAAAAGTGAAAATATGTCTCCATTGAGGGAAAAAAATGAGTAAGTAATCCTTCCAGTGTGCATGACCTCAGGTGCTTGCGGAGTGATGGATTTAATAGTCCCAATCCTTTAAATTAATACAGATTTATTAATGTGTTGCTCTAAGTTATATTAATATCTTTATTTTATAGGTTAATTTGGAGACGAATGTGTTTAAAGTATAAGGCATAGCTAATATTTGGGTGCAGCTGTACAGTTCTGCGCACAGATGCTTTATACTTCTTGTATGATACCTGTTTTGGAGAAAAAATGCCCTTATTTACTTTAATTACTAGTGTCCAAACTGCACTTTAAAAGAGGTTTTACTGGACATTTAGTATTTATGACTTATGCTCAGGATAGGTTATCAATAGTTGGTTGGCTAGGCTCTGCTACCCTAGATCCCTGCCAATCTTTTGACCCTCAGGTTGGTGTCAGTGCAGCCGAGCCGGACGCCCACATTGGGGTCGGAGCCGGAAGTATATTAGAAGACTTTGCTGCCATTGAGTTCAATGGGAGTGATGCCTTCTATAACACTTCTGGCTCTTACCCCAATTGGAAGCTGGAAGTCTAATGGAAGGCATCACTCCTATTCATTTCAATGGAAGTAAAGCCTCTTTTACATTTCCATCTCTGACCCCAATGTGGATGTCTGGCTGGGTTGCACTAACAGCGGACCGGAGGGTCCGCTGACCAGCGGCGATCCCGGGTGGCCCCGCCCATCAGCTATTGATGCTCTATCTTGAGGATTGGTCATCAATAGCAATAGACTAAAACCCCCATTTGAAAAACATATGAAACTGGTTGGTTCATATGGCAATTCTCAATTTAAATGTATCGGACCTCATTTATCAAAACCAGCTTTGGTTCCCATAGCAGCCAAGCAGAGCTCCAATATCATTTAATGTCTTCAGTTTCTCTGGAAAGCTGAAAAAATAGCTCCTATTTTGTGTTATGAAGAACAATACCAGTTTAACTGTTTGACAATTTTGGTAAATTAGCTCCATAGTTTTGGTTCTAAACTGATTGACCTCTATAGGCAACAAGAGCATTTTACTTATTACGGCACTATCTGTTGATCTGCTATATTAACTGCTCTGAAAAGTGGGACAAGCAAGTAAGACAGCGCTACCTAGTGGTTAAAATATCTTGAAACAAGACAGCTTATTTTAAACAACAATTGTATGCCAAACATATGTACAGTGGGCCAGATTTATTAAAGGGGTTTTGCCGGTTTTCATTATTGATGACCTAAGTTATCAGTAGTTGATCAGTGGTGATCCGTTGCTGCGGATCCCCACAATCTTCTGATCACCCAGCCTGCTGTTAGTGCAGTGTGGCCGGATATCATCATTGGGGTCAGAGCAGGAAGTCTAATAGGCGGCTTTGTCCCCTATTACACTTTTGGCTGCAACCCCAATGAGGTTTCAGTCCTTAACGGCATATCCCCACCATTCAACTATTGATGAGCCATTTGGAAGATAGATAGTAAGATCCTGGAGCACCCCTTTAAAGTTGTCTATTACACAGATGGTGTAAAGTTTGTGAGGCAGTCCAAAGATGTGCCAAATCTATTCCACAGGTGTCACAGGTTACTTGATAGATTTGGTGCATTTCTGGAGCACACTTGACTCAATTTCGTACTTTATGCCATCTATTGGGTGGCATACTGTTGAGTAGACCATTCTTTTGCACTGGCGCATTTGACAAAACAAGAAATGTGTGCTCGCTTCCCTAGACAGTTTTGAAAAGTGTCTAGCCTGGCGCAAACTTCTGTTCTTTTTGATACAAACCATTAATAAATTTGTCTAAAATGAGTTGCGTCAAAGTTGTGGTGCAACTATTGTCAAAATTCCGGTGCAACTGGCATAGTAAATCTGCCCCCCGTGTTTTTAGCTTCTGCGGTCTCACTATGCTTGAGACATTTACATGCATTATATATAGTAAGGCATGTGTATCTAAGTAACATATATATATTTTAGTATCGTCCAGATCTCTCTGTCCTGCCGGAGGCAGTGAGGAAGACTCAAGCATGGGTTATGACTATAAAATGTGATTCTTCCATTTGTTCGTAGCGTGTTCACCCATTTAAAAATATTATACTGCATTTATTTTTTTAGTGTAGAATGTCCCTTGCTAAGCATTAATATAGCATATTGATGAGCGCTCACTGAAGCTTACCTTCTATATAATCTCTTTTCCTGACATTCACTAAATATTTTCAGCGTTCTGATTACTCTCCGCTACTTCAATTTTCCATGGAATGTCTCAAAATTCATATCCGTAGCATGGAAAGTGCCAGGCATGTAGGAACAGAAAGGACCTTCTGCAGTTTTAGTTTACAGCAAGGGTAGTAAATATGTGCATACGTATCCCATCTAAAAGGGTCGTAGTCAATTAAATTTCTAATTTCCCAAAGAGATTGGCTCAGCGGTTACTATTACAGTATAAGTGTGTGACTCTCCCACTATGAGTAATAGCACTAAATGGTCTCACTGAGTTGGCGCGTCATTACATCATATTTCTCATGTACTGTTTTCCTTCCATAGTGAAACACAGAGCATAATAATAGAATTGCCTGAAAATCCCTCTTTCTCTGTTTTACTTGTATGAACTATGGATGGGGAGGTAGTGATGCCTGATACTGAATGCAAAAACCAGAAATGAATTCCCTTCCCGCTGTCAACGGCACTAATACAGCATACTAAATGGAAAAGGATAGAGAGGGGAAGCCTGCTTAATGAGTTCTCATGACTGTACGTGCAGATAGCAAGAGAGAAGCCTCAGAACGGGCGCCTCGGCTTCTGGGATGTAATTTGGCAGGAAGAAGGAGTCTATGTCTATACTTTTGTAGAAATCAGGTGAAATACATCACGTTCAATATGCTTCTCAATTACTAAGGAAAAGACAAAAACATTTTTTCACGCATTGAAACATTCTTGTACCTAAAGGCAGATTGCATAGGCTTTTGTTTAATATCTCTACCCTACAGAGACATCTACAGAGCTGGAACGTGAAGCTCCGAATGATGAAAAAAAAAACGTTAACCGGGGCCATCGCTTGTGATGTCACGTGTGTTGTGTGCGCGGCATCACAGTGTATCACAGCTTGTGTACATCATTTGTCAATTGTAGTTCTATTTCGCTGCACCTCTGCCATGCCCACTGTTGTTCTTATGTTATAGGGGTCCCATAGGCATAAGGGCCCAATTTCTATTACGCCCTTTGTTAATATGTAGATTACTGTTGTGTCTGTTTGCATGCCCTTATTTACATAAATGAATATGTAACCTTATGTTATACCTAGTGCAATAGCTAAAGGTATTCCTTGATTCTTTACTTCTTCACCCGACCCCCAAAACCCTGCACTATGTATGGGAATAGTCAATTAAATGAGCTGTGAACATCATAAAGCAACATAGTAACATATATGCTAGATCAAAAAAAGACAAATGTCCATCCAGTTCACCCCTCCTCCCCCCTGTTGATCCAGAGGAAGGCAAAAACAAAACAAAACAGTGAGACAGAAGCCAATTTACCCTCATTCTGGGGGGAAAAAATCCTGACTCCATAATGACAGTCAGAATAATCCCTGGATCAACAATTGAGATCAACAACCCCTCTGGTTATTTAATGTCTATATCCTGTAGTGTTGTAGTGCTCTAAACAGACATCTAGTCCCCTTTTAATCTCCTCTATCGATTTTGCCATCAACACGTCTTCAGAATCTCCTGCTTGGCATACCCCTCAAGGAGCCAGATTGCTTTGGCAGACTTTGAGCCATCCTTGTATGGCCATTCGTCTGAATGGCCATCATATGATACTACATTTTCTCTGCAATGGCCACTGTGAAATGCCTAGCTGGCCACGGCTTCCCCAAGCAAAAGATGTATGTGCTGGGGTGCTCAGAATGGTATCTGGGTTGATTAGCTGTTCACCACAGGGGCTGCACCCTGAAATAGATTGCCTCTGATGAGACAACTACTTTACGTCAAGCGTATATTCAACATGGAGCAGATTTGCAGTGGATTTTCCGTGCCAGGCCTCCACACAGAAAATCCCCTTTTTAAAATCTCATCCACATCAACAGAGCAAAATCCACACAAATTCCATGCAGAAATTGACGCATAGCAATCAATCATAGCAGCCGAAATTCCATACAGATCCCACCTCTTCAACAGATGCAGGATTTCTGCACCAAATGGTGCAGATTTTGCGTTGTAGATCTGATGAGGAATGTGCAGGCACTCCGCATCAAATTCCTCCCCATGTGGACATACCCTAAGGGTGCTATCCCTAAGAATGACAACCCCATAATTGGCCTATCAGGGCTTTATTGCATTCTTGTGTTTTTTAATCAAATATTTCTGTAATTTTTCTCTTAAAAAGCCATAAAGTGCATGAGCCGATATTCCCTCCTAGTCAACCAGAAACATATGTTGCTTCGCCAGCTTCGTGCTTATCCTAGCTTATATAGCCACCAATAAGATTTCAACTTTTATTTCTCCTGCACGGGTTTGAAAATGCAGGAAGTGATCTGGTTGGTTGTAATGGGAAGCACTGATACTTTTTGTTCGTACTGTTTCTTTATTCATGAGGGCCATGGTGTTTCCATGGCAATTGCAACATTACTGAATATTTAGCAAGCATGGAATCGAGTGGAAGATGCCTTTAGACGAGGCAATATCAGCTCCTTTCATCATGTCCTCAAAAAGATCTCCTGTAAAAGGCACAACAGTTCTGTGTATTTTAGCTGATAGATTTTTTACAAACGATATTTTCCTTTAATCATATTATCTACACAAAAGAACCTTGAGTTGATATCCGGGATTTAGTCAGTATGTGAACTAAAAGGATGTGTTTGTGAGCCCCTTACACAACATCCACCTTACTTAATGATGACATTTCTTCATAAGATTAAAGCTGAAAGTAGCGTTTCATAAAATAAAACAAATGTATTAAAAAAAAATTCTTCGAATGTTTAAAAGTCATTCCTCATCACCCGGTAGACATGGAGACGTTTCCAACTACTCATTTAACAAATGTCTCTTAGACCATAAAGAGTCGTACTTAATAGGTGATAATTTATGTATGATTAGAATTCACTGTAAGCGACATGAGCGCCAATTCTCTCTGACTCTTTAGTTTTCATCAGTCAGACCAGAAGAATCTTTAATAAGACACCATACAACAAATACCGTGCAGGTGGACTGCGGTAATAATACCCTACTCGTTTTACCTCCAGTCGAAGTAATTTCTTATCTGAATTTCACTTCTACAATCCCTAAATTCCACACGGATGAAGTTTTGAAATCCTAATCCTGTTAGTACACAGACTTCTGAAGCACTTTCTTCCTCACCCCCTTACGCTATATATATTTATGGAAGGAGGGGGGCGGTTAATCCTACAAAGGGCCTACAGGTGCAGTACAAATGCACAGATGGCAGAAAGAGCCACAAGTCAACTATCAGAAATGCACTATTTAAGTGTGTGGCGTAATGACGGCCGAAGTAGAAAGGAAAGGAAGGGAAGTTCAAAACGAGAGACAGTGTTTTATTGTTACTGTAAATCAATAGGTTTTCTAAATGGTCTGAAATTAATACAACTTTTGAAGCAAAATGGAAATTATCTACACTGAACGATGTCTGTATTATGAACAGCTGGCATTAGGAGCAGTTGTGATCAGGAACGCGGTGCCACGTGATGGGCACAGCACGATCGGCTCTCAAATGTGCTGACATCTCCTCTGTGCGGTAGAAGGCAACATTTGGCGTTCTTAGGTAAATGTGATGAATTGAGTGACTTTGACTGCATGCAGATTGTTGGTGCCCCGAGGTGGGGTGCCAGTATTTCTGAACAGTGGAGCTTGTTGGCTGTTTTTGTATCAAAACTGGTTGAACCATGGACAGACATCTGACAGAAGATCACACAGGGGCAGGCCACGTGTGGTTGACTCTGTAGGCGAGCGTCAGGAGCACTTCTGGTATCTCAACAATGATGTACCAAAGTGGAGTAACTGACCCAATAGTAGAACAGTGGGGAAGTTAGACAAATTTCCACAATGACTAGGAGGCGTACCTTGCATCGACTTGAGTTCAATAGCTGAAGCAGGGGTACTCCCTGCCATGAGGCAACCTGAGCATGCCGTCTTAGACAGCAGGCTGCAGGACCTCAGATGGGTTGCCACCCAGCTGGTATCTATTTTTTATAAGTAATATTAATGGCTGGTAAAATATAACTGGCAGCTGTGAGCCGGCTGGGCAACAAGTCCACAAGCAGTGCACTCACACTGTCTGCAGCTCCGATCGACTGTGACCCCTGACTTCTCAAACTGACATCTGCCTTTCTCCACACAAATGCCGGCATTTAAACAGTACAGATGCAAGGGGAGAGGTTAGGGGTCACAACCTCTGATGATGAAGTGTGGCAGCTGCTCAATTGCAGCTGTGGAAAGAGTGAGTGCACTGCCCAGGTGGAGGTCCATTACAGGGGTCACTATTACTACTGTTGCCACTATGATGGTCACTATTACTACTAGGGCAACAATGGGGGACACTATTACTACTGCCGCGGAGGAGAAACGACCACTTCACACTTTGCCTCAGGTAGTATTTAGGTTTGAGGCCCTGATGACATCATGAGTCCAGTTTCCTACTAAGCCATAAGGATAGCCAGGTCTGCATCTGGTGTACCGGTGGGGTTCAACAGGCTGATGGTGGTGGTCACGGTCTGGGGAACATTTTCCTTGCATGGCCTAGGACCATTGGTATCATACAACAATTCTTGAATGGTGAATGCTACAGGGACCTGTTAGCTTACCATCTGCACCCATATCTTCAGAAAGGCTTCCCTGACCACAATGCCAACTTTGAACAGAAAAATGACTTTCATTAAGCTTGGATCACTATGGAGTAGTAAGAGAAACATGACAATGAATTCTCTGCACTGCCTTGGCTGCCCAATTCACCAGACTGTAACCCCTTTGAACATGTTTGGGATACGCTGGAAATGGCTCTCACTTATTTGCAAAATGTGCGCCAACTGATGGAGCTGTGCTAGTGGGCATTGGTCGAGTTGAGTATGAATGTTTAAGTGGAAAAACCCATCCAGCCAGATATACTGCTATACAACAGCTTATGAGCAGGACGTCCTCTATGATTTTCACCTAGAATATCATTGTCAACTGGAGCCAGGAAATATAGGAATGATGTATTCTGTAGATTTAGGATCTTCATAGAAATTGCTCAAAGGCTGCTCACAATGAAAAATGTTAGCGGAAAGAAGGAACGGCAATTTGTTAGCACAACATTTGAATAGTGCAAGTGTAATTAAGTCTTTAATGTGCAGCTCATCTATCTTATTTGCTTCTCTGTCTTCATTTCTCTGCTGTACAAAGATTGGACTTTTAGATTTCTACTTTACTAGAGTGATGAGCTTGTGATTTGTGATTAGATCATACACACTGCTCTGTTTTTGGTGACAGTAAATTGGATTATCACTCTATCACATTCACTTGTTCAATGCGAGTATTGCATGGCTTTATTATGATGTGTACATTGGTAGTCTGATCATTTGTAACTGCTTTGATCTTAGGGATGAGCAGAATAGTAAAAGAATGGTGAAGCAACCCCAGCGAAAAATAGAGAAAGAAATTGAGGACTATGTTTTTGAAGAGTAATGGGCTGAAGTTTTTGAATAAAGGGAAAAATCCCTATATATACAGTAGATAAAGCCCACCGCAAATAACGTCATACTTGAATGAGAAAATATTTAGACAACAAATACCAAAATGGTTTAAGAATTTGGGCTTAGGGCACAAATCGTCTCTCAAAGACACCCAACAGCAGACAGACATGTTCCTCTGGGAAATACTGAGGAAGATATATGCTGACCTTGAAATGCACATATATGCTGGTGTTAAATATAAACAAAAGTTTAGGAAATATCTAGCTCATGTAGTTCTATATGTCTATAGGCTACACCTTACACCCAATGTTTTTTAACCATTTTTGTTGATCTTGAGGATGGAAATAAAATGAATTAAACATATAAAATATATGTAGCAAAAAACACCAATTTCCCCCCAAATTCAGTCATTAAATCAACAGCATATTTGGGATACAACAGGAAGATAGAATAATACCGGTCTGTATAACAATGATTGTGAATTGAAAACCAAGGCCATATGGATTCTCACTAGCCAAGCCAGAATCCTACTGCACTCTGATGAGGGGAACCCCCCCCCCCCCCCCCCCAAAATAGCTGTCTGTGTATGGATGCTGGCTTGGTTTTCAATTCCCAGTCATTGTTATAAACACCTGTATAAAGGGTCACATATTGACTTGCAGGAATACTGCCATCCAATAGGTGGCTCTGCAGAGGTATTGGTCCTTCTACCTTATTTGCATATATTTCCCAGAAGAGCATGCATGGCCATATAAGTCTCCTCACACCTCCTAGATGTCTCCTCACACACCTTTTAGGTGCACTCCTTAAGGCGAGGCCCCTCCCGACCTGGGATGCAATAGGAAATACTTATACAGAGCCGTGTGTAGGACATGCACTAAATCTCAGTGTCTCCATACTGTAGAGCAATAGAAACTGATTGTGCCCCCATGTGATGCTCTGCGTAGTTTTCTATTTTTTTAGATCATTTCCTCTGGAAGCAGTGCTGATAAGGAAGAATAGCTCCGCTATAGGACAATCCAATAGAGCATGCCACATATAAAATCAATGTTGTATATTGGTATCACCGATAAAAATAGGCCCAATGGTACGATCTATGCACTACTAATATACATCAGTTTCTTGTAAGAAGTACAGCCATTTATTATTATGATGCAGCAGTATCCAGTTTGAAGCTCCATGTGGCACTATGTCCCGAGGATTGCATTGAGCAGTAGTTTGTATAGGCTTTTTATTCTGTCTGCCCCTATGTCTGAGATTATTCTCAGCACAGGTGCTATTTATTTCACAGTCCTATTTTCTGTCTGCAGGTTGTTTCTCCTGCGGTTATTTGGATTGGATACTAGGGCTGTCTATTATCCTGAACAGCTTTTCGGATGTTTTGGAAGGCTATTTGAACTTGTATTTGCCTTCCTGGAGTTGAAAGTGATATTTCCTTTATGGTTGAGTTCTCGTTCACTTGTCTCTGTGAGGAAGTTTTTGCTTGTGTGAATCTCTCGGCCTTGGACTTGAATTAGTCTCTCTGGTTTTCTACAGGCACTCTGACTTGGTTGGGACTTGGATCTCGGCCTCAGTTTCTTCTTCTGACTATGGCTTTGTTTTACTCCCAGGTACTGACTATTCCCTTCAGTTGCAAACACAACGTGCCTGACTACAAGTTTGTCTAGGGTCTTCCCTAGGTGTAGGGAATATTAGGTAATCTATTTATGTTCTTGTTATTGGGGATGCCCTTTTTAGGGTGAATTCTCTGTGCAGGTAGGGGTAGTCAGGGGCTACTAAGGACTGATGACCCCATAGCGGTATCTGCTATTCACATCTAGTCCTTCATTCTGTGAGTTCCTTTTCTGGATGTATGTCTAAACTTACCTTTTAAGGTGACTCGGATGTCCAAATCATTACTTAACAGTGACATTTATTTGATTAGAGCCATTGAATATTGATGTGTCTGTGACCAATTATCTCATAATAGAATACCAAGAAGCCTGTATGTTGTCCTACTAGACAGGATGTCTTCCCACTTATACAGAGCTACAGTATTTCCACTGAATTTCTAAAGGAAGTCTTTTCAATTTATTAACTTTAATTAATGCCAGGAATCCCATATACTTTCCCACGTCTTTCCAGTTAAGTTACTTGTAATTTATTTTGCATCTCATTTGTATGTGGAAAGCATATCTACTCTCTGATCACTTTAAGCTCATCGAAACAATACATTTTCCATTTGGGAAACAAACATGAGATTCTTTCCAATTTTCGGTTTGGTACTAAGAGGGCATTAGGCAGTAAGCATTAACCACATCAAGAAAATTAACTTTATTTACTGATCTTCATTAGGATTTCTTAAGTCTGCATTGATTAGTAATGAAGCTTGAATGGCATATGTTTAAGTCTCAGCATGTGGGTATCTTGTGCTCATTCTTGTTTTCTGTTTCTTGATTTGCTTAGTGGCTTGGATACCACAGTAATGGCCTTAGTTAAAAGAAATGCACTAGCGGCTACAGTCATACATACACATTAGTGTAGAGAAATAATAATATTACCAATTCAAGGGTTTTTTACCTTCATTCAGAAATCCGATTGTTTACCATGGGTGTAGTATGTTCAACCCAGCTCTCCTGTGCGCCACAACCTTTACAGATCTTCCATGTGCCAGACGATAACTTCCAAGCTCTGAAACCTATTGTCAATCAGACTCACTCCTACACTTGGTCGATAGTATACATTTTTTTTTCCAGAAAGTAGACTGGAAGGTAAACTCGATTTAGAGGTAAATTGTACTTTTTTAAAATCTTTCAATTGTGAAGTTATTTTTGTGAAAATCCATAAAAAAGAGAAAATAAATAACTCTGATGAACTTTTTATCTCTTGAGGTTCACAAATATATTTCC
Source organism: Eleutherodactylus coqui (assembly GCF_035609145.1). NCBI lineage: Eukaryota > Metazoa > Chordata > Amphibia > Anura > Eleutherodactylidae > Eleutherodactylus > Eleutherodactylus coqui. Next base: position 96,041,093 of record NC_089844.1, read on the forward strand.
TGTAAACATCAGTTAACATCAATCCATGTTTCTTGTTTTTTTCTAGATTTTCCCTGGAAATAATGACACCTCAGAAGTAGTACTGAACAAGTTCCCTCAGCCAGTGTTGACTCGTTTTGTGCGATTTCGCCCTCAGACGTGGAATGAGGGAATAGCAATGAGGGTGGAGCTCTACGGCTGCCAGATAACAGGTCCACATTTTAGATTTGTTCTAATTAACATATAACATGTTATAATTGCTTTAGCTTATAACGTGAGTGAGATCGAATTTATTTCAGACCTGATTCTTTAATATGTGTCTTTGACTTGAGGATGTATACAACATTATTTAATATGCCTGTCTTTCGCTTTGGCGTTTCAGATGGTCCATGTTCCAACATGCTAGGAATGATGTCTGGCCTTATTTCAGACTCCCAGATCACAGCATCTTCCACCAGGGAGTATCTGTGGCCTCCCGGTGGGGCACGCTTGGTCAGCAGTCGATCAGGCTGGTATTCCCGGATGACTACTGAGCAAGCAGGAAAGGAGTGGTTGCAGGTTGATCTTGGAAACCTTAAGACTATAAAAGGGATCATTATACAAGGTGCTCGAGGGGGAGATACCAGCACTGAAAACAGAGCATTTGTGCGGAAATTTAAAGTGGCCTACAGTCTGAATGGAAATGATTGGGAGTATATTCAGGATTCAAAAACAGAGCAGGCCAAGGTATGAAAAGCATTTTTTGAATACAGACTAATTGAGACACTTATGGTCTTTAATATTAATATGTAGATTTGAAGCTGTATGAACTATCTGTAGGAACATGGAGAATATATGAGAAATAGGATACATTTTAATAGAAAGTGTCTTCAGAAGTTGACTAGGACTATTAATTTTGCATCAGCTAGAAAGCATGAGCAATAAATTAGATATCGGCTTGCTTTTTGTCAAGTAACTTGCAGACAGTTTCATATATCTTCAGCCCTAAATTTTTAGGTTTTCATAACTATGATGAACTTATTACTTATTGTTTTTAGTTTAGATGTTCTGGGAATTTTTTGATACTTTACATGTCCTTCAGCTTTTCTCAGCTTTTCTGTAATAGTTATTGATCTGTTGTTTCTTTGCTTATATTATACTTGCCTGTGAAGGGAGTTGTTATCCAGAAGTAACCTAAATGCCTTTTTTAATCCTGTTTTCAGTTGTTTGAGGGAAACATGCATTATGATACCCCCGAAGTACGTAGATTCGATCCTGTTGCTGCACAATTTGTACGAGTTTATCCAGAAAGGTGGTCTCCAGCTGGCATGGGCATGAGGATGGAGATATTGGGTTGTGATAGAACAGGTGAGATAATCTATGATATTTAGCTCTAATGAATGAAACTTATATGCATGTGCTTTATTATTAACATATTTAAACAGAGTCAATGCATTTTCTCTCATGTTCAAGGCCCTATTTTAATCAAACGACAAAGTGGTCATCTTTCACCTTGGGCACATTCCCGTTTTTGGTTCATATGCAATTTTTTACGCACATGTTGCATCTGCATTCACTGTTGCATCCATTTTTCACGTGTGCACAAAATGCAATAAGGCCCAATTGATGTCATGATTTTTTAACTGCAACATATGGAAAATCACAGTAAACACGCACGCAACTGCATATTTGCTGCCTTTTTACACAATCACAGATTTTAATAGCCGTTTTCAGTTCATAATATGGACCAAAAAGGAACATGCTTTGATCTTTTTTTTTTTTGTGAGCATATAAAACACAAGTCCGACTACTCCAGTGCAAATCAATCGGGTTTATACTGTTGGTATTATGTCTGTAAAAAATACAGAAATAATATGGACAGAAAATAAGTGCGTGTGAACGTGCCCTAACCACCAAATTTGTCTTATATTTCTCAATATTGATGGATATGAAGAAGAACTTGAAGCTTTATGGAAACCATTTTTCTTTGCAATTTTGGATGCTCGTATCAAGGAGGTTTCACTGCAACACGGACATTCTTACCTTGCTTAGTTTACACGGTGAATGGAGCCAGTCAAAGTACATTGATTTTCATTGACCACTCACACTAGCATTTTTTTATGGCATATAGAACGTAAAAAAGACGTAGCATGTTTTATTGTAGCGTGTATTATGTGCGATACAGCCCTATCGTTCTCTATGAGCACATAACAAACACTGTAATATGCAATGTTAGTTGTATAATAGATTACAAGTACCATAGGTAGATATTTGCACAAAAAAAGGCACATCCAATAGTTACAATTGCCGAAGCTGACATAACCTAAGATGTCCTACCCAATATGGCATTACTGCGCATTAGCTAGCATTGCCAATGCAGATTGGGACATTCCTCTGCCGGATTTTGCATAAAATGTCAAACAAAGTAGTGAAGCATGGCTGCACTATTTCATATGTGAAAATTGTGAAGCTTGAGGGACCCCTCAATGAGTTCTATCTGGTGCCTTTTGGTTCCAGCATATTCCAGAACCAGCACTTCAGATTTTTCTGTCATTTGGCTCCCAACATGAAAAGACTTCGTACTGGTGTGAACCCAGCCTTAGTATTTTCCCTTCTTAATATTTTCTTATTGGTATATATTTTTGTACTGTTTTTTATCCATTTGGTTATTTCTACATTTATTTGTAAATATCATTTACATAGACTTTATCTCTTGGAATACTCATATGCATTTCACAATCAGTAAAACATATGTAGAATACACTTTGTAAAGTATATACTTGCCCGGAAAGTGAAAAAAAATCTGAAATACTCCATTTTGTCTTCCTAAAATTCACTTAGGACATGTTTCCATGTAGATGTAGCCCTCGATATGATGATGAGCCAAAGCAGATATTCCTAAAACATAGAAGGAAGCACCCACATAGACAGTTAGATATCTTTTCAGACAATCTATTGCAGACGGGTTTTTCAAACTTGGAAAATGCTAAAACCCTCCAAGACACTCTAATTCAGTTCTAAATATCTGTCTCTAAGTAGTCTCTTTGATATAATATTTTGAAGGAAACTTGTTACAGAATTATGAAACATTGAAAACCTATCTTTGTTCACCACATGTTCTTCGGTGACGATCTCTAGAGGTATACTAACCCACATCTGGGAAACACATCTTGCTTTCTTGTCATTGCAGGAAGTAAAAAAAGATTGGTCCTTAATTTATGACTTCTCAATGGTCAACCCAAAACCCATAATTCACTCCTTTCTTTTTTTTCTTCATAAGATTGCTGACATTTCAAAATCCAATAACCTTGTCTCAGGCCCATGGGCTTAGGTTCAAAAACTCAAGTTGCTATACCCATCAGCAACACATTAGAGATTAAAGAAGTTGATTGATTGCTGTAGTAAAAGCACATACTTGCACTATATTACTAAATGCGTCCCACATTGTCCTGGTAAAATTGACTGGTTTGGTCAAAATTCTATATTAATTTTTTTTAATGAACATGGGATTTTCCAGCGTACATAGGATGTGTGGCTATTTGTGGCTTTGATATAAACACTTCACCCTGACCCGTGGAATCTTGGATATGAAATATGAGTGCCCACGTCTTAATCCTGCCTGTCTTCACCTTATTCTTACTTTCAAAAAAACTTTGAAAACAAATCTCTCCTCTTCACTATTACATTCGTGATCTAAGCTATGTGAGTGAGGATGACAGCTGGCACCTCTATGTTCCTTCCTTTTCCGCCAGTCTCAGATACCATATGACTGGCTGCCTGGGGTTAATAGCTGGCCAGCACTAGGCTGAGGTTACGGCTTACTAAAGGTTGAACATATCGTATGTCTTTGGGTCACTAAAGGAAGAGGCACTCTGGTCATGGTTTTAACTCTCTAGTGCGCTGCCTTTTGATGTTCCTTCAGAGACTATAACTTTCACAGAACTCTGGCTAGCAAAACACTAATGACTCCAGATGACTTGGCCCTTTTTAAACCCATGTAATGCCCAGTGGGGGCTGTCACTTCTCTTGTCAGTATACTGCGTGATGGATTGTTTTAACATGTAACATGTAATTACTTTATATAAAGAACACTTCATGTGGCAGAGCTGTCATTAGACTTCCGAAGCGTAGATCTAGCAAGCCCTGCTTGGACAAGAGTTACAGAAGTGCCATATGCCTGCACATATCAACTGACTGTAGAACCAAAGGAGTGAAATTACTGATGATATATTGTATTATCTCTCTCATTCTGTTTGATAAGAATTTTTGAATATACTATTTTAGATTTGTAAGTTCACCACTTAAAGCGACCCTCTGATTCCTGGACAAAATTCTGTCTCGTTACTGGAGGGGAATTGGGATGGATTACCTGCAGTTGTACTTCTCTGCGGTCCTGCAATCTGCCAGTTTTGGATCTTGTTTTCGGCTGTCCAAGGTGGCTGACATAATTTTTCAGACTACTTAATCCTCCGAGTGCACTGGTAGTGCTAGACTACTAATGCACTATATTTGCTTTCTAATTGGTCAGAGCTAATCATGTGACCAGCACTTGCCAATCAGAAAGCAGTACACAGTGTGCATTAGGTAGTTAGAAAATTGCAGCAACCCATTTTGGATGGCTTAAACTAGGGCGCGAAACCAGCAAAGAAGAACAACTGCAAATAATATATCTGCCACCCATCCGGCTCCAGAGCAGAATTTTGTCCCAAAATCGGAGGGTCACTTTAAAGTACGTGGAAAGAATACTGCAAGAAAAATGTAGCACTAATACTGTACAATACCGTACTGGCATCAAGCCCGTGTGTGGCTTCAATAAAGATGGAATTCCTTTAACTCTATGCATTGATGTATTTGGGTACCCTGCTTTGTGGCTCCAACATATCATTTCTTGCTGGACTGTATATGGGTCACGGATCTAGACTTCTTTTGGGAGCTCGCAACATACAACGAAAGGAGCCTCCCTTATGTGATAAGGCACGCACAAGTGCTGTTGGGTTTGCGTTATTTGGTTCTATTCTGAATAATCAACTTTCATAAATTGTAAATGTTGGTATACTGGGCAATTTTTGTAGCAATTTCATTAACTTGTTCACAACATAATGAAAATCTTTTGGCATAAAAAAGCCTTCAGGCTGGGATTTACTCTTTCAATATCTATAGCTACCCATACATTTTGGGAAAAGCAATTTGGACTGGGATGTTACATAGCTGCTCAAACAAGAGCGTAAACTGGCAACAGCCCAAATACTGGACACCTGACAACTCATTCTCCAGGTCCAGCTTCCTTCTGATGTCTTCCGCTGCTCCGAGCCATGCCCTGCATCTGCTATGGATCTTTTTTTTTCAAGTTCCAAGCGTCTGCTTTCAATTACTGCACTGTTGGGCGTCTCAATCTGGAATTTCTTTCTGCTGCCGGTCTGTGCTCAGAAGGGGGGCTTTCTCCTCTTCACTTTCTATTTCGCACACCACAGTGTCTGATAGTTTCTTTTCCATTATCTCAGACAAATGTTTGGCGCTGTAGTAGAATAATGAGATACACAAACAATTTTTAAGTCATCCACCAATCACATGCTTCTATGGTCTTGAGTAGTTTTTTTTTCTATGACCGGCTTGAATGGTTGCAGGTTACTGAAGAGGTAAAGCGGAAGAGATTTGCTATTGAGTATGCATGAATATTAGACAGTGTGGACAGTGGACAGATTGCTACATAAAATCATTCAATTGATATGTTCATATATTCACACTTGCCTTCTGTTCATAATGGAAGCCATGGTGCTGTGACAAACCCCATAAACTTTAATGGAGCCTGTTGGGGCACTGGTATTTTTTGGCAACAAGGCTCATGATGCAGGCTCTGCTATTCTGGCTGTCAGTCATATCAGAAAGGCCAGCTGAACCCCTGATGGATGCTCGGAACCCCAGAGTGAACACAAACTAAATGATATTCAGCTTTGGCTGTCATGTAATTTATTGTAGCTTTTTATCCTCATTATTGTAAATGTGAGACTACATTAACCCCTTCCTGACATTTGACATACATTTGCATCAAAATTTCGAAAGGGAAGTATGGAGTTAGCTCGGGGCTGTTGCTCCACATGCATTGGGTGCCAGTTATGCTTTACACCTGACACTTTCCTGCAGCGACCAGGATTGGAGATAACTCAGATCCCGTCCATTTAACTATTTAGATGCCATGATCATTAGGGCCTCCCTTTGTCACCTGAATGGCCTACCAATCTGATGCTAAACATTTGCCATTGAGGCCGGTATTCCAATTTTTGGAGCCCCATGCCAACGTGCTGCAAATAGGAAAGTAAAGCTCGTCTTTGCAAAGAACACAGATAACAGAGCTAGTAAGTGGCATGCGCTGCAGAGATCCCGGACACCCAGCAGATTGCTGCACATGGTGATAGCTGTGCCCAAGTGCCAGCCATCTCCTCTGCATAGTGGAGGTGGTCGGTTTCCCTAACAACAGCCAATAAACAACTTCAAAGAAGATTACAGCTTTAAAATGGTGCATTTTTGCAACAGACATGGCAGTGATGAGTGCTGACCCTGCGTACCTGTCTGGATTGTCTTCTCTCTGCTGCAGATGTGCCGAGCCAGCACGTCAGTGCACATGCGCAGTACAGAGAATGCCGCGCCGGCGATGACATAGATCTGAGGCAATTTCGAAATTAACATTTCAGAATCACCGCAAGCCAGATGGCTTCCAAGTCCCACACCAAAATAAAGGATGCTGCAAGTCTTCCTTCAACGAGTAGAAATCACTTGTAATTTCTGCTCGTGTGCATGGAAGAATCATTTTACATTGCATGCTATGGACGGACATTGGCCGCGGATTCCGTAGCAAAAATCCGCTCGTGTGCAATGGACCTAATTCTTACTATGAAGTTCTTAAAATACCATGCCACAAAGCAAAGTCTCTTCTGTTGCTCCTGCAGTTTTCCTCGGAGTGCCGGTGTTGCTAGTAAACAGCTATAAAATCTTATATAATATTGTCACAAGAATTACTTTAGAATCTTGTTATAACATCAATGTGTTTACATTGTTTAGCGCATGTCCTAATCGAATTTTAATCATCTATGGTATCTTGAAGTAGCAGATCTAGAAAGTTCATTCCTAATTGCATCAAGAGGATTATGTTAACAATGTGGGGGGCCAAGTAAACACAACTGTAAATCATTATTCATTGTGTTCAAGTAGCACACCATTTGTAGACTGTCCATTCTAATCAACCGATATAATACTGTTTATCCATACAGTGGTAATATAATTAGTTGCGTCAACTCCAACATGTCAAACTTTATTAAGCAAAAAAAAAAAAAAACATTTTCAATTAGGGGTATTAAGAGGAATTTATTAGAGACATACCAATTGGTTATTACATAGGATACAAACCACACTAAGGAAATACATTTAAAGCAAATAAACTTCATATAGGGAATTTCTTCTAGCCCGAGTTCCATAATTGCTGAGTAGACATGCGAGATTTATGAAACTGTCTAAAAGGAAAACTCTTAGTTGGCCCTGTCAACCAATCACAGCTCAGCTTTCACTTTGTATTCATCTTGGTAAAATGAAAGCTGAGCTCTGATTGGTGCTATGGGCAACTAAGAGTTTTTCTTTTAAGTTGTTTTATAAATCTGCCTTACATATAATCAGGAAGTTCTTTTGACATGGAAGCTATGCGATATTAGCAAATTTTGTGCTAACGTATTACTTTGAGTTTCTTCTAGAATGTTTTCAACCCTAATACATTTTTCATGAATGTCCAGTGATCCAGAATATCTGGTAATCCAGAACCTATCAGTTCCCCTTGATAATGGATTAAAGAAATAGTAGTGCATATGCATTGTCAGTTGCGTCTGAGACTCTCAGATGTCAAATGTTATCTAAAGTTTAGTGTTACTATTTTTATTTTCCTTTAATACATTAAAGTCCATTATATTGCCAGTCTTGAGGAGGTATCACACCATTGTGCATCAGCCTTCCACGTTGTAGTTATCAGGCCTCTAGGTTTGTGGTTGGCAAGTTTCCTTTCACAGCAGTTATTTATAAAGTAACATGGAACTTCTTAGAAAGGAAATGCCTCTGCCGTCTTCCGCTTGTTAATTAGCAACTATTCTCGGCCACTTCCCATTCACACCAACCATCTCTGACTTTGAACTACGCTCTGATTACTCACCACAGTTAACTGCTGCGTATGAAATATTATAACCCATGCCTGGCACTGTGTTTAACCCAGAACTACAAAGTAAGGAACTTGCCAAAATTTGTGTTGAATTTAACTTGGCTACCCTGATACTTTATCTTCATTAGACATCAGAGATTAGATTGCATCGTAGAAGTGTAAAGTTTTTTAGTGGACCTAAGTGAATTCGTTTAAATGCATTACAAGAGAACTTCTCTACGAAATTTCAGATAGCTGATGGGGAAAAAAGTAGAGCAATGGCCGTATAACAGTTGTATATTGTTCTACTAGTTGTTTCTCAATTTAGACATGTTTTCCTAAAGCTTTTTTGACATGCATTTGTGACCTTGACTTGGTCAAGAATTCACTGAGTGACTGACCATATGTTGTGGGGGGTTTTTTCCGTTCACCCAACAGTGTTTAATTTTTTTAAAAGTTCAAATACTAAGATATGTAATACGTGCCTTAACCCCTTAAGGACCAGTTTTTTTTTTCATCTTAAAGGACCAGACACTTTTTTAGGAATTTTACCCATGTGGTGGTTTTACTGCCCTATTTTTTTTACCTTCAGCTTCCAAAATTATTTTTGCTGTGGTTTTTTTTTACTGTGACAAATAGGGCTACTTTTTATATCCTTTTTCGTCGACTTTTTTCCATTTGTTTTTGTTTTATTGGGGGTAAAAAACTACAAAAAAAGTTGTTTATTTTTTAAATTAATATATTGACACTAAAATAAAGTACATAGCTCATTGACCGCTATGTAGCCTGGGAAGGAGAAGGTAGAAGAGGTTAAAAACTGCTTCTACCTTCTCCTCTGGGCCCTCGGCTGTGTCTGACAGCTGAGGACCCAACCTGCTCCCGCTTAATTGCAGGAGCAGAGGCTTTAATCCCGCATGGTATTTTTGCTATCAGCCAGGATTAAATCCCAGGACCAAGCGCCGTATATTTACCTTACTTGGTCCTTAAGAGGTTGACATGTTCAAGAGAAATGTTCAATAAGTGAAGGGGCCTGTCTTGACACCCAATCATTCTGGATTCGTCTTAATACAGGATTTCAAAATTACTACAACTCTATGAAATCATACAATTTTTATATCATTTATAATTTTATGGTAACAATTTTAGGATTTCGATGCAACATGTGTAAGGCTGAATGCTGAATGGGTTTTTGCAGCTAATTGCAACAGGAACAGATCTATACTTATCTTAACTTGAGTGTGGAGTCAGGAAGGACATTTTTTCCCCTTAAATTGGAAAAAATTGGCTTTACTTCATTAGGGTTTTTTTTTTTACTTTGCTCTGGATCAACATTTGAGGCTAATAGGCAGAACTGAATGGACATATGTCTTTTTTGGGCCTTACATACTATGATACTATGAGTGATCAGGTTGCACTTGTACTGGTGACTGGACATTCCACCTTGTTTTCTGTTTGCTTATCACTTTAACCTGAACAGTCTACTGAGCTCCCACAAGGATATTGGGATAGACTTACCATAATATTGTATAACAATCGCAATATGTACTTACCACAAGTATATGCAATATTGTTTTTAGCTATCAGCCTTAAAGGGGTTGTCCCACGAAAGCAAGTGGGGTTCAGCACTTCTGTATGGCCATATTAATGCACTTTGTAATGTACATCGTGCATTAATTATGAGCCATACAGAAGTTATTCACTTACCTGCTCCTTTGCTAGCGTCCTCGTCTCCATGGTGCCGTCTAATTTCAGTGTCTAATCTCCCGATTAGACGCGCTTGCGCAGTCCGGTCTTCTCCCTTCTGAATGGGGCCGCTCGTGCCGGAGAGCTGCTCCTCGTAGCTCCGCCCCGTCACGTGTGCCGATTCCAGCCAATCAGGAGGCTGGAATCGGCAATGGAACGCACAGAGCCCACGGTGCACCATGGGAGAAGACCTGTGGTCCACCGTGGGTGAAGATCCCGGCGGCCATCTTCGCAAGGTAAGTAAGAAGTCACCGGAGCGCGGGGATTCGGGTAAGTACTATCCGTTTTTTTTTTTTTAAACCCCTGCATCGGGTTTGTCTCGCGCCGAACGGGGGTGCTATTGAAAAAAAAAAAACCCGTTTCGGCGTGGGACAACCCCTTTAAGGACTAACTTGGTTGAAAAACAAGTTCTACTGATTGGCATGTAGGCATGAAAGTTCCTCAAACATATTTTAAATTCCCTAGTTGAAGCTATGTGATCCGTTGCAAGTCTGTGTAGTACGGAAGACCCCATCTTGGAGTTTACAAGAAACAGATTGCACGGCCTGATAGTTTTTACTGGAGCTTTCCCATATGAGTAATATTTGAGTGTCTGGAGATGTACACTCATCTAATGTATTATTCTACTGTGCAGCACTTTAAATCCATCTCACCAACGGAACAAAAATTCCTTTTATGAGTGCATAGTCCAACAATTCCTTGGGGCTGTGTTCTCAAGCAGCAGGCAGCTAGAATATAGTGTATTTTAAAGTAATTCTTTGCCTGTCCAAATGACAAGTCCTTTTTTATACAATCCAATGCTTTATCAGCTATAGCCATATATAAAAAATGTATGTGATCTATTCTTCTGACTCTCAAGAAAAACTCTTCACCGATTGTTGATCTTAATAAGACCAGTAAATACTGAAGACATGGAACAGACATTGTTCAAGTTAAACTTATATAAGCATCTGGTAGAGACATTGCTGCTTTCAAAATCATCAACCTGGCATTAAATAGTGAGCCATCTGCTAATCCTAACTACTCTATAAATACATTACCTTTTATAGTATTGCTTCAGTCTTTCCAATTCAGTGCCAACGTCAGACCTGCTAACTAGAACAAAGAATGAAAACTACCGTTAGTTGAAAATGAAGAATCTGACCAAAGAGAGCACAGATCAAAGGATGCCGTTTTTTTCTTCTTTTTTTTTTAAACTCAAGAGGGAAATTATCCTCACATCACAGATTTTGGCTGCTTTTTGTTCCATTCACATTCAACGTTCTCAATGTACAACACATGGGCGTAGGAATAGAGTCTTCTGTTAACTTTGTCACTACCATTCACTACAATCTCCAATCCACCTTGATCATTCTGAAGCAAAGATACTTAAAATTTACTTAATGAAACTTTCTGCTTATTAAAAACTTTGTAAAAATTAAAGTTGACTTTGTATCAAATTGCGGTCTTATTTTTCTTTTGTTTGAAAATAGTTGCAAATATTTTCTTTTTCTCCTTTTTAAAGTAAAGTGCCATTATATGGTCACCAAGACTGCAGTCTAATATTAACCTTCTTGTTAGAATTAGTGGACGGATATGGGTAACAGTTTAAGAGATTGTCTGGTTACTATATGAGTTTTTAAGAACAGGTGCACAGGTGTTAAAATAACAAATCCAGCTGTACTTACCTGTCCGCAGACCCAACGCTGCAGCCCCACAGTTCTCCTGGTCTTTGATTAGCTGCCAGAATCACGTGGTATCTCTTCCACAATGGGGGCCACAGTAGTCACATGATGACTGTTCCACCACAAGGACCAAGAGGACCTTGGGGCTGCAGCTCTAGATCGTCAGGGCTGTGGACAAGCAAGTACTGCTGGATTTGTTATTTTAACATCTGTGCACTTGTCCTTAAAAACTCACACATTAACTGGACGATCCTCTTAGAGAAATTCAAACCAGCTCTCTGTTTGTGTAGTACTCCTGGTGCACAAACCCAGCCAAGACTTAAGACGGTGAAGCCACATATCTTCACTTGTTGATCCAGCTCACTGCAGATTCTAATTAAAATGTATACTTTTATCAGAACAAATAAAAAAATACACATGCTTGTAACCCACAAAGAAATCTCCGTGTTGCAGACGCAGTGTACATCCTTAGTCATATCTTGACCAGCATGTAAACTTTACCCTTAACCCGATGGAAAACTAATAGGGAGCTCAACTACAAAAAAAACATCCAAGATTTTGGAAGCCTTTAGCATTGTTTTGTTCATATGAAATATTATGTTTTCCATAAACTGTATAATAAATTGTTTTTACATTTTGCTTGATGAAACCCATGTACCTTTACAGAAATGGCACCTACCTCAGAGACGGTGAAACCCACCATAAAGATAGAAGAGACCACCACACAAATAGCTGTTGACGAGGAGAATGGTGACTTCACAGATACTGAAGGTAGTAGTACATGCATCTATTATCACATGGATTGTTTTTTCATTGTTTAGTCATATATAAGCTTAAAAGGGTTTCTCAGATTGATTGGCTGTTTCCATAACTCACTTGAACATAAAAAGCATTGCTCATGGAGGTGGAATCCTCAACAAGAACTGGGGTGTATGAACCTCCGCTACCAGACCAATTCCGAGACTAGGTCACATGATATTGGCTCTTTGTGCCTATCATGTCATCAGAGGGGGGCGGTTGTTCTGTTCATTTTAATACATAAGCCAGCCCCCTTCTCTCTTTGCATTGGCCATGACGAAGAAGGAGGCTGGCTAAGTTACTAAGATGAGTGGAACAGCCATCCCCCTCTGATGAGCAAAGAGAGAGTCAATACTACATGACAGTGTTGGAAGTAGAAATTCCGACACTTCAAGTCTGGGTAAGGATTTCATCTCCTTGGACAATGCCTTTAATGAAGCAACCATGGACATTCACAGCCTGATATCCATTTAATCTCTGTCTAGATGCAGCAGTTGGACTAGCAGAGGTCATGGCATTTCTTTTTTTCCTGATAGATGGGTTCTCAATTGTGGGACCCCGACCTATCAGAAAAAAACCCTTTAAGTACATTTTTGTAATCTGGTCTGATATGGTAGATATAGTCTTGATGTAAGCAGTATGTTGAGATTCGAAAATTGCGCTACTGGTCATTAATTTATTTATAAACTCATATGTAAAGGAAACTAGCTGGACGCTCCGGCCAGCATTATATCAGTATAAAGAGGTGCTGTAGGTAACAGCATCCCCACTAGCTCCCAGTACACCTTTTAGACGGTTTAGTTTTGCATGGTGGATAGCGACTGATTATTTTCACCCCAGGCTTCTTTATCTTGTTTTCTGTCTTTGTTTTGTTGGTGGGATTAGATGGGCTTCAGTCTATCAAAACTAACGTCAAGTTTAAGACATGTGAGCCAACTAAAAGAATCCCAGAAGACAAAGGTTTATAGTCCACAATGTTTTAGCAGTTTAGCAATGGAAAAGTGAGGCTTAGCTAAGTGCACAGTAAACCAGACAAAAAAAAATCATTTTTTCTCCTTTCTTAAAGATTGTGCAATTCCGCCTGGATTTAATTGCAATTTTGACCATTCTGAAGATGTTTGCAGCTGGACACATGATATTAAAGCAAACTTCACATGGTCGTTTCATCCCAATAGCACCTGGATGGGACATTATGGATCCATTCCTGGTAAGTTGGCTATATGTTTTGTTCTTTGACCTACTAAGGTGTTCACCACATTCATACATGTGGAGGATGGTATGAATATGCTCAATGCTTTGGGAAATATGCTGAATCTGCATAAAATAAGGATACAGACGAAAGAGGTAATGTTCATCTACAGTCTATCCTAGACAATCTTCAATGTAATCCATGAGTATACAACACTACAGCAATGCAGAGGAGAACATGGTCCAGGGTCCCATTTCGGAGCGCATCACAGATCGGGAGAGGTAAGTTTGAATTCTTTATTAACAGGATCCAAAGACACAAACAATGCGAAACGCGTTGGTTAGGTCTTTGGATCCTGTTAATATAGAATTCAAACTTACTCCAAAGTGGAAACATTGACCCGTTGTTCTCTGCATTGCTAACACCAGTGTGCTGAGCAGGGCCAGCTGCTACCTACATCCATGTGCATCTATGTCTGTATATTCCACACTGTACCAACTGAGCGGTTCCACCTCTGAGGATCTTCTTTATTGATACCAAGGGATACTACACATTAAGCACCTCTCTCTTGATTTTATACAGCACTACAGCAACCATGCTTGTAATTTTGTAATACCAAGGTGATGTATCTAAGATAAAGCATTTCAGTATTTCTTGGCGCCCACTGTGTAAACTACTCATAGAGAATAATGATATAGAGAATAATGATCTATATGCCTCCAATGTCCAACAGCTCAGTATTTTATCGGAGCTTGATGCTTTGTATAATGATGCTGAAAATCTTATTTTCATCAACCTACGCGTTTTCCTTTATTCACAGTTTATAGAAAAACTAAAGTTACACCTCACTCCACAGCATGACCCATTTTTTATTAATTACGTCATTCTCATGTTCTGTCGTGATTTTCCCTTCTCTATATCAAAACTTTGCCTGCATTATAGTTTCCATTTAATAAAGTTAACCCTGCAAGTGGGAACTGTCATTCTTGATTTGTAAAGAACTACATATCCCATAATTCCACTGCAGATTTCATTATATCAGAGGTCGCTCGCAGCTGTCATTTCCCAATATGCATGGAATAATTATACCCTAACAATCAATAAATCCTATTTAATAATATAAGTTTTCATTTCCAGGCATGTGGGGTCTAGAACTGTTCCACCATTGCTTACAGGGGGTCGGTAATCCATTTTGGACCTCTTAGGCAGAAAATATGTGCTTGCAGCAAGAGAAAGTACACTTACCAAAGGTCTCAGTAGAAATCACTGCCTGCCCATCTCCATCAGCCTAATAATGTTTAATTAATATAATGAGCCTTTTGCACGAAGGGAAGGACCTATTTTTATAACCTATGCTGGATTTCGCTTTTCATTTCCTCTCCCCTGGGATATTATAATTGCCTGTTATTTTGTTAACCTTTTGTGTATCTCTACAAAGGCAGCTCATGGCTTCAAATATCAGATCATACATACAATATATATACATACACACACACACACACCGGTATATATATATATATGTGTGTGTGTGTGTGTATGTGTATACATATATATACACACACATGCACACATACAGAATATATGTGAGACCAACAGTATGAAGATGTGCATAGGGCCTTGACAACTAATGTCAAAAGGCA
This sequence comes from Eleutherodactylus coqui, assembly GCF_035609145.1. Taxonomy (NCBI): domain Eukaryota; kingdom Metazoa; phylum Chordata; class Amphibia; order Anura; family Eleutherodactylidae; genus Eleutherodactylus; species Eleutherodactylus coqui. Next base: position 96,056,258 of record NC_089844.1, read on the forward strand.
CACAGCCACGATGAGAGTTGTGGATATCCACAGACCCTGCGCATTTACTGACATTGCATGTTCTATTCTTGTCTATGAAACCAGATCATTGGTATGTGTGAAGAATCATGCATGTACATTGCCTCATAGGCTATAATGGGGCATGTGCTGTCCATGGAATACTTCTTTACAACTGCTATAATTAGGCCCCCTTCACACTGGTGGATGCATTTTTTGCATATGCATCAGTGCAACATATTTGCGCTATGTTTTTGCATGTATATCGGTGTATATTACTGTTCGTCTTTGTGCATGCAGAGAATGTTCAGTTGCGCGGCAGACAAACACGCTCCTATCTAAATGCCTATTTAGTCTATTGAGTTGCAGATGTGTTCCATCCCGTTGTGCATTGCGCACCTTCCCATAGACTTCTATGGAGACCTTTGGTGTTCAAATTTGCAGAAAGATAGAGCAGATCAGATTTTTTTTTTGCAAGTGCGAGAAATGCGCTTGCAAAATCAGGAAATGAAAGCAATCCCATTGAAATGAATGGGCTCTATTCTCTGTGTATTGCACACGTACATTTTATGCGTACAAAAACACGTCAAACTATTCCCCGTGTGAACCCACCCTTGTTTGATTAGGACCAGTTCACAGTAGCGGTTTTTGATTCCATCTAGTTGTTCCATTGTGGGAGCTGCTAAACGGAAAGAATATGGAAATGAAAAGCAGAAGCAGTCAGCTTTCCGTATTCTTCCATTGAAAGAAATTTAAAAAAAACGGAAACTTTGCGCATTGTTTTGGTTCTGCTTTTCTGTTAACAGTCTGCGCTTTTGCATTAGTTTTAAAACCGGAATGGCAGAAAATTGAAAAACAGATTGAAAGTGAAGGTTTTCAGTTTCAGTGCATGTCTATAGGCACAAAAACAGGCATTTTCTTTCCGTTGAGCCGCTCCAACGATGGAACAGCTAGATGGAAACAAAAACACCAGTGTGAACTCAGCCTTACCCACATTTGTGTTACCTCAATTCCTAAATTATGTTCATATACAAAATATTAAGTTATGCCACTAACTTTATCCTAGACTAGTTTTTACTCTGACTTATGACTTAGTGAAGAGTCGCGCTGCTGAGCTTGGAGTGTCGCTGACTTCAGATTGTATGGCTCTTTGTAGTTTCTTTTATCTTAGGAGCCATATTAAAAAAAAATCTGAACTATAGGATATGATTACATCTGAACAGAAAGCCCTCAGTGTCCCCGGCTCCCTACAGAAGCCTTTCTCATGGCGTGTAAAGAAAGATTTGTCGCAGGCCTTGTTAGTGCTTGAGGACCAAGAATTCCCACAAGTCACATCTGCCAGTTGACAGAGGGGATATCTGTGCCTCCTACAAAGCCGGGTGTGCACAACACTAATAGTGAGAACTTGGGACTTTTGGGTGGGCAGGACACACTTTCTCTTTAGTTTACAAGAACTTTACAACAGTATTGTGGAACTAAAGGACGTTTTAGTTTCAAACATGTAGAAACTTATTTACTACTGAAAATTGGGCAGTTTAGTGGCGTACACTGCATCGGAAAACTGTCAAACATGCTTTGTGCCACATTTACGGTGTGTTTTAGACTCTTTTGTACACTTTTTTTTACTGTGTCCATTGGGGCCCCTCCAGGCAGGCATATACGCAACGCATTTGCGCCATTAACAATGTACTTTTTTGCACATATTACTGTACTTTTGCGCTCTCAGGGACGGTTTGCATGGGCGTGGGACATACCCTGCCGTGATTTTAAATGCAGCATATTGCATAATTGCGCAGGTATTGAGTGCAAATTTGTGCACCTCCCATAGACTTATCTGGGGACTTTTGATGCACAAATACGCACCAAAAAAAGAGTACTAAGAATAAACCCATTGAAATCAATAACTTCTATTCTCTGTGTATTGCGCACACAAATACTCTCCTGTGAAGGGGCCCTCAATGGGGTGTTCCTTTGCCAAAAGGGGTGTGGTCTAATTTGTGCTAAACTTTGCACCAAATTCTAGTGCAATTTGTGCTGTAAAGTAAGCCAACATATAGGTGGTATAAACCTAGACTAGATACTAGACTGTGATACACTGGCGCATATTTTGACTGTTTGTCTAAGTTTGCACTGATAGAGTAATAATGGGGTAGGCCAATTGTAAACTATTGCTGCCCTATCCACAGAATAGTAGTTTAGTGGGGGTCTGACGCATGGGACCCCTTCCGATAAGCTGTTTGTTCATGGAGCTGATTTCTGCAGGAAGCAGACAGCTCTGTCCCCACTGCAGTGGTGAATCTTGGTATTATAGGCAAAGTTCCCATTGAAGTGCATGGGATCTTTGCCTGCAATTCCAACCCTAGCCACTACAATGGGAGCAGAGATATCTGCCTGCTGCAAGAATCAACTCAGTGCAGGAATATAAACAGGTCTTCACAGCAGGTCCTGCACAGCGATCCCATATTGATGGCCCACCCTGAGCATAGGCTATCAATAGTTTATAACTGGACAACTGATTTAATGTAATTGCTAAAGTATTCATCAGTTTGTGCCTTGCAGGTGTGATGCATGGTGCACCAATGTTCTTATCTAGCATTCTTTTACTCTATAGTTTCCTTCTGATCAGCTGTACTCACTTAAAGCAACCCTCCAGTTTCGGGACAGGAGGTGCAGTGTGATACACCGTACTGTTTAAAAGTTTTAGGCAGGTGTGGAAGAAATGCTGCAAAGTAAGAATCCTTTCAAAAATAGAAGTGTTAATAGTTTTTTGGTCAATTAACAAAATGCAAAGTGAATGAGCAAAAGAGAAATCTAGCCACCGTTTGTCTTCAAAACAGCTTCAGTTCTTCTAGGTACTTGCACACTATTTTTGAAGGAACTTGGTAGAGCAGTTATTCCTTGCATTTTGAAGAACTAACTATGGATCTTCTGTAAATGTTGGCTTGCTCAAATCCTCATGTCTCTTCATGTAATCCCAGACAGACTGGTTGATGTTGAGATCAGGGCGCTGTGGGGGCCATATCATCACTTCCAGGACTCCTTGTTCTTCTTTACGCTGAAGATAGTTCTTAATGACATTGGTTGTATGTTTGGAGTCATTGTCCTGCTGCAGAATAAACTTGGAGCCAGTCAGATGCCTTCTATTTTTGAATTTTTCTTTTACTTTGCAGCATTTTTTCCACACCTGCCTAAACCTTTAACACAACACTGTACTGCCTGCAGTTGTCCTTCTCTGCCGCCCATCTGATTCACCAATTTTGGGTCCTGTTTTTACCTGTGCAAGATGGCTGTAGTAATTTTCTAACTACCTAATCCACTGTTCTCTGATTGGCCAGTTCTGATCGCGTGAGGTGCTCTGGCCAATCAGAGAACAAGAATACTGCTTTGGTAGTCTGAAATTACCAATGCACTGTGGAGATTAGGTGGTCTGAAGACTGCGGAAGCCATCTTCGATGCCCAAAAGCAGGACCTGTAACCTGTGGCTTGGCAGGACGGCAGAGAACAACAACTGCATCTAATGTACCCCCCTCCTTCTCCGGTCCTGGGACAGAATTTAGTTCTAAACTAGAAGGTCACTTTTAAGTCTACGTATTTCTGAGATCCGTTATTGTATGAAGGCAATTGTTCAGCGTTCCTTACTAACTGCTGCTTTAATGCTGACCACAGCCTTTCTGGAAATACGTTTTACTGCCTGTTGGAGCCACTTTCAAATGTTGTTTTGTATGATTTAGGCACAAGGATAGGGGGCTGCGCTCAGATGTATTCGGTTTGGGGTGGTCTTGCTCTTTGATGAAACACAGCAGCAAGTTAAGGGGGAGAAACAGCTGTTATTAGTTCTGGGCATGGAAAACAGAAGTTTTATCAGTCAGGGACTTACATTAAACAAGTGCATGCTTTTTTCATTAGTTTAACTTTGTAACAAATTTATGAAAGAGAGAAATGATAGTAGCAGACAACATGAAGGTAGAATGGATACATTATGACTGATATTGTTTAACTGAAATACATCTACTACATACTATTAATATGGCTTACATTAGGCATGAGGGCTGTCCCAAACCTGATCCACACATATTACATTTTCTGGTAATTCATTAATATTACTCTTATTTTTACTTTTTTTTATAGCCAACAGTAAAAATTATCTTAGACTACCCAGCAGCGGAAGAAGAGAAGGCCAACATGCCCGATTACTTAGCCCCAGAGTGCATCAGCCCAGGTGTGCCTTTTGCTTGGCATTCCGTTATAGGGCATCGGGGACCAGCGGTGCCACATTGCGAGTGCTCAGGAATTCCAGCCAGGAAAACAGTTTGCTGTGGAAAATAAGAGAAGAACCGGGAAGTGAATGGAAAGATGGCAGAATCTTCCTGACAAGCTATGATGGAGATTATCAGGTACAAAGAAGTTTAGCTTAAAGTGAATGCTTGTTGAAGAGCTTTCTTAGGTTACCCTCTCCTACTGAAAGGGGTTGTCTCACTGCATTTTTTTTTTTATATAATGGTCGTTGAGATGTCCTTACATTAGAGAATGTGTGTGGTTACAGACTTACATTCCACTCATGTGGAGTTTCAGGTCCTTCACACACTGTACTGCACTCTTGTCCACTGGTCTTACTCTCCCGATGTCAACTATCTTACCCACTTGGTCATCAGATTATCATGAGTTCCAGATCACATTCCTATCGGAGGAGCAGGGCTAGCAGGAGGGTAAGAAATGCTGCAATATGCATTTCATGTGAATGCAGGAGAGGGTGGACCTCATAGCCTAAATGTGAAATAGAACGCTGTGGATGAGTTATTTAAAGGCAATCTGTCGGCTCCTATGAAACTCATAAAATAAAGTTATGGGCTCATTGGAGCTGAAGCGGATGTCAAACTCATACTCACCTTCTTCGCTATTTCCACACAGTCTGCTTGCAAAACTACCACTGCATCCATCCTACAGACTACATAGGCATACACATATAATGACATGACTAGTCCTCTCATTATCAGCACCCATCTGTGTAGTTGGAGGGATGCATGCAACTGTGGCTTTGCAAGTGGATGGCATGGGAACGACGAAGACGATATGTGTGAGTGTCAGATCCCAGAAATCAGCTCCTATGAGCCCTTACTATAGTTTTCGGGACATATAGGAGCTGACAGTTTCCCTTTAAGTGATGCCCATATAAAATTTTACATTTTTTTCGTGAGCAGACAACCCTTTTAATATTTTCATCACACCCTTAGTAATAGAGCACCTGTAGTTTTCTGAATCGTTGAAATACTCTTGGTTGTGAGGGTTGGCTGGGGATACTGCTTATTTCCATATGGACATATATGGGTATTGGATATGTGCGTAGAGTTCTCTGACTGTATCGAACATCCAAGGAGTAGCCAAATACCCCACTGTTACTTAGTTGAATTCCCAGGGGCTGAGCTAATTTTATAAATTGCCTTGGAATCTCCGCTTACCGCCACCAGCCGTAATACTTTAAATCTACATAAGCTTTCTTGAGCTTCACATGAAGGAAAAAAGGCTTCATTTTGTTGGTTTGTCCTAACTAATATCGCGGTTCTTAATACATCTCTTTTCCCAATTGTGCTCCTCATCATCATAGCAATTAGTTCACGTGTCACCTGGATATATCAAAGTGTTCTTGATTACGAAGAGCCCTAAATTTGTTCCCGGCGCCATTAGACAGATTTTGCAAGCCCTGGTGCTCTGCAGTCTGCATATATCATGAGGTTAATAAATTGTCAGCGGGCTCTAGGAGACAATCCAACTTCCAGGAGATTTGAATTAAAGGGACAGTTCTGGCAGATATGCAATAAGAGATTTGTATTAAGAGGATTTATAGTGTTTATTTTAATATTACAGGAGAATCTGGATGGCTCCCATCGGAGACTTCAGTTAAGCAGAGTTGTTTTCATTCTGTTTCTCGTGTTGTTATAGCAACTAAATGGTACGCTGCTTGTTATTCAGAAAGCACTGATCTATAGCAGCATTTGGGTCTTTGTGGATGGCATTAGGCTTTTGATGTATTCGGCAGAATGTTGAAGTCTTGTCTTGCTAAGAAAAAAAAAGTGTTCTCCACTCCCCATAGTCCCAACGTGCAGGTAGCAGCTCTGTGTTCCAAGTGTGATTGTAATCTAATAGAGATGACACCTAGGCACAAACAGACAGTTTAAGTGGAATAAAGACAATCTTTGAAGAGTACATGAATATTATCCAATGTGTTACAAGAGATGATTTTTCTGATATGATACTTATGTGGAGCAGGAGTTTTTGAGTATTCTTCTCACCTTTTATGAGAACTGTGTGTAGTCTACTGGGTGCTGCTGGCTTCATCTAGCAAAACGTTGATACTGCCACCGAATCACACATGTGGTTTTTGTGTCAACTTTTGCTATAGGTTTTTATGCAGTTTTTTTTTTTTTAGACAAAGCCAGAAATGGATGCAGAAGGAATAGGAAATATAAAGAACGGACTATTACTTCTTCTGGCCGTGGCTTAAAAAGCTGCCACAAAAACTGCATGTGTGCTTCCCGCCTTATTCTGCTACTTCATGTGAAACGGGGAATCGCTGTTTTTATTCATATTGTCACTTATTAATTGGGGATGAGTTATGACAATTTGGGCAATTGTTAGAATTGCTGTAAGTCATAGCAACCAGTCAGATATTGGTTCATATTTTGGATACCAGGCTACACATACTGCTAGGTACTTATAGTGCTAAGGATATTTGGAATGAGATCTAGCTAAAAATTCTAAAATGTTCTATACTAGAAAAACAACTACATTTATTTACAAAAATATGGGATATCTGTACTTTGAATGTTTTATCCATGGTGGCTCAGTGGTTAGCACTGTTGCCTTGCAGTGCTGGAGTCCTAGGTTCAAATCCAACTAAGGCTGCATTCCCACGAACGTATATCGGCTCGGTTTTCACGCCGAGCCGATATACGTCGTTCTCCTCTGCAGGGGGGAGGATGGAAGAGCCAGGAGCAGGAACTGAGCTCCCGCCCCCTCTCTGCCTCCTCTCCGCCCTTCTGCACTATTTGCAATGGGGAGAGGCGGGACAGGGCGAGGCTAATTCTCGTAACTTACCCCCACCCCATCCCGCCTCCTTTCATTGCAAATAGTGCAGAGGGGCGGAGAAGGGGCGGGAGCTCTGTTCCTGCTCCTGGCTCTTCCATCCCCCCCCCCCCCCCCTGCAGAGGAGAACAACGTATATCGGCTCGGCGTGAAAACCGAGCCGATATATGTTCGTGGGAATACAGCCTTAGTTGGATTTGAACCTAGGACTCCAGAACTGCAAGGCAGCATGCCTTTATATGCCAGTCCAAGACATGCAGGCATAAGATATGTCAGATTTATACAGAGCTGCATAGTAAACGTGGTGCTTTTTGAGCCAAAAAATAGTTTCCACTGCTTTTGGTGCCTTCCCCCCCCCCCCCATTATTAATAAATCTACTGCTACAAAAGTAGCCTCACCCCATAACAGTTAACTCTTCCCACTTTTTCTCTGGAGTGTCAAAAAGCACTCAAAATGTTGCAAATTTTTGCTCAAAAAAATTGTGCAACAACATTTGTGACTTTCTTTCTGCCTTTATAAATCCCCCTATATGTTTAGGTTCCTCCCAAAGTGTCCCTCTGCACTTCAATGTATTTATGTACAAACATAACCAGTTTATATCTACAGACTTCAGTCAAGCAGCGCCCCTTGTGGACAAATCAGGTTTTAAAATAGAGTATTTTTTTTAAATCTACAAATTAATAGAGATTTATATTCAAATGTTCGGATAATTTCTTTCCCTAACTTTCCCATATACTTTCTGCAGGGGGCCCTGACCTGCTTTGTATTTATGTGGAAGGGAATGCAGTGCATAGCGATATACTAATCATCATAAGACATGCATTGTCTATACTCACAGGACGCTGGGCAGAGCCTGACTGCAGCTTCTTCTGTACTTGGTCTGTCCAGTGTCTCACAATGAGTAATGGCAGTCACTTTCAATGAATGCAGTTAATATGTGTATACAGTCAGTGCAGGATACCACATGACCGGGGGATTAGTAATCCTCATGAGAACTAAGTTTTAAACATCTGAGGGCTTAAACACATAGGCGTGATTTTGTCCTGTTCTGCGTTCATTTTCATTAGTGGGGTTCTCGCTCCTTAACAGTACGGCTAAGAAAAGATAGGACTTGCCGCATCTTTCCCCCCACGTAGCTAATACTACATGCAGGATATGGCAGGACCTTTCTTTTTTTTTCAAACTCCTGTGCAATGGAGTGGAGTTTAAATGGCCCTAGAAGGGGAAAAAAATGCTCATGTGCAACTACGCTATGTAGCGGCGAGCGTAGTTGCACATACGGCCATGTGTAGCGCCCTGAAACTGCAGTTGATAAGAAAAATGCATATTTGTTCAAACTATTGCATTTCTACTGACATCAGCAATGGGTGGAAATATGATAGTGGCGCAACGCAAATTCAGGATACGATGCAGCCAAAGGAGTTCCAAAAATTACTCAATATTTCAGAAATAGGCAGAATTCTTCCACATTTCTCACCAAAAATCCACAACCCTAATCCGCTGCTGTGAATTCCGCAGACAAACCTGCAAGTCTCATTGTGGATTTTGATGTAGGAATTACCAACAGAACTAAGCCGTTTTCATTCCGGAGAAGTATGGATTTTGGTGTGGAATTTACCATGGCATGTGATGTGGAATGAGGAAAAATTCCACCCGTGTGAAAGGTCTCTAAAAAGCTCAGTGCAGCCAATTTCTCCAGCCAAGTATGCTGCATGTACTCCTTACTATGTTTGGTATGATCTGCGAAGCTTCAGAAGAGTACGGCTTTTCTGCAAAAACTCTTCTACAAATTTACATGATAATGCAGGAATGAAGTTCAGGAAATACAATTGATGCAAATTGTGTGGCAGATATGTAGAAGATGTTACTGCTAATTATTGTGCAAATTAGCACATCGACGGGGAAAACGTGACGGGAAAAGATGTGAGATCTCAAAAGTACAATCTGCAAAATGATACACGTCAATGACTTCTTGTGTATCTCCTGGAGTCCGTTCCACGTACACAGCTACAGTGCACTGCTGAAAAACCTCCTATCATTATAGAAATAGGAGCGATGCAACTATGTGTTAATAAGGGGGGTAGATGATATACTATGATCTTGGAAGTGGCACAAGACTACATGACCGATTCAATAGGCAGCCGAGAAAACATACGGTGACATCACATGGACATCTATGGGGATGGTTTGGGTGCAGGCTTTACAAACACCCTTCTTGGCCATTTTCTTTGCATTCTCCATTAGCACTAATATCCCCTTAAACAAGATTACACACCAATTTTGAAACATTCATTCATCCCGCAGATTGACGTTTGTAAATAAAGGAATATGAAATGTTACAATGTGTCAAGACGACTGCATCGCTTTCAATATTTCATTTTTAATTCAGTTATCATTTGAGCTGCAGGCAGCGATTTTTGATTTGCTGTCGGATGATGAATTCTAAGAGGAAATTCATAGATTGCCATAGCCGACATCTAATTAAATAATCATTCCTTTGTTTGCTCTAACGACACTTTTCAGAAAAGGGCGTAGTTCAAAGTTGAAAGCATTTCCTATCATTTGATTTAAAAGGGCTAAACTGTCTTTTTTTTTTGCTTTTGCGCCGCTGTTCCTTTAAGGACAGACATGATTGCATTGATTATTGAAGAGGTAAGCAACTGTATTAATCAGCTCTGAGTGAGGAAGTGCCATGGTGCTGGAAAGAAATTGCATTTTAAATTCTAATTGTTTAGTCCTCCGTTAGAGAGACCCGCAGCTAATGTGCAGCAGCAGGCTTCCTTGTGCTTTTCTTGGTAGCCAATAGCAACGCGGCTGTACTGAACATGTACTTAAAAATGAGTCCTGAGTATAAATTATGTACATAGTGCTGTCCCTGTAGAACTATATTTAACAAAACAGCCAGTACGCTGACCGGGAGCCAAGTCGTAGTGTCGGGAGGGGGAGAGCTCTCCTTCCCAATCTGTTTAGTCTATGTTAAATGCAAACAGGTAGAGGATATTTCCTTGACATTAAAAGCAGAGATTCAATCCTTCAGTTCGCTATTTGTAATATTGTAACCTGAGATTAAATGGAAATTATATTGACGGTGTTCTAAGCCAGGAGGCTGCAGCATTAACACCTTGTAATAAGTAATGCTGCCTAGCTTGAGTGCTGTTGAAAATAGGTGTAATTCACTGACATTTGGGCTCATTACTCTTAAACGGGTTCTTCAGTTGTAAATGGTTTCTGTCAACAGGAAAAGGTTATGAATATTTGATTGGCAGAGTTCTGCTGCTCAGGGCACCCACTCATAAGCTGTTCACCGGGCTGATGCATTCATCCACTGAGAGCTAGTTTCTGAGGGAAGTAGAAGACAGCTCTGTTTATGCTGCAGTGGTCAGGCTTGGTATTACGGGCTAAGTTTGTAAGCCTGACCACTACAGTGGAAAGGGAGCTGTCTGTCTCGTGCAGAAATCCGCTCACTGCATGAGCACACCAGCCCCACCAGCAGATGATCAGAGATGGTCCTGGGCATCAGATCCACTCCAGTTAAAAACACTGATTTGTGGACTAATCTGGTAACTATCCTATATGGAAGATGTGGGCTATTACAGGAATCCATAGTATCAAATGGAAGTCGCCACTGCTATATTTTATACAAATAATCATAGGATTGTGGTTTTACAAGAAGCTAATAACCGTGATTACATGATATATCCTTATAGACCGTCTTCTCAACATGAAAGTCATTTAATGACAGTGTCTATTAAAATATTAGATATCATTTACCATCAACCAATTGCTGTTTTGCTGTAGTTAATAGCAATAATCATATTCTTTTTTTTTTTTTGCTTGCAGGTTGTCATCGAAGGAATTGTTGGTAAAGGCCAATCAGGAGAGATTGCTGTGGATGACATTCGAATAGTTAATGGCATCCCCCTGGAAGACTGCATGGGTAAGAGGATTTGGATTGTAAATCCAACAGTTTGAGTAATATTCCTATTGTATAGTGATATGTAGGGCAAGTTGCCGGTAAAGCTTGGTTTAAGTTGTCCATGGTGCAGTTGTTCACTCTCATAGAAGAGATGTCTTAAAGGAGCTTTAGCAGACGCCTATTCCCATTCTTAAAGGGGTTGGTCCGTTTATCAGTTATCCTTGCAAATGCTTGTAAAGCATATCATCATAACATAGTATATAAGGCGGAAAAAAGACATATGTCCATCGAGTTCAGCCTATTACCCCCCAATCATGCCTGCAGTTTTGATATACAGCACCCCCTTCTATCTGTTTAAAGCCCCATCTCTTTTGCTGACCTTGGTGTTGTAAGTCCTGCATACCACTTGGCTCCTCACTTAAGTAGAAAGGTTTATAGGCTCCTTATACTCTGGATTTTAGATGTATGCACTGTATGGATTTTTATTATTTGATCTTCTATTGACCCTTGCATTTAGCAAAGCACAATAAAGAATCCAGAGGACCCTATGTCCAATATTATGGGGTGGGGGCTGACTGTTGTGATTGTGGAAAACCTTTCAAGTAATGTAACAAAGGAGCTGATGTTTGGAAACATATCCTACATTGAATGTAGAGTTTTACAATCAGCTTGAGTGTTGTAAACCGAAGCAAGCTTTTAAAAGCTTTCACACACCTAGTCCACAAGTGAGGTTTCCATGCCATAAGTTTTAGTACATGCAATAAGATCAAGCAATGGGTTCTAGCATGGATGAGAAAATGCATCATCGGTTTATATACAACAAAAAGATCTGCAATATCAATGTATCGCCTTTCTATTCCCAGTCATGTTCACGGTAACATCCTCTCCTAAAACATGCACCCCAGCTGCCACTCAGCAGTCTTCCCATTTAAAGGTTAATGAGCAACTAGAATGGCTTTTTAATCCTTCCCTTACTATTAGCATTGCAAAATAAAGCATTGGCAGCTCTGACATTTGGTTAACCAACGGAACTTACACACAATAGAAAAACCTAGAATGGTACCAAGTATGATACAAAATAACCCTATTAATATGTCAGATTCTAGTTTAGGACTACTGCCTGCTGAGTTTGGGACTGAAGGCAAATAATAATAATCAGTATAATATTGAAGGACTTTTTAGGTCAGGATTACTATATCTATGTTCCTATACAATGCTACATACCATTCCATATAAAACTTGCAAGATACAGTAACTAATCAAAAGGATGATTACACTGATTGGCCACTGTATTAGAGACACCTGCTCCTTTGTGATTGGAGCTTCCCTGTATGGAAATATGACATGTGACCCCAGAGTATAACATAAACTCAAGTGAGCAAGTCTTTCATGGATCAGTTTTAGTGTGAATTCACATTAGAATGGGAAAATCAAGCAATATGAATGACTTCAAACAAGGTCTGGTCATCAGTGCAAGACAAGCTGGGGGCCAGTATTTCAAAAACTGCTAACCTTGTACGGTTGAGAGCATAACAAGAATGGTGTGACTAAGGAAAAACATCTAGTAAAAGGGGATCCTGGGGATGTTAGCAACTATTCAACAAAGGGGTCAGAGGAGGGTGTCAAGAATCATTCTTATGAACAGACAGTGCACAGTCAAGCAAACTGCAGCCAAATATAACGCCGGCACTCCAACTTCTGTGTTCGAAAACACAATTCGTTGTTCCTTAGTACAAATTGGGAAGGTCTATCGGTGGAACTACTTGCCTGTGAATCCTGTGATTAGCACAGTGCTGGAAGATGAAGTTTATGTGACAGCTGCCAGTTGTTCTTCTCTGTGGGAGGGTAAATGCTAAACAAATGGTACTAGGAACGCAACACAGCGCTGGAGAAGGATCCAGGATGCCGTCGGTCCTTGGTGGTGGAACACATAGCATTTAATACTTACCCTGCTGGCTCCTGGTCCAGCGCCATGTTGTGTTCCTAGCACCATTTGTTTAGTACAGATGGGCCATTGCAGAAGATTAGTTCATTTTGCATTGCTGTCTAAGAGGAACAGAAAGACAAGACTCCAGTGGGCAAAAGAGTGCAAAAATTAGAACAATGAGCAGAGGAAAAACATCGCCTGGTCAGATTAATTCAAATTTCAGTTTTTCCTTGTTGTTGGGAGGGTCCGAATTTGGAGCAAGCAGCATGAATCGAAGAACCCTTCCTGTCAGGTGTCCACAGTTCAGGCTAGTGGAGGTGGAGTAATGGTGTGAGCAATTTTTACTTGGCGCACCCTTTGTGCTCTGATATGAATACCCGTGGTTCTAGTTGGGTATCTCTAATGAAGTGGCCACTCATCTCATTTCTATTACAGTCCGCCTGTTATTTTACTTTCAAGAGTCAGAGATGTAGATAAGTAGGATTCTAAAGTTCTGGACCACAAAATTAGATTTCTGGGAAATAATTGCTCATTCAGTCAAGGATGATTTACTGATCATAATTTTTTTTCTATGAGGCTTGCCAAATGCTTATAGGTCCTATTTCATCAACCTTTAACCACAATAAATACATTTGTCCCTTTGTAGAAAAATATTTAAACTACAGAAATAGACACCTTAAAGTGGTTTTCCCATAACTTAAAATTGCATCACGCCCACTTTGTCCTTCCTGCTTGCTGCTGACCAGAACATGTGACTGCTGCAGCCAATCACTGGCCACAGCAGTGATCTTCTATAGCCGGTGATTGGCTGCAGCAGTCACATGTCTTGGTCAGTAGCAACCAGGAAGGACAAAGTGGTTGTGAGATCATTTTAAGTCATGGGAAACCACTTTAAGTAGCAGGCTTAGAATCATGGGAAATGTAGTTCTGCAAAAGCTTACACAATATATTGTGCCATGTATAATTACTGGTAGCCATGAGATCATAATTACCTTATCCCATTTAAAGATGACACAGCAGCGAGTATATAGACTGAGTGCCAAATCAATACACATCACTTGCACGCATGCTCTGCATCGACATTGCATATTAAATGAAGTGTAATGAATCCAGAGGGAGTTTGGGCTCGTATCTGAAATTAACTGACTAATATGGTTTACGACAAGATATCTATAAGTGTTGTGCACTAACTACAATGAGCATAAATGCTTCCAAGACAGCAGTGTAAGACTCTTTAACACTTTGTTTTTGTGATCAGTTTGGTGTACTTGTTGGGATGGCTCTCAGCACATAAGTCGAATGGATCCATAGGCCTTCATTGACTGAACAGTGGCCCTATGGTCCTCTCTGTGGTCGGTATCTGGGATACTGTTTTTGCTTTTTCGGATGGTATGCAACAGCAGACTGCACTATTCCATCCAGATATATCTTGTAAAAAGAGAAGGTATATATTGAACAGACACCACAATAGTATATTAGTAGAGATGAGTGAGCGTACTCGGAAAAGCACTACTCGCTCGAGTAATTTGCTTTATCCGAGTATCGCTGTGCTCGTCCCTGAAGATTCGGGTGCCGGCACGGAGCGGGGAGCTGCAGGGGAGAGTGGGGAGGAACGGAGGGAAGATCTTTCTCTCCCTCTCTCCCGCCCGCTCTCCCCTGCTCCCCGCTGCGACTCACCTGTCAGCCGCAGCGGCACCCGAATCTTCAGGGACGAGCACAGCGATACTCGGATAAAGCAAATTACTCGAGCGAGTAGTGCTTTTCCGAGTACGCTCGCTCATCTCTATATATTAGTTAACAGATGTCACTGTACGGCATTTATCACAGGCATCTGTTTAACGGTATATCATGAGCTTTTCAATAGCTTTTCATGAGGATATCTGTTAAACCATACTATTGCAGTCTATGGGTGATGAAAGTGTTAAATGAATGCCTAATAGTGGCATTAATCACTCATAGGATACAATGGCACCTCTTTAATAGATATGACTTTTTACAAGATCCCACTGTAGCCTATGGGAGACGGATACCACTAGTAGGCATCCGTCACAGCTTCTGCTAAATGCATACGTCGGGAGCTTTACCTGGCACATGCGTTTAAAGGAAGTCATTAAGGCGGTGTGAGAAAAACCAAAAATGAAGCAACACAATTTGTAATGTTGACAAACACAGTTCAATTGGCTGAATTCCTTCTAGAACATAACATGTATTTTGTTTTCTATTCTAGAACCAATCTCTGCTTTTCCCAAACCAACTGTATATCCAGGTAAGCATTTTAACATCATGTATAGTTTTTAATCACAACTAAATTAATTCATCATCAGTTCATCTGTATAAATGTATATAATGTTAAGGCTTCACTATCCTCACAACCTGAATATTCACACATAGTAGCCCAGGAAGCTGATATATGGGGATATGTTTGAAAGGGTCCTCACATTGGAAAGCTACAACCACAGATTATTTTTTTCTCCTCGTTAAAAAAAATGAAGATTTTCCAGGGGTAAAGTATTTTTTTAAGCTTTTGACATGTCATAGTAAAATGGCGGAATTTTGATCAGTTGGGTCCACAAACACCCACCAATTGCTGTAACAAAGGGACACTCATCTCTGTGCCTTTCCAGCTCTGACTATGTTTTTTTCATCTCTCGTTGCGGAATAGAGTGGTGTAGAGGCTCCTAGAAAGGGTGTGGTTCACTAACCCAAACTGTCATGCAGAAGAACCAAAAATATGAAGGGTCACAACTGAGTGTCCTGCCCCTTTGATCCAGCAAATAGTGGGGCTCTAGCAGACCTCCACCAACCAAAACTTATAACCGGTTACTATAACATGTAAGAAGTTCTTGGAAATGCTAGCCACCTTTTATGGATTTTTGTTAACCTTAAGGAAGTTCTATTTGTTTATTCGGGTGGGGGTGGGGAGGGGGGAGAATCACTTATGACTAGTCTTGAATGAAAAGAACAAGTAGAACCCTGTTTTGGGTCAAACTTTGCTGAAAGTTTTAGCAACGTTCTACTCGAAACAGAGTTCTACTGGTTTGGTCACTAAACTCTAGTTTGAATACTGGTGTATAACACTATCTAACAGTCATAAAAGCCCTTTTAAAAAAAACCTCAGAGTGTAATACAGGGCTTTTATGGTTCTTAGACTGTGTTATACAACAATTTTAGCAGTTTTGGTGAACTCCTGTTTCGGTTCGAACTAATTGGGCCAAACCCAAATTTTTGTGAAAGCTCGATGAACCACCCAAACCAAACTTTTCAAAAGTTAACTGACCTGACAACTCCTAATATCTTGGCTTCCTGGATCTCTATGATACCATACAAGAGTGGGATTTTATAGTAACTTATAGTTAGACCTGAAGTTCCAGGTTTTGAGTGAAGTTAGGCTTTAATATTATACCAGTTGGTCACTGCTGAAGGTAAGTGATTGAACATTGATTAAGATTAGCGTAATAAAAACATATAAGGATAATATAATTTGCTTGAGAATTCTTCTAATTTAGTTTAAATGTTGGATCTTGAGTGGGTGGGTTACCTTATAGTCACAGGCAGATATCACCACCAGTCTTATGTGTGTCTGGTGAGTCGGCTATGTGTAAGTTTCTTGTGAAAAGTGTTACTTGTTGTATGTCATAGCACTTTAAATATCACGAATATTAAGCCGTAAGAACTACTTTGGTTCCAGCAGTGTCATTAGATATTTAGGTAGTTCAAAACCTTTTTTCTGATACATAAGAAATACATTTAACTACCAAGAAGTAACAATCATATCTTACTACTGGACAATGGCTACACAGCTATTAAATGTCTTCTTTGTGTTCGCTATAATCACGTAGAGACGTAAGGGATTTTACTTTACCAGTGCTGACCTCCAAGCTGTATGTCAGTAAAAGTTAAATTATCAATACGCTGTAATGTAAGTGGTCTATCAGCCAAATGATTTCTTGGTTTGAGTCCTTAACTCAGCACTAATAGAAAAGCAATAGATGACTTCATTGTAAATCTTCCATTAAAGGTAGAGATGATCTGAAATTGTAATTGTCATCTACTGCATCAGACGGTGCCACGCTTCAGAGCAATGGGCTTGATGGAGACTGTGTCTGGGAAACAGGATCTGTGTTTGAGGGGTTTAACTGTTGAATATATTTTTGGTCTGGAACTCCAATAACATTTTCACTCTTATTAGCTTTGAGACAGAAGATATAATTGTGTCTGGAAAGTCTTTGTTCTACAGTTAACATTACAAATGAAGAATTTGATCTTTTTCTTAGTATATGCATGCACATCTTCGTGGCTTCGCTGCCCGCAGCCAGGTGTAATAGCTAACCTATAGTCTGTATGTACTATGCTCCACCATACAATATCTTAAATTCTGGTTTCACATCACTATACAATCTATGTGTATATTTACATAGCCCATATCTGTAAATTGTGAGAAAAGCAGTTGCCCAGGACCAGTAAGATGCACCATACTATACTCTTTAGCCTTGTTCTTTTCTGTCTTAAGGAAGGAAAGCATAGAGGAAATTTATTAAGACTGCTGGAGGAATGCCTGGCACATGCCTCTTAATACATTTGTCGCACCTTGGGCTTTCTATGTGCCAGAGATATAGATTTCCGTTATGCCAATTTCTGGTGTAAATTATAGTAAATCTGTCAGGCTGCAGGTGATCCTGCCCACTCCTGCTAATCCCCCCCCCCCCCCCCCCCCAACGTTTTAGACAAGTGAAAAGAGTGTCAATAATGGGTTAAAAAGTTGCTTATTGATGTATCAACATTTTTTACACCACAATAGTCGTGCAAAACCTTCATTAAAGGGCCACTCTGGCAAAAACACATTTTTTCCTCACTTGATTGCCTGAAACACTCTGGAGGTCTCCTCTGTGTATTGCAGTCACTTCTCTGCACTGCAGCTCCCTGTCTGATTCTTATCAGGCACCATCTTGATGGGGAGATTTTTCTGCTTTCAGTTTCAAATCAATCCCATTATGCATCAGCACAGCATTAGCTAGAGGTTGTACCATCTGTGTCTGCTAGCAGAACAGTTTAATTACCATTACCTTCTATACATATCAGTAAGCTGCAGACCATAAGTATACAGTTATGGGGATGAGTGATGATCTCCTCTATTGCACCTGTGTGGCAGGAGCTGTGTGATCATCATCACTAACTGTGTCTGTGTCCCCCTCTAGGCAGTTTGTGTGGTAGGGTCCATGTAAAGGCATCCCAGGAATTTAGAAATTAACAACAGATAGCATTACTCCAAGTAAATCTGAACTGGTCAGAATTAACATCATATGACCATCTGAGCAGAAAGAGGATGGAAGTTTTAGATAGAAAGGAATAACTAATCAAGGTAACATGAGCTCACTTATATACTATATGCCGGGGGAATAGCTACATAATGAAGGGAAAAAAATCACTGGAGCAGCCCTTTAATTCCTCCATAGTGTACTAATATATGTGTTACAGGAGGCATCCATATCATCTCCTCCTCCTTTTTTCCTCTGCATTTTTCTAGTGCATGTGAAACAGTAAGTTTGGAAAAACATGTTGGCCGTGTTCAGAAGATAGCTGTCAGCTGAAATGGTATTTGGCAAACAGCTATCTTCCCAGCTGTCCAAGAGACATACATGTACGTTATTTCAATAGGACATAGATAAAGGGCAGCTAGACATACCAGTCTTAATGTGAATTAAAAGATTGTATAAATTATCTTCAGGATAGACCATCAATAATTAAAGGGGTTTCCAGGGAGAATACTACTGATGATCTATCCTCATTGAAATTGATGTGAGCTGTGCCTGCACTTACAAGCGTCGGCCACTACACAGAGTTCGGTTAGGAGACTTCCACTCCGACCTCTGTATATTTGCGGCACTAACATAATGCGCCTGCTCAGCTGATCGGTCGGGTCCTGAGCGATAGACCCCAGACAATCAACTATCTCAGGATAGGCCATCAGTAGTATTCTCCCTGGAAAACCCCTTTAATCGCTGGGAACCTACTGCTTGGGATCCCTAGTGATCACCAAATTACCTGACCTGCTGTCAGTGCAGTGGGCCGGACATGCGTCATTAAGGGATGGCAGATGAAATGCCCCAGCTGGCTTTACTCCTATTGAAATAAATGAGAACTGAAAAAGCTATTGCACTTCCGCGCCCATCCCTGCTGTTGGAGGTGGAAGTTCCAGAAGTACTCCCATTTCCCGTTTCAGCTCCCATTGATTTTAATAGAAGTGAAGCCAGCTAGGGCACTTCTTTTGCCATCCCTTATGATGCTGTCAATGCAGCGGGTCGGACGATCAGCTCATTGCCGGTGATCCCAAGCGGCAGGTCCCTGGCCATTACTATTGATGACCTAGATCATCGATAGTTTTTGCCTAGAAAACCCCTTTAAAATCCACCCTGTATGATTTATTTTTACAAAACTGTAGGTTTGACAATGCTGAAGTGTAATGGGTAGGTGGGTATATTCTCAGCATATGTTGGCACTATTTAGATGACAGGAAGTCAGTATGTTACATAAAGACACTTGGCACATGGGTGTTGTGCAAAAAATCAGTTACTGATGTAAGGGCTGGAAAGTTGACTAATGAAATCAAAATGCAGACGACAGAAGGAGCTGTTCTATTGCTCTCATGTCAAAGTCTGAGTTAAGCTGCAGTAGTTCCAGTACTTCTATGTAGACTGCTGTAAATTTGCGGCCCTAGATATACGCCGAGTGAACAATGACACCCACACCTCCCCCCGGCGTTACTGGCATGTTGTTTTTCTCCTTCAGTTGCTTCTATAACCAAACAAGAAAAAATGCATTGGCGTGCCAAGACTGTTCTTGGATATTTACTCGTGCTCCAGGATTGGAATAATCAGGAGTTGTGCAACCCCGGCCTCTCACTCTTTGTATTTAGTTGTCCATTCTTTCCGCTGGTCATTGTGTTTATCAGCACTATTTGATTTGTCTCCACGGCTGCCGATGGTCTTCTAATTTACAATCTCGGTTATGGACAATTTCTTGCTTCGCTGTCTGGCACCTCAGTTAGCTATTTTAAGTCTGCCTGTTTCCTGATACTTTCCATTTATAAATGCCTGAATTTTTTGTTTTTCCATATTTATCAGTAAAAAGCTGAAACCTAAAGTAGCGCCAGGGAAATCATAGCAACAGTTTGGCTGGGTGCTAGAGAATAGCTTGTTTTCCCACAGTTATTCTGTCATACATTATTCAACATAATATGTTGTGTTTAATCACAAAGTTACACGACACTAGAAATTACCGTATTTTTATGACTAGAAGATGCAGTTTTCAGCACAATAAAATCATGCTGAACAGTGTCTAAGCTTTATCGTCTAGAGGCAGGGGGGTCTGATAGATCCAGAGCCCCCTGACCGCTACCTTAATCATCCAGCAGTGCACTGATTGATCATTGGGAGAACTCTGCAGCCATACATACCAGGGGTGCATACTAATAGTTATTCTTAAAGGGAAGCTGTCGTCAACTATACACACCATAAACTAAGGCTGGGCTCACATGAACGTATCTGATTCTATGATATGAATAGTATATGATCCTATGATATACACGTGCGGCATGCAGCTAGTACGCAATGACATTTTTGTTGTAGACTAAGTCAACTAATAGGTGTTCTAAACTTAGACTAGACTGTCTTAAAACTCAACAAATTGATCATTCAGTAAGGCCGCCTGCAGACGGCCGGGTCGGATCCGGCTGTGAGAATTCTCGCAGTGGGACCTGACCCGAGCGCCTGCAGAGAGCACCACAGACTCACCCGCATCCGCAGCTCTAGCTCTTTCATGTGCCGGATGCCGGGCAGCTGGCCCATGCGCAGAGCGGAGCTGGCGGCCGGTGAGTGACGTTTCTGTGTGGGGCTCTGCGAGCCCCGCATAGAATTAGAGCATGCCGCGGTTTGTTTTCTGCACGTGATTTTGCGCAGACAAACCGCGGCCGACTGCATAGGATTGCGTGCTGTAATGCAATCCTATGCAGGCGTGTACGGGCGGAAATTCTGCGGGGAATCCCGCCGCGTACTTTCCACCCGTCTGCAGGCAGCCTTAAGCTATTGTAATAAATCTGGCACATTTTAAGATGGTCTAGTCCAAGTTTGGAATTTTAGGCAGTATTAGTAAATAAGCCCCACTGACTTTGTCAGCGAACACTGCAGGAATGGGGGACCTGGTGAGTGTGAGACACAGTTCCTTGGACTCCCTGTCACTTAAGCTATAAGCAACATGACTCCAGTGAAATGTTTTTTCATTCAGTAAGTAATTAAAGCCCCAGTATCTATACATTAGCTAGTTTTACCTTTCTATCTGAATCTTCCTGGAGTTATTCTCTTCAGTTGGGTCATTTCATTCTGATCACCTGAAAATTTCTGGGCTTTATGGTCTCTCAGAAGTCAAATTTGAAGCAACCATAATTGCTATGTAATGACATTACAAGAACTGTATCACACAAGCTGTTCATAGGAGGAGGGGGGGGGGGGGGGTTACAGAAACTCTTGTCACAGTTATTGCTGATGATTAAAGACTCCTTACACGCAGTTCTAATGAAGGGGATCACAGATCATGACTGTATAATTATGGTTTGCAGTTTAATTAGGTGAATATAGGATACAAAAGGTAATGGCAGTGTCCTCCCGGCAGGCAAAGATGGGTCTGGCTCTAGCTGTGCTGAGGCATCATGGGATTGTTAGCTGAACAGTAGGAAATTGAGCAGGGAGAAATCTCAGCATCAAGATTGCATTTGATAAGTATCAGACTGGAGGATGCACCACATGGATGTGACTGCAATATACAGTGGAAACTTCCATAGTGTGACAGGCAATCAGGTAGGGATAGAAAGGTGCTTTCACTGGAGTGGCCCTTTAATAATTACTGCATCTATTTCTAACGCTGTAGCCTCTGTAATAAAAGGAGGAGAAGAGGAGTATGCCGTTTTTTTAACTGATCAACAATGCCAAATCCACAAACAAATCTGCACCAAATCGGTACTGGTTTGCAGTTATGGAATTTGTTGCAGATTTGACGCAAAAAGTCCAGACTGAATTTCTGCAGCAAATCCGCCCTTCGTGAACATACCCTTAAAGTCTAACTTAAAGCGGGGTTTCATGTATGTGTTTAAATTCCTCTATTATTTGGTTCATAGTTAAAAAACTCCATAGAACTCACATATTTATGTAGAAATGGTGTTCTGTCCTGTGTATTGTTTCTCGTCACGCAAATTGAAATGTGAACCTTATCCATGAAAGTCCTTGGATCTATGTTATGCACATTGCCCCTAAGTGATTGTGTCCTGTTAGCAAACTCATTGTCTATACAGAGGAGACTTTTTTCAATGGCAATGAATGTCTCAGAGATGAGGGGTGACAAGGTAGTTGGGTGTTGTTTATTCCTAGATCTTGATTTTATAGTTGGGAACGGGGCACTGAGGAAGTTTCAGTATGACACATTCATTGCTACTAATAATGAACAATGAGCTGCAAGGCCAGGAAATTGTCATAGCCATGAATCTGCAGCAGGAATGTTCTAGTACACATCCCCGGCACCTCATTATATTCAGATTCCTTCCTATAATAGTAAAGTTTTCTGACTACACCAGCTTTACAATTCTACTTTAGGCCACAGTCTTCAAATATCCCCCTGGATATAGACATTATCACTTTAAATAAAACTATATTAGAGGGATTATCCAACATTTAAAAATTGATGACAACTTGTCCCATTCACTTCATTGGGACAAGCCTCTAGTACTCAGAACAGCCCCTATAAATAACAGTGTTCTGAGTATTAACAGGTTCATGCTTAAATGAAACAC
This sequence comes from Eleutherodactylus coqui, assembly GCF_035609145.1. NCBI lineage: Eukaryota > Metazoa > Chordata > Amphibia > Anura > Eleutherodactylidae > Eleutherodactylus > Eleutherodactylus coqui. The sequence goes on from NC_089844.1 coordinate 96,079,014, forward strand.
TACTTCCGCATTCAGCTGGTTGCTAGGGGATTCCATGACGTCAGTAATGACATCATAGGGATTCCCTCTGCAGACTGGGGCTAGGGAACATACAGAGAGGACACAATGTGTGTCTTATCTACATATCTATGAATATAGATCACTAGTAACAGTAGTGATCTAATGGATTGTTACAATTACATCATTGTTTACCAGTGACCTTTATGTAGGGACAGCAGGGAACACACAGATAATGTATTCCCTGCTAACCTGTGCTCTGGAATAAAAAATAAGTAAATACAGTAACATAAAATGCAAAAAAAGGTAAATAAAAATAAAGAAAATGGGCTACATGTTCTGTGAATCATACCCCCGGTAGTCAGGCGTCTGCAGAAAGTCTAGTCACGGTCTCCAAATTATCTAATATGACTCTGCAGAGGTCTGTGTGTAAATTCTCAAAAGGTACAGAATTTCTGGAACCATTCTTTTATGGAGGATGGTCTAGTATTCTTCTTTTTGACTGTCACATGTCTTATCTTTCATTTTTACTCTCTTTTCTTTTTATTTACTTGGTTTGTATTGTTATCTTAGAAAATTAATAAAACTTGGAATGTTAGAAAAAATATAAAAGGAGAAAAAAGATAAACAGTAAAAAAAATATAAAAAGCTGCCCTCCCCTCAAAAAAGTGTGCCCCTCACCAAACCCCATACACCAATTTTAGACATTCTGCAGTTTGCATGAGCATCAGGTGCTCATGCATTAATATGTTCCTGTCACACAGAATGTATATTACACCAAACATGCAATAATTACCCCAGCACTAATTTTATTCTGTTCTACCCTGACCCTAGGTAGATTTGCGCTTTTACTTAAAAGCTTTCTGTTTTTTGGAAGTTTATCATTCAGAGGCTGCAGCTAAAGCTAAGGGAGGGAAATACATTAAAAGCCAAAATAGTCTTTTCGTTTTTGCCGCTATAGTGACCACAGCAATGCAAATATTTGATATCATCATGCATGCGAGAATTAGCTGATTAATTTTTGGGTTAAATATTACTAATTGCACTAAATACCTTAAAACAATGTGGGGAAATGAGGAAATACTGGAATTTTTTTTCTATTTCTGACCATTTCTCCCAAGAGGTCCTACAGAATTAATCAATATCCACTTCAGTTTTGAATAATAAGAAAGCCCCAGGTATCCTTAAAAAAAGGAAACAAAACATTTTGGGGTACGTAGAGACAAAAAGAAAATCACCTTTAAAATGCAGAGTTTCACAAGGTGAAAATTTGCTTTAGACACGAAGCCACTGGCGTAACTATAGAGGGTGCAGAGGATGCAGTTTCACCCGGGCCCAGGAGATTTAGGTGGCCCATAAGGCCTGTCTTCTCAATATAGGGAGCCCAGTACTATGAATAAAACATTATAGTTGGGGGCCCTGTTACAGGTTTTGCATTGGAGCCCAGAAGCTTCAAGTTACGCCTCTGCGTTAAGGAGTTAAGAGAAGTTGGGGGACCCCAAGCTAAACTTTTGCACCCGGCCCCATGAGCCTTTAGCTACACCCCTGCATGAAGGTCCAAACACCTCGCGAATGAAAGACTTAAAGTTATGATATCTTTATTTTCATTCTAACTATAGTTATATACCTTCATATATATTTTAAGGTTTATGTGTTTAGAAGTTGATCGATAAGCTGCAAATCTTATTAGTGAATATATAAGGGTTCTTTCACATGAGCATTTTTGGTGGAGACAAAACCAAATGGAAACCTGGTCAAACCGGGTCCAAAGTTTGCATCTTTGCACTCTTATTCAAGTCAATGGTTCCATTGTGGGTTCTATTTGAATACTATTTCCTGGTAGCCAAATGGAAACCCCTGCTGGAAGGTTCAATAGAGAACTTTAAGGCCTCATGTCCACGGGGAAAATCAGATCCGCTGCAGATTCTACATGTAGAATCTGCAGCGGGTCCCTCCTGCCCCGCGGACATGAGCGCCGAAAATAAGAATTTAAAAGTATTTACCATCCGGCGCGGGCGGAGAAGATCAGCTGTTCCTCACGGCCGGATCTTCATTTTCGGCCGGCGGATGAATTCCTGACGCCGGCGGCACGTCGCCGGGCACATCCGCCGAGCCGAAGCAAGGAAGATGCGGCCGTGAGGAACAGCTGACCTTCCCCGCCCGCGCCGGATGGTAAATACTTTAAATTCCTATTTTAGGTCTCCCGCGGATCCGGACGGCTTCCATAGGCTTCAATAGAAGCCCGCGGGAGCCGTCCCCGCGGGAGACCCGCACGAAAATGGAGCATGGTCCGGATTTTTCCATGCTCCATTTTTTTTTAAATCCCTTTTATTGACGATCCGCGGGTATTTATCTACCCGCGGGTGGTCAATGCATCCCTATGGGATGCGGATCCGCATGCGGGAGATCCGCTGCGGATCTTAAATCATATTTTGCCCGTGGACATGAGCCCTAAAGCTACGTGAATATAGCCGACATTGACAATAACACCAAATTCACACACCAGTGGCCATTGTCACACCGGCAGCCATTCCTATCATGCAGTATTTATGGCTTTTCTCTGTATTACAAGCTGTCGGTTGCCTGATCAATAATCCTGCTTAGGTAAACAATATTTGGGGAAATTGAGTATGTTTTAGGAGAAGGTAGTTTTAGTGTTTTTGTGTCTACCACTGTTTTATTAAACACAATGTGGCTGTTGATATTTTATGCAGCTGAAGTTCTGCTGCTCTTATATGCACCTCAGTCTATTAATTTTTTAGCCACATTATATGTAATTAATATTAATAGAGCTGTTCATATTTTGAGGGAGGTGAGTGCAAGCTGCAATAGCGAACAGTTTATTTCTTATTCTATACAGTTTGCAGCACACATCCTCTCAGCCTCTGACATATGAATAGTTACAGAGAGGTTGACTTACCCTTGAGAAGAAAAAAAGTGAATTGCCTGTTCAAGTTAAGTTGACAAATTAAGAAAGAGAACAGTATTGCTGAGCAGGCAACATATAGACAAATCTACATGATAAGGGATTTGGCTGACCCTGTGTTATTGGAAACTGTATATTTCTTCAAGGTCCAGCTTATAGCCTGTGGTATTTCATGCACCTCCAAGAATGTAACTGGATGTCTTTCGCTCAACATAAATTTAGATCTAGCCAAGGCCAGTCTACTTCAGAGACAAGCAATTTCCCAAAAGTTTGGGAACTTGTACTTGTTTTAGTCGAGTAGATTTAAAGGTATCCTTCTCTTTCCTCGTTTCTCATTACAAATCATCTTGCACATCAAGTCTACATTTCCCATCCCGGTTTATGCACTTCATAAAATTCTGGCAGGCATAATGGACAAAATATTTGTAGACAAAGTTTGTTTGAAATTGTGTTTGAGATCTTCAGCTGCTTGACCTTTCGCAGTCTTAGAACACATTAATGGCTCATGTTTATGAAGTGCATAAGAGAAGTGAGGATATTTTTTAGGGGGTTTTGTGTGGTCATTAATCCCAAGCAGCTCAGCACATTGCGAGATAAAATATGTAGTACATGGCCAATTTGTTCAGTTAAATAAAACAAATAGTAGATCATTAAATCCAAAGCACCCTACCACCCATATCTTCTGGATGGTACTTATACTTTTGACATACTGTATCAGACAGAGGATGTGATACTATAATTTTGGGGAATTCGGTAAAGCATAAGATGATGGCATTGTCTAAGTGTGTTTGGCAAATGTGTGTTGTATTGACTGGTGGGCACCCCTTTTCTTCACCTACAATGTGTGCATGAAAGACAACCATTGTAATTAAGTTTTTCCTGTTCTGCATTTGTAAATCAGACCTGTTTGGTTTATGGACTATTGTTCTGATGACTCTAGGAAAAAATCCCCACACTTTTGTATGATTTCTATCACATTTCACTTTCTCCTTAAAACGTTGGGCTGGGCTTGTGTAATCTGAAAAGTGTTTTTTAGGTATTTACTATTGATAACCTATCCTCAGGATCAATAGTTGATTTCGAGGATCTACTGCTTGAGGTCGAATGTGTCATTGGGGTTGGAGACAGAAGTGTAATAGAAAGACTTGCCTTACATTACACTTATGACTCCACATTGGGGTCGGAGCAGAAAGTGTAATAGATGTCCTCACTGTCACTGAGGTCAATGGATGCAAAGCCTTTCTATTAAACTTCCGGCTCCGACTCCGATGATGATTTTCAGCCCCGCTGCACTAATGGCAGGCCAGAAAATCAGCTGGGATCCTGAGGATAGGTCATCAAAAGTAAATGCTTGGAAAACCATTTTAAGATTATAAATGCATGCATTTCTTATTCTTATAGATTAGTAGGAGTGTTTTATAAATAAAAATGGAAAAGCATTTAAAAGCATGTGTGATTTCTCTTGATCTTAGTCCTCCTACATCCCACCTAGCAACGCTCTTCTGTGTCTCTCCACCAGGGGGCACCCTTCTACCAGGGAGCGAGCCCACAGTGGATACGGTGTCAGTGCAGCCCATCCCAGTCTACTGGTATTACGTTATGGCAGCAGGAGGCGCTGTTCTGGTGCTGGTCTCCGTCGCACTAGCCTTGGTGCTCCACTACCACCGCTTCCGCTATGCGGCCAAGAAGAGCGACCCAGCCATCACCTACAAAACCTCACACTACGCTAATGGGGCACCTCTGGCAGTGGAGCCTACCTTAACTATAAAACTAGAGCAAGATGATCCCGATCACAGTTCACGTTGCTGAGGGCGATATGGACGCTGGATCTAGACTTAAAAGACTCAAGAACTGTTGGCTCAATTTGCACTTTTATTCTCCCTTTCCTTATAAACCCAACAATACTTTGTTCTGCATATTTTTGAACTCATAGACATCTCGACCCCTCTTGACTGTCTCTAAAATCTAATGCTGCATCTTGGAATATGTTTAAGATAAAGGGGCAATGCCTTTTAGAACCTGAATGCTCTTTATTTTATTTTCAAAGACAATTATTTTTCCAAGTTTTACTTTGAATTTTCCCCCAGATGGAAAACAAACATTGCCTGAAAACATAAAGGAAAGTTTGTAAGAGTGTACATACATACATATCTATATCCCTGTGTGTATGAGATAGCATGTAAGTAGTGGTGAAAACCACTAATGAAATTAGGCAATTAAAAGAAGTGTATTTCAGTGAGCTCACAGACACTTGTGCCCCTGATCATGTGACTAATGCCATTGAGTACTACATATGGTAGAGCCCAGGATGGAAGAACATTGGGGCCAAATCTATAATGTTTGTGAATGTTAATGTACATTTACTATAATGCATATTTAATGTTATTTTGCTACTTCTGAATCCTTATTTCCCAATACTCCCTACAGGCTACTATTTAGAGAATTTTCCTAGCAAGAGTTAATTTACTTACATGATTGTGCCAATTTTTCAACTTGTGCTTGAGGAAAATATCTTTAAAACCTGATAGCCACATTAACAAAATACAATGTTACCGGAGGAGTAATGGGAAAAATGTCAGTACTGTAAAGCTCACTGCAGTACATTTTTAGACAGCTTATAGTACATATATGCAATTACAAAAACATGAGTTATTTTTAATTTCTCAAAAAATGTTCTTTTTGTAAGTTTTCAAAAATCCATTTTGCTTAAGTGACTATTTTTATGGCCTCACACAATACAGAATAATACCCTTTGACCTGTTTTCAAGACAGGAGCCGTGAATAGAACATAAGTAGGGTAAAGTATAAAAATGACTGCAAAGTAAAGTACTAGTATCCCGCAAGAAAGTGAAGGTTACTAGAGATGAGCGAGCTTACTCACTAAGGACAGTTGCGTGAGCGAGCATTGTCCTTAGCGAGTATCTCCCCGCTCGGAAGAAAAGGTTTGGCTGCCGGCGCGGGTGACAGGTGAGTTGCGGCAGTGAGCAGAGGGTAGCGGGGGGAGAGAGTGGGAGAGAGAGATCTCCCCTCCGTTCCTCTCCGCTCTCCCCCGCAGCTCCCTGCCCGCCGCTGGCAGCTGAATCTTTTCTTCCGAGCGGGCAGGTACTCGCTAAGGGCAATGCTTGATCGAGTAATTGCCCTTAGCGAGTATGCTCGCTCATCTCTAAAGGTTACCCAATGAAAGCATGTAACTGAATGTTTACCTTTTAGAACACGACTATTTCTTCTCTGCACTTGTCTTTATACATTACCCCAGGTATATTTCACCTACTGCTATCCTTGATTATAGTTAGAGGAGCTGCACCTACATGTTCAGATCTTTACGGCCATTGGATGTGCACCTCAATACTGAAGTACTGGATTACTGAATAATTTCCTTTATAGACTATTGGTTCATTTGATTCTTACCTCACAGCCATCTTTGATTGGCTCTATTTGCCCAGTCTATGAATGAAGTGATTTTTGCTTAATGTATTCAGAGCCTTTGTATATCACTTCATTATTTAATGATTACTGCCTTATCTAGTCATTGCTTTGTATCATTAACACAATGTAATTAAATCTATGTGGTCATTGCCATAAAGCAATATCTACATTAGGTTCACGAGTAGGAGTAAAATTGCTACATAGAGGTTATTTTGATTTATCAAAAGCAATCAACGGCCATTGTTCCATTTCCCGCAATGGACAGTACCAATGGGACATCATTTGTTCAAAACAAGATAGTGGGTTAAATTACTTGTATATGAACACTTGTTACTCTTCCTCACCCTCCTGTCTTTTATGCCATTTTTTAAGGAAAAATGGGCAAAAATGACAGCTATTTTTTTCTTTTCTAAAGCAGAGGGGCAAAGGATAGAAAGTGGCCAGCAGACCTGTTTGTAGTGTTCTTCAAATAATAGCTCAGCTGGTAAAGAGATACCTTCATTTATTTCAAGCTGTATTAGGTAAATGGTGGCTGCTACAAATTCTAGGAACCCTTGCTATGCGTCACCTTTTGATTTTAACTCACTTTGCTTAAAAATACAATCTACTAAAACAATGAGTAGATTTATATGTTAAAGTTCCTACACTTTGACAGAGTTAGAAATATTACATACAGTATTTACATCTGTGGCAAATTTGAGTGTAAATTTTTCATCTTTATGATGAGAGACTTCAAGCTATGGTATCATCTAATGGAATCACTAAGGAGAATTCCTCTACGTCCAGGAAAATAGGAATAAAGAAGACCTGTCGGTTCTCCTGACTTGTGTTTTAGTCATTTTTGTGACCTCCCCATTGTAACAATTCCTAGAATGTCTTTCCTTATAACTCTGTATTGTGCCATTATACTCTTATTCATCTTACAAGTTTAGGAATAAACTGACAGCTGAGTATCATCTTTTGGGTTGTGACCCTACGCAATCTAACGCTGGTCAATCAGTGCAAACAATGCCAGTGCCAGACAAAGGAAATGTTAACATCCAGTTGTCAATTTATTCTTAAGTTTCTACTTTTACAAGGGCCAACTCTTGGCCGAAAAATCGTTCAAACAAGCGATTTCCAGTGATAGTCATCCCATGTAAAAGTAGGACCCAACAGATTAATGAGCAAGATCTTTCATTAGTTGCTAGTCACTTTGTTTCAGCTCTCTGAAATGAAGCAACTAATGAGCGACTTCTCGCTCAATGTAAACAGGCAGTCGTTTATCTACGAATGACTGCCTTTTCACTGTGAATGGTGGGTGGCTGGAAGAGGTCTTCAGAATGCTCTGCCTATATATTGAATGACTATCACTCCTGTGTTAAAGCAGAGGATGGTTATCTCATGTAGAAGTACCCGAAGAGGAATAACAGAAGAACGGCACAATACAGAGTTGTAAGGAAATTGTCAGTTCATGGATAATGCAAGTATTTACTAAAAACAGACATGTCAGGAGAGCTTGCAGGTTCTTTTTAACACTTTAGGGCTATGTTCATGGTTGTATTGAATGTTCCACTTGGAGCCTCTGATGCAGATGCAGCACAAAATATTAGACAAAATAGCACATGATGGGAATCTGATGGACCCCATTGTATCTTATTTCAATCAGCATAAAACTATCGCTGGCTTTTCGTTCCATGTAAATGTTTCCGGCTTAGCGCTTCACATAGAAGGTGAAGTGCTCAGGAAGAACCCAGCGGTGAAGTCTGTCTAAACGCTCTGCACAAGCGCTAACGACCTTAGCGGTGACGTCAATGCTCGTGCAGTCATTTAGCCGACTGTCGTCCCATGTAAAAGGGCCATTACTCATGGGCTGCCTCTGGTTTTGCAGTTCAGCACCATTCAAGTGCACATAACTGAGCCAGACACAGCCCATTGACCAGAATAGCACTTTCTCTGAAAAAAAAAGCACACTAGGGCAACATTTACTTAGACCAGTTTTTACATGCTGATATTCGATGTCTATGCTGCCGGATACGAGCGACCAATTGATTTAAAAGTCGCAAACCAAATTTTCTCATCTGGTGGCACCTCCAAGCTGCAGTAGGTGTTTGCTATAATGTACACCAGTTTGCAGTGTAGATTGCAGTCAATGTAATAGGCTGCATGCAGCCATCCCTCCTAAAGCCAGGCCTCACTCGCTTTTTGAAAAAGTGTAGAGTATAAATGCTCCAAACGCACATGTTCTCAAATGGCGAATTTTAGACACTAGAAACCTCCTTATCAGGGCATAGTAAATGAATCCCACTGTATTTCCTAGTCTTGTACCTCACTATTTGTTTAAGCACTACTAAAACATGACTAAAATATGCCATGGAGGTTACCATTGCCTCTCTACAGCTAATCTTACCCATTGCCACAGCATGTCTTTACTGTATTTACAAAGTAAGCCAAAAATTCAAATCTTGGTACTGCAACTTTTTAGTTTTGGTCATACATTTCAGGAGAAAATCTCATTATTTCACATTTCAGATTAAGACACATCTATAATTGATGAGACACATGCACTTTTGTCATGTGTTTTTATTTATTTTTTGTAATGTACATAACAATTGTGGCTCACACATTTTGCAGTTTCAGTGTTAGTGGAGCTTAAGAACAATAAGTTTTACTTATTTTTTTAGGTAGCAAATGGGTGGCCTTATATGCTAAAGTGACATAGAAATGTATATTTTTTTTGTATCCATGCTGTTCTTTGGGTGTTTGAATGTATTTCTCACAGAAATGCTAGTATACAGTTCACTGCTGTGTATAATAATTTTGAGCCTTTTGTATTAGATTGGTTCTGTCCATTTAGCATTACTGCTAATTATTTTTCTGTGATGTAATGCGCACCTACTGTAAGTATGTGCCTAGAAGTTGAAATATTTTGTACATTGTAAAGTACCTGTATACCAGGAGGCAAATCAGGCAGTGTTGTGAGATAAAACGGAGACAAAAACTTTACCAGCTTTAAATTCCCCATGTTTCATCCACTTCACATGAAACAAAACTGTTTATTTTAAAGCAACCTAATGTTCACTGTTTCTTGTCGTGTTTGTGTTTTACTGGAGGATCCTTTATTCTTCCACTTTCTATATGTCACTGTTGTCCATCTGATGCCACATGGATGAGATAGGGTTCTCCAGTGTCGGACTGGGGTACACAGGGCCCACCAATAAAATTAATTCTGGAGGCCCCTTGTGCAGTTGCATGCAAATATTACCTGATTCACAAATTTCTTGCCGCTGAATTCCCCATCTACTTCAATAGAAAGGTGGCTGCATTTGTGTGCGGCCCTGTCTCCACTGAAGTATATCAAGAATGCAGCAGGCCGAAATTGAGAGACTCATTTACCCAATATGTGCACATACTGTGTGCAGCTTGGATGGGAGGTTGGGGCCCACTTTGGCTCAGAGCCCACTGGGGGATTCATCTGTTCCCTGTGGGCCAGCTGGAGCCTGGGATCCTCGATGTCCTTCTACAGTCCCGAGCTGCCTCTATAGGCTTTCTTGTGTCACATAGCCTAAGATCTAAGTAGGTCTCATCATGAAAACACTTGGACAACATAGCAGTGCATGGAAGCCAGTTGTTAAGTCTATGTATGGTGATTACCAATATTCTTCAGGGATCTATGTTGCAAGAATTAATTCTCATGATCCATTTAGTCTGTTGTCACGCCAACTTGCTGCACAACACATTATAAACCCATTTAGCATGAAAGTGGTTCTTACAAAATGGCTTCCTTCCGGAGCCGTGTTTTTGTACGGAGACTTTTTTCGTAAAGCCTAATTACAGGAGGAAATTTGTTGTATGTGTTTTAAAAATCACATCAGTCCTAAAGTGTAAGTGTAATTACGCTGCTAGTTTTCTCTTGTCTGTTTAATCGAACAGCAGTATCTAAGGCTTACCATCTGTTGCCACATGCTTAGAACAAAGTTCTACAATTGTAAATAGCATTTACTGTTTGACTCAAATGAAAAATAATATATATGTACACACGAAAAGAAGTAACCAGCTGCATTGTGCACAAATGAGAAGACTAAACAAAAGGAACAAATACAACAAGGCACCTTTTGGCCCTGAGTTTCCTATTTTTTTGGAAAGTGTTCCTCATTAATGTGTTTTTCTTCTACATCTTTGCTGCCTTTTTAGATGCTTGTGTTGTTGTTGTTGATAACATTTGAAAGACGTGCATAAAAGACAAAATATCATGAAATGTATGTTCTCTTTCCTAAGTAATGTAAAGTCTTTTTTCTTTTCCGTGTTTGTCATGTTGCTGTCTGGTTCTGAAGGGGTTGCTTTAAAACATTTTACAAATATAATTATTGAGGCCTATAATACACAAAAAACTATTTGGACTTTATATTTAGTCAAATGCAGTTTCTTTGTGGGGAAAAAAAACCAAAATGTACTAAAAAAATAGTTTTTAAATATGCCTTGTGGCAAGAGGGAGATCTTATGGTCCTTTATTAAAGGGATAATCACATTGATAGGAATCTGTACAGAACTATCTCTGAGTAAGGCATAAGTCAGTGGCCACTTGTTACCTCTGAGCCAGACGCCAAAACACGTCATTCGGATCAGCCAAATAGTTGTCCAAGGACGGATATACACAGTTTGAAAAATTGGAGAACAAAATTATTAACATAACTAAAAAATGGAGAAAGGAAAATCTCACCCTATCCCACTAATACAGGAAAGCTTGCCTAAAAGCAGGGCAATCGTCCTGACGAGGGTGGTCCCATGTCTGGAACCTAGAGGCTACCTAGACTGTCCCTAGGTGGTCAAAAGAGGTGACAATTGACAGATGTTAATCACAATAGTCACAGCAACACTAGGAAGATGATGTATTAATACCAAGTAATCAGTATAAAGACTGAGGATTTATCTGACAGAGTTACACCAGGAGGATGTGGACCGGACCAGAACTCCACCATGAGGAGGGGAGTTGGAGCCAGAATATATACACTAAGTATAGTGACTGATTGGCAGGCTGGGGATGTCACTGCCGACCAATCAAACTCCACATCAGCAGATGAATGATCACTCATTGGCTTCCGTGCCATAACATCACTCTTCTATTTACTTATACAAAAATACCATCTTCTATAATGGCTGGTGGCCCAAGATTTACCCATGGTTGCCTAACATTCATTCCTCATAAAAGAAGCAACAACTCCTTAAACCAATATTCATTAGTAGTAGACAATTTATAATCATAATAGACCTTTTTTTAAAATTTTGGTCATTGGCCAACTGCACTTCAAAGTCCTGATCCAGATGGTTATGGGTTTCTCAGTCATGGTTCTGTCCTTTATACTCTTGATACAGGTTTTATATCAATGTGATTTTGTGCTCTGATTGAAGGCACTGCCCTTAAATATAAGACCACACCATAATTTTTATCCATGTTTCTACCTGTTAATTATTTGCCAACAATTGGGCATGGAGAATGCTGTTCTTTATCTATATGCTGTATAATGTTCTTTTCTATGAAAACCCTGGTAAAATCACTATTGGAAAATATGATATCCAATCATTTCCTCCCTCCCCTTTATAATTGCGCATTTCTTGCTTTGTCCTCTGCCTGAGAATGAAAGAAAAAAACTTATGGAAATTTGAAACTTATTTGATCATGTGCTGTGTGGAATGTAATTAAAGGATAATATTTTTGTACAAACATCTGTTTCTCTTTACTTACCATTGAAAATGGTTTGGATAAATGATGCTGGCTTTCAAGCACTTAAACAAATTCACAGCTTTTTGTGTTCCCCATCATCCTCTCTTTCTTCTGGTATCAGCATTTTGCTTACTGTCTTGAAGTTTCAATCAGTCTGTCACCTGAGACGACAATGATGGTAGTTCCGGGATTTTACTAAAGTTGCTAAGTGCTAAATTGCCCGAATGTGATTATAATGACGATTGTCCTCTCTCTGGGGTAATCAACAAAATGGGACATCATTTTCCCTTTCCCTAAAGGGCAGAAGTAAGCAACACAATCACACTGGTGTGCATCAGCAGCTTAGCAGAAATTTATATTGATGATCTCACCAGACTTAGTTTCTCAGCTGGTGCAGTGTTTTTGTATTTTGGATAAAACGGTATGTTTTGTGGAAAAAGAGCAGAGGTCAGACGGGAAAAAGTGCTGGAAGTTGCCGCACTGGATGGGATATAAATGTTCTTCTCTAAGAGCCACATGTTCCCTGTGACCCCAGATTTAGCTATATCACGTAGAATGCAATTAGGTAATCCGATATAACAGGATGAAGGGGTATGTAAATGTTTATAGGATTAAAACTCTTACTTGGCTTTGACAATAGTATAACTGAGCATGACCAATTTTATGTAATTGATTTTTTTTACATATTGGTCCATTTGTTAATTAGTCATTTTTAAGCAACAGAAAGCTCTGTCTGGTATAATGCTGGAAATTGTAGCCACTTATACTAATCCGGTATGACTCTGATGCATGTTGGCTTTAAGCTTTTATTCACATGTGTTTACAAAAAAAAAAAAACCTGAAACAAGGTAAAGGCCTGCAAATCGTAAAAAAACCTTGGTTAGGAGAAACTGTGTGGGTACTATCATATGTACCAACCTAACTGGTATGACATAAGCTAAACTTTACAAGTCTGATTTTGACTACTCTAAACTAATATGTTTATGTGGTTAAATAATTAGTAATTAGTGATGTGCAAAAAGTTTGGTTTGGTCCGAACTAGTTCAAACTCAACTGGAAGTTTACCAAAACCACTAAAACTGGTGCATAAAACTCTGAAAGTGTTATATGGGTCTTTTATGGCACTTAGGCAGTAGTATACACCAGTGTTTAGGACTAGTGTAGAGCGAACCAAACCAGTAGAACCATGTTTCATTTAGAACTTTAGTAAAATCTCAGTTTGAGTTTGCTCTGAACCAAACTTTTAGCAAAGGTCGACCTGAAACAAGTTTTACTGGTACTTTAACATTACCAACACTACTGGTAAAGTTAAAGACCCCTTAGCTTGTTTTCTAGACAAGTAACTTTGAACATCTAAACAATGTTAAATGGGGTGCTTCCTGGTACTCTGTCTTTATGGCTCTATAAAATCTAGACATGGCCTCTATAAAGCTGATTTGGGGAACTGTGATGAGACATTGGGTCCCACATGGAGAAAAGAAATCATACACAAATTTGTGGCAGACTGGTAACCAGTCATATGATTCTTTTTAGTTTCTAATCTGCCCCAGAGAAATCTGTAATTAGATTGGTTACCTTGAGCAGCATAGCCATTTTTTGTCTACAGTAGTCATACAACATATAAATGTTCATAGTTCTGTTAATAACATTACTGTTAAAGAAGCACTCAGGTTTTTTTTTAAATCCATTTCACTATCACTGATCCCTGCTGTGAAGAGTCCAGTTCTCATTCCCTGCAGGGTATTCTGGACTTTTCTTCCCACCTCCAGGTCACATGACCAGCAATCTGACAACATTCTGTGCCCTGCAGTTAATGGGGCAGATTTATGACAACTTTCATAAAGTCCTTCTTTATTAAATTGTTAAACTATCAGTATGGATTGTTATGCTGTCACTCTGGAGAACAGGAGCAAAATAATGACATTTATTAATCCACAAACAAATTGTAAATTAATAATTAGTTTGCAAAATGCTAAAACTAAACCCATTTGGACCTTTTTGGTAATAAAACCCATGTATTGGAGCTGTAACTTTTAATGACTTTTATAATGTATGCATTTTGTTTCTGAATCTTTGCTAAAATATTCTAACTTGTTTACATGACATCTAAAAATGTTTCATCTGTGCTTCTTTTTAGTGGATGTTCCAGTTATAAGAAATAATTATGACCTACAGGGACGTAGCTTTGGAGGGAAAATAAGTAAGAGACACTATTTTCTACTCTGTCTTCCTCTTGTCTTTTCTATTATATATTTTATCTTGTCTATTCTGTTATATACTATGTATTATGATATAATTTTTGATATCTGTTTGCTGTATTGTAGGTGACTATGAATCGCACACAACGTTTCCCACAAGTAATGTGGTAACTCCAAGATCTGACAAAGAAGAAAGTTGGCTGTATACTTTGGATCCAATTTTAGTGACCATTATTGCTATGAGTTCTCTTGGAGTCCTTCTTGGGGCTATTTGTGCTGGTTTGCTACTCTACTGCACATGCTCCTACACAGGTCTCTCCTCTCGTAGCTCTACAACTTTAGAAAACTACAATTTCGAGCTTTATGATGGAATAAAACATAAGGTGAAAATGAATCCACAGAAATGTTGTTCTGAGGCATGACAGAATGCTCTAGCTTAGTGATTTTGAACACTTGGTGACTCCCTTTTAGAAGTTTCTTAGCCATCAAATGTGGTGGCAATGAATTAGCTGTTTCAGCTGCTTTTCTTCATAAGGACACTGAAACTGTCTTACTACAAATAAACTGAAGGAAATTGATTGAGAAGAAAGGACAATTCTCACTTTCTACCAATGCCTCCCAAAACTCCAATGCCTCCCAGTTCTAGAGACCTGATGTATAACTTTTCGGACTACCCTTCAGATGACATATCTCTCCATGGAGGAGTGGTATAAATGGAAATCTCGTATCAGTGCTGTTAGTGTTGCCACTTGGACCTTTGGGAACCACAGTACTTTTAGTATCCCGAGATCAACTTCACCCAACCCCAAGTAAAGAGTTGCACGACAGCATCTAGACATGAGTAGAAGAGCCTTAAGATTAATTGTGATTCAGAGCCATTTTCTACAGCTAGGTCTGTGATGGAAGTGAGACCGTCATCTACTTGCGGTCTATTACAGTTTTTTGTTTCTTTTCAAAATGCCTAGAACAAAAGGACACATTTTTAAAGGGTTTTATATTCAGAGCTGGCTTTGATTGTACCTTTTATGTATTGTATGTTGGGTGGGTGGGGATGATTACAGTTCATGTATTGTTTTCTGGTGAAGCTTATTCAAGTTACATTTGACTCCTAAACTGCATTTGCTATCAATGTGCCGTAACCTGATTTATTAAAGTGCACTTCCCTCTAACAAATATTAGAGACAGCTTTTTAATGGGATGTTCAATTTTATACACCCATTTCTATGCTGCATTCCTATGAGCACTGGTTCAGCTGTAAAATGGCTGTCTTTTCTATATGAAGGAGAGAGAAGTACTTTAATGAAGCATCCAGTCATTTAATGTTCAGGTGAATTACAGAAAGAGTACAATGGACTATGGACATTCTGGTAAGATCATTTAGACTGCTGATCAATGTCTCGTGTTATTTCAGTTCCCTTGCTAAGGCTGTACTAGTGCAACTTCAAAATACATCTTCATTGAGTGACCCTAATAGGAGATTAACCCCCTCTTAGATTTTTCTGCAGTGAACCGTCTTTCTTCTAGCAGAATTTAAAAAGCAGAAGAAAAGTATTTCCTTGGGTTAATGTATTTGCAGTTTGTCATGCACATATTATGTAATATTAGCTTAATAGATATCCTCCATACTTCTGTAGATCACATATCATATCCTTTAATCATATCTTTCCTCCTATTTCCATCTAGTCTCCATCTGTTCCATGACCAAAATCTGTTCATCCAATGCATGACCTTAAGTATGAACAGCCTTAAAACATGCAGAACTAACTGGGTAGCAAAGCATGCTGGGAGTAAACTAAAAGCCACTTCTTAGCTGTGTCTGCCTTAACTATATGTAGCATAACTCATCAGCAATGTATTTACATGTAGTGGCCATGTAGCATTAGTTCATATGAAGGTAAATGGCATGCATTTATAAAGTTTATACCCCCTACAGGAGACATTTGGTTCAGTCATGAAGCATTTTAACTAAATCGAAGATTACGGGCAAAAACAATTGTTGACCTAGTCAATAGCCAATCGTCAGGAACCACCCGCTTAGGATCCCTGGCAATCAGCTGATCACCAGTCTCGCTGTCAGTGCAGCAAAGCCAGACATCATCAATGTGAACAGGAACAGAAGTGCTGTTGTGGGCTTCACTCCCATAGAAATGAATGGGAGCGGAAGTCGCTATTATACTTCCAAGTCCGACCCCAGTGTCAAAGGCGGAAGTGTAATAGTCACTTTAGCACCAACTGATTTTAATGGGAGTGAAGTCCATTATGGCACTTCTGCTCCCATCCCTGATGATGATGTCCGATCCTGCTACAGAGACAGCAGGCCAGACAGTCAGGTGATCACTGGGGATCCTGAGCAGAGGGTCCTTGGCCATTAACTATTGCTGACCTATGCTGAGGATAGGTCATCAAGAATTTGTTGCCTGGAAAATCCCTTTAAACACAAAACGTAGAAGTGTAAACGTTTCTATCATTCTTCTGTTCTTTCTCTAGGATCGAATTCCAGTTTTGGATTTGCTGCTGTGTGCTACCAATTGTGCCAATCTAGTTGCACATAACGAATTGGTACAATGAATAAAAAAAACATACAAACCCATAAATCAGTAATGAATTGTCACATTAGATTAGTACATGTCCATTACGTATTCTTTGGTGAATGCTCATTAAATAGCACTTAGTAGCAACTATAAGGGGCAATAGCTGCCATTTTTCTGGTTATTTTGGTGCCTAATCATTGACTTTCATTTGTAGGTTTGTATTTAAGGATAGTAATGCCCAGTTCATTGTACTGTGTATGACTATTCTTTGGTAAAATAGCAGAAACTAGTGTCTTATGCCTACGAAAAGCTGTTTTCTTGTTGTAATTTTGATTAAGGAAATAGGGGCTGTTTACATATCAGGAGCAGCTACATTCATAACCTTTCCTTTAAACATAGCCCTGTTTCCTACTTAAGTGCCTTGAATATTCGGAAGATGGAACTCATTATTTAATGCCATGATTTCCTGAGGGCCCTTTGAAATGTGAATGTGATCTACATGTTTAGGACTTGGTTTGAAAAACTAATGTAGTAAGTGTGTAGTTCCTGTTGCCAAAGTATGGATAGATATAGCCATTGGGTGATTATTCATACAGGACATAGGGGCATTGTTTTGTTTGTTCTAGTCTTCTCTAAAGACTTCCACTTCGTATATGTAGAAGGTTCCTTTACTTTTAGATTAATGGTGCATACTCTCATAATTATGGTTACAGACTTTTCCAATGCTTTACTGCCATCAAGTCACTAGAGACTATTGAAATGACAAAAAACTCCCTTAAATAGTTCCTATACTTTGTACCATAGTGGAAGGAAAAGTGAATGTTGTGTTGCAGTTGCCAACTGTTCAGTGCCTCTTTAAGGTGAAAGTTTATGCCTAACGCATACAATGCAGCAGGTCAGAATTTTATTACTGTAGTAGAAAGTGCAACGTTTTTGATGTGTAAGGTTTAGGCTAAATTCACATCTGCGCTAGGGATTCTGTTATGGGAACAGGACATTGGAATCCTCTAAATGAGTGGATCCATCTCATAATGGAACCAAACTGTGCTGAACAGACCCCATTGACTATATTGGGGTCCCTTCGGTTCCTGAACCTGTCCGGCATATGTACCCAACAAAAAAGTCCTGCATATATGACTTTTTCGTCTGGCATTTCATGCCGGATCTCCATCGGAGGCTCTAAACGGAGCCTCCGACACAGTTGTGAATAGAGCCTTACTTTTGTTAGCTTTTTGTACAAAAGTGACCTCTGTACTACCAGGGCAATTTACTATGCCCTGACCATTAGTTATACTGCTATCTGAGAATGTACTCAGACCTCCTAGTAGTTCTTCAGGACAAGGCTGCCATCCATGAATGTATCTCGTATTGTTTAACTGATGAAACCAGTAAGTTGTTCCTCTTGTATGAAGACTTTAATATCTTCGAACCATATAGTAGCAGAAGTACCCAGCTGTTAGAATAGTGCTATACTTTTCAATTGAGGTCTTATACACCAGTTTGTAATATCACAAAAAATTAATTTTATCTACAAGCACCAATATTACAAATCAACATGTTTCAGGGCACTTTTTAGCTAATCAGTTTTCTTAAACTACTCCTTGGAAAAGTAACTCAACAAGGTCATTGCATTAAATGCTTTTCTACCCTTTGCTTTATATCAGTGTTCCCCAACTCCAGTCCTCAGGGACCGCCAACAGGTCATGTTTTCAGAATTTCCCCAGTATTGCACAGATGATGTAATTATTGTCAGTGCTCAGACATTGCCACAGGTGTTCTTACCATAGGATATCCTGAAAACATGACCTGTTGGTGGTCCCTGAGGACTGGAGTTGGGGACCCCTGCTTTATATATTTCATTTCCGGGTGACTTTAGTAGGGAAGCCATATCACTCTGTGGTGGTTTGAGATGAGTATAAAAGGTGAATAGTATGAAATACAGAATGCCTAGATTATTAATCATTGGATATAATGGTCAATCATTATTATGGTTACCATTGCAAGGAAAACCAAGGAACTGGACTGTATGTATTTTAATGATATATGTATTTAGATGTACATAAGGGATAGATCAGGATGTAAAGCGTAAAAAAATTATTTTGACCAATGTCAATGCCTGATTTTCCAAATGGCGCCTATATAGTTATCAATGACATTGCAAACCAATCTGAATTTAAAATCTAATAGTCAGTAACTACTCATTAGATGCCAGTTATACAGTTGATTCAGTATTTCTCCATTGAAATCTCTAGCTCAGTTGTTTGCCGTATGGGTTACCTGCATAGCTATCCTTTGAGTTGGCTATTAAATATAGATTTCCGATTAGATGTTCCAAAAGTAAATCAAACTAACACATCCTATGATAATACAAAAAAAATATTTGGATTTCCAACCCAAAATTTTGTAAGAATACATTTATTTTCAAGAATGTTAGTAAATTTGTTCAGAATTTAAAGGAACATTCCACAAAAAGCTGATACACTGTGTTATCTCTGCTGTAGGACTTTAGGGGGCGGAGCATGATACACTACATGGATTTGGAGAACACCAATGAGAATCCCTTTGTGATGCACCTCCCTGCAGGCCCTGTACTAAGCAAATCATCATGTTTCAGTTATGTCTCAAATGTTCCTTTAATATTAAAACAGAAGAATACAATAAGTATTTTTGTAATTTTGCTACCATAGTGGGGCTCTAACTCTACATTGGAGCCACATTGCCTCACCAAAGGATAAGCAGATCTTTTCCGTGTTGTCCAACTATCAGATCCTGACTAACATTGAAATCAACAAAGGGCAAAAGCAGTGATGCAAATGTTGTCATTGTTCCACAAACGAGCTGCTTTTTTTTTTTTTATATACAAAATGACAAATATTGTACCCGGTAATGTAAACAGTCTTAATGAATGTGCACAGGGTTCATCAACCTCAACAGAGCAGCTACAACTTCATACAGGACAGTCGGAATGTTTTTTTGTATTGAAGGGTCTGATCTTACATCCATAATTTAAACTGTTTTTGTTAATTTATGTGTAATACTAAAGCAGCGATGCAATATACTCCGCAAATTTCAGATTTCCTATTTCGAAAGATAAGTCACTCCGCCACTCTTGGGTATTAATGGCCTCTGTGTTCGCTATTAAAAGTGATTATAATTTATAGACTATGTTTTGACAAACATAATCTGTCCAATACTTTTTTTTGCAATATGTAAATAATTTCTGTTAGATTTTGCTGTACCTCCCTTTCTATTTATATTTCCCTTTATTCTTTTAAACCTTTATGTAAATGTGAAATTTGCATTGAGTATTTTGTCACCTGCTGCTTTTTTAATCCTTTCACGGAGGGGGCTTGGAATGGTTTGGCCTTGCATGCTCCTTTGGTAGCATAGGGGTTAAATGACATCATTCCATTTGCTGGCTGAGCCAGAATGAATGGATTTAAGAGCTTTACTGTGATTCTTTATGTAAAGAATTAGAGATACAATGTAAACTGTGTTATGTAATTTGTATAAACATTTTTTAAAATAACTATTTAATAAAATAATAAGCCAGACTTTTCCATTGTTGGACATTCCTTAATCCTACAGGAGAATCTAGTTTCTTTGTATTATCCTGTGATCATTAAAATGGCAGTCATAACAGAGTATTCTGAGTGTATACTGATTTTGCAACGTGTCGATACTGCACACATTCTAGGCTGGGATCACCTATGTAAGTGATAACAAGCTTTAGACAGCGCTGTGGAATATGTACCCTGTTTCCCTGAAAATAAGACATACCCTGAAAATAAGACATAGCATGATTTTCCAGAATTTTTGAGGATGCAAAATGATTTTTCAGGCTTTTTGAGGATGCTTCAAATATAAGCCCTACTCCAAAATTAAGCCCTGCTAACAGTTAATTAAAAAAGTCAATTTAAATAGTGTCCAGGCAGCTATACATGTAAAAAAGTTATATTAATGTTTGTTCAAAAAGGTTTAAGACACTGTCTTAGTTTCGGGGAAACATGGTATGTACTATATAGATGAGTAAAATAAATCTTTGTACAAGAGTAGAAGAAAGTACACTTTTTTTTTTTCCAGAAACATCATTCTTGTCCATGGGTTCCATAAACAGTGTCATTCATCTTCATGGGTTATATATAGTGTTACAGCTCAGCCTCATTGAAGTGAATGGAGATAAGCTGCAATTGCAGATACAAGAGCGGTGCTACTTTTGCGTGTGTGGGGGGGGGGGAGGGGTATCTTTGATAACCCATTTAATCATTTTTCTTATAGAGGGACAGTAAGGTTTTTCCAGAATATAAAAAAAATCTAGCTGTAGGCTTTACACTCCATGTATTTCTGTATGAGAGGAGAAGGAGGACACTTGAATTACTGCAGCTTTTTACTTCCTCCCTGCTGATGGTAGCTGCAAGAGAAGAAAGCAGAAGGTAACTAAAATATCTTACTATTACAGGAAGATATTACAAGTTGTTTTGTCTGTTTGTAGAGAGAACTTCTTAATTCCTAGTAAGTCCTGTGATCACAGCAGCCTTGGCACTGATTAAAGCATAATATAACTGTTTACTAGCAAGGAAAGGGAAGAATTTAGACAAGTGTTACTTAAACTAGTAAGCTTGAAGAAACTGTGACTGCAACTGGGCTCCAACATCGCTGTACAGCATGTGCAACATGGTAGACTTTGATAACAACCTCCTATTAGTAAATTAGAGGTCTGGAGGAGGAGAAGTCTGCAGCACAAATGGCTTTGAAGATAAGGTAAAGTCCCCTGGTGCAAGCACCGCGTCATGACTGACTCCTAGGGTGGTGTCACATCGACATGTTGTTGGTAGACTGTTTTTGTCATCTTTACCCCCCAGCAAGCTGGGTACTCATTTTACTGACCTCAGGAGGATGGGAGGCTAAGTCAACCTTGAGCCGGCAACCTGAACGATGCGGGGATTGAACCTGCAACCTTCAAATGGCTGAGCACTCAGCTAATAACACTAACACTTTCTGGAGGTGGGGATTTTTCAATCCCCAGCCTCCAGAACACAGAAGACAATTGCCGGGGCTGGGGAGAAAAGCCGGCTGTTCTGGGTGAGAATATTATTTCTATATATATATATATTACTTTTTTTACAGCTAGCCATGATTTTCAGAGAAGGGCTTATATTTCAAGCCCTTCCCCAAAAATCATCGCTGCAGGGATTGCGTGCAACCCACTGCTTTCAATGGGGCCACAGCAGTGCCGACCCCATTGAAAGCAATGGGATAGCATCACGAACTTCTGCCACAGCTGTGGCAGAGGATTCCTTCATCCTCGCGGTCCCCGAGGGGATGAAGGAATCCTCTGCCATAGCTCTCACAGCTGTGACAGAAGTCCACAATGTACTTACTATGTTTTCAATAGGGCTGCCACCGGCCTCATTGAAAACAATGAGTAATATCGCAGCATTCTCTCTGTGCTGCGAGGCACTCAACCTCACATCGCTAGAGAAAAAAAACGCTTGGCCATCGCTAAAATTTATTTATATAAAAATTGATATATTTGCCATCTGCTATACCAGTACAGAATTACAGAAGATCCCATATATTACCATTATAGGGTTCCGCTTATCAGATGTCATCCCATGAAGTTATGTGGGCCATGTAGTCTTGTAACAGATTCGTCAGCGGACGTGCCTCGGATTACTCAGATGAAGGTTGAACGGAGCAGAAAAGGAGCAAGAATCCACAGTTTCTGTCAAGTGTAATATTTATAAGAGGTTTGTAAGATGTAAAAACAAGTTTATATATAAGAAACATTGTTCCTAGGTTTACAGTGACAGAAGAAGCTCTGCTGTGCTTTTTATCTTATCATATTAATTCTTGTTACTTTCTTCCTAGCTTTGATGCACCTTTCTTTACATGCTACATTGTGCTCAGATAACATGATGCCGCTGTGCTTCTTCTATTGTTCAAGGCAGCTCAATACTCCTTTACTTGAAGCAAAACTGAACAGAGAAGACGGTTAACTTTGATACGTTTTTGATAGCCTATCAGGGTGCACATGCAGAACTGTAGCCATGTTACGCTTTGCATGTTGATTCCTTCAGAAGGATACCAGATCTCAGTGTTTTGTGCCCTGCAGCCACATGCTGTTCTTAGCCGTGATAGTCCAACAATTAAGACACAGTATGGAAAACGTGTCTGCAATCATTAAATGGACATTTTACAAAAAAAGCCTATTCAGAAAGGTTCATGCTAAATAAAAGGAAGAAAGGGAGGGGCACTCCACTGTGTAAAACCATAGCAAGACTTGTAGAGATGATAATGAGAAACTCACATTAGGGACCAGAGAATCGAGGCTTTTATTGTAGGCTTACAATCCATTTCAAGACCTTCTTGGGTCTCTTTTTCAGGTACGGCAGCTGTAGCATCCAAGAAAGTTCTTCATTAGGCTAAGCAGCTGGAGGGCAGCTGCATTCCCATCCCAACATTGTGGACCTAGTATAAGTTATGCAAAACTTCAGAGGAGGTTATGTTACGTATACATTCAACATCACTTAGCCTAATGTTATGCATTACATAAAGCACTCTTATCTATTATGTTCCATGATGCTAATTTCAGAAAGACCTCTTTGGAATGGGTAATTATATCCTATATGTATAACGTTTGATTTAATAGCTTCTTACAGACTAGAAATATGTCAAAAAACTGAGACAATCAAAAAGGATTTCTTAAGATGTAAAGGATTGTTGATTACATTTGACACCTTTCAAAATTGACCACATAACATGCTATCCCCTCATTACAGTAGTGCCGCTGACATAAAACGCTTTCCATGATGCTGCAGGACTCCAAATTTTACAGCTGGTTGAAAGTGCTCTTAACTGCTCCATTTCCACTATCCATATATCAGCCTCCAAAGGTATAACCACAAAATGCATGAAGTGTCATAAGTGAAAGATGCTTAAGTGAGGATAAAAACCTCAAAAAGTAGTTAGAGTGGGGGGGGGGGGGCTCATTCCTGAGGTTCTGATTTAACAGTATAAAGTAAGTGAACCACACGTGAGCATGATTTGTGTGAGACCAAGGCTTGATATTTAATGATTTATGGCTGAACATACAATTTGTAGGATGGTGATTACGGCTAGGGTCACACGGGACGTATTCCCAACGGAAATCTCGCAGTCTTACCACAGCGAAAAACCGCGGGATTTCCGCCGGAAAAGCGCTTTCTCGTTGCGGCTAGCACTCCCATAAAGTAGAGCGCGTCCGCAATGCGCAAAAAAATTTACATGCTGCTGCCGGGGAATCTTTGCCGCGATGGATTGGCCATCCATTGTGGACGAGATTTTTCAAACATCTCATCTACATGGCTGGCTAATCCCGGGATTAGCAGCCGCATGCAGGTTTGCCGCAGCGAAATTCCGGACGGAATTTCCGCGACAAATCCGCCCTGTGTGAACCCAGCCTAAGTGTTCCCCTTTAAAGAAGCAGCCATAGACTGCACTGCTTAAAAGATATTTTCACTCTTCCTTTCTTCACACACCAGTGCCACAAACATGCTAGATGGTTACAAATATCACATAAGGCACATAAACTTAGTAGTTGCAATACACTCTAGGTGGTGGTATTACTTGTCAGTTGCTGTTCACACCTGGTAGTGCAGAATGCTTGAACCTTCTAGAACATTGTTTCCCAACTCTAGTCTTCATGGAGCCCCAACAGGTCATGTTTTCAGGATATCCTATGGTAAGAACACCTGTGGCAATGTCTGAGGCACCGACAATAATTACATCAACTGTGCAATACTGAGGATATCATGAAAACATGACCTGTTGGGGATCCCTGAGCATTGGAGTTAGGAAACACTGTTCAAGAAAATAACTTTAATAGTCTTTGAGATGCAACAGTTATAACCCTGGCAGGTGACTATTTGCTTGAAAAGCACCTCAGGTAAGGACTCCTTCACACTGGTGATCGTGATATCGCCGCAAGAAAATCATGACTTTTTCTCTGTGATTTTTAAGAATCAGCGCTGCTCTCTCACTAAAACATCGCTGCAGCTCGCGATTTTCTTAGGCGATTTTGATGCGATTTTTTAGCGTGAAAGTTAATGGGACTTTCTAATGTTAAAAACACATCGCATTGCATGAAAATCACAAGTTTGTGCTTTGCGATGCAATAAAAAGGAGACTCCATAGGGAAATATGAGATTAAAAAAACACACATCGTATAAGGAAAGGAGATGCCACAATTTTTTTTCCGCAACATACGAGTGAAAACATTGCAAATGTGAAAGAAACGACTGAAAATCATTGGGTTCATAATTCTGCGATTTTACTTAATCGCGTGATTTTCTCGCCAAGTGTGAAAGAACCCTAAGTATTAACTTTACGCAGATCTCCGGTATAGTGTTAAGTTCATATATGCGCTTTAGAATTTAACACAGTTAAACACACACCCATGATTCAACTTTATAACACAACATTTTGCATACAAACAGGAGGAGATTTACTCCTAACCCTAATCTTGAGTGCCCTTTATCAACCCAATCCCTTTTACCACGCCTGTTCAATCCACTTCACTACAGGACTGAACCAATCAGGTCACACTATAGGCCTTAAGACAACCAACCTCCTGCTACACGTTCATTATCAGTACCTCCCAACCTGATGTCCCACAGTGTCACACCAAGAATTAGTTGTAGCCTCCTCTGGGTATGAATTTAGCACCATCCAAGCTACTTTGAACATCTCTTACAGCCCCCATAAGACTCTGCAGAATTGACCTCTCTCCAGCCAGCAGAGAGTTCTATCAGCCTTCCCTCTCCGCATTTATGACATCCCAGCCCCACTACAGCAGCAATGATTCCCTAAGTCAGCTCGCCATATACTTTCCAAGACCATACCAGGTAACCCACCATGCAGTGTCTCCACAGGTCCTGCATCACACACTTTGGTTTCCAGCCCACCACCTCCCTTACAATGAACATGCCGTTCTGGCCTCCAGCTGATTGATACTCCCACGATGATAAAGTCCTCTCTAGCCTCCAGCTCACCAACCAACCTCTAATGGACAAGCCCAAGGCCCATCAATTGACACAAGTCAATTACAGGTCTTGACACCACAAGCGAACTATCTGCATTCAGACCCTTGGCATTAAAATAGACCCTTTTATTCACTCCTTCCTATCAGTATTCCAGCATAACTATTCATATGAGTGTGAGGTTCTTGGGCAATGGTAGAATAAATTAGGGATGATTGGGACAGCTGCCCTGGAACAAAGGCTGTCCAAATCACCCCTATTGATAATCCACTTGCAAGTAGCAGCGCTACCATGATAGCACCTTACTGCACCACAGGCCCCAGGTAGTGGAGGAGGTTAAATTCATGAATGCACTCACACAGTCTTCTGACACTGACTCTGTGCATGATCTTGCACAGACTCACAACAAAACATCACCACTCCTCCTGGCTCCAGTATTTGGAGAAAAGTGAGTGGTGAAGCTGGGGGAAGGAGTGAAGATGTTATGCTGTGCAAAATCACTCAGTGGCTATTTTAGGAGTGAGGTCAGGCTCTCTACCATCAATCTCGCCACAGCCTTTGCCATAAGCTGAAACCCACAGTTGGGTCCCTATAAAAAGTAACTTATTGATATGTAATAAAATATATTATAATAGCAATGAAATAAAAAGATCATAGTCTCACTGTAGTATGAGTGAATGTAATACAATAGACACAACCGGTCTAAAAGAAACCATATCCTGCCTTGCTGATTATGTACAAAAATCAGGATCACGACTAAAGGCTCATACACTCAAAGACCATCTTTCAAAGGACTGAAAGATTGAAAGATTTAGCGATCTATGTGCATAAAATGTTAATGGCCATTAACACTTTATAATCTTCATTTTCATGTAAAAGGACCTCCAGGAGCTGTTGGCATAGCCTAGTGTGTTAAACAACTTCCCGCTACAGGACGTACATTTACGTCCTGCAGCATTAGGGTATGTATGACGGGAGATCACGTGTCAATCTCCCACCATACACCGTGGGCGCCAGATGATCAAAGCTGTTAGCCCTTTAAACAACGCTGTCAATTCTGACAGCGGCATTTAAATCTTCCGAACGATGTTCAGGGGGTTCTCCGTGGCACCCCGCAGAGAGCGTGCAGTTGTCGTGCAAGCCGGGAGCCCTCTGAAAGGCTATGGCATTACTGCAGGAGTGATCAAAGCATCGCAAGTTGTTGTCCACAGGGGGACTAAAAAAAAAAAATAAAAAAATAAAAAAAAGTAAAGACAACCTCAATAAAGTTTTACTAATTGTGAAAAAAAAAAGTAATAAACGTTTAACCCCTTGAGTGGCGGGTTTCCTACCACCCTGTCGTGCCCACCAGGGCAGGTTTTTTAAAATGGTCTAATCATTGAATTTCAACTAATTTTGCAGTTGCATCTCAAGAGCCATAACTTTTTCATTTTTCCATTGACATGGCCATATGAGGGCTTGTTTTTTGCGGGACAAGTTGTGATTTTTTAAACAGGGGGGAGGAAAAAAAGAAATGGGGAAAAAAGAAAAAAAGGGGCCATGTCATTAAGGGGTTAAACAATGCATTAACTTCCTTCTCTGGGTCATTACGATGCATGGATACCACATGTGTGATTGTATTTTTGATTTTTTTACAAAGTAAAGGGAGACAAGCGTTATTATTTTTTTTATAATTTAACAAAAAAAATTTTTTAATTTTTTTTTGTCCCTTTAGGGGACTTCCACAGGGACCCATCAGGACCCCTGATCACATTCCGGGGGTCCGATGGTGACAGCCCTTTACATGCTGCAGTCACATAGACTGCAGCATGTAAAGGGTTAACACAGCAGAGATCGGAGGTTTTCTCTGATCTCTGCTGTAAGAGCTGGTACCTAGCTGTCCTCTGACAGCTAACAACCAGCTCTCCCTGCCACAGAGACCATCGCTTGCTTCTGACAAGCCGATGGTCTCTATGGCAACCTGTAAACAAAGCAGGAGATATTGCCGGCATATCGGCATATCTGCAATATCTTCTGCTGGTTTTTCAAAGCCCTTGCACTGCTCTGTGTGGGTCTGTGCAGGCAGAGCACAATGTCACAGCTTGTGGCATTGTGCTCTGCAGCTCCCATAGTGATACATAGCCCGGAAATCTTCCGGGCTATGTCACTATGAGCAGTGGAGCTGGTCCCGGAAATTTTCCGGGCGTGCCACTCAAGGGGTTAAATCACCCTCTTTTGCCATATTTATAATAAAAGAATTTAAATCATAAAACAAAAATACATATTTGGTATCGACACGTCCATAAACGTCCAAGTAAAATAAAACATTATTCACCCAACACAATGAAAGTGGTCAGGAAAAAAAAAAGTGCCAGAAATGCACTTTTTTGGTCACCATGTCTCCAAGAAAAAAGGCAATAAAAAGCGATGAAAAAGTCTTACGTATTCCAAAACAGTACCAACGGACACTACAAGACGGCCTACAGAAAATGAGCCCTTACACTACGATGTCGGCAGAGAAATAAAAAAAGTTATTGCACGCAGAAGATGGCAGCAGAAAAAATTAAAACTAGTACAGCAAAGAAAAACTATATAAGTTTGATATCGTAGTAATCGTACTGAAACATAGAATAAAATTACCATGTCATTTTTGTTGCAGTTTGTGTGCCGTAGAAACAAGACGCACTGAAAGATGGTAGAATGTCTTTTTTTCATTTTACTCCACTTAAAATATTTTTGTAAAGTTTTTCAGTACATCATATGGTACATTAAATAGTACCATTAAAAAATACAACTCGTCCCGCAAAAAAACAAGCCCTCATGCAGGGACGTTGATGGATAAATAGAGGAGTTACGATTTTTTTAAATGGGGGAGGAAAAAACAAATAGAAAAAAGAAAAAAGGGCCGCATTATTAAGGGGTTAAGCAGACGCCCAGCTGTGTAAACAGCCGCTGGCAGATTGACTTGTTCTCCTTGTGGCTAGTGTAAACATGCCGAGGGGAGAATATTCTGCAGTCTATTGAAAAATGAGCGAAATACATTAAAATAGAAGGTATTTGCGCAGTCTTTCAGTGGCTGAACATTGGATTTTAAGTTTAACTCCATCTTTCAAAGGAAAAGTACACAATGCCTGCATTTCCGTGTAACGATTATCGCTTATTTTCGTCCGTTTGGACAAATTTCGAGTGATAAATCATTGTGTAAAAAAGCCCTAACACTTGCTGCAGCTGATGCGCGCTACCATGCAGCAGTACACTGCTATGTGCTAAAGATATGGCAAGTGATTGGATCCCTGCATGAACTGCCAGCTTGTGTGATAAAGCTCTTCCAACATGTTTCACCAGACCTCTGGCCTCATCAGGGGTATAGGCGCTATAGCTAAAGCCTGGCTTGTGACCGGAAATAATAAAGGTGGAAGGCGGGTTCAATAGCAAGCATGCGGCCAATGAAATGGCATAAAGTCATAGTGACTCAGAATTCTTTCTCTGACATACTGCTATCACAGCCAATCACAGCAAATGTTTGCAACAGCCAATGGGACGGCATCTAAGAAACACCATCACAGCAGTCGCACATGTGCAGTAGCAGAAAAGTGACTGATAGACCACAGAGGCTGTAGAACCCCCCTGGAAATGTGCTGCAGATACCTGCACATAGGTGTCAGTGTTATGTTCCCATGTGCACAGCCAAAGCATTTAGTATGTTAGAGAGTTTGGAATGATGCGCAGTAATGAAACAGGACCTAATTATATCGCAGGGACCATAGAAACACACTGAAAAGGAAATTTGGATACTTAATTATTAAATTGGATTGAATGAGGATTTTTCCTTTGGTGCCTTTATCTAAGGCTGCATTCAGACGAACGTATATCGGCTCGGTTTTCACGCCGAGCTGATATACGTTGTCCTCGTGTGCAAGGGGAGGGAGGATGGAAGAGCCCAGGAGCAGGAGCTGAGCTCCCGCCCCCTCTCTGCCTCCTCTCCGCCCCTCTGCACTATTTGCAATGAGGAGAGGCGGAACAGGGGCGGGGTAATTTGAGGAACTTAGCCCTGCCCCTGTCCCACCTCCTTTCATTGCAAATAGTGCAGAGGGGCGGAGAGGAGGCAGAGAGGGGGCGGGAGCTCAGTTCCTGCTCCTGGCTCTTCCATCCTCCCTCCCCTTGCACACGAGGACAACGTATATCAGCTCGGCGTGAAAACCGGGCCGATATACGTTCGTCTGAATGCAGCCTAACGCAGGACATCCCAAATTCTGATAAATAATAAAGAAATTAGCTTTACAAGAATAATTAATTCATGTTTATTTAATTCTCGATATATCGGTTTATTTCATTTCATTTTTTACAATGTTCCAATTTTTGGACAGTAAGGCCCCCTGTCCATGGGCGTGATTCCACGGCTGTAAATCGCTGGCGAATCACGCTGTCTGAAGCTTTCTATAGTGGACAGAGGAGATCCGTCTGCTGGCTCCTGCTCCCAGGCAGCTGCTCCGCCGCGGGATTTCGCAATGCCCGTGGACAGGTGGCCTAAATTAATCATTATTATTATCTTTATTGGACAATATTTATAGTGATGGGTATTATTGTATTGTATCTTGGGTTTGACAGGGCTTCAATGGAGGAACACCGCTGTCACAACCCTAGCTCCCGATTGGTAGACATGTTCCTGGTCCTCAAAGCTCCTAGCTGCGTGGTGAAGTTCACCCCGCTGCTTCGCAGCTCACACTCACCCCTTCCTGCAATAGAAGATGTGCTGCACTGGTCTGGCCCTTTGCTGCGGCTGTAGCGGATGTTTGCCAGCAATCCTCTGTCTCCCCGGCTGTCCTTAATGTGTAGTGCTGCTTCCCGCTCCTCCGTCTCCCTGTCCGTCGGGATTGTGCTGCGCTGCTGCCTTGCGGTGAGTGCACGCCGCCAGCGGCACTCCCCCTTGCTCCGCAGTTTAAGGGGATGCGCTTGCTGCCAGCTACTCCACTCCCCTGCCTCCTCTGTGTTCACCATGTGTCAGTGCCGACGCTGCTGACAGGCAGCTGGGGAGCGCAGTAGGCCTCAGCGCCCCCATCTCTGCGCTAGAGCACAGGGTACAGCAGCTGCGGCGTCAGGCTGCATGTTAGCCGGCCACAAAAGCGTGTACCCAGCCGGCCGCCCTGCCACACAGTATTCTCTGCGGTACAGCATTGGGGAGCACAGAGTTGGTATTGATTGTACCGTCCCCTGGAGGGTTTGGGTTAGGCATTCGTATTGCAGTTAGGCATAGATTATAAACTGTAAGTGCTTCCATATTACCGCTGTAAAATGGAGGCATTTACAGCACATAATATAAGCCTTACTGGAATATTAATTCCTAACCCTCCAGGGGGCATATTTTTATATTCCACAATACTTCTGCTCGACCCAACCCAAACAACCAATCACTGTGAATCAGCCAACCCAAACAACCAATCACTGTGAATCAGCCAACACAAACAACCAATCAGGTTGTGAATCGAGCAGAAGTGTTGTGGAATATAAATATATGCCTCCAGGGGATGGTACAATCAATACTGATGCTGGTAGAACCTTCCAGGATCTGAAAAATGTCTACCAATCGGAAGCTAGGAGTGTGACAGGGGCATTCCTACATTCTAGCCCTGTCAAACCCCTAGCTTTCTGGTGGTGACAAGATACAATAATACCATAGTGATGTCCTGGATGTGTCGTGTAATTGACTCTTGGCCGCTATCAGACGGGCAACAAAATCGTGCAGTTTCTCGCAATCCGACAGTGCTACAACTCACATATATGTGAAGCCCATGCTTTCCAAAAAAATCATGGCATGCTGAATATTGCCACGATTTGCTGTTTTGTAACCCATGCTTTCCTATGGAGCCTTCCTTTGTGTTGCATTGCACAAAATCGCAGTTTTCGTGCGGTGCGATGCAACTTTTACAGTTAGAAATCCTACTGTTTCCCCTAAGATCATGACTAGCTGCATTTAAAAAAAATTGCCTAGCAGGCGCTGTCCACTCCGACGCACTTTTCCTCCAAAGCTCCGGAACACTTGTCTTCAGTCTTTAGCCAGCGTTTCCTGGTCAGGGGGTTCAAGAATCCTGCCTTCAGGAAGCATTGGCTCTGAATGGCTCTCAAGCACCATGCTCCAGCCAATCACTACAGCGTTTGATGAACCAATCACAGCCATCACAATGAATGGCTAGAATTGGTTCATCGAGCACTGCAGTGATTGGCCGAGCTGTGGTGCTCGAGAACCAATCAACGCCAGCTCTTCCTGTAGGTGGGAATTTTAAACCCCCTGACCAGGAAGCTGGCTGAAGACTACAAGCAAGTGCGCTGGAACTGCCAGAGAAGAAGTGCAGCAGAGCAGACAGCGCCTATTAGGTAATATATTATTTTTTAATGCAACCAAGGCTTATTTTCAGGGTAGGGCTTATATTTCAAGCCCCCCCCCCCAAAAAAAAATCCCAGCAAAAGAGCGCTACTTACTTGTGCAACTTTGTAGCAGCACAAAATCGTGATATGGCTGTGAGAAAACGCAGCGATATTGCACAGAACACAGCTACGATATCACTGTAATATTCTTGTGGCAATATCGCTGTCGCTCATGTGAAAGAAGCCTTATGATCAGCCTGCCATTTGATTGCATATGCAAAATCAATTTATTTAATTATTTTTTTCCCTCTTTTCTATGCCCCTAAATTACCAAATTGAAATGTTCAATCTCAAGAGAGGAGTTATCTCTATTCTCTACAACCTTCCATCATTCCAAGCCTATATGTTTGGAATATTGACAGGATTTGCTAAATATATGAGAGCATGACATTCATATTCATATGCAGGCAATTGCTATATATCATATGCGGTATACTTAGATCCCGTTTCATTACTGCGCATCATTCCAAATAGAGATGAGCGAACATGTCCGTTACGGACACATCCGCACCCGGACACCAGCTTTGCCGAACACTGCAGTGTTCGCGCGTAAAGGTCCGGGTGCCGCCGGGGGGGCGGGGAGATGCGCGGCGGCGCGGGCGGCAGTAGCGGGGAACAGGGGGGAGCCCTCTCTCTCTCCCTCTCCCCCCCACTCCCCGCCGCACCCCCCCACGCTGCCACGGCGGCCCCCGAACTTTTTCGCCCGAACACTGAAGTGTTCGCAAAGTTCGGTGTTCGGGCGAAAAAGGGGCGGGGCCGAACGTGTTCGCTCATCTCTAATTCCAAACTCTCTAACATACTAAATGCTTTGGCTGTGCACATGGGAACATAACACTGACACCTTTGTGCAGGTATCTGCAGCACATTTCCAGGTTTCTGCAGCCTCTGTGGTCTATCAGTCACTTTTCGGCTACTGCACATGTGCGACTGTTATGATGGTGTTTCTTAGATGCCGTCCCATTGGCTGTCGCAAACATTTGCTGTGATTGGCTGTGATAGCAGTATGTCAGAGAAAGAATTCTGAGTCACTATGACTTTATGCCATTTCATTGGCTGCATGGTTGCTATTGAACCCGCCTTCCACCTTTATTATGTTCTGTCAGAGGCCGGGCTTCAGCTATAGCTCCTATATCCCTGTTGGGGCCAGAGTTCTGGTGAAACATGTTGTGACAGCCAGTCTTTTAGCTCAGAGCCTCATGTAGTCTGTCCTGCCAAAGCTCATCTCAGACCTAGTTATGCTGGCAGTTCATGCAGGAATCTAATCACTTGCCATATCTTTAGCACATAGCAGTGTATGGCTGTATGGTAGCATGCACCAGCTGCAGCAAGTGTTAGTCGTGATCCTGATTTTTGTGCATAATCAGCAAAGTCGGATATTGTTTCTCTTATACCAGTTTTGTCTATTGTATTACATTCACTCATACTACATTGAGACTGTGATGTTTTTAATTCATTGCTACTCTAATATATTTTATTACATGTCAATAAAAGTTACTTTTTGTGGAAACCCAACTGTGAGTTTCAGCTTATGGCAATGGCTGTGGTGGGATTGGTTACAATTTAACACTAGTGGGCCCTTGAGCCCCCAATTTTTTATTTGCAGGCTCTCTACCATCAGCCACAAAGGGGCACTATATTGTTTTGGGTGCAGAGAGGGCCCTAGCACTAATTAAGGCAGCAGAGGATCTTATTACTAATTGGGGCACACAGGAAGACCCATTACTTTGTGGGATGAAAAAGGGGTCACTATTACTAATTGGGACCACAGAGTCCTGTTAAGTGGGGGGCACCCGGGGGTCCTATACCTAAGTGGGGACACCCGGGGGTCCTATACCTAAGTGGGGGGGGGGGGTCCTATAACTAAGTGGGGGCACCCGGGGGTCTTTTAATCAGTGAAGCCACCAAGAGGGTCGCTATTAGTGAGGCTACATTATTACTATGGGGGGGGGGGGGGCACTGAAAAGTTGATTAGGGTCTGCAGAAGCCGGATTGGAAGAGTGTGCAGAAGCAAGTCATAAATGGAAGAAGTCTCAATTGCGGTTTGGGCCCAGAAAGATGAAAAATGAATACGGATGAGCCTATATAGAGGAGACATCACCTGTGATCATTGAAGGGCAAAGTATAACATGAAACCCCTTACTAAGGGCTCATTCACACAACCGTGTTTTCACTGCATATTACGCATGCGATGCACAGCTGCGTGATACGTGGTGAATGGAGTCAATGAAAGTGCATGGACTTTCATTGATCCATTCACATTAGCGTGTAGATACCTGTGTGATAAAGATGGCAGCATGCTCTTTTACTGCATATCACACAGGGACAGACCTATAGTTTTCTATGGGCAGAGTATACAATGCTGTCTGTACGGAATACATTGCACATGGGTAACCCCGCTGTGAAACAGAGTGAGGGATTAAAAAAAAAAAAAAAAAAAGAAAGTCAGACTGCGCATGTCCATGTGTGTGATATACGCTGTCATGTACAGTGCGCTCACTGCCATACTCAGCGATAGCCAGCTCACTGCTGGCTCCATAAGCCAGCAGAAAGCTGTGTGACAGCACATGCACAGTGTTAGGCACATGGGCAGGAGAAATGGATGTCACCAATATACACATAATGGGGGTACTGCTAGGGAAAAGTGATATGGAAAAAGACCTAGGAGTACCAGTGGATTGTAGATTTAACTGGAGCAATCAATGCCAGTCAGCTGCTGCAAAAGCAAAGTCTTGAGGTGAATTAAAAGAGGCGTAAGGGCGAGCGACGAGAACATTATTCTCCCACTATATAAGGCACTTGTCAGGCCTCACATGGAATACTGCGTACAGTTCTGCTCACCGGTCCTCAGGAAAGATATTGCAGTGCTTGAGGATATCTCCCATGATCTGTTTATACCCAGGACTATGACGGTAACAATAGGGCATCCTCTACATCTAGAAGAAAGTAGCAAAGTTTTGGGGTGCATTAAAAGAGGCATAGGGGCGAGGGACGAGAACATTATCCTCCCACTATATAAGGCACTTGTCAGGCCTCACATGGAATACTGTGTACAGTTCTGCTCACCAGTCCTCAGGAAAGATATTGCAGTGTTTGAGGTGGTTCAAAGAAGGGCAACTAAATTAATAAACGGAATGAGAGGACTGGCATACCCAGAGAGGCTATCAAAATTGGGATTATTCACTCTGAGAAAAAGACGGCTAAGGGGCGATCAAATAACTATGTATAAATACATGAGGGGACAATACAAGGATCTCTCCCAGGATCTGTTTATACCCAGGACTACGACGGTAACGAGAGGGCATCCGTTACATCTAGAAGAAAGCAGGTTTCATCACCAACACAGAAGGGGGGGCTCTTTACTGTAAGAGCAGTGAGACTGTGGAACTCTCTGCCTGAGGATGTGGTGATGGCAAAATCCATAGAGGAGTTTAAGAGGGGACTAGATGTCTTTCTAGAGCGCTGTGATATTACAGGATATAGACATTAGGTGACCCGTGGGATTGTTGTCCCGGGTCTTACATTTAGGTAGGAACCATCAAAGGGTGATTCAGGGATTATTCTGACTGTCATTATGAAGTCGGTAAGGAATTTTTCCCCCGAATGGGCTAATTATTTTCTGCCTTTTGTTTTTTTTGCCTTCCTCTGGATCAACAAGAGGGTTGAAACAGGCTGAACTAGATGGACACTGTCCTAATTCAGCCTAACCTACTATGTTACTATGTGACCCATGCAGCATTTTATGCACACAGTCGTATCTACAGGCCCAAACTCTGATTGTGTGAAGTCAGTTTCGCAGTACAGTCCTGTAATACGGTGATGTGTTCTGCAACGGGCTGGATGTTGACAGCTCTATCTGCATTGGGGTTGGAGCCGGAAGTGCAATAGATGCTATTATTCCTGTTGATTCCAATGGGAGCAAAGCTTTCTATTACACTTCTGGCTCCATCCGGAAATTGGAACTGGATGTGTAACAGAAGGCTTCACTTCCACTGAAATCAATGGGAGCTGTACCTTTTATTGCACTTCCAGCTCTGACCTTAATCGGGTCCACTGCAATGAGTGGGGGGGCTGAGATCAGCTGATTAGTCAGGGTCCCGAGCGACGGACCCCAGCCGATCAGCTATTGATGACCTTTCCTGATGATAGGTCATCAATAAATGCCCAGAATATCCCTTTAATGTCTAAACTATAGCAGCATAAGAAATGAGGCAACCTACAACCTATTCAGCTGTTGAACACATGGCATTTAACTCTCTTCCAGTGGGCCTATTATTTAGACAATTATGTATAGTGTTGTACCTACCAGGTAAGCTAAGACCTACTTGAAATCTAACATTTCACATAAGACACCTAGACTGTAAGGCCGAATGTACACGGGCATATTTACATTGCGGAATCCGGAGTGGGTTTTAGCCTCTGGATTCCGCAGCAAATACTGGCCATAAACATCACAGAGAGAAAATCGCAGAATGTTCTATTTTGAGCTCGGACTGTGTGGACGGCTTCCATTGAAGTCAATGGAAGCTGTCCGCTCTGCAATCATCATTGCGGAAAGGTTGCGGAATCCGCGTCATCGCCTAGTGACAGCGTGGCATAATCTATACTGCGCATGCGCATCAGCAATACAGATTATGAAGAATCCGGATAGGTACGCTGGGTCACCAGCTGGGCACAAGGTCAGATTCCCGCATGCAGAATCCGACCCGGCCGTGTGCGTTCAGCCTTAAGAGGAATAGTTTAATACTCCCACACCAACAAACTTACCCCACAAATACTATAGTACTATTATCCTTGTATGTAGCATTTTTTATTATTTCCCATCATGTGATACAATCTCTTATTAACTCCACTGTCATTGTATCTAAGGTTAGCAAAGTTTTCACTTGGATCTATTTACAGCATAACAGTTTTGTCGTGTCCTTCCATTTTGGGGTCACTTATTTCTATAAGTGATATACCGTACCTTATTTTAACTGAATGTGCATTTTTATTGGCTATTGAAAAAAGATTTATACTGTGATATATACAATTTATGTAAGTATTAATAATACAGCTAGCCAAACTGAGAATTGGCTGACTCTGCTGCAGGATTTGATGGCGCTTTTGTCATGAGTTCCAGACATAAAGTCCTATGTGTATAAGAAATATTAGTAGATCAATTTTGCAAGTTGAAAAGTTGAAAGTTTAGAGTTAAATTTACACATGATTCAGCCAGCCATAGATTTAACAGTTAAGTCGTACCTGCTTGAATTTGTGTGCATACAATAAACGGCACAAGAAGATCAGTCATATAGGAGCATCCTAAATATGAAATGTAGACGTTGTTTACTCCTTAGTGATTTTTTTTTCTTACTTTCCAAATCATTATTTGTATAAAATAAAATCCTAAAATATTGCAATTTGTACAGTGGCCACTAAAAACTCGCTTTTCAGCATTCGTCTCTTTATCACCAGAGGGTAGAGTTAAATGAATGAAAGGTGACACCTCTATTATAAAGCAGACAACAAAGGATCACTCCAATAACAATAGGTGGTGGAGATGTCTCATTGCCTCCTTCAGCCCCTACACAATGACCTTTGCATCAGCCACTGAGCATGCCTACACACTTCAATAGAAGTCAATAAGTCATTTTCTGACTGAGATTTGTTATGCTCATGTGCCTGATGAAAATCAAATCTCTATTATTGCTGTTGACAGCTCAGGGCAGAATCTCAGTAAAGAAGGCTGCCCCTTAATCATGTACAGAAAAGAGAATAAAAGTATACAACCTTAAAATAGATTAAGAAAGAGAATTTGTTTCAGTATATGATTTAACCCCTTCGCAACATGCACAATACATGTAAAGTGCACATCGAGTGACAGTGTATGGAGTGTGCTTAGGAGCATACAAAGGTGGGTGCCAGCCATCTTTGACAGCCAACACCCACCTGCAACAGCTGTTGTTGGAATAGAACACCAATTACAGTTGTTGTTAACCCTTTATATTTTCCTCTTAGTAAGGCCGGCTGTCCACAGGCGATGCGGTATGCCACGGTGAAGCTCTGCTGCGGGAGCCGCTGCCCAGGAACAGGAGCCGCCGCTGAATCTCCGCTGGTCAGCCCTATCTAATAGATAGGCTGACCGGGGAGAATCGGGGCAATTCACAGCTTGCAGCGAATTGCCCGCCGCGAGCGGAGAATCGCAATGATTCTCCGCTCGTGGACAGGTGTCGGCACTTTCCATAGCAATGCTATGGGAAGACGCAGCTGGCGTGATACGCCGGCGGTTTTACCTTGGCGAATAAACTGCCGTGGACAGGGGGCCTTAGGATATATCACTGCAAAGGAAAAAAATCAACTCCCAGCAGCCATATGTACCTATATACTAATAGAATAATATACAAGGGCAGGTACAAACACCACTTTCTAGCAGAATGCAGGCAGGCAATTTGCTATATTGAAATGCATTGCACAAGTGCAAAATACTGATGAAGAACCAATTTACACATCTCGCACATACATAGATAATAATACGTACAATGGGTGCCAAGTTCCATTGATACATGTAGTGCACCATGCAGGCTTAAGGCCCATTTAGACACAACGATAATTGCTCAAAATTCGCTCAAAAGCCATCTTTTGAGCGATAATCGTTGTGTGCAAACACGCGGCCATCGAGCACTGTTCGTGCACTATTCATTCATCGGTGATTTCTAGCAAGCTAGAAATCAACGATGACTCTTATCAGCGCCGCACACTGATTTTCTCAGTGGGCGGCGCTGATAGTATTCTTTTAGCTGGTATCCCACTGACAGTTCGCAGCGGGACACCAGCTGAAAGCTCCAAGAACAATGAGGCTGTTTGCATATACAAAACAGCTGCTTTATTCTCGGAGCTATCATGGTAGTATTCCGCTCCACCTGCATTAACTCTTAAGTAGCTAATTAGCTACTTAGAGTTATGCAAAGTTGATCGCTCAAAATTGTCACTCAAACTGTCGTTTGAGCGATTTTTGAGCGATTATCTTTCAGTGTAATTGGGCCTTTACAATGTAGTAATAATGCCGCATACGATTCAACCTTGCGAGTTGCCCTGTATCTCAAAGTGAGCCACACTAGACCGATACCCCAGACTCCCCCAGCATCTTCAGTCAGACTACTTACTGCAAAAAACAACAATAAATCTTAAAAATATAATGCAGTCTGCAAAAACTGCAGGGCAAGTGTCAGAAAATAAGCTAATAATGAATTGAGGCTTGCAATAGAGGCTCAAAGAAATTAAAATGGATTTTGGGGGTATGTCAGAAGCAAAAGAAAAGTCAAAGATGCTATTGGATGTTTACAGGATAAAAATGGTGAATTGGTTAAAAATTATGTTGAGACTTCCTGTTCCGGCGACATGAAGTGAGGCAGAAGAGGAGACAAGCTCTGTCCTCACCGCTCCAGAAGCGAATCGCTGCACAGCTGCTGACCACGCTGTATCCTCGGCACAAGCACCGCTGTATCAGTGGGACCTGTCGGGGTGCAGGGTGTGTTAACTAAGCGTCGCTAACTGAATACTCTGTACCACATACTTAACTGCCGACTAGGACGGAGAAGCGGTACACTGACTACTGCATCCGCCGCGGACACCGATCCTGGGGCTGAGATTATCGGGGTAGGGGGCTCTAAGTCTGTTTCCCGATGCATTCTTACCGGCCTGAGGTGCTGGAGAGGGAGCTGCAGTGTGACGGAGTTTACCCGCTTCCCACCTCGTGGTTACAGCGGCCATCTTGAGGTGCCTGAGAAGAGGATCGGCAGCATTGAGTTAAGGCTTAAGTAGTGATTGATTCCCACACTGGAGGGGAAGAGAAACACTGCTGTGAGGAAAAAAAATAACCCTTGATGCCAGTGCTGCTGATATAAATCTGCTACACCAGGCAGAAAGAACAGAGGAGATTAAAAAAAGGGAGCAACTTTTATATAGAGAAGCTGCCTTGACAATAAGTATAAAATCACTGAATGAACCAGGAGGCTCAGCTTCACCCAAACTAGTTAAGTATAACCTAATTAAAGTATAGTGGGGTTTGAGGTTCTTTCCAAACTCTCACTCTTACGCAGTATCTATCTATCCATTAATTTATCTACACATATACTACTACATTGTATGGAGGACTTTATTATTAAAATGGGTCGATCTAAGGCAAAGCAAAGTGAGTGACGAAACCCCAAAAAGGACCCAAAAACAATTTTGGTTGTTGCCCCCCTTCTCCTCCTGCAACATCTGCAACATCAGAATATGATAGCCTTTCAGAGAAGGAAGCTCCAGTAATGGCTTATAAAAGACTGGCGATAGAGGTGGCAAAATTAATCTCTCCTGACATTCAAGAAACTGTGGCGAATATAGTTATGGGCTCCCTGCGCCAGCTTGAGGAGGTGGTGGCACAACATGGCAGCCGCCTAGAGAGTATAGAGCATGAGATTGAGCATATGTCATTGGAGTACAACTCCACATCTAAATGTATTGATAAGCTATCGAGTGACAACAAAAATCTATGGGACCGCCTGGAGGACTTAGAAAACCAGTCCAGACAGAATAATTTATGAATAGAGATGAGCGAGCACCAAAATGCTCGGGTGCTCGTTACTCGGGACGAAATTATCGCGATGCTCGAGGGTTCGTTTCGAGTAACGAACCCCATTGAAGTCAATGGGCGACCCGAGCATTTTTGTATTTCGCCGATGCTCGCTAAGGTTTTCATGTGTGAAAATCTGGGCAATTCAAGAAAGTGATGGGAACGACACAGCAACGGATAGGGCAGGCGAGGGGCTACATGTTGGGCTGCATCTCAAGTTCACAGGTCCCACTATTAAGCCACAATAGCGGCAAGAGTGGGGCCCCCCCCCTCCCAACAACTTTTACTTCTGAAAAGCCCTCATTAGCAATGCATACCTTAGCTAAGCACCACACTACCTCCAACAAAGCACAATCACTGCCTGCATGACACTCCGCTGCCACTTCTCCTGGGTTACATGCTGCCCAACCCCCCCGCACGACCCAGTGTCCACAGCGCACACCAAAGTGTCCCTGCGCAGCCTTCAGCTGCCCTCATGCCACACCACCCTCATGTCTATTTCTAAGTGCGTCTGCCATGACGAGGAACTGCAGGCACACACTGCAGAGGGTTGGCACGGCTAGGCAGCGACCCTCTTTAAAAGGGGCGGGGCGATAGCCCACAATGCTGTACAGAAGCAATGAGAAATATAATCCTGTGCCACCGCCATCAGGAGCTGCACACGTGGGCATAGCAATGGGGAACCTATGTGCCACACACTATTCATTCTGTCAAGGTGTCTGCATGCCCCAGTCAGACCGCGGTTTTTAATTCATAGACACAGGCAGGTACAACTCCCTATTGTGAAGTCCCTGTGGACCCACAGCATGGGTGGCTCCCTGGAACCCACCGGCGGTACATAAAAATATCCCATTGCATTGCCCAACACAGCTGAGGTAGTAATGTCGTGCTTAATGCAGGTGGGCTTCGGCCCACACTGCATGCCCCAGTCAGACTGGGGTTCTTTAGAAGTGGAAACAGATGCATTTATAATTCTCTGTGG
The DNA here is from genome assembly GCF_035609145.1 of Eleutherodactylus coqui. Classification (NCBI taxonomy): domain Eukaryota; kingdom Metazoa; phylum Chordata; class Amphibia; order Anura; family Eleutherodactylidae; genus Eleutherodactylus; species Eleutherodactylus coqui. The sequence continues at coordinate 96,120,790 of NC_089844.1, forward strand.
ACTCACTGCATGGGTGGGTGCCAGGAAGCCACCGGCGGTACATAAAAATATCCCATTGCATTGCCCAACACAGCTGAGGTAGTAATGTTGTGCTTAATGCAGGTGGGCATCGGCCCACACTGCATGCCCCAGTCAGACTGGGGTTCTTTAGAAGTGTAAACAGATGCATTTATAATTCCCTGTGGACCCACAGCATGGGTGGCTCCCTGGAACCCACCGGCGGTACATAAAAATATCACATTGCATTGCCCAACACAGCGGATGTAACGTCAGCTGTAATGCAGGTGGGCTAAAAATTAATTTGATTACACTGAAGGCGAGGGCCCACAAAAATTGCTGTATCAACAGTACTAATGTACATCAGAAAAATTGGCCCTGGCCAACCAAGAGGGCAGGTGAAACCCATTAATGGCTTTGGTTAATGTGGCTTAAGTGGTAACTAGGCCTGAAGGCAGCCGAGTTTAACGAAAAATTGGTTCAAGTTAAAGTTTCAACGCTTTTAAGAGCATTGAAACGTATAAAAATTTTTAAGAAAAATTATATGAGTGAGCCTTGTGGCCCTAAGAAAAATTGCCCGTTTGGCCTGATTACGTCAGGTTTCAGGAGGAGGAGCAGGAGGAGGAGGAGGAGGAATATTATACACAGATTGATGAAGCAGAAATGTCCCCGTTTTTGATGGTGAGAGAGAACGATGCTTCCATCCGCGGGTGCAGCCTACGTATTGCTTAGGTATCGCTGCTGTCCGCTGGTGGAGAAGAGAAGTCTGGGGAAATCCAGGCTTTGTTCATCTTGATGAGTGTAAGCCTGTCGGCACTGTCAGTTGATAGGCGGGTACGCTTATCTGTGATGATTCCCCCAGCCGCACTAAACACCCTCTCTGACAGGACGCTAGCCGCAGGACAAGCAAGCATCTCCAGGGCATACAGCGCGAGTTCAGGCCACGTGTCCAGCTTCGACACCCAGTAGTTGTAGGTGGCAGAGGCGTCAGTGAGGACGGTCGTGCGATCGGCTACGTACTCCCTCACCATCCTTTTACAGTGCTCCCGCCGACTCAGCCTTGACTGGGGAGCGGTGACACAGTCTTGCTGGGGAGCCATAAAGCTGTCAAGGGCCTTAAAGACTGTTGTATTGCCTGTGCTGTACATGCTGCTCGATCTCCGCACCTCCCCTGCTACCTGGCCCTCGGAAGTGCGCCTTCTGCCACTAGCGCTGTCGGATGGGAATTTTATCATCAGTTTGTCCGCCAGGGTCCTGTGGTATAGCAACACTCTCGAACCCCTTTCCTCTTCGGGAATGAGAGTGGAAAGGTTCTCCTTATACCGTGGGTCGAGCAGTGTGTACACCCAGTAATCCGTAGTGGCCAGAATGCGTGCAACGCGAGGGTCACGAGAAAGGCATCCTAACATGAAGTCAGCCATGTGTGCCAGGGTACCTGTAGGCAACACATGGCTGTCTTCACTAGGAAGATCACTTTCAGGATCCTCCTCCTCCTCCTCAGGCCATACACGCTGAAATGATGACAGGCAAGCAGCATGGGTACCGTCAGCAGTGGGCCAAGCTGTCTCTTCCCCCTCCTCCTCATCCTCCTCATGCTCCTCCTCCTCCTCCTGAACGCGCTGAGATATAGACAGGAGGGTGCTCTGACTATCCAGCGACATACTGTCTTCCCCTGGCTCTGTTTCCGAGCGCAAAGCAGCTGCCTTTATGCTTTGCAGCGAACTTCTCAAGAGGCATAGCAGAGGAATGGTGACGCTAATGATTGCAGCATCGCCGCTCACCACCTGGGTAGACTCCCCAAAGTTTCGAAGGACCTGGCAGATGTCTGCCAACCAGGCCCACTCTTCTGAAAAAAATTGAGAAGGCTGACTCCCACTGCGCCGCCCATGTTGGAGTTGGTATTCCACTATAGCTCTACGCTGCTCATAGAGCCTGGCCAACATGTGGAGCGTAGAGTTCCACCGTGTGGGCACGTCGCACAGCAGTCGGTGCACTGGCAGATTAAACCGATGTTGCAGGGTGCGCAGGGTGGCTGCGTCCGTGTGGGGCTTGCGGAAATGTGCGCAGAGCCGGCGCACCTTTACGAGCAGGTCTGACAAGCGTGGGTAGCTTTTCAGAAAGCGCTGAACCACCAAATTAAAGACGTGGGCCAGGCATGGCACGTGCGTGAGGCTGCCGAGCTGCAGAGCCGCCACCAGGTTACGGCCGTTGTCACACACGACCATGCCCGGTTGGAGGCTCAGCGGCGCAAGCCAGCGGTCAGTCTGCTCTGTCAGACCCTGCAGCAGTTCGTGGGCCGTGTGCCTCTTATCTCCTAAGCTGAGTAGTTTCAGCACGGCCTGCTGACGCTTGCCCACCGCTGTGCTGCCACGACGCGCGACACCGACTGCTGGCGACGCGCTGCTGCTGCTGACACATCTTGATTGCGAGACAGAGGTTGCGTTGGAGGAGGAGGAGGAGGGTGCTTTAGTGGAGGAAGCATACACCGCCGCAGATACCACCACCGAGCTGGGGCCCGCAATTCTGAGGGTGGGTAGGACGTGAGCGGTCCCAGGCTCTGACTCTGTCCCAGCCTCCACTAAATTCACCCAATGTGCCGTCAGGGCGATGTAGTGGCCCTGCCCGCCTGTGCTTGTCCACGTGTCCGTTGTTAAGTGGACCTTGGCAGTAACCGCGTTGGTGAGGGCGCGTACAATGTTGCGGGAGACGTGGTCGTGCAGGGCTGGGACGGCACATCGGGAAAAGTAGTGGCGACTGGGAACTGAGTAGCGCGGGGCCGCCGCCGCCATCATACTTTTGAAGGACTCCGTTTCCACAACCCTATACGGCAGCATCTCAAGGCTGATAAATTTGGCTATGTGGACGGTTAACGCTTGAGCGTGCGGGTGCGTGGCGGCGTACTTGCGCTTGCGCTCAAACACTTGTGCTAGCGACGGCTGGACGGTGCGGTGCGAGACATTGCTGGATTGGGCCGAGGACAGCGGAGGTGAGGGTGTGGGTGCAGGCCAGGAGACGGTAGTGCCTGTGTCCTGAGAAGGGGGTTGGATCTCAGTGGCAGGTTGGGGCACAGGGGGAGAGGCAGCGGTGCAAACCGGAGGCGGTGAACGGCCTTCGTCCCACCTTGTGGGGTGCTTGGCCATCATATGTCTGCGCATGCTGGTGGTGGTGAGGCTGTTGGTGGTGGCTCCCCGGCTGATCTTGGCGCGACAAAGGTTGCACACCACTGTTCGTCGGTCGTCAGGCGTCTCTGTGAAAAACTGCCAGACCTTAGAGCACCTTGGCCTCTGCAGGGTGGCATGGCGCAAGGGGGCGCTTTGGGAAACAGTTGGTGGATTATTCGGTCTGGCCCTGCCTCTACCCCTGGCCACCGCACTGCCTCTTGCAACCTGCCCTGCTGCTGCCCTTGCCTCCCCCTCTGAAGACCTGTCCTGAGTAGGCGTTGCAAACCAGGTGGGGTCAGTCACCTCATCGTCCTGCTGCTCTTCCTCCGAATCCTCTGTGTGCTCCTCCCTCGGACTTACTGCCCTTACTACTACCTCACCGATAGACAACTGTGTCTCATCGTCATCGTCCTCCTCACCCACTGAAAGGTCTTGAGACAGTTGCCGGAAGTCCCCAGCCTCATCCCCCGGACCCCGGGAACTTTCCAATGGTTGGGCATCAGTGACGATAAACTCCTCTGGTGGGAGAGGAACCACTGCTGCCCAATCTGAGCAGGGGCCCGAGAACAGTTCCTGGGAGTCTTCCCGCTCCTGAGCATGTGTCATTGTAGTGGAGTGAGGAGGCTGGGAGGAAGGAGGAGCAGCAGCCAGAGGATTCGGATTTGCAGCACTGGACGGCGCAGAACTGTGGGTGGATGATAGCTTGCTCGAAGCACTTTCTGCCATCCACGACAGGACCTGCTCACACTGCTCATTTTCTAATAAAGGTCTCCCGCGTGGACCCATTAATTGGGCGATGAATGTGGGGACGCCAGAAACGTGCCTCTCTCCTAATCGCGCAGCAGTCGGCTGCGATACACCTGGATCAGGAGCTCGGCCTGTGCCCACACCCTCACTTGGGCCTACGCGTCCTCGGCCACGTCCACGTCCTCTAGGCCTACCCCTACCCCTCAGCATGCTGTATTACCAGTGATTTCCCAGGCAGGAAATAAATTGGCGCAAGCCTGCAGGACAAATAGAATTGTTCCCTTTTTTTTTAAAGGGAAGGCCGGCCCACTGACTATATTCAATCAGATAAGAAATCTGTTCCACAGAAATGCAGTTATATGAAGTGCAGCAGAGCGGTGATTTTTCCCAGGAAGGCAGGAAATAAATTGGCGCAAGCCTGCTGTTAAACGTAGCTGGCTGCGTATGAATTTTTTACTATCTCCACCCACCACACACGTACACAGAACGCTGAGGACTGACAGAGGCAGGGCACATAGAATTTTTCCCTTTTTTTTAAAAGAAAAGGCCCACTGACTATATTCAATCAATAATATATGTCTTCTGGCCCTGCCTACACAATTCTGTCCCTGTAGTATTACTGCAGGGCGCAATGCTCTGCACAGACGATTTTGAAAAAAAAAAAAATGCAACACTGCTAACAGCAGCCTGCACAGTACTGCACACGGTTAAATGTGGCCCTAAGAAGGACCGTTGGGGTTCTTAAAGCCTACACTCACTCCTAACACTCTCCCTGCCTAACCACCACTTCTGTCCCTGGACTATTACTGCAGGGCGCAATGCTCTGCAGACAGCCGATTTTGAAAAAAAAAAAATTGTGCAACACTGCTAACAGCACCCTCCACAGTACTGCACACGGATAGATGTGGCCCTGAGAAGGACCGTTGGGGTTCTTGAAGCCTACACTAACTCCTAACGCTCTCCCTACAGCAGCACCAGCAGCAGCACTTTCCCTCAGCTAACTCAGTCACAAGGCATCTGAGGCGAGCCGCGGGAGGGGCCGACTTTTATACTCGGGTGACATCTGATCTCCCTAGCCACTCACTGCAGGGGGGTGGTATAGGGCTTGAACGTCACAGGGGGAAGTTGTAATGCCTTCCCTGTCTTTCAATTGGCCAGAAAAGCGCGCTAACGTCTCAGAGAGGAAACTGAAAGTAACCCGAACATCGCGTGGTACTCGTTAAGAGTAACGAGCATCCCGAACACCCTAATATTCGCCCGAGCATCAAGCTCGGACGAGTACGTTCGCTCATCTCTATTTATGAATCATTGGGGTCCCGGAATCATGTTTACAAAAGGAGTTACGCCAATTGTGTGAACTCACGATTCCCAATGTACTTGGAATCGCTAATTTCTGCAAAGTTGAACATGCGCAAAGACTGGGGCCAGATGTATGAACTTCAAGAGAGATAATACACCCTCGACTACAAGGATACGTCCCAGACCAGTCATCGTAAAGTATCTGGACTATACCAATAAATCCTCTATTCTGCATAACTTCAAGAGCTGCCAGAACCAACTGGAAGTTGGGAGGCAGAAAATCGTAATCTTCGCAGATTTCTCCTCAGAGGTTCAGTACAAAACAAAGACTTGCTCACCAATCTGCTCCGCATTATACAGAAAACAACTAATGTTTGCCCTTGTGTATCCGATGATCCTGAAAGAATACCATACAGATGGCACCTGTCTCACATTATACGACCCGGAGAGGGCAGAGAGAGAGCTTTGACATCACCTCGAACCTCACTAGACCGACTGGAAGAAACTCCCTCCCGTAAGATGTGTGACGGCGGGTATTGGCAGGGAGATATACCAAGTCCTTCCATGGCGCCAAAGGAGCAGCGATGCAAGACTACATCCGGATTGGCACCAACCACATGAAGTTTGAAGGACGTGTTTGCGAGTATGCTGACTTACAGGACTTTACTACCTGAAATGATGACTGTTACAGGACTCTAAACGCAATGTTGCTATCGTTATAAAAATTCGATTTTGATGTCTAGCTTAAAATTCTGGAGCGGAGATATTGATTTAAATTTATAAGTGTTTTTTTTCCCACTTCATTTAATTTCCTTAGTGATGAAAACAGGAGCAAAGAAATAATGTGATAATTATACTACTGTAACTGTGTTGCGATAAGTACATTTAATCCTGACGTTGCTCACAAAGTGGAAATAAAGGAAGTCAATTCATGCATTCCCTTTTTGGGCTTATGCAGGGCATTCTTCCCTTCTTTCTTGTTGACTCTCTGCGTTGCACTAAATGCGACGCGTGAGTACCTAGTTCTTTTGCTTTTTTCTGTTTAAGTCTTAGATGTAAGTAGGTGGATTCATTGCTGGTCTACATTATACATACTTCCTATACATAAGTAAACTTTATTATGCAAATTATTTCCTGGAACGTGAAGGGACTTAGGTCCCCGCAGAAATGCACGCTAATATTGCGTCTTTTGAAAAGGTTAAAGGCAGACATTGCTCTTCTCCAAGAAACTCATCTAACGGAGGCTAATTACTAAGGCATGCGAAGGCTATGGGTGGGGGAAGTGTATGGGTCACCTGCAGTGCACTCAAAGGCAGGGGTGTTAACCCTTTGCAATCCAATTTTGGATTCAGGGTTTCTTAGGGGGCTTTCTCTTTCTGCAATTATACAATGGCGCCATCTGCTGGCTAGAGCCAGTATTGCGGTATGGGACATGCTGGAGAGGCCCCCAACAATAGAGCAGCCGGTAATATACAGTAAGAATACCCTGCCGGACATCTTCTAACATCAGAGCTGTACAGCCTTTATTCAGAATGTCTTCAGATGTCAAACAGTGGATTAGAAAGGGTTAATACTTATTAAAAGATGATCGGGATTAACGGTTCAGGAACACTGGTACGATTCTAATGTAAGGATCCTCCATTTAAGCATTAAGAATACTTGAGAAGAATTTAGCATCTATAATATATATAGCCCTAATAGCAGAAATAAACAATTCTTTACAGACCTGTCAGACCGGCTGTTAACAGACACAGGGTGCTCAAATTGGTAGGAGGCGATTTGAATTCAGTTCTTAATAGAGATGAGCGAGCACCAAAATGCTCGGGTGCTCGTTACTCGGGCCAAAATTTTCGCGATGCTCGAGGGTTCGTTTTGAGTAACGAACCCCATTGAAGTCAATGGGCAACCCGAGCATTTTTGTATATCGCCGATGCTCGCTACGGTTTCCATTTGTGAAAATCTGGGCAATTCAAGAAAGTGATGGGAACGACACAGAAACGGATAGGGCAGGTGAGGGGCTACATGTTGGGCTGCATCTCAAGTTCCCAGGTCCCACTATTAAGCCACAATAGCGTCAAGAGTGGCCCCCCCCCCTCCCAACAATTTTTACTTCTGAAAAGCCCTCATTAGCAATGCATACCTTAGCTAAGCACCACACTACCTCCAACAAAGCACAATCACTGCCTGCATGACACTCCGCTGCCACTTCTCCTGGGTTACATGCTGCCCCCCCCCCCCCCCTGCACGACCCAGTGTCCACAGCGCACACCAAATTGTCCCTGCGCAGCCTTCAGCTGCCCTCATGCCACACCACCCTCATGTCTATTTATAAGTGCGTCTGCCATGAGGAGGAACCGCAGGCACACACTGCAGAGGGTTGGCACGGCTAGGCAGTGACCTTCTTTAAAAGGGGCGGGGCGATAGCCCACAATGCTGTACAGAAGCAATGAGAAATCCAATCCTGTGCCACCTCCATCTGGAGCTGCACACGTGGGCATAGCAGTGGGGAACCTATGTGCCACACACTATTCATTCTGTCAAGGTGTCTGCATGCCCCAGTCAGACCACGTTTTTTTATAAATAGTCACAGGCAGGTACAACTCCGCAATGGGAATTCCGTGTGCACTCACAGCATGGGTGGCTCCCTGGAATCCACCGGCGGTACATAAATGTATCCTATTGCAGTGCCCTGGACAGCAGAGCTAACGTCAGATTAAATGCAGGTGGGCTTCGGCCCACACTGCATGCCCCAACCTGACCGGGGGGTTTTTAATTCATAGACACAGGCAGGTACAACTCCCTATTGTGAAGTCCCTGTGGACCCACAGCATGGGTGGCTCCCTGGAACCCACCGGCAGTACATAAATATATCCCATTGCAGTGCCCAGCACAGCTGAGGTAATGTCATGTTTAATGCAGGTGGGCTTCGGCCCACACTGCATGCCCCAGTCAGACTGGGGTTCTTTAGAAGTGGACACATGCAGTTACATCTCCGTGTGGACCGACAGCATGGGTGGCTCCCTGGAACCCACCGGCGGTACATAAATATATCCCATTGCAGTGCCCATCACAGCTGATGTAACGTCAGCTGTAATGCAGGTGGGCAAAAAATTAATTGGATTACACTGTAGGCGAGGGCCCAAAAAAATTGGTGTACCAACAGTACTAATGTACCTCAGAAAAATTGCCCATGCCCAACCAAGAGGGCAGGTGAAACCCATTAATCGCTTTGGTTAATGTGGCTTAATTTGTAACTAGGCCTGGAGGCAGCCCAGTTAAAATAAAAATTGGTTCAGGTGCAAGTTTCAACGCTTTAATGAGCATTGAAACGTATAAAAATTGTTTACAAAAATTATATGACTGAGCCTTGTGGGCCTAAGAAAAATTGCCCGTTCGGCGTGATTACATGAGGTTTCAGGAGGAGGAGCAGGAGGAGGAGGATGAATATAATACACAGATTGATGAAGCTAAAATGTCCCCGTTTTTTATGGTGATAGAGAACGATGCTTCCATCCGCGGGTGAAGGCTACGTATTGTTTAGGTATCGCTGCTGTCCACTGGTGGAGAAGAAAAGTCTGGGGAAATCCAGGCTTTGTTCCTCTTTATGAGTGTAAGCCTGTCGGCACTGTCGGTTGACAGGCGGTTACGCTTATCCGTGATGATTCCCCCAGCCGCACTAAACACCCTCTCTGACAACACGCTAGCCGCAGGACAAGCAAGCACCTCCAGGGCATAGAGCGCGTGTTCATGCCAAGTGTCCAGCTTCGACACCCAGTAGTTGTAGGGGGCAGAGGCGTCACGGATGACGGTCGTGCGATCGGCTACGTACTCCCTCACCATCCTTTTACAGTGCTCCCACCGACTCAGCCTTGACTGGGGAGCGGTGACACAGTCTTGCTGGGGAGCCAGAAAGCTGTCAAAGGCCTTAGAGAGTGTTCCCCTGCCTGTGCTGTACATGCTGCCTGATCTCCGCGTCTCCCCTGCTACCTGGCCCTCGGAACTGCGCCTTCTGCCACTAGCGCTGTCGGATGGGAATTTTACCATCAGCTTGTCCGCCAGGGTCCTGTGGTATAGCATCACTCTCGAACCCCTTTCCTCTTCGGGTATGAGAGTGGAAAGGTTCTCCTTATACCGTGGGTCGAGCATTGTGTACACCCAGTAATCCGTAGTGGCCAGAATGCGTGTAACGCGAGGGTCATGAGAAAGGCATCCTAACATGAAGTCAGCCATGTGTGCCAGGGTACCTGTACGCAACACATGGCTGTCCTCACTAGGAAGATCACTTTTTAGGATCCTCCTCCTCCTCCTCCTCAGGCTATACACACTGAAAGGATGACAGGCAAGCAGCATGGGTACCCTCAGCAGTGGGCCAAGCTGTCTCTTCCCCCTCCTCCTCATGCTCCTCCTCCTCCTCAACGCGCTGAGATATAGACAGAAGGGTGCTCTGTCTTCCCCCGCAAAGCGTCTGCCTTTATGCTTTGTAGGGAACTTCTCAAGAGGCATAGCAGAGGAATGGTGACGCTAATGATTGCAGCATCGCCGCTCACCATCTGGGTAAACTCCTCAAAGTTTCCAAGGACCTGGCAGATGTCTGCCAACCAGGCCCACTCTTCTGTAAAGAATTGAGGAGGCTGACTCCCACTGCGCCGCCCATGTTGGAGTTGTTATTCCACTATAGCTCTACGCTGCTCATAGAGCCTGGCCGACATGTGGAGCGTAGAGTTCCACCGTGTGGGCACGTCGCACAGCAGTCGGTGCACTGGCAGATTAAACCGATGTTGCAGGGTGCACAGGGTTGCAGCGTCCGTGTGGGACTTGCGGAAATGTGCGCAGAGCCGGCGCACCTTTCCGAGCAGGTCTGACAAGCGTGGGTAGCTTTTCAGAACACGCTGAACCACCAAATTAAAGACGTGGGCCAGGCATGGAACGTGCGTGAGGCTGCCGAGCTGCAGAGCCGCCACCAGGTTACGGCCGTTGTCACACACGACCATGCCCGGTTGGAGGCTCAGCAGCGCAAGCCAGTGGTCGGTCTGCTCTGTCAGACCCTGCAGCAGTTCGTGGGCCGTGTGCCTCTTATCTCCTAAGCTGAGTAGTTTCAGCACTGCCTGCTGACGCTTGCCCACCGCTGTGCTGCCACGCCACGCGACACCGACTGCTGGCGACGTGCTGCTGCTGACACATCTTGATTGCGAGACAGAGGTTGCGTAGGAGGAGGAGGAGGAGGAGGAGGGTGGTTTAGTGGAGGAAGCACACACCGCTGCAGATACCAGCACTGAGCTGGGGCCCGCAATTCTGGGGGTGGGTAGGACGTGAGCGGTCCCAGGCTCTGACTCTGTCCCAGCCTCCACTAAATTCACCCAATGTGCCGTCAGGGAGATATAGTGGCCCTGCCCGCCTGTGCTTGTCCACATGTCCGTTGTTAAGTGGACCTTGGCAGTAACCGCGTTGGTGAGGGCGCGTACAATGTTGCGGGAGACGTGGTCGTGCAGGGCTGGGACGGCACATCGGGAAAAGTAGTGGCGACTGGGAACCGAGTAGCGCGGGGCCGCCGCTGCCATCATGCTTTTGAAAGCCTCCGTTTCCACAAGCCTATACGGCAGCATCTCCAGGCTGATAAATTTGGCTATGTGCACGTTTAACGCTTGAGCATGCGGGTGCGTGGCGGCGTACTGGCGCTTGCGCTCAAACACTTGCGCTAGCGACGGCTGGACGGTGCGCTGAGAGACATTGCTGGATGGGGCCGAGGATAGCGGTGGTGAGGGTGTGGGTGCAGGCCAGGAGACGGTAGTGCCTGTGTCCTGAGAGGGGGGTTGGATCTCAGTGGCAGGTTGGGGCACAGGGGGAGAGGCAGTGGTGCAAACCGGAGGCGGTGAACGGCCTTCGTCCCACCTTGTGGGGTGCTTGGCCATCATATGTCTGCGCATGCTGGTGGTGGTGAGGCTGGTGGTGGTGGCTCCCCGGCTGATCTTGGCGCGACAAAGGTTGCACACACTGTTCGTCGGTCGTCTGCACTCTCAGTGAAAAACTGCCAGACCTTTGAACACCTCGGCCTCTGCAGGGTGGCATGGCGCGAGGGGGCGCTTTGGGAAAAAGTTGGTGGATTATTCGGTCTGGCCCTGCCTCTACCCCTGGCCACCGCACTGGCTCTTCCAACCTGCCCTGCTGCTGCACTTGCCTCCCCCTCTGAAGACCTGTCCTCAGTAGGCTTAGCAAACCAGGTGGGGTCAGTCACCTCATCGTCCAGCTGCTCTTCCTCCGAATCCTCTGTGTGCTCCTCCTTCGGACTTACTCCAATTACTACTACCTGAGTGATAGACAACTGTGTCTCATCGTAATCGTCCTCCTCACCCACTGAAAGCTCTTTAGACATTTGCCGGAAGTCCCCAGCCTCATCCCCCGGACCCCGGGAACTTTCCAAAGGTTGGGCATCGGTCACGACAAACTCCTCCGGTGGGAGAGGAACCATTGCTGCCCATTCTGAGCAGGGGCCCGAGAACAGTTCCTGGGAGTCTGCCTGCTCCTCAGAATGTGTCATTGTAATGGAGTGAGAAGGCTGGGAGGAAGGAGGAGCAGCAGCCAGAGGATTCAGAGTTGCAGCAGTGGACGGCGCAGAACTCTGGGTGGTCGATAGATTGCTGGATGCACTTTCTGCCATCCACGACAGGACCTGCTCACGCTTCTCATTTTCTAATAATGGTCTACCGCGTAGACCCATTAATTGTGAGATGAATGTTACGACGCCAGAAACGTGCCTTTCTCCTAATCCCGCAGCAGTCGGCTGCGATACACCTGGATCAGGAGCTCAGCCTGTGCCCACACCCTGATTTGGGCCTCCGCGTCCTCGCCTGCGTCCACGTCCTCTAGGCCTACCCCTACCCCTCAGCATGGTGTATTACCAGTAGTGCAGAAACAGAACGCTGTAATTAAATGTGCCGCTTATTGGCCTGTGGTTGGAGGCTGACTTCGCTTACGGAACGCACAGCAGAGCCAGGAAAGAATTTTTTTCGCAAGCCTGCTGTAACACTTAGCTGGCTGCGTATTAATTAGGACTACTACCCCCAGCAGAGACGTAGTACACTCAGGACGGTCACAGGCAGCCCAAATAGATTTTTTTGTCCCAAATTTTTTTGGAAAAGCCCACTGCCTATATAGACAGTATATGTCTTTCACCTTTTTCACTGTCCCTGCCTCAGCACTACTGGCCCTATACTATGTAAAATTACTGCATACTGTTTCCCTCTGGACAGGATGACAGCGGTGATGAAACGGGCAACGCAGAGCCAGGAAAGAATTTTGCGCAAGCCTGCTGTAACACTTAGCTGGCTGCGTATTAATTAGGACTACTACCCCCAGCAGAGACACAGTACACTCAGGACTGTCACAGGCAGCGCAAATAGATTTTTTTGTCCCAAATTTTTTGGGAAAAGCCCACTGCCTATATAGACAGTATATGTCTTTCACCTTTTTCACTGTCCCTGTCTCAGCACTACTGGCCCTATACTATGTAAAATTACTGCAGACTGTTTCCCTCTGGACAGGATGACAGCGGTGATATAACGGGCAACGCAGAGCCAGGAAAGAATTTTGCGCAAGCCTGCTGTAACACTTAGCTGGCTGCGTACTAATTAGGACTACTACCCCCAGCAGAGACGCAGTACACTCAGGACGGTCACAGGCAGCCCAAATAGATTTTTTTGTCCCAAATTTTTTTGGAATAGCCCACTGCCTATATAGACAGTATATGTCTTTCACCTTTTTCACTGTCCCTGCCTCAGCACTACTGGCCCTATACTATGTAAAATTACTGCAGACTGTTTCCCTCTGGACAGGATGACAGCAGTGATATAACGGGCAACGCAGAGCCAGGAAAGAATTTTGCGCAAGCCTGCTGTAACACTTAGCTAGCTGCGTATTAATTAGGACTACTACCCCCAGCAGAGACGCAGTACACTCAGGACAGTCACAGGCAGCCCAAATAGATTTTTTTGTCCCAAATTTTTTTGGAAAAGCCCACTGCCTATATAGACAGTATATGTCTTTCACCTTTTTCACTGTCCCTGCCTCAGCACTACTGGCCCTATACTATGTAAAATTACTGCAGACTGAGGACGCAATGCTCTGCACGGCCGATATACAAAAAAAAAAAAAAAGTGCAACACTGCAAAAAGCAGCCTCAACAGTACTGCACACAGTCAGATGTGGCCCTAAGAAGGACCGTTGGGGTTCTTGAAGCCTAAAATCACTCCTAACACTCTCCCTATAGCAGCTAAAGCATCAGCAGCACTTTCCCTGAGCTATGTCAGAATGCATCTGTGGCGAGCCGCGGGAGGGGCCGATTTATATACTCGGGTGACACCTGATCTCGCCAGCCACTCACTGCAGGGGGGTGGTATAGGGCTGGAACATCACAGGAGGAAGTTGTAATGCCTTCCCTGTCTTTCTATTGGCCAGAAAAGCGCGCTAACGTCTCAGAGATGAAAGTGAAAGTAACTCGAACATCGCGTGGTGCTCGCCTCTAGTAACGAGCATCTCGAACACGCTAATACTCGAACGAGTATCAAGCTCGGACGAGTACGTTCGCTCATCTCTAGTTCTTAACTAAATAGAAGACCGCTGTAGTCAGGCAGTGAGTGGAAACCCCTTTAGATATTATGATAACACCTTTCAAAAGTTTATTGGTGCACAGAAACTTAGGGATGTATGGCGAGAACTTAATTCAGAGGGACGAGAATTCATACTCTTTTCCCATGTACATGATTCCTGGTCCAGAATCGACTATATACTGGTTTCACCTAATTTGCTCCCTAGAGTTTCTAAAATTGATATCGGGGAATTAGGGATTTCAGATCATGCCTCATTGGTGTTGCCATTACATGACAGGGTTCCTAGGGGCACAGATTATATATGGAGATTCCCTTCATACCTAGCTGAGGATGAGACCTTTCGATCACTGTTGCGGGGATAGTGGTTGGAATATATATCAGATAACGAGATGCACTCTGACAATCCCCAGCAGTTATGGAACACAGCTAAAGTGGTCCTTAGGGACAGATTGATTTCATACATAGTTTCACTAAAGAGGAATATTAAAGAGAAAATAGACCATTTCAGTGCACTCTTATGTGAGGCATATACTTTATTTCAATCTGGGCCAAACCCACAAAGCAAACGGAAATGGGTGGAAACTAAGGAATCGTACAAACTCTGGCTACAAAAACGAGAACAATTATCACACTCTCATAAAGAGGCACACCTGTTCAAATTCGGGAACGAGGCAGGTAAACTTATGGCCAATTTGGCAAGATGCCCGTTTGGTATATCAAACATCTCCGGGCTGAAAGACGAATTTGGGAAAATACACTCCCACCCAAAAAATTAAATGATCTCTTCTTTGAATTTTACTCACAATTATATATACAAAAGCCAATGTCCTCAGATACCTCAGTATATATCCCTTCTGGTATTTCAGTGGCATCTCTGTCCGTGGAACAATGCTCTCCTCTAAATTCCCCCATTTCACAAATAGAAATAAAGGAAGTCATTTCAAATTTGAAAAACAACAAGGCCCCGTAAGGGTATACGGATGAATTTCTTAAAATCCTTAAAGATCAGATGAATCCATTACTGGAAACCTTATTTAATGGATATATGAAGAAGAATCCCATCCCACCCAGAACTAATATGGCCCATATTAAACTACTCACCAAACCAGGTAAAGATCCTAATGATGCAAAGGCATATAGACCAATTTCCCTGATAAATATTGATTTGAAGTTGAAGTCTTAAATTATGGCAGATCGACTTGCTACCATAATGCCACAGGTGATGTTTCCTTTGCAATCGGGCTTTGTGAAGGGAAGATGGGCTATCACAAATGTAAGGAAAATTCGGACAATCCTCGATGAGATTAAAATTAACCCAACAGATCACCCCTTTGCGGCTCTGCTCACAATAGATGCCGAAAAGACTTTCAACAACGTTTCTTGGAAATGGTTAGAAGTAGTGATGGATAGGATGGGGTTTAAGGGCCCTTTTTGTTCTTATTTATGGAATCTGTGTACCTCTCCACAGGCACAAATATATGCACCCGGATTTCTTTCACAGAGCTTTCCTTTGCAAAAGAGTACCCCCCAATCATACACCATTATAAACAAACTTAACAGATGGAGTAACCTCCCACTATCATTTTTCGGGCGATGCAATTTCATCAAGATGATCAGTTTACCAAAGCTTCTCTACCCTTTACAAACTATCCCACTCTTCTTACAAAGACAGGATTTGGGAAAGCTATACTCCACATTCTCAGCATTTTTTTGTTGCCACAAACGCCTACGTATTGCTTTGAAAAAGCTTGTTTTCCAAAAACAGGGGGGGGCCTCAATTTCCCGGATATAGGCACATACAATGTGGAGCTGTGCGACACACATGATCTACCTGCATCTGACTTTCTACTTTATGCACAAATACAGAACTTCCTATGTGCTAGACTTGCTGACATCTCCAAGGAGGCGATACTTAACCCCATTGATATACTTATAAGAGATTCTCCACGGAGGCATTCAATCTCTGATCTGTACTCTAGATTTAGGGACGGATGGGTGGTACAGGACAATTCTCTGCTGTTCAAGAGATGGGTATGAGAGCTACGGGATCGGGGGTTACCCCAGGGGATAGTTGAAGGGTGGGCCTCTGTAGGAAAAGCCATTACAAAAGAAACATGACAGGAAACCTACTTTAAAATTATACATGGAGCTTTATATGGATTCAATATCCCTCCACATCCCAGAGGCCCAACAAGATTGCATGTATCCCCTTGATGTTCTGAGTCTAATTCTGACTTTTTGCCTGGTACCTGGCACTGCCCCAAAATAAAAACATTTTGGGGAGGATACTCGAGAACTTGTGTGCGAGATTGGGGGGCAGACAATATAGTTAACACCACAAGTTTGTATATTTCACTCTTTGTGACCACACAAAAAGTTCTAATATGACACACACACTTCTTTTAATAAGTAAAAGATGCTTGTTGACAAATTGGCTGCAAGCCAAACCCCCGGCAGTGTCAGATGTCCTGCAACAGTTAAAATATCTTTTAGGAATGGAAAGATTAGAGATTGAGAGAATCTCAAGCATCAAAGTTTTTTAAAAAATGGCGGATTTTTATAAAGAGGTTCCTAGTCCCAAACGAGATCATTGAATGTATGAGACCATTTAGCAACACAACCTCTTTTTATATCCAAGATTATGCAAACCCACTTGGGGAAATTAAAAATAACATAATTAATGTCATTTGACGGTATAGGAGCATTTCTTTCTGGGAGATATCAAAACCCTGAAACCCTAATTAATCCATCCTTAATTTAACTCAGGATGAGGATAGGAAGACACAAGGCAATACATTAGTAATTTGTTCTTTTCAATTATTTTTTATTGAGATTTTTTATTGTACATGGGGTACATATTTTGTATATAGGATAGTATGCAATGTACATATTGATTAGACATTCTCACAGTTGTGTACAAAAAAATTATAGAAATTCTCATGAACTTATTCTCAGACTATATCTCATTCTTTGCATAAGATAAAGTAAACATAGAACTAATAAAACATTATTTTAACAGAAAGCTCAGCCAAGGACTCCACATATCTTTACATTTCAAATTAGTAATTTTTCACCTTTATTCAGTTAAGTGTTTAAGTTTAGAGGTTAAAAAGGTTTGTCTTCTTTTTTTTTTCTTATTTTCGCTTTATTTTATTTTAACATATACTGTATATGCATAAATTTATGTACTTGATAATAGACAAAATGATAAAAAGCCTAGTAAATGTGGTGTCTGTATATCATATCACTCCTTCCTTTCTATTTATGTCTGGCAACAATAAATACAGTGCTGGTACCAAATGTAGGAATATTGCTAATTGGAAGGAGAACAACACGAGAACGCTTTACGAGAATGTGGAATTGGTCATTAATGTTTGGGAAATTAACCAAGACATTAATTTTATATATGTAAATATGTACAAGTAGTAATATTTTATATTGCTGTGATATATTTTCTTTTTGTTATTTTGAAAATTACAATTAAAAATTATGTCGAGGGTTGAAATTTAAAATTTGTATTTTGTCTGTCTTCTCTCAGAAATTAGATGGAACATCAACTGATCTTCCCTGTGCTATCGGGGGGGAATGCAGGCTATCAATAAACAGAGAGATGGTGAGGGAATGCATAGCTAACTTAAATGAATTCAAGTCTCAAGGTCAAGATGAATTACATCCTAGGATACTAAAGGAAGCGGCGGAGGTAATTGCTGAACCACTTACCATAATCTAAGAAAATACATGGAAAACAGCAGAAGGGAGGAAGATCCCAGGAAAGATCTTTGAGCAAATTATTAAACTGCATGTATGCAAGTTCTTGGATTAAAATTGAGTAATTAACCAGAGCCAGCATGGGTTTGTAACAAACAAGTCATGCCAGACAATTCCAATTTCCTTTTATGACAGAATCACTGACTGGGTTAATCAGGAACATGCTGTAGATATGGTATAACTTGACTTTAGTAAAGCACTTGACAAAGTATCTCATACCATCCTTATTGATAAAAATTAGCAAATATGGTGGATTCACAGATGAACTCAAAATGTGGTCATAAATGGAAGAATGTCTCAAGTGGGGTACCACAAGCCTCTGTTCTGAGCCCAGTGTTGTTCAACATTTTTATAAAGGATCTAGAAGATGGACTTGAGGGAAAAATAATCAAATTTGCTGATGACACAACACTAAGAGGAATAGCTAACTCTGAAAGAGAGACAGAGAGGATTCAAAAAGATCTGGACAAGCTTGAACAGTGGGTGTCGACTAATGGAATAGTATTTAACAAGGAGAAATGCAAAGTCCTACATCTGGGCAAAAAAAAATGAAAAAAGCACATACAAAATTGGATGAATTGAGCTAAGCAGCAGCACATGTGAAAAAGACCTGGGTTTTCTTACAGATCACAGTCTGAACATGAGTCAATAGTGTGACGCAGGAGCAAAAAAGGCAAACATAGTTCTGGGATGTATTAACAGAAGCATAGAGTCTAGATCATGTGAGGTAAGTATCACCCTCTACTCTTCTTTAGTCAAACCTCATCTGGATTACTGTGTACAGTTTTGGGCATTCAAATATTAAAAAGAAATCGACAAACTGGAACAAGTTTAGTGAAGAGTTACCAGAATGGTGAGTGGTCTGCAAATCATGTCCTATGAGGAACGGTTAAAGGATCTGGGAGTGTCTAGCTTACAAAAGAGAAGGCTGATAAGAGACTTAATAGCTGTCTACAACTATCTGAAGGGCTGTCACAGTGCAGAGGGATCAGCCCTATTCTCATTTGTACAAGGAAAGACTAGAAACAATGGTATAAAACTGAAAAGGAGGAGACACAAATTAGATATTAGAAAAAAAAAATGTTGTGAGGGTGATCAATGAGTGGAACAGGTTGCCATGGGAGGTGGTGAGTTCTCCTTCAATGGAAGTCTTCAAACTGAGACAGGATAGACATCTGTCTGGGATGATTTAGTGACTCGATGACCCTGGAGGTCCCTTCCAACTCTACCATTCCATTATTATACATTACATGGTATGATAAATAGTACCATTGAAAATACAAGTTGTCCCACAGAAAACAAACCCTCATTTTTTGAATGTTAGGGGAAAAAAATGAAAAGAGAGAAAAAAAAAAAAGTGTTGCAGGTGAAAGTTGTTAATTGATGAAAAAAATTAGGCAGTGCATTTATTCCAATGAGTTTGGTCACCTTGTCGAATAAGATCTTCATACAGTAATAAAAGTATGGAATAACCAAGAAAGAAAAAGTAAAAGATAAACCCAGAATAACTATTTTACAATCTGTTAAACAGACCCTTTCGTAGTAAGGAGAGATTTTCCTTTTTTTTGCAGTTCTGCATTTATTTTGCTTCTCAATATAAATGGATGTCAGCTTTGACTAAATATTTGTGCTTAAGGAGACATGATTCGAAAAATGGTCCCATATCGCCTCTTACCTCCCCCCACCTTACTGTGCGTTTTGTGGTTTTATTAATGCTGCTTGTGATGCATTCCAGTGTCCTGTGACCTGCAGTCTGCAATAGATCACCTTATCTTATCAGCGTGTGGACATATTTACTCAGCTTTTCCAGGTGGGGTTGGGAGCTTTATGAATAGCATCAACATTTTCAAGGTCAGGATTTTTACAAAGTTTTTGCATTTTACAGTCACAGAAAGAGGAGGAATTATAGAGAGAAGATAAAATATTACCTCGCTGTGTATATTAAAAATGAAACATTAAAAGTGGAGGAATGAGTATTATATTGGAATAAGCTATTCTTTCCACGCTGGCATTGTAGAATGAAGAATTTCAGTTAAACTCAAATTGCTTCAAGCTTGTCAAGGTGACTTCTGCTATTGATATAACAAACATTTTCTCCAAATTCATTTTTTGCTGTCTAAGGAATGGAATTGCCACAGATTTAGTGTACTTGAAAATAGCTAACTTGATAGCTCGAAACTGATATGGAAAGAAAGTTCACAAGAACATTACAATATTAGACCTTATTTGATCCAAAAGACAAAGTTTCAAAAGGATTTTAATAAAAGCCATGTCTTTTATAAAGGATAAGGTATCTCTACAATTTATTTCTCCTAGCAGCACAAGGGGTGTTTGCTACCTATACACTTTCCGTAATTACTTCATGGCAATAGGTGTAATACATATCTGTTATTTCAGCTTCTCAGAAGTTGTGTAGGTGTAAGGGGCTCCTATAAAGGGTTAAAAAGGTTGATATAGATATGGACTATAAACTGTGCCAAAAATTAAACCAATATCACTGCATGCGCCAAAATTTGGTGCAGTAGAACTGAGCATGCGCAGTGGACGCTTATTGATTGGATGAGGCTTTCGCATAAAAGGGACAATTTTTGCCACCCAACAAGAAAGTATAGGGACAGTGAGTCGAGCTGGAGGTGCTGCAGAGTAGGAGCAACAGAGGATAAGAATAAGCTGTTGTCAGAGCTGATGGAAGAAGGTGCACCAGGACAGTAGAAGAAAAGGGTCTCAGCAAGAAAGAGAGTGGAGTTAAAGGGGTTGTCCTGCGCCGAAACGGTTTTTTTTTTTTTCAATAGGCCCCCCGTTCGGCACGAGACAAACCCAATGCATGTGTTAAAAAAAAACAACGTTTAGTACTTACCCGAATCCCCGCGCTGCGGAGACTTCTTCCTTACCTTAGCAAGATGGCTGCCGGGATCTTCACCCACGATGCACCGCGGGTCTTCTCCCATGGTGCACCGTGGGCTCTGTGCGGTCCATTGCCGATTCCAGCCTCTTGATTGGCTGGAATCGGCACACGTGACGGGGCGGAGCTACGAGGACCAGCTCTCCGGCACGAGCGGCCCCATTCACCAGGGAGAAGACCGGACTGCGCAAGCGCATCTAATCGGGCGATTAGACGCTGAAATTAGACGGCACCATGGAGACGAGGACGCTAACAACGGAACAGGTAAGTGAATAACTTCTGTATGGCTCATAATTAATGCACGATGTACATTACAAAGTGCATTAATATGGCCATACAGAAGTGTATAACCCCACTTGCTTTCGCGGGACAACCCCTTTAAGGTGGCATGGAAACAGCCTTGAGAGCACACCTGACCCCCAGCCCATGCTGCAGCATCACCTGGATTGGTAGTAGCAGTGACTCCCACACAACAGAACTATAAGTGAGGCCGGCCTCAAAGGGACACTAGGTGTGCACACTGGTAGGGTCGCAAAGGGTTAGTCAACAGGCTAGCTATGGGGAATAGAGCCTATCCTCAGGACACTGAAGTGTACATGGACTGAGCCACATGTCACCGGACGTACCAGGTGAGCCCAAGGAGATCTTATGAGTGTAAAATGTAATCAGCTATTCTGATAGCTAGTATTGAACTGTTAAGTGCCCAAGGGGACGCTGGGCACTATATTTCCGTTTTCTCCTCACCCAAGCATCCAAGCTCCTATCATTTAAATGCACTTGTGTTAAGAAACCGCCTAGGATCGAGCGTTATGGATGAGAGACTGCTTTCTTCATGCTGAAAAGAGGACACAGCAAGAAATATAAGACTAGAGCTAACATAACCTGCTACATAGGTGAGATTATTACCTTTATTTGAATACTCCTGCAACAATAGTTTGATGTCCAGATCAGCTCAACTCCCCTTTCGCTATGCTGGGCTTGCTCTCCTCTTTGTGTAACACTTCTCCACTGCCACTCTTTTCAACCTACCGCAACTCTCACGCAGTGCCTCAACTCACTCACTTGGTTCCTTCTCTCTGTCTATGGTGCACTAAGAATTCTAATTTTCCTTTTTATTGCAGGAGTCTCAGTCAATCAGTATCAGTCTTCAAGGCATCCTTAGTCCTACTATGAAGAAATTTGGTGCAATTTCTGGCACATCTCACGGTCCATTGCTATAGTAACACTTTAATCCTTCATGGGAGCCCCTCACAAAACCTTGTCATACAAAGGTACCATATGGCAACACTTGGGATGTCTTTATTACTGAACCATAGCGACGCTGTGTGCTGCCATGCAGGCTCTGTGAATAGAGTTCTGCCATGTGTATGATGCCTAACTTTGAAATTCCATTTTGAATATATGTTACATAGATGGTTTATATAATTTGAGCTCTTCCATAAAAATGTGAACATTATATGGTATTTTGATTTAAATAAAAGTTAACTCATCAGCAAAAGCTACAATTTTGTGGCGAGGCTTGCTGGCGTAGATCCCAGTAATTTAGTTGTTAAGACTTCTAAAGTCTTAGAACTGGGAGAAATTACAATTAAATCTGGAATATATATTCCTTTTAAACATAAAATGATTTTTCTTTGCGTATATAAGAGTTATTTTATGCATTAGCTCTCAAACA
Organism: Eleutherodactylus coqui; assembly: GCF_035609145.1. Classification (NCBI taxonomy): domain Eukaryota; kingdom Metazoa; phylum Chordata; class Amphibia; order Anura; family Eleutherodactylidae; genus Eleutherodactylus; species Eleutherodactylus coqui. The sequence continues at coordinate 96,142,942 of NC_089844.1, forward strand.
CACTTTAATATGAATATACAGACATTATGCCTTCTCCAGTTCTTTAACTGAGAGGTAAAAATGTGAAGTCATTTTTTATTATTCCTTTTATAAGGATAAAGCAATATTGTTTATTCTAATCTTCTATTGCTTCATTATATTCATCTGCAGATTACATACTATTGTTTCCGTGTTGTATAATTATTAGGGCCCATTTAGACATAACGATTATTGCTCAAAATTTGCTCAAAAGCCACCTTTTGAGCGATAATCATTGTGTCTAACTGCACTGACATCATGCAGTTTTCGTTAATCCGTCGCTCATCGTTGTCTTTCTCCGTGCAGAAAACAGCTGAATGCAGAAGACAAGCGAGGACACCGCGCTTGTCTTCTGCATCCTTCACTGGGAGCGCTCAGCTGTATGACAGAGCGGGGAACAGCTGGATGCAGAAGACAAGCGTCCCCGCTTGTCTTCTGCATCCTCTGCTCGGAGCGCAACGTGATCGCTCAATGTTTGAGCAATCATCTTGACTTTTGAGCGATTATCGCTCAAAAGTCACTCAAAAGACATCATGTGAGCGATAATCGTTGTGTCTAAATGGGCCTTTAGTTGTGCATGTTCACTTATTCTTGGTCTTGTTATTTTCTTCCTTTCATATGTTTACATTATAAGGAAAAAGTAGAGAAGTTTATTTTTCATGTACAGAAGAAGAGAAAGCAGTGAAGCACATGGAGGAAGAGTGCTTACAAATTCCAGTTCATGTGTATAATTTATAATCTGAAAAGTTACAAATACTTCCTCTTTATGGTGGTTATCCAAAGAACAGTAGATCACACCCAATTAGTAATGCCCTGTGTCCATGCAGCCGCCAACATGGCACTGAACAAGAAATTGCTTACCTGTTGAAGTTGCTTGGTTTTTAGCAGAACTAGAAACCAAGCGACTGTTGGACCGTATAAGCAGAAGCCACTTAATAACTCAACTAGTGCTGCTTACTGTGAATGGAGGCGGGCAGGCGGAATGATCCTGGCCCACTCTGCCTCTATACACTTGTATGAGTATCCACCCTGTGTAAACCACATGAGTGATAGTTGGGCAACAGCTCGTGAGATGACTGTTGGGCGGCTTATGCTCCCAACATTTGTCCCATGTAAAAGGACCTTAAATCTTGGCGAACAACCTAAAGATAAATGCACACAAATGGAAGCGTAAAGTTTAAATGTGGCTGTTGTTGGCATCACTGATTTCTGTTATAACACTCAGTGCATTGCTTTTCATCTTTTCCTGTTTTTATTACTAATTAACTTTGTTGTTAATTTTCTAATCTATGGGAGGCACAAAAACAAATAATTTACCAATCTATATGAAATAGCAGTTCGGCACTGTTTTCCTAGTCTGGAAAGCCATGCCGTGGTTCAGAAATACCTTTTTCTCCAGTCAGCTAGCAACCTATGTACATAAAATAGTCGAAATGGAGGGTCATGTGACTTCACATCTTCATGACTGTTCAGAGCATCTGTAGAGTTTACAGCAAAGGAATATGTAGGGAGAGAGGCTCCAACCACCTGCACCATGTCCTCTAGTTCTTCCTGCTTTCCCTGCATGGAGCTCCTGAATGCTGTTACTTTTACCTGTCTCCAGCCTCATAGCGATCCTTCATTTCGAGGAACATATAATGTGTTTAAAAACTGTTGATACATTTTTAGGTACTTTTTATGCTTTTTTTGCGGGAGGTTGGAATGAGCTTCCACTTTGGTTTTTTTCAGTTTAGTCTTTATGGCATTCACTCTGCCGTAAAACTGACATGTTAAAGTTGTCCTGCAGTATGATTATGCTATGCCAAATTTATATAGTTTTTTTGTTCATGAAATATATATAAAATGGCCTTTCAAGACATCTTATACAAATTATATTTATGATGAGACCATAATTAAAATATATAAAACATATAAAACCTTTGAAACTATAAAATAAATCCCCCCCCCCCCCTAAAATGCACTATACTCCTGTCGCAGGGCTTTCACAGTATATTCAATGAATCATTGCACATATTCATCAAATATCATATATGCTGTAAATCATTTCTTGAAATAATTATAAGAGACACATTAAACAGATTCTACATATGATCAAAATATTGTAAATCAACCGTGATCATCAGGCATCTCCTGCCACATTATGCAGTCACTGGAAAACTATATAAAATGTTCCAATCCAAAAGGGCACAATAGAATGATCTTGTAATTAGCTAATGGGTGTCTCAAGCACTTCCATGATGTTTAGTCCACTCTCTCTAGTCACATATCAAAATATGCAGCAAAGTCCTATTCTGGACTACTAGAAAATAAACGTCTCCACCACACTAGTAAATGGTTTGATAAAACAAGTCCACTTGCTGTACATCTCCTTCAGCATAAGCATGATCTGATCAAGCCGTAGGTCTTCTTTGAAACATGCCATAAATAAAATGTAATAGTTGTTATACTCCCTGTTCTTACCCTTGGACTGTCAATATCGCTTGCTTTTCCAATGGTTACCCTTGAAGAAGTATAATAAATAAGACATGTTTGGTTAATATAATATAGACCTTCCATTTAATTCCCCATAACTCCCTAAAATGTACGGATCATTCTCAATCTTTCCTACAGATAGTCCATTATTCTTTTTCTATTCCTACAAACAATAAACTTATTTTAAAATAATCTTGATGATGGCTGAAATCTACCAGTATGAGTTATGCCGCTCCATATGAACTATTGAAAAATGCAATTGCCTTTATGGTGTATCCTTTATAAAACAATACGTGTTTGATGATGAAAACTTAAGAGCCTAAAGTGACAAAGCTGATTTGTGTTTTGTAATATGCTAATTAAAAAAAAAATCAAACAAACATGTTTTGACTACAGTAAGTGCTACCATAGACCATACCGCTATTTGCTAAATGTGTTTTGTTGCTTTTATATCCATTGGGAAAAGAGTAAGTAACTCCTCTCATTTCAGCAGGCAGCTCTATATGCTTTCAAAGACTAAGGGCCAGTATTGATCTGGACATGATCCAACCTCTAGTGGTGCCAAAAGGTGAAAGAATCTAGAGGGTCAAGTTTGAGATGTAAATAAATGTAACGGTTTTATGATGAATTAGACATATTTGTAACCCCTATGCAATTATTATATGCACAGTTCTAAGCAGAAATATGACCTATGTTGTACTTTCCGACTTACGGATCGGTGTCTACTACTGACATACTAACACATCATTATTGTTCAAGTGCCATATATGCTCATATCATAAAATTAAGTAGATTAATATATGAATTTATAGCATTGCTGAATATACCGTATTTTAAGTAGATTATGTATTCTTGTTTGATCAGGAAACTTTGGGCGAAAATGTATTAAAGTAGATAACTTTAATATATAATAACATACAACTTTACTGTAAATGTAAAAAAATAGCTTGACTGCAGCTACCAGCAATATGACTATCAACTAAATCTGAAACTCACATAGATCCAGAGATGTGGACTGCTGAGTTCTTGTACTGACTGATTTATCTGTCCTGGTGCCTACCTTTCACAAGTAGATTTAAACAAGTAGCCACTACTGAATTTCTTTCCCCAACAAAGATTGTCTGTACAAGATTAATGAGACTGTGTGAAATAGATTGTTTTCATCCTGCAGAACCGCTGTTTGAGAAATAGAAATTCTATTGTGACTCATTCCATATCAATTCTGTTACACATCTTAAAGGCAAATTTTAAAATATGGGTAAAGAACTTTAAAATGTTTTAATCTGATTTGTTGGAAATAATGCAGAGTGTATAGCGCATGTAATATGGTGCCCTGTGTCCAACTAGGGTAGACAATCCCACACTATTAATCTTTTGGGGCATTGCTATTACTCAGAATATAGCTAGACAGTCATGCAGCTTCCCTCCATGTTAAATGCTGGAGGATGGTGTGGCAGGTTCTGGTGTTATTGTATCTTGATGCCACCAGGAAGTGCTGGTGGAGTCAAGATTGACAGAGGGTGACGCTCCCTGAATGTGATTGCCTGCACAGGTGCCTGGGCTGCAGGTCCTGGCAGCCCACTAAGGAAGCCTTTTTTGTAGCACACCTGCATACAGTGGTCCCCTGCTCCAAACACGCCGCTCCAGGTCTTCCCCGTCGGGCTAACCCCACATGTCATTTTGAAATTGCCGTCGGCAGATGCTAAAGCAAGGCGGCCCCCCCTCCGGCCGATGTCATCTTCACCTTGCGCTGGGAGACCAGAGCGGGGGGGCCACACACAGTGAAAGCTGGCCGCCCGCAGAGTGCAGCAGCAGATCAGCGTTCACACTGCACAGCCGCAGGAGAAGAGGTACAGGAGCCTCTGTGGGGGCACATGCGCAGTAAATGTGTGCGGGGGACCGCCCGTCAGGAATCTTTCAGGCGCCGGACTGCAGGAAGCTGGTAGCTGCTGGCAGCAAAACGCTACAGGAAAATAAATGTAGTCAAAGTGGCAAAATTAAATCTTCTTTATTCCTCCATAAAAGTACAGTAACTAGCAACGTTTTGACCGTTTACAGAAAGAAATACGGTCTTTGTCAAGCAAAACGCTACAGACAGCCTTTGGCAGTGAGTGAGGCGTGATCCTCTGGGCTACTGGGACGCATTGCAGAGATGTGGCAGCGGAGCCACTGGTTAGAGTGACAGCTGCTGCATCTGTATTGGTATTTGCCGCCCAATCTGCTTTAGGGTGAGAGTCAGTTTTCTTCTTAGGCTTTGATGATACACTATAAAGCTCATAATGTAAGCCTAAATAATAAACGAACCCTCAACCTAAACCAGCAGGGTTGGCTAAAAACAATAGAGAGGCTTCTTGGACCTTGATGCCTTGAGCCAATCGGGAGCTAGGGGTGTGAGAGGGGCGTTCCTCCTGTCAAAACCCTAGCTTCCTGTGGCGTCAAGATACAATAATACTGCAGGTTCTGACGATCAGATCATTTGGTCAGATGCTATAGGCAGTTCTCTTAAGGCTTCCCTTTACTTCCAGCTAGGTAAATTTATTTGGTGCTACTGGTCTCTATTGGGAATGCGCGCCTTGTTTATTTTTTTGACTATTTCATAGAACGGTAGAGTTGGAAGGGACCTCCAGGGTCATCGAGTCCAACCCCTCTGTTCAATGAAGGATTCACTAAATCATCCCAGACAGATATTTGTCCAGTCCCTGTTCGAATACTTCTATTGAAGGAGAACTCACCACCACCTGTGGTAACCTGTTCCACTCATTGATCATCCTCACTGTCAAAGTTTTTTCTAATATCTAATCTGTGTCTCTTCCTAGTACTGACCTGCTGAAAAACAAATGCAAATATAACTATAGCCATAAAACTGACAGCTATCTGAATATGGGATAGCATTGACAATGTGGATAGTAATAAACCACAAAATAACATATATATGTCTGCAGCACATACTAGGATTTAAAATATTTTCATTTCTATGTGCAATCTTTGTGTAATTCAATAAAAGCTATATTTTAAAGGGATCCAATTCATAGTTTTTGCTTATGGCAAGATTTTTTTTATTTTTATGAGTAGATTGGATTCTGAGCCTATCACCCTTTTTTGGTCTGTAGCCAGGCTACCACAATGCCAAAGGTCATGGCTTTAATGCCCTGTATGACTGAATTAAATTTCCATTTTTTATGCTCTGATTCAGGTTAGGGAGGAGATACCCTTGGACATCATTCACCATCTCATTAGAAGTGTGCCCAGATGTTGTCAGGAATGCAAACAGGCACGTGAGGGCCATACACACTACTGAGTCACATTATGAGTTACTGTGACGAAATTCATGGACATTGATTTTCTGGGTGATTATGAAACCAGCCTTCAGTTGGTAGATATTGTTGGTTTCCATTGACTTAATATTTCATTTTGCTCTCAACGCATTTTACAACTTATATCAGTAAAGTCTTTCAACTTAAATCCACACATTAAGACTTGCCGTGTGGTTTTAGTGTTCCCTTCTTCATTTTATTTCATCTTCGCATCATGCAATGATCTATCTTTGTTTAAATCTAACTGGAAACCCCATTTAAAATCTGTTTCTTAGTGACTTTTCAATTCTGAAATGAATAAATGAGTTTACCATTATATACATTACTATAATTGGGAAATGGAACAATAGTGCAGTATATATTGGGTGAAAAATGTCCATTAGATAGCAATGCATAAAAAGTTAACCATGAGTAATATGACAATATAGCATTAAATGAGTTAATCCACCATTAGATAAACTACATTACTAGTATCACATAACCATGAGGATGTCTGGAGATAATGACTTTGATCATTATCCAACCTATGATGGAGTCTGACCAGAGGCTTGAAGACAAAGAAATCTATACACTCAATGTAAATCAACATTCAGTCCAATGTCCTCATTCTCCCATGTGATAGAGAAACTTTTACTGCAGACTTGAGATGGCTGAAACTGTGCTGACTGGACCAACAGCCAGCTATATAATTGATCTGTTCAAGTCTTAAATAAAGGGCACACCTGATTGTAGCATTGATCCTATGAAGGAGCCATGCACAATCACTTAACAATTACTTAGAAGACCTATATATCATTCAGATGTGTTTCTCTGGTCGAAGCTTGAAAAAATTGACAACAATACAACAGCACTACATAAAATTGCATTGCAAAGATATAGTAAACATACTGTAGCATAGGCAATGGAAAAGTGTCCAGAGTTCTTACATTGCCCTTCCACACAACAACGTAGAGTTGCACTTACAAATGGTTACTTAGAGCAACTTAACAAATTTCCCAAAGGAATCCAAGATTACCCTTAAGGCCCATTCCCTTGTCAGAGCCATCTGCAAAAACCTGCACAGCATACCTCCATATGTATAGCATGAGATGGTTGAAAAATATCTACATGCCTCTGTATAAAATCAAAACCATGTAAGTGAGGACATGCCTTGCCTATAGTGCCATGAGCAGCTTGTCTGTGTAGCTCCATGAAACCCAATTTTGTATAGCAGGCCCTCACACTCACTTCATGAGGACAAATCTTGGCAGAATAACTAGCTATCACAGGGAAAACAAATAATAGGTGTCTGTGCTGGAGGGGGAGGCAGAGAACACAGGGATGCAACACTTCTTACACCCGGGCACTACTTCTGCCATCATTACTAAGGAGGGCAAAATAGTGACTGCTGGAGCTGAACAGCAGGACAAACACAGTTCTCCCACGATAATAAATGCATGTTCTGCGTAGCAGCCCGGACCAGACTACCCCAGAATACGCATTTCAGGTCACAGGTCACTGCTTTTCGAATGGGAAGGATGATGATTCCTGGAACTGCAGGAATCATCTTAAAGCTATACCTACTAAGCCTGAAATGGAATCCTATATAGCACACCTAGAGACTGCTCATAAAAAGGAATGGGTGACTGTGTGCGGATAGAGGATAAATTATGGATAGAGGATAACTTTGAATTTTTGTACAACCCCTTTAATGCAATGGAACTCCTAGACTTATGGCATACCTTGCATCCTGGGGAAAAGGATTGTATTTACCATTTGTTTACCTATACCAGTTATACTAACATAGATTATGTCTTTATCTCTCAAATTCTCTTAGTAGTCCGAAATGTTTAACCCTTTCCAATCCACTGTCTGACTTGTGAAGACATTATGATTTAAGGCTGTACAGCTCTGATGTTGGTCGACAACCGTCAGGGTTCTCTTACTGTATGTTGCCAGCCTCTCTACTGTCGGAGCCTATCCAACGTGTCACCTCATGCAGTACTGGCTTTAGCCAGCAGATAGCGCTGTTGTATAACGGCAGAAAAAGAGTAAGCCACTTAGGAAAACCAGGATACAAATTGGACTGGAGAGGGGTAATGGTGTTTTTTTAATGGTTCGCCCATGCCCCAGTTTTTGAGCCTCTCTCTTGTTATCCTAATGACAGATCATATTATCAAAACACTGTCACTGGTCTCTCTAGAGTCAGATGGTATAGCCTGACTTTTCACTTTACTATAGGCCTTCTTTGCTCACATGTATCTCAAAAGAAACTTTTCATGAAAATCAATCTGCTAAGTAACTTGTCGTGTAGTTCTATTATTAGGGAAGCAATTTCTATTTTTGGTGCCTCTCATGTGTCAGATCCTACTCCTGACCTGATCAAGTGGGAGGCATTGAAATGCATATCAAGGGGTATTCTATGGCTCATGGTTGAAATGAGAACAGTCTTCTATGTTTAAATCTATCATCCAGAAACTTCAATCTTAGATTCTAGCAACAAGAATCTGTCTTCCCCCGCAATTGGCTGGAGACATCTCTTCAGTGACACAGCAGATCTTGCAGCTTCTGGATCAGAGATCCTTGGGAGCAAGAGACAAGTTGAAGAGAAACTTTTTTAATGTAGAGTTAAGTATGGTAGATGGTAGGTTACTAGCTAGGGTGCTTTACCCCAGGATTCCTCAACCCCAGATTATATTTTGGTAAATACTTCATCTAAAGGTGTTGTACACACTACTGATAAGATGTTGGAGGAATTAAAAAGTTTTTACGAATTTCTGTATAATATTCAAGGTAAATTTTCCTCTTTGAACGCTCATCAAAGGTTCTCAAAAATTAAGGAGCATATGTCTCTGTTGTCTATTCCAAAGATCATTAAAGGGGTTTTGCCACTTGCTAAAATTGCTTCACAGCCACTCTGTACTTCCTGGTTGCTGCTGAACAGGATTTGTAACTGCTACAGCCAATCACTGGCCACAGCAGTGACCTACAGTCAGTGATTGGCTGCAGCAGTCACATGTCCTGATCAGCAGCAACCAGGAAGTACAGAGTGGCTGTGAAGCAATTTTAGGTAGTAGGAAAAACCCTTTAAGGAACAGTGCTCAGATTGGAGAAGGATTTTACCAAAATTTAACAGCGTGTGTGCCTTAGGGCGCCCACCCACTGGCGATTTTTTTTTCTTTGCGTTTTGCTTTTTTCTCAAGAGCAATTAGAATTGAATGTACTCCTGTCCACTGGCGTTTTTTTTTGCGTTGCGTTGCGTTTTTTAACATAGGAACTGTCAGTTGCATATGTGTCCTTATTTTTCTCCTAATGCACCCATGAAAGTCAATGGAAATTAATGGAAAAGCCGCGAAAACGCGGCAAAAAACGCCGCGAAAAACGCGCGGAAAACGCTGCATTTTTCACGCACGAAAATCACAAACGCCAGTGGGTGGGCGCCCTTAATCAGACTTTTATGCTGGGGAATCCAGGACTGAGTGCTTGGTACTTCTATCTGTTAGCCAATTTAATTCATAGATTGGTCATTAACAGACCATTAAAAAGAAACTCCCTTTAAATGTTTATGTGTTTGTGATAAGGCACTTCCATATTTAGTTTCTCAACTTTATGGACTGGAGGAATCAGCTTATTACCTTCCTTCTTTTGGAGCGGGCTGGGAAAAGAAGATGGAGGTTAGTCTTTTGGAGGCTGATTGGGAAAAAGATCCTTTTGATTACTCACAAATTGTCAGTCTTTTGCAAGATACAAGAAAATAGTTATAAAATTCTATCATAGTGGTACCAGATCAAGTTGAGCTCTGGCTCCCATTTCTACCCCTTTCAGATTTATGCTGGTGATACAGATCTTCACGGGGTACTAAAGAACATATCTAATAGAGCTGTCCAGCAATTAAAAGGCTATGGGAAGATATATGGCCTTACACAATAAAGTATATGCAAGAGCCATGCAAGTTTCCAAATAAATAGCATTATTGTCAATGCTTTCCAGCCAGATTTCCCAGATTACAAAAGTGGTTGTTAGATGCTTTATAACTGCTATGTGTTTGGACATCCCAAGATTTTGAAGATTTGCCTCAGTTCCTACTAGAGTATGCTGGGCTGAGGAACTCCATAGTATCATAAAAATTAAGGATATCATTACTTCTGAATCTACTATTTTTGAGACTTTTTTTGGTCTTATGGCATCCCTGGATAGCTTTTCGGATCTCCCCACATTATCATGTGTGGCTAGGTAGTGGTTCCTCTAATCTTTTTTTCAAATCTATGGTTGTTATGTGCCTTTGTCATGGATCACCATTTTGCTTTCAGGGATATTTAAGTTGCCTGCTTTCCCTTCCCCTCCTTTCTGTGTACATCTGAGTCCATTTGTTTTCTTTCTTTTTGGAGTGTTTTTTTGCCTTCCAAATTTTTTCAGCTTTTCCTCTCTTTTTATTCTAATTCAATTAGAATAAAATTATAATGATATTCCTATTATATACGGTTTATTTGTTGATTTTGAGGCTATATTTTGAACAATGCCTGACAAAGCTGTGTATCTCTATTATGAGTGTATCTAATTAAAGTTTGAATTTACTTAAAAGCATGTAAGGGAGCGAACCACCACCATGAAAGGGTAGGTTCATACTAGGTTCAAGTGTGCATTAAAAACTGGTTGCTTTGGTGCAAATACATGTTGTTCTGTACACTCTATAGTTATTTGTAAAGTGCAGTGATATTGGGCAGGTGGGATGGTGGGAACACGGGAAGATATGGCCTAGATGACAGAGACAAGGGAACACCAAAATGGCAGGGCAATGGCTTTGGGGCACAAGTGACATGGGAGCATCTTGTCACCCAAGCGTCACTGACAGTAAGCCATATATAGGGTCCAGTACCTGGCGCAGTCTGTGGTGTGGTAGAAAGTGACAGCAATATCTTGCTGAAACAGCGCAGCAATGAAGTGCTGATAATTAGTGGGTTGGACTATGAACAGTTGGTGAACGGGGATGTTGCTAAAGAGTGTCCAAAAGAAGCACCTGTGCATTCATACCAGTGTAGATGACCAAAGTCTAGTTGCTGTGGCCGTATTAGGCGGACTTGCCGCAGAAAATCCTTCTGGGATTTCACTGTGGCAAGTCTGCCTGCAGCCACTAATCCCAGGGTTAGCCAGTCACGTGGAAGAGATTTGTCAAAAATCTCATTCACATGGAACGGCCAATCCATTGCGGCAAAGCCAGAGCTGTTGCGCGGCTTCCCTTCTATTTTTAATTTCCATTGCAGCTGCGCTGCTCTCTATGGGAGCGCTGGCCGTAATGGAAAAGCATGCAGCCAAGCCACTCCAAAATCCGCGGCAAAGTGTTGCCGGTTTTGAAGCTACGCTTTCCTGGTGGAAATCTCGTAGTTTTTCGCTGCAGCAAAACCACGAGATTTCTGGCGGGAATCCGCCCTGTGAGAACCCAGCCTCGAATACGCCACGAAAAGATAGAACTGCCACCATTGCTCAGTGTACTGACCTTGAGTTGTAAAGCCTGTTACCTTACTGTTGTGACCGTGTTCTCCAGTATTTACAGCCACTAAAATCTGTGCTTTAACGTTAACAGGCCTGTGTTCCATCTGGTTCATGACACCTTAGATCTGGCAAGTGAATCCACGCGGCTTACGGAGATGCACCTCCATGACACACGTATTACAAATCAAAGCTTTAATATAGCCATGTGCATGAGCCTTAAGCATAGACATGCGTGACCTGCGATTGGGAGCAGGGGGTCAAAGAAGCATCAATATGGGAACGGCAGAAAATAGGCAAAGTGAGTACTACTAGTTTTGTTATTTTACACCATCGTCAGCTGTTTGTAAAAATTTCATATGGCTGGAAAAGCCCTTTAACTTCGGCCTCATGTCCACGGGCAGATTGGATTCCACATGCATGAGCCCTGCAGCGGAATCTGGCCCTGCCCAAGGACACTGCGGGTCTTCTATTTCCTTCACTGCAGATGTGTGCAGAAGCGCTGGCCACCATGCTGCCACACATACACAGTGACGTTTTGTTTTTAACTCCTGCTTTCCCGCAGAATCCGCGGCCCATCTGCAATTCAATTGCAAACAGGGCGCAGATCAAACGGCTTGCATTGAGTTCAATGGAAGCCGTCTGTGCAGGATCAGCACCGAAACAGAGCATGCTGCAATTTTTTTCCAGACCAAAAGGTCTGCAAATCAGATCTGCATGCTTTATTTAATTTGCGGATGCCCATGTATCCCTATGGGCGACTTGATTTGCGTCACACGCACGGATTCCACAAATCAGTCCGTCCGTGGACATTGGACCTCACTGAGAGTTATAGTAATATCTTGGATATCAAAATGGGGGGGGGGGGGTCCTTCCTTTTTGAAGCAGCTTTTTCCTGAAGAATTTAGTGAAACACAATTCATTTCCGCATATAGAGTCCAATGTAAAATTCTGTTAACAGAGATTCTATCTGTAGCCCAGAAATAAATAGGTTAATTATTTGCCACCCTCCCATAGGGAATTTGGTGAAATAATGAACTAATTTTGCATAGTCATTCCATATGACTCTACAATAAAACATTAATGGCTTTGGTCATTAACTATCCAAAGGCCTAAAGGTGAAGGGAAATCTATAAACCCAATGTAATCAATCAGTAGTGTTTCTCCCTAGTTGCATTCTTATGCAGCAATGAATAAACCACTTAAAACAGAGTGATCCATAGCTAGATTCTATTAAATATGCAGCAACTAAGAGTGAAAACCTGAAAAATGAGTCTAATAGTCAGAAGAATATTAGTGGATTCCTATCTCTCTATGTGAAGCAGTGAGCATTATAGACACTGGTATCACTTGTGCTTTGTACTCCTGTCATAAGTTATCAGACGGAGGGGAATGTAGAGCATGGAGATCAGAGCATGAGCTCCTACAGAAGCCAATGTATCATGTAAAATTGTATGTACCACGTCAAATTTGTATATTACAGTCGGCCAGCTGCAAAAGTGACATTCCCTTACAGTTTAGTTTAACTCTTTAATGACTTATAATGTGATTGCTGGGTGACAATGGATCTGCATGGCAGCTTGGGACTTGGGGAAGGGTCCTAGGACTGCCGTGTTTTGATGCATATTAAGTCCTGCCTGTGGGCAGAGCTTAATAGGTTAACACTGAAATGTACGGTATATTGCCATAAAAAAGCTTGATCAAATGCTCTAGTCTCCTAGTACCGGTACGACTAAAAAACAAACAAAATGAAAAAGGATCTGTCAGCTCTTCGGATGTGTCTTTTTTAGAGATGAGCGAGCGCACTCGTCCGAGCTTGATGCTCGTTCGAGCATTAGGGTGTTCGAGATGCTCGTTACTCGAGACGAGCACCACGCGGCACTCGACTCCATTACATTTCCTTCGCTGAGAAATTTGCGCCCTTTTCTGGCCAATAGAAACACAGGGAAGGCATTACAACTTCCTCCTGTGACGTTCCAGCCCTATCCCACCCCCATGCAGTGAGTGGCTGGCGAGATCAAGTGACCCCAGAGTATTTAAATCTGCCCCTCCCGCGGCTCGCCTCAGACACACGCTAAGAGAGATCAAGGAAAGTGCTGGTAATGCTTCTGCTGCTATAGGGACAGTGTTAGCGTCTTCAAGAACCACAACGGCCCCTTTTAGGGCCACAGCTCATCTAGTGCATTACTGTTGTGGCTGCTGTGAGCAGTTATGCACAATTTTTGTTTTTTATGTATATCGGGCGTGCAGGCTGTAGCGTTCTCAGGCTGCAGCCTGTACTTGAGTATAGGGGCAGTATTGGTCAGGCAGGGACAGTGGTAGTGTAGAATCCTGTCTACAAGTACCCCAACGGTTCTTCTTAGGGCAACCTGCGACCGTGTGCATTTAACTCCGTGGTTGCTGGGAGTTGTAGTACCTCTGTATTGCACAGCGTAGCCTGCGTGCAGCCTTCATTTAAACATTTTTCTGTCCGCACTTTGCGTCACCTCAGTTCACTCTGCCTCTAAGTGTACGCCAAGAAACCACACATTTTCTACAACGCTCTGTTATACGTGTGCTGTCTCAGAAGTTCACGGTCTGCCCGACGCCCATAGATTGAAAGTGCAATACACACTGCCTAGCCTCAGCCTGCATTGCAGAGTAAAATAAGGAGATTTAAAAAAAAATTCCTTTTTACGGCTAACGCTTACCCAGTGCATTTGCCTGCGTGGCCTGTGGGACTTCACGCCCATCCAAACTGCATAGTTCACAGCCTAGCCTGCGTGCAGCCTTCATTTAAACATATTTCTGTCCGCACTTCGCGTAGCCTCACTGCAGTCTGCCTCTAAGTCTACGCCAAGAAACCACACATTTTCTACAACGCTCTGTTATAGGTGTGCTGTCTGAGACGTTCACGGTCTGCCCGACGCCCATAGATTGAAAGTGCCATACACACTGCCTAGCCTCAGCCTGCATTGCAGAGTAAAATAAGGAGATTTTAAAAAAAAATTTCTTTTTACGCCTAACGGTTACCCAGTGCATGTGCCTGCGTGGCCTGTGGGACTTTACATCCATCCAAACTGCATAGTTCACAGCCTAGCCTGCCTGCAGCCTTCCTTATAATTTAACTCTGGCTTAATTTAGCGTTATATTACCGCTGGCAGCCAGCAACTGCGCGGCAATAATTCACAGACATTTTTACACCGCTCTGTCTCTGCTCGATTCTTAATCCAGCATGCTGAGGGGTAGGGATAGGGGCAGAGGACGTGGACGCGGTCGCGGACAAGGACACGGAGTCCCAAGTGAGGGTGTGGGAATAGAACGAGTTCCTGGTTCAGTTGAATCGCAGCCGGCTGCTGCAGGAGTAGGAGAGAGGACAGTTTCTGGGGTCCCCAGCTTCATATCGCAATTTTTGGGTCCACGTCGTAGACCTTTATTAAACAATGAGCAGTGTGAGCAGCTCCTGTCGTGGATGGCAGAAAGTGCATCCAGCAATCTATCGACCACCCAGTCTTCTACACCGTCCACTGCTGCAACTCTGAATCCTCTGGCTGCTGCTCCTCCTTCCTCCCAGCCTCCTCACTCCCTGAAAATGACACATTCTGAGGAGCAGGCAGACTCCCAGGAACTGTTCTCGGGCCCCTGCCCAGATTGGGCAGCAATGGTTCCTCTCCCACCGGAGGAGTTTGTCGTGACCGATGCCCAACCTTTGGAAAGTTCCCGGGGTCCGGGGAATGAGGCTGGGGACTTCCGGCAACTGTCTCAAGAGCTTTCAGTGGGTGAGGAGGACGATGACGATGAGACACAGTTGTCTATCACTCAGGTAGTAGTGAGGGTAGTAAGTCCTAGGGAGGAGCGCACACAGGATTCGGAGGCAGGGCCGCTGGACGATGAGGTGACTGACCCCACCTGGTGTGATAAGCCAACTGAAGACAGGTCTTCAGAGGGGGAGGCAAGGGCAGCAGCAGGGCAGGTTGCAAGAGGCAGTGCGGTGTCCAGGGGTAGAGGCAGGGCCAGACCGAATAATCCACCAGCTGTTTCCCAAAGCGCCCCCTCGCGCCAAGCCACCATGCAGAGGCCAAGGTGCTCTAAGGTGTGGCAGTTTTTCACTGAGACGGCGGACGACCGACGAACAGTGGTGTGCAACCTTTGTTGTGCCAAGATCAGCCGGGGAGCCACCACCACCAGCCTCACCACCACCAGCATGCGCAGGCATATAATGGCCAAGCACCCCACAAGGTGGGACGAAGGCCGTTCACCGCCTCCGGTTTGCACCGCTGCCTCTCCCCCTGTGCCCCAACCTGCCACTGAGATCCAACCCCCCTCTCAGGGCACAGGCACTACCGTCTCCTGGCCTGCACCCACACCCTCACATCCGCTGTCCTCGGCCCCATCCAATGTCTGTCAGTGCACCGTCCAGCCGTCGCTAGCGCAAGTGTTTGAGCGCAAGCACAAGTACGCCGCCACGCACCCGCATGCTCAAGCGTTAAACGTGTACATAGCCAAATTTATCAGCCTGGAGATGCTGCCGTATAGGCTTGTGGAAACGGAGGGTTTCAAAAGTATGATGGCGGCGGCAGCCCCGCGCTACTCAGTTCCCAGTCGCCACTACTTTTCCCGATGTGCCGTCCCAGCCCTGCACGACCACGTCTCCCGCAACATTGTACGCGCCCTCACCAACGCGGTTACTGCCAAGGTCCACTTAACAACAGACACGTGGACAAGCACAGGCGGGCAGGGCCACTATATCTCCCTGACGGCACATTGGGTGAATTTAGTGGAGGCTGGGACAGAGTCAGAGCCTGGGACCGCTCACGTCCTACCCACCCCCAGAATTGCGGGCCCCAGCTCGGTGGTGGTATCTGCGGCGGTGTATGCTTCCTCCACTAAACCACCCTCCTCATCCTCCGCAACCTCTGTCTCGCAATCAAGATGTGTCAGCAGCAGCACGTTGGCAGCAGTCGGTGTCGCGCGGCGTGGCAGCACAGCGGTGGGCAAGCGTCAGCAGGCCTTGCTGAAACTACTCAGCTTAGGAGAGAAGAGGCACACGGCCCACGAACTGCTGCAGGGTCTGACAGAGCAGACCGACCGCTGGCTTGCGCCGCTGAGCCTCCAACCGGGCATGGTCGTGTGTGACAACGGCCGTAACCTGGCGGCGGCTCTGCAGCTCGGCATCCTCACGCACGTGCCATGCCTGGCCCACGTCTTTAATTTGGTGGTTCAGCGCTTTCTGAAAAGCTACCCACGCTTGTCAGACCTGCTCGGAAAGGTGCGCCGGCTCTGCGCACATTTCCGCAAGTCCCACACGGACGCTGCCACCCTGCGCACCCTGCAACATCGGTTTCATCTGCCAGTGCACCGACTGCTGTGCGACGTGCCCACACGGGGGAACTCTACACTCCACATGTTGGCCAGGCTCTATGAGCAGCGTAGAGCTATAGTGGAATACCAACTCCAACATGGGCGGCGCAGTGGGAGTCAGCCTCCTCAATTCTTTACAGAAGAGTGGGCCTGGTTGGCAGACATCTGCCAGGTCCTTGGAAACTTTGAGGAGTCTACCCAGATGGTGAGCGGCGATGCTGCAATCATTAGCGTCACCATTCCTCTGCTATGCCTCTTGAGAAGTTCCCTACAAAGCATAAAGGCAGACGCTTTGCGCTCGGAAACAGAGGCGGGGGAAGACAGTATGTCGCTGGATAGTCAGAGCACCCTCCTGTCTATATCTCAGCGCGTTGAGGAGGAGGAGGAGGAGGAGGGGCAGGAGGATGAGGAGGAGGGGGAAGAGACAGCTTGGCCCACTGCTGAGGGTACCCATGCTGCTTGCCTGTCATCCTTTCAGCGTGTATGGCCTGAGGAGGAGGAGGAGGATCCTGAAAGTGATCTTCCTAGTGAGGACAGCCATGTGTTGCGTACAGGTACCCTGGCACACATGGCTGACTTCATGTTAGGATGCCTTTCTCGAGACCCTCGCGTTACACGCATTCTGGCCACTACGGATTACTGGGTGTACACACTGCTCGACCCACGGTATAAGGAGAACCTTTGCACTCTCATACCCGAAGAGGAAAGGGGTTCGAGAGTGATGCTATACCACAGGACCCTGGCGGACAAACTGATGGTAAAATTCCCATCCGACAGCGCTAGTGGCCGAAGGCGCAGTTCTGAGGGCCAGGTAGCAGGGGAGGCGCAGAGATCAGGCAGCATGTACAGCACAGGCAGCGGAACACTCTCTAAGGCCTTTGACAGCTTTCTGGCTCCCCAGCAAGACTGTGTCACCGCTCCCCAGTCAAGGCTGAGTCGGCGGGAGCACTGTAAAAGGATGGTGAGGGAGTACGTAGCCGATCGCATGACCGTCCTCCGTGACGCCTCTGCCCCCTACAACTACTGGGTGTCGAAGCTGGACACGTGGCCTGAACTCGCGCTGTATGCCCTGGAGGTGCTTGCTTGTCCTGCGGCTAGCGTCTTGTCAGAGAGGGTGTTTAGTGCGGCTGGGGGAATCATCACAGATAAGCGTACCAGCCTGTCAACCGACAGTGCCGACAGGCTTACACTCATCAAGATGAACAAAGCCTGGATTTCCCCAGACTTCTCTTCTCCACCAGCGGACAGCAGCGATACCTAAACAATATGTAGGCTGCACCCGCGGATGGAAGCATTGTTCTCTATCACCATCAAAAACGGGGACCTTTTAGCTTCATCAATCTGTGTATAATATTCATCCTTCTCCTCCTGCTCCTCCTCCTGAAACCTGACGTAATCACGCCGAACGGGCAATTTTTCTTAGGCCCACAAGGCTCAGTCATATAATTTTTGTAAACAATTTTTATACGTTTCAATGCTCATTAAAGCGTTGAAACTTTCACCTGAACCAATTTTTATTTTAACTGGGCTGCCTCCAGGCCTAGTTACCAATTAAGCCACATTAACCAAAGCGATTAATGGGTTTCACCTGCCCTCTTGGTTGGGCATGGGCAATTTTTCTGACGTACATTAGTACTGTTGGTACACCAATTTTTTGGGGCCCTCGCCTACAGTGTAATCCAATTAATTTTTTGCCCACCTGCATTAAAGCTGACGTTACATCAGCTGTGTTGGGCACTGCAATGGGATATATTTATGTACCGCCGGTGGGTTCCAGGGAGCCACCCATGCTGTGGGTCCACAGGGAGTTGTAACTGCATGTGTCTACTTCTAAAGAACCCCAGTCTGACTGGGGCATGCAGTGTGGGCCGAAGCCCACCTGCATTTAATCGGACGTTACCTCAGCTGTGATGGGCACTGCAATGGGATACATTTGTGTACAGCCGGTGGGTTCCAGGGAGCCACCCATGCTGTGGGTGCACACGGAATTCCCATTGCGGAGTTGTACCTGCCTGTGACTATTTATAAAAAAACGCAGTCTGACTGGGGCATGCAGACACCTTGACAGAATGAATAGTGTGTGGCACATAGGTTCCCCATTGCTATGCCCACGTGTGCAGCTCCTGATGGCGGTGGCACAGGATTATATTTCTCATTGCTTCTGTACAGCATTGTGGGCTATCGCCCCGCCCCTTTTAAAGAGGGTTGCTGCCTAGCCATGCCAACCCTCTGCAGTGTGTGCCTGCGGTTCCTCCTCATGGCAGATGCACTTATAAATAGACATGAGGGTGGTGTGGCATGAGTGCAGCTGAAGGCTGCGCAGGGACACTTTGGTGTGCGCTGTGGACACTGGGTCGTGCGGGGGGGGGGGGTGTTGGGCAGCATGTAACCCAGGAGAAGTGGCAGCGGAGTGTCATGCAGGCGGTGATTGTGCTTTGTTGGAGGTAGTGTGGTGCTTAACTAAGGTATGCATTGCTAATGAGGGCTTTTCAGAAGTAAAAGTTGTTGGGAGGGGGGGGGCACTCTTGCCGCTATTGTGGCTTAATAGTGGGACCTGTGAACTTGAGATGCAGCCCAACATGTAGCCTCTCGCCTGCCCTATCCGTTGCTGTGTCGTTCCCATCACTTTCTTGAATTGCCCAGATTTTCACAAATGAAAACCTTAGTGATCATCGGCGATATACAAAAATGCTCGGGTCGCCCATTGACTTCAATGGGGTTCGTTACTCGAAACAAACCCTCGAGCATCGCGATAATTTCGTCCCGAGTAACGAGCACCCTAGCATTTTGGTGCTCGCTCATCTCTAGTAAGTATGTTTGTTTATTATTTAACCAAGACAGCCCTATTGAAATGGTGTTATCTGGTAACCGGAATACCCCTTAAACAGTTAAATAATCCTACACTATCCCATTTTTTCCCCATAAAAACTCAACGATAAAAAAATCTGCTCACACTGATCACTGGAATTTGAATCCAAAGAATAAAGACAGGGGTCAAAACAGCTTACTAGAATCAAACCAGAAAAACAATCATGCTTTATAGGATAGCACATAATCTTTAAGGCTGGGTCCACATTTTGGCCGCAGCGAAAAACCGCGAGATTTCCGCCAGGAGAACCGTTGCTTCAAAACCCGCAGTAGTTTTGAAGCAGCCTGGACGCTCGCTCTTCCGCTGCGGGTGGCGCTCCCATAGAGGAGAGCACGTCTGCAGTGGAAAAAAAAAAATTAACATGCCGCGGTCGGCAAATCCGCGCAGCCACTTCTGCCAGCTTAGCCGCAGCAGATTTGCCATCCCGTGTGGATGAGATTTCTGAGAAATCTCGTCCACATGGCTGGCTAATCCCAGGATTAGCAGCCGCATGCGGATTTGCCGTGGCGAAATTCCACACAGAATTTCTGCGGCAAATCTGCCCCGTGTGAACCCAGCCTTACAGTTAAAGAGGAAAAATGAGACCCTATTGTATTCCTATTATGCTGCTGAGTGGGGCAGCCACCCTGATAAGGGCGACTACAGTCTTCAACCTCTTCCCACAAGCCCCTACCATATAGTATACCTTGTAGGGCAACATTGATTAGAATACAAGGAAGTAGTGGTCACAGGAGGACAAATTTAGAAAAATGAACTAAACCTGTCCAGCCACTGGACATTCAACTCTAAGGTGGTAAAAGTACATCTTAAATAAGTTACCAATATAAAACAAAGTGACAATACCAGAGAGAAAACAGGTCTGTATACAGAGGAATAAATCCCACCCCAAAATCAGTGACTTTTACTATATTTCCAATGCATTTCCCCCAATTATCATGACTTCAGCAGAGAACATATGACTCAGAAAATATCTAGTCCTGCAGATACTCACAGTTTAAAGACTTCCTCAGACCTCATTATTCAAGTGGTGTCAGACCTCATTTGAATGTGGTATTAAACATATATCAACATATACCTTTTTTCTAGTGCTGAATAGCAAAGCAACCTATATTTTCTACAGCAAAAAAATGTGTCCAGATGTTCCCCACTATTACCATGCGTTTGGATCCTTTTTTGGAAGCTTTATCTACATGAACCAACGAGAGCTAATATAATTTATAATTGCAGCACTTTTATCTATAATTATAATACTATTATCACCAAACATAAAGCTCTGTCTGATCATTTATAATTTATGTGAACAAGGCATTTGGTCGAGATGCGATTACAGCTCAGTGTCAGCTATAACTATCTACATTATCTTCAAGTAGTTAATGTGGGCCAATAGAAAACTATTTTAACAGCTGTTACATATCTATATAGACTTCAGTATGATAAAAAATATTGAAATACTGAGGCTGTCTTTGGATATGCAGTACAGAATAAAGGTCTTTTGCGCAGCTAGATCATCAGCCCATGCACCAAGCGCTGACTGCAATGATCATGTCGCTCAGCACCCTATAGTATGGGGATGAACGATCACTAATACAATAGTTCATCCTCATGTAGCAGATACGCAAATGGGCAAAAAAGCATTTGTTCATTTGTCATCTGATGATTGGCGCATTTACATGGCTAAGAGATCAAGCAAACGAATATTCAAGCGGATGTTCATGCTGAACATTGCGGCGTATAAAAGGCCCAAAAGGCTTTATTCACGCTTGTCTATTTAGTTCAAAACTTTGCATTTGTATCTGTAAGCCCAACACAGGAGTTGAACATAAAGAGTAGAAAAAGTATGAAGGAAATATTTGTACCTCTCCCGTGTTTCAGACCTGCTACTTGTCTTGGCTTAAGGCCCATTTACACGCCGCAATGATCGCTAAAAAATCGCTAAATGCGATCGTTTTAGCGATAATCGATGCGTCTAAACGCGCGGCCATCGTGCACGATTCATGCACTGCTAGCTAATTGTTAAATTCAGTCCAACCTAAAAATCGTCCATCAGTCTTATCAGCAGTTCTCCGCAGGGAGTGCTGATAACATTGTTTCCCGCTGGAGAATAAAGGATCTGAAAGCAGATAAGAGTCTTCAGGCTATTAACTGCATTCAGCTAAAGGCGTCATTTGCACACTTAATTGCTCTTAAGTAGCTGAGTAGCAGAGGCAGATATACCCCTCTGTCGTTAGACACTGACAACTGGGTTATACCCTGTGGATTCATGCATGGAGTTTTTGACATAGTTTTCTTTTTTAATTTGTCTAAGCAAAGAATGGATCGTGAAGGATGGAAAAGTATAATGGAAACAACCCTCTATTCTTTTGTATTTACTCATGTGTTTGGATCAAAAAACATAGGCAGCAGTTTATTAATGGATTTGCTACAGTTTTCTGGCAGAATAAACAATCATATTTTGGCCCACGCCTAGTTGTGGAAAAAAATTGCAACTTTTTTTCATTTTTACACCTCTCACCACTTTTGAAAAGTTGTTGGAGTTTGTTGAAAAGTAGTGTGACTACCATTTGGAATTATTAAAGCATTCCCAAGTTTTCAGCTGACTTTTCAGAATAACCTGCCATGTGTATATGAGGAAAATCACTCTTTCTGATCATTATATGACTTATATTCTGTATTTTTCCCCATTTTCTCCTCTGCAGGATGTATATCATGATTCTCAATTTTCAATATCCTGGTGGGAGAAGCCTGGCTGCTGTGCTGTGTTCTTTAGATTCTGTACAGAGAACCGCACATTCTGCTAACTGTCCATAACAAATAATAAAGAAAGATATAACATCATCATGTAGGACAGAGTGAAGCAGTATTGAGTAGTGGAGATAGTGGGAAATAAACTAGCAGCAAATCACTCACTATTAGCTCTAAACATGTGTATGTGTGTGTGTCCCTCCTCCTCTCCCCTCTGCTTTCATAGACTTCAGTGA
The DNA here is from genome assembly GCF_035609145.1 of Eleutherodactylus coqui. Classification (NCBI taxonomy): domain Eukaryota; kingdom Metazoa; phylum Chordata; class Amphibia; order Anura; family Eleutherodactylidae; genus Eleutherodactylus; species Eleutherodactylus coqui. The sequence goes on from NC_089844.1 coordinate 96,165,399, forward strand.
ACATGATGACTCATCTCCCTCTTTCACTTTTTGTTTTGTTGTTGTGTAGTCTGCAGTAACATAGATAATATCACTTGACAGTGATAGGAGGAAGAGAGTCCTCAGAATTTAGAGGGTTTTTTGAATTATTCAACACCAAAGGAGAATTTTAGGTAAATAAAGTAAATTGCAGTTTTACAAGTTATCACACTGGCAATCAGGTGACATGTCAGTAGTAGTGGTGGAGGTGCTAGATGCCTGCCCAGGTTGATACTTCAAGCTGTTCCCACTGAAGCAACAGCTCCATGTTCTGCAGTATGCGAGGCAAGCCTGCTACCATCCCTTTTTTTTTAATTAGATCATTTCCATTAAAATATTATATTTTTAACACATTCACCCCTTACTTTCTACACATTTATACATGCATAAGCATAATATAGATAAAACATATCACTCCACCCAAACAATGCAATTAATCATAACTATATTAAGCAAGATCCCTCCCTCAGTCAGTCCAAGATTTCATTTTTTTTGGATCTAAAATCGATTGCAACAGGCAATCTGGATCCAAAATCAAGAGACTGATTACACTTGGTACGATTGCAATGCGAGGAATGGAAAACATCTGGGAAAGCAAGGATATTAGCATTGCAACAAAAACCAGACTGGTCAATGCAGTGGTCTTTCCTATAACGACGTATGGTTGTGAAAGTTGGACCCTCCAGAAAACAGACAGAAGAAAAATGGATACGTTTGAACTATGGTGCTGGAGAAGAATGCTACGGATACCTTGGACCGCCATGACAACGAACAAGGTAGTGTTAGATTGCGTCAAACCAAAAATATCACTAGAGGGCAAAATCATCAAACAGTGGCTCTCTTTTTTTTGGCCACGTGATGCACGCTAATTCACTAGAAACAGTACTGATGCTCGGCAAGGTCAGTGGAAAGACAAGATCAGGACGACAAAGAACAAGATGGCTAGATACAATCAAGGCCACCACAAACATGTCAATCACGGAACAGAAAGAAGCGGTGAAAGACAGGAATGCGTGGAGAACATTGATCCATAAAGGAACCAAAGGTCGGATTGCACCTGAATCTTTCGAGACGAGTGGGCAGGTACTCGTCTAAGGCACTACTCGCTCGAGTAGTTTGCCTTAGCAAGTACGCTCGCTCATCTCTAGATATAATGTTAATGGAGTGCAATAAACTCCCTGCACTATATACAACTGCAATACTTGTTGACTTTCAGATAAGGATATCATTGGAATCATACACAACATTGCGGCCCATTTATCTTCACTGATATGGCCTAAATCTTTTTCCTATTTTTCTTTTACCTTTATTGGGAATTGCTGTAAATAATAAGGAAGCTTCTATGTATATAAATAAGGCATTGCACAAGACGTAGCTTCAGAACACCCAAGAAAACTCACCAAAGGGTGTTGAACTGTAGGCACAGATACTGACCGGGCCTGAGCAGCAAACACATGTTGTAATTGATGGAACTGGAAAAAATAACTAAGGGGGACATCATAAAGCACTCTAACTTGTTCATGACTATTAAAAAATTACCCAGAATGCATCTGTTCCAAAAATATTACCCCTCTCTTCTCCCATGGTGAAAATCCCTCCAACCTAAAAATCTCTTGTAAGTTTTGGATAGTGAGTTTTTCTTCCTTTCTCCCTGGTCTCACATACCCCTATACAGAGGTTACAACCAACCCACATAGTTTCCTTCTCCCCACCACCTCAGCTGTTGCAATTGAGACACCAAAAAAAATATATATATCTAAACATTTGGAATTGCCAACCCTCTAGACTGTTTATCCTTGGAAGTGTCTCCAAGTTAATTTTAGCAGATTTCTTATTCTATTATAAACTCCTAAATATCATATGGAATCTAAACAGGAGAATTTTGAAATGCATATAAAGGAATTGTGACATCAAAACCATTTTAATAACATTTCCCCTGTCAAGTATCGACAATAAGAGACTATTGCAGACCTTATCCTTGAACTTTCGTACTAATGGAAGCAAATTGGCAGAAATATAGTCTTGAGGCTTACAAGATACCACAGCTCCCAAATATTTGAATTTCTTCACTATTTGTAATTGGGTATGTTCCAATGAATAGTCCACCGGCAAGGGATCTAAAAGAAGAATTACAGATTTCCCCCAATTAATAGTAAGACCCAACATCTTACAAAACATATAAAAAAAAAGGGATTTAATATGATTCATTGATCTACTCACATTCCATGTACACAACAACAGATCATCTGCATATAGTGAGATATGCTCTTAAATTTCTTTATTCTGCAATCCAACTATATCAGGTGACTTATTAAACCAGTCAGGGGCTTAATTGCCAAGGCAAAGAGGAGAGGGAACTTGTTCCCCTCTCTAACACTATCCGTCTTGAAGTATGACCATTTACCTTCACTCTTGCTCTTCGCATTGAATACATTTTCTCACCAAAACGCATCCTATGAAGAACAGCCCACACATAATTCCACTTGACACTTTCAAAAGCTTTGTCATTGTTGAGTGAAAAAACAGCCCTGTTCCCACAAACTAAATGATCTGTCTGAAGATTCAGATATAACCTCCTTAAATTAATAACGGTTGATTTGTGTGGCATAAAGCCAGATCCTTATATAGTAAAGCCGTCATTACTAAAAGTAATCTATTTGTAAGTACCTTTGCCAAGATTTTAACATCAATGGTCGGCAGAGACAAATAATTTCCCAGTTTAGGAATTAAGACAACCATAGTATTTCTCATTAATGGTGGAAGTATACCTTCATGCAACGATTCATTAAACACCATCAATAAATGTGGTAGAAGCGGCAGCGCTTAAATTCATTTGGAAGACCATTCAACCCAAGCGTCTTTTTATTAGAAGGTGCTGCTACTGCATCCCTTAACTCATTCAGTGACAAAGGAGCCTCTAACATAGCTTTCTGATCATCGGACAACATTTGCAAATTGCACGCAAGTCAAATACAAACATCTTCAAAATCCACACTTAACTTACAAGTATATAGGTTTTTTAAAAAAGAAAAAATATCTCCAAAATGTCATCCTCCTTTTATAACCAGAGAGTTATCAGGCCTTCTCAATGCTGCCACATATGATGATGATTCCTGTGCCTTAGTTTTAGAAGCCAAAAAAGGACCTCCTGCTTCCCCCTCCTGCAACACCTCTCAGATGATCCGCAAGTTGAGATTCTGCCTCTTTACAATTGATGTCCACCTGATTAGTGGGAGAATATATATAAGCTTGCTCTGCATCTAAAGGTCATCATTGAAGGGCTCTAATGACATCCCGAGATTTAGACTTATGTAAGCCGAACTTCTGTATATAATGACCATGAATAAATGCCTTCATAGCATCCCCCACTGCAGACACTGAGGAAGAGCCAATATTAATCTGAAAAAATTCCAATAGGGCCTCCTCCGTTCTAGCATCACCATCAAGCAGGTTCATCCAAAAGGGATTCGACCTCTAAACTCCACCCAAACCAAATCTCCCACCATTAATGACAAGTAAAGTATCTTAAATATGTTTCTAATATACAAACAATAACTGGTTTAAATTGTTGAACAGATGAAAAAACAGTGCATCTTTTAGTTTTATTCCCCATACCCCGCACTTTCCAGGAAATTTTATTAACCCCTTAGTGACAAGCCTATGTTTTGCTGTAAAGCCACTTTGCAAGAGCCATGAATTGTTGACATAGCTGTATACAGGGTTGTTTTTTGGGACAAGTTGTATTTTTAATGGCACAACTCTGGGGTACATATATTGTATTGTATAACTTTTATTCCATTTTTTTATTGGGGGGGGGGGGGGGGGAGATGGAAAAGCCCCTCCATCATTGTTTTGGGGTTTTGTTTTTATGGCTTTCATCATTTGGTAAAAATAACATGCTAACTTTCTTATTTGGATGAGGGAACTACTGCAATACCGAGTTTATATAGATTTTTTACTACTTTTGCACAATAAAAATACATTTTTGAAGAAAAACAATTGAATCTGCATCATCACATTCTAAGATGGATATCATTTTTATTTTTTCAGCAATGATGCTGAATAAGGTCTAGTTTTTTGAGTTGTACTTTTTATTGGTGCCTTTTTCAGTTAGTTTTGACTTTTGGACTTTTTTCTATTGTGTTGTTGGGAGGCAATCAAAAGAAAAATAGCAATTATGGTGTTAGATTGTAGAATTATTTTTACAGCATTTACCATGTGCAATAAAGAACAAAATATTTTCATTGATATTTTATCCATTTATTAAGGGTGTTTGTGAGGAAAATGCATATTTTTTATCAGTATTTTTTCCTTAAATTAATCCTTATTAAAGTTTTTTACTCTTTTTAGTCCCTCAAGGGGACTTAAAGATGCAATAATTGGATTGTTAAGATAATACACAGCATTACTTATGTAGTGCTTTCTACTAAGCCTATGACAGTAGCCTGTTATCTCTGCCAGAGACGGGATTTAATAGGCTGAGCTACATGACTGACATGGAAGCCTTTGTCAGGATTCCAGCTGCCATGGGAACCCATTGGTACCTTGCAATCACACTGTGGGGTGGAATGGGTAACAGAAGGATCCCCCTTCCCCTGTCATATGCTTAAATTCTGCAGTTCCTATTGATTGTAGCATGGAAGGGGTTAAACTGCCAGAATCTGAGGTTTCATCACAGCTAAGTCAGCTAAGCCACTGCCTTAAAAAGATGTACACTACCGTTCAAAAGTTTGGGGTCACCCAAACAATTTTGTGTTTTCCATGAAAAGTCACACTTATTCACCACCATGCGTTGTGAAATGAATAGAAAATAGAGTCAAGACATTGACAAGGTTAGAAATAATGATTTGTATTTGAAATAACATTGTTTTTACATCAAACTTTGCTTTCGTCAAAGAATCCTCCTTTTGCAGCAATTACAGCATTGCACACCTTTGACATTCTAGCTGTTAATTTGTTGAGGTAAGCTTGAGAAATTGCACCCCACGCTTCTAGAAGCATCTCCCACAAGTTGGATTGGTTGGATGGGCACTTCTGGCGTACCATACGGTCAAGCTGCTCCCACAACAGCTCAATGGGGTTCAGATCTGGTGACTGCGCTGGCCACTCCATTACCGATAGAATACCAGCTGCCTGCTTCTGCTGTAAATAGTTCTTGCACAATTTGGAGGTGTGTTTAGGGTCATTGTCCTGTTGTAGGATGAAATTGGTTCCAATCAAGCGCTGTCCACTGGGTATGGCATGGCGTTGCAAAATGGAGTGATAGCCTTCCTTATTCAGAATCCCTTTTACCCTGTACAAATCTCCCACCTTACCAGCACCAAAGCAACCCCAGACCATCACATTACCTCCACCATGCTTAACAGATGGCGTCAGGCATTCTTCCAGCATCTTTTCATTTGTTCTGCGTCTCACAAACGTTCTTCTTTGTGATCCAAACACCTCAAACTTGGATTCATCCGTCCACAACACTTTTTTCCAGTCTTCCTCTGTCCAATGTCTGTGTTCTTTTGCCCATCTTAATCTTTTTCTTTTATTGGCCAGTCTCAGATATGGCTTTTTCTTTGCCACTCTGCCCTGAAGCCCAAAATTCCGCAGCCGCCTCTTCACTGTAGATGTTGACACTGGTGTTTTGCGGGTACTATTTAATGAAGATGCCAGTTGGGTACCTGTGAGGCGTCTGTTTCTCAAACTAGAGACTCTAATGTGCTTATCTTCTTGCTTAGTTGTGCAACGCGGCCTCCCACTTCTTTTTCTACTCTGGTTAGAGCCTGTTTGTGCTGTCCTCTGAAGGGAGTAGTACACACCGTTGTAGGAAATCTTCAATTTCTTAGCAATTTCTCGCATGGAATAGCCTTCATTTCTAAGAACAAGAATAGACTGTCGAGTTTCAGATGAAAGTTCTCTTTTTCTGGCCATTTTGAGCGTTTAATTGACCCCACAAATGTGATGCTCCAGAAACTCAATCTGCTCACAGGAAGGTCAGTTTTGTAGCTTCTGTAACGAGCTAGACTGTTTTCAGATGTGTGAACATGATTGCACAAGGGTTTTCTAATCATCAATTAGCCTTCTGAGCCAATGAGCAAACACATTGTACCATTAGAACACTGGAGTGATAGTTGCTGGAAATGGGCCTCTATTCACCTTTGTAGATATTGCACAAAAAAACAGGCATTTGCAGCTAGAATAGTCATTTACCACATTAGCAATGTATAGAGTGCATTTGTTTAAAGTTAGGACTAGTTTAAAGTTATCTTCATTGAAAAGTACAGTGCTTTTCCTTCAAAAATAAGGACATTTCAATGTGACCCCAAACTTTTGAACGGTAGTGTATATGCAGGTCAAAAGCCCATTAGTGAGGTCAGTAAAAAGGTATATTTGCCGTCACTTAGGGGTTAACCTCTTGAACCATAGTAAATGATAATCATTATTTATATTTTACATATACCAGTATAATTTAAGATATGGGTTGAATTGCATGGTAGAGAAGAAGAGCGAACAAAAACACTGCCACACCCAACCTCATACATATATAGCTATATTCCATAGTGCTCTAATTACCTTGGTGTGGATAATGGTAAAAAAACTAAATAGCAACCTCAAAGTTAAGATCACTAATACTAAGGAGCAGAACCCAGGAACCTCCCACCTATCTGACAATCTCATTTCAAGTGGTCAAATACTCTACCAATAATCCACTAATAAAAATAGCTACTTATTACTATTATATAAATATTGTTCATGTTTACCAATTTAGGAGGCAGCATCCCTCGAATGGAAACAAAGGTGCCAGCTCCCGCTGCTCACTGTGGCATGGAGTCCTTACAGAAGGAAAAGGTGATGAAGAGGTAGAGGAAGTGGAAGATGATGAGGTACTTGATCCAACGTGAATAAACAGGGAGAGTCATGATAGCACCTTGCAGGGAAGGAGGAAGAGGCAGGCGTTGCTGGTCAGCACCCTGCTAAGACAGGGAGTATGATGTCGCAGACAAACATAAGGGCTGTATGGTCTTCATCAGCTTCTACTTGTTGCAGCAGCACTAACATCAGGCCCACAGCTAGGTCTGCTCACAGGATTTGTGCAGCCTGGGTATTTTTCGAAACTGCACATGATGACAGAAGAGTGGTCATCTGTAAGTAAGCGTTTAAAATATGGCAAGAACGTTAATAACCTTAACACAATGTATATGAACAGTGACATGAACTCCTGCTGCCTGCTGTCTTGGAGAGCCCACCTGGGCCAGAGGACAAAGAGTCAGCCTCATCCTGCTCCCTCTTCCGCTGCTGTAGCTGCTTCTTCCCCCATCTATCTCCCTGTTCATGCAGTAACCTCTGAGCACATAGAGGCAGATTCTGTAGAGGCAGTAGCTTGCCTTCTTCAGGCCTCTACTTAGCAATCAACAATCAGGCTGCAGGCTTCAGAGCCATGTGTGGGAAATGGACAGCAGAAGTTGAGGCGCCACCCTCACCACCACAATTTATGGTATTGCTTTTAAAATAAGCACCACACCTGCTCCCTTGTGTAGTGTAATTTTTGGTAGCTTTACAGCTGTTCCTTGGAGTAGGCTCATGCTTGAGTGTTGTGTTCATCTTGCAGGATTTGTCCTTGTAAAATTTATGACATTGCTTTTAAAGCAAGCACCATACCTGCTGTCCTGCATAGTGAATTTTTTGGCAACTCTACAGCTGTTCCTTGGAGCCGGCTCATGCCTGAGAGTTGTATTCCCCTGGCAGAATTTGTCCTTGTAAAAATTTTGGCATTGCTTTTAAAGCAAGCACCGCACGTGCAGTCTTGAATAGCAAAGTTTTTGGTAGCTATACAGCTGTTCCTCATAGTTGGCTCATGCTTCAGTATGGTGTTTGTCTTGTGGAAAGTCCAAAAAGTTTCTGGTAGGATGGCACAACCCTTTTTAGAAAAATGTGCACACACTCCAATATAAAAGGATGATTCTTTATGTGATAAATACATTCTTTTTATATTCGAGTGTGTGCACATTTTTCTAAGAAGGGTTGCACCATCCTACCAACCACTTTTTGGGCTTTCTCTTTCCACATTTTTACTAGTCAACCGTATAGGTTGTACAGTCACTGGCCTGGCAGCACCCGAAATTTGATGCACATCTCCTTCCTTACCACATACAAAACAACTCATCTGGAAAAACACACTTAAACGGCCACACACTTAAAACACACTTAAATCATTGGATCCTCAGTGGAGTAGCTACTAGAGATGAGAGAGCATACTCGCTTAGGCAAACTACTCGAGCGAGTAGTGTCTTATTCGAGTACCTGCCCGCTTGTCTCTAAAGATGCGGGTGCCGGCAGGGGGCGAGGAGCGGCGGGGGAGAGCAGGGAGGAACAGAGGGGAGATATCTCTCTCGCTCCCCCTGCTCACCGCCGCTACTCACCTGTCACCCGCGCCGGCAGCCGAATCTTTTGAGACGAGCGGGCAGGTACTCGAATAAGGGCGAGCACCCACTGGCGTTTGCGTTTCCCGCGGGAAAAAAACGCAGCGTTTTCGCGGCGTTTTCGCGGCGTTTTCGCGGCTTTGCCATTAATTTCCATGGGGAAAAATAAGAACACATATGCAACTGACAGTTCCTATGTTAAAAACGCAAACGCAATGCAAAAAAAACGCCAGTGGACAGGAACACATGTTATCTCTATGCCTGTGCAGGAAAAACGCAAAACGCAAAACGCAAAACGCAGGTAAAAAAACGCCAGTGGGTGCTCGCCCTAAGACACTACTCGCTCGAGTAGTTTGCCTTATCGAGTATGCTCACACATCTCTAGTAGCTACACTTCCCTTTTTTGTCACTATTGTTTCTGTGTTCGTCTTGTAGAATTTGGCCTTGCAAAATTTATGAAATTGCTCATAAGACAAGCAGCAAACCTGCTGTCTCGTATAACTAAATTTTTTTGGTAGCTTTACAGCTGTTTCTTGGAGTAGGCTCGTGCTTGAGTGTTGTGTTCACCTGCCAGAATATTTATGACATTGCTTTTAAAATAAGCATCACTGTACACTAGTTTGACCAATTTTGGAGAGTAGCACAGTGTTCCCAAGATGTGTGGCTATATTTCCATGCAATTTGGGGGCCTTTGGCTGCATTGAGACCTTCTGGAGGGCAAATTAACAAACCCAATTTTTACTCCCACTGACTTTAATGGGAGTTGGAATCTTGCCGTACCAATTCACAATGATTTTCGGGAAATCAGCCCTATACCAACATGAACCAATTATTCCACTACTCGCTCATCACTACCTATAAGGTTGCAACTGCTACAAAAATTAAAGTGTAGTGTAGTGCAGCCAGAGCAATACAAAGTGAGATGATACACTGCACACTAGGATTGTAGGATTGTTCTCTTGCATGAAAGTAGATTACAGTCACAGCTATAGCTGGTGACAGTAATACAGTCTCTCTCCTCTTGTTCAGCCTTGTGAAACAACGAGGCCAGCTAGATGATCATCATTCATTTAGTGGGTGGGATTTAGTATTCATGAGATGTATGTAGGGAAGAATATAGAGTGAACAGGCAGAGATGTAGCCCATAGGATTATGGGAGATGTAGTAGAGAAGCACAAGAGGACTGTGAACAGGAAGTAATGCAGAATGAAGAGGAGAGCAGAAAATGCAGAGGAAAGGCAATGGATAGATTTACTATACCACTGTGAGAGGATTTATGAGTATTTTGGAATTTGACTTTGTTCTTGGAATACCCCTTTAAGAAAATAAATGCAGAGTTGTATTCCCCCCCAAAATTTACAAAAATCTACTTTCTCAATACTGATCAAAGCTTGAATTCCACCAAACTATATGATGTGTAATGCTCACTAGTTGTTTTGGTCAAAAATTGGATAAATGTCAAACTTTTTTAGATTCATTGTATTTTTCCATGACCGTACCAGAGGTTACAACTATCTGCTCAGCTTTAAACACGTTTTTTTCTTGCGCTCGCAATCGACAGTATAATTTTACAGTTGGTATGTGGTCTGTTTATTACAAATTCCAAACATATCAAAACAATCGCTCCCTTAACATTTTGCAGCTGCAGAAGACTCAGTGCATTGACTGCAGGAACTGAGAGTTCTGCTTATCAGTTATCACCCACAGGATAACAAAACTAACCAGAAAGCCTCAGCTTATGCTTCCAACTTCTTCGAATATTTGCTTAGGTTAGTGTCTTGCTGATTATAGATCATGTTGTTCCACTAAAGAACATCATCTTTTCTTTCTGTTGTTTGTAGCCAGTCTAGGTTAAAAGTCACTGAACTTTAACCATTATATGTTAACACAAGTTGTGTCAATGTGATAACTAATAACAGTTTAAATCACCTTCTCCCTTCCTTTTAATTTGCTGTACACTGCCTGTTGTCAAATGAATTCAAAGGAAGAGGAGGTGGGTGTAGTCTCATGGTGCCCACAAATGTCTATGGAGAGGAGAGAGGAAGCTGCTGCAGGAGGGAAAGACACATTTAGGGCTCCTGCACACTTGCGTTTTTTTCACGCATTATAGCTTGCCTTTTTTTCATGCTATATTGGTGCTTTTTTTCCACGCGATTGTCAATGGGACTTTCTAATGTTAAAAACGCACCAACTTGCAAAGCGTTTTTAACATTAGAAAGTCCCATTGACAATCGCTGGAAAAAAAGGCAAGCTATAACGCGTGAAAAAAAGGCAAGTGGGTGGGAGCCCTTACACAGACATGGCTGCTACAGATAATAAGTAATTTACTGTCCCATAGCTCCTAGAATCACATCTGCTCAGTACTGCAATACACAGTCTTCCATGAAGCTGTTATTACTCTGTGTATGCTACAGAGACTTAGGGAGCAGAATCTTCTGTCTTCTCTATGTATGGTATAGACATCATAACAGCAGTCTTCACCCACCTGCTCAGGGGAAACTGAAAATTGAATAGAGTTTGCAGTGGAAAAAACAGCTAATACATGTGTTATTCCTTAGGCGCAAACACAGGGAAGTTTACTCTGAAACGTCATCTGAAAATGCGGGCATGTGGTTGTCTGCATTAAAGCAGCAAAAAAAGTTGTACTTACCCCACCTCTGCAGCTCTGTGTGGTCCCAGTTTTTGTTGTGGAAGATGTTATCACAGGAAGTCACCTGACTGCTGCAGCCAATCAGATGCTGCAGTGTCCCTGTTTGGAATTCCTGGCATCATGGTGCCCAGGATGTGAGCGCTGATGGTGGGAGAATGAGTGGTGATGCTGCAGCCTCTGATTGGCTGTACTGCAGGAAGAAGAGAAGTGGCCCCTCAGCATGGGAACTGGAGAGGTGAGTTTCTTTTTTTCTTATTTTTATTGGTGCAATGGAAGCACTATAATATATGGGGGAAAGCAGGGAGAGTACATTATTAATAGAGGACAACACAAAGAAGACATTGTTAATGGAGAGAAGCTTAAAGGGGGCATTATTTATAAAGGGGTGCATAAAGGGAACATTATAATATATGGAGGGCACAAGGTGGAAATTAGTTCTGTATAAAGGGGCATTAATACTGTGTGGAAGTACTATTATTGTTTGGGGACTGTTAATGTGTGGAGCATTAAGGGGGGCATTATTACCATCTGGGGCGCAGTAACGGAGAGTTTATACAGAGGAGAGGAAAAGTGCTATAAAAGTAAGAAACCAAAGATGTCTGTACAGAAATTCTGCAGAAACACGTCATGGTGGGAGAAGTCTTTTAGGGAGGTCTAGACCAAATAGTGCGACCCCAATCAGAAACTAGATCCCCTACGATATGCAGAGTGCATGTGTAGAACTGGTATCTACCACTTCAATATCACATGATTCTTGCTTTGGGTGTACTTGATTTCCGTTTCTTTGACTGAAGGGTACTTGACTTACAAATGTTGAGAAATGTTATTTTACAAAGTCATGTGCAGAATTGCCATCCGTTTTGTTTATAGGATAGAATTTATTAGGTGATACAAAGTTAAATCCTATCTGCATTTGCTGCAGACTGCGTCCTGACCTCAGGAACACACTGACAGCAGGGTGGTTTCCTATGCACTTTTAATCTTTTTGCACACACAGTTCCCATAACGTCCCTCTTTTATAGATGCTGGAATTTCATTATTTCTCAAGTCAGTAGTTGACTACATAAGTGAAATGAGTACTCCCACTGCGTAAGAAATACAGTATTTTATTTCATTTTCAGTTTCATGCACTGAAAGCTCACTTTTATGAGCAACAATTCAATAACTCTGCAAGTGCCACTGTACAAACCCCCATTGTACACGGCACATTGATGACATTAAACAGAAAGTGATGATTAACATATAAGCTATACACGGAATGAAACAAGCATGTTGCGACATGGTGTGTCCGGTTCAGATGAGCCAAAGGAACAATTTAATGCAGTGGATAAAAGTGCAGGATGTTAAGAAGCAAAGGTCGAGTCCAGCAAAATATACTATATATATAGTTACTTTACTGCCTTGGCATATACCTATATGCTTCACTGTGGCTTTGGCCTTAATTCTTCACACATTGACACATTGTGCTTGCAACTGCTTTCTATTATGTCCTGCCAACGGGAATTTAACCCTTTCCAATCCACTGTCTGACGTATTCTCACATTGTGATTGAAGCTTGTACAGCTCCAATGTCAGAAGACGTCCGACAGGGTATTCTTACTGTCTATTGCCAGCCACTCCGCTGTTGGAGCCTCTCTGAGGCACACACTGGCTTTAACCAGCAGATGGCACCGTTGTATAACAGCAAAAAGAGAAAGCCTTTTAGGAAACCCTGAATCCAAAATTGGATTGGAAAGGGTTGATAAATTATAAACTGTTTGCATAAATTCAAGTGTGTGCTGTCACACCATTTGGAATTTGGATTACACTGTGAGTCTGATTTCAATGGTTTCGCTTTCACTGGCGGGATTCTCTCTTGTTAATATTATGGGCGAGAAAAGATAGGACTTGCCCTATCTTTCCTCTAGTATTAACTATGTGCGGGAAAGACGGGGCAGGACCTATCTTCCTGCTGGTTTTTTCAAGCTTACATACTATAGCGCAGAGTTTGAAAAGCCAGAGATGATAAAAAAATCCCTCTTTATGCACAACTATGCTCAGTAGCGTGGAGCGTAGTTGCACATACAGCCGTATGTTTTTGCCTTAAGACTAATTACACACATGCAAGCCCGATATCGCTCCCAGGAAAGTGCGATTTCCTCTCGGATGCAAGTAGTTTTTGTGTCAAGAATGCCTCCTATCACTTCAATGGGAAACCTTGCATCACATCGCCTGTTTTTTTCAATGGGTGATGTGTTCCGAGAGAATGCCCAAAGAAAGGACATGTTGCGATTTTTGAACATTGGGGTTCATATTCATGCAAGATTTCTGCGTGTCACAACACACAAATCTCATGCGATTTTTTAGCTGTGTGAAAGCGGCCTTATAGTGACTGCAGACAGCATTTTATCATGTAACCCATGCAATGTTTGTGAAAGAGTTTTGGAGCCATGTATCAAAAAAATGAGTTGCCATGGAAAACTAGGAGTCCAATGGGAGAGTACACACGGCAATCTGAAAAGAGTGATATTTTCACATCATGCACAGACTTCACTAAGGGACAGCGCAGAATCAGAAAAGCAGACGAGTATGAAAAATACATCCCCGGGTCGCCATCACTTTCTCGAACAGCACGATAATTTAGTTCATGGTGCTGTTTGGAAGTGACAGGTTGTGTCAAGATAAAAATAATCCTCTCTCCACAGGATAGGGAATAACTTTATGATCGGCTGGATTCCGACTGCTGGGAACCCTACAGATCAGGAGGAGGGAGGTCTCGAAGTTCCCCTCATCAATGCAGCGGAGGTTGTGCATTCACACTGCCTTTCCATTCATTTTAACTGGAGGGCCAGAGTTTGTTGAGCACTTGTATTTGGCAATTTCTGGAGTGTTTATAGAAATGAATGGAGTTGCGGCGTGTATGCGCCACCTCCATTTACCTGCAGACCTTTGGGGCACCAGTTCTTCCTATTGGTGCAGGTTCTAGCGGACAGTCTCCCGCCAATCATAAAGTAATCCCCTATTCTGTGGATAGCGGTAGCCTCATATCTCGACACAACCATGTTAGAGAATAAATGTATAGTTCCTAATTGTAGTTATTCATTAGCGAGTCTTTGATGGAAACTAACCTTCATTCAAACTAATTTAGGGCCTAAATATGCGACAAAATGTTCCTACCTTTGAATTATGAAAAAAATTTCAGATCGAAAATGGCCGTTAGACATGTAGATGACCAAGATAACTCAACAAAAACTCATTAGAATAATGAAAAACTTCACAAAATTGATTAACTTATATTTGTAGCCAATGAAGGTAAATATGCTAATTAAAATAGGCAATACATTTGTGTACCTCGTGTCTGTTCATCCCATTAATATTTTTATTATAAAGAAATTAGACCACTAAATAACTAAAGTCAACACACAGATGCCACTGACTTTGGTCTGAGCTATTAAAATGTAAATTTACAATTGCTATTCAAGAACTAGATAAGTAATACACCTCGTGCAGTAGAAACAAGATTTCTTAAATTTCTGGTTAAGTTTCAGTTATTATAGATATAAAAAGTTGAACTTTACAGTTAAGCATTTTTCTTTCCGCTTCAGTGACTATGTCACCCTATTTTATTTCTAATTGTCTCAAAGCACTTACTAGATTATAGTTCTACTGTCAGCAAGAAGAGGGAGTATTAATTCACTGAGAATTTTCTACACAGTGGGACATTAAAGAAAAAGTGGGCAGTTGAAATATTTGGCATATTTCTGCAAGGGTGCCCAGAGGGTGTGGTAGAAAGGACAAGTAATAGGTGAAAAGTGATTGGCAATTTTTAGATGAAGATGACAAGGAGACGGTCTGCAGTGACATCTGCCATCTCATTTTGTTGTAGAAAAGGCAAACATAGACTAATATCAAAGGGGGACCTGCTGCCAAGGTGGAGTTTGCAGCTGAGAAAGCAAAGAAATGATGCACAACCAAACTGCAGCACATTGTAAGACATCAACTACAGAGTTATCTTTAAAAACATTTAACAGTCTTTATTATTTAGTTTTTTTGAGGCACTAAAAATTGTCATTCTTTATCAAAAGAAACATTTTCTGATGTTTGGAATGCAAAAGTTATATTTTAAATGGGCTGTCCAGTTGTAAACTCTTGATGGCATGTCCAGATAGACTATCCATAGTAGATCAGTGGGGCTCTGTTGTCGGGACTAGCATCGATACATTGCTCACCAGGCTGGTGCACTTGTGCTCTAAGCTGATTACTATAGGAAACCGACAACTCCGTTCCCTCTGCCGTGGCCTAGCTGGGCATTGCTATTCACCTCAATAGGAACTCTGCCTGTAATACCAAATCGGGCCACTGTAAAAAGAACGGAGCTGTCTGTTTCCTGTAACACATCATTTCCATTATCTGACAGAGTGACCCGTGATCAGCTGCTTGGCCAGGATCCAAGGTATTGGACCTCCGCGGTTCAACTACTGATGACCCAATCTGAGGATATGTCATCAATAGTTCAGCTGTGGAATACCCCTTTAACTGTGTTAAAGTAACGAGACTATTACGTTTTAGAAACACTGGTCACAAATAAGACATTTTCTATGCTAAAATGACTAAAAATAAAATCAACTAAGAATATGCTAGAATCACACTACAACACCATCACAATGGAAGAAAGACAAATACTATTGTGACATCACCACAATGCAACACATAAAATAAATAAGCAGAAACACTATTATGACATCATTACAATAGAACTTTGTCTGGGAATGAAGACATTCACTATTGTCACATTGTTGTAGTAGAACACGACCAAAGAACAATGTCAATTTGTTCATCATCACAATACAGCTTAGCCAATGAATATAGACAAACACTATTATGATATTTTTTATTGGAACTGTGCCTGGGAATAATGACAAGCCCTATTGTGCCATCATAAAAATGGAATTCTTTTTAAAGCTGGCCATATGTACAATAGACAGCATTTAGGTTGGTAATAGAACAAGCGTTGATCGAACAATCATCTAGTGAACATTCTTTATGCAGATGTACACATTTGCCATATTGGCCATCACGGTTGATCGAACGGGCCATGCATGTTCAATGATACCAGGTAATAGACAAAAGATCTTTCTAGTCAGGGGCAGATTGGGAACCCAAAATAGCCCTGGAAAAAATTCCGAACTGGCCTTATGTTTTAAGTGGGGAAAACACAATTTGACAGGCGTCAGCAAATTGCCAGCCACAACCACGTGGGTGGTAGAAGAGGAGAAGCCTATGCGGGGTGTATTGCTTGTGCCGCAAATTATCTACAAAGTACAGAATATGTTAGGACTGGAAGTATACATTAAGCCCTTAAAGGGGTTGTCCCGTGAAAGCAAGTGGGGATAAGCACTTCTGTATGGCCATATAAATGCACTTTGTAATATACAGTACATCGTGCATTAAATATTGGCCATACAGAAGTTATACACTTACCCCCTCCGGTGTTGGCATCCCCGTCTCCATGGCGCCGACCTAAACCTTCTTCTGCCTGGATTAGACGTGCTTGCGCACTCTGCTTCTTCTGTCCCGCTGAAGGGGCCGCTCCGGCGTGCTCGCACTGCACAGGTCTTCTGCGCATGCGCAGAAGACCTCTGCGGCGCGAGCATGCCAAAGCTGGACAGAAGAGGGCAGACTGCGCAAGCGCGTCTAATCCAGGCAGAAGAAGGCTTCGGTCGGCGCCATGGAGACAGGGACGCCAACACCGGAGGGGGTAAGTGTATAACTTCTGTATGGCCAATATTTAATGCACAATGTATATTACAAAGTGCATTAATATGGCCATACAGAAGTGCTTAACACCACTTGCTTTCGCGGGACAACCCCTTTAAGCCCCATTTAGACACAACGATTATCGCTCAAAATTCGCTCAAAAGCCATCTTTTGAGCGATAACTGTTGCATCTAATAGCACTGCCATCACGCACTGTTCATGCATTATTAGTTCATCACTGACTTTTAGCAAGCTAAAAATCAGCAATGACCCTTATCAGCACCGCACAATGAGTTCTCACCGGCATACCGCTGATAGCATTCTTTCAGATGGTATCCCACTCGGAGTTCTCAGTGGGAGACCAGCTGAAAGCTCAGAGAACAAAGCAGCTGTTTGCATATACAAAGCAGCTGCTGTTCTCGGAGTTATCAGCAGTGTCCCGCTCCGCCTTTATTTAACTCCTTAAAGGGGTTGTCCCGCGAAAGCAAGTGGGTCTATACACTTCTGTATGGCCATATTAATGCACTTTGTAATGTACATTGTGCATTAATTATGAGCCATACAGAAGTTATAAGAAGTTATTCACTTACCTGCTCCGTTGCTAGCGTCCTCGTTTCCATGGAGCCGCCTAATTTTCAGCGTCTAATGGCCAAATTAGACGCGCTTGCGCAGTCCGGGTCTTCTTCTTTTCTCAATGGGGATGCCGGCTCCGTGTAGCTCCGCCCCCGTCACGTGCCGATTCCAGCCAATCAGGAGGCTGGAATCGGCAATGGACCGCACAGAAGAGCTGCGGTCCACCGAGGGAGAAGATCCCGGCGGCCATCTTCAACCGGTAAGTAAGAAGTCACCGGAGCGCGGGGATTCAGGTAAGCGCTATGCGGATTTTTTTTTAGGTCCCTGCATCGGGTTTGTCTCGCGCCGAACGGGGGGGCTGTTGAAAAAAAAACAACCCGTTTCGGCGCGGGACAACCCCTTTAAGTAGCTAATTATCTACTTAACAGTTTATGCAAAGATGATCGCTCAAAACTGTCACTGAAACTGTCGTTTGAGCGATTTTTGAGTGACCATCTTTCAGTGTAAATGGGGCTTTAGTGACAACCCCATTGCCTTTTTATGTCCTAGCTAAGTGGGCTTTAATCCTCAGGGGCGTAAAAACATACATCCCCTGAGGATTAAAGCCACGTGGGCTGTGGACGTGACAGCTACATGCTGTCAGTTCCCGGGGGTAGCCGACAACATGGAGCTGTCATGGGGGGGTCGCGGGGAGCCCATCCCCCAGCAATGTGATCAGCGCTATCAAGTTAAAGATTCAGCTGCCCTCATGGATCGAATCCATGAGGTCAGCTGAAAATACTCACCCCCATTCTCTGTGATGTCTGGAACTGCCGCGAGCTTCTGTGCATGTCAAAGATAGACGAGTACAGGGAGCTGTGACCTGGGACCACTGTATGCGGTTCCCGGTCACATGATCACTGTTATCCATCGGATAACAGTGATCATGTAAAGTTAAAAAAAAGTTCACATAAAAAGTTTAGAGTTAAAGTTTCATCTCCCCTTATGGATCGTATCCATAAGGGGAGTTGAAATTACATAACTAAGATCCCTGGATTTGTCCCAGGTAAATTTAAAATCTCCCTGCTCTTAGCTACTAAAAGTAGCCGCTGCAGTGAGCGGTTTATGGTCACATGATTACCATTATCCAATGAATAATGGTGATCACGGAAAAGTTAAAAAAAAGTTGAAGCTTCATCTCCCTTCATCTCCCTTCACTCACGCGATCACGCGATCAGTGAGAGGAGATGAAACTTTTTACCCGAGGCCTCGGTATTTAAACAATGACCTGATCCTCCTCCATGGACCTTGCCCGGATTCTGCACATGCGCCCATCGGCAAAATACCAGACACATTCGCAGGAGCCGGGGAGGGCCCAGGAAATTTAAAATCTTCTTGCTCCCGGCTACCAAAGGTCACCGAGAGTCTGGAGCAGTGACCGGTGGCCTCGTTGAGCGGTCCCTGGTCGCATGATAAAAAGGTAGAGATCTGCCTTAGGCTGGTCCCACACAACCGGATAGGAGTTACGGATTCCACATGTGGTTGATCCGCTGTAATACGCAGATCAATCAAATGCATTGGATCACACAATTCCACTCACATTAGCGGGTTGGAATTACGTAATCTACTTGCAGAAAGCAGAACGCAGCAGGTTCTATTCTACCACGGATATCCGCAACATAAAGCCCATTGTGCTCCATGGTCGCAGATATATCTGCAGCCCATATGCAACTACCTTGTGTCTACGGGCTGCAGGTACCCATGTCATCGCTAAGCAATGGCATGGGAAATAAAAACAAAAAAAGGTGTACTGCACATAACCACCTGTGTGAGTATGCAGTTATGCTCAGTACATTATGCGGCCGTACGCAGGGCCACGGCCGGGCTCACAGCTGGGACGCGCTGCGAGCCTCCGCAAGCAGATTTTGCTTACAGCAGTGTGAACCCATCATTATGCAGACTGCTACTTGTAATACGTAATTGATAAGAAGCCCCGGGAACGCTTATCTTCCTGTTATTTCAGCAGCAGCGTGTTGAGCGCCTTCTGTTTACGAAGCCTCACAGAGCGCCACATTTTATACCCCATCCCTGCCACTGAGGTCAAGAAATACCCCCAAAAAAAGCATGGAAGGAGAAGGGATACCCAGTTTTATTACCCCATGTGCCCATCCCAACCGGGCCCCTGTAATTACCCCTGCCTTCGGACATGCCACAGAGTTTACATTATTACTTTTATCTAAGATTTCGGGAATGCCAAAAAGGGTGCGGAGGGGTGGGGGATTATTTTCACGGAGTCAGTTTTTTTTCTGCACAAGTGAGCAATGGGGCCTGGAATCTGTTCAGTTGTGCCCTGAAATTCAATGGGTGCTCCCTCCATTATAGGCCTAGATATGTGTCTTTTAAGCAGATTAGAGCCACAATGGGTATATTTCTGAACACGGAACAAACAGGGGGATCCATTTTGGGGGTGAAAGTCTTCATTCCTATGTAAACTGTACAAAAAAACCTGTTTTTAAAATAACAATTGCCAAACAAGTGAAAAATCGTAATTTTTTCTTATGCTTTGCTTCAATTCATTCAAAAACTGTGGGGTCAAAATATGCAGTACACCCCTAGAGGAATTCCTTAAGAGGTCTAGTTTTCAAAATGGGGTCATTTTGTGGGTGTTCTTTATCGTTTTGACCACTCAAGGGCTCTACAAAGTGGGCAATGGGGCCTAAAATCCCTTCAAGCAATTTCTGTTCTGAAAGCCACTGGCTGCTCTTTCATTTTGTGCCCCGTTGAGCATACAGACATAATATTAGGGCCACAATGGGTATGTTTCTAAACACAGGACAAACAGGGGGATCCATTTTGGTGTGTAAATCCTCCTTTTTATGCGCGCTATAGAAAAAAAAGCATGCCTTCAAAATTACATATTTGCAAAAGTATGAAATTTTATTTTTTATCACCTAAATTACACTAATTCCTGAAAAAAAACTATGGGGTAAAAATACTTATCACACCCCTCAGTAAATACATTAAGGGGTGTAGATTTTAAAATTGGGTCATTTGTGAGGGTATCTATCATTCTGACACCTATGAGCCTTTGCAATCTTGGCTTGGTGTAGGAAAACAAAATGTTCCTCAAAAGTTTGATAATCAATGTTAAATTTGTATGTCTCCTAAAAGGTTAAAAAAAGCTAAAGTTTTTCGAATGTGCGTCCAGAATAAAGTAAACAGATGGAAATATTTAGCTTATCATCAAACATTTGTACAGTATGTTTGCACATATTTGAGATATTGCAATTGCAAATGTGAAAAAATTTCCCAATTTTGGTGCTTTTAATAAATATACACAAGTTCTATTGGCCTATTTTTACCACCGAAATGAAGTATAATATGTGGTCAAAAAACAATGTCAGAATTACTTGGATATACAAAACCTTTGCGGAGTTATTTTATGTTAAAGGGACATGTCAGATTTCCAAAATTTGGCTCCGTCACTAAGGCGCAAACAGGCTTCGTCACTAAGGGGTTAAGGTGCCATGTATATTTAACACCTTAAGCCATTGTAATGTTACTAAATAAATACCAGTACAAGGATTAATATTACCAATTATAACATTATATGACAGCCAAATAATACCCCCAGAATGTGACAAACATTGAGGGTTTCTCAACTCCAGTCCTCAAGGACCCTCAACAGGTCATGTTTTCAGGATCTCCTACAGTAAGAACACCTGTGGCAATGTCTGAGGCACCGACAATAATTACATCACCTGTGCAATTCTGAGGATATCCTGCAAACATGACCTGTTGGTTGTCCCTGAGGACTGGAGTTGAGAAACACTGTCCTAGATAGTAATAATGTTGACCTTGAAGGAGGTTCCTACTAAGTAGTCAGTGACTGACTTTTTAGGCAGAAGGAAATAGTGCTACCCGTCTCTATATTATTGTTGGGTTCTGACATCAAAATCTGCTGTTTATACTGTTATTTACATCGGTATCAAAATTTCCATTGGCCGACTGATTCCATTTTGTTTCTAGTTTTGAGCCATGTAAACATTTCCCCATTCACTGCACTTAGGCACTAGCATCACTTCTGTGAAATAGTAATTGCAATAATAATCCCAATTAATAGGTATTAGTCTATATTATGAAGACTACTATTTGATGATTACTGTGCATCACAGACACTAATTACCTACTGATAAAAGCAATCCCATTAGTAAATTGCTTGCATACAAGCATTTCAGACTTTTATTGCGTAATGTCTACACTGTAGAAACTTGTAGCATGATAGTGGATGGACCCTCATTCCTTTCAAAAGTAGTCTAAGCTATAGAAAACATTCATATAGTTCAAAACATAAAATACCAAACTAACCAAGACTTGACTTAACACACTCTTCTATTATTTTGCAGTCATGTGTGCACCCATATATGATCTACTGCCATTCACACCTGCAGCAGAGGTTCTGCTCAGAGCCTCCAGAGCAGATCCAGCAAAAATGCCAGACAAAATAGCGCAACATGCTGCACTATTTAGTCTGACAAAATGCTGGTAAGAATGTTGGAAGCCGGATGGACTCCATTATAGTCAGTTGGGTTTGTTCAGCGCCGGTTGGCTCTGGTATGTGCTGAATCCGGCAGTTCCGATATTTTCTTTATTTGGTTCCAAGGACGGAGCTGAACAATGGAAATTGATTGTCTCTAGTGTAGATTGAATGGGGACTCACGACCTGGTATGAATCTTCATTTGCTCATACCAAATATCCTTTGCACTTCTTAGCAAGCATTTAGAAAATACCTGCTATTGCAAGACCTTCCCCTCGGAAGACCATTCATATTTACTGGATACGTGAACTGGCGTGTACTTCAACTCTCATGGACCCCATACATATGTACATACACAGGAACAGGCTTATAAACTTCTGTCTTTTTAGTATAGTACTGACAGTGACCTTATTTACCCACATACTAATACAAATATACTCAAGGGCAATTACAAACACCACTTTCCACCAGAATGCAGAGGCAGATAAGTCCTACATATTTTTTAAAGGGGTTGTCCGGTTGTAAACTTTGAATTGGCCTACCTGCAGGATAGGTCATCAATTGTAGATCAGCGGTAGTCTGCCCCCAGGGCCCATGCTGATCAACTCTCCACCCATAAAGTGCAGTGAGCTGATTTCTGCAGGAAGCAGACAGCTCCATTCCCACTGCAGTGGTCAGACTTGGTATTACAGGCACTGAAGTGAATGGGAACTTTGTCTCTCATACCAAACCTGCCACTGCAGTGAGTCTGCTTCCTGCAGAAATCAGCTCAGTGCATGAGTGCACCAGCCTGGCGAACAGCTGATCAGCAGATGTCCCTGATGGTGAGCCGCTGCCAATCTACTACTGATGGCCTGTCCTTTGGATACATCATTAATAGTTAACAATTTGAAAACCCTTTTAAGCCCAGTTCCAGTGGACTAGTTTCTGCCATTTGATATTCTCCTGTAGGAACTGACATTGGGGCAAATGGCTTGATAAAGACCACAGCAGTGGTTGAAACGTTGCCGTATGACACGGGCACAATAAAGATCTGTTTATTTTGGAAGATGTGAGTGAAACTCCATCCTTGGAGTACCCCTGATTGCTGCTCCATTACATATAGGATTGCTGACATTGGGGCAAATGTACTGAAAACTGTTAAATATACTTTACACTGCATTTATTATGTGTTTGAGACACTTTCTGGCACTTTTTACAACTCATCCAACAAAGAGGGGTTACTTTGTGAAAAAGTGGCATAGCTTAAATGTGGTACTGTGCACTATTTATCATACACTAAGCCAACTGATAGGTAGTATAAAGTTAAGGCCCATTTAAATGAAACGATAATCTTTCAAACAACTGAAAGGTTGAGCAATCTATTTGCATAAAGTGTTAATGGACAATAATACTTTATCATCTTCATTTACACGTAAAAGGCCCTCCAGGAGCTGTTTGCAGAGCCCAGCGTGTGATTAAACACGTGCCCAGCTGTGTAAACAGCTGACGCACATTCCATTGTTCTCTTCTAACTAGTATAACCATGCCGCGGAGATAACAGCATACAGTCTATTGAGAGATAAATGTGTTTGCTTTATCTCTCAGTAGCTGAACAATGGATTTTAAGTTCACCTTTCATCATCGTTCAACCGAAAAGTGCACGATGCCCGCGTTTACATGTAACGATTATCGCTCATTTTCGGTCGTTTGAACGAATTTTGAGGGGTAATCATTACATGTAAATAGGCCTTTAGATTAGACAGTCTAAAGACTTGACAGATTTCTTATTTAGCAGAGTCCCTGTGATAAAGCTGGTGAGTTTTAAGACTGTCTAATCTACGTCTGCACTGCCTAACTTTTCGACAGTATTAGTAAATCTGCCCCATTGTATCTGAATGCATAACATGATGACATTACCTCCAGGCTTCTAGATTGTTTTATTAGATATTGTTTTAGATGTGACTTTTCTCTACTTTGAAAACCTATTGTTCTAGAGAAGTAGTAAAGCCAGTGATTGCATAGCATATTGAAAGCAATTGGAAAACTACTGTTGAGTTTAACTCTAATGACAAAGCGTCTGAGCCCTTCAGCCTGAGCGAAGATTTGATGAATCACAAAGGAGAAACATAAAGTTTGGGATTATGGAAAACAAACCAGATTTCTGCCCAACAAAGCCCAGCTATCTGCTTATCCCAAGCACTGAGCAAATCCATATCAAATATAGGCAGCTATAATAGCCTTCGGGGCATGATCTCAAACAACTGAATGCTGGCAGCACAGAAAAAACGAAATTTATGGACTTGGTATTGCAATCTTAAGGTACATAAGAAGAGCAATGAATCTGAAGCAGATCTGTCATATACCTAGACAAATGTCTGAAATTCCTGACAACGACCATAAAATAGGACGCAGAAAGGAAATTGAGTTTCGCTCTGGAGAGGGCGATCACAACATTTTAAACAGGAGATGAAAGGTGTTAAAAAGAGAGAGATGGAGAGAGCTGTAATACATTCCACTTATGATGCACATGGCATCCTGGGAATCATTTTACCCAGACAACTGATGTTTTCCAAATAAATACATTGCCTAGATTGCACTTTACTTGGGTTGCAACCAAAGCTTTGTGGGGAAGAAACAAGATATTTTTCATTGCACATCTGTTAAGCAGGCAAGTCAAAACACACAAGGATGAGATTTTTAATCTGATACTACATAATGTAATTAAGCATTATTAGCGGGAAGCATCATATACGATGCATGCTGGATTTTGAGCCATGTCTTGTGTCGATTTGCATGAGATAATATGGGATTTCTGTGCTACTCAACAGTCCGGCATGATCATTTTCCTGTTGCTATGAAAACTATCATTTTAGGAAGACAGAAATAAGACGCCTCTTTCTTTGGATTCAGATAAGCCAAAATTGCTATGAATTCTAAAACAGTTTGGCCATTCTTCATAATTAGACCTTGCTGTGGACTAAATAGCTCTGGAAGTGATGGGTTTATTGGAAATTAGGCAGTTAAAGCTTGCCTTGCCTAGAGTTCTTGGTAAGAATACAGCGCTGATAATTCCAAATAGAATACATGTTAGACTGTGCCAAAGGATCTTGTAGAAAGCTTGAATATTGGATAAATACTTTTTTACATGTTACAGTAACAATTTAGATGTCATTGACTGTTGTTATGTTAGCTGTTTTGGACTGGATAGTATATAATCTTGGAAGTTAGTAGTAGCTCCAGAAACAGGGGTGGGGTGGGGTATCATGTGCATAATGGTCTTACTGAAGGACATCAGCTAAGTGTATAAAGTCTGCTTGGATTATACACGGTATAATATTGTTAAAGTTAGATCAGCTTTACATAGTGGGTTGCCAAAAGATGTTATCTTGGAGTGTCTCAATGAAAATAGCTGTATAACTCCATCTCAGCATGGGTTTATGAGGGGTCACTGCTGTCTAACCAATCTGATGAGCTTCTACAAAGAGGTAAATTCTTGACTCGACCGGGGAGAGTTTTTGGATTTCATACTTCTTGATTTTTCCAAGGCGTTTGATACTATGCCGCATAAAAGGTTGCTATATAAAATGAGAATACTTGGTCTGGGCGAGAATGTGTGTAATTGGGTCAGTAACTGGCTTAGTGATAAAAAGACAGTGGTTAGAAATGGTACATACTCTGATTGGGTCACCGTTACTGGTGGGGTATCATAGGGGGCAGTATTGGGCTCTATCCTTTTTATTATATTTATGAATTACCTTGTAGAGACATTATACTGTAAAATATTAACTTCTGAATATGACCCAACAATTATAGACCAATCACCGTGTAGCTTCCCAGCAATCATGGCATCTGAGGTTGAACTTCCCCAGTGTCATGTTGGTTGGGTACAGCCAATGCACTGAAGAATCACCACTGCCTTACAATACAGAATATATCTGTATATGACACAATATTGTTAGAAAAAAATTGTCTCCGCGCTACGTGGTACTTGTATTAAATGCGTGGATACACTCTATACTTAGCGATAAGCATAAAGGCGAGTGGTAGTGTAAGAAAAACACTTACTGGGAAGGAGGGGGGTATGTAAACAGATGCCCCCTCCTTGAAGTGCTGACTCCAATCACTGATGAAGGTACACACTGGTGTGTTGGATAAAGTCCAAAGTTAAGGTATGTAATACCCTTGGCCATGCTTGCTGGACCATGAGTCTGTGGTTAGGTGCACCCTGCCACTGACAGTTCTGTAATACCAGGGGTATGTTATCACTCACATAGCAGGGCAGGGATTGCTTTTTGGGCAAAGAAATGGTGGTTGGGCATCTGGAACTGTGGGTTGGCATGGAGGATCACGTTGCAGGAGGCATCTGTGTCCACTAGACTGGAGGACAGCATTTATATTGCAAGCAGCTGTGCAATTTCTGCCCCCAGTCTCTGTGCTCATGGATGCTTGGGGTGGTATATATTTTTTTATGTTCCCATAGCTAGGGAATGGAGGGCTGGCTGCTGACCTGGAACATGTTGGAATATGGGGTAGATGTTGATGTTGGGGAAAGTGGTGGTGATGGTGGCAGCTCAATCTCTGAAAACTGATTGTCAATTGCAGAGCAGAGGCCTGAAGAAGGCAGGCTGCTGGCCATACAGAAAACTGCCTCTCTGTGCTCAGACTCTACTGCATGAACAGGGAGGGAGATGGAGGAATAGACAGCTACAGCAGCCGAAGAGGGAGCATGATGAGGCTGACTCTTTGTCCTCTGGCCCAGGTAGGCTTTCCAAGGCAGCCGGTGGTGGGAGTTCATATGGCTGTTCACACATGTTTGTGTTGAGGTTGTTTATATTTTTGCCAGATTTTAAACGCGTACCACAGATCTTGCAGAAAACTACTGTTCTGTCATCACGTGCAGTATAAAAGAATGCCCAGGCTGCACAAGTCCTGTGAGCAGACCTAGCTGTGGGCCTGATGTTGGTGCTGCTGAGATTAGTAATAGCTGATTGTGACGGTATGGATCCTATGTTTTACTGCGAGGTATAGATACAAACAATGGTTCAGACAGCGCCAATTTGGATATAGAGCGGGTTCCCCAATGTGCTTCTCTCTAATCCTCCTGGTAGGAGGAGAGCTGCAATAACAATAAAGGGGGGACTCTCACCAGGAGAGTGGGCCCCCAAGGAAAAAACAAAGAATAGGTTTTAAGTGAAAACAGTTATGCGCTCGTGAAAAGAGCAATGGGGGTAAGTCAAATGCAAAGGCTGTCCATCCCGTAAGAAACGGAAAGCATAAATAACAGAATAAAACGGCACTTACTCCGAAGGAGGGGGGTGTATGAAACAAGAAGCCCCCTCCTCTGTGTGCCGACTCCTCAAGGTCCTCTCCGTCGCCGATGGAAATCGCGAGAACCAAGTTGATTAGTCCAGTTTTAATATAATAAAAACAGGTTTACAGAAAGGCAACGCGTTTCGGTGCAATATGCACCTTTTTCAAGCCTATTTAAACATATGCTGAAAGCTAGATTTACTCACATTTATACCTGTCAGGATAACACTTTACTTCTGTGTGCAGCGCCATATTTTAGGTGGAGCTACGTGATTCGGAGGGGAGGAGTCTGTGGTGATAGGTAGGTGTGTACCACGTGTTCAGTTAGGTGACGTGGCCGTATAGGCCGGAGGTGTTACGTGGCGTTGTGTGCATTTAACTTTCACTTTCGTGTAGCGTGGTCACGTTAGTTGGGCGTGCCACGTCATCACGGAGGGTTTACGATCAAGGGGCCTGATGACGCGATCACGCTGTTAGTGCGTGCCGCGTCATTCTGAAGGAATCTATAGAAGGATGGCGCCAGCACGTCTGATGTACGTGCCCCGTCATCGCGGAGGGTCCTTGGTCCTGTGACCTGATGACGCGACCACGCTGTCAGTGCGTGCTGCATCATTCTAGAGGGACCTGTATGTCGATAATGCCGGCACGTCAAGCGAGCGCGCCGCGCGTGATGTAAGTCATGTGATTGGAGGTTGTAGTTAATCAATCTCGGCATCATGTGTTGCTATGGTGAGCGGTACCAGATTTTAAACGCGTACCACAGATCTTGCAGAAAACTACTCTTCTGTCATCACGTGCAGTATAAAAGAATGCCCAGGCTGCACAAGTCCTGTGAGCAGACCTAGCTGTGGGCCTGATGTTGGTGCTGCTGAAATTAGTAATAGCTGATTGTGACGGTATGGCTCCTATGTTTTACTGCGAGACACTACTCCCTGTCCCAGCAGGATGCTACCCTGCAATGTCCGTCTCTTCCTTTATCCCCTGTGAGCTGCTATGATGACTCTCCCTGTCTGTCTATGTTGAGTCAAGCACCTTATCATCTTCCACCTCCTCCTCTTCTTCTTTCTGCTCCTGAATGGATTCACTGTCACAGTGAGCACTGGTTGCTGGCACCTCTGTTTCGACATTCCGCTGAGTACACAGTACCTGACCCACCTTCATCTTCCTCTTCAGATGAAAAAACGGTTGGGCATAAGTGCATTCAATGTCTTGGTCTTCTCCCTCTAGTCGTTTGGACTGCACCATTGATATCTAGGACACTGAATGATTAAACAGCTCTTCAGACTGATCCATGGGGACTGCTTCAGAGTGTACAGGGGATTTGGGTGAAGTAGAGGGTCGATTCTCATGGCCAGCTGGTGCAGAGTGACTGCTGTGTGCCTGCAATTAAGAGGAAGAGGTGGTGGTGGTACTTGAGGCATGCTGTGCCATCCACTGTATGACTTGTTCTGCGTGCTGTGGATGTA
Source organism: Eleutherodactylus coqui (assembly GCF_035609145.1). Classification (NCBI taxonomy): domain Eukaryota; kingdom Metazoa; phylum Chordata; class Amphibia; order Anura; family Eleutherodactylidae; genus Eleutherodactylus; species Eleutherodactylus coqui. The sequence goes on from NC_089844.1 coordinate 96,194,059, forward strand.
ACGCATGGGCAGAACCACTTCTAAGGAATGGCAGCAGGCTTGCCTCACCTCCGACAGAATGCAGAGCTGTTGCTTCAGTGCCAACTTGGCCGGTCCTCTACCACTTCCACCATCAGCACTACCAACACTTCTCCCTACTCCTTGCCTTCTTCATATTTCTTTTCTATTTTTGATTTTATTTATTTTTATTCCGTTCTTTTTTTAAGGTCCATTTACACGGGACGACTGTTGGGCAAGCGATGCCCAACACTTATTCCTGTGTTTCCTCGCTTCTGTGCTGTTGCAGAGCTGGCTCGCTCACAGCCCACAGGGAGCAAGAAAACTCTCTCCTCTCGCTCCCCTGCCCATCTCCATTCACTTAATACAGCGGCTGTTCAGTACTGAACGCCCGCTATTTAAACTGCACTATGAGCGATAAGCTCATCATCATCCATCATTCATGCAGCATAAACAATGAGCGATGAGCTCATTACTCATTGTTCAGTTTAAATAGCGGCCATTCAGTAGTGAACGGCCTCTGTGTTATGTCAAGGAAGAGGGGCAGGAGAGCGAGAGGAAAGAAATCTCCTGCACTACCCCGCCCCCTTCTGGCCGCTCTGTGAGCGAGCCAGCACTAGTAGCTCCTATGCGACAGCACGGGAGCGCGGACACACAGGGACGAGTGTCGGGCATCGTTTGCCCGACATTCGTCCCGTGTAAATGGACCCTTACTTCTAGTATAGTTTTATCTAGTGTTTCAGCTATCTTTGTAGTTTGCAGAAAACCACAGGTAGCTGCATAATTTAATTCACCTCACCCCACTGCTAGCTGCATAAGGCCTGCAAATAATTCGTAGTGGTCACACTTACAACTTTAAACAATGTTGCCCACATCAAAGCGTAGTTGGTCTGTCTGCTTTGTTATATACGATGACTGCAGCAAAAATATATGCTCTGCAAAATATCTCTCCCAATGTACAAACCATGTTTCATACAGGTATATAAGTGTGATGCAGCTTCTTTCTATGGTTCCTCCAATAGAGCAAGCTTTCACACCAACAGCAATATTTCCTCCGCAAAATATCTCTCCCAATGTAGGCATATGAACGTCATACAGCTTCTTACTCTAGTCCCTCCAATACAACCCTGTTTAACGTCTGTGATCGTACGCAAGCTTTCACACCAGTGGCAATGTATTCTCGCAAAATACATCTTCCTAAAAACAGCCCACATTCTATATAGGCATACAAGCATGAGACAGCTTCTTTGTTCTGTGCTCATCGGCAAAAAAGGCAGCTGATTACACTGTACCTATGTTATGTATGGCTGTCATGTGATGCAGGAGTCCAACGATACTGCTGCCCATATTCAAGATGGAGGACACATTTGATAACATCATCGCTGCACTCTGACCCCTATAGCAGGCATTTTCGGAAATTTGATTTTCCAACGATTTCCGCAAAAATTGGGTTGGACTTACCTGATTCAATTTGGCAAAAATCAGGCCGATTAAGACGAGCAATACTAACCATTACCTGTCTATGTTTCCGAAGCCTAGGACCTACAATTAATAAACTTTTGTAATAATACCCAATCGTTTAACACTTCTGTGATGAGAAGGAAAGGGACACATCTTCCATCCATCTGTTCAACGATGTTTGGGCAGCTACTTCTTACTATTGAATATTATCACTATTGCCTGTGATGTTCCCCTGGATGCTGCCCGACTTCCCTTGTTAGATGTCTTTTATGACCACTGTGTCTTCTGTTGCTTCATCAGTGTTTTCCGTTTTGTTTCCTTTGAACATACTTTAAATTCCTGTAATGTAATAAATTGCCTTCACAATATTTGTTCTGGTTCACGGAGCAGAATACCGCTAATCGTGATGATTGCCATATTTTCACTGAATATGAATAGCTCTGAGGGATTTGTCATCAAACTGCATGCTTAAATTATTCTTTCTGTATCAATAAACAGAACCGTTTATTTAAATGTTATCACACTATATTACAGGAAATTTCTACCATCGCATAGGGATACTATGAAGTTATGTAAAATGTCACACAGCTGCTTATAAATGCCCGGCCTCAAGCAAAACTATCTGTAGAACATAGCCTGTTAGCATAGCCCCAGGACCGGACATTCATTGTAGGAAGGGTGCAATGTGTTTGGGTAAAACATATAAGTTCTCATGTCTGCAGTCCCCAAATTACTTAAAATACTGGATAACAGAGACAAACTCCGACCAAATGCAACTACGTCAAGGCCTGAAATGGTAGCAGATGGAGAGAAGAGATGCCAGATTGCAGAGACAGGTTTGCTGGAGGGGACGCTGCTGATAATATCATACAGAGTGTTGACTATTGCTATTACTGGAATCTCTCTGGCCACTTACAGGAACATTCAAGTGACACATAATATTTGTCTGCCCACAAAACACTAAATATTAAGCACACAGTGATGTACGCTGATGTACGAGGAGGAAAGTACGGCTAATTAGAAATGTTCATGCTATTAAAGGCAGACGTACAGTGGTGCCCATTCTGTCTGCTCATCTAACCTACTGCTGGTTTATTTTCAAGGTAGACCTCATCATGCTTGCAGTAGTCCAAGCATCTGCTGAAGTAATACACTCAATGTAACGCGGCTTCACTTGCGAGGTCACTTATTTTTTTGTCTGATTCTCAAAATACCATCCCGACATTCTTTTACATCTATTTTTTACTCTGAGCTCATCAATCATTATTATACTTTTAGACTGTTACTACGTCATTTCATGAAGTTTCCTCTGGTTTTCAGTTTAATCCCTTGGAGAGACAGCCATTTAAAAAAAAAAAATTTTTGTTTTTTTCTCCCCAGATTTAAAAAATAAATAAAAAAATAAAAAGTCATAATTATTTTTTCTTTTTCCATACACACAGTAGATATAAAAAGTCTACACACTTGTTAAAAAGATCCTATGAAGTCGAGTCATTTCAGATTTATTTCCACTTTTGATGTGATCTAATATTTGTACAATTCCGTTGAAAGACAAACTGAAAATCTTTAAGGGGGGGGGGGGGAATGAAAATAAAACTAAAATAATGTGGTGGCATAAATATGCACATCCTAAAACTGATACTTTGTTGATGTACCATTTGACTTTTTACAATTTTTGTACCATTTGACAACATTCAGTGTTTTGGGGTAGGTCTTTCTCCGAATGGCACTTTTTGACTTGGCAATCTTTGCCCACTCTTCCTTGCAAAAGCATTCCAAATCTGTAAGATTGCGAGGGCATCTCATGTGTACCACCCACTTTTGGTCAACTCCCAAATTTTCAATGAGATTCTGAGCTCTGGCTGGGCGATTCCAAAACTTTGGTCTTCTTCAGCGGCAGAGTTCTACATAAAAATCCGCAGGTCTAACTGGGAGTATTGTGGTGCATTGTGTGGCCTATTCCATCCCACGTGAAAGGTCCCTTAGGATTCCTTCACACAAGTGTATGCGACTTGGCGCAATATGCAAGTCTTTTTTGTGCGCATATCAATATATTTTACTGTACATTTTGTTGCTCACAGGGCATGCTGCAGCTGAACATGCCCCAATTTAAATGGCTTAGAAGACCATAGGGACCCTTCCATAGGGTCTTCTAAGTGGACCTTTGATTTTTCAAACATGTACGGGCAAAGGAAGGAAATCTTTGTATAGCGCCAACGCAGCGCTTTCAGATAATTTTTATTTATTACCCCCCCCACCAAGCATTTTACCAACCTTGGAAGGATGGAGGGCTGAGTCAACCTTAAGCCGGCTACCTGAACCGGGATTGAACTTGCAACCTTCAGGTCGTGAGCGAGAGCTCACACAAGGCTCTTATGAGAACGAACCCAATGGGTTCCATTATCTGCATACGTGCACAAATACACATGCAAATACCCCCATGTGAAGAAGCCCTTAGTAGTCTGATTTTAAAGAATCATCTACCTCAAGCCTATATATGACCGATGTCAAACCACTGGAATTGTAATACCATAAGACTGTTTTCAAAAACATCACTACTGCTGTTGAGGTCGTTTTTTTGAGTCAAAGCCAGGATTGGATTTAAGAGGAATGAGAAATATAAAGGAATGACTTTTACTTCTGATTCTTGACAGATCCGCACAATATTTTATTACCCTTATCACAGACTCCAGGCTAAATATTGTATATTATTACAGTTTATGTTCATCTGTGGAGATTTAGTAGAAGGCACAGTAAAACAATTACCTCTTTGCTATGGATTTACAGGAATGGCGAATAAATGTGTGGTCTGGAGATCTGCTTTATCAGAGCCTTTAGCCTCAGCAAGCTGTTCCTAAATGTATAAATATTTAGCTAGTTTCCCTTCCAGAAAGGATATATGATGGTAAAAGAGTGTACCGACTAGTACCAGGGATTACATGATGAGTATATGACCGGCATAATGACAAGGAGTACAAGTTATAATGTACAAGATATAAATAGGGAGATATCTATTGAAGTTTAAAGATGTTTATCTGTTCTGGGATATTCAAATGGAATTCTGTACCTGCTGGAGACACATGACCTGGGGAGATCATGGAATGTGCTCTTGCTTAAAGGGCCATTCTGGTGATTTTTTCATTCATTATGTAACTATCCCCCCAGTATATATGTCAGCTAGTGTTACCTTGTTTAATTATTTCTCTCTATCTGAAACCCCTGGCCTCTTTCCCCTCGGATGGTCATGTGATCTCAGTTCTGACTAGCTCAGATTTACTTAGGTTTATCTGATCAGCTTCTCAGTCTATGTGATAGTGTTACATGGACCCTACCAGAAACTGTCTAGAGGGAGACGCAGGCACTCTTGTCACAGTTACTGATGATAATTACACAACTCCTGTCACACAGTTATAATAGAGGAGGTCACCGCTCATCCTCATTATTGTATACTTATGATCTGTAGCTTATTTAGGTGAATACAGAATGGTAACAGCAGTGTTGCTGAGATGGTACAGGTTATAGCTGATCATGCAATGCTGTACTAAAGCATAATGGAATTGATGTGAAAGTGAAAGTGACATCAAGATAAGAATCAGACAAAAGGCTGCACTGCATGGAAGTGACCACAATTTACACAGAAGACATCCAGAATGTAACAGATTATCAGGCAAGGGGGACAAGAATGGGACAATGTGCTTTTGCTGGAGTGGCCCTTTAAAAAGTCCCAAAAATAACGTAGACCAGATCAATAATAATAAGACAAGTGGTGCAAAGAAAAAAATATTTTCTGGGACATAAAGAAAAGGTCATAAGGCCTTAAAATAAAGAAAATTGAATATACCTATCCAGGAGGCTCCCCATCCAGCACTGAAGCCCCACTGCCTGCCACACAGAACGCAAATGAAGTGGCAGGTGGTCATGTGCCATTCATTGTGCATGACTGCTCAGCCACTCACAGACTTCAGTGGTGATTCTTCTATGGACTATGTGACTGCCTGCCGCTTCTTCTGGGTTCTGTGCGGTGGGCACCAAGGCTGCAGCGCTAACTTAGAGCCTCCGGGATGGGTCAGTATACAATTTTTCTTTATTTTATGGTTGTATAACCCTTTTTAAACGGATTTAAGGGGTTGTGCCAAGATATACAAACCCTTTGAGAATACTAGACTCAAGACCATCAGTGTTTTTTTTTCCAGGCAAAGCCATTGTCATCCTGCCATTCTCCTTACAGCAGCTGCTGAAGGGGAAATGTAGTATTGTAGGCTGGCCATTGACATGAATATCCTTCCTGCAATAACAAGATGGCAGAAGGTCCACCAGGTTGAAAATTGTACTTACTAAGTGGCTCTCCAGGGGATATGAACAAAGCACACCATCTTGGCACAACCCCTTTAAATGTTTTATTGGCCTGTGCTATTGTAACTTCTACACAAAACTAAATTTTAATTTTAGTTCATGTACAAACCAAAATGACAGACACTAGTGGAACAGTAAAAAAAAACATTTTATTAAAATATTTTTAAGAGCAGGGAAAAAAAACCCTTTAGGCCCATCTCACACGACCGAATAGTAATTGTGGATTCCGCAAGCAAAGGATCCACAGTAATACACGGTTCAATCACATGCATTGGATTTTGCAGTTCTGCTCACATTAGCGGGTCGGAATTTTGTAATCCGTTCGCGGAAAATAGAATGCAGCATGTTCTATTTTACTGTGGAATCCGCGACATAGAACCCATTGTGCTCTATGGTCGCCGATATACTTACATATATAATTACATTGCATATGGGCTGCGGGTATCCGCGTCAGCACTAAGCGACGCCGTGGGAAATATAAACAAACAAAAAAGCTGTACTGCTCATGACCGCCAGCAGTCACACACAGTAGATTATGTGCGCGTACAAAGAGTCACGCCTGAGCTCAGTGCAAGTGGATTCTGTAAATGGCTATGTGAGCCCGGCCTTACCATTAACCCCTTCATGACATGGCCTATTTTGGCGTTGAGGACCAAGCGATTTTTTGGTATTTTTCCATCTCCATTTTTCAAAAGCCATAACTTTTTTATTTTTCCGTGGACGCGGCCGTATGAGGGCTTGTTTTTTGCGTGGCGAACTGTAGTTTTTTTATCGATGCCAATTTTGGGTACATAGACTATATTGTAAATTTTTTTATTTTTTTTTTAATGATAGCAGAGAGAGAAAACGCATCAATTCTGCCATAGATTTTTTTTATTTTTTTTTTACACCGTTAATCATGCAGCATAAATGAGACTTTCCATTTTTTCTGCAGACCGGTACGGTTACAACGATACCAAAATTCTAACATTTTTTTTAGGTTTTCCCACTTTTCTGCAATAAAAACCCTTTTTTTTGGAAATCTTTTTTCTATTCTAAATTGCTGCATTCAAAGTCCCGTAACTTTTTTATTTTTTTGATGTACAGAGCTCTATGAGGGCTTATTTTTTGCAAGACGAGCTGTAGATTTTATTGGTACCATTTTGGCGTACATACGACTTTTTTGATCACTTTTATTGCGTTTTTAGTGAGGCAAAATGCTAAAAATGAGCATTTTGCCTCAGTTTTTTAGCTTTTTTTTTAGCGTTTTTTTCGGTGCACAATCAAAAGCATGTGCAACTTATTGTACGCATCGTTACGGACGCGACAATACCAAATATGTGGGGTTTTATTTTTTTTTTACCTTTTTTTATGCTAATCTGAGAAAAAGCATAAAAAATGTTTTTTTTACTCTTTTTTTTTTTACATTTTTTTAATTCATTTTTTAAATCTTTCTTTTTTTCACACTGTTTGTGTCCCTCTGAGGGACTTTAATCACTGCCCTGATGATCGCTGGTATAAGGCATGGCAGAGCTACTGCTCTCCCATGCCTTATCACTCATACAGCGATCTCAGGCATAGGCAATACAGGACGCCAGTGTCTGGCGTCCTGTTGCCATGGTGACAGGCCGGGCTCTCGCGATGACATCGCGAGTTCCGGCCGGAGACACAGAGGGAGCCGCGCTCCCGCTGTGAACTCTTCCCCTGCCGCGATCTACTTAGATCGCGGCAGGGAAGGGGTTAAAAGTGGCGGGCGCATCTCCGATGTCCCCCCGCTGCTGCAGCGAGACGCCGGCTGTGACTGACAGCCGGCTCCCGCTGCGGGATAGCGCGGGATCATATGTGATCCCGCGCTATCTCCAGGACGTAAGTTTACGCCCTGTTGCGGGAAGTACCCCGCTCCCAGGACGTAAACTTACGCCCTGCAGCGGGAAGGGGTTAAAAATGTTTTATGTTGATTGAAAAATAAATAAACAAACAAATCACTTGATTGGTATTGTCACTTCTGCAATGCATAATGATATGTGCTATAAAACTAATGCATGATGTATGTGACATGGTAAACACAATGGGAAAAAAAATTGAATTGCTATGTTTAGGCCACTTTATCTCCAAAAACAAAAAAAATTGAATAAGTAGAGCTCAAAAAGTCATATGCCCGCGAGATACTACCAAAACCAACATCAGGTGGAATTTATAAATTGTTTTATGGCTCTGGTGTGAAAAAGATACGGATTACTTACCGGTAGTCCCATTTCCAGGAGTCATCACGACGGCCCCATTACATATGGAGGTTGCCCTCTGACCCAGGTAGGGACAGGAAGAGTTTAAAAGCACCTCCCCTTCCACCATGCTTTAGTGACTTACAAATTATTATGGTGGACAATGTTTACTAAACCAAAATTTACCTTTATTCGGTCATATTTACATTGAAGAAAATAAATTATTCTAAAAGGGAGGGAACTATGGGCCGTCGTGATGACTCCTGGAAATGGGACTACCAGTAAGTAATCCGTATCTTTCCAGAGCGTCATCCCGGCGGCCCCATTACATATGGAGTATACCAAATTATACGTGGCTTTAGGGCGGGACTACTGCCTGAAGGACTTTTCGTCCATAGCCTAGGTCTTTGTCCGACTGGACGTTAACCCTGTAGTGTCGGATAAATGTATGTATGCTAGACCAGGTGGCTGCTTTGCAAATTTGCTCGGCAGACGCCTGGCCTTTTTCTGCCCAAGAGGAGGAGAGAGAGCGTGTGGAGTGGGCTCCAATTTTCCCCGGAGAATCGAGACCCCTGGCTTTATATGCCTCTTGGATGGCAGTCCTGATCCACCTCGCAATGGTGCTCTTAGATGCCGTCTTTCCTTTTGCCGGCCCCTGAAATTGGATAAAGAGGTTATTATTTTTACGGAAAGAGCGGGTAGCCTCTAGATACGCTAGAACGGCTCTCCTAACGTCTAGGCTATGAAATTCTCGTTCTGTTTCATTGCAGGGATTTTGACAGAAGGAGGGCAGAGTAATCGTTTGCTCCCTGTGGAATTTCGACACTACCTTCGGTAGGAAGGCGGGGTCCAGTTTGAAGGTAATTCTGTCATCTTGTATTACCATGTATGGTTCAATACAGTATAACGCTTGTAATTCCCCTATTCTCCGAGCCGAAGTTATAGCGACTAAAAGGGTAACTATTAGCGTGAGTAGTCTCAGGGAAAGTTGGGAGAGGAGTTCAAAGGGGGGTTGGCAAAAACTATTTAGGACTATATTTAGGTCCTAGGTAGGGAAAGTTTCTCTAACAAAGGATCGAAGTCGTTCTGCCCCTTTGAGAAACCTACGCACCCAGCGGTGTTCTGCCAAAGGGAAGTCTAGGTAGGACCCTAGTGCTGCTGTATAAACTTTAAGGGTTCTAGGGCTAAGGCCTTTCTCTAGGCCTGCCTGTAAAAATTCCAGGATTACAGGTATGTCAATCCCTGGGATTTTCCCTGGCTCTATTTTGCAGAAGTCTGTGAACTTCCTCCAAATCCTATCGTAGATGGCTGTAGTGATAGGTTTACGGCTCTTTGTCAGGGTGATAATTACTTTATGGGAGAGTCCCTTCCAACGCAGTATCATGCTTTCAACATCCATGCTGCTAGATTCAATTTTTCGACCCCCGGGTATGTTAGCGGGCCCAGGAGCAGGAGATCTTCCACGGCTGGTAGTAGGAGTGGACCCCGAATAGTCAAGGCTTTTAGCAGGGAATACCAGGGCCTTTTGTCCCACATAGGGGCAACTAGTATGACTGACACCCCGCTGGTTTGGATTTTCCTGAGGGTGTGGGGGATCAGTGGGAAGGGGGGAAAGGCGTAGGCTAGGTCCATGTCCCAGCTTTGGGACAGGGCATCTACCCCGCTCGGATTGTCTCTTCGATTCAGCGAGTAAAAGTCCCGGCACTTTGAATTTTTCCTCGTGGCGAACAGGTCTATCTGCGGTTCTCCCCACTGCCAGATTAGTTGGTCGAAGACTCGCTGGTTCAGCCCCCATTCTCCTGGAAGGATGCTCTGTCTGCTCAGGAAGTCGGCAACGACGTTTGTGGACCCTTCTAGATGGATCGCTGAGAGAGACAGCACGTTGGATTCCACCCAGCGGAGTATCTTTATCGCCAGTTGTTGCAGGTGTGGGTGTCGCGTTCCCCCCTGCTGACGAACAAAACGACAGAGCTGTCATATTATCAGTTAGAATTTTGATATGCCTTCCTCTTACTAGGGGTTCTGCTGCCTGAAGGGCCTCCCAGATTGCCCTTAATTCTCTGAAATTTGATGAGCGCTTAGCTACTTGGGGGTCCCAGATTCCCTGTAGATTTAGGTCGGCTACTTGCGCTCCCCATCCTGTTTTGCTGGCATCTGTTGTGATGGGTACAGTAGGTTCTTGCGACCAGGAGGTACCTTTGCTTAGGTTCCTCTGCGAGGTCCACCAGCGTAGGGACTCTGACTCGGACGGACAGGCTCACCTTATCCAGGGATGTCTGCCGTTTGACCCAGTTGAATCCTTGTAGTTGTCGAGTATGGGCTTGTGCCCATGGGACTATCTGAATGCAGGCTGTTAGGATGCCCAGCACCTTCATTGTTTCTCTGATAGAAACCGTCGTAGCCTGACAGAGGGAGGTTACTCTTTGGATGAGATCTTCCTTCCTAGATGATGTAGAGCCGAGATTCCTGGATGTGGGAGTCTAGTAATACACCCAGGTATACCTTCTGTGTACCTGGGTTCAGGTCGGACTTTTGTTTGTTGACTATCCACCCTAAACTGTTTAGGGTAGACAAGACCATGGATAGGTCTATACGTATAGTCTTTTCTGTCCTTGACACTAGCAAGAAGTCATCCAGATATGGGAATATACAGATTTGGTTCCGTCTGAAATAGGCTACCATCTCTATTACTATTTTTGTGAACACCCGAGGGGTGGTGGAGATCCCGAATGGAAGGGCCGTAAATTGATAATGCTGGATCCTGTCACCCTCCCGCAGAGCGAATCTCAAGTACTTGTGATGGACTGCAGCTATTGGGACATGGTAATATGCATCTTTGAGATCTATAGTGCACATTACACTATCCCGGTCTATTAGTGAGACAATAGATCTCACTGTTTCCATCTTAAATTTTTTGTATGAAATAAATTTATTTAGGGCTTTAAGGTTAAAGATAGTCCTAATGGAACCGTTTGGTTTTTTGATTAGAAATAGGGGGGAATAGAATCCCTCACCCCTTTCATGATCAGGGACTTGTGCAATGACCCCTAAGTCCTTGAGTTCCTGTACACCTTTTATGAGGTTCCCTTGTTCCTGTAGGGACCCAGGGGAGGTTATGAGGAATCTCCTAGGGGGTAGAGAGTGGAACTCAATTCGGTACCCTGCTTCGATTATTTGGAGTACCCAGGGGTTAGATGTTATCCCCTGCCACTGGCTTAGATAGCCCGCTAATCTACCCCCTGTTTGTTCAGGAGAGGGTTGAGCTTCCTTACCCCGACCTCCCTTGGAGTACAACCATCTTCCAGTCTTCCCTTTTCCTTTAACTTCGGGAGGTGGCTGGTGTGTCCTCCTCGGAAAGGATGGTTTCCTGAAAGGTTGTCTGTCGGGAAGGGTCTTGCTCTTGTCGCTGACTTTCTCTAGGATTTTGTCCAGGACAGGCCCAAACATGTATTCCCCTTGGAAGGGGATGGTGCAGAGCTTGTTTTTAGATGTTATGTCTGCGACCCATGTCTTCAGCCATAATGCCCTTCTTGCTGAATTACTAAGGACTCCGGTTTTTGCACCGTATCTCACTGTCTCCGCTGCGTCAGCCAAGAAAGCGGTAGCCATTTTTAGGAGGGCAAGACAACTGGCTAACTCCTCTCTGGGGGCCCAATCTTTGATGGAGGCTTCCAGCCTGTTTAGCCATAGCACCATGGATCTGGCCACAGAAGTTGAGGCTATGTTGGCCTCAATGGTAAAGGATGTTGCCTCCCAGGCTTTCTTCATTAATCCGTCGATCTTTTTATCCATCGGATCAGACAGCTGAGAAGTGTCCTCAAAGGGCAAGAGGGTTTTCTTGGCCACTTTTGCAATTTGTATGTCCACCTTAGGAGTCTCCTTGTACAGGCGGACGTCCTCAGTGGCGAACGCGAGCCGGTTTCGGATTTCTCTTGAAACCGCTCTTCTTTTTTCCGGCTCCTGCCATTCGTCTGCAATTACTTGTTGCAGGGTCTGATTGACCGGCAACATGGTCTTTCTCCTGGACCGGAGGCCGCCGAACATTTCGTCTTGGATTGTCCTAGGCGGGTTATCCTCTTCTATTTGCATTGTCTCCCTCACTGCCTTGATGAGGTGCGCAATGTCGCTTGATGAGAAATAATATTTTCTCTAATCTTCTATAGGAACTGGTGGGTCCTCTAATTCTCCTTCAGACAGGAGCTCCAGTGATTCACCGGAGATTGAGCTCGCCGAATCGGTCTGCCTTGGCCTTTTAGGGACCCGTGACGGACCTGGCTGGGCCTGGGGAAGGGACGCCATGGAGGCCTGCAATTCTTCCCTGATCATACAGCGGATGTCAGATTTAAACGCCGCTTTTTCTTCTGCAAGTATTTTCCCCATGCATTCCTCGCATAGGGGCTTTTTATAATTTTCCTCGAGCCTTTTGCTGCAGAGGACGCATTTTTTTAACTTTTTTCTTGGGTCCGTTTTCTTTGGACCTTCCTTATCCATCTATCCATGCAAAGTGGGGGAGAGGGGAGAGAAAAAAGGGGAACATATATGCATCCGACATGGTACAAGTGGCAATTTTTCGCATTCCTTTTGGCATATAGCCTACTTACAGTTTGTAGGGTATCAGTCTCTCCCTGTCGTGCTGAGCTGTCACGGGTTGACATACTCACATGCACTGTCTGGCAGTTAGCAGGATCCTCCATGGAGCTTAGGCTGCTTATATGGGGAGGATTTTTGAATTTTGGCGCCCATTTCCGGGTTCTCGCCGGTATGCCACGCCCCCTACGTTGAGCGCGTGACCTCACCACGCCGGATGACATCACCGCTATGCGCGCCGAGGACCAGGCAGCCCGAACATGCAGAGCGCGAGGGAGACCAGCGCTGCTGAGGCGACTTACGGCTCCGTCGGCGGCGCAGGTCGGGGATGCAGGGACTCGGGAGTATGTGGCCCCGACCTCTACCCCTCCAGGGGGATCGCACAGCGTGCAGTAAGTTCTTCTTCTTTCCTCCGCAGCTTGCTTGGAGCTTGTTTATCTGTCCCACCGTAGGGACAGGAAGACACTAAAGCATGGTGGAAGGGGAGGTGCTTTTAAACTCTTCCTGTCCCTACCTTGGTCATAGGGCAACCTCCATATGTAATGGGGCCGTCGGGATGACGCTCTGGAAAAATGAAAATTTAGCCACAAACCCCAACTTATGCCAAAATGTGCAACTTTACTGCATGGTTTGACAGGAGGGGGTGTAGCTGCCTGAGGGTGCATTCACACGACCGTATATCAGCTGGGTTTTCACGCCCAGCTGATACACGGCGTCTCTCTCTGCAGGGGGAGCCGGTAGCAGTGCTCTGAGCTCCCGCCCCCTCTCCACCCCCCTGGACTATTTTCAATGAGGAGAGGCGGGGCGGGGTGGAGCTAATTCCCTGAATTTAGCCCCGCCCCTGTTCCACCTCCTATCATTGCAAATAGTGCAGAGAGGTGGAGAGGGGGCGGGAGCTCAGAGCACTGCTCCCGGCTCTTCCAGCCTCCTCCCCCTGCAGAGAGAGACTCCGTATATCGACTGGGCGTGAAAACCCAGCCGATATACAGTCATGTGAATGCACCCTCCGACTGACACATTTATGCAAAATTCACTCCAGAAACTGACATAAATTATACCAGAAATGCACACCATATCAGACCTGGCATACATTTCTATCTAGGTACACAGAGCAGATAGAATTAGGTGCACCTAATTATATGAAGACACATGCGCTGGCAGAAATATATTAGGTGCGTCATATATTAGGTGCATCATGCACCGGCAGACATTATTTTAAGACCGCTATTTAAAATGATGGACTTAATAAATCTCCTCAAATGTCTCATGAAGCTACTTCAACAGAAAAATAAACTAGTAATAGCCCTAAGAAACTAGTGAAACAAAAAGAAATGAGACTTTCTTAAAAAGGTACATTAACCCCTTAGTGACGGGGCCATCGTAAAACTACGTCCTGCTGTTGCAGGACGTGTATGGAGGGAGGTAGCGGCGCTATCTCCCTCCATACAGCGCGGCTATTAACCCTTTAAATGTCGCTGTCAATTCTGACAACGGCATTAAAATCCCCCGAATGCTGTTCGGGGGTCCCCCCCCGTCCCCCCCCCCCCCCACGGTGTCATGGCAGCCGGGGGCCTAAGGCCTAATGAAAGGCCCCAGGGCTGCCTTAGCAGACTGCCTATCAAGCCATCGCCGAAGGGTGGCTTGATAGACTGCCGTAAAAAAGCAGTATGACATAATGCTATAGCATTACGTCATACTGCAGGAGCGATCAAAGCATCGCATGTTAAAGTCCCCCTGGGGGACTTCAAAGTAAAGTAAGAAAAAAGATCAATAAAGTTTTTTTAATTGTAAAAAAAAAAAGTTATAAAAGTTTAAATCACCCCCCTTTTGCCATATCAATTATTAAAAAATCTAAATCATAAAATAAAAATATGTATTTGGTACCACATACATTTTGTATCACAGTACTCATTTATGGTGCAAAATTTAAAATTTAAGAACAAAGTGGTAAAATTGCTTTTTTTTTTAATCCAACCTCAGAAAAGGTTTATAAAAATTAATCAAGTTATATTTACCCCAAAACAGTGGCGTAAAAAATTACAATTTACCCATTAACAAAAATCCTATGGAAACGCTAATGGAAATTGTTTGTTTAATTTGCTCAGAGTTTAAGTTAAATTTTGAGCACCACAAACAGGCTGGCAGACAATGGGTTAGTTGGCATACATTGGTGAAGGATGTGAAAGCTTTGCTGGACCAGTGCCAGAAACTAGCAAAAATGTGTTTTTCACGTTTTAAAAAAGAAGCAGTGTCATCGTATAACTTCCAGAATTGTGATATAGGTTTATTAGCTAGTAAATGCTGGAACTGCGAGCAGATGACAATCCTTCTGGTTACTTAACAATTCCCTAACAGAAGAGCTCTCAAAAGCTCTTTGATTTGGTCAAAGCTGAATAACATATCCTATGCTTTGATAACAGATTTTTTTTACCTAATTGATTAAAGGCCCAGCCAAATCCAATTTTTTGTTCCATTTCAACAGACGGCTGTAATATCCCATGGGCTTCTGAGACTACAAAGGCTGCTTTGTGAGTGGCACCTTGTCACGGCAAATTATCCATGATGGTTTTCAATAAATAAATGCTTAGGGATTTTATGCATTTGGGATTTCAATCCTTTTTAGAGATACTTCAGACACATTAGCTAGAAAATAGGACACACCCAGAACCAGAATCTTCTAATTATATGGGCAGAGACTTACAATAGTGTGTGCCTAGAAGAAGAGCAGTAGGAAGCAATGTACAGTAAGGTAGAAAGAACAAACACACTAAAGAGACAAACACCAACACAGATAGAACAATGTAAAGGAAATTATACTTTAATTAACTAATCCTTTAATTACCTTTACTGATATACACTATTTTACTATATATTTTTGCATATTTAAAATGTAAATGCCTTTTCATGCTTTTTTTGAAATACGTAAACAATTCCTTAAAGCCTGTGTCATTGAGAGGGCTGCACTGACCCCTCAGGGATGGCGTAGACACTTTTGGTGAAAATAGGAACTATTCATTTTCTCACATAGAGGCAGAGTATATAATGTCACTTTGAGTGGTACATAACTGTGAGGCTTTTTTCATACGAGTATTTTATCGCGGCTATATTGCCGCGATAAAACGCAGACCGGAAAATGCAACCATCTGAAGCATTGCATTGTTCACATGGGCAATTTTCCTGTGTGTATAATCGGCCGTCCAGAAAAGATGGCACATATGGTGCACATTCCAGCCAACCACTTTTAATGTGTGGCCAGAAAAGATAGGGCTTGTCCTCTTTTGCCGGAATATGCCGTCCGTTTTCATAGACTCCTATGGGAGCCTATGAGAGCCACCAGAAAAGGGAAGGGGGGAGGTTTAGCAGCGGCTCGTGCTGCTAAAGTCCCTAAACCTCCCCTTGCTGGCAGCTCCTATAGTCTTCTATGGGAGCTTCTATTACTGCTATCAGCCGGTAAGGGGAGTAGAGAGACCTAAACAGCGCTAAGGTGTCTCCCCCCGGCCCACGGAATTATGCGCTGTGGTGTATATACGCCACAGCCTCGTCTTGTGAACGGGCAGGAAAACGGGAGATTTAGCTGCGAATTGGTCATGGCTTTCTCTCATTTATGCGATTTTCAGCCGGTCAGCCGTTAGCTCCTAGATTAAACTGCTAAATTATCTATTATAAAAGGGCTGAACGTCCAAAAAATACTGATGAGCGGCTATTTTGATTGATAAACACAGATTAAACTATTGATGTTCACAGTGATATACTGCATATAGTCAAGAACTCCAAAAATATTTATTATAACATTCTGATATAATTTGTGCAAAAATAGACAAAAAGCATTTTGGACGACAGATATTCATTAGAGTTGATGTATAAATTTTAATATATAAAAATGTTTATACATTCTAATACTTTTTGCTTTGACTTTGAAGATGAATTTTAAAAATTTTCAGTTTGAAATTTAAAGGGAACCTGTCCCAAGGTTGCTATGGGAGTGTGCAGCTGAACGGTCCATGCTGACTTTCGGTGGTAACAGCTTTGGATTGGAGAGATGGGTAAATCTAAGAAATACTTCCCTGGACTTTGGGGAACCTGACTTATGAGCACCCTAACTTAGTTTATGGTTCTGATACCTGGTGACAGGTTCCCTTTAAATTCAAAGTGTCATTTTGTGGTATGTTGTTCACGAGCATCTGACGGAATAAAGGAAAGGAAGGTTTTCCTTCAATACCGTAACTAGTGGACTGCACAAATGGAAATGTATTTCTTAGCCAGAGATCTGTGAGGACAGACACCTTCCCTGCTGATTGTAGGCCATTCACATAAATTATTAACTTCCCAGAGCTGGTGGTGATGACGGTTAAATTATTCATTACTTATTCAACAGTGACATCATGTTGTCCGTGTATGTTAAGCTATTTAGAATTATTATCATAATTGTTGGTGTTGTTTGAGTCTGATGCACGAGAGTAATGGATTTCATTCTTATCTTATCTTGCACTGTGGTTCCTGAAGTTTGAAGATTGGTGGGGGACCCAGCAGTGACATGCCCACTAGTCATACAGTGATGGCATACTCTAGTGATATGATATTGACTCTAGTAGTGGGAAAAGCCATTTATCCTCAAGAAAACACAAACATGGTTTTGAGTAAACCCAAAAAATATATCAATATAAATTTTAAAATTATATGTAGTTCTAAAAAATAAGCATTAAATACACCATATGATTTTTTATTTCATATAGTTCCTTTTAAAGCGGTATTCTAGGACTTTAACTAATGATGACCTATTCTCAGGATAGGTTATACGTAATTGATCAAAGGGGGCCCACTGATCATTCAGCGCACTGTCAGTGCAGCAGGCTGGACGTTGTCTTAGGTTTGGGAAGAAGTGTAATATCCGGCTTCACTACCATTGAAATCAATAGGATCACTACTTCCGGCTCCTTGTTGAAGTCAGGGTTGGCAGTTAATAGCTGTCAAGCTGACAGCAGGCCAAAAGATCCACTGATCGGCAGGGATCCTGAGTGGCGGGATCCGTCCAACAATTACCGATGACCTATTCTGAGCATAGGACATCACTAGTTTAAGTCCTTGAATATCCTTTTAATTTTGGTACTGAAAAGATAATTAATTATGTAAAAACAAATGGTTGTGAGCAACTGTGGATTGGTGACTGTTTTTTTCCCCTCTTATCAATAATGAATAACAATAATAAACAATAACAGCTGTAAAGGCCCATTTACACGCAGTGATAATCGCTCAAAGATCACTCAATTGACAGTTTGAGTGATAGCTTTGAGCGAGCATTTTGCATAAACTATTAAGTAGCTACTCAGCTACTTAATAGCTATTTAGCGTGCAAATGAAGCCTTAGCTGAACACAGTTAATAACCCGGGGGCTATTGTCTGCGCTCAGATCCTTTGTTCTCCGACGGGAAACAATGCTATCAGCACTTCTTGTGGAGAACTGCTGATAAGACCGCACAATGATTTTTAGGTTGGCCTGAATTTAACGACCAACTAGCAGTGCACAAAAAGTGCATGATGGCCGTGCGTTTAGATGGAACGATTATCGTTCAAATGATCGCTTTTTTGTGATTTTTGAGCGATCATCGCTCTGTGTAAATGGGCCTTAACTGAACCTGGTCGTAAAACCCTGGTGGGTCTCTTGCCATTTCACCCGAAAATATGGTCAAGGGACAATGTGTCCCATGAGGCACCCAATGCACTCTGCTCCTCAATGACAGTTATGGGTACTCTCCATATCAGACTTCTTGGACTGATCTGATCAAATGACAGATTCCATATTCAATAAGTGTACGGAAAGAGCGGAACACTACAGCTTAGTGCTGTTTACGTAGGTCCCATTGCAGCGAATGGAAACAATATAGCAATGGGGAGTTATAGACACAGTGTCATGCACTGTGCTATTCTTTTCCGTAGCCCCCATTCATTTCAATGAGAGCTAGGGAAACACAGCTGGGCTAAGCACTTGGCTCTTCCTGAAGGCTCTGGCCAAGTGGCCGGTAAGCATGGCAGCAGTTCCCCATCTCGCCTATAAAAAGCTTTGATGGGAAGACCCATTTAACTTTACTTCAAACTTTGGTTCATCACGAGGAATAAGACTCACATGGAAACATTGATCAGGCACTTGATGACTGATGATGACGTGAGAGTAAACTCAGGACCAAAACAGCTACAGTAAAGGAAGGGTAATAAAAGCTAAAGGTAAATGTATTAAAACTATTATTTTAACATTTTGGGACAGAACTAAAGAATGAAACGCCTTTAATTTATAAAGTGGTATCTCGTTTTTTTTATTTTAGCTTAAAAGTAGATTGTTTGGCTTAGAAGAAAAGCAATCTTGGCAGTAATAACCAATACTAAGGAGGTTAAACTCCACAAATGTGATACATAATAAGGGTATTTCTAGTGACTGATGCACACCATAAATGAGGCTAAGCTGAAAGTAACAGATACTTAAGGGTGCGGTTTTTGTGGTTTTAAGATGAAGTTTTTACTGTTTCCACTGTGTACAAAGTTCCAGCTGGACCAAAAAATGTTGCCCGGAGCTCTGTGAAGCAGGCAGTTCCAAAAACTGAAAGACATGCAGGGGGTGTGGTTGTCTAATTTCCTCTTCTTAATGACCAAGTTCTTATTATGCATCATTTGGGAGCAAAACATTGCAACAAAGAGCCTTTTTGGCCCTACTGAAGTGCTCATAGATTATTTACAATTGGAGACTGGATTTGGTTAAACTGTAATGTAATTGTGATGCCCTATAAAAATGACATTACTGCATGCCGTCAATTTTATTCCACATATTGTACATGCATTTGTTTTTCACACATAGAACTTTTACACTAAGTTTAATTAGTAAGATGATATTCCTTGTAATGTTCTCAGTTGGTGGTATATGAATATATGGAGATTCATGCCTAAAAAGAAGTGTTAGTCATCTCAACCAATGTCATCACTTCATTTATTGTCAAATACACTTTGGTAATATATTTTTATTTTACTTATTTCTAAAGCGCACAGGGCCAGCATTAGGGGCTGCAAACTGGGCAACTGCATAGGGCCCCCATCCCTAAGGGCATCCAGACTCCAACACCAGCGGACTTGGAGGGTGGGATCAGCACAATCACCCCTAAGATTTGTCCAGCTGCATGGCAATTACTTGTGCGGGGATCTTACTTCATCTGCGCTTTGTGCAGAAGCATCTTGTGCATCTAGCTGAATCGTCCTCCCTTCTATGTATCTTCCCCTCTAAGTTCTGAGGTGCTGGAGTGGAGGAGACGGAGCTGGGAGTAGTATTCAGCTAGCTGCACAAAATGCTGCACTAGAGGCCTAATCAACTCTGTCACTGTCCATTCAATGCATAGTTTCAGAGCTCCAAAGGGTGGTCCTACTCAGGACAATTGCTCAGGGAATGGAGGTGGAGGGGGCCAGAGATTACTACCGGCCACCCGCCTCCATTCAGAGTAAACAGGCAATCATTGATAGATGAACGATTGCCTGTTTACACAGGCCGATTGTCATTTGATTTTTATGCCTGCACAAACTTAAAGACAAACTACTTGCAGCTGAGTATATGCATAGATACATCGCAATAGCGTGACGTAATTGTGCTATGAGAGGAGATTCATATACGTATTGGCGCATTCTCTTGTACTTTCTACACTGCTGGGCCCATCATTGAACTGGTTGGGCAGCCTAATTAGTCCCCATTGTTGAGGCCCACTTAGACAGGACGACTATCGGGCAGACGAGGGACAAATGTTGGGCAAATGATGCCCGACACTCATCCCAGCACATACTCGCTCCCGTGCTGCTGCACGGGAGCTAGTATCGTTGGCTCACAGCAGGGAGGCTGTAGGAGATTTCTTTCCTCGCGCTCCCCTGCCCCTCTCCATTGACTTAACAAAGCGGCCATTCAGTACTGAATGGCTGCTATTTACACTGAAGGATCAGCTCATTGTCCATCATTTATACTGCATAAACAATGGACGATGAGCTGAACGATCATTGCTCAGTGTAAATAGCAGCCGTTCAGTACTGAACAGCTGCTATGTTAAATCAATAGAGAGGGGCGGGGGAGCGTGAGGAGATAAATCTCCTGCAGCCTCCCCGCCCCCCTGCTAGCCGCTCTGTGAGAGAGACAGAAATACTGTCCTGCAGCCACCCCACTGTGAGCCAGCAATACTAGCTCCTGTGCAGCAGCACGGGAGCGAGTGTATGCGGGGATGAGTGTTGGGTATTGTTTGCCCAACATTTGTCCCATCTAAATGTGCCTTATTGATTAACACCAGTTCAGTCCACGATTTCGTGCCGATAGGGTGCTCATTTGCGCACCCCCAGAGACTCCAAAAATAATGCATGCCGCGTATTTCTTCACGCTCTTCAAAAACGCTGAATGTGAGTAAACCTATTGAAATCAGCCTTCTACAGCAGCCCTAAGTAAATGAATTATGATTCGTCTTTCAGTCGCTGGCAACATTTGCACTCCATGATCCAGCGAGAATCTGAATAATGATTGTTCCATGTAAAAGCATCCTTAGGGCTCCTTTACACGAGCGTATGCATTTTGACGGTTACCCACACACTCTGTTAAATCACGTGAATGAAGAAAAGATGTCCCGAGCTTAATTAGCGTTTTTTCGTCCATTCACATGGCTGGGTGCAACGTATTAGCGAAAAAATATACCGCAGCCCAAAAATCCCTCGCTTGGCATAAATTCTTGGAATTACTTCAAATGCCTAAATAAAGGTACCTGTAAGCTGTTCGCTGCATTGGACGCTGCTAAACTGCCTCCTAGGAGTCTATGGGAGCCGCAAATGTATATCAGTTGAAAGACAGCCCCAAAACGATCTTTTCCAGCAGCGTATAATTTGACTTGTTGATTTCGGTTGTGTATGTGCTATTTTTTCTGGCATGATGTTTTTACGCTCCCATGTGAACAAATGCATAGTAATCCAATGCCTCGGATGGTCGCGATTTTCAGCCGGGGTGAAAACGCAGCTAAATAGCCTTGTAAAAACGCACGTGTTAATAAAGCCTTAGTCTGCGGTACATTAAAGTACATATCCATGATAAACACGATGAAGGAGGGGATGCAGTTCTGGTTTACAGCTATATTCCCTTCACTATGTTTTCCCTGCAAAGTGGTGCCCTGGCCGACAGCTGTGCTGGGAATAGCAGGGGACCCTATTCAGGGTGTTAGTGCACGATAATATTATTAATTCATTTTGCTCATTTAATTTTCCCTTTTCCTCTATTATTTAGGTCACGTTATTCACATATTATTAAATATTTAATAAGTGGACATTTCAAATATGCAAAGACCCAGCTTTTTCTAAGAGCACCAGTGCGAGTCAATAAACATTTGATTGACATGACATTTACAGTTGTATTTTAATTAATAGAATGTGAATTAGCTTTGTTGATTGTTAAACGTAAACTGAGATTCGATGAGTGCACCAACTTGTCCATGTGAAGAGCCACGGGAATTCTGCAGGGTACTTCATCAGCCATAGTTGGCAACATTTTAAAAAGAATTCCACAGATGCTTATGAACAGAAATATGAGGGATATGTAAAAAGCATAGAGTGCTATAACACATTGTTCTCTCCCACCCTGTCCGCCCCCACAATAAAAGGCAATGCCGTTAAAGTGATACCTGTTTTGTAATTTATATATGACAGAGTGAAATAAATATACAACACCTATATACAACATTGGGGGGTAATAGGCTGAACTGGATGGACATATGTCTTTTTTGGCCTTACATAGTATGTTACTAACAATATCTATATAACCTACATATGTTTCTCCCTAAACAGATAACCAATGTGACTACTTGGAAAACTTTCATTAGTTCTATCTAAGACTTATTTAAGTAGTCCCATATAGGGTCCATATTTGTAGTCTTATACAGTGCCCAGACCAACAAGTGCCAGACAGTACCATATCAATAGTGCCATATGTCAATAAAATAATCAGTGCTATATGTGCAGACCAACAATGCCAGAGAGTGTTACGCACAACGATTACCGCTCAAAATTCGCTCAAAAGCCATCTTTTTTAACGATAATTGTTGTGTGTAAATGAGTGCCCATCGTGCACTTACCGTGCACTTTTCGTCCATCTCTGAGTTCAGCTCAGCTTAAAATCTGTCGTCCCTGATAAGAGGGACCGCACACCGAGTTCTCCACGGGCAACACTGAAAATGTTCTTTCAGCAGCTGTCCCGCTGGAGAACAATAGCGATGTATATAGAGAACAGACCACCCGCTGTTCTCTAAATACATGCTAATAAAGCTGGCTAGCTGATAGGCTGATTAGGCCATTAGTAGCTAATGCAAAATGGTCGCTCAAAACTGTCAGTTTCTAACAAATTTTGAGCGATCATCTGTGTGTGTAAATGGGGCTTTAGGGCGTCTTCACACAACTGCGTGGGCACGTGCAAAATCTGCATGCGCAAAACATAGAGAATAGAACCCATTAATTTCAATGGCTTCATCCGTATTATATCTTTATTATGTCTATCTTTCTTTTATCTATCAAACCTTTATATCTTTATTAGATATTAGAAACATAGAGGGTAGTTTATCAAGGGTTATTCACACAAATGTGGCCTTAAAATGTCACAAATTTGGGTGCATGCGCTATTTGTGCAATGATTTATGGCTTTTTTTCACTTCTCTTGCTACA
The DNA here is from genome assembly GCF_035609145.1 of Eleutherodactylus coqui. Taxonomy (NCBI): domain Eukaryota; kingdom Metazoa; phylum Chordata; class Amphibia; order Anura; family Eleutherodactylidae; genus Eleutherodactylus; species Eleutherodactylus coqui. Next base: position 96,217,362 of record NC_089844.1, read on the forward strand.
TTTACAATGGGGAGAGAAAACAAGACGTGGTTTAGTGGGAGGAAGTGAGGCTTCCAGTGGCCCAACAGATTTAGTCTAATTTACACCACTGACATAAATTATAGCGCAAATCAATGAAGAAGGCCCTCGGTTAGGGGGTCCTCAGGCAGATACTTTGCTAGACTTATGGAGGGGAAGCCTGTTGGGCTGACCAACTTTTCTTTGTGCAGCACCACTGGGAGCCATTGGAAGAAGGCATGGTCACAAGCCTGACCAGGCAACGTACGGTGGGTTGGCACATATACTCAGACGGACCACATTGTCTCTGCTTCAAAAGGAACTTTATGAAAAGGAACTACGGCAGTACACCTGTAACACTTCTCCATATGCTTAGTTCACCCAGCGTTAGGCAGAGTATGAGGATCATGCAAGGGACCATCACAAATGTGCAGCTCATTCCAGATGGCATCCTGCGGGATTTAGCAAAACTTTGTCCCTTCTACTGGCGTCAGCCCTCGAGACTCTTTATTTCTCTCTTCTGCCCAGCTGAGAAACTACTGCATCAATGCACACAGTTCCATTTCTTCATAGAGCATTTATAAAGTTGGGGTTGCCCTAGTTTACAGCGGTTCCACCCCTAAGTTATGTCCTTGCATGTACTCACGCCAACAACCTGGAGTTACAAACCATTTTAAAAGAAACAGTTTCATTAAAAATCATAAAGTCTATAATATGCATAGATATGCCAGTACTACAGTTTGCAAGACAGGCACACGCAATCTCATTAAAGAGAGCAGCACTCTAGGATCAGGCTGTGACTGCACTGAACTGTCCTGTGTAAATCTAGCCTTAAAGGGCCTGTCCAGTTGTATATTATTGATAGTCTATTAGCAGAATAGGTCATCAATAATAGATTGGCAGGATGCTTGGCAATGAACACCCACCAATCAGCTGTTCTCTGGCCTGTGTACTTGTGAACTGAACTGATTTATGCAGTTAGCAGACAGCTCTGTTCCCAGTGCATAGGCCAGGCTTGGTATTGCAGGTCCAGCTCACATTGAATTGAATGGGAACTAGGCCAGCAATACAAGACCCCCACCAATCTATTATTGATGGCCTATCCTGCAGATAAGCCATCATTAGTTTATAACTGGACAACTCCTTTAAAGTAATTAATCAGAAACAATATAAGGGTACTTCTCTTATGACAGACGTTCTACTACAATTAGTTGTATACATGCACTGAAATACACCAAATGTTCAAAGTATCTGAATTTAGATTTTAGACTGGCTGTAGTGGTAAGCTCACATGTTAACTGTGAATTTGGCTTGAGAGTAAAGATTGAAACATCTGTGATGTAGCTGATAAGTGTACTTTGGTTTCTGTAAAGATGAACATTAACATGCTGAGAGCAAAATCAAATCAATATCCATTCTGAATACTAAGAACACATGCACCAAGTCTGGGAGAGATGATCTGAGTCAGGAGAAGCCAAGAATCTAAACCAGGTAGACGGAAAATATACACTCATTGTCAAAAGAAATCTTGCCCCTAGAAGGAGTTGTTGTTTTGCTGCAGAATTCGACATGCAGTTACATCTCAGGCAGATATGTAAATGACTAAAGCTGTGGCATGATTAGATGAACAGTCTTACCACTTGAGGGCCCAAAAGTCGTTCCACCCTTGGCCTATAAAAAGGCTCCCAGAGGCTACTTGTGTGTAGTCGACCTCTTTTTCCACTTGTGTAGAGGTTGTTGACCACTAGACGCCTCAACAATGCAATCAAAAAGATATTGCCCAGTTAGCAGAGTCTGAGAGGGAGCAAATTATTGGAATGTGATAAGCTGGATGGTCATATCGACGAATTGCTCTCTACCTGGACTGTTAGGAGGTGTTGCGACCAGTGAATGCATGACAGCATGCACAGAAGGCGCCCAGGCTCAGGATGCCCTCAACAAACCACCAGTAGAGAAGATCATCTGATGGTCTGACAAGCACAAGCAGCTTCAAATGTTTTGTTATCTGCCATCCAGAAACAGGTGGTACCATCATTAGAGGCCTTTGTGTATGTCAGAACCATTTATAGACACTTGGCTAAAGGATATTTCGTCTCACAACACCCATTACATGTACTGCTTTTGGTGGTGTTGTGAACGATGAACTGAACTGCTACGCAGTGGAACTGGGTTATCTACAGTGATGAATCCAGGTTTGGTTTGGGCACTGGTGACGGCTGTGTTCATCTGGAGACCTATGGGTGAGCGCCTCACTCCTGCCTTTGCTATGGAGCAGCACACTGCCCCCACTGCTGGTGTGATGGTCTGTGGGGTTCATCTCATAAAACAGTAGGTCACCCCCAATAGTGGTGCGAAGGAAAATGGCAGAAATATTTTCAGCATATCATGCAGCCACATGTGTTCCTCTCATGGCGGCTTCCAAGAAGCATTTTCCAGCAGAATAATGCTCGGACACACATAGCAAGGACATCACTGGAATGCCTTTACAAAATTGCCACACTTCCGTGGCCTGCCCAATCGCCAGACATCACCAATAGAACATGTATGGGACCATTTGGGAACCAACTTTGACAACCTATGAGTCTACACAATCTAGAGGCTGTTACAGCTGTCGAGGGTTAATCTGTTCAAACAGACTGGTCAGTGATGTTGTCCGGTTCCGAATTGACCTATGTAGGAGCGCTCCTTGAGAGTCAAAGTACTGACCATACACGGTATATGGTGAAACAATGAACTCTGAGTTTATTATTTGCATCTCTTGGCTTTTATAGCCAGCCCCTCTCGCAGGACGGGACGTGTGGCTAAACAGGGAATAACCTCGTGATTTCCATACATCTTAAACTCATGATTTTCATATCTGACAATAAACTTTGACATTTAGACTTGTGATATATGACATTTAAGAAAATAGCTGATTTCACATGACTTTCAGACGCGCACATTATTTTTAGACAGAGCTTTGCGGTTAGGCCATGTCTTGCTAAATCCCGAGACATCTGCTCTTGGAACTTCCTGATTCCAATAGGTCAGCTCTGCAAAACTTGTGTAATAGTCATGAGTTCTGTACACACACAAAATATTTGCAATATATTCATTTTGCTAAAATAGATTGATAGCAACATATATATTCATTTTGATAAAAAACATATATTAATTCCTTCAGCCCCTCTTGGCCCTTATCATTCCCCCATTTTGGACATCAGGAAGACACACGCAGGGTCCAGTTCTATTTTGAAAAGTCATAGTCGAGGTAGGTCCTATTGGTCGACTAGTCCATATAAGGCGTCTCTAGTATGATGTTACAATACTAGTAGCGTGCACAGGTACGCACGGCAGGGGATTCCCTAATCTTCACCCACACCACTGTCCCCCCTGGAGATAGTCCTAATGGTGAACACGTCCAGGTCGCGTTACCCTGACCCTACACTACCTAGTGACAAGACTAGAAGGAACCGCCGTATGTTCTGCCTACCTCCAGCAGGGGGTCGGCCTACACAGGGGCTGTAAAGGCTTTTGTCGTACATTTGCTCACACAAGAGATTATGACTTTGATTATTATATATATATACACAACAGCATGACAATTATGGGGAATTTTGAGGCTGAGTTGATCCAGAGGAAGGCGAAAACCCTTTTAGGAAAAAGCCAATTATCCTTGTATAAAAGGGAAAAATTCCTTCCTGACCCCAAATATGGCGATCGGAACAAGTCCCAAGATCACAGCCGACATCTGACTTTTTAAAATGTATTATTGTTTTCCTGAATCTAAACAAATCTCTTACCATTTGTTTGTGTGAAATATAAAGTGTATGTTTGACCGCATCACAATAGGGACAATATTCATATACATTAAGAAAGGTATTTTCCTGAATAACATTGCTCTCTTCCACATCACTATCGTTATGCACTATTGAATATATATCGCGAAGTGTCTTTATTGGAGTGGGGATAGACAGTAAGCAAGTCCGTAAAATATCTTCCCCACTCCGAAGGTTGGGCATGCACATGTGGGAAATATTCAGTACGTCTTTTGCAAAGTATTCCCACATGTTGGGGTGTCCTTCCGCCCAAACAGTCCATCTTCTTCTTACATCGACAGTTGATGAGGAATTGTCCCGAAAAGAGAGTAGTCCAAGAAAACAAAGGGTAAATAATACACCTATCCAGACTATCAATGCTGGTGTCCAGGTTGCCATCCCCCTCCCCCACCCTGGGTTGGGCTTACTCTCCACCCCCCTCGTGGTGCTGAGGCGTTGGAACTTTCTTGCAGTGTGAGGCATGGATCCAAGTGGGTTTGCCTTCTAGCTTGACCGAGGTGGGAGTGGTTAACAGCACTTGGTATGGTCCGTCAAAGCGAGGTTCCAAAGTCTTTCTGACGTGTCTCTTTACCACCACCCAATCTCCGGGATTCAGAGAGTGGGATCCTTCCAAACTATCAGGGTCTGAAATAGAAGAGAAAACTAGGTCGTGCGTTATTTTTAGCCTGTGGCATAAGTCCTGCACAAAGGAAGTAACTTTATCATGACCCAGGGATAGAGCTTGTGGGTGATACAGTCCTAACCTGGGCACGGAGCCAAAGAGAATCTCATAAGGAGACAGTCCTGTTTTCCTATTTGGCGTGGTCCGTACTGAGTAGAGGGCCAGAGGTAGGCACTCGGGCCAAGGTTTTCCTGTTTCAACCATGGCTTTCTGTATCTTAAGTTTGAGGGTGCCATTGAGACTTTCTACTTTTCCGGAGCTCTGCGGATGATAGGGGGTGTGAAACGCCTGCTCTACTCCTAAGGCGGACATGACTTCCTTCATTACCTCACCAGTGAAGTGAGTACCACGGTCGCTCTCAATGGTCTCTGGTACCCCAAATCTGCACACTAACTCTGACACAAGTTTTTTTGCAGTGGCCTGGGCAGTGGCCTTCGTGACCGGGTAGGCCTCAGCCCACCCAGAAAAGAGGTCAATGCATACCAGGACATACTCATACCTTCCTGATCTGGGCAGCTGGATGTAATCTATCTGTAGTCTCTGGAAGGGGTACAAAGGTCGCGGAGTGCACTTCCGAGGGGTCTTTACTACTTGACCGGGGTTGTGTAGTGCACAGATTTCACAAGCCTTGACGTATGCCTTTGCCATCCTGTCAAATCCCGGAGCGTACCACATTTTCTCCACCAGGGCTACCATGGCATTACGAGAAGCGTGCACCTTTCCATGAGCCAAAAGGGCCATACTAGGATAGGCAGCCGCAGGTAAACACATACGGGAACCCATCATCCAACCTTCATTTCCTTTTACTGCCCCTGCACTTGCCCAGCGCTCCTGCTCTTGCCCTGAGGGGAGTAGGTCCACCTCCTTCTGTGGTGGGACAGAGAGGGTCTGGTCCTTGGCAGGGGGATCAGGATCCTCCTCCGCTGGGCAGGACCTGGTCTGAACTCTGCACACGGGTGCCCTCCAGTCCAGCAGGGCTGCAGCCTTAGCTGCTCTGTCTGCCTTCTCGTTGCCTCTGCTTTCCAAGGAGTCCCCTTGGGTGTGTGCCTTTACCTTTATTATGGCTACCTGCTTCGGGAGCATGATAGCTGACATTAAACTACTTACTGCCTCACCATTCTTTATCGGTCTGCCTTGAGCTGTTAGGAAGCTCCGCGCGCGCCAAATCGGCCCATAGTCATGCGCAACGCCAAACGCGTACCTGGAGTCCGTGTAGATATTAGCAGTGACTCCCCGGGCTAACTTGCAGGCCTCGGTCAGAGCGCACAGCTCCGCTTCCTGTGCTGACATATGTGGGGGCAAGGCGCGGCCTATCAGTACTTCATTCATTGATACTACAGCAAACCCTGTCACAAATCTGCCCATCTCATTCTGGTATCGTGATCCATCCACAAACATTTCAAGGTGGGGGTTCAGGAGAGGCTTATCTGTGACATGAGCAAATCCAGCTGTCTCCTGCTCCATCAGAGCAGCACAGTCATGCTGGTGCTCGGTGTCAAAAGCTTCCTCTTCGCCTAGGGAATTGACAAAAAGTTGATCCCCTGTGCTTACTCCCCCATTTGAATCAGTGTCACCTAATGGCAGTAAGGTGGCCGGATTCAAAGTTGTGCAACGTTGAAATGAGACATTGGATGAAGAGTGTACTGCAAGTTCCATTTTAACCTGTCTAGCAAGAGACAGATATCTACGGCTCACCTGTGTCAGAATTCCATGTACGTCATGGGGCGTGAGGACCACAAGAGGGTAGTCTAGGACCACCTCAGACGCTTTCTCAAGTAGTGCTTGTACAGCCAGAACTGCTCTTACACAGGAGGGTGAACCCCTGGCTACTGCGTCAAGATGTGCACTGTAGTATGCTACAGGGCGCTTTTTGTCACCATGCTCTTGTGTGAGGACGGCAGTAGCATGTCCCGCCATCTCAGTCACGAACATCTGGAAGGGTTTATCATAGTCTGGCAGACCCAGTGCTGGAGCACTGGTGATCTGTATTTTCAGCTGATGAAAAGCTGACTCGGCTTCCGGAGACAAAGCAAATGGCTTAGAACTCAGGCAGTCGTACAGAGGCTGCATGGTCATGGAGGCAGAGCGAATCCATGGCCGACAATATGAAACTAACCCCAGAAATGTCCGCAACTGAGCATGGGAGGCGGGGAGTGGCATGTCCTCCACCACCTTGGTACGTTCTGGCGTGAGGTGTTTTGTACCAGGACCTAGGCAGTGACCAAGAAACACAACATGAGATTTGCAAAACTGTAATTTGTCTTTACTGGCTTTACACCCGCTGTCTGCAAGAAAACAAAGGAGGCTGAGTGAGGCCGCAACGCAGGTAGGTCTGTCCGGTGCACAGAGTAGGAGATCATCAACATACTGAAGCAGGGCCACACCTGGTGGGACCGTCCATGCATCAAGTACAAGCCTCATACATCGGGTGAATTGATTTGGGCTGTTTTGCGCCCCTTGTGGTAGGACAGTCCAGCAGTACTGTTTTCCTCGGAACGTGAAGGCAAACAGGTACTGGCAATCGGGGTGGAGCGGGACGGAAAAGTAGGCATTGGTAAGATCGACCAAGGTGTACCAACAGGTTCCGGAAGGTATGGTGGACAACAGAGTGTAGGGATTGGGAACCAGAGGTGTTTCTAGGATGGTCACCTTATTGATTTCTCTTAGATCGTGAACCATCCGGTAGGTATCAGGTTCGCCTTTCTTCCCTTTCTTTTTAACCGGGAAGAGTGGCGTGTTAGCGGGTGAGACGCAAGGTTTTAAAGCATTCAAGGCACATAACTCTGTAATAGTGGAGGCTATTGCGTCTTCCTGTGCCATGGCTAGGGGATACTGGCGAATCATGGGGGCTTTTTCCCCATCTTTGAGATATACCATGACTGGGGGTACGTGGAGATGGCCCAAGTCTGTCTTCCCTTTTGCCCATAGGGTCTCTGGCACTGCTGAGAGAACCTGTGTATCTTCTGGGGTCAACACATATACAGTACAAGAAGGAGGCGGAGTGACCAAGTCTGCTGCCATGAGACAGAACACTTGGTGGTCGGCCGCAGAGGTACTGACATGAGCCTCACCGGAAGGATGGAGCTGAATACAGCACCCCAGGGGTCCCATCACATCAGTTCCCATGATGCAATCCCCAGCGGGTGACACCAGGAAGCGAGTGAGGACTCGTGACCCTTGAAAAGAGACTTCTATGGGCTCGGTCTCACGCATGGGTGTTGGTTCACCGGACACTCCAACGGCTATGGCTATGGAGTCTGAGAGGGGAATACTAAGGTCATTGACTTGTGAGGTACTGACACATGATTTAGTAGCCCCTGTGTCAATTAAAAAGGGCACCTCCTTCCCCTGGATTTTTAGAGGCTGAAAAATTTGTGGCCCACGTGCGTCAGTAACTATAAGGGACACGGGGGAAGGAGTGCCAGACCTTCATTGGTAATTGGTATACCCGTTATTTCCCTGTGGGCGGGATGATGTGGTAGTGGCCGTACTTCCCTGTTGCCCCCTTTCGTCTGACGTGTTCTGTCTAGGGCGTTTAGGGGCTCTACAATTACGGGCCAAGTGTCCAGTCTTCCCGCAGTTATAACACTTACGGGTCTCCCGCCTGGGGTCGTTAAGTCGGACTGTGTCCCCCTCCATGGTGTAATGTTTAACCATAACACCCTTTGCGTGGTCTTCTGTGTCCATGACAAATCCTACAGCTTTCTTATATAGATCACGCGGTTTGGCCTGTCGCCAATCGGGGGTACATGCTTTAACGCGTTCGGACAGGCGCTTATCTATTCCTTGCATAAAGGCTTCACAAAAAGCAGCATTACGTATTGCTTTTGGACAATCATATAAACCCAGATCTCTGCCTACTTCCTCTAAACGGCCAAAGTAACATTCAATAGACTCGCCCTTGTTCTGTCTACACTGGGTTAGGGCTGTACGTCTCTCTTGGGCTTTGTCCTTAAACCAGGCTTTAACCTTGTCCACATATTGAGTACCACTAAGTAATGTCTGGGGGTCATCTGGGCGATCTTCAAGACCACAAAACTGAGCAATACTATTGTAAAGGCCCAGAGGACATTTTACATTCATAAGACATTCCATATCTGTCCAAGTGGCAGAGTAGTTTTTCTGTATGACTTCCAACTTTCTATGGAAAGCTGCTGGCTCTGTCTGGGGATCGGGCAGTTGCTGACACAGTGCCATCTGGTCTGTGGCGCTCCAGGGTCGCCATGTAGTGACTGTAGACCCGGGAGTTGGTCTATGTGCGTCCATGGGTCTGTCATTAGAAGACGATGGTCTGTCAGTGTCCTCTTGTCTGACCGTGCCCAATGGTGGACTCGGTCTGTTTGGTTCTCTATAATGGGTAGTGGAGGTTGTAACTGGGAACAAGGGAATCGGTTGTCTACACTGATCCCTGCGACGTGGAGTCCCACATACCGTACAGATTTCTCTAAAACAGGCATTCTGTTGACCACAACGTGGACAGTCCCAAGCCGGACCTCTATTTACTTCAGGGCCCGGGGATCCTGATTGAGGGCTGTAGGGAGGTGTATCCATCTGGGCAGTAGCCTGTGGATACGTAGGAGGCAGGGGTGGCAAATTGGGATACAGAGAATTAAAGGGATTATTAGGAGACATTGGTGGAGCGGCCGGGACGACAGGAGAGACTAATGGAACCGTAGGGGTTTCCATGGGAACGTCTATTGGTGGCCGGGCCGTAGGACAATAAACTAAAATGCCCTCGCCTCGGGACTCGGAGTCCCAGTGTTCGTCTTCTGCTGTTTTAGAGCAGTCCAGAATAGCCTTCATGCCTTTTTCCAAACCCTTTTTTCTTATTTCCTTTCTATGCTTATCCTCATATTGTGACCAAAATTCATAATTGAATGTTCCCGCCTTCTTAAGGCCTATACGTTTGTAAACTTTATAGGCTTGTCTGCAAATGTCCTCCCCTTCTCTATCTTTAATTATCTCAATAGGAGTCTGATATATCTTAGATTGTTCAGAACCCATCTTGACCACTTCCAACTATTCTTCACTAAGTATACAGGACGTATATTTCACACAGTAAACTAAGATAATCACTGAGATTATCTGGGAACACACAGTTCCCTGTCCCGGAATAGATTTACAGAACTAAAACGTGGTCAACTTCAAACACTAGGATTCAGGGGAGACCAGACTTCGCCTCTTAGGGAACTTTTAGTAATATTATAACAGATCCAGAGTAACAATATGACTGCCAGAAATGAGACTATAACAATGACAATTATTTCAATCTCCAATACAGACAACATGACTCTTTAAGTCCCAATGAGTGAGTTCTTCCGTCTAGGACAGTTAAATGAACTTATTCACTCTAAAATATGGACGGGGCAGAAAATATAGGAAACAGGCAACAACTAACCTCTAGTCCGTTAGAGACACACAGATCAAAAGAATCCAGACTGTATAATAGTAAGATAAGCTCTTACCTCTACACCAGTGTTTTCAGTCTGGGGTCTCAGGATCCAGTATCCACGTCAACGGGCCAGGAGTTTGTTTCAGTCTACTGGTTGCGATGTCCCGTAAAGATAAGCCCCGCCCCCTTAGTTGGGCGCCAAAAACTGTCGAGGGTTAATCTGTTCAAACAGACTGGTCAGTGATGTTGTCCGGTTCCGAATTGACCTATGTAGGAGCGCTCCTTGAGAGTCAAAGTACTGACCATACACGGTATATGGTGAAACAATGAACTCTGAGTTTATTATTTGCATCTCTTGGCTTTTATAGCCAGCCCCTCTCGCAGGACGGGACGTGTGGCTAAACAGGGAATAACCTCGTGATTTCCATACATCTTAAACTCATGATTTTCATATCTGACAATAAACTTTGACATTTAGACTTGTGATATATGACATTTAAGAAAATAGCTGATTTCACATGACTTTCAGACGCGCACATTATTTTTAGACAGAGCTTTGCGGTTAGGCCATGTCTTGCTAAATCCCGAGACATCTGCTCTTGGAACTTCCTGATTCCAATAGGTCAGCTCTGCAAAACTTGTGTAATAGTCATGAGTTCTGTACACACACAAAATATTTGCAATATATTCATTTTGCTAAAATAGATTGATAGCAACATATATATTCATTTTGATAAACAACATATATTAATTCCTTCAGCCCCTCTTGGCCCTTATCACAGCAAATGTGGACTGATATGCTGCAGGATACCATACAGAACCTGTATGCCTTCATGCCCACTCGTTTCATCTTACATACAAGATAGAGGTGGTAAAACAAAGTACTAGAGCCTCTATGCTCACCTGTATCATATCTTGTATACAAGCTACAGGAGTACAATAGGTACTAGAGCCTCCATGCCCGCCTGTATCACATCTTGTATACCAGCTAGACGTGGTACAACACAATACTAGAACCTCAATGCCTGCCCATATCACATCTTGTATCCAAGCTAGAGACAATACAACAGGGTACTAGAGCCTCCATGCCCCCCCCCCCCCCTGTATCAAATCTTGTATCCAAGCTACAGGCGGTATAGCAGGGTACTAGATCCTCCCTTCAAAGAGTCAGTTTTCCCAATAAATTATTGCTCTGATATTGTAATCACTTACTTCAACGTTACAATCACACATAGAAAGTTTAGATTCTGAAAACTCCTTCTAAGTGATTGATTTTTTTTTTGACAATGAGTGTAGATTGCTACTAAAGTAAGTAAAGATTATTAAACATGACAAAATTGTCTAAATAGTACTTGTGCAGAGCCCATAGTGTCAATAAACAGGCTGATCCAATAGATGTGGTTATATATGCTGATTAGCTATAAAAAGAAAATATTTCAACCAGGCCAGCTCACCACCACTAGTCATGGCCAGATGAACCCATATCCAGACAGTACAAGGATGGCAGCACCAGCTTTATAAATATCTCTTGAAAGGATGGTTCTCCAGCATTCATATCTCAATTAAAATGCACACTTTATACCCTGTATGTTAAAAGCAAGGGTACCGGAGTGCAAAAAACAACCAGAAAGCTTTTATGCATTTCACACCGACATCCTACGGTCTTAGTCATAGATCAGTTCTGTATACCACACGGAGCTTAAAAGCAAACCACATGCTGTTTAACAACTGTCATTTAATTAGCCTAACAAGTTGCTTAACTTAATCTTATACATACCAATCAGCATTCTATATATATATATATATATATATATATATATATATATATAACCAGTATTATGAAACCAACTCCTTCCATTGATTCCATTGATAGACATACATTAAAGCCCCATTTACACACAATGATATCGCTCACAATTCGTTCAAACAATGGCATTTGAGTGATAATCGTTGCATGCAAATACTTCCATCTTTCACTATTCGACTGGACAATGATTTGATGATTTTTAGGTGCGTATAAGATCCATTGTTCAGCAGGAGAGATCGCAGGTACACTGTGTTCCCCACAAGAGCAGCTGATTAGATTGTATTCAGCTGACAGCCCACAGCAGCCCATGCAAAGACAATGCAGACCACATGCTGGGATTTGCAAACAGCTGCTGGAGGCTCATTTATATGCAAATTAAGCTAATAAAGTGCTAATGGGCATTAGTGCCCATTAGTACTTTATGCAAAATAATCTCTAGAACTGTCAATCTTACAAGCATTTGAAAGATTGTCTTTGATGCAAAGGAGCCTTAAGTCTTTCCTTAAATTCAAGCCTGCCATTTGTCTACTATCCAAGATCGTAATCCACCATGTTTTCTTCCCCCAGTCACCACCTCTAATCAGTTTAGTAACCTTTTTTTACTGCTGTCACAGAAAATTCTTCCAAGCTACCCTTGACGCACTTTATAAATATGTTTAGACACAGCTGATGGTTGTCGGCTGCTAGTATGACCCATGCCAAATATATATTCCCCTATGTGTGTCCGCAATCTTCTCTTCGTACAGCCTACATACTGAATATTACAGCCGGTACATGTAATCCCAAAGGAGTAATGGCCCATTTAGGAGCTAGTGCTGTTGCATAGGAGCTAGTATCGCTGGCTTGCTCACAGAGCGGCTTGCCAGCAAGGAGGCGGGGAGGCTGCAGGAGATTTCACTTCTCGCGCTTCCCCAACCCTCTCCATTGACTTAACATAGCAGTTGTTCAGTACTGAACGGCTGCTATTTACACTAAACGCTCAGCGTTCAGCTCATCGTCCATCGTCTATGCAGCATAAACGATACTAGCGATACTAGCTTCTGTGCATCAGCATGAGAGCAAATATGTGTGGGGACGAGTGTCGGGCATCGTTTGTCCGACATTCGTCCCATCTAAATGGGCCTTAAGAGGATCACCTGCAACTAGATTAATAGATATAAGATATAAGAGGATCTGGCGCTTTTTCACCGCGGAAATACATCTGTCTGATCTGATGCATTGGAATTCAATGCATCAGATGGTAGCGTATATCAACCGGCCGTGAAAACGGTGGCTGATATACGCTCGTGTAAATAAGCCCTTAAAAGCACATGAAGGGTGGTCAAGGTAGTGGTAAGGAGTGTCAGACTGGGGTACACATATATATTTGAAGTACACACACACACACACACACCTATACACCCTATACATACATGTTACACATAGATATATACATTTCACACATATGCAAACATATTATGCCCATATACACACATTTAACGAGAGTCTTGAACATTTCTGATTTGTCATTCTTCTTTTTTATACTTTCACTCGCTTAGTTTACTGCTCAACATCTGGGTTTTTAAAAAATATTTATGTGCAGTTTATCATTTTTTTTGTTTCATCATTGCATTTTTATTGCTGTTTTGGTTATTTTATATGCACACTCTGGATCAGCGCCACACTGTTTTTTATATATACAATTAAAGTAAGTATTTTAAGCAACAGCTACTAGAGGTCACTATACCCCTTTGGAGTCTCCTATATATGGTTGTATATGACAACCTGCTATTCAACACTGTTTCCTTTTTGACATGACCTCTTTAAAGATGGCCACCAGCCACTATCTGGCAACACAGGATATTCACTTCCTATTTTAATTCTCAAACTTTATTGTTTGTGGGGCAAGGAGTTCTCACTGTCACATGATTTACCCACCCCATCATGTGTCTCAGTGTGTAGGCACATGGTTTTGTATTTGCCACCTTTATTAGTTTGTCAGGGCAGTGATACAATTTGTTATTTAAGCCTTTGCAATTTAATTTTGGATTCTGGGTTTCCTAGGGGGCTTTCTCTTTCTGACATTATACAATGGCGCCATTTGCTGGCTAGAGCCAGTACTGCGGTATGGGACACGCTGGAGAGGTCCGCGACAACACTGCAGTCAGTAATATACAGTAAGAATACCCTGCCGGACATCTTCCAACATCGGAGCTGTACAACCTTCAATCAGAATGTCTTTAGACGTCAGACAGTAGATTGAAAAGGGTTAACATCCTTTCTTTTTTTATATGATCTTTTTAAAGATGGCTGACAGCCATCATCTGGTAATATGGGACATCCACTTTTTTTTTTAATTCTTAAACTTTATTGTCCGTGGGGCAAGGAATTCTCACCGTGTCACATGATTTTCCCACCCCATCATGTGTCTCAGTGTGTAGACATAGTTTTTGTATTTGCCAACTTTATTAGTTTGTCAGGGCAGTGAGACAATTTGTTATTTAAGACTGTTTCCTTTTTGATATGATCTTTTTATAGATGGCCACCAGCCATCATCTGGTAATATTGGACATCCATTTTTTTGGGGAATTCTTAAACTTTATTGTCCATGGGGCTAGGAGTTCTCACTGTGTCACGTGACTTACCCACCTCACTGCTGAACACAAGGTGGAGACGTGTCTTCCCAGACTATTACAAAGGAGGCTCGTCACCCATACTGGCCCCTCTGTGCAAGTAAGTGCCTCTCCATCAATTATCATTCGCTGGGGTTATTTATACATTATTTTTCCATATATACACATATCATACACCATATATACATATAACACACACATATACATACACATTATGGACATATATTGTAAACACATACATGGTATACTAAAACACTGTACAAGTTACACATATACTGTAATACCATTACACACGTGTATATTTACACATTACATACATCCCCCTCTCCTGCAGGTACTTGGACAGAAGTCATGCAGGCTGTAAGCATCCATATCCTGGGACAGCTAGAGGCGAGGGGGTGGTACAGGACAGGACGGAGCTTCCCGGATTCTCCTCTGTTTACAGACTCCTTCCTCGTCCTCTCTCACTCTGACTGCAGTGTCTGAGTTAGGGCTTCAACAGACCAACGTATGCGCAAATATGCTCCCTGCAACAGACCAACGTATGCTCACTGCAACGGAGCGTATTTGCACATGAGCAAGGTTTGAAGATGGCACTGATCAGACCGATACGCGTGTGTCAGTGCATAGTACTGTAATTTTTGCGTTTGCAATGCTGGTTCAGACACGTGAGTGATACTTCCTTTCCGTGGAATAGAATGGTTACTGAAGCTGTCTTTTCCTTGCCTTGTCTGCAGGATCGCACCCTTCCCCTTGGTTTTTTAAATTGCCATAGACTTCTATGGTAGCATGTTGCGTAAAACGCAGAAACATATGGCAAGAATCAATGGGTTTGCTTCATCATGTTTTGCAGGTGAGTTTCATGCTCGCAAAAACGTACATAAAACATGTTAGTATGTTTAAACCCTTACTGACGAGGAGGGGAACAGCTGGTCTTCGTGAGAGTGGGGAAATGACAGACACAGAAGCACTAGGACCACACAAAGCCAGGAGTGACCCATCCTACTCCAGAAATGGCCTGGGGCTGGTTGGCATGGCCTGCAGTCCAGACTGCTTCCTCATGCTTTGGTACTCTTTACAACAGTGTTCCCCAACTCCAGTCCTCAGGGACCGCCAACAGATCATGTTTTCAGGATTTCTTCAGTATTGCACAGGTGATGTAATTATTGTCAGTGCCTCAGACATTGCCACAGGTGTTCTTACCATAGGATATTCTGAAAACTTGACCTGTTGGTGGTTCCTGAGGACTGGAGTTGGGAACCCCTGCTTTACAAGCAGCAAACAGAGATCTCAGGAGAAGCAGGTCTACTGGAGAACCCCTCATAGGGCAGCATTCCATGGTCTTTAGGCTATGGAGCTCCATAGAGGGGTGAAGTCACATGCAGTAGCTAAGTCATGAGAAAAAAGATCTACATTTGGATGCAAACAAGATCTGCTGATTGGTTGAACAAGAAGACTGCTGCCACTCCACCAATCAGTAACCTCGGACAACACGCGGTTAGTGCATGCATTCCGCAATCCCCATGAAAACATGCTGGTTTTGCTCCTGATCGGTTCAGGGAGCCATAAACAGTTGTTAAATTAAAAATATATGTATTCAATGTTTCTTGCCAGGAGCTTGGCCGCCACCCTTACATGGAGCCACCCTAGGCGCTTGCTCAATGAGAAATACATTCCTGTTTATACTGTATGAGAAGCAGGCAGATCATTGTCATACACCGAATTGAAAGGAATGTTTTAGGAGAATTTACTAAGTCCTATTTTCTCTGTATACTTTGCTCTTGTTCTTTAACTGTCGGATTCTGTTCTGCTGATCATAGTGAATGAACCACAAAACAAGCAGTATCCCGCCGGCCTGCCTTCTTATTTCATTTCAGAAACTTGATGTCCTTTTTCTGTTATGGCGTAAGGTGGTTCTCTTTGAATTCCATTGCTTCTTCTTTGCAATACCCTAATTAAGCTGGAAACCAGCTGAGCCCACGGATAATTTGAAAAATTCTAGCCTAAGTAACATTGTTCAGTCAAATCTTAGTTCAAATCAATCCTTTGTGTAAGGCTCTAAAAGCTACAAAATATCAGTTTAGCACGGCACATGCATACAAAATACCTTGAAAGGAACTTCTAAGGATATGCTGGAATTAACCAGCTTTGCATCAGCTATTGAAATAATTTTGGCTTGATCTGATTTGATCATGTACCCGCTTCTGAAGAGTCCTAATGAATTATATGTTTTGCAATTATTTTTTCATTCCTTATTCTTAAGTAATGCAGTATGCAAAACACGACCTTCTTTTATCGCAGATTGCGAGACATGAGGAGGAGTGTCAGGTTGATGGCTCTGGATGGAAAAAGGCTAGTGAAAACTCTGATGTTGAATCTACAATAATCTCAATATTGACTGCAGCGGCTAATGAATGTCTTCCCTCTGTGGCACATGCACTGCATAGGCAACACAAACCCCGATAACCTGATTTACCCGTCCATGGTTTAAAAAAATGGCTTTTTGGAAGCATCATTCTTAGCATCCAGCTACTATATTAGTAGCCTACCCTTATATGAACATACCGGTATTTTTCAGACTATAAGACCCGCCTAACTATTCGGCCTCTTTTACATGGGCGATGCATTTTTATGCTTGCCGCATCACGACCGAAAAAGGTATGACCTTAAAAAAACCGCGATTCATGGCTAAAATTAGCGTTTTCTCATCCATTCACACGTCCAAGTGCGATGTATATACACCGCAGCACAGAATTTCCTCGGTTGGCATAAACCTCAGAATTAATTCTAATGCCTAAACAGAGGCACCTGTCACGTTTTAGCAGCACTGGCTGCTGTTAAACTCCTCTCCCTTTTTGTTCGGCTTACAAAGGAGTCTATGGGAGCTGCCAGCGTATATCGTCTGACAGATAGGGCAAGACCTATCTTTTCTGACCACGTGTAAATTTGGTCGTTGATTTTGGTCGCCGATGTCCTATGTTTTGCGGCACAACGTTTTTACATGCTAAAAATCGGTCATCTAAATGAATGCATTGGAATCCAATGTTCAAAGATAGATGCATTTTTTTTTTATCGTGGCTAAATTAGCCGCGTGAATAAGACCTAAAGCACAACCCGGGTATAGGCCGCTTTCACACGGACGAGAAAATCACGCAAGATTTGTGTGTTGCAAGATGCACAAATCTCACACAAATATGAATTCCTTTTAATGGGCTCATATACAAGAGCGAAATCACAACATGTCCTATCTTTGGGCGTTCCCTCGCACATTGTTTTCAATGGAGCCGTAAAACACATCACACGCCATCCGATGTGCACACGAATGCAATGAGAGATTTCTCATTGGCAACACTTGCTGATCCTCTGATGCAGCTGGAAGTTGTGCCGGTGGATCGTTACTTTAGTGAAGTAATGGGAGTCATTTTTGCCTAAAAAATGCCTTGAATCGTCGTGAAAAAACATGTTGGCGAGCGCGATATTTGGATGCGTTTTTTGGGCCGATATCACGCTTGCCCATGTATATGTAGCCGCAGACTAGATTCACATGCACAAAATTACTATTACAATATGTGATGGACAGAACATTTTTATTGTAAGGACGGCTTCAGACAAGCGCATGCGCAATTGTACACGCTTCAGCACAACGTGTTTGCGCAGCGAATGAGGTTGATGAGGTAGATTTGCTATTGGCGCATGGTACTGTAGTTTTTGGGGACGCAGGTCCAGTTCACATGTGCGCACAACACCCCCCCACGCCATAATTTAAAAGCCTCTGTAGCCTAATGAGGTACAGATGTGTCTTTTCACAGAATTGCGCAGCATATCGCACATTTGCATGCATATTGAGTCTGTGTTTGTGCTCCTCTCATCGACTTCTATGGGACCATGGTACGCAAATACTCGCGCATCGAAATGTGCGTGCAAAAAACATTCATGAGAACAAACCCATTGGCATCAATGAATTCTATTCTCACACATTATATTTTCTGGGCGCAAACACTTGAAAAAGCCCAAACCTGGTTGTTTACAATTTCTGTTCTTGTAAGGATGAGTATAATTTCATTGCGTATTATGCACGCACGCATAATATATAGTGAATGGAGTCGATAAAAATACATTGATCTTCATTGACCCACTCACACTAGCGTGTTTTTCATTACGTCTAATACACATGTAAAAGAGAACGCAGCATGTTCTCTTTTACCGTGTATTATGTGGGAAAGAGCCCTATTGCTCTCTAAGCACATAATAAATACTGTACATACGCAATTACATTGTGTATGTGCGGCATTTATACGCAACATTGCTAAGCGACAGAGCGGGAAATTTTAAGAAAATAGGTCAGATTGCTAATGACAGCGTGCGAGAGGTATCATATGCCATACACAGTGATATGCCTGCGCACCGCCGGCTCACACAGCGGTAAAACCCTGCATTATACACACAACATACACATACGCTTGTGTGAGCCATTGTGTATAGTATATGGTATATACCGTAGTATGGCGCTCTTCTGTTTTTTGTTTTCCTTTTTGTACATGTCTACTGTCAGTTGACTTGACTGCACAATTACTTGTTTTTATCTCCCTGTGACCTTCTATATCTGTATTATCGGTTTAAACAAGCTACAGGAGACATAGTTCATTGAACATACAAAACACAAATAAGACCTCTTGAAGACAATCACCCAAAACTGCAGTGAAAATTGGTTTCCTAAAGGGAAGCAAAATAGCTCTTGCCAGTCAAACCAGTCGCTCCGCCAAAAGGAAAAGTAACGCATCTGTATATACAGCAAAGAGAGAAGTAAAGGCCCATTTAGACACAACAACTATCTCTCAAAATTCGCTCAAAAGCCGTCTTTTGAGCAATAATCGTTCTGTCTAAACACGCGGCCATCGTACACTGTTTGTTCATTGCTGGTTTCTAGCAAGCTAGAAATCACTGATGACTTTTATCAGCGCCGCATGCTGATTTTCTCAGAGGGCAGTACTGATAGCATTCATTCAGCTGGTATCCCACTGGGAGTTCTCAGCAGGATACCAGCTGAAAGTGCCAAGAACAAAGCAGCTGTCAGCGCTCCTGCTGTTCTCAGAACTAGCAGCTCAGCAGGACACCGCTGATGACTGCGAGAACAAAGCAGCTGTTTGTATATACAAAACAGCTGCATTGTACTCGGAGCTGTCAGTGGTGTCCGCTCCACCTGCATTTAACTCTTTAAGTAGCCAATTAGCTACTTAAGAGTTATGCAAAGATAGTTGCTCAAAACTGTCACTCAAACTGCCATTTGAGCGATTTTTGAGCCATCATCTTTCAGTGTAAATGCACTTTATGGACTCCTTCAGGCAAGCATATTCACATATTAGCTTGTTACATTGCAACATATTTACACAGTGAACAACATTAATTTGAAATGCCCTATAAAAAAAATCACTAATGTGAAAGAACCCATTGACATCAACTGGTTCTATTCTTTGCGTATTGTGTGCATATATTTTGCAGGTACAAAAACGCATGCAAATATGTCCGTCGGAAGCCCCACTAAGGCATTATTCACACAAGCATATGTACGTGGCTATGTCGCCACGTTTTCACGGCCGGCTGATATATGCAATCATATGAGGCTTTGCTTTCCAATGCATTCATTCACATGGGCGAATTTGTGGCGTGTAAAAACGTTGAACCGTAAAAAATAGAACATACACAATTGAAGTTCGCGCCAGCTATTATACTGTGGGTAACAAGATAGTTCTGGATTTATCTTTCGACTGATATACGCTGGCGGCTCCCATAGACTCCTATGGGAGCTGGGGGGAAAAAGGGAGGGGGAGGCAATTTAGCAGCGTCCAACTCTGCGAAAAGCTTACAGGTGCCTCTGTTTAGGCATTTGAAGTCATTCCAAGGATTTATGCCGAGCGAGGGGTTTCCAGGGTGCGACGTATTTTTTTCGCTAAAAACATCACACCCAGCCATGTGAATGGACGAGAAAATGTTAATTAAGCTTGGGACTGATCACGGAAAATTGTTCATTCATGCGAATTCACGGCACATCCGATGTAAAAACGCATATGCTTGTGTGAAGGAGCCCTAAGAGTCAGCATTGAGGTGCAATCCCATTGTGCAGAAGATCATCTGGGCACCAATGTCTCCTTATCCAATACGCAGCACAAAAGATGACAGCAGGGAGTTATCAGTGAAGTTTTAGCTGTTTATTCAAAACTGGATATCCCGAAAAATGTGATGTTTCAGCAGAACAAACCACTGTTAAATAGCAAAGATCGACATTTTCTCTGATCCTAGACCTTGCTGCAGTTTAATAGGTAAATGATACAAGTGATATCCGCTGCTCATGGCACAGACACAACTCCTGAGCCCATGCCTTCTGCTCACTGTAATAGCACAGAGTGCTTGGGGACTATCGCTCCCTATGCCATAACTAGTAACATACCATAGTTTGTAAGACTGAAAAAAAGGCATATGTCCATCTGGTTCAGCCAGTTATCCTGCAATGCTGATCCCAAAAAGATTTTCAAAAAACTCCATGGAGGTAGCAGCCATTTTTTTTCATTTTAGGGGGAAAATTCCTTTCAGACTCAAAATCTGGCAGTCAGAATAAATGGATGGACCACGGACCCATGTCCAGTAAACTAGTGACTCTAACCTGTAATGTTGTGATGCTCAAGGAACTCTACTGTTCCAGCATAGTGCAGGAAAGAGGTTAACTTTTATTATGAAGTTTGAAACTTGACTGTGGAGCAATATGTTTTATAGCGGGGCGTACATTGTTTAAATATGTGACAAAATTCATTCTTTGATCGTTTGTTCTAAAGAATCAGGATAAGAATTCACAACTTTCAACTTGTTTGGACAAAAGTTTATACAAATGTTGTTACGGTCCAGAACTATTGTAAGAATATTTTGTAATCTAGTGTATTGATCTAGAAATCATTTACGTCAATGTAGGCTCAGTAAATGTAATGTAAATGAACCCTTTCAGGGTCAGCTGGCAGAATGCCATTATAGTCCACTAAATTACTTATGGATGAAGTATGCGAATGTTTGTTGGAAAAGTGCCTCCGACATCTCTTCAAAGAAATAACTTTCACTACAGTTTGGGATGTGATCAGTCAAACTGGCTGCTGCTTGTTTGTGCCTCTATATACTCTGATTCAGCACTTCAAGTGGAATTGGATAACTGACGAAATCTAACACATAGCCATGTGAGGTTACACGGAGTTACATAATATTAGCTATCAATGATTTATAGGGTTAATGGGGTTATAGGGTATAGGGATAACAGCTCTGTGTAGCAGCTTATTGGGTTAATAAATAAACATGTTTTTTTTAACATTGGGATCAGATGTATAACAATTAGAGATGAGAGAGCACCAAAATGCTCGGGTGCTCGTTACTCGGGATGAAATTATCGCGATGCTCGAGGGTTCGTTTCGAGTAACGAACCCCATTGAAGTCAATGGGCGACCCAAGCATTTTTGTATTTCGCCGATGCTCGCTAAGGTTTTCATTTGTGAAAATCTGGGCAATTCAAGAAAGTGATGGGAACGACACAGCAACGGATAGGGCAGGCGAGGGGCTACATGTTGGGCTGCATCTCAAGTTCCCAGGTCCCACTATTAAGCCACAATAGCGGCAAGAGTGGGCCCCCCACCTCCCAACAACTTTTACTTCTGAAAAGCCCTCATTAGCAATGCATACCTTAGCTAAGCACCACACTACCTCCAACAAAGCACAATCACTGCCTGCATGACACTCTGCTGCCACTTCTCCTGGGTTACATGCTGCCCAACCCCCCCCCCCCCCCCCCGCACGACGCAGTGTCCACAGCGCACACCAAAGTGTCCCTGCACAGCCTTCAGCTGCACTCATGCCACACCACCCTCATGTCTATTTATAAGTGCGTCTGCCATGAGGAGGAACCGCAGGCACACACTGCAGAGGGTTGGCATGGCTAGGCAGCGACCCTCTTTAAAAGGGGCGGGGCGATGGCCCACAATGCTGTACAGAAGCAATGAGAAATATAATCCTGTGCCACCGCCATCAGGAGCTGCACACATGGGCATAGCAATGGGGAACCTATGTGCCACACACTATTCATTCTGTCAATGAATGGGCTCCCTGGACCCCACCGGCTGTACATAAATGTATCCCATTGCAGTACCCTGGACAGCAGAGCTAATGTCAGATTAAATGCAGGTGGGCTTCAGCCCACACTGCATGCCCCAACCTGACCGGGGTTTTTAATTCATAGACACAGGCAGGTACAACTCCCTGTGGACCCACAGCATGGGTGGGTGCCAGGAAGCCACCGGCGGTACATAAATATATCCCATTGCATTGCCCATCACAGCTGAGGTAATGTCATGTTTAATGCAGGTGGGCTTCGGCCCACACTGCATGCCCCAGTCAGACTGGGGTTCTTTAGAAGTAGACACATGCAGTTACAACTCCCTGTGGACCCACAGCATGGGTGGCTCCCTGGAACCCACCGGCGGTACATAAATATATCCCATTGCAGTGCCCAGCACAGCTGATGTAACGTCAGCTTTAATGCAGGTGGGCAAAAAATTAATTGGATTACACTGTAGGCGAGGGCCCCAAAAAATTGGTGTACCAACAGTACTAATGTACCTCAGAAAAATTGCCCATGCCCAACCAAGAGGGCAGGTGAAACCCATTAATCGCTTTGGTTAATGTGGCTTAATTTGTAACTAGGCCTGGAGGCAGCCCAGTTAAAATAAAAATTGGTTCAGGTGAAAGTTTCAACGCTTTAATGAGCATTGAAACGTATAAAAATTGTTTACAAAAATTATATGACTGAGCCTTGTGGGCCTAAGAAAAATTGCCCGTTCGGCGTGATTACGTCAGGTTTCAGGAGGAGTAGCAGGAGGAGGAGGATAAATATTATACACAGATTGATGAAGCTAAAAGGTCCACGTTTTTGATGGTGATAGAGAACGATGCTTCCATCCGCGGGTGCAGCCTACGTATTGTTTAGGTATCGCTGCTGTCCGCTGGTGGAGAAGAGAAGTCTGGGGAAATCCAGGCTTTGTTCATCTTGATGAGTGTAAGCCTGTCGGCACTGTCGGTTGACAGGCGGGTACGCTTATCCGTGATGATTCCCCCAGCCGCACTAAACACCCTCTCTGACAAGACGCTAGCCGCAGGACAAGCAAGCACCTCCAGGGCATACAGCGCGAGTTCAGGCCACGTGTCCAGCTTCGACACCCAGTAGTTGTAGGGGGCAGAGGCGTCACGGAGGACGGTCGTGCGATCGGCTACGTACTCCCTCACCATCCTTTTACAGTGCTCCCGCTGACTCAGCCTTGACTGGGGAGCGGTGACACAGTCTTGCTGGGGAGCCAGAAAGCTGTCAAAAGCCTTAGAGAGTGTTCCCTTGCCTGTGCTGTACATGCTGCCTGATCTCTGCGCCTCCCCTGCTACCTGGCCCTCGGAACTGCGCCTTCGGCCACTAGTGCTCTCGGATGGGTATTTTACCATCAGTTTGTCTGCCAGGGTCCTGTGGTATAGCATCACTCTCGAACCCCTTTCCTCTTCGGGTATGAGAGTGGAAAGGTTCTCCTTATACCGTGGGTCGAGCATTGTGTACACCCAGTAATCCGTAGTGGCCAGAATGCGTGTAACGCGAGGGTCACGAGAAAGGCATCCTAACATGAAGTCAGCCATGTGTGCCAGGGTACCTGTACGCAACACATGGCTGTCCGCACTAGGAAGATCACTTTCAGGATCCTCCTCCTCAGGCCATACACGCTGAAAGGATGACAGGCAAGCAGCATGGGTACCCTCAGTATTGGGCCAAGCTGCCTCTTCCCCCTCCTCCTCATGCTCCTCCCCCTCCTCCTAAACGCGCATAGATATAGACAGGAGGGTGCTCTGACTATCCAGTGACATACTGTCTTCCCCCGCCTCTGTTTCCGAGCGCAAAGCATCTGCCTTTATGCTTTGCAGGGAACTTCTCAAGAGGCATAGCAGAGGAATGGTGACGCTAATGATTGCAGCATCGCCGCTCACCATCTGGGTAGACTCCTCAAAGTTTCCAAGGACCTGGCAGATGTCTGCCAACCAGGCCCACTCTTCTGTAAAGAATTGAGGAGGCTGACTCCCACTGCGCCGCCCATGTTGGAGTTGGTATTCCACTATAGCTCTACGCTGCTCATAGAGCCTGGCCAACATGTGGAGCGTAGAGTTCCACCGTGTGGGCACGTCGCACAGCAGTCGGTGCACTGGCAGATGAAACCAATGTTGCAAGGTGCGCAGGGTGGCAGCGTCCGTGTGGGACTTGCGGAAATGTGCGCAGAGCCAGCGCACCTTTCCGAGCAGGTCTGACAAGCGTGGGTAGCTTTTCAGAAAGCGCTGAACCACCAAATTAAAGACGTGGGCCAGGCATGGCACGTGCGTGAGGCTGCCGAGCTGCAGAGCCGCCACCAGGTTACGGCCGTTGTCACACACGACCATGCCCGGTTGGAGGCTCAGCGGCGCAAGCCAGCGGTCGGTCTGCTCTGTCAGACCCTGCAGCAGTCCGTGGGCCATGTGCCTCTTCTCTCCTAAGCTGAGTAGTTTCAGCACGGCCTGCTGACGCTTGCCCACCGCTGTGCTGCCACGCCGCGCGACACCGACTGCCGGCGACGTGCTGCTGCTGACACATCTTGATTGTGAGACAGAGGTTGCGTAGGAGGAGGAGGGTGGTTTAGTGGAGGAAGCATACACCGCCGCAGATACCACCACCAAGCTGGGGCCTGCAATTCTGGGGGTGGGTAGGACGTGAGCGGTCCCAGGCTCTGACTCTGTCCCAGCCTCCACTAAATTCACCCAATGTGCCGTCAGGGAGATATAGTGGCCCTGCCCGCCTGTGCTTGTCCACGTGTCCGTTGTTAAGTGGACCTTGGCAGTAACCGCTTTGGTGACAGCGCGTACAATGTTGCAGGAGACGTGGTCGTGCACGGCTGGGACGGCACATCGGGAAAAGTAGTGGCGACTGGGAACTGAGTAGCGCGGGGCCGCCGCCGCCATCATACCTTTGAAAGCCTCCGTTTCCACAACCCTATACGGCAGCATCTCCAGGCTGATAAATTTGGCTATGTGCACGTTTAACGCTTGAGCGTGCGGGTGCGTGGCGGCTTACTTGCGCTTGCGCTCCAACACTTGCGCTAGCGACGGCTGGACGGTGCACTGAGAGACATTGGTGGATAGGGCCGAGCACAGCGGAGGTGAGGGTGTGGGTGCAGGCCAGGAGACGGTAGTGCCTGTGTCCTGAGAGGGGGATGAATCTCTGTGGCAGGTTGGGGCACAGGGGGAGAGGCAGCGGTGCAAACCAGAGGCGGCGAACGGCCTTCGTCCCACCTTGTGGGGTGCTTGGCCATCATATGTCTGCGCATGCTGGTGGTGGTGAGGCTGGTGGTGGTGGCTCCCCGGCTGATCTTAGCGCGACACAGGTTGCACACCACTGTTCGATGGTCGTCTGCACTCTCAGTGAAAAACTGCCAGACCTTTGAGCACCTCGGCCTCTGCAGGGTGGCATGGCGCGAGGGGGCGCTTTGGGAAACAGTTGGTGGATTATTCGGTCTGGCCCTTCCTCTACCCCTGGCCACCGCACTGCCTCTTCCAACCTGCCCTGCTGCTGCACTTGCCTCCCCCTCTGAAGACCTGTCCTCAGTAGGCGTAGCAAACCAGGTGGGGTCAGTCACCTCATCGTCCTGCTGCTCTTCCTCCGAATCCTCTGTGGCTCCTCCCTCGGACTTACGCCAATTACTACTACCTGAGTGATAGACAACTGTGTCTCGTCGTCATCGTCCTCCTCACCCACTGAAAGCTCTTGAGACAGTTGTCGGAAGTCCCAAGCCTCATCCCCCGGACCCCGGGAACTTTCCAAAGGTTGGGCATCGGTCATGACAAACTCCTCCGCTGGGAGAGGAACCATTGCTGGCCATTCTGGGCAGGGGCTCGGGAACAGTTCCTGGGAGTCTGCCTGCTCCTCAGAATGTGTCATTGTAATGGAGTGAGGAGGCTGGGAGGAAGGAGGAGCAGCAGCCAGAGGATTCAGAGTTGCAGCAGTGGACGGCGCAGAACTCTGGGTGGACGATAGATTGCTGGATGCACTTTCTGCCATCCACGACAGGACCTGCTCACACTGCTCATTTTCTAATAAAGGTCTACCGCGTGGACCCATTAATTGTGAGATGAATGTGGGGACGCCAGAAACGTGCCTCTCTCCTAATCCCGCAGCAGTCGGCTGCGATACACCTGGATCAGGAGCTCGGCCTGTGCCCACACCCTGACTTGGGCCTCCGCGTCCTCGCCCGCGTCAACGTCCTCTAGGCCTACCCCCTACCCCTCAGCATGGTGTATTACCAGTAGTGCAGAAACAGAAGGCTGTAATTAAATGTGCCGCTTATTGGCCTGTGGTTGGAGGCTGACTTCGCTTACGGAACGCACAGCAGAGCCAGGAAAGAGTTTTGCGCAAGCCTGCTGTAACACTTAGCTGGCTGCGTATGAATTAGGACAACTACCCCCAGCAGAGACCCAGTACACAGGACGGTCACAGGCAGCCCAAATAGATTTTTTTTCCCAAATGTTTTTGGAAAGGCCCACTGCCTATATACACTAAATGTGTCTTCTGTCCCTGCCTCACCACTACTGGCCCTAGACAATGTAAAATTACTGCAGACTGTTTCACTGTGGACAGGAATACAGCAGTGATGTAAGAGGCAACACAGAGGCAGGAAAGAATTTTGCGCAAGCCTGCTGTAACACTTAGCTGGCTGCGTATGAATTAGGACAACTACCCCCAGCAGAGACCCAGTACACTTGTGGACAGGAATACAGCGGTGATGTAAGAGGCAACACAGAGGCAGGAAAGAATTTTGCGCAAGCCTGCTGTAACACTTAGCTGGCTGCGTATGAATTAGGACAACTACCCCCAGCAGAGACCCAGTACACTTGTGGACAGGAATACAGCGGTGATGTAAGAGGCAACACAGAGGCAGGAAAGAATTTTGCGCAAGCCTGCTGTAACACTTAGCTGGCTGCGTATGAATTAGGACAACTACCCCCAGCAGAGACCCAGTACACTTGTGGACAGGAATACAGCGGTGATGTAAGAGGCAACACAGAGGCAGGAAAGAATTTTGCGCAAGCCTGCTGTAACACTTAGCTGGCTGCGTATGAATTAGGACAACTACCCCCAGCAGAGACCCAGTACACTGAGGACGGTCACAGGCAGCCCAAATAGATTTTTTTTCCAAAATGTTTTTGGAAAGGCCCACTGCCTTTATACACTAAATATGTCTTCTGTCCCTGCCTCACCACAACTGGCCCTGGACAATGTAAAATTACTGCAGGACGCAATGCTCTGCATAGCCGATATACAAAAAAAAAAAAAAAAGTGCAACACTGCAAAAAGCAGCCTCCACACTACTGCACACGGTTAGATGTGGCCCTAAGAAGGACCGTTGGGGTTCTTGAAGCCTAAAATAACTCCTAACACTCTCCCTATAGCAGCTCCGGCACCAGCAGCACTGTCCCTGATCTCTGTCAGAATGCATCTGTGGCGAGCCGCGGGAGGGGCCGATTTATATACTCAGGTGACACCTGATCTCGCCAGCCACTCACTGCAGGGGGGTGGTATAGGGCTTGAATGTCGCAGGGGGAAGTTGTAATGCCTTCCCTGTCTTTCTATTAGCCAGAAAAGCGCGCTAACGTCTCAGAGATGAAAGTGAAAGTAACTCGAACATCGCGTGGTACTCGTCTCGAGTAACGAGCATCTCGAACACGCTAATACTCGAACGAGTATCAAGCTCGGACGAGTACGTTCGCTCATCTCTAATAACAATACTTGCAAGATAAGAGTATTTTTTTTATGCCTATGTAACTTAAAAATGTGTAACTTAATAATAATGTAATGTAAGATACTATATGTATATTATAGAATTAATTTCCTATAATTTAATTTCCTAATATATTTTGGTTTTAATTTTTTGTTAGCTCATATGCCTGGCATTGCCTGGGCATCTGTTGATGTCCTGGCTCTTTCCCTCTCTTTTAGAATTCTGGCCTTATGCTGTTCTAGGGTCTCTGCAGCCCTTGATGTAGTGGCTTTTTCACGCAATTCTTGAAGTTGGACCTCACGCTATTCCATAGAATTGCCTGGGTATCCCATGATGTTCCAGCTCTTCCGCTCTCTTTTTGAATTTGGTCTTCATGTTGTACCGAGGTCTCTGCAGCCCTTGATGTCCTGGCTCTTTCCTGCTTATTTTTAAGTCGCTGGACACATTTTTCGCTTGTCTCACTTGCTCACAGTAATTTTGCTTTCGACCTAGACTTGTCTGATGGGTTTCCATTTTTTCGAAGGCATTCTAGATCCACCACACTTCTAAATTATTCACCACGTTGAATCCCAAAACATCTTATTTACCATAGATCACAATAGGTCTCATTTACTCATTAAACCGCTCTAGTAAAATAAAAGCTGTTCTGTGATTACTTGCTATTAGCAAAAAACAGTTGAACCTTGTAGCAAGGTGAGAAATTATCTAGGATTCTGGAGAACGCTTGTCACTGTGTAGCTAAGAATGGTGATACCCTTGGCAACATCTTATCACCTTTTGCTTTTTCATTAAGGGGTCCTCATAATAATTGGTTAGGTCATGCTGGTTTGCTTTAATGTGCCAGGAGTTCTGGGGCCTGTTCTTCTATTTTGAATAAAACTAAAACTTTTCCTAATCTTAATAGGCTGGGTCCTTTCAAGATCAGGAGTTTTCTTACTTGGGACTCCAGCCATGTTTTTTATGTAATTTGCTGTGACATCTGTAACCTCCTTTATGTAGGTTGCACTTCCTGAAAATTAAAAACTCGCCTCCATGAACATCTCACATATATTTCAAAGTAACTTAGTACCTCACTGTGGGGCGCACACTACTGCATTGCATGAAGGAAGAACTCAAAGCTTCAAGTTCAGTGGAATGGAAAGAGTTAGATGTCTGACAAGAGGTGGTGATTGGTAACATTTGCTTTTCAAAGGAGAAGACTTTTCGATTCTGCATATGAATGCTGAGATTCCTTTTGGTTTTAACCTTAGGAATGACTTGTGATGTTTTTTTTTAGTTTATTTATTATTGTATTTCATTATTTCACTGCATGTTTATTCGCATGTGTTTTGTATCCTCATTATGTGGGCTTTTGTTATTTACCAATTATGGTCTTATGTTTCTCCCATTGCCACTTGTTTTCATGCAATAAATAAGAACCAGCAGGTTCAAAATGTGCAAGTAGAACTGACTTTGAATGTCTGCCTATCCTTTTAAGGACTAAAATAAAGCTTTCTATTTTATGGCATGTGCAGATTTTTAAGTTACGATAGCACAAAATGTCTGATACCGTAAGTAAAATAATAGGAAACAGCAAACATTGATCTTTAAATGAAAAGTATTTTTCACTTTTATGTTTTCTTTCATCATTTCTGATATGCATTCTATCATTTAGCACATTTTTAAAACAGAGAGGTATTACACAATTTCGAAGACTGTTTATAGAATGAATAGCAATAAGCCAACAGCAGTCATTGTGAGCTGGACCGTATGTTTCATTCACTTATTGGATAGATGGTGCAGTCTTCATACTTAAACTTGAGAAAAAATATTAGCTTATGCATGGTCCGCACTATATTATGTGTTTTAATGTAATTTTATTAGTCAACTGCATGAGAATTATAAAAGGGTTTCTACACAAATACACTAAAATGCTAAAAGTTATGGGACAGGAACTAATATCATGTAGGACACCATCTAACATGGCAAAGTACAGCAACTCAATGAGGTATCAATTCCACAATTGGACAGAAGGCGTCTGGAGGGACATTGAGCCATGCTGTCTGGATAGCCACCCACTGGTATTTATAGGTGGAAGATCTCGGATGCAAATGGACCTCCCCACTAGAGATGAGCGAACGTACTCGTCCGAGCTTGATACTCGTTCGAGTATTAGCGTGTTCGAGATGCTCGTTACTCGAGACGAGTACCACGCGATGTTCGAGTTACTTTCACTTTCATCTCTGAGACGTTAGCGCGCTTTTCTGGCCAATAGAAAGACAGGGAAGGCATTACAACTTCCCCCTGCGACGTTCAAGCCCTATACCACCCCCCTGCAGTGAGTGGCTGGTGAGATCAGGTGTCACCCGAGTAAATAAATCGGCGCCTCCTGCGGCTCGCCACAGATGCATTCTGACAGAGATCAGGGACAGTGCTGCTGGTGCCGGAGCTGCTATAGGGAGAGCGTTAGGAGTTATTTTAGGCTTCAAGAACCCCAACGGTCCTTCTTAGGGCCACATCTAACCGTGTGCAGTAGTGTGGAGGCTGCTTTTTGCAGTGTTGCACTTTTTTTTTTGTATATCGGCCGTGCAGAGCATTGCGTCCTGCAGTAATTATACATAGTCCAGGGCCAGTAGTGGTGGTGAGGCAGGGACAGAAGACATATTTAGTGTATATAGGCAGTGGGCCTTTCCAAAAACATTTGGGGAAAAAAATCTATTTGGGCTGCCTGTGACCGTCCTCAGTGTACTGGGTCTCTGCTGGGGGTAGTTGTCCTAATTCATACGCAGCCAGCTAAGTGTTACAGCAGGCTTGCGCAAAATTCTTTCCTGCCTCTGTGTTGCCTCTTACATCACTGCTGTATTCCTGTCCACAAGTGTACTGGCTCTCTGCTGGGGGTAGTTGTCCTAATTCATACGCAGCCAGCTAAGTGTTACAGCAGGCTTGCGCAAAATTCTTTCCTGCCTCTGCTGTGCGTTCCGTAAGCAAAGTCAGCCTCCAACCACAGGCCAATAAGCGGCACATTTAATTACAGCGTTCTGTTTCTGCACTACTGGTAATAAAGCATGCTGAGGGGTAGGGGTAGGCCTAGAGGACGTGGACGCGGGCGAGGACGCGGAGGCCCAAGTCAGGGTGTGGGCACAGGCCGAGCCAGTGCGGTGGCCAGGGGTAGAGGCAGGGCCAGACCGAATAATCCACCAACTGTTTCCCAAAGCGCCCCCTCGCGCCATGCCACCCTGCAGAGGCCAAGGTGCTCTAAGGTGTGGCAGTTTTTCACAGAGACGCCTGACGACCGACGAACATTGGTGTGCAACCTTTGCCGCGCCAAGATCAGCTGGGGAGCCACCACCACCAGCATGCGCAGGCATATGATGGCCAAGCACCCCACAAGGTGGGACGAAGGCCGTTCACCGCCTCCGGTTTGCACCACTGCCTCTCCCCCTGTGCCCCAACCTGCCACTGAGATCCAACCCCTCTCTGAGGACACAGGCACGAGTGCCTACCGGCCTGCACCCACACCCTCACTTCCGCTGTCCTCGGCCCCATCCAGCAATGTCTCTCAGCGCAGCGTCCAGACGTCGCTAGCGCCACTGTTTGAGCGCAAGTACGCCACCACGCACCCGCACGCTCAAGCGTTAAACGTGCACATAGCCAAATTGATCAGCCTGGAGATGCTGCCGTATAGGCTTGTGGAAACGGAGGCTTTCAAAAGCATGATTGCGGCGGCGGCCCCGCGCTACTCGGTTCCCAGTCGCCACTACTTTTCCCGATGTGCCATCCCAGCCCTACGCGCCCTCACCAACGCGGTTACTGCCAAGGTCCACTTAACAACGGACATGTGGACAAGCACAGGCGGGCAGGGCCACTATATCTCCCTAACGGCACATTGGGTGAATTTAGTGGAGGCTGGGACAGAGTCAGAGCCTGTGACCGCTCACGTCCTACCCACCCCCAGAATTGCGGGCCCCAGCTCGGTGCTGGTATCTGCGGCGGTGTATGCTTCCTCCACTAAACCACCCTCCTCCTCCTCCTCCAACGCAACATTTGTCTCGCAATCAAGATGTGTCAGCAGCAGCACGTCGCCAGCAGTCGGTGTCGCGCGGCGTGGCAGCACAGCGGTGGGCAAGCGTCAGCAGGCAGTGCTGAAACTACTCAGCTTAGGAGAGAAGAGGCACACGGCCCACGAACTGCTGCAGGGTCTAACAGAGCAGACCGACCGCTGGCTTTCGGTGCTGAGCCTCCATCCGGGCATGGTCGTGTGTGACAACGGCCGTAACCTGGTGGAGGCTCTGCAGCTCGGCAGCCTCACGCACGTGCCATGCCTGGCCCATGTCTTTAATTTGGTGGTTCAGCGCTTTCTGAATAGCTACCCACACTTGTCATACCTGCTCGGAAAGGTGCGCCGGGTCAGCGCACATTTCCGCAAGTCCAAGATGGACGCTGCCACCCTGCGGACCCTGCAACATCGGTTTAATCTGCCAGTGCACCGACTACTGTGCGACGTGCCCACACGGTGGAACTCTACGCTCCACATGTTGGCCAGACTCTATGAGCAGCGTAGAGCTATAGTGGAATACCAACTCCAACATGGGCGGCGTAGTGGGAGTCAGCCTCCTCAATTCTTTACAGAAGAGTGGGCCTGGTTGGCAGCCATCTGCCAGCTCCTTGGAAACTTTGAGGAGTCTACCCAGATAGTGAGCGGGGATGCTGCAATCATTAGCGTCACCATTCCTCTGCTATGCCTCTTGAGAAGTTCCCTGCAAAGCATAAAGGCAGACGCTTTGTGCTTGGAAACGGAGGCAGGGGAAGACAGTATGTCGCTGGATAGTCAGAGCGCCCTCATGTCTATATCTCAGCGCGTTTAGGAGGGGGAGGAGCATGAGGAGGAGGGGGAAGAGACAGCTTGGCCCACTGCTGAGGGTACCCATGCTGCTTGCCTGTCATCCTTTCAGCGTGTATGGCCTGAGGAGGAGGAGGAGGATCCTGAAAGTGATCTTCCTAGTGAGGACAGCCATGTGTTGCGTACAGGTACCCTGGCACACATGGCTGACTTCATGTTAGGATGCCTTTGTCGAGACCCTCGTGTTACACGCATTCTGGCCACTACGAGTTACTGCGTGTACACACTGCTCGACCCACGATATAAGGAGAATCTTTCCACTCTCATACCCGAAGAGGAAAGGGGTTCAAGAGTGATGCTATACCACAGGACCCTGGCGGACAAACTGATGGTAACATTCCCATCCGACAGCGCTAGTGGCAGAAGGTGCAGTTCCGAGGGCCAGGTAGCAGGGGAGGCGCAGAGATCAGGCAGCATGTACAGCGCAGACAGGGGAACATTCTCCAAGGCCTTTGCCAGCTTTATGGCTCCCCAGCAAGACTGTGTCACCGCTCCCCAGTCAAGGCTGATTTGGCGGGAGCACTGTAAAAGGATGGTGAGGGAGTGCGTAGCCGATCGCACGACTGTCCTCGGTGACGCCTCTGCCCCCTACAACTACTGGGTGTCGAAGCTGGACACGTGGCCTGAACTCGCGCTGTATGCCCTGGAGGTGCTTGCTTGTCCTGCGGCTAGCGTCTTGTCAGAGAGGGTGTTTAGTGCGGCTGGGGGAATCATCACGGATAAGCGTACCCGCCTGTCAACCGACAGTGCCGACAGGCTTACACTCATCAAGATGAACAAAGCCTGGATTTCCCCAGACTTCTCTTCTCCACCAGCGGACAGCAGCGATACCTAAGCAATACGTAGGCTGCACCCGCGAATGGAAGCATTGTTCTCTATCACCATCAAAAACGGGGACCTTTTTGCTTCATCAATCTGTGTATTCTATTCATCCTCCTCCTCCTGCTCCTCCTCCTGAAACCTGACGTAATCACGCCGAACGGGCAATTTTTCTTAGGCCCACAAGGCTCAGTCATATAATTTTTGTAAACAATTTTTATACGTTTCAATGCTCATTAAAGCGTTGAAACTTTCACCTGAACCAATTTTTATTTTAACTGGGCTGCCTCCAGGCCTAGTTACCAATTAAGCCACATTAACCAAAGCGATTAATGGGTTTCACCTGCCCTCTTGGTTGGGCATGGGCAATTTTTCTGAGGTACATTAGTACTGTTGGTACACCAATTTTTTGGGGCCCTCGCCTACAGTGTAATCCAATTAATTTTTTGCCCACCTGCATTAAAGCTGACGTTACATCAGCTGTGATGGGCAATGCAATGGGATATATTTATGTACCGCCGGTGGCTTCCTGGCACCCACCCATGCTGTGGGTCCACAGGGAGTTGTAACTGCATGTGTCCACTTCTAAAGAACTCCAGTCTGACTGGGGCATGCAGTGTGGGCCGAAGCCCACCTGCATTTAATCGGACGTTACCTCAGCTGTGATGGGCACTGCAATGGGATACATTTATGTACCGCCGGTGGGTTCCAGGGAGCCACCCATGCTGTGGGTGCACACGGAATTCCCATTGCGGAGTTGTACCTGCCTGTGACTATTTATAAAAAATCCGCGGTTTGACTGGGGCATGCAGACACCTTGACAGAATGAATAGTGTGTGGCACATAGGTTCCACATTGCTATGCCCACGTGTGCAGCTCCTGATAGCGGTGGCACAGGATTCTATTTCTCATTGCTTCTGTACAGCATTGTGGGCTATCGCCCCGCCCCTTTTAAAGAGGGTCGCTGCCTAGCCGTGCCAACCCTCTGCAGTGTGTGCTTGCGGTT
Source organism: Eleutherodactylus coqui (assembly GCF_035609145.1). Classification (NCBI taxonomy): domain Eukaryota; kingdom Metazoa; phylum Chordata; class Amphibia; order Anura; family Eleutherodactylidae; genus Eleutherodactylus; species Eleutherodactylus coqui. The sequence continues at coordinate 96,252,212 of NC_089844.1, forward strand.
CCTCCTCATGGCAGACACACTTATAAATAGACATGAGGGTGGTGTGGCATGAGTGCAGCTGAAGGCTGCGCAGGGACACTTTGGTGTGCGCTGTGGACACTGGGTCGTGCGGGGGGGTTGGGCAGCATGTAACCCAGGAGAAGGGACAGCGGAGTGTCATGCAGGCAGTGATTGTGCTTTGTTGGAGGTAGTGTGGTGCTTAGCTAAGGTATGCATTGCTAATCAGGGCTTTTCAGAAGTAAAAATTGTTGGGAGGGGGGGGCACTCTTGCCGCTATTGTGGCTTAATAGTGGGACCTGGGAACTTGAGATGCAGCCCAACATGTAGCCCCTCGCCTGCCCTATCCGTTGCTGTGTCGTTCCCATCACTTTCTTGAATTGCCCAGATTTTCACAAATGAAAACCTTAGCGAGCATCGGCGATATACAAAAATGCTCGGGTCGCCCATTGACTTCAATGGGGTTCGTTACTCGAAACGAACCCTCGAGCATCGCGATAATTTCGTCCCGAGTAACGAGCACCCGAGCATTTTGGTGCTCACTCATCTCTACTCCCCACCACATTCCATAAGTGCTTGATTGGGTTCATGTTAAGATAACGTGTAGTACACACTATTCAAAGGATCATTCCAGAATACTCCTCAAACCCACCCTGGACAAATTGGGCCCAATAGCACGGTGTGTTATACTGCTGCAATATATTCCATCATTGTGGAGGTACATGAAATCTATGTATATATCACAGAGGGAGGTTGCATATGGTCACCAAACTGTGAAACATAGCAGGAATTAGTCAATGGTGTGTTTAGGCGGATCAGTGGACCTAACCGAAGCCATGAGAACACAAACTACACTAGTATGGAACCAACACCAGCCTGCACAGTGCCTTGTTAACAACTGGGGTCCATGGCTTCCTGAGGTCTGCACCACACACAAACCCTACCATCAACCCAAAACAATTGGCACCATGAGTCATCGGACCACGCCACATGTTACCAGTCCTCTAGGGTCCATTTAACAACCTCATGAGCCCAAATGAGGTGCCGTGTCTGGTGGGTTCTTCAGCTGCCATATCCTATGGAAACTAAAGAATGCTGTAATGACCTGTGACATATGGAGCTTCCTGCATTGAATTAGGATATGATTTCTGCTAGTGTTGTTCATCTGTTAGCACAGACAATTTTAGTCAGTTGTGGTCATTAAGCATTTGTGGGCAGTCACTGCACTGTGCACGGTGGGTGGTAATTCCTGTTAGGTTTGATGCACAGCCAGTGGGCAACATAAAATGAGGTGGCAGGCCAGATTCGGGCCATGGCTTTGTGTTTGACATGTGTGATCTAGAGGATAAGAACAAGCAGAATTTGCCACTGGATCTGACAGTGTAGAAAGCCAGAGATGCTATGGATTTAGACAGATCCACGCGCATGGCTTTTAGGACAAAGCTAAATACATTCATTTCCTGAAAAAAGTTTGGTACCGTGTCAACCAGTAGAGCAAAATGTGATTATTCTCAGCAAGAGAAACCAAGTAATCTTGTAGATATGATACCTTTTCATAGCTAACAAAAAACATCATGCTATACGAGCTTTTGAACCTACTTGGGGTCCTTCCTCAGGCAAATGGCAATTATGGATCAATGGTCCATTATGCCTAAGGAAGGACCCTAAGTAGGTTCAAAAGCTCACTATAAGCATGATGTTTTTTTGTCATATCTACAAGATTACTTGGTTTCTCATGCTGAGAACAATCACATTAATTTCTTTGTAAGTGGCTCTGTCCATAGAAGCTCCAGCACAGCCATGGCTATAGTACAAAGTATCTGCTCACTTTCTGATTCTTGCTCAGTCGTATCCTTTTACAGCTGCTATTACTCCATTTTTGGGACAGGAGAACAGAAATAATTATATCAGCATGTAGAATGCAAACTTAAATGCAAAAAAAGCAGTCACACCAGAATTTTCTGTACAATTGGAAAGCATTTAACATAATAAACTGAAAGTATAACTAATGTAGATAATGCCCCAACATGTAAACTATAAACATTTACAGCTTAAGTTTCTTATTGATAAACCGTTCAGTTCAAGTACGATTGAACTTTCAATTAATTCAGATTGAAGGTATATACCCTTGACAAATTTAATACAATACAGGGTATAAAATACGGAATTAATATTAAAATGACTAGGAAGCAGAGGAAAATTTGCTTATATGCTATTAAGAGGTATGAACAATTTTATAAGCACTTGCTTCAATGCATCTAAAATGAGGCAAATATCCAAACTGTCTGAATTGAAAATATCAGTCCCTTTTATATCTGCAGTTCCTATGCAGATCTATGTATCTCCATGGTAACAGATTGTAATAAAAGCAATAAAGGAAAATGGGTGCAGAAGTGCACAAAGCCTTGACATTCTATAAGAAAGTTGGCTGCCAAATTCCCCTTAAAGCCCTGTAGAATTCGGAGAGTAAGAGCGCAGTATAAGGTCAGTTTTGCACAAGTGTATTACGGGTACATTTATGCACCCGTAATAAGTATCAGTTAACCGGTCTGACTGGGGGTCTACCGACCTGTTTTCAGAGCATCATGAAGATCTATGAATTTGGGTCAGTAGACCTGCAGTTGGGCCAGCACAGTCATTCATACTATGAGGACATATGGCCTGATATAAAAGCCATAGTCTACTTCTTGGCTTCATTGTTACTGAACCTTTTACAGCTGAAGGATCAGAATGTTTTCCTGTTGACCTGATAATAGTCTTCACAGCTATACTGTAATTGACTTGTACAGTATATAGTATAATTATCAATATACAAACCCATGACACCCACCACATTTCAATCAATGTAATTATAGTAATGCTATTTTATCATTTACAGCCACTTTACATTCCCCATGTTCACAGCAAGAACATATTATCGGCAGAAAATAAACTCCATCCTAATTCAGCACAAACCCAGACTCTGTTAAAGTGGAAAACTACCCCTTGCACCAAGGGCAGACAGAGACAGCGTAGGGCCACCATACTAGAACAGTTCATGAGTAACCTACTCACCAGTAACTTATTACATAGTACCCCTTATGGATCCCTAAAAATCTACCAGTAGTGGTAAGATATGAAATTCATTGGTTCAGTCACTTACATGCATAGACTGAAGACGCTACTTTTAAGGCTGCAGTGGGCCCTACTTACCTACTTTGCCCCCAAGCATCTGCACATATATGTCTACCCCTGATTCACACTGTCAACATATTCTCTCCCGGCTGGAATATCACATTTCTGCAGTAAACATACATACCTTCCCTCTCCTTTGCACATTCTGCTGTCAATAACTTTTTTTCTCCACTTTCATTTATCAGAACTTAATAACCCAATTTCTCCACTGTGAAGGAATCTGTAAATTGACCCAGAGAGGATTATGTTATATACCAGTGTTGTCATTGCCTTCCAAAGCCTCGCACAGTCAACTCAACAATTCTTATTTAAATACTTGGAGAAGGCACTTACAGAGTGATATTGAGTAAATTACCGAGACAAGAAATAATTACATGTCATGTGATAGGTGGAGAGAAGAGGTCTCCTTCAGCTATTAAACGCTTGCATTAATTTACTAATAGTATGAATCCATGCAGTGCCTTGTTTATGTTCATGCTATGCTTTATTAATTACAACTAACGCAATCTTCTTAATCATCAACACTGATTAACAGTGATACTTGAAAATCATACACATATTTATACTGTCAACACCACTTTAGAAGTCACAAGGATGTAAGAGTAAAATCTCACCATGGTAGCTTAAATGGGATTTTTAAGACAGGACAGAAAGTACATAACTTCCATGGGACTATGGGGACAAATACATATTGGGTATGGGGGCACATAGACCAGTCAGTTTGCCATCCTGAGAATACATGGGCTGGGCTGAGAGTGTGTATTGTGACTTGTGTACCACAAACCACAGTGAGAACCAGAAGCACTGGAGTATGAATAAGGGACCATGTAATAAAGTTTTGTTACCTATTACCACCAGCAACCACCATTTGGAGTGTACTGTTAATTTCAATTGCCAAGTTGTTTGCCTCTGTAAAGTCATGTAAACTGCTAAGTTGTTTACCTCTGCATGGTGGTATAACAACTAAGCCAGTGGGCCTCATGGAGAAACTGTAACCACCACACCTGTTGCCTCATAGTGAGTAAACACCCGTTTTACTTTAACCTGCTGTGCATATCAATGTCTGTGTCAACTTCAAGTCGGTTATGAGTCACACACTTGAGCCTTAAATCTGTAAGGATTGATCCCCTTACACACTGCCGCTCAGGAATATCCATTGACATAAACAAGAGTGCTGCAACAGTGTTTAGTTATGGAAAGTTAGTAAAATATTAACCGCATAAATTGAGCTAAAACCCTGTACTCCCTGACCATCACTACTACTATAGTCTCTTTTATTATCTTTACTGTTTTCTATCAAATCTACGTCCAGCGCCCACCTCTGGGGCATTCTATCCATATTGGCTCTTCTCTCCTTTCTTCGCCTATGCACAGCTCACATGCACTCTTTACCTTCCTTAATCGTCTCAATCCTCCTGAAGCCACAGTAATACATAACTATTGCCTTCATAAATCCCCTAATCACCTACTCACCCTCGCTATACTGCTGCTACTAGCAGCAGGGGACATCTCTCCCAATCCTGGGCCACCCTCTAGTGCCCCTAACTATTACTCCCCACCTGCCCCACTGAGACATCCTTCTAGACCAACCATTAGTCTGTGCATATCCTCCCCCGCTTCCTTTCAATGTGCGCTCTGGAACTGCCAGTCGCATGCAACAAACTCCCCACCATCTATGACTTTTTCACTGCTAAATCCCTAAACCTGCTAGCTCTCACAGAAACATGGATACAGCAGTCTGACATGGCCTCCCCTGCTGCACTGTCTTACAATGGCCTGCAGTTCTCCCATACCCCAAGACCGGAAAACAGGCGAGGTGGAGGAGTAGGTGCACTTCTCTCCTCACAATGCACCTTCCAGGTCATCCCCCCCAGTACCCTCACTTACTTTCCCATCATTCGAGGTACATGTCCTACGGCTTTTCCGTCCGCTGTCCATGCGAGTAGCAGTTATCTACTGCCCCCCAGGTGCTCCTTGCTTGTTTCTGGACCACTTTGCCGCCTGGCTCCCCCATTTTCTCTCCTGCAAAATCCCAACGCTCATCCTAGGAGACTTCAACATCCCCACTAATGACCCCATCTCCCTATCTGCCTCTCAGCTTCTATCGCTCACCTTCTCCCTTGGTCTCCCACAACTCACAGCCTCTCCCCTACTCACAGGGATGGCAATACTCTGGATCTGGTCTTCTTCCGTCTCTGATCTGCTTCCAACTTCACTAACTCCCCTCTCCCACTCTCGGACCATAACCTTCTCTCTTTCTCTGTCAAGCTCCCTAACATTTCTCCAGACCCTCCTACCTCCCATATGTACAGGAACCTTCAGGCCGTTCACACCAAAAATTTTGCTGAGTCTCTTCAGTCTTCTCTGTCCCCTATCTCTTTCCTCTCCTGCCCCAACCTGGCTGCCGCATATTACAACACCACTCTCAAACATGCATTGGATGAAGCGGCACCCCCCGTAACCCAAACCATCCGATATAGACCGCGGCAACCCTGGCTCATGCCTCAAATGCGATTTATCCGGCGGTGCTCTGAGTGTGCTGAACAGCTGTGAAGAAAGTCTCAAAAACCCGCAGACTTTCTCCACTTTAAATTCATTCTCAGAACATACAACCTTGCCCTCCACTACACCAAACAAGTCTACTTCACCTCTCTAGTCTCCTCACTATCCCATAACCCTAAAAGACTCTTTGACACTTTCCACTGCCTTCTCAGCCCAAAACTACAGCCCTCCGTGATAGATCTCAGTGCTGAAGAGCTGGCTGGGTACTTCAAAAAGAAAATTGATGACATCCGGCAGGAAATAACCTCCCAATCCCAAACTAGCCCTGACCCTAGTCTCGTCAGTACTGCATCTAGCTCCTGTTCACTCTCTGTACTTAGACCAACGACAGAGGAAGAAGTCTCCAGACTGCTCTCCTCCGCTCGCCCCACCATCTGCGCTAGCAATCCTGTTCCCTCACACCTCCTGTGCTTCCTCTCCCCGGTGTTCATCTCCCACCTCACCACTAGATTCAATCTTTCTCTGACCTCTGCCATTTTCCCTTCCTCATTCAAACACGCTATCATTTCCCCGCTGCTAAAGAAACCGAATCTTGACTCGACCGATGCTGCCAACTATCGACCCATCTCAAACCTCTCTTTCATCTCCAAACTGCTAGAATGCCTGGTTTACTCTCGCCTTAAAAGCTATCTCTCAGAAAACTCTCTTCTTGACCCTCTACAGTCTGGCTTCCGTCCCCTACACTCGGCAGAAACCGCCCCGACTAAAATGTCAAACGACCTCCTGACTGCCAAATCGAGGGGTGACTACTAATTACTGATCCTCCTCAACCTCTCTGCAGCATTTGACACTGTCGACCACAAACTTTTCCTCACTATGCTTCGTTCCATTGGACTAAAGGACACTGCCTTCTCCTGGTTCGCCTCCTACCTGTCCAACCATTCCTTCATTGTCTGCTTTGCTGGCTCTACCTCCCCTCCTCTTCCCCTTGCTGTTGTGGTCCCCCAGGGCTCAATCCTCGGCCCCCTCCTCTTCTCCTTCTACACAGCCCCCATTGGACAGAGCATCAGGAGATTTGGTTTCCAGTACCATCTCTATGCTGATGATACCCAGGTATACACCTCCTCCCGGGATATCACAGCAACATTCCTCCAGAACGCCACCGACTGTCTGCTGTGTCTAACACTATGTCCTCTCTCTACGTAAAACTGAACCTCTCAGAAAACTGACCTACTGGTGTTCCCACCCTCTACTAACTGACCTCATCCTGACATTTCCTTCTATGGTGGGTGGCTCCACTATAACTCTCAGACAGCATGCCCACTTCTTTGGGGTCATATTCAACTCAGATCTCTCCTTCACCCCCTACATCCAATCTCTGGCCGGAAAATGTCATCTGCACCTCAAGAACATTGCTAGAATATGCCCTTTTCTCACCGTGGACACACTAAAAATGCTCACTGTTGTCCTCATCCACTCTCGGCTCGATTATTGCAACTTTCTGCTAATAGGCCTCCCCTGCTCCAGACTTTCCCCTCTCCAATCCATCCTGAATACGGCAGCCAGGCTCATCTTCCTGTCCAACTGTTAATCGGACGCCTCTGCCCTGTGCCAGTCACTGCACTGGCTGCCCGTCAAATACAGAATAGAATTTAAACTTACTACCCTCATCCACAAAGCGCTCCACAGCACCACCCCGCCCTACATTGCTTCCCTCATCTCAATCCACCAGCCAGCCCAGGCCCTCCGCTCTGCTAATGAAATCAGACTGAGTGCCCCTTTAATTCGAACCTCTCATTCCCACCTCCAAGACTTCTCAAGAGCAGCACCTGTCGTCTGGAACGCGCTACCAAAAAATATCGGGGCAATCACTGACACACTAAACTTCAGGCGTGCTCTAAAAATGCACCTCTTCAGAGAGGCATACCATATCCCCTAAACCAAACCCCTTAGTACTCCGCCTAATAACATGCTCCCTGTCCCACAGACTGCAATTCCTGCTAGCCGTAATCAACTGGCACCTGCAGTCATACCGATTCAGTCACTATACAGCACAATTTGACCATTGTCTATGTGTATAGCATCCCTCACTCTCCACCTTGACATACCGTGCACATCTCCAGCCCCTTTACCTTCTGCATCACCCCATTATTTGTAGTGTGCAAGCTTGTTGGAGCAAGATGCTCACCTCTACTGTTTCCATTAATTGATTACTTCATGTAACCGTTGTGTTGTGTTATTTCCCCTGTATTGTAAGCTCTGCAGAATATGTTGGCGCTATATAAATAAAGATTATTATTATTAAATATAAAGTTATGCACATGGGCAGAGAAAATACATGTTACCATTACACACTAAATGGGAAATACTAACATAGAAAAGGACTTGGGGATTTTAGTTAACTGTAAGCTTTACTGGCGCAACTAGTGTCAGGCAGCTGCTGCCAAGGCAAATAGGATCATGGGGTGCATCAAAAGAGGTCTAGGGGCACATGATGAGAGCATTGTTCTTCCTCTGTACAAGTCACTGGTCAGACCACCCAAGGTTTTGGGCACCGGTACACAAGGAGGACATACAAGAGCTTGAGCGAGTTCAAAGGTGGGCAACTAAAGTAATAAATGGAATGGGCAGACTACAATACCCAGAGAGGTTATCAAAATTGGTATTGTTTAAGTCTACCCTATACGCGCCTTGGAGTGTGGGAGGCTTGGGGGTCCTCAATATCATAAAATATTATCATGCAGTCTAATTAGCTCAATTAGTCTCCATCTTCTACCATCATGATAAACCACTTTGGGTATTGATTGAGGTACAGGCAGTCTTTCCCCTACCACTAGAAGAAATCTTTTGGCACAAGACGGAACATAAAAAAGCAATCATGAATCCCACCCTTTCTTCCTCCCTGACTCTGTGGGATAAACTCTCTAAATGATATAAACTCATATCTAGGCACCTCCCCATATCCAGTATCTTTGGTAATCCCACCTTCCCCGGGTATGAACAAAAAGGAGTTTGGATGGTGGATAGAGAGGGACCTCACCAGAATAGCTGATTTTGTGGATAGACTTGACTTCAGACAGTTTGAGTTTTTCCGGGCTTTTCACTCTATTCCAAGCTCGGAGATGTTTCGTCTTCAACAAATTAAATACTATGTTTTAGCACTCACAGAGAATAGATGGGACCTTTCCGAACCAACTAGTTTTGAGAGCCTGTGCAACTCAAATGCCAGGGGTCCTAGTAAAATCACCAAATTGTACTCCCACTATACAACACCCACTAATAAACTCCAATATATGAGGAGATGGGAGGAAGAGCTGGGCGAAAAATTGCCTATCTTGGACTGGCATAAAATAGCCATTTTAACGGCAAAGCTTTCTATTAATGTAGCAATAACAGAGGCGGGCTATAAAATTTTAATGCAATGGTATATGGTTCTGAGACGACTGGCCAGTATGTTCCCTGGAATGTCAGGCTTATGCTTCAGAGGATGTGGAGGGTTCCTTTCTACACATTTGGTGGAATTGGCCTGGGCTTCTTAGATTCTGGATCCAGGTATATACTCTAATATTCTCCATTACAAAACTGTCACTGCAAAAATCAACTGGGTAAACGAATCCCTAACATCCCCAAATACACCCACAAATGGATATCCTATTGCTTCCTAGCTGCACGGATCGCAAAGTATTGACTTTGTGAAAACTAAATTATCTTGGATCATGGTCAATGAGAAGCTGGCAGGTATTCTTATGGATCGGGAAGGGTTGTACGAAAAAATGTGGTCGTCCTGGTACCATTATTTGCAGACTATGCACCAATGGAACCCAACAGCCAGAGCTTTGACCCTTCCAGGGCAGTCTAGTTTACCTTCAAGCATTTCATCTACTCCCCCAACAGATTTATGGGGAGCATGGTTCCAGCCAGGTTAAATGAATAAATTCATTTTTATTTTTCCGTTTCAGGCTCACCCACATATTAAATCATATTACAGCCTCATCCCTTTTTTCCCTTATGTGTTCCTCTTGTGTTCCCCCACTCATTACTCTCATTTATAGTTCTCTAATGTTTATACTGATTAATCTGTGATTACTTTTTATTCAATTTGTTTGTGCGGCAGAGTGACAAAAACTTCAATTCTGGCATTATGGATTTATTTTATAGCATTCACCATGCAGAATAAATAAAGCAATATTTTAACAGTGCAGACTTTGCAGATGTGGCGATACCAGCTATATTTATCTTTTCATTGTTATGATTTTTTTAAGAAGAACAAATAGGCAAAAGTTTTTTTAACTTTTAATATTCTTTTATTTTTTGTAATATTTAAAAACTTTTTATTAAATTAATTTTTTATTTTTATTTTAGTCTCCATGGGTAACTTGAACTTGCTATCTACTGATCACTTATATAATATACTGCAATACTTCAATACTGCAGTATATTGAACTTTTAAGGTCAGCCTACAAAGCCCTGCCATAGACAGGACTAAATAGGATGACATCCATGGCAGTCCCCGGGGCCTTCACAAGGCCCCAGGCTTCATTTGGAGCTCACTGACACCACATAATTATTTCTCAGAGGAATTTATGGTGCACCGGAGGATGCCCACCTCTGACTAGCTACTTACATACCACAGTAAGCATTGACTGCAGCAGCTAAACAGTTAAACGGCTGCAACTGGAGGTAGCTGTCTGCAGCTGTCGGCTGTATGACGCAGCTGATAGTTGCCAGATATGAAACGGGCACAGCTTCCAAGCCTGCTCCATAATCACCCTGCAGACCAATGACGTAGACATACATTCTTGTTTGTTAAGGGGTTAAAGGAGTATTCCCACTCAGTCTTTTATGGCATCTCTACAGCTTATGTCATAAAAGTCTTGGACCCACACCTATCTTAGTATCTGGCTCCCATGGTCCCTGGCTCTGTTATATGTGACAGCCATGGGCGGATCGGAGTGCAGAAACAGCTGGCTATCTTATGCATTTTCCTTAAAGGGGTATTTCAGTTCCAACAAGTTATCCCTTATTCATTGGATAGAACATAACTAGCTGATCGATGGGGGTTTGATAGCTTAGACCCCCACGGGAATGGGGGTTCGGTCAGTCCTTGAATGAAGGAAGTGCAGGAGGGACTGTGCAGGAAACACAGGTTGGGCAGGTGCACTGCGCTCCATTAATTTCAATGAGATTGTTGTAGATTCCCGAGTGTTGATAGGGTATACCTTTTTGGGACTGGAATACACCTATAACTCTCATAGAAATAAATGGGAGTTAAGAAAAACATAGTACAGCCTGCTTGACTGTTTCCATACTCAGTCACCCCATCTCCTACATATGGAAGCATATGGCCATTTCAACCATGATTGGCCGAGATGGGAATACCCCTTAAAGGAACGAACGCACTACTGAGAAGAGCAGAGACATAGGTGAAGTACCTTATTTCTATATAGGAACCCTTTAATAATGTATTTATGAACTAATCATGTAACGGTTGTGGGCTACGCTAATGCTTACAGCTTACACTGTAGAGAGGACATGGGTAAAAGGGTAAAAAAGCTCACAGGTAATGCACTTTGCTGTCACGGCGCTGATTATACAGATATTATCTCGTGAAATGCTACTGAATATTCAGTAAAGTGGATAAGACTACACCTCACAGCAGTGACAATTATACACAAGTAGCAGGCAAAGCTTTTACTAGACCAACATTTGAGATGCACAAAGCAATTTTTTAAAGTATATGCATACAATCACATCCCCCCTTCCTCAGATGAAAAGAATGAGCTGAATGAATAAATCATCATCCCTCTATCTCCTAACGAGCCTACCTATAGTACATCACACAGAGGAGCAGTGTGAGTGCAGCCGGGAAAACACCGAATAAACTGGCACCGTCAACCAAAGTAGGAGCGCTGCGAAAGAGGAAAACAACTGAGCATTCCACTAAACCGCTTTTCATCAGTGGTCATGGATGTGGACAAAGGTTCTTGTGTTAATTAATTAATGGCTTTTCTATTCCCTAAGTGCCGGTCTTTAGTATTTAGAACATTCACACAAAAATAAAGAAAATGACTGGTAGAAACGCTGAATTCTCTGCAGATGATAACTCCGGTGGCTGTACTCACTTCTTTTCTGCATACTGTATGTAATATTACCAGTATGACGCCTTCATAGTATATAATGATATATACTATATATGCAAAATGTGTTGTAACGTTAAACACACAATAAGGCCTCATTCACATGAACGCATGCAATAATATGTGAATGCGCAGGAAAATAGAGCATGCTGTGTATTTTTGCTGAACTCAAAGAGTTCTATTTTCTGCATATTGTGCGCAAATAAATCCGATTTCAGCTAAAATTCTGCTCCTTTAATAATACTTTAATATTACATAGCATGTAAGGTCGGAAAAAGACATATGTTCAACCAGTTAAGGCTATTAACCCCCAATGTTGATCCAGAAAAAGGCAAAAAATTACAAGAATTTAGAAGCCAATTTTACCCATTTAAGGTAAAAAAAATTTCTTCCTGACTCCAATCTGGCAATTGGAACAATCCCTGGATCACCGACCTTTCTGATTTTATTAATGATTATACAATATAATATAACACTCAAGAAAGGCCCCCCTTGAACTCTTTTATTAAATTTCTACATCCTCAGGCAGACTGTTCCACAGTCTCACTACTCTTACAGTAAAGAACCCCCTTCTGTGTTGGTGATGAAACCTTTTTTCCTCTAGATGTAGAGGATGTCCTCTTGTTACAGTCAGAGTCCTGGGTATAAACAGATCATGGGAGAGATCTCCATATTGTCCCCGGATTAGAGATGAGCGAGCATACTCGCTAAGGGCAATTACTCGATCGAGCATTGTCCTTAGCGAGTACCTGCCTGCTCGGAAGTAAAGATTCGGCTGCGGGCAAGGAGCGGCTGGGGAGAGCGGGGAGGGAAAGAGGGGAGATCTCTCTCTCCTTCTTTTCCCCCCACTCCCCCCTGCTCACTGCCGCAACTCACCTGTCACCCGCGACGGCAACCAAACCTTTTCTTCCGAGCGGGGAGATACTCGCTAAGGACAATGCTCGATCGAGTAATTGTCCTTAGCGAGTATGCTCACTCATCTCTACCCTTGATATATTTGTACATATTTATCATATCGTCCCTCAGCAGTCTATTTTCTAAACTAAATAACCCCAATTTTGATAATCTCTCTGGGTATTGTAGTCCACCCATTCCATTTATTACTTTAGTTGCTAACAAAGAAATAGAATATATTGTGTAATATATTACAATAGATAATCATTACTTACGTAGATCAGGAAGGTCTATAGATTTATAATGCACTTTCTATTCAGTGTAATCACCCCATAGAATCTACTCCATTACTGTATCTGCTTTCAAAGCCATTTAGTAAGAAAATGTACAGATACTCTTCTTATCCTAATCACTTGTCATTTGGATGAAAAATAAGGATATGTACAATATGATTCAATAGAGCCTCATCTACATGTACTGCAGAAAGATTTTAGAGGCTAGTAGACAGTATCGGGCTATAGACATAAGAAGACATTATGCCTAGAGACAGATTTAGTCTAGAAAATCATACGCAAACAAGAATTTCTATTAGAGTAAAACATAATTATTGGATATATCTGTTATCTTATGTGCATGGCAAACCCTTAAATATCCAAGATAGGAGTGAAAGTTGGCAGTTAACAAAAGCAAAGAGCATAAACCCCGATTCTCACGAGAAGCCTATAAGTGGAGTAAAGCTGTGCAAACACTGACAGGAGGAACACAAGCTGATTAAGTTCTATTCTCTAAAAAAGACCTTTTAGTAATATTGCTTATTCATAGTATGTGTAGAAAATACATCAATAATCTGGAGTATTATCATTTGCATGTTCTGATATTGGCCTCTGTTCAGTTCTCCTGTTCATGATCTTCTGCTAGGATTTATACCTCCCCTATTTCTACATTGAATCTTTCATGGAATTTTACTAGTTCTTCTTCGGTGTGGGTCCAGATGATTATGATGTCATCAATGTAGCGGAAGTAGGCCAATGCTTTGCTGGAGCAGAAGGCCAGAAAGTTACTCTACAGTTTTGCCATAAAAAGGTTGGCATATTGCGGTGTCGCTTTACTGCCCATGGTGGTTATGGTAACTTTCAGGAATTCGAGGTAACATCTCTCTGCTCTCGGGTACTCAAACTAGCCAGGAGCAGAGAGATTTTACATTTCCCGGGCCTCCCAGCCTTCTGCATGTGGCACATCACGCCTGGCACGCATGCGCAGACGCCTGTGTCAGGTCCTGGAAGACCAGAACGTTGCAGACATCGCGGAGGATGGTGCTGAGTACTCTCAGCTTCCCTCATGGATCCGATTTATGAGGGGAGCTGAAACTTTAACTTTTTTAAGCTTTCTATTTACTTTAATGTGGGGGTCGCTCCCCACAGCCCCCCCATGAAAGCTCCAGGTTGTCGGCTACCTCCGACAGCATGAAGCTGTCACGTCCACAGCCCACGTGGCTTTAATCCCCAGAGCGAGCGTGTTCTTACGACCCTGGGATTAAAGCCCACTTAGGCAGGACTTAAAAACACTATGAAGTGGTCACTAAGGGGTTAAAGAGAGTTGTCAAATTAAAGAATGAGGTAGGTAGAGCATCAACGTAGGGAAGTATGGTTGGGGTTGGGGGAGACTGATGTTGGGTGGGGTGAAAAATGTTAAGTAGATGTAGATGCCGAAATGGTTAGTGATCCCGGGAAGATCTGGAGAGAGGAAGAGGATTGTCCTGAGCAGTGTAGAGGTGATAGATTGCTTGTCCACGCACTTCTATCATCGTACACTTGGTAAAAGGTTTGTGCATTTACAGTCAAATCAATGTGGTATGGGAATGGGTCATATGAAGGAGTTTAAAGAAGGAGGTGCTAACAATAAAGCCGGACTCACATGACCATAAGCGTAACACCCTCTGTGAGTCACGCAGGGTTTTATCGCTGTGGAGCCGGCCTATCGCCTCGTATGGCAGCGATATTGTACTGTGCATGACAGTATATCTCACGTATGCCGTCATGTGCAGTCTCCCTGCTTTTTTTAATGTTTACATTTCCTGCGCTGTCGCTTCACAATGGCATGTATATACGCCACCCATATGCAAGTTGTATACGTGCCCATAGAGAACACAGCTATGTTCTTTTTTGAGCTCTCGCATTACGCAATGTATACATGGAAATGTGAGCAGAACATAAGGCAATGTGTTTGAAGGCCTGCGAATTACCACGTATCACACACATGTACATTGCACGCGTAATGCGTGGTGAACTTACACTTGTATGAGTCCGGCCTTAATGATATAGCTAGACATGGATTTCTGGCTCAAGAGGTGGTTAGCTTTTTATAGCCCAAGAATATGTAGGGAATTGACGGAGTTGGACCTCCTTCACAGATAGGAAAAATGCACATATAGCGGAAATGCTGTAAATTTTTTGTGTGGATTTGTGAACAAACGTTCCACAGCAGATTACAGTAGCGCCACATGCGTGAGGTTTGAACAAATCATCTACATGCTACAGAATTTTTTTTTGGCATGGAAATTGACCCACTGTATGATGTTTAGGGTGCATTCAGACGACTGTTTATCGGCCGGGTATTCACGCTGGCCGATATACGGCGTCTCTCTCTGCAGGGGGAGGAGGCTGGAAGAGCCGGGAGCAGTGCTCTGAGCTCCCGCCTCCTCTCCACCCTCTCTGCGCCCCTCTGCACCCTCTCTGCGCCCCTCTGCACTATTTGCAATGAGAGGAGGCAGGACAGGGGCAGGGTTAAATTTTGAGAATTAGCTCTGCCCCCGTCCCGCCTCTCCTCATTGAAAATAGTGCACGGGGATGGAGAGGAGGCAGAGAGGGGGCGGGAGCTCAGAGCACTGCTCCCAGCTCTTCCAGCCTCCTCCCCCTGCAGAGAGAGACGCCGTATATCGGCCGGCGTGAAAACCCAACCGATATACGGTCATCTGAATGCGCTTTTAAATCCATGCCATGTCAATTTCTGCTTGGATTCTCACCACATACTCTCCACAGGGTGAGATCCACAATGCAATTTGCAGCTAAATTCACATTTTATATGGATATTACTATTTTGCTGTGGGATTTTTAACCATTTGTGTACCTAGCCAAATTCCCTCGAGATATCATTTGCTGCTAAGCTCTAAGGGGAAGTTCATAAGCTGTAGGTCTGTTTCAGAAATGTATGTAAATATACCATTCATCTAAGCCGGGATTGAAGAAGTCCACGTGCATGCTAGAGAAACAACTACTTTCACATGGATGGAGTGGATTTTTTAATCACCGAAATTTGCTGCATGTGAATAAGCGTTCTTCCTAAGTGTTGGGCAGGTGCTGCTGTTTTGTTATGCTGTAATTACGAGCCCTCTTCTATCTTGATTGTTCAATCATTTTAAAGTGTTTATTGAATTTGATTACGAAAGAGCCTGATGTGGCCATTTCATCCAACATTCATGCCTTGTGTGTAATTATTATTTCATTTGGGTACCTTAAGATGTTGTAGTGGGGCCAAATTTATGCACAATTCCTAACTCAAGTATCAGAGTTTCACTCTGTTCTCCTGGGACCTGTAGTATTATGTACTTCCAGGGGCACATCGCTACAGGTGTGGTTGATTGGGCTGGCTGTGTGTGGATTTCTCCAGTCATTCTATCAGCATTCACCTGTATACATAAGTACCAGCCCCTCCTGTTAGAGGGCGCTGTTCATTATCCATTCCCTCTGGTGTTTGGAGTCATGCATGATGTCTTGTTGTTTTGAGTTGAGGTTCATTTGAGTCATTCTCCCACATTTCCCTGAAGACACCTAATTACCCTGTTCGCATATTCTGTAGGTCTCTGCTCCCTTACCCTTCTGTCAGGTGTGGTTCCAGACATCAGATGTCTTTTATGCTTTCAGATGGCTGATTTCAAACACCATAGTCCCCTCTCTGCCAGATGGGTGATCTCTTACGCTCCAGCCCTTACGTGTGTGCGTGTAGACATGCATGAGGTTCTGGGTGGGATTCCCCTTTGTCTGTTGGTGAGCAGAATCCTGGTGTGAACCATGTCTTGTTCAATGTCTGTTTGTTGGTGTGCAGACACCCGGGGTGTATTATGTTGTGTATTGGAATTCCCATACTTGGGTAGGTGTGCAGATGCCAGATGTGTATTATGTCCTTTGTTGGTGTCCCCCTGTGTCTGTAGGTGTGCAGACACCTGTTGTGTGTTATCTCCTTGTCTGGTGTTGCTGCCTATACCAATTCAGGTTGAGACAGGTTATCCCTAGGTTCCAGTGTAGTGCCGTCCTTATTGGGACGATCGACCCGTTTGTAGGCAGAGTTTCCTTTCCTGTGGTTTAGTTGTCTTGTTAGAGTAGGGACTCACAAGATAATGAGGAACCTTTATGCTGCCACTGCTCTTTTCTTCTCTTGGATTGCTTGTGGAGTCTGGATGCTAAGACTCTTAATTTTTTGGCTTGCATTGGTTCACCTCCCCCTGTTGGGGACTGCATTGAGTGCTGCTGAATCTGCTTTTACATGGGCTTGTAAGATTACGTACTTTGGCCAAAATATTAACTAATACCTTGCCCTTGTTGATATTTCCATCTGCCTTGGTGTGTTAGTACATTAGTAAGTATTTGGCTGCTTGGTATGGTAAAGGGTCTAATGTTCCTGTTTTCCCCTTGTTGCTTGTATGTTCAGTTTATGTTTGGTGTGAACGATGTCTGATCATGAGTGCATATCCTTTCCCACTTCGCCTACACGATTATATTTTTATAGCTAAGTGGATAAGACCTGCATGCACATAACAGAGTACTTTCATCATTATATTGGCCTGGATGTAGCACAAAATTTTAAGATAACAGGAACCTAAAGAGAATCCATCATTGCAGGAAAACATTATCTTTTATGAAAGGCAGCATACTGAAAGGCATATAGTTAGATTGCATTTCTGGAGATTGAAACTCTTAAACAATTGGTGCATTTCATGCTAAATATCAGTTCCCTATGATATTGCTGCTACGGTGTTGTACTTTGTATCTCCAGTTTAGTATGAACTCTATTTGCAGGGCAGTGTTTACCACTAGGCACCTGTGGACAGGATAACAAGTAAAAGGCTTTGGTTTTTAATTCCTTGTGCAGCCACTGTTCCCACCAGGCAGTAAAGAGAATCTGTCATCATGAAACACAAACCTGAACTACTATAATGTCTAGATAGCTGAAGAGATACAGATTCCAATGATGAAATTATTATCTCCCTAACGGTCTATGCTCTGCATTGTGATGTAATCCCAGGACTCCTAATTTTAGAGAAACAGTACAGCAGACTACTAGATGCCTCGTAGGCATACATAGAATGGGTCTGCAGGCTTACTGCGAGAAAGGGAAAGTGAGTTTGGAGATAATAATTACATTATTGAAATCTGAATCTCTTCAGCTATCCACACATTATAGTATTTCAGGGCTGTTTTCAGACAAGGGCTTTTATGCATATTGTATACTTTATGCTGTAATACTGATTTCTTCTATGTGTATAAAACATGCAAAGCGCAGGAAAGCTAAACCCACTGGGAGGTTGATAGTATTACTATCTCACCGATTTGCTAATTGTGCTGATTATTGAATACGGCTTTCCAATGGTCCTGAGTTATCTACACCTACTGTACACTTTCTGTTGGAATTCTCCTTTGTACCATCCGATGTGGCAGTAGTTCTCTGGTGGGATCAACAGTAGCAGTGCCTGGTATGGGAAAAAAGTTTCTCCATTCTAGTCTGCTGTTCCCTTCTCCTTGCTGTCCACACTCCCCCCCCCCCCCCCCCTGCTACCTTCACTGCTTTTCTTCTCCGTTGAAGGTATGGGCTCATTTTGTATCTTAGTGTGAGTCTAAATATATGTTAGTGCAAACTTCTGCAGCTATATAGTGTGTGGATTTTTTAATGTTCGGATGCAGTGTGTGTGTTTGTGATGGAGCTGTCGTAACTCTCATTAAAATTATTGTAAAGCTCCGTTTAACCTGATTGTAATATTTTGTTTTCTGTAACATTTTTCAAGTACTGTGCCTTTAAGCATTCTGGTTCCCGTACTAGAGGTCACATGGTAGGAGACGATAAATAGCTTGTAGCCGACTGTGACGATATAGTGAGTAGGAGAAGCAATTCTTCCGTTACGTGTCTAGGATGACAGATAAAGATGCCACTCCTATGGGGCAAGAGATACTTCTCATCAGTGTTGATCCTCAGCAAGAATTGGATCTGCAAACATTAAAAAAATGGTTTATGTTGCATCCAGTAAAGTCCGCGTTCAAGCACCAGTATGTGACCTGACTATTTCTCCCTCAAACTACAACTCTTGAGAATTCCGTGTACACCAAGCCATTTATTCTTTTGTACTGTGACCGCTCTGCTATCCTCCAATCCAGAATACCATAGGTGGGTAATGGCATCCCCATGCCAGTCCCACCTGCAGCCAACCCACTCACTGACCTTGGGGGGTACTTTCATCGTTATTTCAGTGGGATAATAGGTAGTATGCATGCATGCATGTGTCGATATACAGTATATACACGGCGTGTATAGTATAAGGGCTCCTTCACACAGACAAAAAAGTAGGGCCTGCTGTATTGTGTGAGCATTAGTGCACCAAAGATTCCCATAGTAGTCTTTGGGAGGTATGCTAAAGATGTGCCCAATGCATACACAGATGCGCAATACGCTGCGCGATTTCATGAAAAAAACATATCTGGAACTCATTAGGCTAAATAGCCATTTAAATCAGGGTGTGCTTGTTTGCTGTGTGCAAATTAGCATACCCAAGTAGAGTAAAAACACCAACACGTGCACAAAAAAAAAAATTATAGCACAAATATGTTCCACTGAAGTGTGCGCAATTCTGTGTGAAGTTGCGCCTACATGTAGTCACTTAAGGCTAATTGACGTGAACAACTAGAAAGTTGCATCTCAGGCGCAACTTAAATTGGGCAGCACACAGACATCCCTTCCGTGTGTTGTTCAATGTGTCTGAGGCTGCAAATTAACATGTACTGCTAGTGTCCAAAAATCAGACAGGAATAGAACGGGCTGTGATTTTTTTTTTTTTTTTACATGGACCATTTGTGCCAGTAAAAAAAGCCCATTTCACATACCAAGTCAAATGAATGGGTGCCATTTCTGCCCAATTTTTTGGGTCTAAATATTGGACAGAAAAATCGTCCGTGTGCAAGCAGTTTTGAGCTGTTCTATTTGGGCATTGGTGGCATCATTTGGGTTCTGTGGAGTAGTATTTCACCAATGCTTGGCAGTGTTATTTGAGAACTGGATACCATATATTTAGGCACTGTACAATGTATTATTCAGGCCATATGTGGAGGTATTATTACATGGTTACGGTGTATTGGTATTACATAAACACTATGTGGTGGTATCTTAGCCCTTTTTAGCTCTGCAATTTGGATAATTTGGGGCAGAATACATAGTAAATGGCTAACTGTTCAGGTGAACAGCAAACATTTATGTTGCACAAAGTGGTGAGAGACATTATGCATATGACATTCATTTTATTCTTTACCGCAAATATGGCAAAAACTGGTGTAATCGCACAGACACATGACCTTAACCATCTAATAGTAGGCACGCTAGGGCAGCAAAACTCTACATATCACCCTGTGTGCAGCAAATATGCTTATTTATTACACATTATATGGAACATACTATTAACCACCCTGGTTACAAACGGCTAAAATGGAAGCACAATATCATATTACTAATCTGATATAGCAGATGAATATAGAAATATATGCATTGTGTAGAGGGCAGCTTTCTCAATCGCAGATATTTACAGAAGGTCAAACAATGCGCTGAATGAACAGATGGGAGCCAGCTAACATCTAAGAGAAGAGGCAATGTGAGAAATGTATTCACATCCATATATACGGTTAATAACACAGGAAAATGTGTCAGTCGAGTTTTAAAAGAAAAGTCTGGATTGTTTCTCAGCTGAGCGCCCCCCCCCCCCCCCCCCCCCCCTCTACACGAACAATGTCCGATGTAAACAGGAGGTTCTGTATGAATTGGAGGTCAAATCCAGTAGGAAAACCGCTCTGAGATTAGCCTGAAAACATTATTTTGTTAAGGACTTTAACAGGGAGGAAAAATATTCAAAGTACAAACTACATATAGAAAATATGTACATGCACCTTACAGGAAGGAGGTGGGTAATGTAGAAAATCCCTCATATTGTGTTATGTGCGGCAGGTAGACCACTGATAAGGGGAGAAATACTGCAGAACCCTCCCCTGAATTAACCCTGTAGAGCTAATTAGAAATATATATTTATTCTCTCTTAACATATTTAAGCAAAGGCTCCAGGGCCCATTAACTTCAGTGTCGGAGGTTCCGTTGTAGAATTCTATTAAACTACAGGACAAAATAGCGAAGCATGCAGGAATATTCCATCCTGTAAAATGGCGAACGGCTGCATGGAAACCAGTCGGCCCCCAATATAGTCAATAAGATAGATCCATTCAACCAGTGGGTTCAGTTTTCTTACTTTTTTAGGCCTCTTTCATAAGGGCGATGCATTCTTATGCTGGCTACATCACAGGTGAAAATGTGTGCATGAAAAAAAAAACAATCGAGTCCCGGCCAAAATTTGCGTTTTCTCACCATTCATACACCGCAGCCCGGAAACCTCTGGGTCATTATAAATCCTCAGAATTACTTCTAATAGTTAAATAGAACCAGCTGTCGTGTTTTTACGGCATTGGACGCAGCTCAACTCCCTCCCCCTCCCTTTATCGGCTCTCATAGAAGCCTATGGGGGGCCTTCAGCGTATATCAGCTGAAAGATAGGGCAAGACGTGTTTTCCAGTCACATATAAAATTGGCTGCCGTATTCCATCGCCAATGTTCTATCTTTTCGAGCGCAACATCTTTACGCGGCTAAAAATTGGTCATCTGAATGAATATATTGGGATCCAATGCTTCAGATGGTTGCGATTTTTAATTTTTTTTTTATGCGTAAAAACACTTGTGTGAGTAAGACCTTAAGGGCGGCTACACAAGGATGTATTTTCGCGTGCATATGCAGAGAATAGTACCCATTAATGATCGTTTTCCTTTTTTGCGTGCGCATTACACGCGAACAAAAAAATATAGGACCTGCTCTATTCTTGTGTACATTTGCGAACCAAAGGCCCCTTAGAAGTCTATGGGAGGTGCGCAAATGCACACTCAATGCACATGCAAATATGCATTACACTGCGCAATTCTGTGAAAAAAGTACACATCTGGACTTCATTAGGCTAAGTAGCCTTTTAAATCAGGGCGAGGATATGTTGCGCGTGTATATGAACAGGCCCTGCATGTGAAAAAAAGTACAGTACAATGCACCAATACGCAGGTAAATCAACCTCGTTCACGATGCAAATATTTGGGGCTGAGGCAAGTGTGTTTCCATATACGCTCGTCTGAAGCTGCCCTCACAGAGTAGGAAAATGGAATCCATAGCGCAAATATGAATGAAGCCTTAAATGAGTATTACACATTCTACCATGCGATATCTTCCTAGTCTGTGCTCAAAGCAGAGGTAGCTATGGACCTGGCTTCATTTGTAGCCCACTGAGTTCATTAATAAGTCATACAGGTCGGCTTGTCTAGACACCATTGCTTCACTGAAGATGCTCATTCAAGACTCAAGCTGGGGCATCATTTATGTCCTTTGTGTTGAGCAAGCCGAGAAGTGTAGTTGGGAACTTTCTGTGGGCCAATGTGAGAGGGTATAAAAGTGGTCAATATATCTTGGTAATATGCTTATCAAATAAGCTATAGTATCTGTTCACATCTGCTTTCGGGGTTTCCACTCTTCTGTTCTGTCATGCATCTTTCACACACACTGCAGTATTCCGCAATAAGCTGCAGAATATTCTGCTATCAAAATCCACACCAAAATCCGCATGTCTAAATGCAGATTTTGCCGTGGAATTGGTTAAGCTATTTGCAAATCTGTATCAAAATCCATTTAATACCTGGTTTAGGCACTATGATTCTTGCTCAAAAAACATCTTTTGAGAGATAATCGTTGTGTCCATTTACAGGGCAAGGTGATCGCTCAAACGGCAGTTTGATTGACAGTGTTGAGTGATCACTTTGTGCTCCAAACAGGGTATGCAGATGACAAGCGGGGACCCTTGTCTTCTGCATCCAGCTGTTCTCTTCTCGGAGCACTCAGCTGGTATACAGCTGAGCACTCTGAGTGGGGTATGCAGAACACAGTTGGAGTGCTGTGTTCTCCATACCCTGGCTGTGTTCATGGAGCGGTAAACTGGTATACAGCTGAGCGCTCCGAGTGGGGTATGCAGAACACAGTTGGAGCGCTGTGTTCTCCATACCCCAGCTGTGTTCACGGAGCGCTCAGCTGGTATACAGCTGAGCGCTCCGAGTGGGGTATGCAGAACACAGCTGGAGCGCTGTGTTCTTCATACCCCAGCTGTGTTCACGGAGCGCTCAGCTGGTATATAGCTGTGCGCTCTGTGCGGAGTATGCAGAACACAGCTGAAGCGCTGTGTTCTTCATACCCCGGCTGTGTTCACGGAGCAGGATACCAGCTGAAACAATAGTATCAGTGGTATCCCGCTGTAAACTCCTGATAAAGTGACTCGTTAACAAAAACTGCACGATGTCAGTGCAGTTAGACCCGATGATTATCACTCAAAAGATGGCTTTGAGCGATTTTTGAGCTCGATTTGTTGTGTCTAAACCAGCCTTTAAACATGTATATTTCAGTGCAGGACATTCCACAGCGTATTGCGGAATACCCCGATGTGTGAAAGCGCCATCATGGGGACAGACAAAATTAAATAAACATTTCTGTTTAATTTTCCATTGATTTCATTGGAGCGTTCAGAGCGCCCGCTTTGTCTCAGTCCGTGTCAGTTCCATCAGGCTTCTGTTTTTTCATCGAAACAATATTCTAGTCTGTACACTATTTTTCCACAAAAAGAAAGAAAAGGAAACTTGATGGAAAGTAGCCCTCCTTTCTTTACTTTGTTGTCAATGAAGAATGGATGCACATAGAAAGCCTTCCATTTGCATCTATTATTTGTTTCGTCTAACTGATGCGTTGTTCCTCTCCCCGGCTCAAACTACAGAAGAATTCTTTACACTAAAATATTGTTCTGTCAAAACGGATGCAAACAGATGCCAAACACACACAAAAGGAGACTAATGTGGCCATTTTTTTGGAGGGATCCATCTCACAGATGCATCAAAGACCAATTTTTTGCAGTTTGGCTTTCATTTTTATATCCATTTATGTGATTGTTTGACAGATCCGTTAAAAATCTAAATATGAACATAGATGCCAAGAGAGCCTTAAAAGAATTTTCTCATAGCAGCAAATTATCCGCCATCTTGTGAGCCTTGTGCTGGGACTGCTGGGACTCCCACTGATCCCCTGAGATTGCAGCGTATCTTGAATTGTCAGCAGTGGAGGATGCACATGGGGCCTCTACCACTTTCACTTCAGTGGGACCATGGAGAAAGCCAGGCACTTGGACTTTGCTATCTACAGCAGTGCTATTAAAGTGAATGGAGCGGAGGTGGATATGCTCGTCTTCCACTACCCACATTTTCGATTGCGTCAGGGCCAAAATCTTGAGATTGGTGAGGTTTCCAACAGTCAGACCCCTCATTGATCATTACGTTTTTCCCTACTCTGTGGATAGGGACTAACTTGTTGTGGTGCATATAACCCTTTAAGGCCTCCTTCACACAACTGTATGTGTTTTTACATTCACCCATACACTTCGTATATTTGCATGAATTACTTTTTGACACTATCAAGTCCCGATCTTGATTAGCGTATTTAAAACAGCTGTCTCTCTCCCTCACTCCCCCCCGCCCCCCCTGCTGACTGCCGCTACTCACTGCTCCCCCGCGCCGGCACCTGAACCTTTTGTCTCGAGCGGGCAGGTACTCGCTAAGGGCAATGCTCGCTTGAGCAATTGCCCTTATCGAGTATGCTCACTCATCTCTAATGGTGATGCTATAAAGGGTGATGTAGTGCCTTTGCAGGCTGTGAGTTCTTCAGAGTCACCTGCAATTGTCCTGTAGACTCTAATGGAATTGCCCTCTTTGTGATCAGATCTTGCCCCACATGAGGCGTCTACAGATGTCCCAGACATCAGCCAAGAAGGTTGGACTGTCACCATGGAATATAGTACATTGATGCACCTCACCTGGATGCCAGAATTACATGTCAGTCCAAATCCCTCAACAAGTGCTACCCTGGAAGCAATGAGCAATACCCCACGAAGACTGAAATGGCAGTAAATCACCATCCTTGCTAAACTGTTTTTCTTTTACTGTTCCTCTGAGTTCCGCTGTCACTGGATTCATTAGCCAGAAAACTAAGGAGGTGGACATTGAGGCAGGTGGTGAACTGAACTACCCTGCTGTCACCATGTTGTTTTGTTTTCGCTGCCGTGCATATTTAACATCTCGTCGCAGGTGCGTGCATGAGGTAGGGATCTGTAGGCATGTAGGCATTTCGTGGAGTGTGTAGGAGTAACTCGTTAAAGTTTTGGTTCGGGAAAAATGTAACTTGTGCATACTGCATTATAATTGTACTATATATATATATACATATATATATATATATATATATATATATATGCTACTTTTATGCTTCCACTTGATGGCTAACCTATGCAGCTATGTATGAAAGGGTGCTTTGTAAGGCAATCCTCTTGTTTGTCTTTTTTGTTTGTTTGTTTTTTTATCTACATGACGTGTTTTATGGTACAGGGGGCGTTCTGACAATATGGTACAGGGGCGTTCTGACTCCAGATGCTATAATGGTGAAGTATTATTTTAAATTATTCATGCCAGCATGAGAACGCACCAGGCATGAATGCACTGAATTCCCCATCTGATTAGAGCAAAGTCTGATATAAATAGCCAAGTTTTTCCTATCAACTGGCTGTTAGGGCTTGGGTGTCTGCTGAGATGAGCCTTGTGTGTAGAGGTCTGGGCTTTGAGAAGAGTTGATTAACAAGGGAGCTTAGGAGTGCTGAGGGAACCTCATCTGGAAGGCTGATTACCATCAGTGTGCAGTGAGAGAAATGCCACCTCTGCCTTGCAGATATTGAGGAGTTTCTGCTGAGAAGACTGGTAGCTGTAGAGTCTGAAAGAGAAAAAGTTGCCACTAACAATCTCCTGAGAGACTGTTAAGTAACGTTCAGCACTGAGCCTCTCTTTTAAGAAAATCTATGCTGTTGTAGGCCAGCTGTCACCTGTATATGGCCGTATTAGTGTTGTCTGGTTACTTTTCTAAATTTAAATATATGGGGCAGATGTGGTAAAATAACAAATCAACCACCCATCCTTGGCCCCGGCAATCTTGTGCTGCAGCCCCATTGTTCTCCCAGTCTCTATTGACAGTAGAAGTCAGATGACCACTGCCTGTCAATCAGAGGCTGCAGCATCACCATTCAGAACTCCTAGCATCATGGCACCCTGGATGTGAGCACTGATGCCAAGAGAAGAGGTGTTGATGCTGCAGCCTCTCATTGGCCAGAAGTGGTCATCTGACTTTTGTTGTCAACAGAGACCAGACAACCCCCGTAGTAAAATTGTTCTGCATTACCCGATCTAACATTTCCGCCCCATCTTTTGCAACTAGTCCTTTACACATGCTTCTGTTAGTAAAATTAATAGGGCTCCATTTTCCTTCACAGACTTATAGAATGCTCCTTCCATTTTGTATGATATAGTCTGTGTCAATGTTTTGTACTTTTCATTTAACAAGATTTGCTCAAATGTATTGAAGAATGAAAAGGGACCGCGATGATTAGAACATTCCAAGGTCCTCGATTGAATGTCTCGGTTCATTGCACCCTGTTCTCCTTTTTCTCTCTAGACGGTTTGACTAGCATTTTAGATGGCAAATTCCTTATCTTGCATTTTTATATTGTTTGTTTCATTGACCAATGGTAGTAAATGAATTATACTAGAATTGAATTATTGTAATCGAAGCATGTGCCTCTATAAAAACTGCTGCCTGTCAATCAATAAACAGATAACTTTGGATCACATCAAGTCGTGTGTGCTTTGACAAGTTATTTCTGGGCCTGTATATACTTCTAACCAATTTGGCCTGAAGCATATCGTATAGCAAATAGAACTATTTACACTAACATTTGGCGCCCAACGTGGGGCATTGGATTGACTTCACATCCCAAAAAAGAATTCAGTAACTTTCACCCCCCCGAAGAAAACATAGGCAGAGCGCGCGCTACAAAAAAATAAGATTTCTTACACAGTGTCTGTTTTTCCCTGAGGCTGTGATTGACCTTCTGCACAGGAGGATGAAGGACACACCTGTCATGCTTTGATCCATGCAAAGAACCAGACAGATTGATATGCTTTGGGGTAATTTTGGAATCTGTATGTGAATGTTGTCCGGACATTCATATATTATGAACATGCATGATTTTATTGCCCTGAGATGAGATTGTAAATGAATGCTACAGTAGCACATTGAGTGAATCTGAAGGGAAAAGGCTTAATAAGTACTGAAGTTGTGCTAAATGCTATGTATTACACTGGAGTCTTTAAAATGTGTGGGTCTTGGTGACATTTCACTACCCCCCACCCCCCTTCTTCAACTTCTGACTGACATTCCTAAGAAGACAGTGGACATTTAATGCATAGTTACCATGTTGTAAATTTACAGAGAATTGTTATGATTTAAAACTGTAGATGATGGCAATTGAATTTGGCAAATTTGACAAATATAAATGTATTTGAAATATTGTATCTGACCAAGGAAATGTTGTCTTTAGACCCTCTTGTTGTTGTGGTTGACAGAAAATATCTTTACTTGATATATGATATGATATTTGGCATGATTTTACAGATAAATTGGGGTATAATATATCATATATCAATGATGCTATGAAGTGGGCACATTTAGGCTGGCTGTACATGGGTATATTTGCATTGCGGAATCCGGAGCAGGCATCCGCCTCCAGATTCTGCCGCAAATACTGCACATAAGATGCTATTGAAAAAAGCTTTTTCCTCACCACAAGTGGAAATCTATTGCGATTTTCTGCCCTGGAAGGAAAATTCGCAACATTTTCCTTTTTTCGCGGATTCCGCATGGACAAATTCGATTGAAGCCAATGAAAGCCATCCGATCCATGGCCCTCCCGCAATGATATTATGGAAAGGTCACAGATTCTGCCTGATCGCTAGGCGATGATGTGGGAACAGCAGTGGTTTAGAAAACATTTGTACTGCGCAAGTCCAATGGCTCACCGTGTAGACTATCAGCAGGACAGAGAAGATACAGCAAAGGCAGATACGTGTGGATGCCGACTGGGCACAGGATCGGATTCCTCTGTGGGCTCCTACATGCGGAATCCGACCCGGTCGTATGCAGCCAGCCTTCGTGTACATGCCTCTGAATTTCATCTGATTACCTAAATATTTTCTATGAGTAGTAGTGTATATGAATGACATCTTCCTAAACCACATTGTAGTAGCAGTATTGATTTACAATGGTCTATACATATATTGTTGGAATAACAGTAGCTCCTTGGTTAGTCCATTCAAGTCTGCTTCTTTTAAGTGGTCCACCTTGGCAGCAGATGTCTCCTGATTAAAGAGTGGGCTGATCTAGAATAGGCATTGACAGCTTGGATTCACATGTGGTCATGTCAGAACCTCTGCTTGAAACTCGGGTAGTATTTTAGAATCCTCTTTTATGTTTTACAAAACAACAAGAAAAGAAAGTTGCTCGGATTGGAAGAATAGTTTTTTCTCTTGCATTGTCTAAAAGCTCAGTGGGATCCCCATCAACAAGGTGAAAAAATACGCTTGTAATACTGTTTGCATTCACTCATCTCTGCCATATGCACAATCAGTAAAAGATTGGGGAATTTCCAAAAACATAATGAGCTATCTCCATGATGCCTCGTACAAATATGTGGCAGTTTTCCAGCTTGTCGACTTATTGCTGCAGGTTTGATGCTTTCTTTTCAATGTTTTTTTTTTGTTCACCTCTCTTTGATTTTGTTCTTGTCTGATGTTGAATTGTATTTTGTATTTTCTGCTCCTATTTTCATTCTCCATGTGTGAGCCAAACAAAAATGACTAATGGGTTAGATTATTGCTGGTAGACTTCAATAATGCATTGCATTTATATACAGTAGATATAGGAGCCCTTAGCAGCCTTAAGGGCACATTTACACTTGCACATGAAAACATGGATCAAATTCAGATGCACACTATGCATAGCCTTTTGTAACAATTTGTTATGTTTTTGTTTTGGTAATATATTCATTTTTGGTCTGTATTATGTCTCCGGTTGTCCATTTTCAGTAGTATTTGTCCATTTTTCATTAAAGGATTAAAAAAATTTTCGCAATTTTTTGCAATATTTCTGACATACAGATGTAATGTTGATGAGATACAGATGACAGTACCAATACAGATCTGGGTACATGGCTATAATTGGCACTAGGCGTTGGTAGCCAGTACCTAAGTTGATGCCTTGCTGGAGAGCGTCGCTAGCAAGAAGAATTTTATTTTCCAAACTCGCAGCCTTCAGTGGAGCAGTGAAGGGATTTGGAAGCAAGACACACAGAGATGGCAGCAAGCACAGTATGATAGAGCAGCAGTCAACAGGAACTGCTGTCCATTGCTTCGCCAATCAGATGGCTGCACACTTTTAAATAAGAGACATCGCTGCGGATGGAAATATAAGCGCCATGGTACTGAAGCCACTGTCTGCGAGTGAAAGAATCTGAGTGTAAGTAGAAAAGATGGTGTCCTCATGGTGGAAGCAGGTAGAGCATGGAGGGTGCGCCAGAAAATCCTGAAAGAGGAAGTAAGGGAGGAACGGAGGACCTTTGCTTTTGCAGAGAAAAGCAAAAAAAAAGGGGGGGGGGTGGAGCAATTTCTAGCAGGTAAACAGGTTAATTTGGTGGGAAAAAACGTATTTATGTATTCGTTGATGCATGTACACATCAGTACACATTATTTAAACGCATCTACCTGCACGCTTTTTTTCTCTTTCTAAGGCGGTTCAAGACTACCTCTTAACAGGTGTAGCCAACGCACAGGGGAGATGAGTGTGAGGTATATTTAGCTGTGAAAAAATGGGTGTGGATGTGACCTTTTTGTGGTAAAGAGGCTCAAAACATCAAGATGGTAAGCTCAACCTCTCTGTTTCATTTAACCAGCATGAGTAGACGTGTTTCGGGGCTTTGGAGCCCCTTTCTCAGTATTTGCTGGCAACACATTATACTAGAACATATAACATGGGGGATTTAGTAATATGCATGTACATTTTATAGAAATACAAGTAAGAAAAAGGGATTAGATGAGGTATGAAAGAAGAAAACAGAAAATAGAAAAAATGGAAATGAAATCGGTGTAGAAGTACATAAATGACATAAGTTGCATTAATGTCATTATCTGATAAAGTGGTGGGGTACTCTTTGTTGAAAACAAAATCAGCATGCTATCGAGAGTGGGGTTATATAAAAGCAGATATATTTTAGTTGGCTAAAATAACAAAAAAAACATTTTACTCACTGAATTATTAAGAGGTGACAAAGAGTAAGCTATAAAACATAAACATAAAAGCAACTAAAACCAGCATTAAGATCATATGAAAAAAAATAATGACTGTATAATCCATATATAAATAAAATATGCGCTTGTGCCTATTTATCACACAAAGGTCTCGTCTACACTAGAGATGAGCGAACGCGTTCGTCCGAGCTTGATATTCGTGCGAATATTAGGGTGTTCGGGATGTTCGTTATTCGTAACGAACACCATGCGGTGTTCTGGTAAATTAAACTTTCTTCCCTGAGACGTTAGCGCTTTTTTTTGGCCAATATAAAGACAGGGAAGGCATTACAACTTCCCCCTGCAACGTTTAAGCCCTATACCACCCCCCTGCTGTGAGTGGCTGGGGAGATAAGGTGTCACCCGAGTATTGAAATCTGCCCCTCCCGCTGCTCGCTATGGATGCATTCTATATGCGCTCAATGGGGCCAGCGGCAGCAGCGCTGACCCCATTGAGAACATATAGAAGACAAATCCTTCTTCTCTGGCACAGCTGTAACAGCTGTAGCAGAGAAGAACGATGTTTTGCCCATTGAATTCAATGGAGCGGCAATACAGCATGTTCCACTGAATGCAATGGGCTGCCGGCGATCGCAGGATGAATGGTCGGAAAGGGGTTAAATATATAACCCCTTTCCTGCAATTCATCCAGAAATGTGTTACACTAAAAATATATACCGGCGTATAAGGCGACAGGGCGTATAAGACGACCCCCCAACTGTCACCTTATACGCCGGTAATACAGTGGAGCAAAGAATAAAAATCATTACTTACGTTTTTAGATGATCTGCGGCGTATAAGGTGACAGTTGGGGGGTCGTCTTATACGCCCGGTCGCCTTATACGCTGGTATATATTTTTAGTGTAACACATTTCTGGATGAATTGCAGGAAAGGGGTTATATATTTAACCCCTTTCCGACCATTCATCCTGCGATCGCCGGCAGCCCATTGCATTCAGTGGAACATGCTGTATTGCCGCTCCATTGAATTCAATGGGCAAACATCGTTCTTCTCTGCTACAGCTGTTACAGCTGTGGCAGAGGAGAACGATCTTTATGCTGACAGTGGGGGGGGGGGCACTCTTGCCGCTATTGTGGCTTAATAGTGGGACCTGTGAACTTGAGATGCAGCCCACCATGTAGCCCCTCGCCTGCCCTATCCGTCACTGTGTCATTCCCATCACTTTCCTGAATTGCCCAGATTTTCACACATGAAAACCTTAGCGAGCATCGGCGAAATACAAAAATGTTCTGGTCGCCCATTGACTTCAATGGGGTTCGTTGTTCGAAACGAACCCTCGAGCATCACGGGAAGTTCGTTCCGAATAACGAACACCCGAACATTTTGGTGTTCGCTCATCTCTAGTCTACACCCATTTTCTATTGCTTAATATATCCTAACACTCATCTCTCCTTTGGGCTGAGGCAATCATTGGGTTGGCTGTACCTGTTCAAAGGTACCCTAAACCACATTGAGAAGAGAAAAGACACGTGCGTGTAGATGCGTGTACATATGTATATACGCGTGCATACACCAATTTTCTTTCCATTGCCAAATATACCCCACTGTGCTTTGGCCAGGCATACAACTTGGGGTTAAATGGTAGCATGGAAAACACACCCTCTGGGGACTGTATTCCTCTGTATTCCTAGCGGGGGTGGGGGTGGGGGGCAGCATAGCAGGCATTCTGTTCAAGGGTAAGAAGACAGTAATGCATGCACTTTGGGAAGGGGGTGCTGCACAGGCTATATGACGGGCACACTCTTGGGTGTCTCTAAGTAGTCACCTTTGCTTAGTGGGAGTACTTGTAGGAATGAGCAGGTGAATGTCTGGATGGTTTCTGCAGTGGCCAGACCAAGATGGACACAAGTTTATGCAGCACACACTAAATGTGTTACTGAACATGTATATTTACAGTCTTCTACTCAACAGAAGGGCATAATACGTAAACATTGCAGAACAGGAGACACAGCCTTGAAACACCGTAATGCGAGGGCCTAGCGTCCACCAACTAACACCCTCTTACACATGGGTTTGAACTCTGTGGCTGGTCCCTCACTTCTTTCACCTGTGTAGTAGTCGCTGCAAAGACTTTTGTGTTTGGGCCCTTCTGGTACACATTGGGCCTCTCATAGGCTAAGCCTATTTCTGCTAGCCGTCTCTATATTTTACCTGCTATGGTGGCTGCCACAGCAGGCCTTTCTGCTAGCCCTGGATCTACTGGGCCTCTTCTTCAGGGTCCCTGTTGCACCCTCAGCAGAAGGATGTAGCCACACATGCCAACCACTTCCTTTATGTAGCTTATACCACTGTCATCCTGTGGTGGCGGCTTCCACCACTTCAACTAACTATAGCTAGGTCACCACTGCCCTAATGATGCCCATCTGGTGCTATTTAACAATGTTCCTGCCTACTTGATGCTGTTGCATCCACAGTGAAGGCAGGAAGAAGGTCTCATACCATGGGAGGTCTCATTCTGGACAATGACACGCTAATTGCATCCCTGCTAGCCATGCTGGGGGTAGAGATATTTTCTGGCCATGTCAGGGTGACCATGCATTTTAACTGCTTCAGTCGCTATGTGCACTTATAGGAACGTTTGTTGCTGCTCATCTTCAATGGAGAAAAGGTCCTCCACCACCTTACACACTAAAGGGAGCACCATTGCTGAATATGAAGCACAATCACTATGGGGGGAACTAAGGGGGTCAGTTACTTTATATAGGGAGAACAATTATTATGTGAGAGCAAATAGGGAGCATCATTAGTGTGGAGTGGTGCACACAGAGGGCACCATTACTTTATGGGGGCACTATTACTGTGTGAGACATGTTTTATTCTTTTCATTTCACAAAAATACAATCATATAATGGTATATGGAACAAAAAGCAAAGCACTTCCAACAAATAAATTAAACGTGAAGGTGCAAATAAGCCATAGATGTGACAAATACGATTACAGAAACATGTGCCTCAGCACTCATTCACACTTAATATCTAGACGCTCAACTGTTGCTTATACTAACCATATAAAAATGCAATGGCACATCCAGGCAAACCATTGGATGTGTTCCCAACTATTAAGACACTTCTCTTTGTGCAAAAAACTTTGAAAAACATAGGAAAGCAGTGGTTGCCTTCACTTTTGTTGTGCATTCCATTTATACATCTGTCACAGGTGCTTCAGTGACAGTATCTAGCCAGGTATCCAGCTGTCCCATTGATTTTGGAGGCTTTTTACCCAAAGAGAGGCGTCTTTAGAGTTAGTAGCCCATCCAACTAGGTTCACCTGGACATGAAGGATGAGCCTGCATGTTTTGATCAAATTACGCGAACCGTACAGAACTATACATATAATCGTATATGTCAGCAAACTCTTTGCTCTGCACTCACTACCACTTTGACAGACTAGAGTAAAATTTAAATGAGAATAAAGTTTACATTTTATTAATTCCTGTCAAAAATAGTGTGTGTGTGTTGTGTACCAATGCAGTATATGTACAGTGATAATAACAGAAACATATGCAGATCCCAGAGAAAGCCCTTGGGGCTCAGTCACATTTTAATAATAGGATGAGGACAGATTCTTTCTCCATGAAAGTTTTACACAATGTCTGTGACACCACATGACAATGCCCACTGGCATAACTATAGGGGATTCAGGGGATGCAGTTGCACCTGGGCCCAGGAGCCTTAAGTCTTATTTACACACACAGATATCTTTTGAAAGATTGAAAGATCAGTGATCGTTTTGCATAAAGTACTAATAGACACTGTGAGCTGCTACAGAATTCAGCAGGAGGTCTGAGCTTTGTAATTTGCTCCATTGTTTAGCCATGGGCTCCCCATGTAGAATTCAGCACCATGGACAGCAGACACAGCGTGCGGTCCTGCTTATCAGCTGTTCTGCAGGTAGGGTTGAGAACTGCTGTAACAATGTTATCAGCTGTAATCAGCTCTCCACAAGCAGAACGGAGCAAGGTCCTGCTTATCAGTTGTTCTGCCGAACAATTGTTTTCAAGCAGAACTGAAAACCATTGTTCAGCTTAACAGTGAAAGATGGGCTCATTTAGATACGATTATCACTCAAAAGACTGCTTTTGAGCAAATTTTGAGCGATAATCGTTGTCTAAATGGGACTTTAGGGGGGCCATAAAGCCTCTCCTCTCCATATAGGGAGCGCAGTATTATGAATAAAGCATTATAGTTGGGGGCCCTGTTACAAGTTTTGTATTGGGGCCCAAAAGCTTCAAGTTACACTTCTGACTAGAGATGAGCGAGCACCAAAATGCTCGGGTGCTCGTTACTCGAGACGAACTTTTCACGATGCTCGAGGGTTCGTTTCGAGTAACGAACCCCATTGAAGTCAATGGGCGACCCGAGCATTTTTGTATATCGCTGATGCTCGCTAAGGTTTCCATTTGTGAAAATCGGGGCAATTCAAGAAAGTGATGGGAACGACACAGAAACGGATAGGACAGCGAGGGGCTACATGTTGGGCTGCATCTCAAGTTCACAGGTCCCACTATTAAGCCACAATAGTGGCAAGAGTGGGCCCCCCCTCCCAACAATTTTTACTTCTGAAAAGCCCTCATTAGCAATGCATACCTTAGCTAAGCACCACACTACCTCCAACAAAGCACAATCACTGCCTGCATGACACTCGGCTGCCACTTCTCCTGGGTTACATGCTGCCCAACCCCCCCCCCCCCCCCCCCCCCCCGCACGACCCAGTGTCCACAGCGCACACCAAATTGTCCCTGCGCAGCCTTCAGCTTCCCTCATGCCACGCCACACTCATGTCTATTTATAAGTGCGTCTGCCATGAGGAGGAACCGCAGGCACACACTGCAGAGGGTTGGCACGGCTAGGCAGCGACCCTCTTTAAAAGGGGCGGGGCGATAGCCCACAATGCTGTACAGAAGCAATGAGAAATCCAATCCTGTGCCAC
Source organism: Eleutherodactylus coqui (assembly GCF_035609145.1). Lineage (NCBI taxonomy): Eukaryota > Metazoa > Chordata > Amphibia > Anura > Eleutherodactylidae > Eleutherodactylus > Eleutherodactylus coqui. The sequence continues at coordinate 96,287,510 of NC_089844.1, forward strand.
CTCCATCTGGAGCTGCACACGTGGGCATAGCAATGGGGAACCTATGTGCCACACACTATTCATTCTGTCAAGGTGTCTGCATGCCCCAGTCAGACCGCGGTTGTTTATAAATAGTCACAGGCAGGTACAACTCCGCAATGGGAATTCCGTGTGCACCCACAGCATGAGTGGCTCCCTGGAACCCACCGGCTGTACATTAATGTATCCCATTGCAGTGCCCAACACAGCTGATGTAATGTCGTGCTTAATGCAGGTGGGCTTCGGCCCACACTGCATGCCCCAGTCAGACTGGGATTCTTTAGAAGTGGACACATGCAGTTACAACTCCCTGTGGACCCACGGCATGGGTGGCTCCCTGGAACCCACCGGCGGTACATAAATATATCCCATTGCATTGCCCATCACAGCTGATGTAATGTCGCGCTTAATGCAGGTGGGCTTCGGCCCACACTGCATGCCCCAGTCAGACTGGGGTTCTTTAGAAGTGGACACATGCAGTTACAACTCCCTGTGGACCGACAGCATGGGTGGGTGCCAGGAAGCCACCGGCGGTACATAAATATATCCCATTGCATTGCCCATCACAGCTGATGTAATGTCGTGCTTAATGCAGGTGGGCTTCGGCCCACACTGCATGCCCCAGTCAGACTGGGATTCTTTAGAAGTGGACACATGCAGTTACAACTCCCTGTGGACCCACGGCATGGGTGGCTCCCTGGAACCCACCGGCGGTACATAAATATATCCCATTGCAGTGCCCAACACAGCTGATGTAATGTCGTGCTTAATGCAGGTGGGCTTCGGCCCACACTGCATGCCCCAGTCAGACTGGGGTTCTTTAGAAGTGGACACATGCAGTTACAACTCCCTGTGGACCCACAGCATGGGTGGGTGCCAGGAAGCCACCGGCGGTACATAAATATATCCCATTGCATTGCCCATCACAGCTGATGTAATGTCGTGCTTAATGCAGGTGGGCTTCGGCCCACACTGCATGCCCCAGTCAGACTGGGGTTCTTTAGAAGTGGACACATGCAGTTACAACTCCCTGTGGACCGACAGCATGGGTGGGTGCCAGGAAGCCACCGACGGTACATAAATATATCCCATTGCATTGCCCATCACAGCTGATGTAATGTCGTGCTTAATGCAGGTGGGCTTCGGCCCACACTGCATGCCCCAGTCAGACTGGGGTTCTTTAGAAGTGGACACATGCAGTTACAACTCCCTGTGGACCCACAGCATGGGTGGCTCCCTGGAACCCACCGGCGGTACATAAATATATCCCATTGCAATGCCCAACACAGCTGATGTAACGTCAGCAGTAATGCAGGTGGGCTAAAAATTAATTTGATTACACTGTAGGCGAGGGCCCCCAAAAATTGGTGTACCAACAGTACTAATGTACCTCAGAAAAATTGCCCATGCCCAACCAAGAGGGCAGGTGAAATCCATTAATTGCTTTGGTTAATGTGGCTTAATTGGTAACTAGGCCTGGAGGCAGCCCAGTTAAAATAAAAATCGGTTCAGGTGAAAGTTTCAATGCTTTAAAGAGCATTGAAACGTATCAAAATTGTTTAAAAAAATTATATGACTGAGCCTTGTGGGCCTAAGAAAAATTGCCCATTCGGCGTGATTATGTCAGGTTTCAGGAGGAGAAGCAGGAGGAGGAGGAGGAATATTATACACAGATTGATGAAGCAAAAAGGTCCCCGTTTTTGATGGTGATAGAGAACGATGCTTCCATCTGCGGGTGCAGCCTACGTATTGCTTAGGTATCGCTGCTGTCCGCTGGTGAAGAAGAGAAGTCTGGGGAAATCCAGGCTTTGTTCATCTTGATGAGTGTAAGCCTGTCGGCACTGTCGGTTGACAGGTGGGTACGCTTATCCGTGATGATTCCCCCAGCCACACTAAACACACTCTCTGACAAGACGCTAGCCGCAGGACAAGCAAGCACCTCCAGGACATACAGCGCGAGTTCAGGCCACGTGTCCAGCTTCGACACCCAGTAGTTGTAGGGGGCAGAGGCGTCACGGAGGACGGTCGTGCGATCGGCTACGTACTCCCTCACCATCCTTTTACAGTGCTCCCGCCAACTCAGCCTTGACTGGGGAGCGGTGACACAGTCTTGCTGGGGAGCCATAAAGCTGGCAAAGGCCTTGGAGAATGTTCCCCTGCCTGCGCTGTACATACTGCCTGATCTCTGCGCCTCCCCTGCTACCTGGCCCTCGGAACTGCGCCTTCGGCCACTAGCGCTGTCGGATGGGAAGTTTACCATCAGTTTGTCCACCAGCGCCCTGTGGTATAGCATCATTCTGGAACCCTTTTCCTCTTCGGGAATGAGAGTGGAAAGGTTCTCCTTATACCGTGGGTCGAGCAGTGTGTACACCCAGTAATCCGTAGTGGCCAGAATGCGTGTAACGCGAGGGTCACGAGAAAGTCATCCTAACATGAAGTCAGCCATGTGTGCCAGGGTACCTGTACGCAACACATGGCTGTCCTCACTAGGAAGATCACTTTCAGGATCCTCCTCTTCCTCCCCCTCCTCCTCCTCTGGCCATACATGCTGAAAGCATGACAGGCAAGCAGCATGGGTACCCTCAACAGTGGGCCAAGCTGTCTCTTCCCCCTCCTCCTCATGCTCCTCCTCCTCCTCCCCCTCCCCAACGCGCTGAGATATAGACATGAGGGTGCTCTGACTATCCAGCGACATACTGCCTTCCCCCGCCTCCGTTTCCGAGTGCAAAGCGTCTGCCTTTATGCTTTGCAGGGAACTTCTCAAGAGGCATAGCAGAGGAATGGTGACACTAATGATTGCAGCATCCCCGCTCAGCATCTGGGTAGACTCCTCAAAGTTTCCAAGGACCTGGCAGATGGCTGCCAACCAGGCCCACTCTTCTGTAAATAATTGAGGAGGCTGACTCCCACTACGCCGCCCATGTTGGAGTTGGTATTCCGCAATAGCTCTACGCTGCTCATAGAGTCTGGCCAACATGTGGAGCGTTCCACCGTGTGGGCACGTCGCACAGCAGTCGGTGCACTGGCAGATTAAACCGATGTTGCAGGGTCCGCAGGGTGGCAGCGTCCGTCTTGGACTTGCGGAAATGTGCGCTGACCCGGCGCACCTTTCCGAGCAGGTATGACAAGTGTGGGTAGCTTTTCAGAAAGCGCTGAACCACCAAATTAAAGACATGGGCCAGGCATGGCACATGCGTGAGGCTGCCGAGCTGCAGAGCCGCCACCAGGTTACGGCCATTGTCACACACGACCATGGCCGGTTGGAGGCTGAGCGGCGCAAGCCAGCAGTCGGTCTGCTCTGTCAGACCCTGCAGCAGTTCGTGGGCCGTCTGCCTCTTCTCTCCTAAGCTGAGTAGTTTCAGCACGGCCTGCTGACGCTTGCCCACCGCTGTGCTGCCATGCCGCGCGACACCGACTGCTGGCGACGTGCTGCTGCTGACACATCTTGATTGCGAGGCAGAGGTTGCGTAGGAGGAGGAGGGTGGTTTAGTGGAGGAAGCATACACCGCCGCAGATACCACCACCGAGCTGGGGCACGCAATTCGGGGGGTGGGTAGGACGTGAGCGGTCCCAGGCTCTGACTCTGTCCCAGCCTCCACTAAATTCACCCAATGTGCCGTCAGGGAGATATAGTGGCCCCGCCCGCCTGCGCTTGTCCACGTGTCTGTTGTTAAGTGGACCTTGGCAGTAATTGCGCTGGTGAGGGCGCGTACAATGTTGCGGGAGACGTGGTCGTGCAGGGCTGGGACGGAGAAAAGTAGTGGCGACTGGCAACCGAGTAGTGCTGGGCCGCCACCGCCATCATGCTTTTGAAAGCCTCCGTTTCCACAAGCCTATACGGCAGCATCTCCAGGCTGATCAATTTGGCAATGTGCACGTTTAACGCTTGAGCATGCGGGTGCGTGGCGGCGTACTTGCGCTCGCGCTCAAACAGTGGCGCTAGCGACGACTGGACGCTGCGCTGAGAGACATTGCTGGATGGGGCCGAGGACAGCGGAGGTGAGGGTGTGGGTGCAGGCCGGTAGGCACTTGTGCCTGTGTCCTCAGAGGGGGGTTGGATCTCAGTGGCAGGTTGGGGCACAGGGGGAGAGGCAGTGGTGCAAACCGGAGGCAGTGAACAGCCTTCGTCCCACCTTGTGGGGTGCTTGGCCATCATATGCCTGCGCATGCTGGTGGTGGTGGCTCTCCAGCTGATCTTGGCGCGACAAAGGTTGCACACCACTGTTCGTCGGTCGTCAGGCGTCTCTGTGAAAAACTGCCACACCGTTGAGCACCTTGACCTCTGCAGGGTGGCATGGCGCGAGGGGGCGCTTTGGGAAACAGTTGGTAGATTATTCGGTCTAGCCCTGCCTCTACCCCTGGCCACCGCACTGGCTCAGCCTGTGCCCACACCCTGACTTGGGCCTCCGCGTCCTCGCCCGCGTCCACGTCCTCTAGGCCTACCCCTACCCCTCAGCATGGTGTATTACCAGTAGTGCAGAAACAGAATGCTGTAATTAAATGTGCCGCTTATTGGCCTGTGGTTGGAGGCTGACTTCGCTTACGGAACGCCAGGAAATAATTTGGAGGACTACTACACCCAGCAGAGACCCAGAACACTGAGGACAGTCACAGCCAGCCCAAATAGATTTTTTTCCCCAATTGTTTTTGCAAAGGCCCACTGCCTATATTCAATCAATATATCTCTTCTCTCTCTGCGTCACCACTTCTGGCCCTGGAGTATGTCAAATAACTGCAGAGCGTTGCACTGTGGACTGCAATACAGCGGTGATTTAACAGCCCAGACAGAGCCAGGAAATAATTTTGTGCAAGCCTGCTGTAACACTTAGCTGGCTGCGTATGAATGAGGAGGACTACTACACCCAGCACAGACCCAGTACACTGAGGACAGTCACAGCCAGCCTAAATAGATTTTTTTCCCCAATTGTTTTTGCAAAGACCCACTGCCTATATTCAATCAATATGTCTTCTGTCCCTGCCTCACAATATATGTGTTCTGTCCCTGCCTCACAATATATGTCTTCTGTCCCTGCCTCACCACTACTGGCCCTGCACTATATCTAATTACTGCAGGGCGCAATGCTCTGCACGGCCGATATACAAAAAAAAAAAAAGTGCAACACTGCAAAAAGCAGCCTCCACAGTACTGCACACGGTTAGATGTGGCCCTAAGAAGGACCGTTGCGGTTCTTGAAGCCTAAAATACTCCTAACGCTCTCCCTATAGCAGCTCCACCAAGACAGCACTTTCCCTAAAGTATGTCAGAATAAATCTGTGGCGAGCCGCGGGAGGGGCCGATTTATATACTCGGGTGACACCTGATCTCGCCAGCCACTCACTGCAGGGGGGTGGTATAGGGCTTGAACGTCGCAGGGGGAAGTTGTAATGCCTTCCCTGTCTTTCTATTGGCTAGAAAAGCGCGCTAACGTCTTAGAGATTAAAGTGAAAGTAACCCGAACATCGCGTGGTACTCGTCTCGAGTAACGAGCATCTCGAACACGCTAATACTCGAACGAGTATCAAGCTCGGACGAGTACGTTCGCTCATCTCTACTTCTGACAATTCCTACAGTTTTTGAACCAGAGCTTTTATTGAAAATGGTTAATTATTATTACTCTGGTTGTGATGTACAAAACTCCCTGTAATCTTACTGAATCGACCAATACTAACAAGCTCTATTCTTGCCTGAATTATTAAAATATTTGTCCCCAAAGGGATGGTCTTAAGTGCCCTCTCTCTCTCTATCAGATCCTTTTCCCCAAACATGTTTTCCTATTCTGAATTCATTAAGTGATAATTATGATTTCCGTATCAGTACAAGCATGTCTTGTATACAGCCCAGCAGCATCACTAGTGGTATATTGATGATATTCACTTAAACTATGGTGGTAATATTTGTATTTGTGTCTTTTTTTTTTATCCTGTCGTGGTACTGTGATATTATTCAGTCACTGTATGGTGGTAATATTTAGTTACTGCGTGTATTATTATTTGGGAATAAGGCTAATCTATACATATAGAGTCCAGGTTCTAGTACAGCATAGTGCGTCCTAGATTTCCCAGTAAGTCTTGGGCAATGCCAACTATAAATGTCACTACGAGCAGCATTTATATTTATTATCAATCTTGCAACTGATATCAATTATTTTGACAGCATCACAATTGCTGATCAGTGTTTAACAGTAGGGATGTGACAGCCATCTTGGAAAATAGTGATGCAGATAAACATTAGAAATGGAGGGAAGGATAAGAAAGTAATCGCTGCTTGATTTATACCCATAACCAGCTGTATAAACATAGCACAAATGCCTTTCATGTCTGGAATTTTTGAAAATTCACTTTTCACCTGGAATACTTTTTTAAGATTGCTCAGAAACAAGAGACTCAAGACAATAATTTGTGAGTGTAAAAATGTGTCTTTACCCCTTTCCAATCCAATTTGTATCCTGGTTTTCCTAGGGGGCTTACTCTTTTTCTGCCGTTATACAACGGCGCTATATGCTGGCTAAAGCCAGTACTGCATGAGGTGACACGTTGGATAGGCTCCGACAGCAGAGAGGCTGGCAATGTACAGTAAGAGAACCTCGATGGACGTCTTCCAACATCGGAGCTGTACAGCCTTAAATCATAATGTCTTTAGACGTCACAGTGGATTGGAAAGGGTTAATAGGGGATTATTCAGGTTTAGTGCACAAGGTAGTGCAAACTGTATATACTGCCCTGTCAGGTTCATGAAATCTTATTGAATTGGCTCAGTTAGACTAGATGCACCCAGATTTTATTACTGCCAACCCCGTTGAATCAAAGGATGAATTTACACAAATATGTTTTTACAAAAAATGGCACGGTTTTGGTGCCATTACAAAAAACATGGTAAAATCCTGAGACAAAAAACGCAAATGGATTATGTAAATATAGGCTGCATTCACATTTTGTATGGTTTCTGTGCTGATGCTCCTTGCATCTGCTGGTTTTGGATCTCAGTGTCAGCCATTCAAGATGGCTCGCGCAATCTTCAGCCTACCTAATCCCCACAGTACATTGCTTAGGTCGCTCAGTGCTGATCTGCTCTCTGATTGGTCAGCACTGCTCATGTAATCAGTGCTGACCAATCAGAGAGTAGTGAACATTGTGCAATAGACAGTGTGAGAGTGTAGTATCAGAATGGCCTGCAGAGGGTGTTGGTAAGGCATTCTGGATGCTGTGGGTATGGCAGGAAGCAATACAAAAGAGCCAGTTTCTGCCAGACTCAGGTGGGGAAGTGATAGCTCAGTGGAGCTGAAAGGCTGCTAACCTAAGGTCCAGTTTGGACTAGTGAGGTCCCGTGTGGACCAGTTTGGGACCTGTCATATGGTCTGAAAGAGGAGGGTGCCCTCTAGACCCCCGAGGTGGGGGTTAGTGACAGGGACCCTGTGAGTTGTGTACCCAAGATGTTACATCTGAACTGTGTGGTATGCTGTGCACATATGTTGCTCTGTTATGAAATAAATACTGGCAGGCGCCAGATTTAACCCTTTCCAATCCACTGTTTGACGTCTGAAGGCATTCTGATTGAAGGCTGTACAGCTCCGAAGTCGGAAGACGTCCAGCAGGGTATTCTTACTGTATATTACTGGCCGCTCTGTTGTTGTGGGCCTCTCCAGCATGTCACATACTGCATTACTGGCTCTAGCCAGCAGATGGCACCATTGTATAATGGCGGAAAGAGAACGTCCTCTGGGAAACTTTGCAAAGGGTTAAACAAAAGTGAAGTCTCCTGGAGCCTTTTACACACGTGTGGTGCCCCTTCCAGTCTGAGAGGTCAGCGATCCGCAAGCGAGAAATCCCAGGCAAGTAACCTCCTTGCCACAATAATCAGAAAACTGCAGCTGCTATCTTGGATGGCTGGAAACAAGATCCTGAATCCGTGGATTGAAGGGACATTGGCAGAGAAGAACAGCAGATAGTATACCCTTCTCCGACAGAACAGACAATTGTCTCAAAACTGGAGGGTCATTTTAAGTTTATGGGACATACTTTTTATATAAGTGATATACTGTAAGTTTTTAAGTTTGCAGCACTTACATTTAGCAATGGCAATGATGGCTCTCCCCATTTACGCTTAATATCAATTCCTCCCTGATGCAGGTGTAAGCTTTTCACAGCTGCTCCACACTAGACTCTACACTTTTTCAGTTTCTCTGTGTGCATCACATTAACAGAAGTACTTTTGTCACTCAGTCAGGCCTTAACTCCCTACTATCCAATGCTTTACAGGTTGGCTCTTACCTCCACCCACTGCCAAACACTATTAACACGCAGGGAGGCTCTGTCTTCACCTGCAGCCATGGCTATGTAGGGAGACCCTGTCAATACCAACTACAGCTTCCACTTCATTGCTGCCTCTTGTCCCCGAATCCATCATAGAGTCACCATCACTAGTCATGCCCGCTCATGCTTCACATCGCTACTCCATGCAGGTGAGAAGGGCAGCACCTTCAATAAGGTACTCATTCTTAGTTCACATGAGGCATATGGCCCTTGAGGGGTGAGCCACTACCACCTGTATTTCTCCCACACATCAGGACCTACTCAGAATGGTCAAGTGACCACATGTCCTGTATATGTGAAAACACAACACCCTTTTATAAAAAACGTAAGCATTTTGGCCACCAGGGGACAACATAGCATCACCATTAAAAGAAAACATTGCCAAGTCTACATCACAGGCAAAATGCCTGGCCCGGGTCTGCAAAGAAGTAAAATACCAAAAAATACACCCACATTCACAACAAGGTGCCCCAGATATACCTTACATTGGTGCTGAGTGTTTTTTTCCTTTAGTAAATAAAATAAAACCCTATATGTTCCGTTTATGCAAGTTAACTTTAAATTACTGTATATTGCATTTTAATTGAAGAGCTGAAACAAGAGAGCTGTTGGACCTAGAGGCATACAGGATACGGCAATTAAGCTTTATTCACATGAGCATATGTCGGACACGCTTTCACGCCTGGGCGATATACGCTGCCCATCTAAAGCATTGGTTTATAATGCATCAGTTCAGATGGGCGTATTCCCATGCCCCTATTTTCGTTTGCCAGGAAAGATAGTTCAGAAACTAACCTCCGGCTGGAATACAGCGGTGGCTCCCATAGACTCCTATGGAAGCTGCTGGAGAAGGGAGGGAGGAGGGAGGTTAGCAGCGTGTCTGCTAAACTTCCACCCCCTTCCCTCCTTCTCACCGCCCCTTGCCGGCTGTTTGCAATGGGAGGGGGCGGGAACTAGTTACCAAGCTTCCACCCCGTCAAACCCCCTCTCATTGCTGGCAGTCGACAAGGGGCAGAGAGGGGGAGGGAGCTTAGCACACTAGCTCCCGCCCCGTCCTATCGTCATCTCTTGCTGAGAGCCGGCAAGGGGGTGGAAAGGGGGAGGCAGCTTAGCAGACCTAAACTGTCTTCCCCCGCCCAGCGGCAATCTGGGCTCAGCATATATGTGCTGACCTGGGCCGTCTAAACTGGCGCACAAACAGCAGATTTCTGCGATCGTTCACACGATTTTTGGACGCGCTGTGGCCGTAACATTGCCAACCGAAAATCACTATGCTCATGTGAATGAGCCCTTAGGCCATATTTAAATGGCTGATATTTTCACGCAATTTCTGTACATTGCGAGACACACCAAACTTGCATGAAAATAGACCCATTGTTCGCAATCGGTCTATTTACATGGGCGGTTTCTCTGTGGTAGTGGTGTTGCAAATGTGCAATGTCCCACACATAGATGGGGTGCCCATGTGCTGCGCAATGCAAGTCACGCCCGAGAATCTTGAGCGTGACTCACTCATGGCTGTGTGGTACATAGTGGCTTAGTGCTAGTGGGAAGCTGTGTGGTAGTTGGAGCAGAGGAGGAGGTTGTGTGTGTAAGATATTATTATCTGAGGAGCAGGAGGTCTGTGTAAAGGCCCATTTAGACGGGCAAGTGTCGGGCAAATGATGCCCGGCGTTTGTTCCTCCACATACTAGCTCCCATGCACCTGCCAGGGAGCTAGTATTGCTGGCTCACAGCAGGCAGCAGGAGGAGATTTCTCTCCTTGTGCTCCCTATCCCCTCTCCATTGACATAACATAGTGTCCGTTTATGCAGCATAAATGATGAGTGATGAGCAGATCACTGATCGCTCAGTGTAAATAGCAGCTGTTCAGTACTGAATGGCTGCTATGTTATGTCAATGGAGAGGGGCGGGGGAGCGCGAGGAGAAAAATCTCCTCCAGCCACCCTGCTGTGAGCCAGCAATACTAGCTTCCGTGCAGGTGCACAGGATCTAGTATGTGCGGGGACGAGTGTCGGGCATTGTTTGCCCGACACTCGTCCCGTCTAAATGGGCCTGGTCCCATCTAAACCACCTGTTCCTGTGTAATATATTAGTATATGAGGAGGAGGTTGTCTGTGTAATATCTTACTGCATGAGGAGAAGGTCATCTGTGTAATATATTGGTATATGAGGAGGGGGTCTTCTGTGTAAAACTAGTATTTGAGGAGGAGGAAGTTGTCTTTCTAAGACATTATTATCTGAGGAGCAGGAGGTCTGTGTAATACTGGTGTAATTAAAAATCAAAAGCTAACCGACTTCCCCTGTAATTTTTGTTGCCAATAGCAACCAATCACAGCTTAGCTTTCACTTATTAAGCTGCGCTGTGATTGGTTGCTATGGGCAACACAGATTTCCGTTTGGACAGTTTTCATAAGAGTGGGTGCTGGGCACATTTCTGTGTGGTAGATAGTGGCTCAGTGCTGGTGGGAAGCTGTGTGGTAGTTGGAGCAGAGGAGGAGGTTGTCTGTGTAAGATATTATTATCTGAAGAGCAGGAGGTCTGTGTAATATATTAGTATTTGAGGAGGAGGAGGTTGTCTGTGTAATAGATTAGTGTATGATGAGAAGGAGGTCGTCTGTTAGATAAGACTATGAAATAAAAAATATCTGCTCAAGTACAATTATGGCATTCACCCCCCCCCCCCCTACCAGGGGTAATGGGGCTGTCTTATCCCCCCAAATTTGTCCCCATGAGATGAGTTATATATGTACCAAGTTTGTTTGAAATTGTTCCAAGCGTTCATGAGTTATGGTGGCACATACATACATCCTACCCCACCCCTCCCCCCAGGGGTAGTGGGGCTGTCTTCTCCCCATCCACCCCCAAATTTGTTCCCATGGGATGAGTTACATATCTGCCAAGTTTGGTTGAAATTGCTCTAGGTTTTCATGAGTTATGGTGGCACATACACACATACATACATACGCACGTCCTACACACATATTTTCCCCTTCACACTCAAGGGTAGTGGGACTATGTTATCCCCCAAAATTTGTCCTCATGGGATGAGTTATATATATACCAAGTTTGGTTGAAATTGCTCCAGGCGTTCATGAGTTATGGTGGCACATACACACATACGCACATCCCACACACACATTCTCCCCCTCACACCCAAGGGTAGTGGGACTATGTTATCCCCTAAAATTTGTCCTCATGGGATAAGTTATATATGTACCATGTTTGGTTGACATTGCTCCAGGCGTTCATGTGTTATGGTGGCACATACATACATCCTACCCCCACCCCTCCGCTCAGGGGTAGTGGGGCTGTCTTCTCCCCACCCACCCCCAAATTTGTCCCCATGGAAGGAGTTACATATGTGCCAAGTTTGGTTGAAATTGCTCTAGGTTTCCATGAGTTATGGTGGCACATACACACATACATACATACATACGCACATCCTACACACACATTCTCCCCCTCACACCCAAGGGTAGTGGGACTATGTTATCCCCCAAAATTTGTCCTCATGGGATGAGTTATATATATACCAAGTTTGGTTGAAATTGCTCCAGGCGTTCATGAGTTATGGTGGCACATACACACATACGCACATCCCACACACACATTCTCCCCCTCACACCCAAGGGTAGTGGGACTATGTTATCCCCTAAAATTTGTCCTCATGGGATAAGTTATATATGTACCATGTTTGGTTGACATTGCTCCAGGCGTTCATGTGTTATGGTGGCACATACATACATCCTACCCCCACCCCTCCGCTCAGGGGTAGTGGGGCTGTCTTCTCCCCACCCACCCCCAAATTTGTCCCCATGGAAGGAGTTACATATGTGCCAAGTTTGGTTGAAATTGCTCTAGGTTTCCATGAGTTATGGTGGCACATACACACATACATACATACATACGCACATCCTACACACACATTCTCCCCCTCACACCCAAGGGTAGTGGGACTATGTTATCCCCCAAAATTTGTCCTCATGGGATGAGTTATATATATACCAAGTTTGGTTGAAATTGCTCCAGGCGTTCATGAGTTATGGTGGCACATACATACATACGCACATCCCACACACACATTCTCCCCCTCACACCCAAGGGTAGTGGGACTATGTTATCCCCCAAAATTTGTCCCCATGGGATAAGTTATATATGTACCAAATTTGGTTGACATTGCTCCAGGCGTTCATGAGTTATGGTGGCACATACATACATCCTACCCCCACCCCTCCCCTCAGGGGTAGTGGGGCTGTTTCCCCCCACCCCCAAATTTGTCCCCATGGAAGGAGTTATATATGCACCTAGTTTGGTTGAAATTGCTCCAGACGTTCATGAGTTATGGTGGCACATACACACATACATACATACATACATACGCACATCCTACACACACATTCTCCCCCTTACCCCCAGGGGTAGTGGGGCTATGTTAACCCCCCAAATTTGTCCCCATGGGATGAGTTATATATAACAAGTTTAGTTGAAATTTCCCCAGGCGTTTGAGTTATGGTGGCACATACACACATGCATATATACATTCATGCATGCATACATACATACATCCTATTTTTTATATATATATATATATATATATATATATACACAATATTAAGTGCTTCAAATAACGGACATATTATAAAAAAATCCTAATTTTCCAGCTTGTAGACTCTGGAAGGTGCTGTTTTTCTCAGCTAAAAATCTTGCATGAAACAGGCCACGAGAACTTGTGTGAGTTAGCCTAAATGCTAATTACTCACATAATATTACCTGCCTCCGGTCAACAAATGTAATTCACTGTAAGAATATCCAGGGCTGACATTCCAGGCTCTGCTTATGTTTGAGTAATACCACCGCAGACTCAACTTATGGGTTATTCAAAGAGTTAACAAATTGAATATTTTTTGCTCTCTCAGAGTAAACAATCTACAAAATACCCTGAAGCGTAACATTCAGAAAAGCATTCTTCCTAATTTATGTGATTTCTATGTGCACTAAGAGATGTATTTCCAGAGGTATTTCAGGGAAAGAACGATAGGAAACATAATAGAATGTGTAGAATAGTAAAACATATAGTTGTCCCAGGATTATATAGAATGTGTGTGCAGAATGTAAATGCTGGATTACAGTTGCATCGCCAAGTTTAACATCATGTAAATACTTGGATGTATTCAGAAAATGTGATTATATATGCTGAACATCCAGTAATCTGACATGCTCTGAATTGGCAGGTGGCTTAATGGGCAGAATTAAAAAAAGAAGTTATTACTGTGATCTAAGATGAAAAATACTTTACCGAACGATGAACTTGTCCAGTACAATATGAACCTGTAAATGGCCTGTAATTCAGATCATGTTTTCTTTGAGGGCAGAACTTGGTAAATATCCAATATCCAATGGCGCTTGCTGTGATATTCTTAATATAGAATCCCCATGTGTTTATTTGTGATGCAACATAGGAAATTCAGCTGTTTAAGCCTTTTATCAACATCAAATATATCCCACATCCCAATAAGCAAACTTCCAGGTTTCTTATATATCCTAGCAAGCAAGAACCCTACAAACCGTACATTCTATGAGACTGGTAATAATCAGTCCCTATACAGACATGTGTAAAGCTTTTTCTTTCCTTCTTTCTCAGCCTGCTCTATTAGTTGTTGTATACTAGATAGACATACACTGGACCCCAATTAAAGGGGTTGTCTCGCGAAATCAAGTGGGGTTATACACTTCTGTATGGCCATATTAATGCACGTTGTATATTACAAAGTGCATTAATATGGCCATACAGAAGTGTATAACCCCACTTGCTGCCGCGAGACAACCCCTTTAAGTCTTGTGAACTAAGTCGTCAAGTGCATGGCCCCCACAATAAGTTATGGGCCCTCTTTCTGGAATTTAGCACAGGCCCCCTTCACTCGGTATGTATTTCCTTCCCACTCACCCAGTTATCCCCTCCTGCAACCCCCCTTTATTCCTAACTTTCACCAAAGTCAATATTAAAATGATGAGTGAAGGTATCATGTTTTTTTGATTACTTAAGAATCAAAAAACGCCTTGCACTGTAAGTTTTATGTATATGATTAATATAGTTAGATTAGTTAAGACCCATTTAGACGGGACGAATGTCAGGCAAACAATGCTCGACACTCGTCCACACATACACTCGGTCCCGTGCTGTTGCACAGAACTAGTATTGCTGACTTCTTCACAGTGTGGCCAGCACCCCCACCCCTCTCTATTGACTTAAGATAGAGGCCATTCAATACTGAACGATCAGCGATCAGCTCATCAGCCAACGTTTATGCTGCTATGTTAACCCCCCAAATTTGTCCCCATGGGATAAGTTATATATATACCAAGTTTAGTTGAAATTGCCCGAGGCGTTTGAGTTATGGTGGCACATACACACATACATATATACATGCATGCATATATACATCCTATTTTATATATAAATGATCGCTCAGTGTAAATAGCGGCTGTTCAGTACTGAACGGACGCTATATTAAGTCAATGGAGAGGGGCGGGAAGCACGAGGAGAAAAATCTCCAGCCGCCCCGCTGTGAGTCAGCGATACTAGTTCCTGTGCAACAGCATGAGAGCTGAGAGCTAGTATGTGCGCGGACAAGTGTCGGGCATCGTTTGTCAAGCATTCATCTCGTCTAAATGGGCCTTTACCCATCTAAAAGGCAAGTTTCTGAGATTAGGATTAAGTTTAGTCCTTGACCAAACTTCAGCTGAATAATTACATTTGTTTATTAATAAACGTAAGGAGCCTGATTTCTGCTTGTAGTTTGAACTCTACATTTCGGCTTCACCAACTCTGAAAGTAACATTACTATTCACTATCAATAAAAATAATTCTCTAAATTTATTACCAAAATCAAATTCACATTACTGTTATAGTCAGTCTAACCAACAGGTTAACGATCCACAAAAACTGTTCTCCTTTCCTCTACAGAAATAATAAAACGATTCACCTATCTAAAACAACCGCACCACTTACAGTACAAACTCAATAAAACTGCACATGCGTGTTATTAGATTCTCACTGTTTAATGGAAATTCAAGAAACTAATATTGCGATGGATGAGAAAAGAAGGGATGATCACATTATCGGTCTCGAGAAGTTAGAGTGACGCCGGATGTGGCAGACAATGTGGCCAGATTCCCAACACAACTTATCCCCACCGGCGGGTTAAAAAATCCCCACTCATTGTAAGGTTTTCCCAAGTTCCCAAGTTCATAGACAACTAACTTAGTAAGCTAAAATTGTTTAACTTTCGCTTGCCTGGCCCCTAAAGCTCTTGGCCCCCTTGTTCTTAAAACCTTAGCCCCCCACCTCTTGTCGTAGCCATGGTGAAGTATTGACCTAAGGCTGGGGTTGCACACTGCCTTTTTATAGCTAAACAGCTCCAATTTCAAATGCCCAATTACTTACACATTGCAGCCCCAATAGCAACTATCACAGGATCAGTGGTGGAGCTATAGGGCAACAGCAGTCAAATACACAACTCTAATGTATATACTAACCTCATTAGAAAATGCAAGGTTCTTAGTATATAGTTTGATCAAAGTATGTTGGCTCATTTGGAGTGCCGTTGCCATGCTTTTCTGCTTGTACTGTATAGTCAAAGCCACATTTTAATGTGCACCTTTAGATTTATATTTGGGAAGCGCTGCTGGGGATTTCCTTATTCTCCCCTACAGGCGAACCCCGACATTGCGCTGCAGCAGGGATATCCCTTCAGCCCGGCTGAGATGAAGGGGTTCCCCTGAGGCTTTCCTTCCTCTCCCCTCTCAGAGCTGCATCGCTCGTTTACAGTAACACGCAGCTCCAGATCGTGTGAATGGGCAATTTCACTGCTAATTAAGCTCCTGGCTTGATTACGGGAAATCGTCCATTCATGCTATTTTTTGCACACTTAGCCGCAATTATTTTTTGCGGGTAAGTTCAGCATGAATTTCACGCTCGTCTGAATGAGGCCTTAGGCTGCTTTCAGACTAGCATATTTTCAGTCCATCTTTGGTCTGTGTTTTGCAGACTGTAATACGGAGCTAATGTAAATCTATGTATCTATTGACATGACCTTATTTTACACGGCCATGTATTAGAAATGCAGCACGCTCTACTTTTTTGCCCTCCGTATTTGCACTCATTGGTGTTATTTTCTATTGAGCACATATGGATTAGTATTTGGACCCCCCTCCACCTCCCCCCCCCAAAAAAAAAACAACTTATAACAAATATGGAGATAGCTGTAGCTCAAAATAATGCTGAAATACTAGCAACATACGGTTGCGATGTCATCTGTTTTACAGATCCGTATTATGGCCACGTTATAATATGCTTGTGTGAAACTGGGTTTAGCCGAACTCAGCCTAATTGTGTGAACTCGTTCCTAGATAAGTTAGAGAAAGTCTTTTGAAGCGACCAGTGACATTTCTATGAGGCCACCAATCTGTGGGCTGCATTGTCAATAGAAACTGGATGAATGCATCATAAAGCCATCATGCTTATTATTTAGCATTGTATTTCATGAATGGACAAGGTAGTGAGTATTGAATTTTACAATGTTTCAATTGCTGTAATGATGACCTATAATTGAACCATAGTAATTGTGCTTGTGCCATAGGAGAACATGAATATTATCTTACTTTTTGGAACAGTGCTTTTCTTTGCTGAGCTTTTATTACAAGTGCCATCAATTGAAGAAAGAGTCGCATTACAATTTGTTGCCATATGACTGAACAAATGTATCATTGAGCAAAGTACTTTTTCGAGGTATTTGCTTGACTCTAGTTACTGCCATGTCTGTTTGAGATGTTGATGTCTGTTTGAGAGATCATTTAGTATAAACTGGTCATTGTGTTTCTCTGCTGAACTAGATGCAGATACACTTTACTACACTTCTACTTGTAAGAAGACAATATGAGTGATGACACAACATTCTAGAACGCTGCTTTCGATTTCTTCTGCACAAATAGGATTAAACTTCTCCAGCGATTACACCCAGGTCCCATCTTGATTAGTGTACACGTAGATTCTTGACATCTTATTGCTTTTCTGTTCCTTCACCATTGCTTCTCCCCAAGCTCCTGTACAAATGATATTTCCCTGATAAATTATAATAAATGTTCTTATGCATTCCTCCAATTAGATTGTTCAACGAGTAGTTTCTGTCTTATTTTTTTACCTGCTGGCCATAACACAGAAAAATCAGCTTGACAATGTACTCCGTATTAGAATGGTTGATAATTTGATAATAGAAATCAAGCTGAAAAACAAATTCTTAAAGGGGTTGTCCAGGTTGTGGGTTTTAAGCCAAAAACAGCTTTGCTATGTAGTAAAATAACTAACAGAAATATACTCACTTCTATGGGTGCTGGTTCCTCTGTGCCCATGTTTGTTTACAGGCTGCAGTCCCATCCGGTTTACAGGACATCACCGGCATTGCAGACAATAGGTAAAGGTAATGTCCCTTGGTGCATGCACCGAGTCATGACTGACTCCTAGGGTGAAAACGTCGCCTTTTTCTGTTGATGCTATGGAAGAATAAAGCACTTCTTGTAAATTCTTCACATCCATGGATGCTGCCACGTTTTTTCATTTCTACAAACACTGCGGATGTGATTTGGTTCCAGGTGGCTGCTGCATCATTTAAAGCTCCTACCATAACTGTGGTTTATTATATGTGCTGCTGGTAATTTTTTCTGATTGACTCCTAGGGTGACGTCACATTGTGAAGTTTTCTTGGCAGACTGTTTTTGCAGGGTGGTTTTCCATTGCCTTCCCCAGTCATCTTTACCCCCCAACAGGCTGGGTACTCATTTTACTGACCTCGGAAGGATGGAAGTCTGAGTCAAACTTGAGCCAACTTCCTAACCTAAGCGGGGATTGAACCCTCAACCTTCAGGTCATGAGTGAGAGCTTAGGACTGCATTTCTGCTGCCTTAACACTTTGCAGACAATAACGGCTCAGCAATCGATCACTGAACTCTGTTATTGACTGCAGCGCCTGTGATGCCCCGTAAATGAGCTGGGGAACCCTGTAAACATGACGTCACGGGGAAAACCTAGAGTAGCGCCACGGGACATAGCAGAGCGAGGAGAGGGGAGTATATTCTTGTTAGTTATTTTACTTTATGGCAAGACCATTTTAGTTAAAACCCACAACACGGGCAACCCCTTTAAGTTTTAATAAAACCAATTAAAATATCAATATATTATCATAATATACTATAGTCCACACAACAAATGGTTGGTAGTGAACTACGGTACCAATACCATAGGCAATCAAGGTAGGGGGTGACAGTAATAATCTATTTCTAAAATATCCCTACATGCCCTATATCTCTACAGAGCACCAGGGGTAACCCTGTTCAAAATTCTCACCCTATCACACCCTCAAAAAACCCTAACGGAAGAAGATACACTCTAAATTAATGGATGAGGATAATCTTTCAGATTTTTCAGTATTGTGATTTATGAATAACACGGATGTCTCTATCTCTCTGATGTTCTAACAGTCATATATGTCAAGCTGAAAAAGTTCAGAAATGTTCAATATTTTTACTGCATTTTATCAGTTGTGCAAGGTGAAAATGTTAAAAGGTAATAAGTGGGATTTTATGAAATCCCATCTACAAACAGCTGTTGGTGTTATTTTTTGTGGTATTTTTGTGTTGTTTTCCCCTGTTGACTTGATTGTTAGCCATGACACCGGAGACCACTAACATTCTCAATTTATATACATGTTACCACATTGCAGATTTATAATCTGTTTCTAGAAGTACAGTATATAATATAGGCCACTTTGTAACAGACAAAATGATTAAACTGGAAATAAAAGTTTTCATTATTTCTCCTATTGTTTTCAATAGGATTTTAAAAAAAGGAAAGCTTCTCATTTGATTTCCTTTTTTGGAGAGAAAAAATAGTTCAGTCTGCAGCGCTATTTTTCTATCCAAAAAACAGAAACCGAACAGAATAGAAGCAATCAAAAAGCTTCCTGTTTGCTTTCCAATTTTTTTGAAACTCTATTGAAATTAATAACGTTAATTTCCATTTTAATTCCATTTATCTGCTCCAAAAATGGAGCATAGAGACAGAGCGCCCAAACAGAGCCTGGACTCAGGTTTGAAAGAGGCTTATTGATATATTACAGGGTCACCCAAGGGTGCTTTCACACTGAACAGAGTTGTCCGCAAGACACAGTGCAGATGTGGATTTTGTTAATTAGTGAGGATTTTGTGGTGCTTCTAACTGCGGAATGTGCTCTGCAGAACATCTTGCAGAATCCATTGCATTTTTTTCTGCAGACTTTAGTTGCTTAATTATACCTCCCGTATGTTAGAAATCAGCAACAACAATTCCGCAAGACGTCCTTAATTCCGCAGCAGCATTTTTAATCTTGCGGTTTTGAGGTAAAAGCACACCGATTTTTAACAGGTGCAACATTCAATAGCCAAAGGGATAACATTGTGACTAGAGATGAGCGAGTATACTTGCTAAGGCACATTACTCGAGCGAGTGGTGCCTTAGCCGAATATCTCCCCGCTCGTCTATAAAGATTCGGGGGCCGGCGGCGGGGGAGAGGTGAGTTGCAGCGGGGAGCGGGGGGGGGGGGAGAGAGGGAGAGAGAGATCTCCCCTCCGTTCCTCCCCGCTCCCCCCCACCTCCCCCCCCCCCCCCCCGCCGCTCGCCGACCCTGAATCTTTAGAGACGAGCAGGGAGATACTCGGCTAAGGCACTACTCACTCGAGTAATGTTCCTTAGCGAGTATACTCGCTCATCTCTAATTGTGACACATAAATGTCCACACTATAAGTATAGGATCCAACAGCACCCACTTAAACAATAAAGTCCAAATGGCATGGGGAGGAAAGAAAGAATGCAAAGCCGTATGAGGTCAATGAACAGAAAACCCCATACGGAAGAACCTGCAACGTTTCGACCTGCAAGGTCTTTGTCAAGCCTCCATAACAGTAAGGCAGAGACGGCAGCATCAAAGGTGTAGAATAAAGTTTTTAAAATCCTTTTATCGCTTCCATATAGTAAAAGGCAACGTTTCAACTACATGTCTTTTTCAAGCCTGTGTATTCCTATGTATTGGATTTGTCAAGCCTCCAGGCTTGACAAAGACCTTGCAGGTCGAAACGTTGCCCGTTCTTCCTATTTAAATATGGAAGAATAAAGGTTTGAAAATACTTTATCTACAGCTAATGCTGCCATACTTCCGTATCTAGTACTTAAATGTCCACATGGACTAATTCCATCCAGTGTGAAGGCACCCTTATAAATTGAATGGGTGTCTATGTCATACAGCTGCAGCAGGGAAATTGTAAGGCCAGCTGCTATTCTCCTTGGTGATATCAGCTTATTGCTGTGGTTTCGGAAGCAGAACCCATGCGGATTAGCTAATTGCTATGACAGCTTTTTCAAAAAAGTGGTGTCTTGTTGGAAAACCCCCTTTAGGTTGAAGGATTGTAAGGCGTCTACCGGCTTCAGTGATATGGGAATTAAGGTGACAAGCGAGTGATTTGTAATAAATGCTGTGTACGTTGAATATGCATGACAAAAACCGGAAACCATTCAATTGACAACATCAAATGCAGTGGGAGTTTCCCATTATCATTTTTCTTTAAATGAATGGCCATTATCCCACAATCTAACAAGAAGTTGTGATTCATCACAGACAACATGTAGGCAACATTTATGTATTGTGAAAACATTATTGCTAGTTTGCCTTACCAGACATACAATGCTAATTATTCCCTAATACACTCCGGAAAACTTTACATTTCTTAACATGGCAAAATCCTTTATTCTGCTCGGAGAACCGTGATCAATGAAAGAGTCTTACTTTTCATATGAAGGCATTATAGAACAACTTGTAATAATTTCTCAGACCTGGTTTATACCATAATAACAGAGATGGATGGTGGCTTTAACCTGAGAGAATTGATTATTGCAGCCATAGATCTTCTTTTATGATATTTTACTTAGCGCATTTTTCTGCATTGCTAATATATAGAAGCAAATAGTCTTCGAGTGGGCAGATATACGTCATCTCACATTCAGCCGCACATCTTCTAAGCCAAGATATTTCAAAGGAGTGTTTGGAAATCTGCAGAAAGCAATCTAGTAATATAATATATAGAGGACAATAAATCTGACTATCATGGTTAAGAATTTAAGAAAGCATGCTTTTATGCTCACCAAACCTTTAGGAATGTCATGGTAACAGCAAGGCTATAAAGTAAATACATTTTGGCATGCTTACGTGCATGAAAAAAAAAATCAATTTCACAATTTCATCCAAATTTTGAATTCCAACCATTTGTTTATGCTGTGGAGAAGCCAAGTAACTTGGCACTGAAATGTACACCAGCATCTTAAAGTGACCCGAGAATAAACTGATATGCTCATATCTCATATACATGTCTCCATTTGTCCGTGCTGGTGTACAAGGGGAGCACAATGCCTGCTTTATTTTCACTTCCCCTGTGGGCTGCTGATGGCCATCACAGCAGATTATTCAGGTAATTCCTGGTTCATTGGTCTCCCCTTGAATAAGTGCTTGTTAGCAAATTAGTTAACTTCTTAGTGACGAAGCCTGTTTGCACCTTAATGATAACCAACTAATTTTTTTCATCATTACATTCCTAGAGTCATATGAGAGATTGTTTTTTGCAGGACAAGGTGTATTTCTAATGACATTTTGGGGCACATATAATGTATTGTATTCATTTTTTTTTTTTTAGTGGGATTGCGGAAAAAAAGGATATATTCTGCCATTTTGCTTTTGGATTTCATTTTTACAGCTTTTTAAGGTGAGAAGAGTGAAATTAGCTATTTTTGCCATGTTTTTTTTTCTTCTTTTTTAACATCTTTCTATTGGCATTTAGTTTTAACATAACAATGAGAATAATAGAAATAATGGTACATTTTTGCCATTTTTTTATATTATTTTTTTTTAATATTTTTTTTATGGTGTGCACCATGTAAGTTAAGTTATGTACTAACTTTTATATCTGGGTAACCACAAACGTGGCGATACCAGATTTGTAATTTTTTTTATAGGTTTTTATTTATTTAAATTTTTTGTAATACTTTTGTTAACGTTTCATTTTTCTCCCACTAGGGGACTTGAATATCACCACTAGAGATGAGCGAACGTACTCGGTAAGGGCGATTTCGCAATCGAGCACCGCGATTTTCGAGTACTTCACTACTCGGGTGAAAAGTACCCGGGTGCGCTGTGGGTGAGCAGGGGGTTGCAGCGGGGAGAGGGAGAGAGAGAGGGCTCCCCCCTGTTCCCCGCTGCTACCCCCCACTCCCCTCTGCAACCCCCCGCCCCACAGCGCACCCGAGTACTTTTCACCCGAGTAGTGAAGTACTCGAAAATCGCGGTGCTCGATTGCGAAATCGCCCTTACCGAGTACGTTCGCTCATCTCTAATCACCACCTTTTATCATTGTTCTAATACTAATATACTACAGTATAGAAATGTATTATTAAGCCTATGTAGCTCAGGCAGAGGACTCCTTCATCCAGGCGATGTGACCGAAAATCGCATGAATGGAAGGCAGCCGTGACCAAGGGAGGGGGTGGGATGGGGTGGGAGCTAGTATGTTAAACTCCCGCCCCCTCTCTGCCCCTTGCCAGATGTAGGCTGCTGGGGAGGGGGTTGGAGCTGGTGTGCTAATCTCCAGCGCTGTCTCTTTGCTGGCAGCTAGCAAGGGGCGGAATGGGGGAGGGAGTTTAGCAGAGCTGCTGCTAAACTCCCTCCTACCTCACTTTTCCGGCAGCTCCCATGGGCTACCATAGAGCCTATGGGAGCTTGGTTCTTTCAGCAATGTTGCTTCTGACATGTTATAGGTCTGTGCTTCTCAGTTACAGGCTCCTTCTTTTCTTGTGCCACTGTTCCTCTCTAACAGGCATAGAGTCTCCAGGACATGCCTCACATGGCTTCCTCAGCTGACTCATCACTCCTCTTGCAGCTCTCTCTGCAATCCAGTCTCTCAAGCCTGAGTATAAGTAGGATCACTCTCAAGCTTGTCGCTCTCTCATTTGGTGTCTGGTTCCTGCAGTTCCTGCCAAAGCATACTGAGCCTGTGCACCTCTCTATCCTCCCCAGTTCTCCAGACATCCCACCTGACCACTGCAGCCAATGGGAAGCAGTATGCAATACTCCATAAAGAAATGCACAAAATGCAGTAATGTATGATGGTCAAGAGAGGTTGACCTTTATACCATCCAAGGAAACCTAATCTAAGCCCCCTACAGTACCTGCATGGATAGTGCATTATGCACCTAACTAGCCGGTGTCAGAGGCTGTGTCAACTCGGGTACTATGTTTCATATTTAGTGGACATGCCCTTGTTTGGCCATTTCTGGTTTAGAATTTATTGCCTATCTTATAGCCTTTTTAGTGTTATCTTTCACTGTAATCCATGGGTGACCTTACTACATCATGATAAACAGGTTTTGTATTGCTCCCAGTTTCACTTTTTCACATCTCTTCTTCTAGCAGTGAAGTAAACCATAGCTCACTCCTGAAGAAAGCTTGGAATCTCCCCGCAAGACATTAAATCCAAGATAGATGGGGTTTTTTATAAGCAAGAAACTGTCTGGTATTTTTTTAGATAAACATAATCAATTTCTCAAAATTTGACAACCTTGTATAGATAATGCTCAACCCTAATTCTCCCCTTTCCTACTGCTCTAACATAGCATCTCTTTCCTAGCCTTTGTGATGCTTTATAGACACAATGATTATCGCTCAAAATTCGCTCAAAAGCCATCTTTTGAGCAATAATTGTTGCGTGTAAATGTGCCCATCTTTCAGTTTTACCAAACAATGGATTTCAGTTCGGCATGAAATCCATCGTTCGTTAGAACAGCTGATAAGAGGACCGCATGCTGTATTCTACTGGGGGAGCGCTGATTACATTATCTTAGCTGTCAGCCCCGAGGCAGAACAAAGGGAAATTATTCACAGAACAGAGGGTGGTCTGTTCCTTGAATACAGCTCCCAGTGGCTCACACGCTACTAATTGGCATTAGTACTAAGTAGTAGTTTATGCAAAATGATCGCTCAAAGGCCATCTTTTGAGCGATCATCTTTGTGTGTACCTGCACCTTTATTTGTTAGGTGAGTGTTCAAGGAGCGGCTCCCTGTCATCTTTGGTCAAAGCTGACATTAATGGTCATGATGAGCTTTACTGAATACCAGCACAACATTTTAAACACCTACATATGTGCTAGTTTCAGGACACTCAAATGATGCTTGTTGTTTCCTTTAACCCCTTGAGTGGCGGGTTTCCTACCACCCTCTTGTGCCCACCAGGGCAGGTTTTTTAAATGGTTTAATCATTGAATTTCAACTAATTTTTCAGTTGCGTTCCAAGAGCCATAACTTTTTCATTTTTCCATTGACACAGCCATATGAGGGCTTGTTTTTTGCGGGACAAGTTGTACTTTTTGATGGCATCATTTTTGGGTATATATAATGTATTGCATAACTTTTGTAAAAACATTTGTAGGGAGATTGGGAGAAAAAAAAGGAATTCTGCCATTTGTTTTTTGGATTTCATTTTTACAGCGTTTAGCGTGCAGAATAAATAATGTGATAACATTATTCTCTGAGTCATCATGGTTCCGGCGATACCGAGTTTATACAGTTTTCATGTTTCGCTATTTTTGTACATTTTAAGCTTTTTTTTTTTTTTGTTTGCTTTTGTGTTGCCACATTCCAAGAGCCGTATTAATTTTATTTTTCCATTCCCAGAGCTCTAGAAGGACGTGTTGTTTGCGGGATGAACTCTAGTCTTCATTTATCTATTTTTTTGGAACATGTAAAATTTTGATTGCTTTTTATTCCATTTTTTCTAGTGGCAAGATTGACAAAATCTGTAATTCTGGCATGTTTTTTATTTTTATTTTTCACTGCATTCTCTGAGCAGTATAAATAATGTATTAAAGTAATTCTACAGGCCAGTACGGTTATGCCAATACCAAATTGTAATAGTTATTTTTCTTTTTCATGACTTTTTCACACTTACAAAAAAAAAAAGTCATAAAAGTTTAAATCACCCTCCTTTTTCCATAGCTATAATAAAAATATCTAAATCCTAAAAGAAAAATACAAATTTGGTATCGCCCCGTCCATAAATGTCCGATCTATCAAAGTAGTGCATTATTTACCCCGCACAGTGAACGTAGTCCGAAAAAAAAAGAAAGAACGCCACAAATGCACTTTTTCAGTCACCCTGTTTCCCAGAAAAAATGCAATAAAAAGCGAACAAAAAGTCGTATGTATTCCAGATTGGCACCAACGTAAACTGCAGGACATCCCGCAAAAAATGAGCCCTCACTTAGCTACATCGACGGAAAAATAACAAAAGTTATTGCGCGCAGAAGATGCAGCAGAAAATAATTTTAAAAAATTAAATGTCTTTGAAAAAAATACAAGTACTACAGCAAAAAAACACTATACAAGTTTGGTATCGTAGTAATTGTACTGCCCCATAGAATAAAGTTATCAGGTCATTTTTGTTGCAGTTTGTGCGCCGTAGAAACAAGACGCTCTGAAAGATGGTGGAATGTCATTTTTTTTTCATTTTACTCCACTTAGAATTTTGTAAAAGTTTTTCAGTACATTATATGGTACTTTAAATAGCACCACTGAAAAATACAACTCGTCACGCAAAAAACAAGCCCCCATACAGCGACGTCGATGGATAAATAAAGGAGTTATGATTTTTTTAAATGGGGGGAGGAAAAAAAGAAATGGGGAAAAAAGATACAAAAGGGGGCCATGTCATTAAGGGGTTAAATAATGTACCAACTTCCTTCTCTCGGTCATTACGACGCATGGATACCGCATGTGTGATTTTATTTTAAATTTTTTGCAAAGTAAAGGGAGACAAGTGTTTTTATTTTTATTTTTTTTTATAATTTTTTTACTTTTGTTTTTTTTTTTTTCACTTTTTTTTATTTTTGTCTCTTTAGGGGACTTCCACAGGGACCCATCAGGACCCCCTGATCACTTTCCGGGGGTCCGATGGTGACAGCCCTTTACATGCTGCAGTCACATAGACTGCAGCATGTAAAGGGTTAACACAGCAGAGATCAGAGGTTTTCTCTGATCTCTGCTGTAAGAGCTAGTGCCTGGCTGTCCTCTGACAGCCAAGCACCAGCTCTTCCTGCCACAGAGACAGTCGGCTTGCTTCTGAAAAGCCGATGGTCTCTATGGCAACCTATAAACAAAGCAGGAGATTGTGGGCATATCGGCAATATCTTCTGCTTCTGTTGTTCAAAGCCCTTGCTTTGTTCTCCGTGGGACAGTGCAGGCAGAGCACAATGTCACAGCTTGTGGCATTGTGCTCTGCAGCTCCCATAGTGATACATAGCCCGGAAATCTTCCGGGCTATATCACTATCGGCAGTGGAGCTCGTCCCGGAAAATTTCCGGGCATGCCACTCAAGAGGTTAGGGCTTAAACACATGGGCGCATGTGCAAAAGTAATTTTTTTTTTTTTACAGTTGAAATTTTGGCTTTTGCGTGCAGGTAAAAAAAAGCAGATAGATTGGTCTTGCACATATAAAACCACCTGTGAGAAAGATAGGGCTAGGCTTTCACAGTGGCAAACAGCTGCAAAATCACGGTCATCTGAAGAAGCCCTTGGTTACAGCCTCTCGATCTCAGGGAATTTCTACTTTCGGATGCTACCTGATCTGCTAGTTTATATGATTGTTTATATATCCTCAGCAAGAGACGTACAATTTCTTACTATTTCCAGTGCTGTAACATGTCCCAATGGTATATTTGTTATTCTTATTGAAAACCAATACAATTCTGAAATAGAAATTGGAGAAAATTAGAATGATCTTCAGATTCTTCTATACTATGAGAGCATAAAATGAAAATTACCTTAGTAAAAACTTATACCCTTTACACTAAAGAAGACGCTACGTTTCATCAAATGGTGCAATACATGGCATCCAATCACCTGATGATAGCATTATTCATCAAGTAATAAATCTACATCTTTCACCGCAAGATCTGCCAACCACTTGGACCTATATACATTGTTTGATGAATTAATCTGTTACTGTAAAGTGTCCTCACACGTTTGTATTTAGGATATGCATTACAAAATCTTTGTAATTTGTTTTGGAATCTTTGTATGGAGTATTGTCATTAAGCATTTTGCTATATTTTTGCCTTTACTTGTGAACCACAGATGTTTGCTATACATTTATTTCATTCCAAATTTAATACAAAATTATTGTTCAAAAAAGATTAAATGATTTCTGGAAGGGAGGTAGTATGGATCCATAATGCCATTAGAGAACATATGACTCAATGTTCCACTGATTTCATAGAGAGATGCACAGAATGTAATTCTAATGGATTCCACAAATGCCTATTGGATTGCCTATTTTTACCTGGAAGTGTAGGGCTTGTAGGTAAAAATATGGTGCCTCACAGAAATAGCACATACTGATCCATAGAGTTAAAATGGGTCTGTAATACTTGTATTATATAAAGACATACAAATGCAGCACCCATAGCCTGCTAAGGGCCCGTGCTGTACCTCTGTAGGGACATAGAGGTTATTCTTATGGATTCCATAATAAACAGTGGGCTGTGCCTTCCTAGGTTAAACTTGCCTCCATCCATACAACTTGACTGCCAATGGCTACACCAGTTCGAAATCCATGATCCATACATTAATATTACACTCTGACCACTAAAGGGGTTAGCCCAAGTTATCAAATTAGCCCTTGTCCACAGGATAGGGATACGTGTCTGATCAGTGGGGATTTAATAAATGGAAACCCCATAAATCTGATGCTTATACACTATTCTTTGTATAAAGGATAAGTTGATATGTTGGGATAACACCTTTAAATTGACCTACCTTTCTCCTTCCTAGCTCTCCTTCTCCTGTGCTAGATAAAACATGTAGGTAGAGCTGGCTTTAGGGGTGCGTGACCTGTGTGGTGACACAGGTTGTATTGCCTGTTATTACTAGTAGGTGCCACTGCTGTTTGACCTGAAACTAGAACCCTTCATAATACAACTGCTGCCAGTACCTACAGAAATGATGTATCTACATTCCCTGATTTATTGATTGGGTAGTGTTCTTTGGGCACTGCTTGTTGGTATTATATGGTACCCTATTAAAGGGAGGGCATTACTAGAAAATACTGCTCTGGGCAATGACTAACCTAAGGCTGGCCCTGCATGAAGGGAATATATAGGATCATTTGTACAATAGAGCTACGGTGTTGGGTGGCCCTTTTCAAAACGATTGCCTGACTATTAAGGAGACAAAGTATAGGGCTCGAATTTAGGATATTCAAATACTAGATACCATTCCAGCCCATTTTACTTTCTTACTGTCTATTCTTATTTGTATATTACTAATAGATGATAATTAATTTGTACATCTAAATCTTCAAAAAAAGAACACCATGTGGTATGAATATGTGCCTAATAAAATGTCAGTCCATGTAAACTGTCAAGCAAATGAAAGCATTGCTAAAATTGTATTTTAATCATAAAGGTTAGCAAAAACTCAGAGTATAGAACAACGCTTCTTGATTTGCGGGGATGGGCCATATTCGTGAGATACCCCACAGATGTGGTGCAACCCAGATTCTGCAGCATAGTCCCACAGTCCTTGAACATGACACTTATGTTCTGGCAAAGGTGTTCCATCACAGGTCTTAGCAAGCCATAAGGACCTTTTAAATAGACTGATTATTGGGACAAACGTTTATTAGTACAAATGTTAGGCCATGTAAAAGAGACACCGATCAGCACACAAGCAAGCAAACGCTTGTTTGTCAGCTGATCGGTGACTTTCTGCAAGCATATAAATGGTCACTGAAGGGCTGTACATCTTCCCATGTGAATAGTGAAGTATACAGCCAGTCTATGGGGAAGAACAATCATAAATACAATCTCAGCCAATGTATAATAAAATTAAGTGGGCAGTGATTGACATGTGCCAATTAGCGTTCTTTACATGGGGCCGGTGTAAAGGACCTTTACGATTCCAGCAATATCAACCCAAAAGTTGATTCTAAGAAGATGTTTAAAGTTAGTTCTTTGTAAATGAATGCATTTCAATGTGGAGAGCAGGTCCGCAGAGAATGTGGTAAAATCAGGGTTATTTCATTGATTTAACGTAAATGGTTTAATGCAGTAATTGCATTTGTGGGTCATAGAGATTTAGAGAAGAAATTAAAAAAAATGTTTGGGAAGACCATTAAACTGATGATTTAAAAAAGCAGAAGAACAAACAGAGTCCGAGTTTCCAATAAGTAGACAAGAGGTAGTGAGCAAGTGTTTTTTAAGTGTTACCTAATGTTACAGTTTGCGCCATTATATTTCAGTAATTGCCATTGCATTTTACTGTAATCACTCCCAGATTTAAGTGGTGCCTTAGTTATAGAAGTCAGTCATTTCCATTAATTAAAATGACCCTTTTGACTCAGAACCTCCACATCTTATTTGGCTAGCTGGCGGAATGCTGACATTTGTATGTCTGCGGATAGAAACAGTTTATGAGATGTGGAGACACCGCAGCCTAATCTAATCAATGTAATTAGAGTGATTGCATTGCAGATAAACGTGCAGGTGTAGCCTGAGATGCCTGCAATGTGGCACTTTATTAAACGATACTATCCAGCCTGAAATATATGTAATAAAATCTATGAGTCAACTGGGCCATTCAAAGCCACAAAATAAACATTTCCCTAAATCTTGGCAGTAGTCAGCATGGAAAACAGTAAGTAGAAGAGAGAAATAGCTGGCAGAGGTAAGGAAACCATGAATGCGTATTTAATTAAAATAATATGTAAGGATTTAGCAATGCTGCCTGGTCAGCAGTAGACGGAACGTAATCCCATTTTCTCAGTTCAAGTTATTGATGCACGCTTGTTTAATGTTTTAAAGCCACAGCATTGTATAATATATGTGCATATCATTCATTCAGAAGAGAAATCTAATTGTGCAAGCCTATTTTTTAACACTGCACAATGTCTTAAGATTTGCACTGTAAAGTAGGCCAAATTTAAATATTTATTTTATAATTTCCACTTCATTCACTTGTTTTAGCAGAGGATCATAGCTGTTCTGTACAGAAGTGCCTACATAGTGTAAGAGTAAAAAGGGACAGAATTTGACTGGTGAATGGGCAAAATATCTTGGAATTTTACAGAAATTCGCTTAAAAATTTGCAAGGCTCTCCTGAGCTTTATCTACAGGTGTAAAGTACTGAATTTTAATGTTTCTAGCGTAGAAAGTGTTCACATTTTACTTTAGATCTACTTTCATTTGGCTTATGAATTTAATGTATACTGTAACATCCATGCAGGTGCTTTATCCTCTGGGAATGGCAGTGTGATGCCATCCTCCTCCAAGATGCTTGGCTTGGGGAAGGAAAGCAGTTAATAAATCTCAACAAAAATGCAGCAATGGCTGAAAATGATAAAAATGATTTACCCACCCTTACCCTAAACGTCTGTGTTACACATCCGTCCATGATTCGGGATGGATCTTCTACAACCCATGTCTCCACCAGACTATAGTCCGGCTTGTATGCTTTGCTAAGGCAACCAATGCCCAAAGATGATGTAGTAGGCACCAGCTTTCAAACACACTTCCTGATCTGCACACCTTGCGATTACGAGCGACTGTTGGCTCGTGTAGACACGAAATCCAACAGAGTCAGTTAGCGATAATCGCTTACTTGTTGGAGTCGCTCAGTTTTCAGCTCACCTCAAAACCAAGCTACTGTCTGTCTGTGTAAACAGGTGATTGTTCATTAATGACTGACTGTTTAATCTAAATAGAAGTGGGCAGCCGGAAGAGATCTCTGGTGTGCTCCACCTCCATTGAGTGAGCGATCATCACTCCTGTGTTAAACCCCCGAAATCATTGGGACAACTGTGGTGCATGTAAGCTGCTGAAAATTGCCCAATATAAAACTATCCTTGTGTTTGCCTCTGCTAGTTTGAAATGTCTTATACTAATGACTTCTGGGATGACTCTAACCAGTCTTCTGATTAACCCCTGGCTTGCTGGACTTCTAGTTCTACAGATCGGACCGCTGTTTTTTTTACTGGGCTTTGTTTAGTCTCACTACTCTTGGTAGTCCTGCAGACTTTATGTTGCCGATCCCTGCTAGTTGGCTACGCTTTTTTCTTCACTTCTATCAGTACTGCCAATCCAGGTTGCCACAAGCCTGTATTTTCTCTGTGGATAAATTGATTGATCTCTGCAGATAAGTTGATAAATTTTCTCCTTCTTGAGGGGGTTTAAAGTTAAGCCTGTATAATAACTTAGACCAAGTGACCAGATTTGCCAGTGCAATTTTGATTACAGGAATGAGGATCCACAGTTACTGTTTACACTAATGGTAATGAATCCCAATTAAGGAGTGACCTTTGTACCACTGCCTGTGGATCTCTATGAGCTTGCAGACCAAGTCTTCCATTTAGCCTCCTGTCAGCACAGCACAGTGTGTCAAGCCATTAAAGACCTCCCTTCTCATTTGGACTCTCAGCCTTCTGCAACTCTGGTTGCTTCCCCAGGTCCTCAGTAGACATCTCACATTGATCCGCGCCAAGCAACTTTCAGTCCTGATTCACATCCTTGTCTGCCCACTCTCGCCCATTATGACGGAAACCCTAACAGCTATCATAGTTTCATCAATAAATGTACAGTATTTAATTGTGTCCATTTCACTTCTGACTACGCATGAGTAGCCTGCATTTGCTCTTTTCTTTTGAAAGATACTCTGGCTTTTGGCTTCCTTTCTCTCAACCTTCAGGTTATCATAGACCCAGGTTGCACACGTTTTGCTGCAATGATCTGCTGAAACTAAGGCAAGGAACACTAACTGTGGGGTAATATGCCATCCAATTCCAGGTCCTATCTTCTGAGCTCTCTTGGAATGATGATGCTTTTCAAGCCACTTTTTATGCTGGCCTCAACAATTTCATTAAGGATGAGCTGGCTGGATGCGTCCTTCTGAATTCCTTCAAGGACTTGCAGCTCAAAGAGAGAATCTGTTAAGAGAACACTCAGTAACCTATGCAGCTCAGATGCACATCCTATTGGTTGCTATAGAAGTGTGGTTTTACATGCTCATCTTACCGAGCCCTGAAAGTGTAAACAGCGTCCATTTGGTTAATTTCTAGAAAGCGAACAAACTCATGAAATGTGGTCAAGAAGGGAAATTTAATCTACATTGTCCTTTGCTTCAAGCCAAGCAGCAGGGAAACTTTCAGCCCAGTGTGAGAATGAAGAGATCACCCTGGGCATAACTTTATCTTCCTCCAGAGAGAAATTTGTAATTCCTGTGACTCTTGTCTTTAGTAACCAATCTGAATCTTGTCAGGCGTATATTGATTCTGGAGCCACAAAAAATTTCATGGGCCTTGCTTTGGCCAGATGCTTGAACCTACCTTTGTTGAACTTTTCAAGACCACTCAGTCTCACTTCTACCAGTGACTCCATTATTCCACATGGTTCAGATCAATAATGGACTGAACTAGTGTGTTTCCAAATAGAATCTAATTATTAATTCTGCCACATTCAAATGCCTCTGTACTCCTGGGACTACCGCCGCTCAAGAAACATTCCCTAGTTATTGATTGCTCAGATAACCAAATTTCCCTAGTTGGGTTGTTATATTGTTTTCCAAACTGTTTGACACCTTCATGTCTATTACCTTTTCATCCCAGCTCTTGTTCTTCTGAGATACTGCCTCAATATCAAGACTCCAATTATGTCTTCCAGAAACATAAGGCAGAAATACTTCCTCCACACTTCACTTATGATTGTGCCATATACTTCTACATTTACCCCTTAATGACCAGGATGTGTTGGTCTTAAAGGACTGGACACTTTTTAGGAATTTTACCAATGTGGTGGTTGTAAGGTCCTATTTTTTCTTTTCTTCAGCCACCAAAATTATTTTTGCTGCATTTTTTTCGGGACATATAGGGCTATTTTTTAATATCCTTTTTGACACTGAATTTCTTTTTTTTTTACTTATACAGTAGTTGTTAATTTTTAAAATTTGTATATTTACGCTAAAGCAAAGTACAGGAATGGGTTCCCCATTTTGTTTCAGACATTTTAATATATAAGTCCAGATTTTTTAAATTTTATTCTGTAATCTTTTTAACTTATTTTTTAACTATTTTTCTTAACATCTGTGTTCCCTATGACGTCATCCAAGACCTCTGTGGGGCATTCATACTGCCATTTGTTTTATTCCACACTTTTCTTCTGTAACTGGTGCCTCCAAAGAGCCACAGTTACCGACAAAAACCTCCCCCAGTAGTGACAATAGTCAATGGCAGAGCTGATCTGGGTCTGCTAAGACCCTGCAGTTCTGAAATGCCAGTGGGCACACGTGATCATTGAGCACTATATAGCCCACAAAAGAGAAAGCAGAAGCAGCTAAAAACTGCTTCTGTCTTCTCCTCCGGATCCTTGGCTGTCACGGACAATATGAGGACCTGAGCCACTCCTGTGAGATTGCAGGAGCTTTAAACTGTATATTTATGGCGCTTGATCCTTTTTGGGATAGAGAAAATCTTGAGAAGGTTTCATTCACAAGTTTATTCCTCCTGCAAGAACTGGCTTCTTCTTTGTGAAGATGGATCACTCAGACTTTCTAATAACTATCGGGGCCTAAATAAAAGTACCATAAAATTGGTCATTCACGAAACCCGGCGACCCTAAAGTCGAGCTCCCTCCATGTTTTTCGGTTTTGCACTGCTTCTTCTGCTTCTTTCAGTTGTGTGATATCCATGCCAGTATCAGCTCTGACAGTGTCAGCTATCGTGTCCTTTGGCGGCCAGGTCTTCTTTTGCCACTGATCTGTCCAAGCATTATAGATTTTTCTAGCGACTCTGCTCGCATTACATGGCTAAAATACAGGAGTCTGAGCCCGGCCATCTTGCCCTGCAGTGATATATCGGGTCTTATACGATCCAGTTCTCTCTGTTTGTTACTTCTGCTGCCCAGGGCACACGCAGCAGCTTTCGCCAGCACCACAGCTCAAACGCATCAATCCTTCTATCAGCTTTTTTCGCTGTCCAGCTTTCACATACATACATGGCAATGGGGAAAATGGTGGTTTGTACTGTCCTGCATTTAGTTGCTATACTGATATCCTTACTTTTCCAGATTATGTCCATGTTTAGCATTGTGCTTCACCCCAATGCTATTCTACATTTTACCTCTGGCATAGATTTTCCAGCCTGGTCAATATATGAGCCAACGAAGATGAAGTCTTGCACACATTCTATGGCCTCATTGTCGATTTTGATTTGAATTTGGCCATTTTTTTGCAGGCAAGCAAAGCACATCAAGTGCTAATTCCTTTCTTATTGGGGATTAGTTTATTAAAGTCAAATGTTATCTTTATTGTGAGCTGTGTTGCTGGGAGAATACTATTACTTTTCTTTAAAGTTCTACCTATACACTATCCTACCAAAAGTATTTGGACACCCCTATCATTATGGAGGTGTCAGCCATAGTTTGTTTTGCTTTGTTTTGCTTAACGTGCCTCTTTCCAAGGAACATACAGAATTTACACTTGGTATCATTGTTGATTGTCATATTAGTGGACTAAAAACCTAGGTCACCAGATCAACTGTGACTTATGAGATCACAAGGTAGAGGAGAGAGGGTAGTACCATACCTAAACCAAGAACCAGATGACCCAAAATATTAACCAAAAAGGACAAATGACACTTGTGAGGGATTGTTTGCAGGGATCACTTTTTCACTATCCAAGTGCACACTGAGAATCCGCAAGTGAGTGAAAACCAAATCAGTGTCAGTACCTTACAATGGTAATAGCCCACTACTGGATATAAGGGTTACGCCTCTGTAGACACACCATCCATCACAAAGCCATCAGAATTCTTGCTCAGGTGCCCAGATACTTTTGGTAGACTAGTGTATGTTTCTATCGTCAGGTATTGGGGTGTTATTCTTTATTCTTTTGACCTGATTGTCTAAGCCTTAGTCTCTTTAATATTAAGGTGGAAAACTATCCTGACTTTTAATTCCATTGAAGTCATTCCATGCATGAAATATTGATAAGATGAATTTACAGCATTGTTCATTTGTTCTCATTCTGACATGTAGGGTTTTATTCACTCACAAAATATCAATCAATTAGTGGAGCTTCTGAGATCTGCAAAAACTCTATTGTACAAAAAATACGAATGTGTAACTTTCAAGCTGGCAATCTCACTGTTAGTAATCTATTGTTGTGGAACATCAGATTCTGGTGAATCATTGTTCGGTATTTGCTTTTAGTAGAATGTGTACAACTCCAACTTGAGATCAATCCTGGCATACAGAGATATCAGAAGCCAACAATACTTTATTAAACTTCGTATAATAAAATGTATTATGTTGGCATAAACAATATTTTTATTGTGAATGATCCAATCAGTAGGACCTGCCACCCAGAAAGTCGGACCATTACGCCGCACACCCACCATTATGACTGTAGGCAAAGGTCTGATAGATAAAAATCTGAGACCAAGGACACCATACTTGAAAAAATCCGTAAAGAATAAAACTCAGCTTCTGATTTTAACATTTATGTCCATAGAGCACTTATCTGCTTATTTGCTATACACCAGCGCATTATTATACCGAATAACAGATAAACAGCATGTGTTCTCAGGTAATCATACACACTGATATAGATACACAGGCAGAAGAATTCCATTGTGTTATATAAAATTGAAGTTACAATGAACACCAGCAAAAAGAACTGCAGGAATACTGATGTTTGAGAGTCTGGAGACGAATACAAAATAGTTGAAATTTGGATGCATAATGTATAACATGAACAGACCCATTACAATGTGGCTTTTGAATAAATATTTCAATTACATTATATAATGAATGGAATATCGAGTGACACAAATCCACAAATCGAAAATAAATGATGTTGATACCAGATTAATGCATTCAAGATGAAATTAAAGTTTCATAATAAAACTTATAGTAGGTGTATTCCAAATGCATTCGAGGGTTTTCCCAGTGGAATACATATATATGCTTCGAGGGAAAATTGTCATTTAAAAAGTATTCCATACTTATACAAAGCTTATATTTGTCATGAAGCCATCTATTAATGTATATAAAGAATATATTTTTTACAATGTAGGTATATATTATATAGAAAGCTGCAAATTATGACCTGTGCCTTCCAATAAACAGTGTGCGTCTTTACACTATAAGCTCTGCATACCCTTTGAAGTTATAGCAAACCTCCTTTCACCTAACCAGCATCTTTTGTGCGCACACGTCTGTTCTTTTCGGAACCCCTTAAGGATATGCCCGATTTTTGGACCTAAGGATGACGACTTTTGGGGGATTTTCATTTTCACTTATCAAAACCTGTAACTGTTTTTAATATTTCCGCCAACGTAGCGATAGGGAGCCTTGTTCTTTGTGTGCTGAGCTGTAGCTTTGTGCCATTTTGGGGTATGTATAATGTATTGTATAATTTTTTTTTTTGTGGGGGCAGGATGAAAAAGCACATTAATTCTGCCATTGTACTTTTGGATTCTTTTTACAGCATTCCCTATGTGGCATAAATGACATGGTAACTTTTTTCTGTGGGTCAGTACAATTACTAAGATACCAAAATTATAATTTTCTTAGTTTTGTCCACTTTTTTACAAATTTTTTTTTTTTTTTTTTTTTTTATATCGCTGCATTCAAAGAGCCATCATTTTTTTAAAAAATTTTCATGGACGGAGCTATTTGAGAACTTATTTTTGGTACTATGTTGGGGTACATATGACTTTTTTAATCATTTTCATTGTGTTTTTTGGAGGTGAAATGAATTTTAAAAAAAAGCCGTGTGTTCAATTTACTGTACAGCTTGTTGTGGTTGTGACAATACCAAACATACAGATTTTAAAATTTTTGTTTTTTTAAAAAGGGCGAAAAGTGTGCAGAAAACGTTTTTTGTGGGGTTTTTTTGTGTTTTTTGGTGAGCAAAATAAACAAAAAAGCATTTTGGCTCAGTTTTTTCCCTTATTTAAATAGCATTTGCAAAGTGAAACATTAAGTGTGTTCACTTTATAGTATGTGTTGTTGCAGGTGTAACAATACTAAACATGAATTTTTAAATTTTTTTAAACAAATAAAAGTGCGCAAGAAGAAAAATTCAGATTTTTTTTCACCTTTTTTTGTTATGTCCATGTATGGACATGACTTTAGCCAGAAATCTTACGATCACTCAGAAAATGCACTACAGTACTTCTGTACTGCAGTGTATTATCTGTATTATTTTATATTAGAAGCCATAACAGACCCGGGATTCATTTTTAGGCATCCGTTTCCTATGGCAACCCATTGCCCTTTTGCAATTTTATGGAGTTTGGTTTTTGGTGTCATAGAGTGAGTTTCCTCCCATTGTCAACCCTGTACATCTTAAGATCAACATTGATTACAGTATGTAAGTGGTTAACGGCAGCGATTGGTGTTGGCATGGGCTCAGCTCTTGAGCCTGTGCCATCTATATACCATGAATGTACATCATTTCTTGTGAACCCATTCACAGACATGACATACATATTTGTTATGGGGTGGTAAAGGGTTAAAGGAGATGTCCTGCGCCGAAACGGGTTTTTTTTTTTTTAAACCCCCCCCCCCGTTCGGCGCGAGACAACCCCGATGCAGGGGTTAAAAAAACCACCCGCACAGCGCTTACCTGAATCCCGGCGGTCCGGCGTCTTCATACTCACCTTCTGAAGATGGCCGCCGGGATCCTCTGCCTCCGTGGACCGCTGCTCTTCTGTGCGGTCCACTGCCGATTCCAGCCTCCTGATTGGCTGGAATCGGCACGTGACGGGGCGGAGCTACACGGAGCCGCTCTCTGGCACGAGCGGCTCCATAGAAGACTGCTGAAGACCCGGACTGCGCAAGCGCGGCTAATTTGGCCATCGGAGGCCAAAAATTAGTCGGCACCATGGAGACGAGGACGCTAGCAACGGAGCAGGTAAGTAAAAAACTTTTTATAACTTCTGTATGGCTCATAATTAATGCACAATGTATATTACAAAGTGCATTATTATGGCCATACAGAAGTGTATAGACCCACTTGCTGCCTCGGGACATCTCCTTTAAATATGTACTTTAAAAAACAGAAGCGTATAAATAAAATTCACAGAAGTTGCGATAGAATTCTATTCCTGTAAACAGAATGATAATAATAAACCACAAGGATTTTGTTGGATCAATATTCATTTTTGTACAGAACTAATTCAAGGATCTGTGCTAATTAGTTATCCTCTGCATATTATGGCGCATGAAAAAATAGCATAAGAAAGTTGGCCTAAGAGCATGTAAACCAAAAGGCTTTGGATATAACAGTGTTAGGATGCTGCGGCATCCGACTTGAAGTTCCATGTGACACTGCGTCCAAGTGATTGCATGGAACAGTTTCATATGGGCTTTGTTCTGCTTGCACTTATCTCTGGTGCCGCGGATTGTCGGTTGCGACAGCGTCATTGCAAAGTGACCTCGACTCAGGCCAAGACCTGTTGCCTTGTTATGCAGGACAAGGGTTAATGCACCATGTGCAGAGACTGCTGGTGCTGTCTGTCTTGGCTGCATGGATGCATGCTGGATTAGTCATTCCTGGGAGTAGGGTGGAGGTGTGGTTTTCCATTCACTCCGCTAGTTCCCAGGTGTATAGTGGCTATATATTCTCACCCCTCCCTTTGCTCAGTCCTGCTTATTCCCTTCCATAGTGGAGCCCCTGGAGTTTGGAGCTCTTCTGTGTTGGGTGTATTTCTACTTGCAGATAAGTTGGTGCGGGTTCCTTTTCAGTTGCATTTCTGCTTTTCATTTCTATTTTACTTTGCTGTTTGGTTCATCTCTCCAGGGGTCCTTTCAGGGACAGTCAGGGCCCAGGATGAAGACTGTGGGGCCGTCTCTATCAAAACGAATACTCCGCTTCTAGGCAGGGGCCCTTCACCCTCTCTGCTAGGTTAGGGCCAGGTTTACTACTCCCTAGAATGGTGCTACTGTTCAGCATAGTGTGGTGTGTGACTAG
The DNA here is from genome assembly GCF_035609145.1 of Eleutherodactylus coqui. Lineage (NCBI taxonomy): Eukaryota > Metazoa > Chordata > Amphibia > Anura > Eleutherodactylidae > Eleutherodactylus > Eleutherodactylus coqui. The sequence continues at coordinate 96,326,986 of NC_089844.1, forward strand.
TTCCTACAGTGTGTACGTTTCCTGTTGCCATGCTGAGTGTCGTACTCTGGTGTCGCACAGGCTTTTCATCTGGGTTATGTATTTCAGTTGTGGTGTGCGCTGTTCTTTGGTGCATATCTATCTACTACAGTAGTTGTCAACATCACCCTGCATCCGTGCTGAGCGTGGTGCTTGTGACCTGCACCAACATGACATCTGGTTTCTGGTTGTGCACAGCTGTTGGTCATTATTAGGTCTGTCTCTGATCTGCCGATTTACAGTTTTTGTGATTGGATACTCAGGCTGTCTGTTGTCCATGACATCCAATTAGGTGTCATGAACTGATATTTACTCTGGCACTTCACTTCATTTTGGGTTTTTCTCTGGTCCTCAGCGTTTGTTAGAAAGTATTTGCTTGAAATATCGCTCAAACATATGATAGATTTCGAGTTTCTGACACTGCTTGCTTGACTATGCATATGGTTAGTGTTATCCTTGTTTTTAGGGAAAACTAGGGAATCTGTTTACGTTCCAGTATGGGGCTGCCCTTTCCAGGATGACTACCCTGTCTAGGTGTAGATTGTCCAGGTGTAGAGCTAGCAAGATTACAGGAGGGGACATTTAGCTGTGTCTGCTTTCCCAGCAGTATCTCTTATGTTTGTGAATGCATTTTCTGGACAGTCTGTATATTGTGATTTTTGACATCCAGACTCAACCTCATATCATGACACATAGGATGGGTTTACACTGGGCTAGTGTGCTCATTCAGTCTTTCTGTCCCAGAGTTCAGTCTAGATAAAAGAAAACAGATGGAATGCTGGGTGACACAATAGGCTTTCATTAAACAAAACCAATAAGGCCTCCATTTGACGTAGTTTCTATTGATGCTTTTAGTCAACTACGCTATTCTGTCCAGTATAGATGCTGGAAAGAATCATAGAATGGTAGAGTTGGAAGGGACCTCCAGTGTCATCTAGTCCAACTCCATAAGCAACAGACACTTTGGCAAATGAAGACCTTATTGATCCCCATTTGACTAATGAAATCTTGAGGATCAGTTTAAGTTTCTGTCTATAGACCATTTTTGGTGATCCAGTTGGAACGCTAGGATGGAAAGGCTGAGCAGGCACACTAGTGCAGTGTGAACTCAGCCTTAAATAGGTAATACACACAAGGATAACCAGCTCACTAGGACACATGGATTTGCAGGCAAGCACCACCATTATAGAAAATAGGAACAGGAACCTATGTAGGCACTTCATAAAATCCAAAATGGACAACAACCACTTATATTTTTCAGGCACATGGTACGCCCTTAGTCATAGCATGCAGGTCATAAAACACATATGGAATAACTACATCTACAGACCAATCAGAGTAAAATCACATGACCAAGGTCGTTTAAATGTACAAACACAGAAAAAATATAAATATATCATCAAAATTTGACAAAAAAACATCAAATCAGTTAATATTAAATCAATAATGCAAATTCTTGACAGCCATTAGACTGTTCCGCAAATTTTTGTCCAAGAGTAGATGTTTTATGAGAAACAGACTCTGCAAAACCTCAGGAAATACACTATCTTAAAGCTGTAGCAGGGTGGAGGGAACGCACCATGTTTCATCCACAGCACTGATTAAGCAGCCAGCTTAAGCCTTGTTTCCTACTAGCAAAGCAGCTGGGAGAGGGCTCAGAGGCACTGTGAGCCCTGGGAAAGGAGGTCCCGTCCCCTTAGTGATGCAGTGGTGGCGCAGATACTGTATCATCTCTGTGAAGATCAGCCTCACTGTGGGACAGTGAAAAGAAAGCAAAAGCCCCACTTCTGGACTATAATGGGAGAGAGTTGCAGGCACCATATAAAAGGCAAAGCAAAGACATATAAAAGGCAAAAGACAAAGAGCTGTGCCAGAAAGTGTAAAGCAAGGGACAGGAGATGTGTCGGTGGTATTGGTGGAGGCAGTAGAGGATGGGCCAAGTTGGCATTTTAAGTGGCTTCCACTGAAGCAACAGTTTCACGTTCTGCAGGTGGTGAGGCAAGCCGATTGCTGTTCCTTAAAAGTGGTTCATACCATGCATTACATTCATAGCACATAAAACTGGGCATAGAGTGGATGATACAACATACCTGAAGTACCACCACCTCCTCATCCTCCCAGTCACAGGCAAAGAGCAGTCATTCTTCACCAGTCAGCCATGAACATCACCACTCTACTTCACCCCATGCCAAATCCTCTGCACCCTTTGAAGCAGTCTACATGGATCAATCTGAGGAGCAGTCCAAACAACCAGAGGAAGAAGACCAAGACATTTAATGCGTTGATATCAAACCATTTCTTTTCCTCTGTTGAGGAAGATGAGGGTGAGTCAGTGTGTGTGAACAATGTGTCCTCAGGGGGATGTGGAAACATAGGTGCCAGTTCCCAGTGCTCACTGTGACATTAAATCCAGTCAGGAGGAGGAGGACAGCAGAGGAAAAGGAGGTGGAAGATTATGAAGTGCTTGACTCAACATGGACAGGCGGGGAGAGTCATGAGCTAGGTCTGTTCACAGGACTTGTACAGCTTGGGCATTTTCTGAAACCACACATGATGACAGAGTAATCATCTGAACGCTCTACAGTAAACCTTTAAAATGCTGCAGGAACTTAAACAACCTCAACACAATGTGTATGAACAGTCAGATGAACGCCCACCACCCACTGCCTTGGAGAGCCCACCTGGGCCAGAGAGTAGAGAGTCAACCTCATCCTGCTCCCTCTACCACTGCTTCTTCCTCCATCTCCCTTCCTGTTCATGCACTAGCCTCTGAGCAAAGAGAGACAGTTTTGTGTAGGGGCAGTAACACACCTGCTTCAGGCCTATCCTCTGCAATTGACGATCAGGCTGCAAGCGTCAGAACCAGCAATGGGAAGTAGAGAACAGAACTTGAGCTGCCACCATCGCTGATATTAACATCTACCTCATATTCCAGCGTATCCCAAGTCAGCAGCCAGCCCTCAATCCCCCAGCTATGGTAATATAAAGGAGAACAAAAAACAACCCAATCATTCATGAGCAGAGAGAAATGCAAGCATTGCACAGCTACTTACAATGGAAATGCTTCAGGCTTGTGGACACAGATGCCTTCTGCAATGTGTTGTTCCATGCTAACCCACAGTACCAACCACTCAGCTGCCATTTCTTTGCCCAAAAAGCATCACTGCTCAGCAGCACTTTATGAGTGATAATATATCCCTAGTGTTGATGAATGCTGTCAGTGGCAGGGTGCACCTGACCATGGATATGTGGTCTAGCAAACATGGCCATGAGTGTTACATGTCCTTAATAGTGTACTGGGTCAATGTCCTACAGGTAGGGCATGAAGCCAAAAGAAGCGGTCTATGTTTCATGGTACCTCCAAGAGTTAATGGACATTCATCCTTGTCTATCCCCTTCTCAACCCCTCCTTCTCTTGCTCCACCTATTCATACCAACTTTCAACACCCTCCACATTGTTAGAGATATCTGTACATGACAAAATCCAACCTCCATACAGTGTTATATGTCATAAATGCTAAAATGGTGTCCTAAAACTCCTATGTGTAGAGGAAAGCAGCGACATGGCCGAAGAGCTGTTGATGGCTCTGAAGGCCCAGGCTGACATGCGGCTGGCCCTGTACAATCTGAAATCAGGCAAGGTTGTGTGTGACAATGGGACCAAAACTCACACATGTACCTTGCCTGGCCTATGTGATGAATCTGGTAATGCAGCGCTTCCTAAACAATTACCCAGGTTTACACACAGTGCTCCAAAAGGCCAGGAAACTGGGCTACCACACAATCAGCTCATGTGTAATGTACCTACAGAGTTGAATTCCACGTTGCATATGTTGCAAAGGCTAAGCCAGCAGCAGAGAGTGACCACAGAGTGCCAGATGGTTTATGCCATTAGCAGACACTGTATGGAGGTTGGTCACTTGATGCTTGTAGAGTGGCTGCAGATCAAAGATGTGTGTGCCGTTTTAGCCTGCTTTGAGAAAGCGACTAAAATGGTCAGTCATAATGACACACTGATCAGTATCACCATCCCTGTTGTCTACCTGCTGGAAAAGACCCTACAGGGTCTCAGGAACAATGGTATGTTGTTATCACAGTAAATGGAGGAGACAAGGACCATTATTCAATCCTAGTGGGAGAGTGGCTTTGGGCATGATAGGGGGGTGCCTTCTCCAACATGTTCTCCACCTATGGGAAGAGTATAGAGAAGGAGAAGGAAAATCAAGGGGATAATATAGGACCAAAGGCAGGTATAAGGGCTATGCAACATTCCTTTCATCATCACTAACCCCAGCTATTCTATGTGGATGGCGAGATCAGCTGGAGGACACTCTTATGCCCGACCCTGAGTAATGTGGGCTATCATCCTTATGCACTTTCAGGCATATGAGTGGTTTTATACTGCAGTGTTTGCAGAAGGATTGTTGCATAGCCCACATTAAAACATCAGATCAATACTAGGTGGCCACCCTTCTTGATTCCTGCCACAAGACAAAAATTACAATTCTCATTCTGGCAGCGGACAGGGACCTCAAAATTCGGCAATATCAGGACAGACTATTAAGCAGCTTGAACAGAGCATTGCCCCATCGCCGCAGGGATGTATCCTGAATGGATTGCAGCTCTGCAGCTCATGGTGAAGAGAAAACTTCTGCAGCAGCATGGTCATCAGAGCAGTGGAAGTCTAGAAGAGGGGAGGCATTGTTTTTTTTCATCTCATTACAGCCTGCAACAAAAGCACAGGGTAGGACTGACCGTCACAGACAGCACTTATCCATGATGGCCCAAGAGTATGTCAACTCCCACATGGATGTATTCAGACATGGCATTGGCCACTTTGACTTCTGGGTGTCTTAGCTGGATGAGTGACTGAAGCTTGTACCACATGCCCTGGAGATGCTTGCCTGTCTGGTGCCAGTGGGCTATCAAAGGGTGTTCAGCACAGTTGTGGGTGTGATAACTGACAGACACATCTGCCTGATGTTTATAAAAAATTAACCAGATGTGGATTTCACCTGACATCTGCATCCCCATGGCAGATACCACTGATTAATTAGCACACTGGAAATTTTTAGTCATATACTTGTATGACTGAGAATAGATTTATATCAAAGACCACACTGTACCCTCAAGGCAACTGATGTATGACTTAAGTAAAGAGCAATAGTGAGTAATATTGCATACTTTGAATTGTATGTGAAATTGTAATACAGGAGCGGATAGTAATATTCTAGATGAGACTTCCAAAGAATTCCTACACTTGATTTCTTGTATTGTGGGTGAATCGCTAAAAGCATATATTTTAGCGAAGGCTTACGCACATGTACTGTGTGCTAAAATGCTGTCAGGGATGTATAAAGCCCTTGTACATTTTATGTATGGTGTGCTAAGTGTAGTAGTTAATGAGCTTCCGCATGACTATGGCAGAGGGAAGCTTGACATGGAATCCCTTCATCTACCGATATGAGTGAAAGTGCTGGAAAGGTATTGTGAATAGTTGGTTACTGTTGCTTTAAGAAATTGATACTGAAACAGTGCGATGTAACATTAACGTATACTAATGGCATGATATAAGGTAAAAAAATATGGATGGTTTAGTAAAGTTCATTTTTGCTGCATCAAACTCTGTCAGTCACCACCCGCCATCATAACATCCCACCTGTTTCAAAGCAATATAGGGATATACTTCTAGATGGCATTGCTAATAGTCTTGTATTGAACGCTATAGGAAGAGGAGAACACAAAAGATGTAATCCCTATGATGCTGGAAGAGGACTTAGATTTAATGCTTATTAATGTCTTTTTTTCGGCTAATGGTGGTTTTTGCTCAATTTAAAGGGGTTGTCTCGCACCGAAACGGTTTTTTTTTTTTCCATAGGCCCCCCGTTCGGCGCAGGACAACCCCAATGGATGTGTTAAAAAAAAAACAAACATATTACTTACCCGAATCCCCACTCTGCGACGTCTTCCTTCTTCCTACTTCTTCCTTCACCAAGATGGCCGCCGGGATCTTCACCCACGATGCACCGCGGGTCCTTCCCCATGGTGCACCGTGGGCTCTGTGCGGTCCATTGCCGATTCCAGCCTCCTGATTGGCTGGAATTGGCACACATGACGGGGCGGAGCTACGATGACCAGCTCTCCGGCACGAGCGGCCCCATTCACCAGGAAGAAGACCGCACAGCGCAAGCGCGTCTAAAAATGCCAGAAGAAAGCGAAATTAGACGGGGACGCTAGCAACGGAACAGGTAAGTGAATAACTTCTGTATGGCTCATATTTAATGCATGATGTATATTACAAAGTGCATTAATATGGCCATACAGAAGTGTATAACCCCACTTGCTTTCGTGAGACAACCCCTTTAACATCCAGAGAAAATAGCCCCAGTGTGTTAACCTAGTATTAATGCCAGAAACCTCCTCATTAAAATGAGAATTTGAAGAACAAGTTCTTCTTGCACGTGCAATTTCTCCTATAGGGATATTCTTAATATGTAGTGGATGGCAACACTAGGCATCCAATGTGTAAAAAGGGCAATGCTATTCTTACTGATGTCAACTACTACATCCAAAAACACCAATTTATGTCAGTCTAAAGAAAGTGTCAACCTTGACTGCATAGAATTAAAAATGAGGTATGTCCCTAGGTTTGATATGTTTGCAGAAGTCTTATCCCCTTCCTTCCCCTTCATTAATGAGGATGTCTTCTAAATAGTGACCATGCTACTTTACTAGACGAGGGTCAGTAAAAAAAAGATTGTTGCAATTAAACAAATACTGGGACTCCCACCAGGCCATACATCGTATGTGTGTCATATATAGAAAAATTTGCGCCTATAGAAGCTCCAGACATTTGTAAGAAAAATTGGCTGCTGAATAGGTAAAAATGTGTTAAAGCACACAATGTATTGCTGAGTACAGATGCAATTCTGGATAATTGTACAGATCTTTAAAAACCAGTTAAGGACCATGATATAGCACAGACAGTGCATTTTTTGTAGAGTTATTGACGTTTCAAAATCTTTTTCTCATTTAGCAAAAATGCTTTTTCTGATATACAGCAATACATGAATTGTCACACCTCGCATGTAACGTACCTGGCCATATATCATGAATGCAAAATTCAATATGTGGGTTGCACCACCAGCTCGTTAAAAGTGAAAGTATGATGCCATTTATCTGATGTGTCTAATTTTCAAAGCACCAACATTTTGTCTGCCTCACTCCAGTTTCAAGGTTTACACAAAGTTCAAATTCCAGGGGATGGAGATAGTTAAAGGGTTTTTCCGGTTCTTACAAGTTATCCTCTGATTGGTGGGGGGATCTGATCACTAGGAGCTTACGGACCACGAGTCAGATCCTAAATTAATGAACTGCAGGTTTGGCTGTGCGTGAAGCACACGTTGGGCAGGTGCACTGCGCACTATTCATTTCAGCAAGAACACCAAAGATCTTCCATCGATCAGCTAATTATTCCCTATCACGTGGATAGGAAAGGGAAAGGATCGTTAGAGGTGGGGAATACCAAAGTAAGGTCCTCAATAGGGAATCATACTAGATGCATGTGCGACACATTCACAGCAGTGCTGCATACATTTTGTCGGCCTGTGCTGGTTTAGGAACTGTGATGATATCCTCATCATGTGACCCCGTACTCCTCCCACACAGGTCACTGATCACATGATGGTGACATCATCACAGCACATGGCTGCCGTCCAGCCCGGCAGGTTTTTAATAAAGTGAAGCAGCAGTGATGACATCAGCATCCTATGATCAGGAGTGGAGGTCAGAGCCCAGGTGACTGATCACATAACTGACATCATCAAAGGTCCTGTGAGCACACAGCTGCTGTCAGGCTCTGCATGTTTTATGCTTTAGGACCTGGGCAATGAAGAGGATGGACAGACGACCTCCAACTATGGTCCAGTGGAGAGATATGGTTAACAATATCATTCCGTATGAGAAAATTATCTTTAAAAATAGAAAGTGTCCTGAAAAATGTCATAACACTTGGGGTATATGGTGGAATTCTCCTAGTATGATTTTTTTTTATACAAAAAGCTTTTCAATTCCTAACAGAGCAACCACACTGTTCTGTAAGGTAGACACAGCGATTATAGCCATACGGATCTTTGTGTTTTTTTTATCACCCTCCGGTGTATTTCCTATGATTTATCAGCATGTATGGTAGAAACTTTTCGATGGCAAACTGTAATTAATCACAACACAAATTGTCATTGTTCTATAAATACACTCATTGTCAAAATAACCAAGCACCTACCTAGAAGTTGTCGGAATTGAATGAAACTTTATATGTGATTGAAGCATTGCTATAAGCAATTACAATATCAGAGCAAGAGGAGACTTTATTGCAGAAAACTGACCCCTTGTAGGGAGGCTCTAGTACCCTGTTGTACCGCCTCTAGTTTGGATGCAAGATGTAATATGGGCGGGCATGGAGGCTCTAGTACTCTGTTGTACCGCCTCTAGCTTGGATACAAGATGTGATATGGGTCGGCATTGAGGCTCCAGTACCTTGTAGTTCTGCCTCTAGCTTGGATACAAGATGTGATACAGGTGGGCATGGAGGCTCTAGTAGCTTGTAGTTCTGCCTCTAGCTTGGATACAAGATGTGATACAGGTGGGCATGGAGGCTCTAGTAGCTTGTGGTACCGCCTCTAGCTTGGATACAAGATGTGATATGGATAGGCATGGAGGTTCTAGTACCCTGTTGTACCGCCTCTAGCTTGGATACAAGATGTGATACAGATGGGCATGGAGACTCTAGTACTCTGTTGTACCACCTCTAGCTTGTATACCAGATGTGATATGGATGGGCATGGAGGCTCTAGTACCCTGTTGTACCGCCTCTAGCTTGGATACAAGATGTGATATGGGTGGGCATAGAGGCTCAAGTACCATGTTGTACTGCCTCTAGCATAGATACAAGATGTGATATGGGCAGGCATGGAGGCTCTAGTACCCTGTTGTACCACCTCTAGCGTGGATGCAAGATGTGATACAGGCAGATACGGAGGCTCTAGTACCCTGTTGTAGCGCCTCTAGTTTGAATACAAGATGTGATATGGGTGGGCATTGAGGCTCTAGTACCCTGTTGTATCACCCCTAGCTTGGATACAAGATGTGATACAGGTGGGCATGCAGGCTCTAGTACCACCTCTAGCTTGGATACAAGATGTGATACGGATGGGCATGGAGGCTCTAGTACCCTGTTGTACCGCCTCTAGTTTGGATACGAGATGTGATATGGGTGGGCATGGAGGCTCTAGTACTCTGTTGTATCGCCCCTAGCTTGGATACAAGATGTGATACGGATGGGCATGGAGGCTCTAGTACCCTGTTGTACCGCCTCTAGTTTGGATACGAGATGTGATATGGGTGGGCATGGAGGCTCTAGTACTCTGTTGTATCGCCCCTAGCTTGGATACAAGATGTGATATGGGTGGGCATGGAGGCTCCAGTACCTTGTAGTTCCGCCTCTAGCTTGGATACAAGATGTGATACGGATGGGCATGGAGGCTCTAGTACATTGTTGTACCACCTCTAGCTTGGATACAAGATGTGATACAGATAGGCATGGAGACTAGTACTCTGTTGTACCACCTCTAGCTTGTATACCAGATGTGATATGGATGGGCATGGAAGCTCTAGTACCCTGTTGTACCGCCTCTAGCTTGGAAACAAGATGTGATATGGGTGGACATAGAGGCTCAAGTACCCTGTTTTACTGCCTCTAGCATGGATACAAGATGTGATATGGGTGGGCATAGAGGCTCTAGTACCACGTTGTACTGCCTCTAGCATGGATACAAGATGTGATATGGTTGGGCATAGAGGCTCTAGTACCACGTTGTACTGCCTCTAGCATGGATACAAGATGTGATATGGTTGGGCATAGAGGCTCTAGTACCCTGTTGTACTGCCTCTAGCATGGATGCAAGATGTGATACAGATTGCCATGGAGGCTCTAGAACCCTGTTGTACTGCCTCTAGCATGGATGCAAGATGTGATACAGATTGCCATGGAGGCTCTAGAACCCTGTTGTACCGCCTCTAGCTTGGATACAAGATGTGATACAGATTGCCATGGAGGCTCTAGTACCCTGTTGTACCACCTCTAGCGTGGATGCAAGATGTGATACAGGCAGACGTGGAGGCTCTAGTACCCTGTTGTAGCACCTCTAGCTTGGATTTAAGATGTGATATGGGCAGGAATAGAGGCTTACAGGTTCTGTATGGTATCCTGCAACATATCAGTCCATATTTGCTGTAACTGAGCCTTTACATCATGCAAACATGTAGGCTATCAAATTTTATCATTCAAGATGGTCCCATACATGTTTATACAGTATTAAACTGACGACCAGGCAGGCCACAGACGTGCGATAATGTTGCGGAGACATTCCTGTGACCCCTTGTGTTCGCAGCCAAGCATTATACTGCTAGAAAATGCCTCTTGGAAGCCACCATTAGAGGAACACATGTGGCTGCAGGATGTCCTGAACATATCGTTGAGTTGTCGTTGACCCTCATACCACTACTAGGGGTGACCAACTGTCATATGCGATGACCCCCCCCAGAACATCACACCAGCAGGGGGCAGTGTGCCACTCCACAGCAAAAGCAGGATTGAGGCGCTTACCCCTAGGTCTCCAAACATGAAAACAGCTGTTGTCTATGACTAAACTAAACCTGGGTTTGTCACTAAAGACAACCCGGTTTGACTCTGTAGCAGTCCAGTTTAATTGTTCATGACACTACTGCAAAGGGAGACGATGGTGGGAGGTGTAAAAAGCAGTAACATACTGGGTGCCATGAGACCGATTTTTCATTCAGCCAAGCGTCTGGAAGTGGTTCTGACAGACACAGGGGCCTGTAACAATGGGGTCAACTGTCTCTGGATGGCAGACAACGAAACAGTTGGAGCTGCTCGTGCTTGTCGGACTATCAGAGGATCCTGTCTACTAGTGATCAGGTCGCCTTGTACGCATGCCCTCACGCATCCACTGGTCCCAACATCTCCTAGTAGTCTGGTCAGAACGGCTCAGACAGTGGGCAATTCGTTGATACGACCATCCAGCTTCTCTCATTACAATAACAGCCCCTTCTCACTCTCTTGTTAATTAGGCAAAATCTCTTTGATTGCATTGCAGAAGCATGTCTAGTGGTCATCGAGCTCTACACAAGTTGAAAAGAGGTCCAACTACACAAGTAGCCTCTGAGAGCTTTTTTACAGGCCAAGAGTGGAACCACTTTCAGGGCCTCAAGTGACTAGACCGTTTGTCTAATCACGCCACAGCTCTAATCCTTTGCATATCTGCCTGAGATGTAACTGCAGGCCAAGTTTTGCAACAAAATGACAACTCCTTCTTGGGGCAAGATTTTGGGGGGACAAAGAGTGATTTATTTTATTTAGGAAAAAAAAATTAATATTTAAATATAAAATCTTTAAATAGATTTATTGTTCTTCTTCTTCTTCTTCTTCTTCTTCTTCTTCTTCAGTAAAACGAGTTTAAAAGTTAACACCTTGTTTGCATCCCTCTGAATAGAGACCTTATTTGTATAATTAGTTTGCATCACTTGTAAAATAAACAGCTGTACAGTCCATAGTGTGAGTCTAGTCTAAAATGTGGGTTCACATACATATAATCACTTTTGCCTTGAGCATAGCTCTAACTGTATTTACGGTACATTATCCGCAGATTTTCATGTCATAACAGCCTTGATGTCCTGGAAAGCAACATCATTGCTCTATGTAACATTTCAGTTTGTTTTGTTCACTAGGCGGTCTTAGTTTCCCTTACTTGTTATAAAAGACCTAGGGAAGATTTACTGAGGTTATTGCATTACTTGACTGGCAAGGTTCCAGCTGAAATGTCTTTTTAAAGTTCTTGCCTGCAGAGTGGAAATTAAGAAGATTCATCAATGTGTCCACAGTGCTCCTTTCTGACGTTGTGAGTCATAGAGGAACCAAGTCCCAGTAACCAACCTATCGCCTGAGAAATGAGCCATTGGAAATTGAAGTGCATTGTTTCTCCTGCTCACAGGCTCGGCACAGTGCAATTTTCTCCAGTGCATCTTATTAACGATCCGTGCCATTTTAAATCGCATGGGTATTTTTTTTTCTTTTAGTCGTTTCTTTACCTTTGATACTGCCTTCAAAGAATAAGTTGTACCATGATAGGTGATCATTCAGGACAAATCCCACTGCATTTTTAACAGCTAATACAAGATGCAATGAATTTCACCACTGGGGAAATCTACCCAAAAATCACACTAAGTAACAATTATTTTTTGCTCCCAGAAATGTAACACTAGTTTTGTGTCGCCTGGGTCACATGTAACTGCTATTATGCTTTAATTAAGTCATAACTTTGGTTTTGTACTAATTGGGCTGGTATTTTAGCTGGCCCTATATCCTATACTAGCTGATATGCCCGGCTTTGCCCGAGTTAATTTGGTACAGGTGTTTACCTGTTGTTCACATGGAAAATTTTCATGAAGTCATGGTTACTTCAGAGGAACCGAGGAATAAAATATGTATATACATAAAGGAGTGATAGATTCTCCTCAGACTGCATATACCGATATCCCTCTGCAGAATGTGCCACCCCTCCCACTCTCCTCACTTTTTATCCTAAAGGTAACACCCCTTTTATTCAAATTTAACCCCAGACTGGAGATTGCAGCCCTTTCTTAGCCTTAAAGGCATGCTCCATCCCTGCAGTCCATGGCTGCTTCATTATGTACTTTACAGCCTTTTAATATATGCACACAGAGGTCAGTTAGATTCTCCTCAGTATATACACACAGAGGCAGTTACATTGTTGCGCCAAATTTCTCACTTGTACAACAGCGAGAAGTTACATTACATAGGGATGTACTTACTTTTGCAATTACCATTGAATAATCAAGTTGTGACCCCTTTACTTTCCTATTAGGACCTAAAGAATGGTCGTGCCAAACTTCATGTTTGTACAACACCGGGAAGTTAGAGAATTAATGGCAAGTCAGTCAGTGAGGGCTTTCACATAGATAGATAGATAGATAAAGAGCCCCGTGTGCTGCAGAGTGTTAAGGCAGCAGAAATGTAGTCCTAAGCTCTCACTCACGACCTGAAGGTTGTGAGTTCAATCCCCGCTTGGTTCAGGTAGCCAGCTCCACGTTGACTCAGCCTTCCATCCTTCTGAGGTCAGTAAAATGAGTACCCAGCTTGCTGTGGATAAAAGATTACCGGAGAAGGCAATGGCAAACCACCCTGCAAAAACAGTGCCAAGAAAACGTCACAAAGTGATGTCATCCGAGGAGTCCGTCATGACACGGTGCTTTCACCAGAGGGCTTTACCTATATCCTATGCATATATAGGATATAGCGAATGCTATATTAATGGAGACCTCCCGCGGTGTAAATCCATGGAAAATAGAAAATGCCGTGTTTTTTTTCCCGCTTGCGGAAATCTGTGGTATAATTCCACATGTGAGCACTGGCAGGCAGAAAGCTAATAGCGGCAACATTTACACACATTTTTCCAAAGCAGGAAACGCGTAGAGATTCCGGCCGTGGGCATTCACCCTCAATCGTGGCATTGGGCATGTATCTGTTTTTACAAGTTTGCAGCAAAATCTGAAGTATACTTTCTGTGGTTTGCAGGAGATAATGAGACATACAAAGTATTCACCTTGATTTTCTCATGGCTTCGAAAAGTTGAAAGGCAAACAGATGTATATGTGCAATGACGCATTTGTTTAGGATCTGCCATGATTGGGTGTGATAATGGATATACGGCCAGTTAAAACACCAGCTCAGCTGTTACAAAATCATAGTTATGCCTCAATATAAGCACGTTACTAGTTACATGTGACCTAGGCAACGCAAAACTAGTGTTAAATTCCAGGGAACAAAGAAAAAACATTTTTTTCCTGCTACTCAGTGCTATTTGTGTATGAATGAATGTGGTTACTTAACTTGAATTAAGCCTCTGTTATACAAGCTAATTCTCGTTTGAACTCATGCACACGCTAATGACTTCACCGCTGTTTAGGCATGCAGATCATCGTTGAGAATCGTTCACTGCTTCACATTCTATGTGAAGCACTGAGTGGGGAGTGCTTAAACGTAACGAGAAGTGAGCGAACCACCGATTATTTTTATGCTGGCTGAAACTGAACAACTGACGAGAAGGACAGATTCTCATTAGTCATTTAGTCGTTAGCTCGCATTTATACATAATTTCCTTCATTTGAGTGACAATCGTTATGTGTAAGCGGGCCATTAGTCTTACTTATTTAATGCAAACAAGAATAAGTAAGAATCACAGGTGTTATTGAATATTAGGAATTTTTCAAATAAATCATTATTCTGGTAACAAACCCAAAATGTAAAGCTATTGATAGATATTTTCTGAACATCTGTGACATAAGACACGGGGAATTAAGGGTTACAACCTGGGAACAAAAAATGCATTACATGGTGTCATCAGAGCTCACATTTGTCAGGAGAACATATAACTAGAGATGAGCAAGCACCCAAATGCTCGGGTTCGGATTATTCGAGTCGAGCTTTTCGTACAATTCGAGAGCTCTACTCAAGTAACGAACCCCATTGACTACAATGGGAGACTTGAGCATTTTTGCATGTGGGACGCCGGGTCCCAAGCTTTTTAAAAAAAATTTCTTGGTTCGTGTGTTCTCTCTCTCCCTCACTCTCCCCCTCTCCCTCTCACCCCCTCACCCCCCTCACCCCCTCACCCCCCTCACCCCCTCACCCCCCTTCCCCCTCTCCTTCTCACCCCCTCACCCTCCCTCCTCCTCACCCCCTCACCCTCCCTCCTCCTCACCCCCTCACCCTCCCTCCTCCTCTCCCTCTCACCCCCTCCTCCTCTCCCTCTCACCCCCTCACCCCCCCTCCTCCTCTCCCTCTCACCCCCTCACCCCCCTCTCCCTCTCACCCACTCACCCCCCCTCTCCCTCTCTCCCACTCACCCCCCTCCTCTTCCTCTGCCACTCACCCCCCTCCTCCTCCTCTCCCTCTCACCCCCCTCCTCCTCCTCTCCCTCTCACCCCCCTCCTCCTCCTCTCCCTCTCACCCCCCTCCTCCTCCTCTCCCTCTCACCCCCCCCCCTCCTCCTCTCCCTCTCACCCCCCCCCCTCCTCCTCTCCCTCTCACCCCCCCTCCTCCTCCTCTCCCTCTCACCCCCCCTCCTCCTCTCCCTCTCACCCCCCCTCCTCCTCTCCCTCTCACCCCCCCTCCTCCTCTCCCTCTCACCCCCCCTCCACCTCTCCCTCTCACCCCCCCTCCCTCTCACCCCCCCACTCCTCCTCTCCCTCTCACCCCCTCCTCCTCCTCTCCCTGCCAGCCAAAAAACTTGCCATTGACGCGCGCACTGCGTCACAGCAGGGAGGGGCCAAAACAGGCACGTCACAGCGGGGAGGAGCCAAAAACTGGGGTGGGGTAGAACACGGCGTGATGCTCGTTCGAGTAACGAGCACCATCAAGTACGCTAATACTCGAACGAGCATCAAGCTCGGCAGAGTACGTTCGCTCAGCTCTACATATAACATAAGCTCACTAAATGAATGTGCATGAACCCTGTTTAAATTCCGGTTCAAAGTACATGCAATAAGCATCTGTGGAGAAATACAGTAGTATACAGGCCTTATTCACACGACCGTATGCGTTTTTTATGCTCAGCCAATCGCGGCTAAAAATTGTGTGAAAGAAGATTAGCCATGATCAAGTCCTGATCTTAATTAGCATTTTCTCACCCATTCACAAGGGCAGCTGTGGCGTATTGGTGAAAAAATATGTTGCAGCGCTGAAATCCCTCAGTTGGCAGAAATCTTCATAACTAATGGTTAACTAGAGGCAGTTTAATCTTTTCCCAGCCTTGGAAGCTGGAAAAGTCCCTCCCCCTCCCTTTTTTTCAGCTCCCATAGAAATCTTTTGGAGCTGCCAGCATATGACGGGAAAAGATAGGGCAAGACCTATCTTTTTTACGCGCTGTATAAAATCGGTCGCTGTTTTTGGTTCGCCGATGTCCTATTTTTCGTGGCACAATTTTTTTTACATGCCTAAAAATCAGTCGACTGAATGAATACATTGGAATCCAATGTTTCAGATGGTCACGATTTTTTGACGGTCATGAAAATAAGGCCTTAAGCCTCATGATACAGCACAGTGCTGAAGTGAGGTTCTATGAGTATCTGCGAAACCTTGATGCTTGTTCATAAGCCATCATTTACTGAAGTGAGCCCAAAATTACCTGCATATATATTGTAAATGTCAGATGAGTGACCTCTTCATTTACCAATATCACTAGCAATATTGATGATCGTTACTATGTATCCATTTTGCCCAATGCTAAATTATAGTTTGTTTGTTGATTTTTGTATATTTTAGTCTGGGCATTTATTATTACAATAGCTCAAAAACAAATCAATTGTAACAATTCCTGGTACATGTAAACATGGCTTTAAGTAAATCTTCTGCTTGGACTTGGAGAGCTCCATTCCCTTCAGCGCTGTCGCAGAAAATGGAAACAACAAAGCAATTAATACTTTTATAGCCTTTCTGGCTCTTACCATATGGGTCTACGTTACGGTTAAGATCAAGGGTCGAATCACTCTAGCATGACCGAATAACCATCTGTGCGTACACATCTTCACATGATCATGCTAATAGGTTTGAATGAATTCCTATGTATACCATAATCCTTGGATCTGTGTACATAGAGAAATACAGACCTGTTTTAGTAAAGTCTTTCTGTCTATTGTTCTACTTGTCTTTGAGTTTTATAACATTGTGCTCATGTTCTATTTAATCAATATGTATTAAATGGTTCCCATGCTGCACTGTCCCTCTGATTCTTCCTTTTCTTTCAGTTCGCTTCACAGAGATAGGATTTGTACCGTTAAGAAGATGCCCATTAAATGATTAACTACCAGGGAAGAAGAGGCCTTGTTTACCATACAGGAGTATTAAGTGTATCTGTGACATCAATTACTATCATTAGCCAATGCAATTAGACTGACTTTCTAGTTCAAGTCACAAGGGAAGATGCAATTTTTTTCCATGCTTGTTGTTTTGAAGTCATGTCTTTTACATGATTGATGTGGTCCTCCGATGAGATCTAGATCTCTGAGCACTAAAAATGTATATAAATGTGTATGTGATGGCTTGCCTAAGGGTAAGATATTCAGATGTAATCTTCTTAGCTACTTGAAACTACCTCAATTATTCTAGCTGTTGGGACTTTTCTTCCATTCCTCTCTTTTTACTTTATTGCCCTTTTTGTCCCGTGCTCAAAACCTGCACAAGTATAGTCAAATTTACATATGGTCTGTTAATTTTATTTTTCAAACCACTCATCGATTTTCAGCCTTTTATAGGTTTCTTTTTGTCCACAATATTTTGTATACAATTTGCATAGAAATATTTTAAGAGTTTTGGCCAAAAAGGTGGCGAATATTCTTAGACACACTAAAGCAGCGTATTCCGGCTGTGAGCCCAGCCGGTCACCCGGTGTACTCACCAGCGGTCATGCGCAGTACAATTTTTTTTCATTATTTGTATTTCCTGCACCATCGCTTAGCAATGACGCGGGTACCCACAGCTCATATGCAATGAACATTGCGGGTTGGATGCCTCTATTGACTTCAATAGAGTCCTTCTGTGCGGAGTCTCCAGCAAAATGAAGCATGCAGTGATTTTTCTTCCCGCTCACGGAATGCGCAGTTCGTATTGGTGAGTGTGAAGGAAAAATCGAAAGTTCATGCGTTTCCATGCCTGCGTTTTGCCAAAGATCCTCCTCACGGACAGCAAAAGCAGATTCTGCTATTAGAATCCGTCCATGTGAGATTCCCCCTAAAGAAAATTCCATCCGAATATAATATGTTATTTAAATTAGGATGTTATTGTAATCATATATTTTCTGAATATTCATATAAAAGAAATCCCATGAAATATTTCAGTTTTCACAGTGGCCACTAGAGCATTCTGCTAGGCTCCTGCTTCCTGTGTTCTGTAGGTCATTTATCAGCATTGCTGGATAGAGTTTGAAAGTTTGAGTACTCGGTGCCTTCTCTGTGAAGCGAGTGGCGCAATTATGTTGCATCACCGATGTCAATCAATAGGAGTGCATTCATTGGAAGAAAGGCTTGCCTTGTCTGGCAGTGACTGTAACTACACATGAGTGTTGGCAGAGGAATATTTGTGGGCAGGGTCAGAGGTATTATAAAGCACAGTATGGGGCACTTTTTATTCAGGGGGGAAAATTGTGGGACATATTTAGCTTTTGGGGCATTTGGAACCCCGTAACTTCCATCAGGGGATTTAAATGCTGCTGTCAGAACTGACAGTAGTATTTAAAAGGTTAACAACTGCGATCAGTGATCATGCTGGTGGGTGACGTCTGCAGTGTATGCAGCACCTTTGGCTCCCAATCCCCCTTCATACAAACCCCCTGAACGCACAGGACATAAATTTGCGTCCTGTGTCATTAAGGGTTCATTCACACAACATCATCTACTATGCTGTGGCACTGAGTCCTGAGATTCCTTCTGAGTCACTGAAAATGGTACTCAAACAGAACCCCAAACAGAAGTGTAAATTCAAACGGAGAACTCAAATGGACTGAGTTATGGTTGAAGAATGGAATTATGTAGTCAACTTCACCATTCTGTCTTCCAAAATAATTGGAAGAATGGAAGCCATGTCATATGGACACATCTTTGGACTCCATTTACAGTTTTTATCCATTTGAATTCAGTTTTTGATGATGCAAATGGAACCTCGGGATGGAAAGGTTGGGCACACAGTATATGGGGTGCATTCAGACTTGGTAGGTAGGGCACCACCATCAGTAAATATAGCTCTGGAGCCGCCCCTGATAAATCTGAAGCTATTTGGATAGTAACATTATTTGGGTACTAGTACATTATATACAGTAGTTCCCTAATATCATATCAAATGGTACCCTTAGAAGCGAAAATACACATAAAAACTGCACAATGGAAACGGCTGTTGACTGGATTATTTATAGCTGAAACAGACATCCGGGGTGCTATATGCAATATATATGCCATACAATAAAAGTATCCTTACAGTATACATTGTATTGATGCATTTCAAGCTGCAGTCTACCTGATTTACAGCTCTCTTCATACAAAGAAGCACTCGGATGCCAAAATTATTAGCAAAACAACACAAAACTCAATTTAGCATTGATTTTTTTCCCTCCTCTGACTGAATCCCCTATAAGTGGATTTATTATCTCAGTGTTAAAGTATATTTGATAAATGGGTTACATTATGGATTTATTCAGCAGGAGCAGGTTAAAATATATCAGGTACGACTGCCCAGAGAAGACAGCTCCTCACTAGCTTATCCGGGCTGTTGTTTTGTGTTTGTTAAAAAACAGAGGCTGCAATTGAAATCCTTGTTATTCCTCTGACAGCAGATTTATCTCAGACTGTAGTATTGCTGAAAGGCTCCGCTCTCTGCTAATACATCCCAGGAGAGGATGAGATGTAGTGCAGTGAACTCTTCACTTGTTGGTGATGAGGCTAACACAAAACTACTATTTTATAGAATGCATCCAACACTCCAGGACTATTCCACCTACACAATTATTTGCTCCCTGTACGTTTCTCCTGGAGTATTGTTGGTTTTTTAGCTTTTTCCTCATCCATATAGTAATAAATGTGAAATACCACAATATAACACCAGTATTAGTCTATAAATACAAGTGTATCGGCAAGGCTGGGGCAAGGCCTTTTATTAAAGGGGTATTCCATGGAAAATACTACTGATGATGTATCATCAGGATAGGTCATCAATAGTTGATCGTCCGGGGGCCGTCGCTCGGGACCCCAACCGATCAACTGAGTAGGCGCATGCTGGCAGCACCGCAAATACACAGAGGTCGGAACGGAAGCCTCCGCGCTTACCTCTGTATAGTGGCCAGTGCATTTAACTGAAATAAAGACTTCCACTGCTTCAGCTCTGACCTCTGTGCATTTGCGGCACTGACAGCATGTGTCCACTCAGCTAATCGGTCAGGGTCATGAGCGGCGGACCCCAATCGATTAACTATTGATGATCTATCCTGAGGATAGGTTATCAATAGTATTTCACTGGAAAACTCCTTTAAGGTTGTTTTCAAATTATTTTTTATGGGCCAATGGCACACCCACCCATAAAAAGTAAATCAAAATAACCTTAATAAAAAATATTTTTAGAAGCAAATATAATTGAATGTAACCAAATATTGTGCCCCCTTTATCATCCCCTTTGTCTCCTTTTTCCCCATCTTTCTTTATGCTGCCACTTGTGCCCCCATGTGCCCTACTTCCACCTTTTGCTACTATCTGTCTCCTCTCCCCCTATGTTCCCCTCTCCTTCTGTGCCACCACTTATCATTCTACACCATTAGAGATGAGCGATTCGGGGGCCGGCGCGGGTGACAGGTGAGTTGTGGCGGGGAGCGGGGGGGAGAGAGAGATCTGCCCTCCGTTCCTCCCTGCTCTCCCCTGCCGCTCCCCGCCCCCTGCTGGCCCCCGAATCTTTAGAGACGAGTAGGGAGATACTCGGCTAAGGCACTACTCGCTCGAGTAATGTGCCTTAGCGAGTATACTCGCTCATCTCTATACACCATGCTCCACGCACTCTTTCCCTCAACTCAGCTTGACTAAGGTTGCAGCCAGGGACTCCCAGTAGCCTCTTAGGTCAAACACTTGTCTGTGCCGAGTCTGCTGTCATCACCAGTAATAGTCAAGCAGCACTTTCCTCTCAATGGAAGTGCTCATTGGTGTATTCACTGACCGATGAGTGCTTCCAATATTAGGGAAAGACAAAGCCCTAAATGCCCAGGTCATGACTCTATAGTAATGTTCCATCTACTCCCAATAAGTCCAGTCCACTGTCCCTCCTCAAGCTTTCTGATACCTGCAGCTTGGAAGCCTACGCTCTATGCTCCAGTGATAATTCAATGAAGAAGCAGTGAAGGCAGCAGTTGTAGTGCAATAAAATGGTGGTTTATTCCTCCCAATACAGAAAAACGACGTTTCGACTCCTTCTTGTCTGAGTCTTTGTCCGGCCCTATTAGGGCATAATACGTGCTGTTGATAAATGACTTTATACGCTCCAGCAACATCTTTGCTACAAGGTAATGCTGGATGAGCGCATGCAGGCAGAACAGGCCGTGGCTGGGCACTGGCAGGACACTAGTATGAAATGCATTGATTGTTACAGTACTGCACCTCTACCAGTGATTGCCTTGCTCCAAGACCCTGCTTTTGTTTGACACAATGATAAATGGAGGCCCAGTGGTCAGGAAGCACAGAAGTCAGAATAGTCAAAAACAGGCAAGGGTCAGAACCAGGAAACCGCTTTGCCAAAATGGCTAATGAGACCTATTGCTTGGGCATCCTCCATGGGAAGGGGGGAGAGAGCTCTAATATAGCAGATGACAACTGGTGATTAGTGGAGGATGGGATTAGGAAGCTCGCGCTGACCCTTTAGTATTAATGGACAGGAAGGAGTGCATGTGAGCCTTATGAGCAGAAACCTGAGAGTGAGCAGAGGAAGAGGAGTGTTGTGCACCCGGTGACAGGCACCTGCATCTGACCGCAACCCCAGGAGCAGTGGCGATGTACTGTGACACGTGCTTGGTAGTGGATGCCAGGTAGCCTAGCTATATAATGTGCATGGCCAGCCTTTAACAAGATTTCCTGTCATGTCAATCCTTCATTATTGTACAATTAAAAGCTATGAATTTTTTTTATATTCTTGGTGATGAAATTCCTATTCTTAAGAGCCCTAGTTTGTTTGGAAACATTTTTGTTTGCTGTCATAGGCTTATAAACCTGAATGGACGGTCTCTTGATTACATGGCTGAGGTTTCTTGCAATGTATCAGCGAGAGCAGTCAGCCTGGTAACTATAACAGAGAAGAGACATCAGAGGACTGACTACACCGATGCACTGGCACAAACTAGCTGGATGAAAGTAATGTCACTACATTGGGATGGGCACAAGAATGTGGATGACTTATTATTCATTTCCAAGTAACAGTTTATACAAAACAAACCAAATCTAAAGTACATCAATATTATACTCCTACCCACCACAAAACATCCCTTCCACCACAACCAAGAAGAGAGAGGTTTTCATATGCACAAACCTATGTACAGTATAGGGAACTGTTAGGCCGCCTGCAGACGGGCGGGTCAAATCCGGCGGCGAGAATTCTCGCCGCGGGACCTGAGCCGAGCGCCTGCAGGGACCAGCGCGTACTCACCCGCGCCCGCCGGCTCCAGCTGTTTGATGTGCCGGCTTGCCGGGCAGCCGGCGCATGCGCAGACCGGAGCCGGTGGTGGGTGAGTGACATTTCTGTGCGGTGCGAGCCCCGCACAGAAATAGAGCATGCTGCGATTTGTTTGCCGCGCAATATTTCACGCAGCCAAATCGCGGCCGTCTGCTTAGGATTGCGTTTGTTAACGCAATCCTATACAGGCTTCCAGCATCGGAAATTCCACGGGAAATCCCGCCGCGGAATTTCCGCTCGTGTGCAGGGGGCCTTACAGAGTGACATGTCCATTTTTAAAAAATACCAAAGGGAATTTATCAAACAATCACGCAGATTTTTTAGGGTAAAAAAAATGTTGCCACCTTTTTTTTGCTCAAAAAATTACAACTTTTTTATTCATACATTGAACGTGCCGCTTTTCCAAAAGGTAGGAGGGGCGTAGTGGCCAGGGGCATGGCCTTCTGTGGCCCAACAGATTTACTTCAAAAACTTGTAAATCATAGCACAAATCCACACCAGCTCATAGCTGGCATACGGTAGATTGGCTTTTCAGGTGCATGGACAGGCAGGGATGTGACAAATATATTGAGAGGCCTATTAATTAATTGGTCACATTCTACTGCAGCTGACTTTGCATTAAGACTGATGTAGTCTTGGAGATGGGAGTGGGAGCTTCAGACTATGGCGGAACTTAGTCTAAGGTCATTAGTGGAATGGAGAGCACAGATGGGGCTACTGACAGAGATGGGGGGGGGATGAGAGGGGGTGCAGTACTGTGGAGGATGGATTCTGGAGTTTTTGAGGTGCTGGTAATTTGAACATGCAAGTGATTGAATATAGAGAGAGTGAAGGAAAGATCAGAATCAAATAAGCCCTCAGGACATTTATGGTAGCACAACACAAAGAGATGGAAATATTGGGATTAAGTAAATTAGCTGGCAGAAACCGAAGCAGTTCAATTCTAGAAAGATTTAGTTTCAGATAGACAGAGGATATGATGCTAGAGACAGTGGACAGACAGTTGCTGGTGTTTTGTAGTAGTCTTGGGGTGATGTCTCGGGAAGAAGTATATAATTGGGTGTCCATGTAGAGATGGTACTGAGAGCCAAATCTACTGGCAGTTTGTCCAATGGAGGCATGTAAATGGGAAAAAAGGAGAGGGCCTAGGACCAAATCCCAACAGCAAGAGGAAGAGAAGTAGAGCTAAGAAATAATACACTAAGTGAGTGGTCAGAGGAGGAAAACCAGGAGAGAGCAGTATCCTTCAGGCCTATCAAGTGGAGCATACTGAGGAGGAGGTGGTGATCTACAGAGTTAAATACTGTAAAGGGATCCAGGAGGATCGGAAGAGAGTAGGCACTGTTCGATTTAGTCATCAGATCATTTGACACTTTTGTAAGAGCAGTTTCTGTAGAATGTAGTGTAAGAAAAGATTGTAAGGGGTCAAGAGAAGAATCTACGGAGAGGTAGGCAATTAGATGAAAGTAGACCAGCCATTTCAAGAGTTTGGAGATGTAAGGAAAGTTGGAGACAGGTTGGTAGTTGGCAGCAGAGAATGGGATAAAAAATGTGTCTTTTTTAGTCCTGGGAATATGATTGCATGTCTGAAAGAGGAGGCAAAGAAACTCCACAACTTCTGAGCTGCCTAAAACTGCATACTGAGTCTCAATAGATCGGTCAGTGAGGCTGGATTGACAGCTTGGTTCTCAGCCTTTATTTCTCCTCTTTCACATGTTTTTATCAGCTAATTTATTACCACAGTGGTTATAAACTAGCGGATAAGAAGGTGCAGGAGAGGAGGGAGCAGAGGAAAACGAAGTATCAGTCCAGCTTCACTGACAGATCTCCTATTGAGACTTTGACTGCAGACTCTCTATACAAAGATATGTAGAAGCTGAAGACAAATGGTGCAGCATTTTTAATTAAACCCGATTTTGTAATAATGATTGTCAGCCCAAAAATACATACATTTCAATGGAAAAAATGTGCCTCCCAAAGGTGTTCATAGCCTATTCTGTTTCAGTGAGCAGGTAAATATGCTTGTACGGTGTGAAATCTATTAAACTTATTTTACATGAGACAACACGATTTTTCGCCTTTTGTATTAGATTTCATAATGTTACCCCAATTTCTGTACATTTGTATTGCATTATACTATTTATTTCTCTTTGACGTTATATAATACAAGAGTAGAATGTCATTAAAACTTTATTTCTTCTATAGAATCGACTCCGGTTGCCTTTCAGTGTAGGTGTATGAAGCAATTTGCTTTTATTGTGAAAATCAATCAGCAGATATAAGGGAGAATTGTGGACTCAATGAGACATTGTAAGCTGAAATAAAGAAATACACATTCACTGGTCACCGCTATTACTGGCTTTATAGCTGACAGCTACAGCACATAATAGAGCATTTCAGAAACTCCTTTCAGTGTAAGAATGCTATCTGCCTTGTAGATGCATTATTATTACACCTGACAATGTCTGCAGCTCCTTTACTATCAAGTTTTCCCGCAGTAATGAAAATCAATAAAGCCAAAATGTATATAGTAAGAAACTCCTCATAGTTGGAGAAGCCTGTGCGGTGGATGAAATCCCTTTATTGTAATCTAATGAAATGTGAGCAGTGCATAGAATATCCAAGGATGGCAGGTGGGATCTTACATTGAAGTTAATGAGACATATGCTTTAGGGCTTATTCACACCATCCGCATTCTCGTGTGAGTTTTGTACGATGTGCACAAAACTCACACAAATATGAAATCCATTCTTTTAAATAGATTCATTCATACAAGCAAAATAACCGTAGCACATTTTATCTTTGGCTGTTCCCTCGGAACGTCTCACCCATTGTTTTCAGTGGGACCGTAAAAAAAATAAATCTTATTTGTATAGTGCCAACTTATTCCCCCCGCCCCCCCAGCAAGCTGGGTACTCATTTTACTGACCTCGGAAGGATGAAAGGCTGAGTCAACCTTGAGCCGGCTATATAAATAAATATATACAGGGTGTCTCAAAAGGGTGGAAATAAATACCCATGCAGAATGAAACCGGTTTGGTATACAGTGATCTAATTTTGCATACAAGCTGTGGAAGGAGGAAACGAGTCAGGCCATGTCACCAATATTGTTGTCAACCAGGTCTTCTGTACCGGAACACAGATACAGTTTGAAGCCCTTCAGCAACCAATTAATAAATTAATGCAATATAACTTTTATTATCTGGACATCTGAGGGTTATACCCCACAGTGTGGCTTCTGGGCAGCTGTCATCCAGTTGAAATATGCCCTGCACAGCTAGTTGGCACAGTTTGTAAACTGATTGTTTTTGGCTGTGCAGTTTTACAGGTTAAGGCCTCTTTTCCACCAGCGTATATCAGCCGGCCGTTTTGACGACCGTCTGATATACGCTGTGATCTGATGCATTGGATTCCAATGCATGAGATCACATTGCCGTATTCCTGAGACATAAAAGCGCCCGGCTGGCTAATATAGCGCCGGGCATTTTTACATCGGACCCAAAAGATAGTCCTGAAACTGTCTTTTGAGCCAAAACGTTGGCCACTGCATGGGCTCCTATGGGAGCCAGCCTATTCCGCCTCCTCCCATTGCTGGCTGCGAACAAGGGGTGGGATGTGGGCGGAGCTAAGCTCCCGCCCCTTGTCCATAGCCATCAATGGGGGAAGGTGGAACAGGCCAGCGCTTAGCTCCCCCCTGTCCGGCCCCCTCCCATTTCAAAGAACAAGCAGGGAGGAGAGCAGAGGTGAGCCTGCACGGTGGGAGGGAGGGAAAAGGGGTGACAGCATGGTAGTCTTGGAGTATATGCGCCGAGACCCATGCCGTCTGAACAGGTGCACAAACGTTTGATTTGTGTGCCCGTTCACCAGTTTTATCTCTCCCAACGTAGTGTATATCAACCAGCCGTGAAAATGGCGGTTGATATATGCTCGAGGGAAAGAGCCCTAAGCCACATTTTACCTGTAAAAATCGTGCAGCCATATAACAATTAATTTGAATCCGCGCCAAACAGTACGTCAGCTGTACTGTGACCACATCACTCTGGGGCCTTTCTCTAAGCCCAGGGGTATAGTTAGAGGCCCATGAGCTGTGGTGCAAAACTTCACTTTAAGTCCCCCCTGCACGACTTTTTTTGTGGCTGCTGGTGACATTTCGTCATAACTTTTCACTGTATCGCTGGCTCTCTTAGGCGGTTCACATGGGGTAAATTTCAATGAAAACCCACATCAGAAATCTGCCTGGTTGCCGCAGATTTCTAACATGGATTTTCATTTGTTAGAGCTGCAGATCCACATGCAGATTTAGTACAGTCAATGGGAAAAATCCACAGATGATTTTCCAATGCAAATTCGTACACGCATATGTGTCCCATAATTATGCGTGTAATAAGTGGTGCTAAAAGCGCACTGATTTCTATTGGGCAACTCACAACAATGCATGTAAAAAAATGCAGCATGTTCTATTTTTGAATGCAATATAGGCTATGGGGATTTAATATATTATACAGATGCCTTATATGCAAGGAACATAAGCTTGTTTGAGTGAGCCCTTAAGAAGTGAAACACCAGTTCTTTTTCTTCCACACATGGATTTCAAGTTCACATGCAGAAAAAATCCATGCCATATACACTACAGGGTGGATTCTCATTAAAACTAATGAGAGACTTTAGTTGTGGATTTCACTGTGGATTTAATGTGGAATTAGTGCAAATTCCACCTCAAATCAATAGTGAAAAACACCATGTGAACATGGTCTTAAGTGACCCACTAATTCAGTACTAGCAGCCACGGCTGTTGCTAGGGTCTTAAGATAAATGGCACAATCCCTCAGACTTATGTTCCCCCTCCTTTTCCCACACAGTAATAATCCTCCTTTGTGCCCCCCTCCACAGTGATCATAGAATGATAGAGTTGGAAGGGACCTCCAGGGTCATCGAGTCCAACTACCTGCTCAGTGCAGGATCACTAAATCATCCCAGACAGATGTCTGTCCAGCCTCTGTTTGAACACTTCCACTGAAGGAGAACTCACCACCTCCCATGGCAACCTGTTCCACTCATTGATCACCCTCACTGTCAGAAAGTTTCTTCTAATATCTAATTTGTGTCTCCTCCCTTTCAGTTTCATCCCATTGCTTCTAGTCTTTCCTTGTACAAACGAGAATAGGACTGATCCCTCTGCAGTGTGACAGCCCTTCAGATATTTGTAGGCAGCTATTAAGTCTCCTCTCAGCCTTTTTTTTTTGCAAGCTAAACATTCCCAGATCCTTTAACCGTTCCTCATAGGACATGATTTGCAGACCGCTCACCATCTTGGTAACTCTTCTCTGAACTTGTCCAGTTTGCCTCTGTCTTTTTTAAAGTGGGGTGCCCAAAACTGGACACAGTATTCCAGATGAGGTCTGACTAAGGAAGAGTAGAGGGGGATAATGACCTCACGTGATCTAGTCTCTATGCTTCTCTTAATTCATCCCAGAATTGTGTTTGCCTTTATGGCTGCTGTATCAGATTGTTGACTCATGTTCAGTCTATGATCTATTAGTATACCCAAGTCTTTTTCACATGTGCTGCTGCTTAGCCCAATTCCTCCAATTCTGTATGTGCTTTTTTTCATTTTTCTTGCCCAGATGTAGGAGAAGTGCCATCCTATGTGCCTCTGCAGCTACATTGTCCTCCTATGTGCCCCCATACAAGGATAGGCTGGTCTAGTGCCCCTGTCCTCATTGCACGTGGGGCACATGCCCTAGTACTCCCCATCCTCCCCAGACAAGTCCCTGGCAGTGGCAATGCCAAAGGAGATGTTGTGAGTTGCTGCGTGGATTAGGTAGGAGTACCTGCAGCCATCAGTCTGGAGCATTGTCTCCTAAATATTGATCAGCTCAGGTCCCTCTGTTTCCCATTGGCACACCATGATATGATTGCAGGGTGCTGATGGGTTGCTGCAGCAACTGGAGGCCTAACAATGACCCTCGGATTATCCAACTACGGTGCCTTTTAGCCCCTGCCAGAGACAGGGTCTAGAAGTCTTGTAGATTACATGGCAATGCTGAAGTATTGTTGTGTATGTTATTTGTCAGCAAAGTAAATTAAGTTCAAGCGCCCAAGTGGGAAGAAATACAAAGCACAAAAAAGTTGAATAGAAGTGTTAAAATTATGAAAAACTCAACCTCCCTTCCCCTCTTTTGTTCTGTAAAAAAAAATAGTTTTGTTATTGCTGCTTTATACACCCTATTTAACTCACCTGAGGAATACCGCAAAAAAATGTATAAAAACCTGACCTTGAGGACTTATTTAGACGACCGTCAATCGGCTCAGTTTTCACGCTGAGCCGATATACGGTGTCCTTGTCTGCAGGGGGGGAGGATGGAAGAGCCAGGAGCAGGAACTGAGCTCCCTCCCCTTCTCCGCCCCTTGCCACTATTTGCAATGGGTGGGGCGGAGCTCAGCTCAGTTCCTGCTCCTGGCTCTTCCATCCTCCTCCCCCTGCAGACAAGGACACCATATATCGGCTCGGCGTGAAAGCCGAGCCGATATACGGTCATCTGAAATAGCCCTGATTGTCAATTTTGTCTATCCTGCCTCACAAAAAAATAGAATAAATGGAGATCAAAAAGTAGTACAAAACACAATGTTATCAGTAACAACTACAGCTCATCCCCAAAAAGCAAGCACTCATACAGCCCCATTGCTGGAAAAATAAAAATACTATGGATCTTTGACTGCACTCAATAAAAAGCAAATTCGCTCTTGCCATAATTGTATGGGACTGCAGAATTAAATTAACATGCTATTTATACCACACAGTGAAGAACGGGGACAAAAAGCCAGAATTGCAGGTTTTTTTGTTTATTATGATTCCAAAATAATGGAATAAAAAGTGAATAACAAAATGTCATCTCACAAAAAGTAAGTCCTCACCCAACTCCGTTGATGGAAAAAGTATGGCTCTTTGAATGCGACGATGCAAAAGCAAATCGTCTTTTTAAGTCCTTTATTGTGCAAAAATAGTAAAACATAAAAGAACTATATCAATTTGGTATTGCAGTAAGTATGCTGACCCAGAGAATAGCTTTATTATGTTACTGAACGCTGTAAACACAAAACCCAAAAAACTATGATAGAATCTGCTTCCACCCCCCTCCCCCCTCCTATTCCCCCCCCCCAAAAAAAATATTTTTGGATAAAAGTTATAAAACACATAATATGTATCCTTGAATGATACTATTAGAAATACAAGTTATCACTCAAAACACAAGCCCTTATATGTCTAAGTCAATAGAAAAATGAAAATGTTATGGCTCTTGAAATGCATCAGGCCCCATGTCCACGGCCATGACAGACTCCGCCAGTGGAATATCGCAGCGAAGTCCGACATGGCGCCCCACAAAGACCCCATACTCACCTCTTCGGATCCACTGCGCGCGTCCCGTCCAGCAAGCATGTGCAGTGCAGCGCATGACGCGCCGACTGTGACGCGTAATCATGCGATACTTCCGCTGAGCTCACAGCGGAAGCATCACGTGACGGACTGCTTCCATTGACTACAGTGGAAGCTGGCCATGCGTTTTTCCACAGCAATTAGAACATGCCGTGATCTCTTTCACGCTGCTGAATTCCGCTATAGAATTCTGCAGCATGAACATTGAAAGGCAGAAAGCTATTAGGTTCAATAGAACCCAATAGCTGTGGGATAACGCTGCGGATTTCCGTGGGCATTAGGCCTCAATGAAAAAAAATGGTTAGTCATTAGGGATAAAAAATTTGGTAATTAAGGTGTTAGTCCCCAAGCATTAATATATAGTGCATCTAGGTTCAAAGGTTCTTTATTATTTATTTGTTATGCATTCTGTCTTTTGTTATATGTCTGAATTTGACCAGTCCTGGATTTTCTTGTACAAGGGGGTGCTGATTGTCACTTCTGTCTCCTGAGATCTGTTGTATTACAGGTCCTCTGGAGCTTTCCTGCTCAGGTGTGGGGTATTAAACTGGCTGGGCATGTGTGTGCCTCCAGTTAGCCAATCACTGCAGGTCAGTACACATAAAGCTGTCTTTCCAGGTGTGGTCAGCGTTCTAGGTTCTCATTCTCTCTCTCTGTGGTGTGAGCAGGTTCTATGTGTGGTGGCTGCAAGAAAGGTTTGAGGTTTGTGTCTTGTGGTTTTGTTTGGTTATGTCGTTGGACTCCTAGATAGTGTAGGGACTAGCAGTATTGCCAGGAGCCATGACATGGCTTGCTAGCTTCCACATTTTGGCCAAAATGTCAACAAATGCCTGGCATTTATAGCATTAACATCTGCTAATAGTGTTTGTGTATTGGCTGCTGTATGGTGTGATTTTGGCTCTGTGTATCTTCTTATCATGTCCAGTTTTCCCTATTAGTGGTGGCATGCGTATGTGTCCTAGCCTGAGTACGTGGGTTCCTAGGGTCAGCAAGGGCCCACATCCGAAGACCGCTGGGCGGCCCCTTATTGGGGTGATGTCCCCGCTCAGGTGGGTCCTTGGTCATCCTCCTTTGTAGAAGATAGGAAGAGGTATTAATTGGCCGTTGTTTCACCTGGTGTTTCCTATCCACTGTATCGTTCGTGTGGGCCCGGTGCTCACTTGCCCATACAAACGTAACACTGATAAGTTATTGGCTTTGTGATACTCATTTGTTTCCACATCAATGACAAATCTATCATCTGACAGCTCAATCTTTGCAATACTTTTTGAACAAATTTTGGCATAATTTCTTGTGCCATTCTTATGTTATGCAGGTTTGAAACAACATGTTGAAGTCTACAGCAGAGTTCGCTGCAAAGGAGAGCAGAGTAATGATGTAGTTCCTGTTTCTGAAAGGGATGTTAGCCAAAGAAATTAATAGTGACATGGTGCAAAGAATAGGTGACAAGTGCCCTTCATACTGCACAGTAAAAAATTGGATTGCTGAATTCAAAACTGGTCACTTCAATACTGTTGATGACCATTTCAAGAGACTTGCAGTGGTGACTGTTCCAGAAACTATAAATGCCATCCATGACATGATTTTGCAAGACTAGTGAATTTCTGCTATGATAGCCAAGGCTCTAAATATTTCCAGAGAAAGAGTTGGGTCCATAAATTAAGATCATCTGGACAGGAAGAAGGTGTCCACCAAGTGGGTCCCCACCAAGTGGGTCCCCAAATATTTGACAGGTGTTTTCAGTAGGATGCTGATGCTTTCCTACCTAGACTGGTAGTGAGGGATGAAATGTGCATTTTTATGTATGATCCTGAGTCAAAAGAGAGGCAAAAGTATGGAGACACAGTGGTTCCTCAGGTCCAAAGAAGTTCAGAGTACAGAAGCTGTCATTCAAGGTGATTGTGTCGGTCTTCATAGATAAAGATGGGATATTGCTTGTGGACTACCTTCCAAAGGGGTCTACTATCGCAGTGGTGAATTACACACTTCTGGATAAATTGAAGGAGGCATTGAAGTCATAGTTTGTGGCACAATTGCAGTGGCTGATGCCTGGTTTACTGCCCAACCAAAGGAATTCTATCTGGATGGGTTGAAGAAGTTGCAACAACACAGAAGTGCATTTATACCCGAGGGGACTATGTAAAATAACTGACATTTTATTGTCCTGTGTCAATTTTTTTTGTCTTCCCCTCGCTGCCCCGTGCCCCCCCCCCCCAAATCTTCAGGGACGAGCCAGCAGGTACTCGAAAATGGCGATGCTCTCTCGAGTATATCGCCTTACCGAATATGCTCGCTCATCTCTAGAGTACGTTTGCCCCTAACTGTGTGATTTATTTGTTTCTATGTTTCACTTTTATATATCTTGTGTTGATGGTGTAGTTTACATATTTAAGGCAGTGGTGTGACCAAATAAAGCACAATTTAGCGCATCATGCACTGCTATTTTTCCAAGACGTGGAGGAGGGGTGATAATGTATGTGGACTGGTGTGATTTGTGAGCTGCTTTATAATCCCAATCCCAATGAGTTAACAAACAAGCCCATCCTCATTTGTTGGCTAATCGGATATTTTATGCAGACATAAAAGTCCTCATTCATCAGCAGCACCTCTCTCCATGTAAACAGGGAATATGCTGCTGACAAACCTAGAAACAAACGGCCACATTAATGAAAATAGTAAGAAATTGCTTGTGTGGCCATTACTATCACTGTAGAAGGACTAAAACTTAACTTTTAATAAATTGCTATATTAAAATACAGATTTCATCCATCTGAAGACAAATAGAGAATTTATACCTATAATTACAAGCATAGTTCCCATTGATTTCAATGAGAGCTGCACCTGCAATTACAAGCTCCTGCCACCACACAGGGGTCGGAGCAGCAGCAGCTTCTGCTCTGATCCCACTGTGTCCAGGTTGTGGCAGCCGGAACTATCTGGAAAATCCCTTTAAGCACTAAGACATGGCCACACTTAGGGGAGGAAGGGTAGGGGGGGGTGTTAATCTTTATATAATGGGAGACCAGACTTCACCACACAGTCAGCTGGAGTGCTGTGGTTGAAACTGCCACATGACCAGACCAGCCAATCAGAGATGATGGTTCTCCTTTCTCTTCATCATCACCACTTCCTTCCTCCATTTAGGGCGTCAATATCTTGTGGGAGATGACTCAACCGTAAACATGAATTCACATGCAATGGCCTATTGATGCACCGCTTCTGCAGAGAGGAACATTTTGAAAGATGCTGTCACTTACATAACTTTTACAATCCCTTTCCTTTCCTTTAAACACCTTAGTTTAACCACCTATCATTGTCATTCATTTGAATAACAATTGTCCTTTTTTAAAGTCCTTTCAAACGAGTGCTGATCAACTCGTCACATCATAGATTGGCACTCTTATAGGCCATTAGTCTGCCTGTCTAAAAGGACCTATAGCGTGTAATTTGGTCTGAGTACTAACTAGTTAGATAGGAAATACAGAGCAATGATTAACCACTTTAATGCAATAATCTGTATGGAAAAGCACATTATATATATATATATATATATATATATATACTTATACGGGAAGAACTTAGAACTTACAGCGACAAGCGACAGTAGACTTCATGGTTAACAACTCCAGAACTACCTTCCTCAGATCTTTGAAGAGATGGTACTTTGCTTCCTCGCTTTGTGTCACACTGGCAGGGTTCATACTCTTTTATAACAGAGTATCCTAATACAAGATCTTTCTTCAGGCTATGGGGAATATAATGTATTATTCCAACCATGGGAATTTATACAAAGAAATGCTATACTTATCTGCGTACCGTGCATAGACTCTTTTTGGGTGGCCAACTACTAGTTGGAAAATTGCTTAAATTCGTGATTTTGACTGATAGTTGTCCTGTGGTAACGCAGCCACTAACAGGGAACCCAGCCAGAAATCACTCTGTTACTAGATGCCTTATTTCAGTGAAACAAAGCGACTAATGAGCAACTTCTTGCTCAGTGTGACTAGGCAGTTGCTCATTATTGAACGGCGGCCAGTGAATGGAGGCAGGTGGCCGAAAGATCTTCAGCCGGTCTGCTGGCATTCACTAAAACACTATCACTCCTCCTAGGTTAAAGCACAGGACTGACAGTCATCCCATGTAAAGCCACCATTTGGGTTGGAGTGGAAGGGGGAAGGACGAGTTAAGTGTTTTGTGTATTGTTTACATGGTCTCACAAACAGACTAGTGTGGACACAGCTTTCTGATTGTAGATCAGCATGAATGGCAATGCTTATGATCTGCCACAAGGTGGCATGATGGTGACATTCTGCTCACAAGCTTCTGATTCTAAACAGTTCTGTATTTTTAAAGGAAAGTAACACTAAGGCTACTTTCATACATGCGCTTTTTACAGCGATTATTGCCGTGTTTTTAACCCCATACTAATTGTGGTACAATAATCTCATTGATTTCAATAGGGCCTTACAGACCTGCGCTCAAGAACGATGCGATTCTTGAGCTCTGTCTTGGCACCTTTTCATGCTTTTTAACACACCTCCCCACCCATCAGAATAATGGGGTGTGTTAGAAAATGCTTTCGAATGCAGTAGCCTGCCCTCACACGCTGATAAAAATTAATTGCGGTGTTTTATTTACGCCGTGTGTGAGAGTGGCCTCAGGCTTTCCTCAGATGTAGGGGTATATTTACTAAGGCCGGTCTCACACGGGTGGATTTGAATAATGCAGGATCCACAGCAAATAGCACGCATTGAAAGGTATGTAACAATCGCTTTTTCCTTCACAGTCGCGAAAACTAATTGCGATTTCCACGAGCGGAGGAAAAATCGCAGCATGCTCTATTTTGCGTCAGACGCCGAGCGGATGGCCTCCCTTAAAGTCAATATAGGACTATTGACATTGCGGATGGGCTGCGGGTACCCGCGTCATCGCCTAGCAACAGTGCGAAAAATACAATTTTTTTTTTTTTAAATGTGTTCTGCGCATGACTGAAAGCGAGCGTCTACGGTCATCTACAGTACAGAAATCTGGATGGTCCATGTGAGCCCACCCTAATACTCTTTAATAGTCAGACAATGCAAACCTAGCCTAGACAGTCTTAAAATGTGCCCAAATTATCACAGGGACTCTGTTTATGCCAACTATTAGTTGGCATAGTTTATGCTAAATATAAGATCAATTATTGATGCATGTTGTCGCATTTAGGTCACAATCCATTTTCCAAGAAGAAACATACTTTTTTTCAGATGCAACAAAAAATGTGTAAGATGCATCCTAAGGGCTTATTTAGACAACCGTATATTAGCTCGGTTTTCACGCCGAGCCAATATACGGTGTCCTTGTCTGCAGGGGGGGGGGGAGGATGGAAGAGCCAGGAGCAGAACTGAGCTCCCGCCCCCTCTCCGCTCCTTTCCACTATTTGCAATAGGATGGGGTGAGACGGGGCGGGGCTAAGTCCCGGCGCTTAGCTCCGCACTTGTCCTGCCCCTCCCATTGCAAATAGTGGCAAGGAGCGGAGAGGGGGCGGGAGCTCAGTTCCTGCTCCTGGCTCTTCCATCCTCCCCCCCCCCACCGCAGACAAGGACACCGTATATCGGCTCAGCGTGAAAACCCAGCCGATATATGATCGTCTAAATAAGCCCTAAACGTGGTGCAAAGCATGATCAACAGCTTTCTAATGCAATTTGCACCAGAAAATGGTTGAATTCTCAACAGTAAAACTTCCCCATTGTCTTTTTTTCTGACATATTTAGCAGAAAAAATAAAATACGCTATAAAATTTTCATGTGCTTTTATGGTGCCTACATTTTTTACAGGTATCATTCCTGTTGGCATTTTTTTCTATAGAAAAACACCTTAAATAGGACAGACCCCAAGCATGCTGTGATAGTGAAAAACAGACCCAAAAAATGCCATTTAAAAACCACAATAATTGGAAGGTTTTCAATATTTTACTACTGACTTACAGATAACATCTGGATGTGGCAAAAATCACTAAGAAAAACAGTCAAAAAGGCCAAAAAGTGTTGTGGTTATAAAAAAAAAAAGTGTATGATATCAGCCTGAGGCTGCATTCACACGACCGTATATTGGCTGGGTTTTCACGCTGAGCCAATATACATCGTCTCTCTCTGCAGGGGGGTGGGAGGATGGAAGAGCCAGGAGCAGTGCTCTGAGCTCCCGCCCCCTCTCTGCCTCCTCTCCGCCCCTCTGCATTATTTGCAATTGGGAGAGGTGGGATGGGGGCGGGGCCAATTCTTAGGACTTAGCCCCACCCCCATCCCGCCTCCTTTCATTGCAAATAGTGCAGAGAGGCGGAGAGGGGGTGGAGAGGAGGCAGAGGGGGCGGGAGCTCAGTGCCTGCTCCTGGCTCTTCCATCCTCCCCCCCCCCCCCTGCAGATGAGGACGACGTATATCGTCTCGGAGTGAAAACCGAGCCGATATACGTTCGTGTGACTGCTCCCTCAGACGCACAAATATGAAATCCATTCTTTTGAATAGACTTATTTACATGAGCGATGTTTTTTCTTGCAGTAAGGAAGAAAAGAATTGCAGCACATTGTATCTTTGAGTGTTCCCGCGGAACACCTAACCCTTTGCTTTTTAATGGGACCTTAAAAAACTTTGCTTGGCACTCACATGCAATGTGATGTTTACCATTGAAATCCATTGGAAACACTTGCTCTACTCTGACACACCTGGGGATCCCAATTTCACTGAAGTGATGTGAGGTGTTTTTGAATAAAATGGCCTTGCATCGGCGTGAAAAAACGCACATTGGCAAGCGCAATATTGGGCATAGTTTCTCGCCCCGATATTGCGCTCATCCGTGTGAATGCAGCCTTAGGATGGTTTCACAAATGGTTTCACAAACAGTGTTTTTGGGATAATAGCTGCATTCTTTGCGGATATTTCTGACCCATGTACACAGTTATGGTTCTGGTTCCATCCGGCTTTCTTTCTCTAAGCCTTTTTTGGCATCTGAAACAGAAACCAGAGATGAAGAAGAGGAGTGAGACAAAACCGTAATGTGAAGGTAGCCTTAGCTATGTGCTCTCACTACAACATGCTCATATGATACAAACAAAATAAGCAAACCGGATACAACAGGAACGTTTTACAAATGGTAATGTGATATTTTCATGTAGAATATTGTATTTTTACAGTCATGTACTTTTCTCATAAACTTTCACTAGTAATGGAAATTCACTGTATCTATTTTCAGGGGCCAGATGTTTTAGGACATGATCCTTGTTTTGTGCACATGAAGAATGTGAATTCTGCCATAGGGTCAAAGAGAAACTGTGTGTTGGTTTATAGGCCAATACTGCCATCTGCTGGTAGGACGAATTTCTGCATATTCAATATAATGGGATATAACTACAAAGAATGGTGTAATGAATGCAAGGGCTAGCCTAGATTTCAGAAAGGGTTGATGGCATTAATACACCTTAACATTTCTATCCTACGGTGTCCTGACATAGGAGCAAGGAAAATTAGACAGATGTTTTCAGGGCCAATTCAGACGGGCGAATATCCCATCAGTGAGCTGTGCGTTTATTTCACGGACAGCACACAGACCTATAAGAATATGCACATGAGAATGTATTCATGGAAACTAATAGTCTGTGTGAAAAAAACAAATCGCTGCAAGACCTATTCTAGTCCGTATCATGGACGAAAGTAGAACATGCAATGTCTACTGCGGCCACCACTGTTCATGTGTTGTCTGATACAAGTTGCATCTGATGATAATCCGTGCAACCTGCATAC
This sequence comes from Eleutherodactylus coqui, assembly GCF_035609145.1. Classification (NCBI taxonomy): domain Eukaryota; kingdom Metazoa; phylum Chordata; class Amphibia; order Anura; family Eleutherodactylidae; genus Eleutherodactylus; species Eleutherodactylus coqui. Next base: position 96,364,558 of record NC_089844.1, read on the forward strand.
GCCCACCTGAGCGGGCCCTGAATCTTATCTTTGTGTGATCACAGCTTTATCCAAGATAAAGCCACTTTCACACGGCTGTGAAAATCGCTGGAGATTTGTGCGTTGCAAGATGCACGAATATGAACCACATTCTTTTGAATGGGGTGTTATACATGAGCGATTTCCCCCCCCCCCCCCCCCCTTCCCCACATTGCCCATTGTTTTCAATGGGGCAGGTAAAGCATCGCACAGTGCGCAAGGTGCACGAGAGTGTGATGCGATGCAAGGTTTCCCATTGAAAACTATGATTTTTCGCCAAAGTCAACAGCTACTTCCATAAAGTGATGCAATGAGTTTTTGACACAAAAAACGCCTCACATCCATGGGGAGACTGCATATTCCCGAGTGCGATATTGGACCAAGTTTAATGTATCCGCAGCTGATTTCATACAATTTGGCACTTACCCTTACCTCCTCCGAATACTTCCCGCTATCAGCACACCCTGGCTTCCGGTTCCCAGCGGGCTGTAGCGGCCTCACCTTACCTGCGGTGCTGCACATGACTAGGCTGCAGGGAACCGGAAGCTGGGGAGCGCTGACTGTGGGAAGCCTTCGGTGGAGGTGAGGGGGAGCGTAAAGTATGCAAAGTATGAGATCAGCTGTGAGTATGGGCTGATTTCCAGACAAATTCTGCACCAATGGTACAGATTTTGACTGTTTTTTTTTAAATGCAGAATTTACTGTGCCAATGTCCGCTGTGGACATTACACAGCATTTCCGCAATATGTAAACCTCTCCTAAATCAGCTTGAGGTATGCTGCCACAGACAGCATGGCCACAGTAGTAATAGTACTCCCCTATATCAGTCCCAGCAATAATAATGACTCCCCGACCGCAGCCCCAATAGTATTAGTGCTCCGCTAAGACCCATATACTTACCCTCCTCCAGGTCTTCACAGCGTCGATGCTCCACTCAGCGCTGCTGCTGGCATAAGTGTGTGCGCCCACAGCAGCACCTCTTCCCCTCTCCTGTGAAACCAAAGAGGAGAGGTAAGGGATGGAAGATCCTGGATGCACACACTGCTGGCAGTGTGTGTATCTGGCCAAGGCACTGCAGAGTGATTACCGGCCAGGGAGTTGCAGCACCCTGGGCCGGTAATCACTTTAAGGGCTCCAACCCACTAGCGATAGGTTTTCCTGCGCTACGAGAGTGAGTGAAAAAGCATGATTATGAAACCAATGATTTTCAATGGTTTCATACTTAGTTGTGTTGTGTGCACTCAAGCCTCACAGTGCTAAGAAAAACCTATGCTATCGCCCACTGATTTTAATGGGGCCAGCAGCAATGCTGGCCCCTTTGAAAAAATAGGGAGCTGTGACAGCTATGGCAGGGAATTCTTTCATCCCCGCGGGGACTGTTGGGATGGAGGATCCCCTGCCACAGCTGTGGCAGAGGTCCACGATGCTATCCCATTGCTTTCAATGGAGCCGGAGCTGCTGCCACCCCATTGAAAGCAGTAGGTTGCAGGCAAGCCCCGCAGCGATGATGTATGTAAGGGCCTAAAATATAAGCCCTGCCCTGAAAATCATGTCGAGCTTTAAAAAAAAAAAAAAGTAAGAAAAAAAATTTACTTCTCTCCAGCCCCAGCAGTCGTCTTCTGAAGGCCGGGGATTAAAAAATCCCCGCCTCCAGAAAGCACTGCCTCAGATTGCCTGAGCGCTCAGCCAATCACAGGCAGCGCCCAGCCATCATTGAATGACAGCTGAGCGCTGCCTGTGCTTGGCTGAGTACTGTGACCAATCACAGGCAGCTCTCAGCCATCATTTAATGATGGCGGAGCGCTCACTCTGGTCACAGCGCTCAGCCAATCACAGGCAGTGCTTTCTGGAGGCGGGGATTTTTCAATCCCCGACCTCCAGAAGACGACAGCTCTTCAAGGTGAGGACATTTTTTTTCCAGGCTATTCCCTGAAAATCATTGCTGCGGGGGTTGCCTGCAAACCAATGCTTTTAATGGGATAGCATCGGAGACCTCTGCCACAGCTGTGGCAGGGAGTTCCTTCATCCCCACAGTCCTCGCGTGAATGAAGGAATCCCCTGCCATAGCTGTCCCAGGAAAGCACGATGAACTCCCTATGTTTTCAATGGGGCGAGCGCTGCTGTGGGCGCTATTGAAAACAATGGGTGAGAGCACCGATTTTTTTTTTTTAGCGCTGCGAGGCTTAAGTATGAAGCCTGAAACCATCAGTATGAAACCATTGAAAATCATTGCTTTCATAATCATGCGTTTTCACTCATTCTTGCCCTAATGGTGAATAAACGTCCTGAAAGCGGAACAAATGGCTGTCCAGCTGGGATCCCAGCAGAAAGTGGGACTGTCCTGCCTAAATCAGGATGTCAGGTCACTTTAAACAAGGCCTAACCACACACTGCATATGCCAACATTAAATATATGAATGCTGAATTGCATTATTGTATAATAATCAGTTTAAGGTTTTATGCACCCTCATCACAGAGCCCATCTGTCCCAACAAGGTAACGACTTTATATGGGATGTAACAAATGTACTTCTCCTGGGCTATAGACTTACAAAGGCAGTTTTAGGCAAACCACATAGCCATTAACTTACAACAGTCAGTGAACATGGAAATCATTTGCAAGCTTCACCAACCCAAAAATGTTGGCCATGCATGGTGGCCACACAATAGCTACTGCGTAGGACCTTAACGGCAGCGTTGCCCAGGGCCTAGTGCTCTGATAGATCTTTTATGCCAATTTAGATGCAACTATCCTGAAAATACCCCAAAATGTCAACCTTTTTACAATGGCAGAAAGGTTATGAATGAATCCATAGGAAATAGATTCTAGTGACAAGTGGATGGCTTCAAAGTCAGCTCCAAATGTGGATATTTTCTGATGAACCTTTGCAGCCCATTAGTGTTTGAGCCTGGCCCCACAGGAGCTGCTTTAACCCTATTTTTATTAACTAAAGATCCAAAGTCCACTAAGCACTTATTCCCCTACATGTTGGGCTGCATCTCAAGTTCCCAGGTCCCATTATTAAGCCACAATAGCGGCAAGAGTGCAACCCCCCCTCCCAACAATTTTTACTTCTGAAAAACCCTCATTAGCAAGGCATACCTTAGCTAAGCACCACACTACCTCCAACAAAGCACAATCACTGCCTGCATGACACTCCGCTGCCACTTCTCCTGGGTAACATGCTGCCCAACCCCCCCCCCCCCCCCCGCACGACCCAGTGTCCACAGCGCACACCAAACTGTCCCTGCGCAGCCTTCAGCTGCCCTCATGCCACACGCTGGCCTCATAGCCACACCACTCTCATGTCTATTTTTTAGTGCGTCTGCCATGAGAAGGAACCGGAGGCACACACTGCAGAGGGTTGGCAGGGCCAGGCAGCGACCCTCTTTAAAAGGGGCGGGGCGATAGCCCACAATGCTGTACAGAAGCAATGAGAACTCCAATCCTATGCCACCTCCGTCAGGAGCTGCAAACGTGGGCATAGCAATGGGGAACCCATGTGCCTCACACTATTCATTCTGTCAAGGTGTTGCATAGCTCAATCCACATTGCAAGGGGAAAGCCATCAGCTCTCTGCCCCCTACCCAAGTCAGTCAGTGCCTTTGTGCCAGACAGGTCAAACACCGCAATGGGAACTAAGTTTGCACCAACAGCATAGGTGGGTCCTAGAAAACCCAAGACATGAACAAAAAATTGATCTGAGTGGCCAAACATGGCAGACTTGCACCGCGCCCACGGCATAGGCCTCGGCCCACAGATTCAGCAATCCTAGGCTGGAAGCGGACTTTCACTGCGCCCAGGACATAGGCCTCTGCACAAACCCTCAGCAATCGCGGGCCTACAGCGGACTCCAATGCTAGCGTAGCTGTGCACGTCTCATTAGCGCTGTACGGCTCCTGTAGTTTATCCCAATGCAGTGCCCCGGATAGTAGAGCTAACGTCAGATTAAATACAGGTGGGCTTCGGCCCACACTGTATGCCCCAGTCAGACTGGGGTTCTTTATAAGTAGACACAGGCAGGTACAACTCCGTGTGGACCGACAGCATGGGTGGGTCCCAGGAAGCCACCGGCGTTACATAAATAAATCCCATTGCATTGCCCAGCACAGCTGCGGTAACGTCAGATGAAATGCAGGTGGGCTTCGGCCCACACTGCATGCCCCAGTCAGACCGGGGGGTTTTATAAATAGTCACAGGCAGGTACAACTCCGCAATGGGAATTCCGTGTGCACCCACAGCATGGGTGGCTCCCTGGAACCCACCGGCGGTACATAAACAAATCCCATTGCAGTGCCCAGCACAGCTGAGGTAACGTCACATTAAATGCAGGTGGGCTTCGGCCCACACTGCATGCCCCAGTCAGACTGGGGTTCTTTATAAGTAGACACATGCAGTTACAACTCCGCGTGGACCGACAGCATAGGTGGGTCCCAGGAAGCCACCGGTGGTACATAAATAATTCCCATTGCATTGCCCAGCACAGTTGAGTTAACGTCAGATGAAATGCAGGTGGGCTTCGGCCCACACTGCATGCCACAGTCTGACCGGGGTTTTTAACACATAGACACTGGCAGGTACAAATCACTAATGTGAAGTCCCTGTGGACCCACAGCGTGGGTGGCTCCCTGGAACCCATCGGCGGTACATAAAGGTATCCCATTGCAGTGCCCTGCTCAGCAGAGCTAACGTCACATACAATACAGGTGGGCTTCGGCCCACAGTGCATGCCCCAGTCAGACTGGTAATATGTACCTTAACAGTAACCGCATTGGTGGGAAATGGCCTCGCCACCATCATGTCTTTGGGAAGCCTCCGTTTCCACACCCCAGTGACATAGCATTAGCAGCGGTATAGGCAGAGCCCAGAATTAGTAACATTTCAGTGGTAGCATTAGGGACAGGCCCCAGTAACCTATCACTAGCAGCAGTATAGGGGGAGCACAGTATTAGTTCCATTTCAGTAGTAGTAGCAGTCCAGACAGGCCCCAGTAACAATTCCGAAGCAGCAGTATAGGGGGAGCACAGTCTTAGCTCCATTTCAGTAATAGTAGCAGTCAAGACAGGCCACAGTAACATTCCCATTGCAGCAGTTTAGGGAGATAAGTCTCTTTCACATTTCAGTAGTTGCAGTATAGACAAGGCCCCAGTTACATTTATGTAGCAAAAGTGTAGGCCAACCCCACACACCTTGCTGTACCATGAGTGCAGGCAAATCCCATAAAATTACTAGGATTACACTGTAGGCGAGGGCCCAAAAAAATTGGTGTACCAACAGTACTAATGTACCTCAGAAAAATTGCCCATGCCCAACCAAGAGGGCAGGTGAAACCCATTAATCGCTTAGCTTACTGTGGCTTAATTTGTAACTAGGCCTAGAGGCAGCCCAGTTAAAATAAAAATTGGTTCAGATGCAAGTTTCAACGCTTTAATGAGAATTGAAACGTATAAACATTGTTTACAAAAGTAATATGACTGAGCCTTGTGGGCCTAAGAAAAATTGCCCATTCGGCGTGATTACGTGAGGTTTCAGGAGGAGGAGGATGAATATAATACACAGATTGATGAAGCTAAAAGGTTCCCGTTTTTTATGGTGATAGACAAAGATGCTTCCATCCGCGGGTGCAGCCTACGTATTGTTTAGGTACTGCTGCTGGAGAAGAGAAGTCTGGGGAAATCCAGGCTTTGTTCATCTTTATGAGTGTTGTAAGCCTGTCGGCACTGTCAGTTGACAGGCGGCTACGCTTATCCGTGATGATTCCCCCAGCCGCATTAAACACCCTCTCTGACAAGACGCTAGCCGCAGGGCAAGCAAGCACCTCCAGGGCATACAGCGTGAGTTCAGGCTACGTGTCCAGCTTCGACACCCAGTAGTTGTAGGGAGCAGAGGCGTCACGGAGGATGGTCGTGCGATTGGCTACGTACTCCCTCACCATCCTTTTACAGTGCTCCCGCCGACTCAGCCTTGACTGGGGAGCGGTGACACCGTCTTGCTGGGGAGCCATAAAGCTGGCAAAGGCCTTGGAGAGTGTTCCCCTGCCTGTGCTGTACATGCTGCCTGATCTCCGCGCCTCCCCTGCTACCTGGCCCTCGGAACTGCGCCTTCGGCCACTAGCGCTGTCGGATGGCAATTTTACCATCAGTTTGTCCACCAGGGTCCTGTGGTATAGCATCACTCTCGAACCCCTTTCCTCTTTGGGTATGAGAGTGGAAAGGTTCTCCTTATACCGTGGGTCGATCAGGGTGTACACCCAGTAATCCGTAGTGGCCAGAATGCGTGTAACGCGAGGGTCACAAGAAAGGCATCCTAACATGAAGTCCGCCATGTGTGCCAGGGTATCTGTACGCAACACATGGCTGTCCTCACTAGGAAGATCACTTTCAGGATCCTCCTCCTCAGGGCATACACGCTGAAAGGATGACAGGCAAGCAGCATGGGTACCCTCAGCAGTGGGCCAAGCTGTCTCTTCCCCCTCCTCCTCATGCTCCTCCCTCTCCTCCTCCTCCTCCTCCAAAACGCACTGAGATATAGACATGAGGGTGCTCTGTCTATCCAGCGACATACTGTCTTCCCTCGCCTCCGTTTCCGAGCGCAAAGCGTCTGCCTTTATGCTTTCCAGGGAACTTCTCAAGAGGCATAGCAGAGGAATGGCGACGCTAATGATTGCAGCATCTGGGTAGACTCCTCAAAGTTTCCAAGGACCTGGCAGATGTCTGCCAACCAGGCCCACTCTTCTGTAAAGAATTGAGGAGGCTGACTCCCACTGCGCCGCCCATGTTGGAGTTGGTATTCCACTATAGCTCTACGCTGCTCATAGAGCCTGGCCAACATGTGGAGCGTAGAGTTCCACCGTGTGGGCACGTCGCACAGCAGTCGGTGCACTGGCAGATTAAACCGATGTTGCAGGGTCCGCAGGGTGGCAGCGTCCGTGTTGGACTTGTGGAAATGTGCGCTTACCCGGCGCACCTTTCCCAGCAGGTCTGACAAGCGTGGGTAGCTTTTCAGAAACCGCTGAACCACCGTGTGCCTCTTCTCTCCTAAGCTGAGTAGTTTCAGCACGGCCTGCTGACGCTTGCCCACCGCTGTGCTGCCACGCCGCACGACACCGACTGCTGGCGACGTGCTGCTGCTGACACATCTTGATTGCGAGACAGAGGTTGCGTAGGAGGAGGAGGAGGAGGGTGGTTTAGTGGAGGAAGCATACACCGCCACAGATACCAGCACCGAGCTGGGGCCCGCAATTCTGGGGAGACCTAGGTGCGTATGACTGAGCTGCTGCAATGCACAGCGCAGAACCAGTGAAGTGGACAAAGCCCAGTGGTAGGCCTTAAAGGGGTTGTCTTGTGAAATCAAGTGGGGTTCAGCACTTCTGTATGGCCATATTAATGCACTTTGTAATATACATCGTGCATTAATTATGAGCCATACAGAAGTTATTCACTTACCTGCTCCGTTGCTAGCGTCCCCGTCGCCATGGATCTGTCTAAATTCGCTGTCTTCTGGCGTTTTTAGACGCGCTTGCGCAGTCCGGTCTTCTCCCTGGTGTATGGGGCCGCTCGTGCCGGAGAGCTGGTCCTCGTAGCTCCGCCCCATCACGTGTGCTGATTCCAGCCAATCAGGAGGCTGGAATCGGCAATGGACCGCACAGAGCCCACGGTGCACCATGGGAGAAGACCCGCGATGCATCGTGGGTGAAGATCCCGGCGGCCATCTTGGTAAAGGAAGAAAGAAGTCGCCGCAGCGCGGGGATTCGGGTAAGTAATAAACTTTTTTTTTTTTTTTTTTTAAACCCATCCCTTGGGTTTGTCTCGCGCTGAACGGGGGCCCAATGGAAAAATAAATTTAAAAAACCCATTTCGGCGTGAGACAACCCCTTTAAGTATTTTGCCTCAATTTTTTTAAATGGTGAGGTGAAAAACCAGAGACACCGCATGCAGCGGATATAATGTGTACTGTTTCCCTGTGGCGGGATGACGGCGGTCATGTAACGGGCGCAGCAGAGCCAGGAAACAATTATGCGCAAGCCTGCTGTAACGCTTAGCTGGGTATTAATTAGCAACTACTACCCCCAGCAGACACCGTATGCAGCGTATATTATGTATACTGTTTCCCTCTGGCGGGATGACGGCGGTCATGTAACGGGCACAGCAGAGCCAGGAAACAATTATGCGCAAGCCTGCTGTAACGCTTAGCTGGGTATTAATTAGCAACTACTAGCCCCAGCAGACACGCAGTAAACTGAAGACCGTCACAGGCAGCCCAAATATAGTATTTTTCCCCAATTTTTTTGAAAAAGCCCACTGCCTATATAGCCAGTATATCTCTTTCCCTGTACCACTGTCCCAGCCTCACCAGTACTGCGCCTATACTGAGTAAAATGACTGCAGACTGAGGACGCTATGGTCTGCATGCCCGATATACAAAAAAAAAAAGTGCAACACTGTTAAAAGCAACCTCAACAGTACTGCACACGGTCAGATGTGGCCCTAAGAAGGACCGTTGGGGTTCTTGAAGACTGAAATAACACCTAACACTCTCCCTATAGCAGCTACAGCAAGACAGCACTTTCCCTGATCTCTGTCACCATGCATCTGTGCTGAGCCGCGGGCGGGGCAGATTTTAATACTCGGGTGTCACCTGATCTCGCCAGCCACTCACTGCAGGGGGGTGGGATAGGGCTGGAACGTCACAGGAGGAAGTTGTAATGCCTTCCCTGGGCTTCTATTGGCCAGAAAAGCGCGCAAATTTCTCAGCGAAGGAAATGTAATGGAGTCGAGCACCGCGTGGTGCTCGTCTCGAGTAACGAGCATCTCGAACACCCTAATACTCAAACGAGTATCAAGCTCGGACGAGTACGCTCGCTCATCTCTAGTAGCAGAGGAAGATTGTAGCATATATCACATTTGAGTGTCACCAATTTCAGTCATTACATAAAAATAGAAGAGAAATAACATGTCTATTGTCTCTTTGATGTTGTGTGTGTGTGTGTGTGTGTATATGTGTGTATGTGTATATATAATTTTTTTTTTTTTTTTTTTTAAAGAACAGGGAGCTGCCATATTGGAGATATACAGCACGGTGGTTCAGTGGTTAATGCTAGTGTTTCTCTTCATGATTAGCCGGCGACAAAATCAAGATTATTTTTCCTAAATAAGATGGGGGGACCCTGATCTGATTTTTAACAGACACTGCCAGAAAGTTGTTTTACAAATGAGAATGAATGATTGTTTTCAAACGAATGTGGCTCAGCGGATAGCACTGTAACATACATGAGCTGTACAATTAAAGGGGATTATATACACTTTGTTTCTATAATATCTGTTTAGACAGTGCAGCAGGCTATGTGATTAATGGCAACTGCAATGAATGAGTATGGCCTCATGTCCACGGGCATGCAGAGAATTCCAGCCGTGCCCACAGCCATGAGGCCAAAAATGACATTTTACTCACCTGTCTAGACGCTGCGTAGGTCTCCCCTGCTGCGGTTGGATCTTCTCAGCATGCCGGTGGCGTGCCACGCTCATGCTCCGTTCTTTTTCTTTTAAATGTCCTGCTTTTCCGCAGATCTGCAGAAGGACGCAGTGTCAGCTGTGTCTGTGACGCGGATCGGACGGCTTCCATTGACTTTAATGAAAGCCGTAGAAGCTGACCGTGTGGGAAAACCACAGAAAATAGAGGATGCTGCGGGTGTTTCTCCACGTGTGTGATCCGCACGCTGGGAAAAAATGATATCTGTAGGTATTTAATTACCTGCGGATGCCCAATGCATTTCTATGGGCATATTGAACTTTGGATCATCCTCAATTTAATTTTGCCTGTGGACATATGAGGCCTTAAAAGGGTTTCCCAGCATTAAATTGTTAATAAACTATCTTTAGGATAAGTCATCAATAGCAGATCAGCGAGGGTTTGACACTCATCATCCCTGCCGATCATTGGATGTGAAAGAGCGCCAGAACAAGCACAACCTTGTTTACTATGCATGGAAGAGAGTTACTGTACCATTTTGGGCTACCATGTGCTGGACGGGGTTTAGTTTCTTCCAGTGATTAGCTGATCGGCGGAGGTACCACGTGCCAGACCTTCCTGATCTGCTACTGATGACACATCGGGAGTATAGACCATTAATAGTATAATGCTAGAAGACCCCTTTAACCCCTTGAGTGGCGGGTTTCCTACCACCCTGTCGTGCCCACCAGGGCAGGTTTTTTAAAATGGTCTAATCATTGAATTTCAACTAATTTTGCAGTTGCTTCTCAAGAGCCATAACTTTTTCATTTTTCCATTGACACAGCCATATAAGGGCTTGTTTTTTGCGGGACAAGTTGTGATTTTTTAAACAGGGGGGGAGGAAAAAAGAAATGGGGAAAAAAGAAAAAAAGGGGCCATGTCATTAAGGGGTTAAATAATGTATTAACTTCCTTCTCTGGGTCATTACGACGCATGGATACCACATGTGTGATTATATTTTTGATTTTTTACAAAGTAAAGGGAGACAAGTGTTTTTATTATTTTTTGACTTTTTTTTTTTTTTTTTTTCTTTTGTCCCTTTAGGGGACTTCCACAGGGACCCATCAGGACCCCTGATCACATTCCGGGGGTCCGATGGTGACAGCCCTTTACATGCTGCAGTGACAGCCCTTTACATGCTGCAGTCACATAGACTGTAGCATGTAAAGGGTTAACACAGCAGAGATCGGAGGTTTTCTCTGATCTCTGCTGTAAGAGCTAGTACCTAGCTGTCCTCTGACAGCTAACAACTAGCTCTTCCTGCCACAGAGACCATCGGCTTGCTTCTGATAAGCCGATGGTCTCTATGGCAACCTGTAAACAAACCAGTGCAGGAGATGGCCGGCATGTCGGCAATATCTTCTGCTGGTTTTTCAAAGCCCTTGCTTTGTTCTCTGTGGGACTGTGCAGGCAGAGCTCACTGTCACAGCTTGTGGCATTGTGCTCTGCAGCTCACATAGTGATACATAGCCCGGAAATCTTCCGGGCTATGTTGCTATAAGCAGTGGAGCTCGTCCCGGAAAATTTCCGGCCGTGCCACTCGAGGGGTTAATGCTCAGAGAAATAGACTAATAGGGAATGTAAGACGTGATGGAGAACCGTATAGCACCCTCCACTAGAGATTAGCATATGGCATTGCTACTCCTTTAAATCTTCTCTCTTCTGCTGACTGTCCCGGTCTACACAGTAGAGCTGAAAAGCGAGCTGCAGAAAACAACTTTGCTCTAGTGAAAAACTGGAATATGTTAATATTTTATATGACTAGTCTCATGAAACATAAAATACTATCAACAATTTTAACAAATATGCTTCTAAATAGTATTGAAATAATGTCATATTCTCATGATTCATCCCTTATAATGAGTAGACACTGCACTTATGATTTTTTGGACAAAACTCACATCAAACCAGAAATTATTTAAATTAAGATTTTGACAGTGATCTGAGATTCTGCATTTGTTTCACATACAGAAGGTGGATATAATAAGAAGCATTTGGATCTTGATATGAGATGGTGCTGATAAGTCCTTGGCTTTGACTGCAAAAAGTTGATGTAGAGCAATGAAATTTCACAGCTATATTACATTGTCCCTTCGCATATCAATGTTCTTCTGACTGTAGTCTTGCAACTTCTTCAACCCATCCAGAAAGAATTCCTTCAGTTGGGTGGCAAACCAGGCATCAGCTGCTGCAATTCTGTTATAGACCTAGGCAAGTTTTTCCCTTGAGGTTTCTTTAAATTAGATGATAGTTTAGGGTGCTGGATAAGGCAAATGAGGGTGATCCAGTACCGCGAAGCCCGGGTCAGCTAGTTTGCTCTGAATAATGGCTGATGTGTGGGACAAGGGATTAACGTGTAAAAACATGACAACTTGGGTTAACTTTCTGCGCCTTTTAGACCTCAGTGCCTCTTTCAGTTAACTGAGAAGTATTTTGTAATACACATCTGTGATAGTAGACCCCTTTGGAAGGTCCAAGAAGTATCCCATCTTTATCCCAAAAGACAGATGCCAACACCTTGGATGACGGTTTCTGCACTCAACTTCTTTGGATGCAAGGAATCACTGTATCTCCATTCTGTTGACTGCTCTTTTGACTCAGAATCATACAAAAAAAATTCATGTCTCATCTACTGTAACTAGTCAAGACAGGAATGAATAGATAATGAAGCAGCACCGCGGGGAAGAAAAGGTTCTTTACGATGTCATCGGATGAATAAAATCTCCATTTTTATTTCAAATATCCATAAAAGACAGAACGCGACGTTTCGGCCAACACAGCGGTCTTTGTCAAGCTAGTCAGTACGAAAAAAACCACATATATATGTAAACCCCACACCAATCAATACAGCACATACCTACACACCGCAGAATCTGCATGTGCCATTGGACTGCTGAAGAGGGCACCAGGTGGACAGGTACTCTTCATTCAGGCATCCTATGAGATTGATCTTATTTCAGATGACTGTCTTGTCAGCGTCGCTGTGGTGAATACATCATGATATCCAAAAAAGGCGGCAGCATCAGCGGTGTAGAAATAGTAGAAAAAAAAGTTTTTATTGCTCCATAAAAAATGGCGACGTTTCGACTTGTTCCAAGTCTTTCACAAGCCTCTAATGTGCATGTATTAGGTGTGCTGCGGGACTACTCTACAATTTCTTGTGGTGAATACGTCATCACTATAGGCTAGTCCCAATACTGGCGTCAGAGCAGATACCATAGAATGCATGAGAGGATAGGAGCCCCCGCGCATGCGCCATGTGGCTCCATCCTCCGTCGCTCTCAGAAGCCAGCTCGTGGAAAAGGCGCGAGAGAGCAGGAATTCTTGCGAATTCGCTGTACAGCATGCTCGCCCGTCCCTCGCGACGAACCACGCGCAGTGTGTGGAGATGGCCGGTATGTGTCATCAAACACATGAGCTGTCAATGACAGGTTACTCCACAAAGGGGAAAAGATTCATGAAAAAACTATGGATGGGGCAAAAAAGAGAAACTGCATATATTGCAAATATGAATATATAAAGACGACATCTATTTCTCATGCATCCATAGCTGATGCATTTGTACCAATATGGACAAAAATTACATAATGTAATTTAGCTTACAATAGGCTAGACAAAAACCAGTTGGTGCATAATAAGACACAAAGAACACAGGATTAAAGCAAAAAAGAAAGAAAAACAAAAAGCAATATGGCAAACTCTGTGAAGAGCTCGCAATGGCATCAACATCTGTATTATTTGGCCACACTATAATCCACCGTAGACACCTCTCCAGCAGTCCAACGCACACAAAAAACTAGAGAAGAAAAAAAGAAAAGAGGAATATTAAAATAAAATCATGTAAAAACCAAGGCAGGTTAAAGAAAAGGACTTACATTGTACTCAATATTAAGACCCTCAGGTTGTAAGGTATCCAACCTAAAGATCCACTGAAGCTCCAAATACTTGAGTCGTCCCTCCCTGTCGCCACCATGGGAGGATGGCCAGACCCCGTCAATAATTCGGTAGCGTAATTGGCTGATGGAATGGACTTTATCCAAAATACTTTGCTACCGGTACGCTCGAGTCTTTTGTACATATCGTAGATTTGTGTTTGGAGATCCTCATTTTGACATACGTGGTGGTTTCGCCAATGTAGAGCAGCCCACATGGGCAGCTAATCATGTATATGACGAACAAAGATGAACATGAGTACCTACCACGGATGTCAAACCTCTCCACAGTCCTGGGGTGGCAGAATGAGTCACCTCTGACAAGGTTGCCGCAGATAGCGCAGTTGAGACATGAAAAACAACCATACTTCTTCTTAGGAAAGAGAGTATCAACAGCCATAGCCCTAGAGGGCTCACTGTTGGTATTTACAACTAGATCTTTAATGTTAGGACCCAGTTTGTAGCTCATTAGAGGGGGGTTCTGATACTCCTCAACTTCCGGGTAGTATCTGCCCAAAATGGGCCAGTGCTTCCTCAGTATATTAGAAACACGGCCACTCATCGAGCCAAAGACCGAGACAAAAGGTATTCGTTTGGACCAGGCTATCTTGATTTTATCACTAAGGACTAGTTCCCGTGACGTCGAATGGATCCTAGTTGACAATTCACCAAGCAAATGTTTTGGGTAGCCCCTATCTTGAAATTTAGCACACATTGACTCCACCTGGGAGTCAAAATGAGAACCCGCCACGATCCGTCGCACCCTGAGCAACAGGCTCCAGGGCAGTGAACAGATCATCTGAGGAGGGTGACAACTGTGGTATTCTAACAGATTATTGCTATCGGTTGTTTTCGTAAACAAATTAGTCCTCAGACAGCCGTCCGATGCCATGACTAAGACGTCCAAGAATTGTATTTGGTGAGGTGAATAGGAAAGAGTGAATTTCAGTTCGGGAGGAATGTGATTGATCTCATGATGAAATTCCCGTAATTCTGATTCACTTCCTCGCCAAATAAAAAAGACATCGTCAATATACCTCCACCAGATCTGGACCTAGTCAAGACAGGAAGGCATCAGCATCCTGCCAAAAACACTGCTGAATTCCCCAGGAATGCTCCGTTCTTTTTCTTTTAAATGTCCTGCTTTTCCGCAGATCTGCAGAAGGACGCAGTGTCAGCTGTGTCTGTGACGCGGATCGGACGGCTTCCATTGACTTTAATGAAAGCCGTAGAAGCTGACCGTGTGGGAAAACCACAGAAAATAGAGGATGCTGCGGGTGTTTCTCCATGTGTGTGATCCGCACGCTGGGAAAAAATGACATCTGTAGGTATTTAATTACCTGCGGATGCCCAATGCATTTCTATGGACATATTGAACTTTGGATCATCCTCAATTTAATTTTGCCTGTGGACATATGAGGCCTTAAAAGCGTTTCCCAGCATTAAATTGTTAATAAACTATCTTTAGGATGTCATCAATAGCAGATCAGCGAGGGTTTGACACTCATCATCCCTGCCGATCATTGGATGTGAAAGAGCGCCAGAACAAGCACAACCTTGTTTACTATGCATGGAAGAGAGTTACTGTACCATTTTGGGCTACCATGTGCTGGACGGGGTTTAGTTTCTTCCAGTGATTAGCTGATCGGCGGAGGTACCACGTGCCAGACCTTCCTGATCTGCTACTGATGACACATCGGGAGTATAGACCATTAATAGTATAATGCTAGAAGACCCCTTTAACCCCTTGAGTGGCGGGTTTCCTACCACCCTGTCGTGCCCACCAGGGCAGGTTTTTTAAAATGGTCTAATCATTGAATTTCAACTAATTTTGCAGTTGCTTCTCAAGAGCCATAACTTTTTCATTTTTCCATTGACACAGCCATATAAGGGCTTGTTTTTTGCGGGACAAGTTGTGATTTTTTAAACAGGGGGGGAGGAAAAAAGAAATGGGGAAAAAAGAAAAAAAGGGGCCATGTCATTAAGGGGTTAAATAATGTATTAACTTCCTTCTCTGGGTCATTACGACGCACGGATACCACATGTGTGATTATATTTTTGATTTTTTACAAAGTAAAGGGAGACAAGTGTTTTTATAATTTTTTTACTTTTTTTTTTTTTTTTTTTCTTTTGTCCCTTTAGGGGACTTCCACAGGGACCCATCAGGACCCCTGATCACATTCCGGGGGTCCGATGGTGACAGCCCTTTACATGCTGCAGTGACAGCCCTTTACATGCTGCAGTCACATAGACTGCAGCATGTAAAGGGTTAACACAGCAGAGATCGGAGGTTTTCTCTGATCTCTGCTGTAAGAGCTAGTACCTAGCTGTCCTCTGACAGCTAACAACTAGCTCTTCCTGCCACAGAGACCATCGGCTTGCTTCTGACAAGCCGATGGTCTCTATGGCAACCTGTAAACAAACCAGTGCAGGAGATTGCCGGCATGTCGGCAATATCTTCTGCTGGTTTTTCAAAGCCCTTGCTTTGTTCTCTGTGGGTCTGTGCAGGCAGAGCTCACTGTCACAGCTTGTGGCATTGTGCTCTGCAGCTCCCATAGTGATACATAGCCCGGAAATCTTCCGGGCTATGTTGCTATGAGCAGTGGAGCTCGTCCCGGAAAATTTCTGGGCGTGCCACTCGAGGGGTTAATGCTCAGAGAAATAGACTAATAGGGAATGTAAGACGTGATGGAGAACCGTATAGCACCCTCCACTAGAGATTAGCATATGGCATTGCTACTCCTTTAAATCTTCTCTCTTCTGCTGACTGTCCCAGTCTACACAGTAGAGCTGAAAAGCGAGCTGCAGAAAACAACTTTGCTCTAGTGAAAAACTGGAATATGTTAATATTTTATATGACTAGTCTCATGAAACATAAAATACTATCAACAATTTTAACAAATATGCTTCTAAATAGTATTGAAATAATGTCATATTCTCATGATTCATCCCTTATAATGAGTAGACACTGCACTTATGATTTTTTGGACAAAACTCACATCAAACCAGAAATTATTTAAATTAAGATTTTGACAGTGATCTGAGATTCTGCATTTGTTTCACATACAGAAGGTGGATATAATAAGAAGCATTTGGATCTTGATATGAGATGGTGCTGATAAGTCCTTGGCTTTGACTGCAAAAAGTTGATGTAGAGCAATGAAATTTCACAGCTATACTACATTGTCCCTTCGCATATCAATGTTCTTCTGACTGTAGTCTTGCAACTTCTTCAACCCATCCAGAAAGAATTCCTTCAGTTGGGTGGCAAACCAGGCATCAGCTGCTGCAATTCTGTTATAGACCTAGGCAAGTTTTTCCCTTGAGGTTTCTTTAAATTAGATGATAGTTTAGGGTTCTGGATAAGGCAAATGAGGGTGATCCAGTACCGCGAAGCCCGGGTCAGCTAGTTTGCTCTGAATAATGGCTGATGTGTGGGACAAGGGATTAACGTGTAAAAACATGACAACTTGGGTTAACTTTCTGCGCCTTTTAGACCTCAGTGCCTCTTTCAGTTAACTGAGAAGTATTGTGTAATACACATCTGTGATAGTAGACCCCTTTGGAAGGTCCAAGAGTATCCCATCTTTATCCCAAAAGACAGATGCCAACACCTTGGAGGACGGTTTCTGCACTCAACTTCTTTGGATGCAAGGAATCACTGTATCTCCATTCTGTTGACTGCTCTTTTGACTCAGAATCATACAAAAAAAATTCATGTCTCATCTACTGTAACTAGTCAAGACAGGAATGAATAGATAATGAAGCAGCACCACGGGGAAGAAAAGGTTCTTTACGATGTCATCGGATAAATAAAATCTCCATTTTTATTTCAAATATCCATAAAAGACAGAACGCGACGTTTCGGCCAACACAGCGGTCTTTGTCAAGCTAGTCAGTACGAAAAAAAACACATATATATGTAAACCCCACACCAATCAATACAGCACATACCTACACACCGCAGAATCTGCATGTGCCATTGGACTGCTGAAGAGGGCACCAGGTGGACAGGTACTCTTCATTCAGGCATCCTATGAGATTGATCTTATTTCAGATGACTGTCTTGGTCAGCGTCGCTGTGGTGAATACATCATGATATCCAAGAAAGGCGGCAGCATCAGCGGTGTAGAAATAGTAGAAAAAAAGGTTTTTATTGCTCCATAAAAAATGGCGACGTTTCGACTTGTTCCAAGTCTTTCTCAAGCCTCTAATGTGCATGTATTAGGTGTGCTGCGGGACTACTCTACAATTTCTTGTGGTGAATACGTCATCACTATAGGCTAGTCCCAATACTGGCGTCAGAGCAGATACCATAGAATGCATGAGAGGATAGGAGCCCCCGCGCATGCGCCATGTGGCTCCATCCTCCGTCGCTCTCAGAAGCCAGCTCGTGGAAAAGGCGCGAGAGAGCAGGAATTCTTGCGAATTCGCTGTACAGCATGCTCGCCCGTCCCTCGCGACGAACCACGCGCAGTGTGTGGAGATGGCCGGTATGTGTCATCAAACACATGAGCTGTCAATGACAGGTTACTCCACAAAGGGGAAAAGATTCATGAAAAAACTATGGATGGGGCAAAAAAGAGAAACTGCATATATTGCAAATATGAATATATAAAGACGACATCTATTTCTCATGCATCCATAGCTGATGCATTTGTACCAATATGGACAAAAATTACATAATGTAATTTAGCTTACAATAGGCTAGACAAAAACCAGTTGGTGCATAATAAGACACAAAGAACACAGGATTAAAGCAAAAAAGAAAGAAAAACAAAAAGCAATATGGCAAACTCTGTGAAGAGCTCGCAATGGCATCAACATCTGTATTATTTGGCCACACTATAATCCACCGTAGACACCTCTCCAGCAGTCCAACGCACACAAAAAACTAGAGAAGAAAAAAAGAAAAGAGGAATATTAAAATAAAATCATGTAAAAACCAAGGCAGGTTAAAGAAAAGGACTTACATTGTACTCAATATTAAGACCCTCAGGTTGTAAGGTATCCAACCTAAAGATCCACTGAAGCTCCAAATACTTGAGTCGTCCCTCCCTGTCGCCACCATGGGAGGATGGCCAGACCCCGTCAATAATTCGGTAGCGTAATTGGCTGATGGAATGGACTTTATCCAAAATACTTTGCTACCGGTACGCTCGAGTCTTTTGTACATATCGTAGATTTGTGTTTGGAGATCCTCATTTTGACATACGTGGTGGTTTCGCCAATGTAGAGCAGCCCACATGGGCAGCTAATCATGTATATGACGAACAAAGATGAACATGAGTACCTACCACGGATGTCAAACCTCTCCACAGTCCTGGGGTGGCAGAATGAGTCACCTCTGACAAGGTTGCCGCAGATAGCGCAGTTGAGACATGAAAAACAACCATACTTCTTCTTAGGAAAGAGAGTATCAACAGCCATAGCCCTAGAGGGCTCACTGTTGGTATTTACAACTAGATCTTTAATGTTAGGACCCAGTTTGTAGCTCATTAGAGGGGGGTTCTGATACTCCTCAACTTCCGGGTAGTATCTGCCCAAAATGGGCCAGTGCTTCCTCAGTATATTAGAAACACGGCCACTCATCGAGCCAAAGACCGAGACAAAAGGTATTCGTTTGGACCAGGCTATCTTGATTTTATCACTAAGGACTAGTTCCCGTGACGTCGAATGGATCCTAGTTGACAATTCACCAAGCAAATGTTTTGGGTAGCCCCTATCTTGAAATTTAGCACACATTGACTCCACCTGGGAGTCAAAATGAGAACCCGCCACGATCCGTCGCACCCTGAGCAACAGGCTCCAGGGCAGTGAACAGATCATCTGAGGAGGGTGACAACTGTGGTATTCTAACAGATTATTGCTATCGGTTGTTTTCGCAAACAAATTAGTCCTCAGACAGCCGTCCGATGCCATGACTAAGACGTCCAAGAATTGTATTTGGTGAGGTGAATAGGAAAGAGTGAATTTCAGTTCGGGAGGAATGTGATTGATCTCATGATGAAATTCCCGTAATTCTGATTCACTTCCTCGCCAAATAAAAAAGACATCGTCAATATACCTCCACCAGATCTGGACCTAGTCAAGACAGGAAGGCATCAGCATCCTGCCAAAAACACTGCTGAATTCCCCAGGAATGCTCCGTTCTTTTTCTTTTAAATGTCCTGCTTTTCCGCAGATCTGCAGAAGGACGCAGTGTCAGCTGTGTCTGTGACGCGGATCGGACGGCTTCCATTGACTTTAATGAAAGCCGTAGAAGCTGACCGTGTGGGAAAACCACAGAAAATAGAGGATGCTGCGGGTGTTTCTCCATGTGTGTGATCCGCACGCTGGGAAAAAATGACATCTGTAGGTATTTAATTACCTGCGGATGCCCAATGCATTTCTATGGACATATTGAACTTTGGATCATCCTCAATTTAATTTTGCCTGTGGACATATGAGGCCTTAAAAGGGTTTCCCAGCATTAAATTGTTAATAAACTATCTTTAGGATGTCATCAATAGCAGATCAGCGAGGGTTTGACACTCATCATCCCTGCCGATCATTGGATGTGAAAGAGCGCCAGAACAAGCACAACCTTGTTTACTATGCATGGAAGAGAGTTACTGTACCATTTTGGGCTACCATGTGCTGGACGGGGTTTAGTTTCTTCCAGTGATTAGCTGATCGGCGGAGGTACCACGTGCCAGACCTTCCTGATCTGCTACTGATGACACATCGGGAGTATAGACCATTAATAGTATAATGCTAGAAGACCCCTTTAACCCCTTGAGTGGCGGGTTTCCTACCACCCTGTCGTGCCCACCAGGGCAGGTTTTTTAAAATGGTCTAATCATTGAATTTCAACTAATTTTGCAGTTGCTTCTCAAGAGCCATAACTTTTTCATTTTTCCATTGACACAGCCATATAAGGGCTTGTTTTTTGCGGGACAAGTTGTGATTTTTTAAACAGGGGGGGAGGAAAAAAGAAATGGGGAAAAAAGAAAAAAAGGGGCCATGTCATTAAGGGGTTAAATAATGTATTAACTTCCTTCTCTGGGTCATTACGACGCACGGATACCACATGTGTGATTATATTTTTGATTTTTTTACAAAGTAAAGGGAGACAAGTGTTTTTATTATTTTTTTACTTTTTTTTTTTTTTTTTTCTTTTGTCCCTTTAGGGGACTTCCACAGGGACCCATCAGGACCCCTGATCACATTCCGGGGGTCCGATGGTGACAGCCCTTTACATGCTGCAGTGACAGCCCTTTACATGCTGCAGTCACATAGACTGCAGCATGTAAAGGGTTAACACAGCAGAGATCGGAGGTTTTCTCTGATCTCTGCTGTAAGAGCTAGTACCTAGCTGTCCTCTGACAGCTAACAACTAGCTCTTCCTGCCACAGAGACCATCGGCTTGCTTCTGACAAGCCGATGGTCTCTATGGCAACCTGTAAACAAACCAGTGCAGGAGATTGCCGGCATGTCGGCAATATCTTCTGCTGGTTTTTCAAAGCCCTTGCTTTGTTCTCTGTGGGTCTGTGCAGGCAGAGCTCACTGTCACAGCTTGTGGCATTGTGCTCTGCAGCTCACATAGTGATACATAGCCCGGAAATCTTCCGGGCTATGTTGCTATGAGCAGTGGAGCTCGTCCCGGAAAATTTCTGGGCGTGCCACTCGAGGGGTTAATGCTCAGAGAAATAGACTAATAGGGAATGTAAGACGTGATGGAGAACCGTATAGCACCCTCCACTAGAGATTAGCATATGGCATTGCTACTCCTTTAAATCTTCTCTCTTCTGCTGACTGTCCCAGTCTACACAGTAGAGCTGAAAAGCGAGCTGCAGAAAACAACTTTGCTCTAGTGAAAAACTGGAATATGTTAATATTTTATATGACTAGTCTCATGAAACATAAAATACTATCAACAATTTTAACAAATATGCTTCTAAATAGTATTGAAATAATGTCATATTCTCATGATTCATCCCTTATAATGAGTAGACACTGCACTTATGATTTTTTGGACAAAACTCACATCAAACCAGAAATTATTTAAATTAAGATTTTGACAGTGATCTGAGATTCTGCATTTGTTTCACATACAGAAGGTGGATATAATAAGAAGCATTTGGATCTTGATATGAGATGGTGCTGATAAGTCCTTGGCTTTGACTGCAAAAAGTTGATGTAGAGCAATGAAATTTCACAGCTATACTACATTGTCCCTTCGCATATCAATGTTCTTCTGACTGTAGTCTTGCAACTTCTTCAACCCATCCAGAAAGAATTCCTTCAGTTGGGTGGCAAACCAGGCATCAGCTGCTGCAATTCTGTTATAGACCTAGGCAAGTTTTTCCCTTGAGGTTTCTTTAAATTAGATGATAGTTTAGGGTTCTGGATAAGGCAAATGAGGGTGATCCAGTACCGCGAAGCCCGGGTCAGCTAGTTTGCTCTGAATAATGGCTGATGTGTGGGACAAGGGATTAACGTGTAAAAACATGACAACTTGGGTTAACTTTCTGCGCCTTTTAGACCTCAGTGCCTCTTTCAGTTAACTGAGAAGTATTGTGTAATACACATCTGTGATAGTAGACCCCTTTGGAAGGTCCAAGAAGTATCCCATCTTTATCCCAAAAGACAGATGCCAACACCTTGGAGGACGGTTTCTGCACTCAACTTCTTTGGATGCAAGGAATCACTGTATCTCCATTCTGTTGACTGCTCTTTTGACTCAGAATCATACAAAAAAAATTCATGTCTCATCTACTGTAACTAGTCAAGACAGGAATGAATAGATAATGAAGCAGCACCACGGGGAAGAAAAGGTTCTTTACGATGTCATCGGATGAATAAAATCTCCATTTTTATTTCAAATATCCATAAAAGACAGAACGCGACGTTTCGGCCAACACAGCGGTCTTTGTCAAGCTAGTCAGTACGAAAAAAACCACATATATATGTAAACCCCACACCAATCAATACAGCACATACCTACACACCGCAGAATCTGCATGTGCCATTGGACTGCTGAAGAGGGCACCAGGTGGACAGGTACTCTTCATTCAGGCATCCTATGAGATTGATCTTATTTCAGATGACTGTCTTGGTCAGCGTCGCTGTGGTGAATACATCATGATATCCAAGAAAGGCGGCAGCATCAGCGGTGTAGAAATAGTAGAAAAAAAGGTTTTTATTGCTCCATAAAAAATGGCGACGTTTCGACTTGTTCCAAGTCTTTCTCAAGCCTCTAATGTGCATGTATTAGGTGTGCTGCGGGACTACTCTACAATTTCTTGTGGTGAATACGTCATCACTATAGGCTAGTCCCAATACTGGCGTCAGAGCAGATACCATAGAATGCATGAGAGGATAGGAGCCCCCGCGCATGCGCCATGTGGCTCCATCCTCCGTCGCTCTCAGAAGCCAGCTCGTGGAAAAGGCGCGAGAGAGCAGGAATTCTTGCGAATTCGCTGTACAGCATGCTCGCCCGTCCCTCGCGACGAACCACGCGCAGTGTGTGGAGATGGCCGGTATGTGTCATCAAACACATGAGCTGTCAATGACAGGTTACTCCACAAAGGGGAAAAGATTCATGAAAAAACTATGGATGGGGCAAAAAAGAGAAACTGCATATATTGCAAATATGAATATATAAAGACGACATCTATTTCTCATGCATCCATAGCTGATGCATTTGTACCAATATGGACAAAAATTACATAATGTAATTTAGCTTACAATAGGCTAGACAAAAACCAGTTGGTGCATAATAAGACACAAAGAACACAGGATTAAAGCAAAAAAGAAAGAAAAACAAAAAGCAATATGGCAAACTCTGTGAAGAGCTCGCAATGGCATCAACATCTGTATTATTTGGCCACACTATAATCCACCGTAGACACCTCTCCAGCAGTCCAACGCACACAAAAAACTAGAGAAGAAAAAAAGAAAAGAGGAATATTAAAATAAAATCATGTAAAAACCAAGGCAGGTTAAAGAAAAGGACTTACATTGTACTCAATATTAAGACCCTCAGGTTGTAAGGTATCCAACCTAAAGATCCACTGAAGCTCCAAATACTTGAGTCGTCCCTCCCTGTCGCCACCATGGGAGGATGGCCAGACCCCGTCAATAATTCGGTAGCGTAATTGGCTGATGGAATGGACTTTATCCAAAATACTTTGCTACCGGTACGCTCGAGTCTTTTGTACATATCGTAGATTTGTGTTTGGAGATCCTCATTTTGACATACGTGGTGGTTTCGCCAATGTAGAGCAGCCCACATGGGCAGCTAATCATGTATATGACGAACAAAGATGAACATGAGTACCTACCACGGATGTCAAACCTCTCCACAGTCCTGGGGTGGCAGAATGAGTCACCTCTGACAAGGTTGCCGCAGATAGCGCAGTTGAGACATGAAAAACAACCATACTTCTTCTTAGGAAAGAGAGTATCAACAGCCATAGCCCTAGAGGGCTCACTGTTGGTATTTACAACTAGATCTTTAATGTTAGGACCCAGTTTGTAGCTCATTAGAGGGGGGTTCTGATACTCCTCAACTTCCGGGTAGTATCTGCCCAAAATGGGCCAGTGCTTCCTCAGTATATTAGAAACACGGCCACTCATCGAGCCAAAGACCGAGACAAAAGGTATTCGTTTGGACCAGGCTATCTTGATTTTATCACTAAGGACTAGTTCCCGTGACGTCGAATGGATCCTAGTTGACAATTCACCAAGCAAATGTTTTGGGTAGCCCCTATCTTGAAATTTAGCACACATTGACTCCACCTGGGAGTCAAAATGAGAACCCGCCACGATCCGTCGCACCCTGAGCAACAGGCTCCAGGGCAGTGAACAGATCATCTGAGGAGGGTGACAACTGTGGTATTCTAACAGATTATTGCTATCGGTTGTTTTCGCAAACAAATTAGTCCTCAGACAGCCGTCCGATGCCATGACTAAGACGTCCAAGAATTGTATTTGGTGAGGTGAATAGGAAAGAGTGAATTTCAGTTCGGGAGGAATGTGATTGATCTCATGATGAAATTCCCGTAATTCTGATTCACTTCCTCGCCAAATAAAAAAGACATCGTCAATATACCTCCACCAGATCTGGACCTAGTCAAGACAGGAAGGCATCAGCATCCTGCCAAAAACACTGCTGAATTCCCCAGGAATGCTCCGTTCTTTTTCTTTTAAATGTCCTGCTTTTCCGCAGATCTGCAGAAGGACGCAGTGTCAGCTGTGTCTGTGACGCGGATCGGACGGCTTCCATTGACTTTAATGAAAGCCGTAGAAGCTGACCGTGTGGGAAAACCACAGAAAATAGAGGATGCTGCGGGTGTTTCTCCATGTGTGTGATCCGCACGCTGGGAAAAAATGACATCTGTAGGTATTTAATTACCTGCGGATGCCCAATGCATTTCTATGGACATATTGAACTTTGGATCATCCTCAATTTAATTTTGCCTGTGGACATATGAGGCCTTAAAAGGGTTTCCCAGCATTAAATTGTTAATAAACTATCTTTAGGATGTCATCAATAGCAGATCAGCGAGGGTTTGACACTCATCATCCCTGCCGATCATTGGATGTGAAAGAGCGCCAGAACAAGCACAACCTTGTTTACTATGCATGGAAGAGAGTTACTGTACCATTTTGGGCTACCATGTGCTGGACGGGGTTTAGTTTCTTCCAGTGATTAGCTGATCGGCGGAGGTACCACGTGCCAGACCTTCCTGATCTGCTACTGATGACACATCGGGAGTATAGACCATTAATAGTATAATGCTAGAAGACCCCTTTAACCCCTTGAGTGGCGGGTTTCCTACCACCCTGTCGTGCCCACCAGGGCAGGTTTTTTAAAATGGTCTAATCATTGAATTTCAACTAATTTTGCAGTTGCTTCTCAAGAGCCATAACTTTTTCATTTTTCCATTGACACAGCCATATAAGGGCTTGTTTTTTGCGGGACAAGTTGTGATTTTTTAAACAGGGGGGGAGGAAAAAAGAAATGGGGAAAAAAGAAAAAAAGGGGCCATGTCATTAAGGGGTTAAATAATGTATTAACTTCCTTCTCTGGGTCATTACGACGCACGGATACCACATGTGTGATTATATTTTTGATTTTTTACAAAGTAAAGGGAGACAAGTGTTTTTATAATTTTTTTACTTTTTTTTTTTTTTTTTTTTCTTTTGTCCCTTTAGGGGACTTCCACAGGGACCCATCAGGACCCCTGATCACATTCCGGGGGTCCGATGGTGACAGCCCTTTACATGCTGCAGTGACAGCCCTTTACATGCTGCAGTCACATAGACTGCAGCATGTAAAGGGTTAACACAGCAGAGATCGGAGGTTTTCTCTGATCTCTGCTGTAAGAGCTAGTACCTAGCTGTCCTCTGACAGCTAACAACTAGCTCTTCCTGCCACAGAGACCATCGGCTTGCTTCTGACAAGCCGATGGTCTCTATGGCAACCTGTAAACAAACCAGTGCAGGAGATTGCCGGCATGTCGGCAATATCTTCTGCTGGTTTTTCAAAGCCCTTGCTTTGTTCTCTGTGGGTCTGTGCAGGCAGAGCTCACTGTCACAGCTTGTGGCATTGTGCTCTGCAGCTCACATAGTGATACATAGCCCGGAAATCTTCCGGGCTATGTTGCTATGAGCAGTGGAGCTCGTCCCGGAAAATTTCTGGGCGTGCCACTCGAGGGGTTAATGCTCAGAGAAATAGACTAATAGGGAATGTAAGACGTGATGGAGAACCGTATAGCACCCTCCACTAGAGATTAGCATATGGCATTGCTACTCCTTTAAATCTTCTCTCTTCTGCTGACTGTCCCAGTCTACACAGTAGAGCTGAAAAGCGAGCTGCAGAAAACAACTTTGCTCTAGTGAAAAACTGGAATATGTTAATATTTTATATGACTAGTCTCATGAAACATAAAATACTATCAACAATTTTAACAAATATGCTTCTAAATAGTATTGAAATAATGTCATATTCTCATGATTCATCCCTTATAATGAGTAGACACTGCACTTATGATTTTTTGGACAAAACTCACATCAAACCAGAAATTATTTAAATTAAGATTTTGACAGTGATCTGAGATTCTGCATTTGTTTCACATACAGAAGGTGGATATAATAAGAAGCATTTGGATCTTGATATGAGATGGTGCTGATAAGTCCTTGGCTTTGACTGCAAAAAGTTGATGTAGAGCAATGAAATTTCACAGCTATACTACATTGTCCCTTCGCATATCAATGTTCTTCTGACTGTAGTCTTGCAACTTCTTCAACCCATCCAGAAAGAATTCCTTCAGTTGGGTGGCAAACCAGGCATCAGCTGCTGCAATTCTGTTATAGACCTAGGCAAGTTTTTCCCTTGAGGTTTCTTTAAATTAGATGATAGTTTAGGGTTCTGGATAAGGCAAATGAGGGTGATCCAGTACCGCGAAGCCCGGGTCAGCTAGTTTGCTCTGAATAATGGCTGATGTGTGGGACAAGGGATTAACGTGTAAAAACATGACAACTTGGGTTAACTTTCTGCGCCTTTTAGACCTCAGTGCCTCTTTCAGTTAACTGAGAAGTATTGTGTAATACACATCTGTGATAGTAGACCCCTTTGGAAGGTCCAAGAAGTATCCCATCTTTATCCCAAAAGACAGATGCCAACACCTTGGAGGACGGTTTCTGCACTCAACTTCTTTGGATGCAAGGAATCACTGTATCTCCATTCTGTTGACTGCTCTTTTGACTCAGAATCATACAAAAAAAATTCATGTCTCATCTACTGTAACTAGTCAAGACAGGAATGAATAGATAATGAAGCAGCACCACGGGGAAGAAAAGGTTCTTTACGATGTCATCGGATGAATAAAATCTCCATTTTTATTTCAAATATCCATAAAAGACAGAACGCGACGTTTCGGCCAACACAGCGGTCTTTGTCAAGCTAGTCAGTACGAAAAAAAACACATATATATGTAAACCCCACACCAATCAATACAGCACATACCTACACACCGCAGAATCTGCATGTGCCATTGGACTGCTGAAGAGGGCACCAGGTGGACAGGTACTCTTCATTCAGGCATCCTATGAGATTGATCTTATTTCAGATGACTGTCTTGGTCAGCGTCGCTGTGGTGAATACATCATGATATCCAAGAAAGGCGGCAGCATCAGCGGTGTAGAAATAGTAGAAAAAAAGGTTTTTATTGCTCCATAAAAAATGGCGACGTTTCGACTTGTTCCAAGTCTTTCTCAAGCCTCTAATGTGCATGTATTAGGTGTGCTGCGGGACTACTCTACAATTTCTTGTGGTGAATACGTCATCACTATAGGCTAGTCCCAATACTAGCGTCAGAGCAGATACCATAGAATGCATGAGAGGATAGGAGCCCCCGCGCATGCGCCATGTGGCTCCATCCTCCGTCGCTCTCAGAAGCCAGCTCGTGGAAAAGGCGCGAGAGAGCAGGAATTCTTGCGAATTTGCTGTACAGCATGCTCGCCCGTCCCTCGCGACGAACCACGCGCAGTGTGTGGAGATGGCCGGTATGTGTCATCAAACACATGAGCTGTCAATGACAGGTTACTCCACAAAGGGGAAAAGATTCATGAAAAAACTATGGATGGGGCAAAAAAGAGAAACTGCATATATTGCAAATATGAATATATAAAGACGACATCTATTTCTCATGCATCCATAGCTGATGCATTTGTACCAATATGGACAAAAATTACATAATGTAATTTAGCTTACAATAGGCTAGACAAAAACCAGTTGGTGCATAATAAGACACAAAGAACACAGGATTAAAGCAAAAAAGAAAGAAAAACAAAAAGCAATATGGCAAACTCTGTGAAGAGCTCGCAATGGCATCAACATCTGTATTATTTGGCCACACTATAATCCACCGTAGACACCTCTCCAGCAGTCCAACGCACACAAAAAACTAGAGAAGAAAAAAAGAAAAGAGGAATATTAAAATAAAATCATGTAAAAACCAAGGCAGGTTAAAGAAAAGGACTTACATTGTACTCAATATTAAGACCCTCAGGTTGTAAGGTATCCAACCTAAAGATCCACTGAAGCTCCAAATACTTGAGTCGTCCCTCCCTGTCGCCACCATGGGAGGATGGCCAGACCCCGTCAATAATTCGGTAGCGTAATTGGCTGATGGAATGGACTTTATCCAAAATACTTTGCTACCGGTACGCTCGAGTCTTTTGTACATATCGTAGATTTGTGTTTGGAGATCCTCATTTTGACATACGTGGTGGTTTCGCCAATGTAGAGCAGCCCACATGGGCAGCTAATCATGTATATGACGAACAAAGATGAACATGAGTACCTACCACGGATGTCAAACCTCTCCACAGTCCTGGGGTGGCAGAATGAGTCACCTCTGACAAGGTTGCCGCAGATAGCGCAGTTGAGACATGAAAAACAACCATACTTCTTCTTAGGAAAGAGAGTATCAACAGCCATAGCCCTAGAGGGCTCACTGTTGGTATTTACAACTAGATCTTTAATGTTAGGACCCAGTTTGTAGCTCATTAGAGGGGGGTTCTGATACTCCTCAACTTCCGGGTAGTATCTGCCCAAAATGGGCCAGTGCTTCCTCAGTATATTAGAAACACGGCCACTCATCGAGCCAAAGACCGAGACAAAAGGTATTCGTTTGGACCAGGCTATCTTGATTTTATCACTAAGGACTAGTTCCCGTGACGTCGAATGGATCCTAGTTGACAATTCACCAAGCAAATGTTTTGGGTAGCCCCTATCTTGAAATTTAGCACACATTGACTCCACCTGGGAGTCAAAATGAGAACCCGCCACGATCCGTCGCACCCTGAGCAACAGGCTCCAGGGCAGTGAACAGATCATCTGAGGAGGGTGACAACTGTGGTATTCTAACAGATTATTGCTATCGGTTGTTTTCGCAAACAAATTAGTCCTCAGACAGCCGTCCGATGCCATGACTAAGACGTCCAAGAATTGTATTTGGTGAGGTGAATAGGAAAGAGTGAATTTCAGTTCGGGAGGAATGTGATTGATCTCATGATGAAATTCCCGTAATTCTGATTCACTTCCTCGCCAAATAAAAAAGACATCGTCAATATACCTCCACCAGATCTGGACCTAGTCAAGACAGGAAGGCATCAGCATCCTGCCAAAAACACTGCTGAATTCCCCAGGAGGCTTGCACCCGGGCATGCTTTTGATTTGCTGACAAACATTTTGGGACCCACTTGGCAGACACCTTATTCATGTTCAGATGTTTGTGAATTATGGACCCAACTCGTTCTCTTAAAATGTTCAGAGCCTTGGCTTAGCAGAAATTCAGTCTTGTATTATCATATCATGGATGGCTGTCTATGGTTCCTGGGAAGGTCACCACCACCATAGCAAGATCATGAAATCAGGCCAAATTTTGTTCACAAAATATTGCAAAGATTCAAATGATCTAAATTTCATTGGTGTGATAAAGATTGAAAAGCCAATGACTTGGGGGCGTGGCCTGACCAAGCACCAAGATGGCTGCTTAATTTAAGTGCTCCGAGCGCAGAGGCTTTTAAAAGCAACTTTTAAGCAAAAACGGTCGTTTCCCACCCAACAGAAAGACACCCTGCACTACCGACAGTAGCGGTGAGCGGAAGATCCGTCCTCAGCGTTCCATCTACTGCACGGACACCCGGAGAACCCGCTCCTTGCTCGTGGTGATTTCTCCATAGCGGACCCTGCACCTACAGCGCACGTGGTTTCCCGGAGGGTGAGAGACGGCCGGTGGTTTCGTTCGGAGATCGGCGGTCCCTGTACCTGCCGCCCGTAGCGAAAAGAGGGGAGCTGGATCCGGTGGAAAGACTGCCGGCTTCCCATCTACTGAACGGACACCCGGAGTGCCCGCTTTCTGCATGTGCCGGCTTCTCCACAGCGGCCCCTGCACCTCAGCGCACACAGTCTCCCCGGTGGTGTGAGACAGCCGGTGGGTCGTCCGGAGGCCGGCTGTTCCTGACACCTGCCGCTCTTAACGAAGAGAAAGACCCGGGAGAGAGCCTACACGGCTGTCATTGACGGAGAGCGGAGGAATCGTTGTCGGCTTCCCTTCTACCACACAGTAACCCGGAGAGCCCGCTTCCTGTGAGTGTCGGCTTCTCCACAGCGGCCACTGCACCCCAGCGCACATAAGCTCCAGGGTGGAGAGGGACAACCGGTGGGTCGTTCGGAGGCCGGCGGTCCCTGACACCTGTCACTCGTAACAGAGAGAGAAGAGCTGGCTCCCACCCAGCAGAAAACAAACTGCCACTGCTAATACTAACGAGAAGCGGAGAAACCGCTGTCGGCAGCTTCATCTTCTCCACGGATACCCGGAGAGACCGCTCTCTACAAATAGCAACCTCCCCTTACCCTGTGGTCTCCCTGACGGTGAGAGGCATTCAGTAGATCGTTTTTTCTTAAAGCTAGCGATCCCCGACGGCTCCCACTCATAGAAGAGAGTGACAAGGTGGTGCAGGACAACCAAGCTCAGAAAAACTGGAGAACAGATGAGCCGACGTAAGTCCTGTCAGCCCCTGCACAGACGACTAGAAGACTTCTTCACCCTGCGTGGCAGCCCATACACAGCGGATCCTGACTCTGGGACACAGCCTGCAAGCCAAACAGAGGAATCCAACTTACAACCTCCTAAAACCAGCGAGAGCCCTCTGACAAGAACCGCAGCAGAACGGAGAGGAGACATAGTGGTGAGTGACACTTCAGCCCCGCTTAACAACCCCTTGCCCCACACCACTAACTCCATGTCGGCCATTAAGGGGAAAGCTCCCCCAAAAAGCAAGTCACATCCCAACAAAATGGCTGCTAATTCAGCCCAAAACAAGAAACCACATGCATCCCCGACCGCTAGCCCATTAAAACAACGGGCAAAAATAGCGGAAGATCACATAGAAGATCCACAAAGCCCTCAGATGGAAGACCCTATCACTTCTATGCCCTCTTCAGACAAACCAGCCACAGAGGCATTTATGAAAGAAATGTTACTGGCCCTAAAAGATTCCTTACAAGTGAACTTTGATTCATTAAGCTCCACCCTAAAATCCTCTATGGAGGAGATGGAGGAAAGAGTATCCCATACCGAAAACAAAATGACCGAATTAACCCAATCTCATAATAATTTAATTGATGACCACTACTCTCTGTCAGAAGAGGTTGATGCCCTCAAAATAAAGCTTGCAGATATAGAGGATAGAAACCGACGTAATAACGTCAAATTCAGAGGCATTCCAGAGACGATCCAGACAGCTGAAATCACCAAATATATCCAGCAACTGATTAAAACAGTTCTCCCAGATGCTTCACTCATGGATTTAACCATAGACAGAGCGCATAGATTGCCAAAACCAAAATTCGTCCCCGACTCTATGCCTAGAGACATCATTGCTAGGTTTCACTTTTTTCATATCAAAGAAGCCATGATGCAAGCTACGCGCAAACTAAACCAACTACCGGCCCCATATAATGCAATTCGCCTCTACACGGATCTCTCGCAGATGACTTTACAAGCAAGAAGAAAATTCTCAATAGTTACCAACGCCCTACGTCAAGCTAAAATTCCATATAAATGGGGCTTCCCTCCGAAAAGCCAATGACTTATCAACAACCCCTCATATGATGATAGAACTACTCTTCATTCGATCCAGAAATAATGAAATCCTGAACAACATGGTGTATATGATCATCTAGTGTGCTTATGCAATGCAATGTACTACATGTTCAAGCTGGTGCATTTGGATGATGGCAGGTCCAAAGATTTTAGGGCATGTAATTGACCCCCAGTAGACGTTCTTAGCAATCCTCCTATAAATATATGAATCATTATGATGGGATATGCAGTATATCTGGCTTGCTGCTTTCACTACTCTAATCCCTTTTTATTATACTTAAATCCAGAGGAATGATGTGTTCGATTGTTGTCACTTTTATTCATTATACCTCTAAGAAAAAAGGAGAACAATCCTATTCCTACAAGCACAGCTGGATTACCGAGGAGCAGTTTTCCTTCTGGCCCCTAATGTTCATGCAGGTGTAAGTCCCCAGGTGAAGATTACTACTTTTCTACTAGCTGGGAAAATGAATGTGAGAAAGACATGAAACGGACTCAGGAGAATTTGGAACTGACTGAACATGACTCTAAGTTGTAACTGTAATAGAAGAAAATATAGGATTTTATAGGGCACCGAAGGGTTAGAATTTTAATAGCAGTTTCTGAAAGGAAAAAGTGTATCATTTAATTCTTCTCTTATTGTTATATGGATCTAAATAACAATTTCATTGTTAGGGGAGCTTCAAACACAAGCTTAAAAAAAGTGCAGTTTTTGTGGCAGTTTCCTGAGCCAAAGCCAGAAGCCGATTCAGAATATAGGGGAAATATACAGGAAGAACTTCGATTCCTGCTTCCTAATGGCTTTGGCAAAAAAGCAACCTATCGGGTAGTTTCACACATAGCTGTAATGTGGAATATTTTGATGCATTTTTTTGAGCGAAAACCAGAATTGGATACAGAAGAAATGGGAAATATAAAGAAAGTACTTCTTTCTGCTGGATCTACTCCTGACTCAAAACAGCATCAATAACTGCCACAAACATACCTGTGTGTGAAACAAACCTAAGTGTGTTTGCTATCATACTGTAAGGGCACTCAGGGATGTTAGGAGCCACAGGCAAGATCTGGCATGGGGGACCTACTGTAGTCAAAGCCAAGATTTATATTGTAGCACCATCTCCTCTGTCTGGCTAGGATCTTGACCTTGTCATTGATAGTAGGCCTGGTAGCATCATGGATAACGGTGTCCAGAACACATGAGACACTGACACCAAAGATGCCTTGCTGAGGAACTTTTAGTAACAGAATAACTGAAACAGTCTCTCAAATGTAGGAAGCTTCGTATCAAGGAATACATAATTCTTGGTCACATCACAATCCCAGTTCTGGCAAGAAATTGTCTCAAGAAGTAAAAGTTTGTTAAACTCGGCAATTTTAGCAGGAATCTTTCAACTTGCTTATTTGGGGTGGATCACGCGGGGGGTTCATCAAGTCGCAGGAATGGGAATGAAGACCGTACTCAGATCCAGTAGCAGGTTACAGCCAGAACTGAGCTTTCTTTCCTACAAAATGCGGGATCGAGTCTGAAAATCCTCCACAGCCACATCTGGATGCTGGAAGGTGAAACTGCTCTGTGGTCAGCAGGGCTGATACAGCTTTCCGTCTGGTATGTACTCCAATAACACGGTTCTGCACAAACTCAGCACTCCAACGTCATTAGCGTTGGAACACTAGTTATCTCTGGAGCTAGCATTCCACCACCCCTCATCTGTGTCGCCCTACCACGTGACCAGTTTTAACAAATATCATTACCGCAGAGGACTAAAAGTAACAATTACTGGTGTGACTACAAGAGGCCAATATCAACCCTACATATATATTGCTATAACAAAAGCATAACAAGAGGATACAGCAAGAAAACAAATAGAAGAGAAGAACAGAAGAGTAGAAGACCAAGACAACTCCCCCCCCCCCCCACCTCCTCCAATGCTATACAATACTTCATAGCCAAATCTCAAAAACTAGTCACTTGGCGCAAAGCTCTATCTTTCAAGTCTCTCTGTAAAGACTGTGATAGTACAATCAATATATGAGTCTACTACATAATGAGAATTTGAAATGCCTTCTGCAGAATATTTGCTGTAAAATTCGCCATACAGCCAACAACAGGATAGATACTTTTGTGTAGCTTATAAAGTAAATTGCTCCATTCGTTATGTACCGCAATTAAATATTATGAACTCCAGCCCTTATCCATCAAAATACTGGTGACCTGGAGGCAAATTACTTTTAAACCTTATGCTGTCACCGCGTGCTAAAACAGATGTGCTCTTTCTACTAAACATTTTATTATCCTCGTCTCATTGTTGTAAACTAAGCTGGGGCCCATTGTTTGCATCTTTTCAGTGTCGCATAAATATCGCTAAAAGAACTGACTGATCACCTGTAGAAAAGAATGTACAAGGAAAAGAAACTTCTGCGCTCATAAGAGGGACAACAGCAATTATTTGGGAGTAGGGGGGTATGGGGTCGACGAAATGCCAAGTACACGCAGACACCTACGGACACATCCTGCATCTATTGATATATGTATATAAACAACCAGCCGTTTTTTTTTTTGAGATTACCACAGCGTTTTGAACACTGCAGTAATCGCGGTAGAACGCTCACATTGATTTTAATGGAGCCTCGCAGACATGTGCTTGAAAGTGATGCTTTCCAGCACCACAATTTTCGAGCACTGTCTGTTCTATTTTTTGCGTTTGGCGCACCTCATCAATGAGGGTGTGTGCTAAAGCCGCTGTTGGAGGCAGGAAAGCTGCCTCTGAAAACAAAAGCCCTGCAAAGCGCCAGGATTGAAATCGCAACACTTGGCAGGGGCCGTGTGTGAGAGTGGCCTAACACCATTCCTTTTTGGGGGTTATCTTGCTGTTGCCTCTCCAATGTATCGGTCGTCACTTTCATTTGCACCAAAGCAGGTGAAATTGACTGGCAAATGCTAACCTGACAGATTGATATCCCTGAAGCTTAAAGGGGTTGTCCCGCGGCAGCAAGTGGGTCTATATACTTCTGTATGGCCATAATAATGCACTTTGTAATGTACATTGTGCATTAATTATGAGCCATACAGAAGTTATCAAAAGTTTTTTACTTACCTGCTCCGTTGCTGGCGTCCTCGTTCCCATGGAGCCGACTAATTTTCGCCCTCCGATGGCCAAATTAGCCGCGCTTGCGCAGTCCGGGTCTTCTGCTCTCTTCAATGGGGCCGCTCGTGCAGAATGCCGGCTCCGTGTAGCTCCGCCCCGTCACGTGCCGATTCCAGCCAATCAGGAGGCTGGAATCGGCAATGGACCGCACAGAAGAGCTGCGGTCCACAGAGGGAGCAGACCCCGGCGGCCATCTTCAGCAGGTAAGTATGAAGACGCTGGACCGCCGGGATTCAGGTAAGCGCTGAGCGGTTTGTTTTTTTAACCCCTGCATCGGGGTTGTCTCGCGCCGAACGAGGGGGGGGGGGGTAAAAAAAAAAACCCGTTTCGGCGCGGGACAACCCCTTTAAGTCACTTGGAGTTATACTGTGATACCTAATGTTCCCTTCATCTTTTGAGCTGTGTACATGTATATTATTCAGATTTCTATAGTTCTTTTCTACGGTATCTCTATATGCCATTTCCTGTAGTGTACTGGAGTCTTTCCAGGATTGTTTCCCTGTAAAAGGTATATGGTTGATATTTTTTTGCAATGTTTACAGCATATTACACAATTACATAACTGAGAAATACTTTTGTTAGCAACATACAGAAGTCACAATGTAGTTCTTACTCCATGATGCTAGTTTTACGATCACTAGAAACCCTGCTACATAGTTATTTCCTGCTTTCTAAAGGCTCATTTACACGCAACAATTATTGCTAAAAATGTGTTCAAACGAACGAAAATTAGCGATAATCGCTAAATGTAAACGCCGCCATCCTGCATTTTTTGTCTGAACGATGATCTTAAGGTGAAATTAAAATCCATCATTCAGCTGCAGAGAGATAAAGTATCTCTCAACATGCTGTGTTCTCCATGTGAGCCGGAGATTACATTGTATTCAGCCCTGAGGAGAACAGTGCAGCTGTGTGCACAGCTGGGTGTGGGATTAATCACATGCTGGGCTCTGCAAGCAGCTCATGGAGGCCCTTTTACATGCAAATGAAAGTGTTAATGGCAATTAGTGTCCATTAACACTTTAATCAAAAAGATCACTGGAAAGATTATCTTTGCATATAAATAGGCCTTAAGTTATGGGTGAAGCAGTTACTAAGCAACTTCGTCCCCAGCTGACCTGTTGGAGGGGAATCAGCTGATCACACAGTGCACCACCTAGCCTATACAGAGAGCAGTGTCTGATTATCCTCTTTTAATACTTTTGATATCTGCAGTGTCGTGTGGTTGATAGCTGTGACATGTTCTATCCAGTATATCTTGTTTTAGTTCCAAGTACCTAGTTCCAATACAGTCTTGTCTCCTTTTGTTCTCTAGTCCAGTCTGTTTCCTAGTTTGTGATTTGTCTAGTCTTTCCCTCTTTGTCTTGTCATTCCAGCATTTGCTTGTGTAACTTTTTGCCTTGGCTCCAGTGCCCTCCTGTTCTCGGGGATAGCATTTTATGTTGAAAAGATTTTTATTGAAATCTTATAGTGTTAACATTGACAAGTATTGTGAAACAAAGATAAATTGCATATACAGACAGTGTCTAACTTCTGTATATCAAATAACTTCCCATGTCATTTAGTAATACTAGCCTTGACAGGTGTCACCCCCAGGATATCTATCAGTAATGTGGCGTTTCGTAAAAAAAGTTAGTGCAGACCACCTCATAGCTGTCTGCCAAGTTAAGTTGTCTTTATTGTGAGGCGACAATTTGCCAATGTATGGGGAAAACCCAAAGAAACTGAGAGAAGAGGTTGGGTTAAAGGAAGGAGAAGATAACAAAGAAAAGGATAAGCTGTTCTGTGAGCTGCACCCTCGATTTGGTGTAGGTATATCATTATGAGAAACATCCATCAGCCACCTAGGGAAGGAGATTGAGTCGCGAAAGTCTATTCATATATTCCAACTAGAATATAAACCTGAGCAAGGTTTGAGCATCTACGTTTCTCCATATGTTTAAGAGTCCATAGCTTCCACCCAGACTTTCCTTGTAACTGCTATGTTTCGCTTCTAATATCAGGGGATGATTTGGTTCACAGTCATAATAAAGTGTCTCAATAGTTCCTTTTTGCTTTTGAGATCGAACTTGGAAACTAAGACCAAAGCGGTATCTCTGGTGTTATGTCTAATAGGGGGTTCTACTCAGGGCCCCATAAAGTCTAGAGATATCCTGCCAAAGCAATGCTACAAGCAGAAATTTCCACCATATGTGTAACATTGATCCAATGTGTGTTAGGGATCTCCAGCATTAGTCTAAGATGGAAGGGAAACTTTTATGAAGTTTTTCTGGGGTCCTGTACCACTGGGATATTATTTTAAAATTAAGTTCTTGTAATTTGCATGAAAGTTATTTTAATGGACATCATATATGTTTTGGTCCAGAGATCTGCAGGAAGAGATCTACCCAAAGTTTCCTCCCAGCCCGGACCGGAGTCCCCCATCCACTCCCACAGCGGCAGACTATAGGTTGAGGAGGTTATGTGTGTAGGGTTATCAGAGGGGAGGCATAGCTTTTCAAATGGAGTGAGCTCTGCAGATAGGTTGGAAAGAGGAGTAAGGGAGTTTACATAACTGTAAATTTGGAAGTATTGCAGCCAAGAACTGAATGGCAATCGGAGGTTCCTCCTCAAGTTCAAGAGTTCTCGTCCCCAAAGGTCCCACTACATCCCCTGCCCAGGGAGGCACTACCAATGGAAGGAGTGATAAGTTAGTGTTTGCCAGGGTGGGATTTGGGGGTTCCCCACTAAGGGTGCGAGGGGGCCTGGATTCGATATGAAGTGATCTTTTTTAGTTAACCTACTCCAGAAATGTAAAAGGTGTAATAAAAGTGCCATGTTTCCATTTTTTTCCACGACCCAAGCTATCCGATGTAAAATGCAGCAACCCTGGCTCACGCCTCAAACACCTTTTATCCTGCGGTGCTCTAGAAGTGCTGAACGGCTGTGGAGGAAGTCGCAAACGTCCGCGGACTTTCTCCATTACAAATTCATGCTCAGAACCTACAACCTCGCCCTCCACCATGCCAAACAAGTCTACTTCACGTCTCTCGCCTCCTCACTATCGCACAACCCTAAACGGCTCTTTGATACTTTTCACTCGCTTCTCAGGCCTAAACCACAGCCCCCTGTGACGGATCTCAGTGCTGTAGAGTTGGCTGTCTACTTCAAAAAGAAAATTGATGACATCCGTCAGGAAATAACTTCCAAATCCCACATTAGCCTTGACCCTAGTCTTGTCAGCACTGCATCTAGCTCCTGCTCACTGTCTGTACTCAGACCAATGATCGAGGAAAATGTTTCTAAATTGCTTTCCTCTGTTCGCCCCACCACCAGCGCTAGTGACCCTCTTCCCCTCACACCTCCTCCGATCCCTCTCCCCAGTGGTCATCTCCCATCTCACAACTATATTCAATCTCTCTCTGTACTCTTTCCCTCTTCATTCAAACACATCATCATATCCCCACTGCTAAAGAAGCCGACTCTTGAGGCGACTGACGCTGCAAACTACAGACCCATCTCTAATCTCCCCTTCATCTCCAAACTACTAGAACGCCTAGTTTACTCCCGCCTAGTAAACTATTTATCAGAGAACTCTCTCCTAGACCCCCTACAGTCTGGCTTCGGACCCCAACACTCGACAGAAACTGCCCTTACAAGGGTATCAAACAACCTCCTGACAGCCAAATTGAGGGGCGATTACTCCCTACTGATCCTCCTCGACCTCTCCGAAGCATTCGACACTGTTAACGACAAACTCCTCCTCAGTATGCTTCACTCCATCGGCCTAAAGGACATTGCTCTCTCCTGGTTCTCCTTGTACCTATCTGACCGCTCATTCAGCGTCTCCTTTGCTGGCTCCACCTCCCCTCCTCTTGCCCTTGCTGTTGGGGTCCCCCAGGGCTCCTTGGCCCCCTCCTTTTCTCCATCTACACAGCCCCTATTGGACAGACCATCAGGAGTTTTGGCATCCAATACCACCTCTACACTGATGACACCCAGCTATATACCTCTTCCCGTGACATCTCTCCACCTTTCCTCCAAAACATCACCGACTGTTTGTCCGCTGTCTCTAACACTATATCCTCTCTCTACCTAAAACTAAACCTCTCTAAACTGACCTACTGGTATTTCCACCATCCACTAACCGCCCTCATTCTGACATCTCCATCTCAGTGTGTGGCGCCACCATAACTCCCAGACAGCACGCCCGCTTCCTTAGGGTCATGTTTGACTCAGATCTCTCCTTTACCCCCTACATCCAATCTCTTGCCTGAACAGGTCAGCTGCACCTCAAGAATATTTCAAGAATCTGCTCTTTTCTGACGGCAGACACGATAAAAAAGCTTATTGTTGCCCTCATCCACTCTCGGCTCGATTATTGCTACTCGTTGCTGATCGGCCTCCCCTGCACCAGACTCTACCCTCTCAAATCCATCCTGAATGCGGCAGCCAGGCTCATCTTCCTGTCCAGCCGCTACTCGGACGCCTCTGCCCTGTGCCGGTCACTGCACTGGCTGCCCATTAAATACAGAATTCAATTTAAACTCACTACCTTCATTCACAAAGCCCTCTACAGCGCAGCGCCCCCCTATATTGCCTCCCTCATCTCAGTCCATCACCCAGCCCGGGCTCTTCACTCTAACGGAACTAGACTGTGCGCCCCTCTAATTCGAACTTCTCATTCCCGCCTCCAAGAACAGCACCAGTCCTCTGGAATGCACTACCAAAGGATACCCGGGCAATCCAGGATTCACAAAACTTCAGGCGTGCTCTAAAAACGCACCTCTTCAGGGAGGCATACTGCATTCTCTAAACAAACCCCTCTGTACGCCGCCTGATAACATGCTCCCTAACCTACTGACTGAAATCCTTGCCAGCCACCATCAACTGCCCCTGCAGTCACACCGATTCTGCAGTCACACTGCTAAATGTCTGACCATTGTCTATGTGTATAGCATCCCTCACTCTCCACCTCACCATACTGTGCACATCTCTAGCCCCTTTATCTTCTGTATCACCCCATTACTTGTAGTATGTAAGCTTATTGGAGCAGGACCCTCGCCCCTATTGTTTCCATCAACTGATTACTATGTAACCGTGGTTCTGCAATTTTTGTACTTTTGTCTTTCTGTATTCCCCGTTTATGTAAGCGTTGCGGAATATGTTGGCGCTATACAAATAAATATTATTATTTGCCCAATCTAACCCCAAGGGGAACCAAAAACCTCCCTGGAGCTGGAACAGGTTCCGTGTATCTTCTATGTTGTCAGGAAAATATTGAATGTATGATTATTTTGTTTCAATTTGCTTTTGATTTCTTCAGTCAGGAATATACTAAGCATACAATTATTTCAGACATGACTTTTAAACCATCATTGTTCTGGACAGATATCTAAGGTAAATAGTCATGTTTACGAAGAGGTATTTATTGGTGCAAGCACACAAAAAAAGAATCAACATGGAGTGTGTATTTTCAGATATATCTTGCCTTGGGTAGAGACGTACAATGTAGGTTTGTTCTCTACTTCTGACAAGATATGCTGTGTATGGGACTTTGATACTATACTAATGCAAATGACTTCATGTCTGAGTTCCAAAGTTTCACATTTCTCAAGTCAAATTCGAAGCTTTGGAGACAGAATGAGGATGGACCATATCTACTGAACCCCTAGAAGTGAGAAGAACTTATGATGGGATGAGGAGGTGTCATGCCCATCGGTCTACTAGAGAAGATCCTTTATCTTAGCACTCTTGGCTTCCCCGATTGCTAGTTCAGAGTGAACTTTCCAGTGATGTTCTTGGTATCATGTAAACTATAACCTCTTAGCTAATAATGTGATATAAGATGTAACTCTTACACTTGGCTAATGATGTAATGTAACTTGTAATATTTATACTTTGTGATGTAGGATGCAACCTTTTACTTTGTATATAGATATTATCCTTTGTATATAGATATAATAATTCACAAAAGGAGGATAATTCTTCAGCACTATGCTCGATCATCACTTAATTTGAATAAATTATTGTTAAACCTTCCATATTGAAGTGTAATCGGAACCTTAAAGGGGTTGTCCCGCGCCGAAACGGGTTTTTTGTTTTTTTTTAACACCCCCCCCCCCCCCCCCCCCCCGTTCGGCGCGAGACAACCCCGATGCAGGGGTTAAAAAAACAAACCGGAGAGTGCTTACCTGAATCCCGGCGGTCTGGCGTCTTCATACTCACCTGCTGAAGATGGCCGCCGGGGTCTGCTCCCTCCGTGGACTGCAGCTCTTCTGTGCGGTCCATTGCCGATTCCAGCCTCCTGATTGGCTGGAATCGGCACGTGACGGGGCGGAGCTACACGGAGCCGGCATCCTGCACGAGCGATCCCATTCATAAAAGAAGAAGACCCGGACTGCGCAAGCGCGGCTAATTTGGCCATCGGAGGCCGAAAACTAGTCGGCACCATGGAGACGAGGACGCCAGCAACGGAGCAGGTAAGTATAAAACTTTTGATAACTTCTGTATGGCTCATAATTAATGCACAATGTACATTACAAAGTGCATTATTATGGCCATACAGAAGTGTATAGACCCACTTGCTGCCGCGGGACAACCCCTTTAAGTCTTGCTCCTTGCAGCAATACCCATGTTCACCCACAAGTTAGTTGCTTTGTGGTGTAAATCTAAATTAGGCAGGCCAGCACCACCAAATGCCTTGGGTCGTGTTAAAATTTTATAATTAAGACGCAGAGCTGAACCATGTCAGACAAACTTAGTGATAATTTTTCAGAGCAGTTCAAAGTAATGTTTGGGTAAATCTAAGGGGACAGTCTGGAAAATATGTAAAATCTTGGGAAGGATATCCATTTTTAGAGCGTTAATTCTACCAAACCATGAAAGTGGGATTCAGGGCCAATCTTTAGTTGTAAACCAATCGTCTATATAAGGGGTTTGCAGTTTAGTTTAAAAATTTGGTCTGGGCTGACAGGGATCTGAATCCCCACGTATTTTATAGAGGTGTCCTTCCAGTGAAAGAGGAACAAGTTTCTGTAGATACCTGGCCTCCTTTTGGGGATATTAATATTCAGAATCTCCGATGTTTGCATGTTAAATTTGAAATGGCTAAGTTTACTATATATGGCAAATTCCTGTAAGATAACAGGAAGGCCTATTCTGGGAACATGGTCATAAATCAATAAGTCGTCCACAAAGATAATTTATGCATTTGGGCCCTTATCCTTAATCCAGGTATTGAATTATTACTTCTAAGAATGTTGGCCAGGGACTCCATGACTAATATATCAGAGATTCTGAATGGAGGGGGAGAGGGGGCAACCCTGTTGCATCCTATTTCTGACTGGGAAGGCAGATGACAAGTGACCATTGATTGTAATCTGGCCTGAGGGGTTTTGATAAAGGCACATAATCAAAGACAATATTGGGCCTAATCTTATTTTGGTAAGAGTTGGATGAAAGGATTTATCCTGAGAGCTATCATTTTGGAAAATAATTGAACATTGCTATTTATTAAGGAAATGGGTCTATAGTTGCTACAAATCAGAGGGTCCTTTCCAGGTTTGGGGATTACTGCTCCTATGTGCCTGCAGGGCCTATGGGGGGGGGGGGAGGGCAACTCCCGAAAGACAGCCTTGCGTAGTAGTAGTACAAAAAAGAAAAATGAAAAAAAAGGTCAGCACTACCCAATGGAAATCTATCCCAATAGAAATGTATAGGTGCACGTTAAACCATGGCTGCAACATACAGTAGAAGCGAAAACCAAAAATGGCAACAGCAAGCAAAATAAATTTACTATCAGAGGTATACATACCTATAATCAATACTCTAACCACATTAAATAATGCAAATAAAACAAGGGAAGGCAGGATACCATTTAGATTTTCCAGTAGGAGGGACAGAAGGTAAATGGGCCGGCAGGTGTGCACGACCAAGTAAAGGCAGCCAAAACTTCACAATATTTGTACAAAAAAGAATAAAAAGGTCAGCACTACCCAATGGAAATATATCCCAATAGAAATGTATAGGTGCACAAAAGACGCAAGTGCCCAAGGCTGAGGTACCCATGTCAGAGACTTATTTCTTCTGGGAAGCTGGGACCTGTGCATACAGTCTGGTCTTGCAACAAGTAACCGCCAACCCCCCCCCCCCCCCCCCCCCCGATAGGCTGATGGTCACGAGCCACCAGTGCAGGGATGTCCCTACTGAATTCTCTATGTACATCCTTTTTTTGAGTGAGGACTGATTTCTCTCCCAGGCCCCCAGAATTGTGCTCTGTAGGACCCTGGTGTGTGATTGAGCCCATGCCACTCCCGGGATGCAAGAAGTTAGCTTCCCTAGTAATGATATGGCTTCCCTGATTGGGCAGGTTTTGTTTTTCAGAAATTCGCTGATCTTGAGCTGAAGCCCCTGTATCTTTGAATCGGGGAGAAATGAGTGCTAATTTTTTGTCGAGCATGATGCCTAGAAACAGCTTCTTTTGGCTGGGAATTATGTCCGACTTTTCCCAGTTTATTATCCACCCTAAGTACTGGAAAAGGTGAACAATCATCACCAGATGTTCTTTTAGGAGCTCCCTGGTTTCTGCTATGACCAGGATGTCGTCCAAGTAAGGCACTATCAGGATTGATTTGTCTCAGGTATCCCCCTAATTCTGCCATGATCTTGGTAAAAATGCAGGAGACAGATGATGTCTAGAAGGGGAGACAGAAGAATTGGAAGTGCCTCGTTCTTTCTCCCATGCGAAGTGCAAACCTGAGAAATTTGTGCGAGTCCATATGAGGCTCATCTGTCTGCGAAAGCCTATACTCTAACCCCAACCAGGATGGCATCACGATCTTGGTTTGGGAATATTCCTCTGATGGGGTTAAAGAGGAATCCCCTGCCTTTGCTCCCTTTGGGGTAGCTCCGCCGACCGGTCTTGCCCTTACCCTTATAGGGCTCTGAATGTTGTGTGGGGGCCTGAAAAAAGGTCTTCCTTCTTTGTCATTTCTCTTCTGGAAAACCTTTTTTTTGCTATCCGCTGCTTTCTCCAGGATTTGGTCCAAGTATGGGCCAAATAAAAATTGCATGTGAAAGGGGAGCAAACATAATTTATTTTTGGAAGCTAAATCACCTGACCAGAATTTCAGCCCCAGCACCCTTCTAGTGGAGTTAGATAATGCTGCAATGCATGCTGAAAGTTCGATGGGATGAGGTGTCATGCCCATCGGTCTACTAGAGAAGATCCTTTATCTTAGCACTCTTGGCTTCCCCGATTGCTAGTTCAGAGTGAACTTTCCAGTGATGTTCTTGGTATCATGTAAACTATAACCTCTTAGCTAATAATGTGATATAAGATGTAACTCTTACACTTGGCTAATGATGTAATGTAACTTGTAATATTTATACTTTGTGATGTGATGTAGGATGCAACCTTTTACTTTGTGTTTCTTTGTGGTTCCTTGTAGAAGCTTGCTAAAACATTTTTGTGCCCAGTCCTCCAAACATGTATTTTCCACCTGCTCACTCAAGCCTCTGATCCGGATATTATTTTGCCTATGGTGGTCTCCAATATTGTCCAAATGAGTTAGTATGTCAGATTTCTGGTTTGAATGCACTTGTAAGATAGTTTGATGGTTATTAATATGCTAGTATATCTGGTCTTGAGTTTCCTCTACCTTTGTTAAGCGGTGGGCTATGTGCTTAATTTCTTTTTGTAGAGATTCCATGGCCAGCTTATGTGTGGTAGCT
The DNA here is from genome assembly GCF_035609145.1 of Eleutherodactylus coqui. Taxonomy (NCBI): domain Eukaryota; kingdom Metazoa; phylum Chordata; class Amphibia; order Anura; family Eleutherodactylidae; genus Eleutherodactylus; species Eleutherodactylus coqui. Next base: position 96,409,543 of record NC_089844.1, read on the forward strand.
AGATGGGCAACAAGGCTGTCTAGTTCTACTTTAGTTGGAATAGCTCTTAAATGAGCCTTTCGGTCCCAGTCATCATCATCTGCTGGGCCTGAGGTATAAGGAAGGTTGCCCACTGCAGAAGTAGAAGGTGGAGAGGAACTGAAGGATGAAGGGGACCACTGCATGCATGGTGTATATTGGGAGCCTGGTGTATGATAGGGATCAGGCTGCTTCTATCTTCCTGCCTTTAAAGGGGGTCCATGATTGAAGATCAGGAAAGCAGATCTAATGACACTCAGCTCTGATTGGAAGAGTTGCCTTTATCTGTGCCACAGGGAACCTGCTGGTAGAAGCAGTCGGCGCCATCTTAGGTCTATGTGGCCACCCAAACTACTGGGGCTGGAGAGGAGAAAGACTGGAGAAATCTCCAGGAGTGCTGTCTCGGACAGCACTCACTCCTGATGTAGGAGTAGCAGCAGCAGCGGTGGCCATCTCCCACTGCTCTGGCGGTGTCCCTCCAATTGGGACCTGCATCTCCCCCCTGGTCCACTGTGCAGGCTCATACTGCTGGGGCTGAGGAACAGAGGGGCTACCATAGGGTCCCGCTTTTACATGGACCAATTATCAGTCAAAATCGCTTGTCTAAGCGATTTCTCAGGCGACAGCCCCAGTAAAAGTACCCTTAAAGGGTAAACAGGTGTAATAAGGTATTGTCCAGGATTAGGGAACAAAAGGGTCATTTTTTCCCTCCAACAATGACATTACACATCATCATAAGCTATACTCAATATTAGATCTCAGCCACCTTCATTTGAAATACAGAAAAAAGTGGTGGAGGGACTACAGCGCTAAAGAGGAATAGTAGAATTACCTAACCAGGGTTTAAAGGGAGTATAGTCAAATGTGAAACTAAGGGTCCATTTACACAGAGCGATCCCTAAAAAAAAAACAAAAAAAAAACAACACGCTAAAAAGCGATAATTTGAGCAATAATCGTTGCGTCTAAAGGCGCGGCCATCATGCACTGCTGGCTGATCGTTAAATTCAGGCTGACTTAAAAATCGTCGTGCGGTCTCATCATGAACGCACGCTGAGTACTCCGCGGGTAGTGCTGATAGCATTGTTACCTGTCGGAGAACAAAGGAGCTGAATGCAGATAAGAGCCCTCGGCTGTTAACTGCATTCAGCTAAAGGCTTCATTTGCACACTAATAAGCTATTAAGTAGCTACTTAAAAGTTTAAGTGACAACTTTGATCGATCATTTTGCATAAACGGTCGTTTGAGCGATCTTTGAGCAATCATCGCTCCGTGTAAATGGGCCTTAAGTTAAATGTACAGAAATAAGCATATAAATAGGATAATTTTTATTTTTTTCTTCACCAAAATCAATTGTTAACTTAATGACTCCAAGAGCAATTAACTTCACAGCAAGATTTATTAATACATCCAAAAAGAAAAGAATCATTTGTCACACTATATACAGATAATACACATTTTATACACATATTACATTGGGGATTGTATTTTTTTTTTTTTTACCCATTTTCCTTTTTTTTTTAATTTTTATTTTTTTTACACAAGAAAATATACATAAAAATGTAAACTTCTGTATACAAAAACCCTTAAACAACTAAACAAAGACCAAATAACAAAAGATTTTTTTCAGCTATTTGGGGGGGGGGGGGGGATTTAAATGGCAAGATGGTACATTCACTGCCAGAATAGTCGTGAAATGGTCAGTAACTTGCATTATAAAGCAAACTATAGGAAGAGTATTTCACACTTCCTTTATAAAACCGTGTTATTCAGGCAGGTGCGAAAATGAAAGAGGACACAATTTACATTAACCCCATTCACTGTGTGCATGGAAATAAGCCAGTCTCCAATAAGTGAGATTTGAAAAAAAAAGCCAAAACAAACTTCAATACATTTTTCAATTATTTACATTTTAGTTGATGCAGTTAATTTAAAAAGGTGCTCAAAGACGTTCTCAAAGATGCCAACACAGGCCTCGTTTGGTTCACGACACAGAGTGCTCAATGCCATATGGCACACCCAGGTCGATAGGAGGCTCTTGCAAAGAGTGTTTGTTTGCACATGTGCGTCCATAAATGGGAGTCCATGTATAGAGTGGGTCCATAGCTCTATGTCAGAGGCCTAGAAAGCCTCTTTAAACTTTTTTAGCCCACATATTTTTTGTCATATTAAAAACGACCATTAATTGCATTGAGAAGTACAAAAATATTAATCAGTGAAATGGGTTAAGTAAAATATTATCCCCTCACTTAGCCATCTGTATACGTGAGTTTTTGTAAGGAAAATAAAACAACGTATGGGCATATAAACCTAAAATACACCAACCACACTGCAGAATGGTGTGTAATAGGCTACTCTGGAAATTGAATGGTTAACACAAACTCCAGCAGACACGTGCGACATAAAACATAAATCCATTCTTGTATCCTTGCTACCATGCAGTTATTTCACAGAACGTCGTCGTCATGGAAACCCGTCAGTGCCACTTTTTGCTGTGTATCTATTTCAGTGGATTGCAATGAGTAGACATTTTCTTTGCATAATATAAAATAAGTGGAGAACTTGGTAAATGGCATAGTTCAAAGGACATCAATGTAAGTGCACCCGGACATTGGAAAGTCCATTTTGGCCAATGTGTTGAATGATCCCCATATGTCTCCGGATGCCGCTGATGGACTATTTCCTTAGGCAACAGGAAGATGGAGGTGTTAGAATGGCACATGAGTTTCTGCCTTGGCATGAACTCTCCAGCAGAGAATTATTTCAGGGCACAGGAAATAGGACAACGCCAACTTAAAACAAAACGTTTTCTGTTTGTATGTGTTTTTTCAGAAACACCATTAACTTAAACGTTTAAGGGTGAAGCGCTTTTAAAGATTAGGTATATTAAATTTGTTGTTTTTCTTCAAAATGGGCCATTTATAAGTAGTAACACTGGGCATCAGTCATACGGCACGCATGCAGTGCGCTTCTGTATTGTGCTCCTTATGGCAGCTTGTTACAGAGTTATTTATCCCTAAAAACAAGGTTACTAGGGACGAATCACTCTGTGAGGGACTGTTCACACTAGGATTTGAGCATCTGCGAATCACATACATTTTTATACAAAAAAAATTAAAATTAAAAATATAGATTCATGTACCTTTGGGCTAGATTGGGTCAAATATAGTTCAAAAATGCACACTTTTGAAAAAAAAATTTCTTTTTTGGGATGAAAAAAAACAGCCTACTACGCTTTTCTGTCCCACAAAAAAAAAAAGTATGGAAAATGTAAAAGTAATGTAAAAAAACCCCACAACAAACACATGAAAACGTATGGCTGTATGTGTCTGTACGTCTAACGTATATGCTTTTTCGCCATCAAATGCCTTAAAAGGCAAAAAAGTGTTCTCAACTTTAAGCCAAAAAGTTTACATTGAAAAACGTTATTTTTTTTAAATATAAAAACGGACACAAACATATACAAAAATAGAATGGCTATCAGTTTAATGCATACGTCTTAAATAGAGATGAGCGAGTATACTCGCTAAGGCACATTACTCGAGCGAGTAGTGCCTTAGCAGAGTATCTCCCCGCTTGTCCCTAAAGATTCAGGGGCCGGGGAGCGGCGGGGGGAGAGCGGGGAGGAACGGAAGGGGGATATCTCTCCCCCCCCCCCCCCCCCCCGCTCCCTCCCCCCCACCCCCGCTCCCCCCTGCAACTCACCTGTCACCCGCGGCGGCCCCCGAATCTTTAGAGACGAGCGGGGAGATACACGGCTAAGGCACTACTCGCTCATCTCTAGTCTTAAAGCACAAGTATGCTAAAACTGACAGGTACATGAAAAATACATATCCAAGTGTGTTTAATGTATAAACGTACATGTGAACAGCCCCTAATACAGCGTCCAATGCGGTATGCAGTTTTTATTTTTTTTTGTTGGATTCATATGGAATCTAAAAGAAAAATCTGAGACATAAAGATACATAGTTGGGCCCTGTAATTGTCTATAGGTGCCGTGTTATGGCTCTCGGGGGTTATCCGCCATGTGCATGAAGCCTAAGTGCAACTGTGCATAAATGGCGCTGCAGCCTATAGCAACCATTCCTTTATACATAGTAAATGAAGGATAAAGGTAGTTTAATTCTAGGCTGATGCTACAGATTAAGGCACTTTTTCTGCAATCACCTATGCACCAGTTTTAAGAAATGCCCCCTTCCCATTATACTAGGAACTGCTAAAGAGGGGACATGGTCACAGAATACTGCTGTGATAATGTGGGATATTTCAGGATTTGGCACATCTATTTAATCAGTGCTCTGGAAATAGCCTTATAAGTACACACACATTATTAGCTAACACATTCACTATGGAACATACTCACAACAACGTTAAATCTACTGTTTGCAATACTTGTTTTGTTTTTTTTTACATACACATTTTTAAAGGATTCCATTTGTATAGCTAAATTTGGGTAAAAAACAAAAACTCATTTGTAGGTGTGATTTTTTTTTTCTCTTCTCTATTACTATTCTTCATATATCTCAATTTCCACTGGAATACAACACATTCTTACAAAGCTTCTAGAATCACATTTATAAACATTGCATCCATCTGTATATAAACTTATCTAAACCTTTACAGATGTGCTAAAAACTGATACAAGCCACATAATAAATTAGTCATTTTTGTTATCCGACTGCATATCCATACATTGGGAGAGGAACAGATTTCCAAAGCAGATCTGCAAGGTAGCAAGGAACGCATTTACACCTTCAACACGGTATTCCGTAACTCCAGTGTAAAATTCTCATCTCTTTACAACGTAAAATAAGAAGCTTGTATATAGATATTTTTAATATAGCTATCAAATTACACGTATGCAACATAATTCAGTACACTCAATACAGCTTTAGTATAAAATGTATAATTTACGAGGCAATGTTAGCATAAATTAATATAACTTTTTTTTTTCTTAAAATCTAGTTTAGGTTATCAGAAAGCTCAAGACAGGGGAACATACAGAGGGATATCCTTAAATAAAACATTAAAGCTCAAACGGGGGGGGGGGGGGGGGGGGATATAGGGAGCTTTGCTTACATGTTAACCTGAAAAAGAGCATGGGTAAAAACACAGACACACTATAGACTCACTCATACAATTCTTAATAAAAGTTTTTGAAAGTTTTTTTTTGTTAACATCGTAACTGCCCTTGTTTCCACCAAGGGAATCCCTGAGACATACTAAATTCTACGGCAGCTACCAGGGCACAACAGTTGGACCTTTAACACCCTAGGAAGATGCAGATCATCGGAAAATGGAAAAAAAAAAAAAAAAAACGCAACACTTTGGCTATAGACAGACATATGTTGTTATAAATCAGGAAAGTAACCAATTCAGCGATTCCCACTTAATCAGTAAATTACCTCCACTGTCATAGTCCTAGTAAAGAAGTGCTCCAGTCTAATGTCATTAGTGCTGCAATCCCTCCTTCTAAATGCTTTTAGACTATTTCAATAAAACGTGCTTCTGCAAAAAGAAAAAGGAAAAATGCTGATCACCACCAGATCATGAGAATTATTTCTATTTACGGAACCCCATAGCTTAGACTTCTATTATGAACAAGCCTGAATACCAAGTAGCAGGTTGCAATCCTGAAGGTTTACTTGGATGAATACACTTTGCTTTCAAAAAGTGCATCACATTTTACTGTTACAGGGCTAAATAAATTAAAAAAAGGAAAATAAAGAGTTACTTAGTAGTAATGTTCAAAGTCAAAAGAACTATGGTGCCGTCTTTACTGCCTCCAACGCGGAAACAAAGTTGTTACACTGCAACTTTCTGTTCAATTGATGGATACATATACCTAGAAGAGCCTCGTGTGGCGCAGTGTGTTAAGGCAATAGAAATGCAGTCCCAAGCTCTTGCTCATGACCTGAAGGTTGCGAGTTCAATCTCTGCATGGTTCCGGTAGCTGGCTTAAGGTTCACTCATCCTTCCGAGGTCGGTAAAATGTGTACCCAGCTTGGTGGGGGGGTAATAAATAAATTACTTGAAAGCGCTGTGGAATAAGTTGATGCTATACGAATAACAAGATCTATTATTTTTAGAATATAGTATCACAGGCAATAATAAACCTAAGAGGACAATAAAAACAAACAAAACACACGGTTGTCTCATTACTTGTCCCATAAAGTTACATTTCTTCTAGACTGTATTTCTGCAGTCTTGAGGGGTAGTTGCCAGAAACTCAACAGCAAGAAGAGCATTACAACCTAATGTTTATGGCATATTAAACTGCTGCCTGTCTAGAATTAAGTATGTACATGTGTGAAGTCTCAAACGGAATAGGGGAGGATGTAAAAGGTGTTCCATATGTGCCAGTGCTACAATTATGGAAGGGCGTAGTTACAACAATGACTCCATTCAAAATACAACTATACTAACATTAAAAGGGGTATTCTGGGACATTTATTTTTTTCTATTGATGACCCAATGCTCAGATTCCTGCCAATCAGCTGATACCCGGGGCTGCTAGAATTGCAGTTAGGCCAGGAAAAAGAAAGTGCTGCCCATAGTGTAGCAGCCCGGGTTGGTACTGCAGATGCTGCGACCGTTGAATTCACAATTCCAGACAAACACAATCTAATAACACCACACAAATAGTTGTACCATTTAGGTCTTTTACAGTGTACACCAGTAAATCTCCCTCTGCGTTAAAGATTTCTCCAAGAGCTAATTGAAAATGGGCATTTCAATTAAGGAGATGCAATTGCAAGTGTGGGTTTTACAGGGGCTTTGCTCAATAAATAAAGACACACAAAGCCTGATTACTGACAAGTCTGTTATTTTCAAGAAAAACTGGTCATTGTGATCAATGCTTAAATGCAAACAACTTTCAGAAGACATTAGGAAATGTGTTATAGAAATTAAAGGGGCTGCAAAACCATAGCTAAAAACCTGGGTGTACATCAGTCTACAAAATGAGAAAAAAAATCTCCAGTACTTATTTATTTTTCAATTGGATTCAATAAATTTGGTAATGATAGAGAGTCACAAGAGCTGTACTTTTGCATTTTTTACATTTTGTTCAATAATTTGAAACCTGCAGGTTGTCCTCTGCACTCCAATGTAAACAAGAACTAAGAGCATGGAATGGAACAAAGTTAAGCACCTGTTTTTTTTCTTTTTTGTACATGTGTACATCACTTCTTCCGTTGGATAAATTATCTAAAAATTGAGAAACTTAGGACTGTTACTTCCCGTAGGAGTAGGCATCCTGTTAAGATCACTTCAAGGGCACAACAGGCAACCGTGCAAGAGGTGAAAAAGAACCAATGCATAACAGCAAAAAACCTACAGAAGACTCTACAAAGTCCTCTATTCATGTGCCTTGATGAAAGACTCTGTGAAGTCTGAAAGCTTTCATTATTTTTGTTGGCCATTAAAAGGTATCATATCTACAAGATTACTTGGTTTCTCTTACTGAGAACAATCACATTTTCCAATATTAGATAAATACTGAATGGGGTTTATGGAAGAACACCACAAGGGAAGCAGCTACTGTCCCAAAATAACATTTCATCCCATCTCACCTAGATGATGCACAATTCTTCTGGGAAAACATTCTATGGAAAAATGAGACAAAAAGTGGATTTTTTTAAGCACCAAGGCACAAGTATGTTTCCAGGAGAAAGAACACTGCATACCAAAATCAAAACGTCATCCCAACAGTGAAGTATGGCACAGGAAGTATTATGGTTTCTCCTGAGGAAAGGTCATCAATAGGAAAAGTCCCGGACAACCTCTTTATTCCTACCTGAATAGGGTTTTGTATGCAAGGCATCACAGAAATATTGATGAACTAAAAACACATTTCCAGAGAGGAATGGTCCAAAATTCCTCGATGTTGTGCAAAGTTAATTTGCGGCTACAGGAAACATTTAATGGAGAGAATTGCTACGAGAGAGGGATGTGCATATTGTTATTTTAAAGGGTTCACTTTTAACCCTGAACTTTGGATGTTTACTCAATAAAAGATATGGATGGTACAATTATTTGCGTGTTATAAGTTTAGTTATTTCGTGTTTATCGAGAGTTGTGACATTGATAACAATCAGACCACAATTTATGCAGAAATCCAGGTAATTGCAAAATAGTTTACTTATTCTTTCTTGCACTTCTAAGCTATAGGTCTAGTTCTAAGAACATCCTGTTTGCACTAACGTTACTACTCAGTAGCAGTTTAGGTGCAGCATCTTTCGCTTCCTTGCATATTGCTCAGTAATTTATCAGCCATAAACAATCTGTTCATGGCTGTAACGTGTCAATGCAAATTAACTGAGTAACAAAGGTGATACAATAGAAGGAAAAACACCTTGTCTGAAGAACTTAATCCTGATAAATACGAATTCTGAATCAATGTCACTCCTGACTCTCTGGCATCAATTTTTTTACTAGAGGTACAAGACCTACTTTAGTCATCTAAACATTGTAAGCAATGCCAAGTAGTACATCAACAAGGAAGAGGGTGTAATACAACATATTTAATCTGATGTGTACCTACCGCAATAAATGTAGAAGTCGAGAATCTGTTATGCAGTCATCAAAAGTAACTAAGACACTTTTAAAGAAATTGCACATAATCCCATAAGCCATACTGTACATCAACACTCCAAAATTGCTGCAAGGTATAGAACAGAATAGGTGGGATCCCTAAAAAGCCTTAAAACAATTAAACAGGACAGAATACTGTGGATCCAATTTGATCACCAGCAATCAACTCAACTTCTTATGTCGCCAAGCGATATGGTCAACATCCATAGAAGACAATCCAGGAAGTTGAGAGAAAATAACATTTCTTTTCGGGAGGCTCATTTAAGATGGTCTGCCCCCTTTATATGTAAAGATACACTGGAGAGAGTAAAGCTGGTGCAAAGGAAAATTCCTCAGATTTTAGCTCTTGTTATGTAAAGGTCCTTTTCAAAAATGAGAGGCAGATTGCATGCCGTAGGCAACCGCTCTACTTGTCCATTGCACCAGTTTTGATGAATCCTAACCCCATTATGTACCATCATGTCTGTATTATATCCACCATCCTTAAAATGATTAGCAGATTTTGAAAGAGAAAACATCAGAAAAGTCATTATTTCTGGCTTTTTAACTAGATTGTAAAAACATCATGAACTTCATGCATTTTTTTTCTTAAGCTTTGTTAGCCTTTTCCATGCAAATACGTAGTTTTATTCTATAGAGAAGTCAATAGGAAAGCATCGGAACAAAAATTTCATATTTAGAACATGCTGCCTTTTAGAGAAGGGGAGGAAGGACTCCATAGGAAAAAAAAGCACCCAAAAGTAAAGGAAAAAAAAAAAAAGTCATGAAAACTCACATTGTTTGCACGCTTTATAACTCCCTACAGCTAACGTGGCCTTAGTTTTTGTCAGAATTTTTTTTGTTTGTTTTAGGAAAAATAACATAATTTTGCTGTTTGCAAAACCACCCCAAGTTTTTTTTTTTAAATGCACCTCACTTAGGGCTTGCCCACACTTCCTTTTTACAGTTTTGCATTTCTGTTGAGTTTCTGAAGCAGAGAAACTGAAGTAAAACTGAAATAAAAACTGATCATTTTTTCCCCATTGATTTTAAATTTAGCATTTCCCATCTCAGTTATCCCTTGTAAGATTTTTTTTGAAAAGACAAAGGCCTCCTTCCCACGAACGGATTTCCGCCGCGTAATTCGTGGCGAAAATCCGCTGCGTTGCCCGCAGCTATTAGGTTCTATTGAACCTAATAGCACAATGCTCACGATGCGTAATTCCAGCGCGGAATTACGCACCGCGATTTCTCCCGTCCTCACCCGCAGCATGCTCTATTTTCTGCGGGTGAGGACGGGCTGTACGCACTGACGGCTTCCATTGAAGTCAATGGAAGCCGTCCGTTCACGCTATCTCCCGCTGTAACCAGCGGGAGATAGCGTGAAAAAACGCTTTCCCGCCCACCGCCGCGCGTCATATGACGCCAAATGACGCGTCCGGCCGCGTCACGTGACACGGCCGGCCGCGTCACGTGACACGGCCGGCCGTGCACGTGACACGGCTGGTGACGCGGCGGTGGTGGGCGGTGACGGGCGGTGACGCGGCGGTGGTGGGCGGGGAAGCGATTTCACGCTATCTCCCGCAGGTAAGTATAGGGGCTCTGGGGGGCGCCGTGACGGGCTTCACTGCGTAATATTACGCGGCGGACCCCGTCACGCTCGTGGGAAGGAGGCCAAATGAATGGCAAAGAACCCGGAGGGGGGATAAAGACAAAGCTTTCCTCTCAGAACTCTTGCCCATATTCTCTCTGGATGCCATCTTACTAGTATTATTTCTTAACGATTCTTTTTAGAGGTTCTGATCATATATGAGGCTAAATTCTCATTAATACCCACACAATCAGCACCCGATTTTATTGGGTATCATTAGAAATAGCGGCAGGACTTTTGATGGTACACTACGAAGAATTAAGCAGCTTCAAGACTTTTGAAAATCGTACTTTGAATCATTGATTTGGAAAAAGAATCAAATAGGTAAAAAACTTCTCATATCATCATGTCCAGTTTTATACATTTCTATTCTGCCCTACAAAGCATTGAACACAAAGGAACTTATATAAGAGCAACGGGCTGCAACTTCTAACACGGGTCTATTATAGCCATTCATTTGGCTCTGCTGAAGATGATCAGAGAAATAGAGTGCTTTTACTACAGGTCACAAAGCAATACACACTGTAGCGTTAAATAATAGGAGTGATCACCCTTACTGCAGCATAGGCACCGCAATACGCTAAAGAGTCTTGTTCATAAATAAAAAAATCTGTTCCAGAAAAATGAAAACCTGTTATCCCCATTATCTGAGAGATGAAAAAGTTACTCTAAAACTTCTATTTTTTTAAAATTAGATTTAGCACTGTCTCCACTGTACCCGTGTATCCGCTAGGCATTGATCATGACATAACGTTATACAGTCAGGGACAGTACGTCACTTCGAGGGGTTGTCCCACTTCTAGATGTTTTACTGCAGAAAGCAGACAGCTCCATATATTGCACAGTGACTCGGGTTGGTACTGCCAGCTGAGTCCTGTTGAAATGAATCAGACTCAGCCTGCAGTACCAACTCTGGCCATTGCGCAATGTACAGAACTGCCGACTTTCTGCACCTAGAAGTGGGACAACCCCTTAAAGTTGAAAAGTCATTGAGGCCTACAATCACTGATTGACACAGTCATGTCACATTATATCACTATGGACGTAATATTACTGAGACCTAGTAAATATATGGAACCAATGGGGATTTATGAAGAATTTCAACAGTAAGCCTCTGTGGACACAAGCATTCAGATCTCCTGTTATGTCAAGGGAACAGAAAAAAGTCGACAATAGATTCACCCTATGATGAAAACAAAAAAAGCCCAATGCACCCGTTAACTATAATGTGGCTAATAGGGCTTTCATCATACTCCCCAGTGTCTTCATGGACGAGATGCAGGCTGGGAGCCTCCAACACAGATGTGAACGCAGACCAACTTGGACTTTTATTTTTTTTTTTCATTTTTGACAGGCTTTTCTTCTAGGTTTCTTTTTTAATCCAGTTTTGTCTGAAAATTTATATTTATGATTAAAAACTCCAGGTTTCAGATCTGTGATGCTGAGTAACTCAATTAAAAAAAAACTATGCACTTGGCCAGAAGAATTCCAACGGTAGTCAAAACTCTACTGCTGTCAAGTAAGCTGATCCATCAGTGGAACCCACATTTCTTTGCAATAAATCAAATTAGACTCTATATAAAATCTTAAAGTGCCTAAACACATTAGATCAGCGTTCCCCAAACTCCAGTCCTCACCACCACCAACAGGTCAGGTTTTCTGGATTTCCACAGTATAGCACAGGTGATGTCATTATTGTCCGTGCCTCAGACATTGTCACAGATGTTCTCTCTACAGTATATCCTCAAACCATGATGACTGAAGTTTGGGGAACACTGCACTAGATTAACAGAGATGATCCAAAGTGAATGGGTGTGACAGGATACTCTCCTGATAGGTGCAGGTGCAGGTTTCTCAATCCACCATCTTTATTCTTCTGTGACAAAAAATGCGCAACGTTTCGACCAGGTGTGGGTCTCGGTCAAGCTTGACAAAGACCCACACTGGGTCGAATGTGTGCATTTTTTTTGTTGGAAAAGAAATAGTGGAGATGTTGGATTTCAACACGCCCAACCCTTTGTTTCCGGGGAAGATAAGCTGTTGCCAAAAAGTATCTGGCAGTGGCATATTGCATTTTCGCCACTGTGTATGCGGGACTCAAGAGAAATAGCTGTTCAGCTAAAATATATGGGCAAATTAATACCAAAACATCAAGTACTAGACTTCCTTTTACTTTGACAATTACAACTCATTTAGAGTTTGACCATCATAGAGCATTATGTGCAACTGGGAGATATTACACTATCCTTTTTTTCTTTAAAGAAAACGATCACCATTTTCATTCTATACATACAAAGCAAGACTGTAAATACTTTGTATTACATATCTTGTACTAAGTCTGTAATACAGAGTGTAATCCACAATTCTACCAGATTCAGAGGAGGTAAATTCTGAAAACAACTTGCCGGACTAAAATCTGCATACAGCTTGCTATGTCCCTCTGTAATAGTAAGGGTGGGTAAGCGAAGCTATTGGAAATGTGCATGCCAAAAGCTTGCTGACCGATTCCCACACCAACTAGCAGAACTGAACTTGAATACAGGCTGTAATTCAGGAGGAGTAGAAGATAAGTAATTCAATGAACTAACAAAATTACTTAAAGTTTAAAGGGGTTGTCTCACGATAGCAAGTGGGGGTATACACTTCTGTATGGCCATATTAATGCACTTTGTAATATACATCGTGCATTAAATATGAGCCATACAGAAGTTATACACTTACCTGCTCCGTTGCTGGCGTCCCCGTCTCCATGGCTCCGTCTAATTTCGGGGTCTTCTGGCTTTTTTAGACACGCTTGCGCAGAAGGGTCTTGTCCCTTCTGGACGGTCCGGGCACGAGTGTCGTTCTGGCTCCGCCCCCTTCTACACGTCATAGCGTAGCTCCGCCCCGTCACGTGTGCCGATTCCAGCCAATCAGGAGGCTGGAATCGGCAATGGAACGCACAGAGCCCATGGTGCACCATGGGAGAAGACCCGCGGTGCACCATGGGAGAAAACCGCAGTGCATCCCTGGGAAAGGACCGGCGGCCATCTTGGGAGAAGAATTTTATAAGTTCATCTTTCATCACATCGGTGAGTAGCAAGCGGTTTAAAACCCGCTTTAAAATGCTATTTTATGCCAGGGGGGTGACAGGGGGAATGGGCTAATGTAAAATTTTGATGTTTGCCGCGAGACAACCCCTTTAACTAAACTTTCAAAAAAATCTTTGACATGTCATACTTTTGATTGGTGGGGCCTGGGTGTTCTGAGACCCGCATGATTGCTAAAGTGACAGAGCAGAAGCACTCCGTCAAGGACTGTGTCCCTTCAGCAAAGTATGGACTCAGGCTTTCTACACCATTCTGAAAAGAGCTGAATGGAGCCAAGTGGGTACACAGCTCAGAAGAGTGCTTCTGTCCCTTGGCTTTAGTGATCAGGGGAGGTCTTCAAACCAAGACACATGACTATGACATGTCAAGAGGTTTCTGAAAGTCTAGTCAAGCCAAAAAAATGTAAGCTAAATATATATGCTCACACTGTAAAATAGTGATCAAATGTAAGAATACATTTTATACTTGGGAGGTTAGATATATTATAGAATCATAGAATGGTTGAGTTGGAAGGGACCTCCAGGGTCATCGGGTCCAACCCCCTGCTCAGTGCAGGATTCACTAAATCATCCCAGACAGTTATTTGTCCAGCCTTTGTTTGAACACTTCCATTGAAGGAGAACTCACCATCTCCCGTGGTATTTAGGAACATGAGAAAATATTTAACTAAGGCAGGATACTTTCTTCACTGCTGATTTGGAACGAAGGCTATGAGCAAATCTGCACTGCAATCCCCCTAATTACAACTGTAGGACACCATCAGCGTATGTTCACGTGTGCCAAATTGGTTTCAGAAATCTCTTCTATACGTCTGAATGGGGTAGTTTTCTGTGCATGGATTTTTGCAAACCACATTCAGACATATCAAACAGTCACAGAAACAAATCTGCCGTGTGCAAGTAGTAGCAAGCTCTTTTTCAACGGAATCCACCAACTGGAAGAGCAACAGTGCAAACTGACTATCCCCCACAAACACCCGGGGCAGCTACACGAGTCTAGCCTAACGGAATCCTTTTATACCACAGTCTAAAAGTCTTATTAGATCTTACTCACTCTGATCAGTCAGCTCTACAGATATTTTGTCTTTTCGAGATATTATTAATTTGTCATATATTTTTCCATATCATATTCTGCAAGATTTCACTCTATCTACACAAACATTTTACTATCCCAGTTGTATTACAACCTGTCGCCTCTATCATTTTACTAAACAGTATTTGGAGCAAGAACATTGAGTTAGGACGTTAAAATACATTTTTGTCCTACCTTACTTTTAAATGTAGGGAAGTTTTGTAGTTTGATTTCCAATGAAATATATCAAGGATTGCACCAAACCAAATAAAGTTTGATTCATGTTTGAAAAGGGAAGAAAAAAAAAACACCTGATGACATTTTCATGGGTTCAGAAATTACATATTTTAGGTTTAAACTAGGAACACTGCCTCTTAAAAAAAAATAGATGTAAGGCTTCCCTATATACTGACACATAGCAAGCACCAATGACTGCACCGTATGGGAGAATAGGCTCCATCACATCTACCAATCTACCATCTGACGACCAATACATTCAGTCATAGACACTATTAATCTGCAGTTGTATTCCCCCTCCCCACCCGACCGCATGCAGGAATTCCACCGACGAGTAAAATTCAAAAGCCAAGTTGAATCATCTTAACCTTCCATCAACTGAATCAGTAGCATCCTCATCTTATTTACTCAGAATTAGAACATTATTTCGAAGACAGAGTTTTTTTCAGGTTTTCACCCATCCACTGGATAGGTGAAACTGATGTATCGGTAGGGGTCAGACTGCTGGTACCCACCACTGATCCCGAAAACAGGGGACCCCTCCTCCTCTTAAGTATCAGGTTGCTCTTCCCACCTGCATCGTCGTCAGACTGAATAGAGCAGCAGTCGTTCATGTGCAGTACTGCTCCAGTCATTTTCAAGGGGACTGCTGACAAGAGCCCCATTAAAATGAATGGAGTGGTAGAGTAGCTAGTTCTCTGTTCAATCCAACATCACTGCAGGTGGGGGAAGCAGCCCCTAAATGAGGAGGAAGACACGATTCCCCTGTCTTAGAGATCGTGGGGGGTCCCAGCCATCAGACCGCCACCGATCTATCAGTTTGTATCCATTCAGTGCATGGGTAAAAACTTGGAAAAACTTTCAGTCTCTGGAATACCCCTTTAATGTGGGCCAACTGCAAAAGTTGTGAAGCAGCACACATGCCAGGCATGATGTGGTGGAATGAAAATAGAAATTTTTCCAGGGTTCAGTTTATAGTTAACGGAACCAAACAACACATAATATGCAGCACTTATTCAATCATCTAGATCTTTTATGCCCTGTTCACACAATATAATGTCTTTTCTATTCCACATCATGGTCCACACATTGATAGTAAGGCCAACAAAACATGGAATGGAGCTATTGGAAGCAACGTTTCATGCCGAGTCAGCCCAAATCTGCAAGACTTCTCTAGATTTTAATAAAAAACATACAAAATCACCCACACTCACACAAAGGAACCAAGATTATAATAGCTTAAATTTGTCAAGAAAGAAAGGGACATTGGGTTCATACTGCATTAAATAAGAGTGTATCACGCATCCTCCTTAGTGGCTTAGTCTACCGGCATATAACCACCTCGCCTTTTGCCCATAACTCAAAAGGGTCTATGGATATCCGGTAGTAAAAGAAAAAAAAACAGCTAGGCATTTAACCTGGTATCAGAAGTTAATGTAGGAACCCAATATCCCTCCATAAGGAATAAAAACAGTAAAGCAGACAAACAAGAATAGGAGCACCAGTGCTATTACAGCACAAAGAGGACATTGTGGTGAGCAAGATCCTCCCTCAAAATGACAAAGGAACATCCCAGGAAAAATGTGGTAAAAGCAAGGAGCAGAGAGCGGCAGTCACTTCCCATCCAGTTTATGCAACAAGAAAAGATATCAATTAGGACTCGTGAAAGAGGAGGCGGAGTTGTTGGTACTGGTAGCCGTGGCACCTGATACAGTAAATCCTGCAGGAGGTGCAATTGAGCTATGGCTAGGTTGCAGGTCTTTGGGGATGCCACTGTGAGAAGATAACTGATGACCAAACGCTGCTATGAACTGAGGGAGCTGCTGTTTGGGTGATGTGGAATCCATGAGTTCTGTAGAAGGGGGGCTTAGGTCGCTGAAACTTGTCTGCGGTAACCCCGGAAGCATGTTGGAGCTATTAGGGGTCACAGTGGAGAAAGTAGGGTGTGTAACCTCTGAATGAGAGGCAGCTTGAGGGGTGGACAAAGACGTCGAGAGTAGATGCCCATCAGAACTGATGAAGGTGCTAAATGTTGATGGATCGCTAAGGTTCACAGGAAGGTTTCCCCAGTGAGTTCGGGGATTTACCACCCCACTTAGAGGTACATCCAGCTGGGTGGTGAGCAAGTGCTGAGTAATGATGGGAACCTCTGAAGAAAATGTTAATGTTAAACCATCACCAGAGAAAGAGGTGGCATGTGGGGATGTTGTTTGGTCGCTGTATGGTGATGGCACATGCTCACTATCATAATGGCTTCCATGAGGGGATGAATGTGAATGGTCGCTGCTATATTGCTGTTGTGAGGGGATTCCATCTTCTCTTTTGCTCAATATCTCTCCTGGGAGAGGCCTCTGGGATGCATGGCTGCTTTCTTGTAGTCCATGGTATGAACCCGCGAAAGGCCTCCCTTCAAGAGAGCTGTGGCTTATTAGAGTGGTAGAAGTAAGGCCAACATTGGCAGAGGACGAAAACTGCCTCTGAACATGCCCACTCAGAGGTGCAGAGGAGCTAGATAAAGTTGCACGACCAAGAAGGTTCTCATCCAATTCTAGACTGGTAAAATTTTCATGGACCATTCTCCCATTGAGTAGCTCTCCAAGGTCTGCGTGATCTTCTCTGGTCAACTGCTGGATTTCGGAGCTTCCAGCACCTGAAGAGAATGAGGTTAGGCCACGTTCTGAGAGGTCATGACTACTAACACTATCAGATTGGGCCAGCACCGCAATGGAACTTAGACATTCCAGAGATGTAACAGCTTGAAGGGCCCTCTCCAATTCTTCTGCCTCTTCGGTTGTAGGGAGAAGTTCCCCATTCTTACCTTTAAAGGCAAAAAAAAAAAAAAGAAAAGAATTGTACAGTAACATTGTGCATTTCAAATAAGCAGGCTCTGCTATTTCTCCAACCCCATTACAGGTATGGTGTTTTGATATTTCTTCACTTTGTAACTCCCAATCTAATTGCTACAGTACATTTTTTGTTAGCTATGCCTACAGAGCTGGCCACCAAGTATTATATTTAACCACTGAGTGCCTCCTCTTTTTAAGCACTTATAAACAACTGTTGTATGATGTTTTGGGTCATTAGTTTAAGGAGTTCAAATACGCAGGAAAATAGAGCATGCTGGTTTTTTTTTTGCGAACACAAAATCCGAGCTTGTGAACAAACTCATCGAAATCAATGGCTTCTATTTTCTGCGTATTGTACGCGCCAAATTTTCATGCACAAATACGCTCGTGTGACAGAGACCTTAGAGTGTATTTACAAAAATTTGACTGCGATTTTACATGCGACGGTAAGACAAACGCATCGATGTTCATTTGAGTTTCACACGCCTGAAAAATTGCATGTTGTTCCAATAGTAAGGCCACCTGCAGATGGCCGGGTCGGATCCCACTGCGAGAATTCTCGCAGCGGGACCCGACCCGAGCCCCTGCCGAGACCAGCGTGGCACTCACCAACTCCCGCGGCTCCGGCTACCGTGATGTGCCAGCTGCCGCCCAGCCGGCGAATGCGCAGAGCGGAGCTAGCGCCCGAGGAGTGACATTTCTGTGCGGGGCTAGCAGAGCCCCGCACAGAAATAGAGAATGCCACAATTTGTTTTCCGTGCGAGATTTCATGTGGACAAATCGCGCCCGTCTGCATAGGATTGCGTTTTCTAACGCAATTCTATGGCAGCTTCCCCGGGCGGGGTCTGCGGGAAATCCAATCGTGGATTTTTCGCCTGTGTGCAGGGGGCCTAAAAGTACAAAATCTCATCCCACTCACATGAAAATCGCTTTTACTTACAAGTGCAATCCAAGTTATTTTGGCTCCCATATGAAATAATGAGCAATTCTTTAGCAAAGTCGCCCCAAATCAGGACATGCTGCGATTTTTCGTTCTCACACTAAACAATGGGTTTTTATTTGTGACTTGGAGAAATGGAGCTTGAGACTTGCCTGTGTAAATAGACCCTTAGCTACCTTTTTGTGATGATGTCGTTAACATTAATATTACGGCTATTGTATTTATTAGTAAAGTGGAATGGATGCAGTGTCGTGTATCGCTGCAGCTTATGATAAAATGAGCAGTTCAAGATTCTAAAGACATCCAGTAAAAGAACAATACCTTCAAAGAAATCAAAGTCTTGCAGATCATCAGGCAAACGTGGGAGAACATCAGAAAAGTCTTCCTGATTCAGCTCCAAATCATGGGGAATGTCTGTAATCTCACTAGTGATGTCATCAGGTAGCTCTTCGGTGCTCAGGTCTGGAGTGGATGGACTCCTATATACAAGCAAATTACTGATGATGATTCGCACATCTTCTAATGTTAAATTGAAAATGACAAGACTATGATATGCTGTAAAGCAAATAATCCATGCTCAAGTGGCAAGTATTATTATTTGCGTCCTTCGCATACTGTGCCTATAAAGTCTAGGAACAGTAGTTTGAGGATTATGATATTCCTTCTGTGATAGAACGAGTTCTGAAGGTTCACATTTAAAAAAGCTAAATTAGTATAATGTACAAAGTATTCTTGCCACAAAAATTGAGAAGGACCTCTCCTAAAGTCGATTCAAGGGTTGAAAGAAAAAAAAAAAAAAGTTTTAGACCCCACTAGAGAAAAAAAAAACAAAAAACACAAATGGTTGCCAACTAGAGATGAGCGTGCGTACTCGGCCACGCCCCTTTTTCACCTGAGTACCGCGATTTTCAAATACTTCCGTACTCGGGCGAAAAGATTCGGGGGGCGCCGTGGGTGAGTGGGGGGTTGCAACGGGGAGTGGGGGGGGGGGGGGAGGGCTCCCCCCTGTTCCCCGCTGCTACCCCCCGCGTCACGCCTCCCCCTGTCCCCTGGCGCCCCCCGAATCTTTTCACCCAAGTACTGAAGTACTCGAAAATCGCGGTGCTCGATCGAGTAATTACTCGAAATGAGTACGTTCGCTCATCTCTATTGCCAACCCTCAAGATATATTGCTCACATAGCCTTTAGTCTAGCTCTGCTTTACTTCTCCCTCTGCTCCCTACCCAACGTTTTAAGATATTCAAATGTGGATGAGGGATGCAGATGAAATGCACCTTTTTTGGGGGGGGAATGCATTTGGAATTTTGATAAGGGTTCAATTAGATCCAAAAATATGTAATTTTTAGAGCAGTTAATTGATTAGTATACAGCAATAGAAAAATTGCAATTTTACACAAGAAAAAAAAAATTCACTAAATATTGCTTATAAGGGAAACAAAGTCACAATATTTTAAAGAATGACAAGGTACAACCTAGAATTTGCAAATGGAGTGGAACTCTGGTGGGTAGTAGTGTAATGTACTGGATAATTCTATCAATGTTTGCATTAGAATTTTACGTTACATGTTGTTAGCATTGTTGGATAAGAAAATTATAAAGAACATGTTAAACTGAAGATTACAAAGACTACTTCCCTCTCCAACAACGCTTCATAGTTAAAATAAAAAATGTGAGTAACAATGTTAAGGTAAGAACTCTACTGCTTCCTTATGTGAAGCCAGCAATCACTGGTGGCCAATTGTGCCTCAGGATAGTAACTTGCATGTCTCTATAATAAAGCTGTGCCTACAGTAGCCCGTGCTAAAAATAAAAAAACACTATAACGCGCACAGCGGCTGAAAAACATTGGGAGGTGGGGGGGCTAATAGCATATGGATTTGGGCTCGGGTTGCTGTAGGCACATAGGACATGTCTAAGGGTATACGGATGTGTTAGGATCATCAGTAGTTATTTACTACAGTGGTGCCTTGGGTTAAGAGTTTAATTTGTTCCTTGACAAAGCCCTTAACCCAGAACACTCGTAAGTCAAATCAATTTTCCCCATTGAAATGAACTGAAACGCCATTATTACGTTCCAGTTCATTTCAATGGGGAAAATTTTACACTACATGTAAAAAAAAACAAACTAACATCAATACTCACCCACTGCCGGCGTTACGGTCTTCACAATGGTTTGTGGCACTGCTGCAGGCTGCCACGTCCTCCTCCACGCCGACAGAGCATTTTTTCCTGGAAGCAGAGCTTGAAATACCCCCCCTCCAGGAAGCTAATGCTCTGATTGGTTAATCCAGCGCCGCGTCAGCCAATGAAAGCCGGCGCTGGATTAACCAATCACAGCCATTCAATGATGTACAAAGAGTGGGACAGAATCCTTGAACTGAGAGATTTTGGTTCATCACTGACAGATCACTACGCACTTAGGCCAAGATGTCAGCACTGTTCAATGTTGTATGTCCCAGTGGTTGGGGTAGTGACAATGAACTTAAAGGACAGCAAAAATTGTACAAAGCTGAACCTCTGCACAGACGAATTGTCAGATTAGAAGACTATAGTGATCCATTCTGTACTAGGTGTGAAATAGGACGTCACATCCCAAGCCTAGGGCATCGAACAGTGTCTACACAAACTATCAGTAGGCACTTGCACAAGATTAAGCTACAAGCCAGACATCCATTAACAGGTATTCCACTGACCTTACACCACCGCTCTCAAAGGTTATGATGGTGCAGAACAAGACGGCAATGGAGGCCGAACCTCTTCAGTGAGGAGTCCCATGTTTGTCTCGGATGCAATGATAGCCCGAGATTGGTCTGGAGACCTCATGGAAGAGCCTTCACAAGGGAATGTCACACTTGTCCTACCCCTGGGATTTTGGTGTGTGTGGCATAATGTACAGTAGCCAGACCCCTCTAGTCTTTACTCCAGGTACACTAACAGCTTGGCATTATGTTGATTTATTTGTGGAACCAGTCATACAGCTATTTCTCTGAAGAGTCCCAGGAGTTGATTTTCACCATGACAACACCAGGTCTCATGTTGCTCGTGCAACTGTGAGCAGTCTGCGTGGCCTCAACGTGCTACCATGGCCTGCAGTGTCTCTGGCCTGGTCTCTCATTGAGCACATCTGGGACATCACTGATCATCAATTGCAAAGGGAGCTGCCAGCAGCACATCTTTATGATTTGCGTGCCCAGATGCATTCAACATGGCAGAACATTCCTCAGACCACCATTAATAACCTCATTGATAGCAAGTGCAAATGGTAGAAGGCAAATAAGTAGATACCAATATTCTCTTCGTACAATCCAAATACTGACCTTATACTAGTGACCTCCACTGGCAGTGATAGGCTGCTGGGCATACAGAGATTGCCTTGGGGCACTGCAGGTGGAATGGGTTTTTGAGGCCTTCTGGGTCCCCGTCTTCTCTTTTTCTTATGTTTTTTGGTAAGTGCAGGAGGCTTGGTCTTTTTCCTGGGTTTCCTCTGCTGCTGGTGCTGAACTTTGCGTGAATTGTCCCCGCGCAGGAAGTTATCCTGATAACACCACAAAAGATAGGAATTGTTTACAAGTCTCAGAATCTTAGAGAGAAGTGCAATATATTCACTAGGGTACGCCTCATATCTACAAAGACAGTAGGTGAAATTAACCAGAATTTACAGAGAAAGTTAAGGAAATGTTTGTAATTTCCTGTAATTTTGTAACTCTACATTGTGGGCAGTAATGAACCAACATCTGTATGTGTTACAATTTAACAGAAAGCTAAGAAATATATGGGGAAATAAAGACCTAGTCCAGCGTTACTAAGCATTAAAGCTCCTCGGGGTGCCATGAGCATCGTCCTATACTGTACGCACATTATCCTGGTCTCAATCTATCAGAGCTGCATCTTTAATGTCAGACTGCTGCCAAGAAAGGACTGTGTTTTCTTATCACACAGCCTTGTCTAAGAACTTGTTCCCTAAGGCTGCAGTCTTGTGCTACAATGGTGCTGTGGACACAAGTTCACTGGCTTGTAAAATATTCCATCCTTGGGAAGGAAAATAAAAAGTTGTGTGAGAAATATATTGCGAGTGAATCTCATGGAGATGGCGAAGACCCGCAGGCGAACATCTAATGTGTATTTTAGGAAGCACCTTGTATGTATTCCTCCAACGTCTCTACTGCAACACAAAACCATAAGGGGGCCACGTTGCCGATTAGCTGTGAATTTTGTCACGGATTTGCAGTTATTTTCACCCTTTTAACTAAAATCAAATTGAAGGGGGTGAAATCTGCTGCAGATCTGCACCATAATCCGTAGCAAATCAGCGATGTGTGAAAGCACTCTAAGACCAGAATCCTACATGCAGTGTATGCTGCCGCTTGTTGAGCCGCAGCCAGAAGTGGATGCAAAAAGAAAGAAAGCCTCATACTGCTCATGTGTTTGGTTGGAAAACTGTAGGTGTGATTCCAACCTTAAAGGCTGGGCTCACACGGGCGGATTTGTATTGTGGATTTTGCGATCGCCGTCCGAGTAGACGATCCATGGTAAAACACATGCATTTTCGATTTTTTTTGTTCCCACTTGCATATACACATTGCATATTCTGTGAGCGGAAGAAAAATCACAGCATGCTCTATTTTGCTGTAGAACATGCAAGGACGGCCTCTGTTGATGTCAGTGGAGGCCGTGCGACCCGCAGCCCATATGCAATTAACATTGCGTACGGACTACGGGTACCCGCATCATCACTAAGCAATGGCATGGGAAATAAACAAGAAACTGTAATGCGCATGACAACCTGCGAGCCACTGCGGTTAATGGAGGTATGCAGGCCACCAGCTGGGCTCACAGCTGGAATCCGCTGCAGACCTCCCACATGCGGAATCCGATCCGCCCGTGTGAGCCAGGCCAAAGTGTTTTAGGTGAACCCAGAAACCTGATAGACTGGTGTAAAAATGCCCATACACCTTCAATAGCCGTCAGGCGACCACTGGTTTGTCTGATTCATTTTTCCTAATTTTCCCATAAACATGAACTCTCAGCAGAGTCTTCCGACTTGTTCCCCGGAAGAACATAGGATCGGCAGTTGAAATTCAACATGTCCAATCCTTCTTTTCCCCAACAGATAATGCAGAAAGTCAGAAGTTCCACATACACAACAGCTGCCCAGTCCTGTTGTAGTGAGCGATGACTTTTAACATGTATGGGGGGGCCTCAATAGGTTTATTAGGTGTACGAACATACAAGTGCATCATTTTGCTTTAACATACCATTTTCTTGGCATGTTCTTCACATAGAGGCGTTTGATGAGTAACGTCAAAAACCGGCACAGAGCACTGTTGTCCATCCGCGAATTTTGCTGTGCAGCTGGTAAAAAGCTGCTGAGAGGTGTTTGACAAGATATCTGGTCTTTCATTAAGGAAAAGTTATAAATTAAATGGTGATCAAAGGAGAACAACAGAAAAGTCACCAAATCAGACAATATTCAATACATAGGATGAACAATTAACATTAGTATTTTGAAGACTGATTTAAAACGGGAAGTGTCGGTGAAGCAAGTCAATGTTTAGATATGACCGGGACCCAATCACAGAGCGGACCGAAATAAAAAGCCAAGTCTATTCACACTGCAAACCACTGCTGGTATAAAAGGGAACCAACAAAAAACCCAGGACGTTTTAATCGTAATAATGTACTCAGGCATCTTATGACTGAGCCCAAAGAGAACATCTGCTATGGAAAAGGATACGCTGAAAACAATGTCTTGTATATGGGAGGGCTCGGTTTGTGCAAGACACGCTCCTCACAGTGGCACTGCAAAGTGCTGCTTCTGTTCCTCTGAGCTCTGGTTGAATAGTTCTGCAAGAAAAAAAAAAAAACACTCAAAATGTTAATTTTAACTTAGATTCTACCTGCACTGCAAGTTCAAACGAGCAAAACGGAATGATAATCGCGAGTCAACGACTGAACGATAAAAAAGAATCGTGAGCTTTCATCTCTCGCTCAGTTTTTACCAGCATAAAAACCAGCGCCGGCTTGTGCACTTTAAACAGTTTCAATGCGAATGATGCAGTTTAAACAAGCCACACAAGCGCGGATGAGCTGGTGATGTCACCAGCCTGTCCGTTCAGGTAATCGAGAATCGTATAAAGGGGCCTTAAGCTACATCAGCCTCTAGGAAAGTGTAATAACCAATATGCTAACTTCAGCTTCCCCAGGATGTCACTCACCCAGATGTGTGAATAGTTGTCTAGTCTCCATAGGAGACAACTTTACATTTCTTCCAAAAGCTCTTAGTTCTGGATTTTATTTCTATAATCCAAATTACGCTTCCGTTTCCCTAGATTGGACCTTCTGCCTCACAACTTCCCACATACTAATTGTAGGTAGTGCCTGACATTCCATCGTTTCCAGCAGGCTTCTCTGGATAAATGACTGATTTATAGTACTATACAGCAGTTTTCAAGTAGACAATAACTTGTACTTAGCGACTCCCTACCTGGACCTCATGCGTGCAGCTTTGCGCCATTCTTGTATTAGCTGCCCAGCTGTCTCAGGTTCTCTGAGGGCTGCTTTCTGCAAAGCTTTCCGGAATGCATGGCGGTATTTTCGCTGACAGGATTCTGCTCGCTCCAGGCGGCAGAGGTGCTTGTATTTTTGTTGAAAATAAGTGCAAAGTTGTGCAACCCTGGAGCTCCTGCTGTGTGCTACCTCCGCATCATACCTGGAATCACAAGGCAAGTTACAACATTAAATGACAGATTATAGTGATGTACATCCTGACTACTGATGACCTGTCCTCAGGATGGATCATCAATAGCAGATCGGCAGAGGTCCACTGCCCAGGACCCCCAGCGATCAGCTGATCCTCCAGTGTATGCAGCAGGTTTGCCACAAGCAGACAGGACTATATATAATGGCCCGGGTTGGTATTGCAGGTACTCATTCATTATCCCCCTCCCGCAAGCACAGCAATCTGGACATGGCCCTACAAGGTGTTATTGCTGGTTCCAAACATATTTGAAACCAGAGGGCTGCCTTAACTGCCATACTGTAACACCTACTGGACACACACACCACTTACTTTTTGCAGTCACGTTGGAGACTCTCACGGAATGACCATGCAACTTGGTAAGGAGATGCTCGATCAGAGTCATCTTGTTCCTCTGCACTGTCTTCTGACCAGTCAAGCCCTAAGGAGAAACAAAACATTTTCAGAAAGCTCCAATACATCGAAGCAAATTAGATGCAAGAGCGCTTGGGATCGTTCCACTGATCTAAAAAAAAATACAAAGAATCAAAATAAAGAGGAAACATATCAGTGTTGCTTATATCAAATCGGATCCCGGCTTTCAATTTATTTATTTGTTTGTTTCAAACAGCAGGCAACTGTGAAAACCAACAAAAGAAGAAGTACACGGGAGCTCCAAGCGCCCCCCACCATCCCAGCACCCAGTCTGCTTGCCAGCCCTGGTTACAGGTCGCAGGGGTCAGTCTGTATATGGAACATCACCAACTAGCAAACAAAATCGGTAGGGGCAGAACAAGGAAAGGGACAGCTGTGCCATTGATTTTAATAGATTCTGTTGAATTTCTGCCATGGTGTATGGCACTTTACTAAAGGAGAGGAAAAAAAATGATCTCTGCATATTGCAAGCACAAATACGCTTGTGTAAAGGAGCCCTTACAGAAACAGTTAACATGCCTGCAACCCCTACATTCAGCCGGGCTGGGGGCCAGAACTTAACACAGGTGCAGGTCCCTGAGATAGGACCTTTCTTGCAGAAACCATAAATTTCAATCACATGTGCAAAAAAACCAAAACTATCTTGATGTGGATTCTGCACTGCACCATTGAGAAGCGCCAAGTCCGTATTCGGATCTGCTGGTATACATGTACACAGCTGAGGCAGAGACCTATGGCTTAGCCATAGATTTCTGATGTGGTTTTGGGGGGCAATAAAATCCACATCAGATTCTTCGGTGCGAACATATCCTTACAACAGAGTTTAATAAAACCGCAAACATTTACTACATATCAAGCATCAACAAGACTGCAAAAAACAAAACCAACATTTAATCACAAATCAGCACAGCGATTAAGTAAGTTAGCAGAGTGATTAACTTGGTCTCACTTATGGACTTACCCAAATGTGGAAACAAATCTGCGTCCAGTTGGTGCTTCTGTGTGACCAGTTTCATTAGTCTCTGCAGCCGGCTGACACAGGATGAGTAAGTTGGTAAGGCTGAGGCTGTCACCTGAATCCTGTCTGAACGTGGTGGATCTATGGATGGCGGCGGGGCGGGAAGTGGTCTCTTAATAGACGGAGTCTTTAGTTGTGCTAATGTGTGCGCTATGGGTGACGCTCCCTGTACTGGTAAGCTGGTGTTCTGAGGTTGCGGTGACGTACACGCCAGGCTCTGGGTTAGGCCAGTGGATTTCAGTGATGTCGGCGCCGGCTGCACCAGCATCTGCTGCTCTTGAAGAGACAGAGGTTGCAGCTGAGAAGGTGCAGGTTGAGGGCTAAAGTGCTCTTGATGAACTTTTATAATCTCCGTCTCTTTCTGTCGCTGCCGATTCTGGGCCAACTTGCTCTGTAGCTTCTTCCTAATGGACGCTCCTTTCTTAAGCTCCTCTTCGTCTTCAAGCGTGAAGGAATCATCCAAGTCTGTTTCCAGGTAGTGGAGAGGAAGCCTGGCACCAGGAGGGGAAAGCGTCATACCGTCTAGTCCATTGGGCATCTTCAAGGCCAAGGTGGGCACTGTTAAGCTGAAGGCCACGGTTTCCATTTGATGCCTAGCCTTTACTTCCTCCAGTGCATCATTCTTTTTCTTCCTTTCCTTCTTGGGGATAAAGCCCAGTACCTGCAGATGACTGTTGCAGTACCTTGTAAAAAGAAGACATATAGTAGTCATCAGCCTGGAAATCAAAATTAATGTTTAGGACTAAAATTGGCCTTTAGGTAATCAGCTCTTATAAATTTAGGTAAATCAGCTTTTATAAAGATGATATTGATTACTTCTAGCACTTGAAAGGGAAGGATGTTGCATTCAGTGACTGCCTGACATGTCTGGAAATATAAAGTCATATCACGAAGAAAAAGGGAAAGATGGACCCCTACAGGGAGCAGAAAGGCCCTACAACAATGGCCACCAGTGTCAGCATGGTCTCTAGTACCTCAAAACAATTTCAGTTGTAGGATACCTCGGATATTAACGAGAATCAGAACATCTGATCTAACCTGAAAGGGTGAAGCTAGAAGGTACACAAAATGCAATACTACTCTCCAAATACAACTTTTTGAAGCTTTCTGCCAGTGAAGCTGGAGGGTGGACTGGTGAGCAGCTGATCCCTGAGGGCGCAGCTCCAGCAACTGAAGCTGCAGTTAGCGGTATATCTTCCTTGCAGCAAGAACTGTTGTATTTTATGTCAGGCACTTTAATGGCCAACAATGTAATAAGAGATTGGACAGAGCAGCAGTTTAGTGTCTCTCCGATTAGAACAGAAGGGGGTGGACTTCATTTAGGAGGTTCACAACCTCATTGTAGTCAGAGCTGGAAGTATGACAGAAGGCATCGCTCCCCCTGATTTCAACGGGAGTGAAGTCTATTACATTTTCCAGTCTAACACCAATGCGGAGATCTGACTCCACTGCACTGACAGTGGGCCAAAGAATCAGCTGATCGGCATGGATACCAAGCAGCGGACACCTACCAAGCGGTAATAAATGCCTGGAAAACCCTCTAAGGGGCTGCAAAAAATGTAAGTGCTAAGGGCTCTTCCCCGCTGGCGATAGACTTTCCTGCAGTGTGAGAGTGAGTGAAAACACACGATTATGAAACTAATGATTTTCAATGGAATAATTCTCAAATGTGATGTGTTCAATCAAACCTCGCAGCGCTAAGAGAAATCTACGATCTCGCCCATGAAATCAACAGAAGAGTGCGAAGCAGCCTAAAAATCCCCCATAGAGAAGAGAGAGAGGAGGATGGAGCAACAGGGGGGGATCTCTTATATATCTCCCCATATTTTGAGATAGGGGGCGGGGCTGGAGGGCTTTCCCAGGGCTTCCCCGAGAGCAGGGTGGAGCTAGAGGGATTCTCATTAATGTCTAATCTTGTGACAATGTAAATTCTTGGCCATACACATCACATACAATGGTCTGGGAACAATAGTTTGCAGGTGCAGCCATACACATTTTAGTCTAAATGAACGATCATTTTGACTGAAATCATCCATTTTCATCTACCTCTGCACCTATGGCCGTCATTTACACAGGATTATTTTGTGTTAGATCCCAGTCGGATTTTTATGGCCTGGATCTGACACTTTCATCCAAGGCTGAATGCTGGAGTTCTGCTGTGGATTTTCATGTAGATCCATAATGCAGATTAAGCCTCAGGCCGCCTGCACACGGGCGGAAATCCCACGGCGGGATTTCCCGCGGGATTTCCGCCACTGAAAGCCTGCATAGGAGTGTACTCCTATGCAGACGGCCGCGGTTTGGCTGCGTGAAATCTCGCGCGGCACACAAACCGAGGCATGTCTTATTTTTGTGCGGGGCTCGCAGAGCCTCGCACAGAAACGTCACTCACCCGGCCGCCGGCTCCGGTCTGCGCATGCGCCGGCTGCCCGGCAGCCGGCACATGAAAGAGCCGGGGCCGCCAAGCGCGGGTGAGTACACGCTCGTCCCTGCAAGCGCTGGGGTCAGGTCCCGTGGCGAGAATTCTCGCCGCAGGATCCGACCCGCTCGTCTGCAGGCAGCCTCAGTCAATGGGAAAATTCAGGTGTTTCCATGTTGCAACTGTGTCAAGAATGGAAAAGGCAATTTAATCACAAAGCAGGTTTCAAAATCCAGGCACAGAAAAAAATCCACAATATATGGACTACGGCGGTGATTTCCATAGTATTCAGTAGAAGGCTAAAAATGGTCCAGATTTAACTGTAGATTTGGAAGCAGAATCTGCAATGAAGTTACCTCTGTGTAAAGGGACCTTACTGTCAGGCTGCCCGATAGTGGCAAGGGAGGTCGATCCACTTACCTACGGTCCTCTGATTTCGGGATGGGATTAGTGCAGCGTTGACTGTTGTACTTGGCCACATATTCACATTGCTTGAAGGGGGCTGTCTTGTCCTCTAAAACATGTCGGATACAGAAGGCGTAGCCGTTAAGTCTTCTCTGCTTGCAGAGTTTGGGACTGTAGGAGCATAGGGGCTTATTATCAACCTCAGAGAAGTGTATGTGTTTGCCTTCATACATCACGTGACTCTGTTCCTTGTGAACATCAGCTGCAGAAACAACAAGAACAATGATTGGAGTCAACATTAGCTCACTGTGTGAAATAGGATGTCCTGAGGGGACCAACTTCATGATCCAGCAAGCCAAATACGAGCGTCCTACCTGATCTTAAACTTTATGCATTTTATCTGCTTATTAGGTGACGTGTCCCGCAAAAAGGCTTCTACCACAGCCAGCTGCAAAAAGGTGCCCTGCAGAAACAAAGCCGAACAAAAACATATGAAGCCAATCCATCAAATATTTTTATACTAGAAGAAGACAGGAAGAAGAGTAGAAGGGCGCAGGCTTACTGACAATAGCCTCATACAACGGTAGTCTACAAGAGTCCTAATGCAGGCAGCGCGACATTACGGATGCTTTCAGATGAGCGTATTTTAGCTCCATACTCCGACCCATTTCCGTTTTTGCCTCCGTGTTGCTATTATTTTCTACTGGGCAAACACTGATTAGTAGAAAATATAATATATAAAGGCAAAAATAGATCAAATACTGATGACATACGGTTGTAATGTTACCTGTAATACGGCTGTGTATTAAGGATGTGTTACAATACGCTCATCGGAAATTGGCCTTAGCCACATTAAGGCCTCATGTCCACGGGCGGACTTGGTTTGGGGAATCCGCAGTTCAACCCGCCCATTGGGAAGCACGGCTGTCCGCACTTCAATTTACACATGCGCATTTGTTTTATGGATTCCGCATACATAGTAACATAGTTTGTTAGGCCGAATGAAGACAACGTCCATCTAGTCCAGCCTGTCTATTCTCCTGTGTTGATCCAGAGGAAGGCAAAAAAAAACCAAGAGCAGAAGCCAATTAGCCCTTTTGGGGGAAAAAATTCCTTCCCGACTCCCTAATGGCAATCAGACTAATCCCTGGATCAACAAATTGCAGCATTAAATTTTAATATGGATTCCGTGCGGACGGCTTCCATTGAAGTCAATGGAAGCCGTCTGATCCGTGGCCCATCCACAGTTGACAATAGCAGGAGTTTAAAAAAAATGTAAAATACTGTACTGCACGTGCGCCGGACAGCAGTTCCGCACACATCCACAGTATAGAAAACAGGAGACCCGGACAGGGTCGGACTGAGCTGCAGCCTCCAGCATGTGGAAACTGACCCGCCTGTGGACATGAGGCCTTAGTCGTGTCCTGACATATTGAGTTCTAGATGACCAATAACGAACAAAAATCAAGTTATGCAATTCATTCTATTCAGGGAATTTCCCAAAAAATAAGAGGATGGGAACCCAAATGGCATTTTGAAATTCAGCATTTCTTCATCCTGCACTCAGTCTTAACACGTTAGCTTTGGGAATTATACATGTTATATATATGAACCATACACTGAGTAAATATGGCTGACTGGGGAAGTCAGCTCAAGCACAGAACCGCTGATGAATGTGTTCGCTTATGTTCACAAGGCAGAATTCACGTGAATTACACCTCTAAAAAGAGCTGCAAAGTCCGTGTTTTCTACAGTGGATTTGGCCCAGTTAGAGAGCAAGATCCACACGTGGGATCCATGCAATGACACGCATCAGTATTCTGCATGAGGATTTTGCCCACTGACAGGGCCAAATTCATGCATGGATCCTTGCCAAAAACTGCAGCAGTCAGACACAGATTTTGCCTCTAGATTTAGGTAGGGTTCCCACTAGGCGTATTCCCGCCGGAAATCTCGCGGTTTGGCCGCAGCAAAAAACGCAAGATTTCCACTGGGAGAAGCGCCGCAGAAACAGCCGCGGCTTTGAAGCAGCCCAGCTGCTCGCTCTTCCGCTGCGGCCGGCGTTCCAAAAGAGGAGAGCACGGCCGCAGCGGAAAGAAAAAAGAATGGACATGCTGCGGTCGGCGCAGCCGTGGTTTCGGCCGGATTAACCGCAGCGGATTGGCCGTCCTGTGTGGACGAGATTTCTGAGAAATCTCGTCCACATGGCTGGCTTATCCCGAGATTAGCAGCCGCATGCAGATTTGCCGCGCGGAAATTCCGGACGGAATTTTCGTGGCAAATCCGCCCTGTGTGAACCCCCCTTAGATGTGGAATTCACATAGATAACACTGCAGTGATTCTGCTATGTGAACATACATTAAGGGCTCATGCCCACGGATGGAGCGGGATATACCCACGGATTTACGCCACGGTAGAACCGCGGTGGTAAACAAAAAGTGCCCACTGGTAATCGCGGAAAAACATGTGTTTTTCCACGGTCTCCATTAATACGATATTAATGAAGACCTCAGCTGCAGAAAAACGCGGTGAAATAGAACATGCCGCTATGTTTTTTCCCACAGCGGAAATCCGTGGCAGAATCACGCATGTGAGCACTGATAATCAGAAAAGCTATTAGGTTCAATAGACCACTACACGCTGTGCGCCCCAGAATTTTTTATTTTTTCTATTGATGACCGACATATAATCGAACTCCCATTGAACTCCAATGGGAAGCCACTGACCATAGGCTGGTGCATGGAGTTCAATGGGAGCTACACCTGCAATACTGGGGAAGAGGGGGTGGGGGAAGGTCTTTTACATGCTGTCATTTTTCCCCATGTTAAAAAACTAACACAATCTAAAAAGCTATTTTTGTTAATACACAGGCTTTTTGTTTCTTTTACTATTCCTCTACAACGGCTACATAAAAACAGCACTAAAATTGGAATTGATAGAAACTTTGAATTTTAGCTATATTGGGCTGCCTTCACATCAGTTGTGGACCCTCCAGTCGGAGGTTTTGTTGCAAATCCAGCACAAAATACCAGAAGAAAAATTACTACACACAGCGCTTCTTCTGGTAAGATGCCGGGCAGCTGAGCAATGCTGTCCGCTTGGCGCCGTTAGGTTCCGCCATCAGATGGAGCCCCCAACGCAGATGTGAAGCAACCTTAATGCTAGAACTCTCAATAAAGGGATGGAAGGCAGGTTATTATACATAACACACACAACCCCACCAACTACACACACACACACACACCACAGTAATGATCCCCCCCACCGACTCCCTTTCACACACACACAGTAATGATAACCCCACCAACTCCACACACACACACACACACACACACACACACACACAATAACCCCACCAACTCCACAGACACACACACACACACAGTAATGATAACCCCACCAACTCCACACACACACACACACACACACACACACACACACAATAACCCCACCAACTCCACAGACACACACACACACACAGTAATGATAACCCCACCAACTCCACAGACACACACACACACAGAAATGATAACCCCACAAACTACACACACACACCACAGTAATGATCCCCCCACCGACTCCCTTTCACACACACACACACACACACACACACACACAGACATGATAACCCCACCAACTCCACAGACACACACACACACACAGACATGATAACCCCACCAACTCCACAGACACACACACACACACACACAGTAATGATAACCCCACCAACTACACACACACACACCACAGTAATGATCCCCCCACCGACTCCCTTTCTCACACACACACACACACACACACACGATAACCCCACCAACTCCACAGACACACACACACAGACATGATAACCCCACCAACTCCACAGACACACACACACACACACAGTAATGATAACCCCACCAACTCCACACACACACACCACAGTAATGATCCCCCCACCGACTCCCTTTCACACACACACACACACACACACACACACACGATAACCCCACCAACTCCACAGACACACACACACAGACATGATAACCCCACCAACTCCACAGACACACACACACACACACACACACACACAGTAATGATAACCCCACCAACTACACACACACACACACACACACACACACACACACACACACGATAACCCCATCGACTCCCTTTCCACACAGACCACAGTAATGTTATACCCCACCAACTCCCTTCACATACACACATATTTTATATAATATATATATATACACACACACACACACACACACACACACACACCAGTAATGATAACCCCACCAACATATAGACACCACAGTCATGTTAACTCCACCAACTCTGGAGCCGGTGGTGACCCGACATACTGCTGCATTGGGTGGTGAAAGTGTACTGCGCATGACAGCGTTTCTTACACACCCTCTCATTCGCAGTACACCTGTTTTTTGTTTACATTTTCCTGACAACTAATACGCACTCACAAAGAACAATAGGCTGCGTTCTATTTTGCACTCGCATATTACACAATTCCGACACGCAAATGTGATCCGAACTGCGTAAAGCAATGCAATTGCGTAATACATGGTAATCATACACCCATGTGAGCCTGGCCTTAGGGCTCATTCACACGACTAGTCTGTGCAAGCCGGCTATCGTTGAGTATGACAGCGTATCTAACACATACTCATAAAGAACGGGACCGGTGATGCTATTGCCGGCCCCATTGGGAACGTGTGGAAACCCCTTGATGCAACAGCTTTGCATCCCTGCAGGGATGAAGGAATCCCCTGGTGCAGCTGTCACAGCCACAGCAGAGGACCGCGATTTTCTCCCTTTGTTTTCAATGGGGCCAGCGCTGCTGCCCACCCCATTGGAAACAATGGGTGATATCGCAAAAGAAAGGATATGTTGTGATTTTTTTTATGCAGCATAGGAGGAGTGAAAGCATCGCAAATGAGAATGAAACCACTGAAAATCATTGGTTTCACAATCAGGCGTTTTCACTCACTCTTAAGTCCCACTGGCGAAAATCGTGCGATTTTCTCGTCAATGTGAGGGAGCCCTGACTGTAACGTTAATACAGATGACAGGACCATTCATCTAATCACACCACAACTCTAATAATTTACATATCAGTCTCGGATGTAACTGCAGGCCACGTTTTGCAGAAAATGACAACTTCGAGGGGCTGGATTTTTTTTTTTTTTTACAAAACAGTAAATAAAGACACCCTAATGTAGAAAGGACCCTAAACATGCACATAGCGGTAGCCCCTTTCCACTCATGATGGGTGCAACCATTTAAGAGCCTGCACATTTGCATGCCCTACTCTCGCATGAGAAATCAGTCCAGAACAGGCAGTGATTTATCAAACTCGGACTATCGATCAGGGCTCGTTCACACGAGAGCTGTGGGTGCGCACTAGAGAAGGCGCTTCTCTAAGAACCATTGCTTTTCTATGGAAGCGTTCACATGAAAGAATTTTAGACACACTAAATTTGCACATCTAAACAAGATAGGACAGGTCAGGGGTGCAGGAAAAGATAGGACCTGACCTAGCTTTGGTGCCTGCTTTCCATAGACCCCTATGGGAGCTGGATTACACGCACCTCCGATCGTGGCTAATTCAAGTAGTTGGAATTCATCTGTTCACACGTCTATAATTCGCTAAAACAGCGCTCGTCCGAACGAGGCCTCAGAGTGAGAAACGGTCAGTGTGAATGGACCTGTTCAAATGAAAGGGTTCTTTTCCCGTGCAAACTCTGTCCATCGCTGATAGAATTCGCATGGGAATATCGTCTGTGTGAATATAGTCTGAGGGCCCTCTTATACTGAACGATAACGCCAATATGAACTCCAGTCTTTTGAATAGAGCCATACACATGAGCCATGCTGCCAGGTAAAAAATAAATCCTATTTTTTGGCATTCCTCTGAACGCATCGCCTATTGTTTTCAATGCGACCTTATAAAGACATCACGTGGCACCTGCATGCCATGCGATGTGCATACAAGTGCAATGTAAGGTTTCCCATTGAAATCACTGGGAAACACTTGCTGATTCTCGGACATGCGTGAAAAAAAAGCAACAGAGAATCGCAATTTCACAGAAGTGAAGCGAGGAGTTTTTGCATAAAAACACCTTGCATCCGCGAGTAAAAAACGCACATCAAAAAGCACGATATCGGGCCGGGTTTCTTAGTCCACTATCGTGTTCGGCCGTGTGAATGTAGACTAAGGGTAGTTTCACAAGGACGATTGCAAAATTGCTGCAAGAAAATTATGGCAAAATCGAGTTTTTGTTAACCCCATTTTGGAGCATCAGCCCTGCTTTCTTATCTTGCAAAAACAAGCGGTCGCTTGCAATCTTCTCGCACTTTTTTTCCACACAATTTTGCAGCAATTTTATTGCGAGAAAGACAACAGGACTTTCTAATGTTATAAACGCATCGCACGAAAATCGCAGGTTCCTGTGTTGCGATAAAACAAAGGCTCCATAGCGAAACATGGGCACTTACAAAAAAAAAGAAGCGAAACGCAGAAAGTTCGGACATGCTGCAATTTTTTTTCACGTAACATTGCATGAGTAAAAACATCGCAAAAATGTTAAGGAAACCATTGAAAAGCATGGGTTTCATAATTCTGTGTTTTCATGTGCTCTCGCGTGAAACTACCCATAGGCTGCCTTCACAGTTGTGAGAAACGCACGCATTTTTTGAGCGATGTAAGAGCGAAGACACAGAATTATGAAAATTGTTTCCCTCACATTTGCAATGTTTCCACTCATACGATGTGGAGTGGGGGAAAAAAAAAATCACTGCATGCCCTATCTTTTTGCAATATCACTAGAGATGAGCGAGCATACTCGCTAAGGGCAATTACTCGATCGAGCATTGTCCTTAGCGAGTACCTGCCCGCTTGGAAGAAAAGGTTCGGCTGCCGGCGCGAATGAGAGGTGAGTTGCGGCAGTGAGCAGGGGGGAGCGAGGGGGAGAGATCTCCCCTCCGTTCCTCCCGGCTCTCCCCCGCCACTCCCCGCCGGCAGCCGAATCTTTTCTTCCGAGCGGGCAGGTACTCGCTAAGGGCAATGCTGGATCGAGTAATTGCCCTTAGCGAGTATGCTCGCTCATCTCTAAATACCACCCATTATTTTCAATGGCAGAACTCTGCGGTCCTCTGCCGTGGCTGTGATAGCCACGGCGGGGAAATCTCTTCAGCACCAGGGGAGGAATCCTTCGGGTAGGCAGCGATCCTCTGGTGCAGCAGACAGCCGCGTTGGAGGATCGGCAAGTGTTTCCCACTGTTTTTAAGCTGTGCGATGCTTTTTCCGACCTCATTGGAAACAATGGGTTATACGTTCCAATGGAATGCCCAAAGATAGGGCATGTTGCAGTTTTTTTTTTTCCTGCATTGTGATTTGGGGAAAAAAAAAAAAAAAAAGATTGCTCATGTATATGACTTCATTTAAAATAATGGAGTTCAAATTCATGCGAGATTGTGTGCCTCGCAACACACAAATCTTGTGCGATTTTCTCAGCCGTGTGAAATCCTTAAGGATGTGCAATAAATTACATACAAGTGCATTATATAATTAGGCCTCCTTCCCACAGGCAGGTCGGACACCAGATGCAGGATTCTCGCAAAGGAGTTCGACCCCGCGCCCAGCCATTGGCTTCTGCGTACCTGTCCAACGGCTTCTGTTCAGCGCTGTGGATGTGCCTTCTGGCACTCCGTCACACTAGCACATTAGCTGCTGGCGTTCTGCGGTGACACGGATCCCGCAATACTTCTGCAGTGCTCACTGCAGAAGTGCCGCGGCATGAATGGCTTCCACTGACTTCCATGGGAATCGGCAGTGCGTATCCCACAATCGGTTTCCACTCGTGGGCAGGAAATCACAATTTGCCATAGCATGCTACGGGCTAGATTTGCTGCGGAATCCTGCTCTGGATTTCGCAAAGCAAATCCGCCCGTGGCAATGAGGCCTTAGTTGAGGATAGACCTGTGATGGCGAACCTATGACACGCGTGTCAGTACTGACACGCGTGGCCATAGTCACTGACACGCAGCCGCTGTCGGCCATTCACCCCGTTGGTGTATACGCGGCTCCCCTGCTGGTATTCATTAACCAGCACTACCAACAGCACTAATCCCGGCGCACACTGTGATGTCAGTGTGCACCAGGATCCTCCTCCCCCCGTCCCCCGACGTCTCCTACCTGTTGGTTCCGCGGGAGCGTCCGGGGGAGAAGGCGTCCTGCAACACACTGACGCCACAGTGTGCGCCGGAGATCATCGCTGCTGGAGGGCGTGGAGGCCGGAGGAGCGAAACTTTCAGGACGTGGATGGGGTGAGTACGCGGGTCTCGGGGTCCGCTGTCGCTGCTGGGGGGGTCTGCGGTCGCTGCTGGGGGGGGGTCCACTGTGGGGGCCATTGTCGCTGCTGGGGGGTCCGCTGTGGGGTCACTGTCGCTGCTGGGGGGGTCCGCTGTCGGGGTCCGCTGTGGGGGCCAATGTCGCTGCTGGGGGGGGGGGGTCCGCTGGGGGGGGCCACTGTCGCTGCTGGGGGGGGGGAGGGGGTCTGCTGTCGCTGCTGGGGGGGGGGTCCACTGTGGGGGCCATTGTCGCTGCTGTCGGGGTCCGCTGTGGGGGCCAATGTCGCTGCTGGGGGGGGGGGGGTCCGCTGGGGGAGCCACTGTCACTGCTGGGGGGGAGGGGGTCTGCTGTCTCTGCTGGGGGGGTCCACTGTGGAGGCCATTGTCGCTGCTGGGGGGTCCGCTGTGGGGTCACTGTCGCTGCTGCTGGGGGGGGGGGGACGACCGCTGTCGCTGCTGGGGGCCTGCTGTCGCTGCTGGGGGGTCCGCTGTCGGGGGCCACTGTCGCTGCTGGGGGGGTCCGCTGTCGGGGTCCGCTGTGGGGGCCAATGTCGCTGCTGGGGGGGCCATTGTCGCTGCTGAAGGGGGGGGGGGTCTGCTGTCGCTGCTGGGGGGGCCACTGCTGGGGGGTCCACTCCACTGTCGCTCCTGGGGGGGGGGGGGGAGCGGCTTTTGCTGCTGGGGGAGCCGCTGGGGGGGGGGGGGGGGTCCGCTGTGGCTGCTGGGAGGCTGCTGCTGGGGGTCATCATTACTAAGGTAAGTGAGGGGAAGGCTGGGAGAGGCGAGGGCCTGTGCTATGGGTGTTTTAGGTTTACTAAATACAGTTATATATAACAATTATACATTTTTTGTTATTTAAACTATAAATATCGCAAATTTATGGATTTTTTTCTCGAAGTGACACACTACCTGAGTTATGCTCGGTTTTTTGGCGAATTTTGGCACACCGAGCTCAAAAGGTTGCCCATTACTGGGTTAGACAGCTGTAAGGCTGAGTTTCCACCTGTATGCACGGCCTTCCTTTATTTACGTTGTTTGTCTTTATTCTCAAAGCCGAACACCACAGATACCGACTTATGGCTCTTTCACACCACCGCATGCGTTTTTACATTCTCTCGACAACGCCGTATATCCGCATGAATGGCCAGAGATAATTAGCGTTTTCTTGTCCATTCACACAACCATGAGCATTGTTTTTAGCAGAAAAATAAGTCGCACCCCAGAAAGTCCTCGCTCAGCATAAATCCTCGGGATGCCTTCCAATGCCTATATAGAGGCACCTGTAAGCTGTTCGCAGTGTTAGACGCTAATAGACTCCCACCCATTCCCTTTCTTTGTCCAGCTCCCATAGGAGTCTATGGGAGCTGCCGGTGTACATCGGGCAAAAGATAGTACCAGAACTAGGTTTTACCAACCGAATAATCACCGAGCCCGCATCTCCGCCGCATATGTTCCATTTTTTACACGCCGTAGATTCGCCCGTGTGAACGAATGCATTGGAAACGAATGCCTCAGATGGTCGTGTATATTGGCTGTAAAAACGCGCCGTATATGCGCTCGTGTGAATGTTGTCTGTGATCTTCCTGCAGATTTCACCCTGTATATTGTAAAAGGCGAATTCCGCCACAAACACTTGATATGCTGGAGATTTAGAATCCCCTCCAGATTCCACACAGATGTTTTTCGTGCCACGTGGAGGGACTGATTGAACTCTCATCCACATGGCTTGTTCTGTAAATGCTGACGACTTTGGCTACACGCACACAAGTATAAATCTCGTGCGAGTTTTGTGTGAATCTCACGCAAATATGAACTCCATTCTTTTGAATGGAGTTATTCTCAATGATTTTTACCTCACAGCGAGGCAAAACATGGCGGCATGTTCTATCTACGGAATGCCTCGCTCATTGTTGTCAATGGGACCTTTAAGGCTGGGTTCCCACGGGACGGATTCCCGACGCAAATCCCGCGGTTTGGCCGCAGCAAAAACCGCGAGATTTCCGCCGCGGACAAAAACCCGCGGCGGCTTTGAAGCAGCCCGGCCGCTCGCTCTTCCGCTGCGGCCGGCGCTCCCATAGAGGAGAGCGCGGCCGCAGTGGAAAGAAAAAAAGAATGGACATACTGCGGCCGGTGAATCCGCACGGCAGCAGTGGCTTCTGCCGGCTTAGCCGCAGCGGATTTGCCGTCCCGTG
Organism: Eleutherodactylus coqui; assembly: GCF_035609145.1. Classification (NCBI taxonomy): domain Eukaryota; kingdom Metazoa; phylum Chordata; class Amphibia; order Anura; family Eleutherodactylidae; genus Eleutherodactylus; species Eleutherodactylus coqui. The sequence continues at coordinate 96,449,521 of NC_089844.1, forward strand.
TGGACGAGATTTCTGAGAAATCTCTTCCACATGGCTGGCTAATCCCGGGATTAGCGGCCGCATGCGGATTTGCTGCGGTGAAATTCCGCACGGAATTTCCGCGGCAAATCCGCTCCGTGTGAACCCAGCCTAAAAAGACATGGCATGGAACTCCGGTGCAGTGCGATGTGATGTGATCTTTCCCATTGAAACTAATGAAAAACACTTGCGGCCCTCTGAAGCGCGTGAAACACGCCTGAGGATTGCTATTTCACAGAAATGAAGGGAGGCGCTTTTTGAATAAAAAACGCTTAACATCCGCTTGTGAAATGCATGCTGGCGAGCGCCATATCACACTCACCCGTGCGAATGTAGTGCTTCTGTGAGGTAAATGTGCATCAGTCTTATATTGCCTGAAGAGGCACCTCAGAACATGTGTTGGCACCATGTGCCCGAGGACTGTACGATGGCACAGTGGGCGCCTAGGGTGGTTCTACATGGAATATGCCACCATTTCTTCTCTACTAAATTCTGCACCAGTCTGTCAGAGAAAACCCTCTTTATGAAATCTGTGGCACACGGAGGTAGTGCAGTCCCACGCCATTCTATGGGCGCCGAAATACAGTTGTGTACAACATAATACGGCCGTGTGTGTGCGCCATTATTGTAAACATGTACGGAAATGGATAGGATCCAATAAGGAAAACCTAAGTGAGCTATAGGTCCTGTTCACATGTGATTAGTGAGGTGTGCTTAGCGTATAAGCTGAGGAGAGCGTGCGGCGTAGCACGTCCATAAAGCTCTAATCCTTCTCCATTGAGCCGGTATGTGTAGATATACCGCTAAAGAAAATCAACAAGGCAATAAGGAAGGTTGATTATACCGCAGTGGGAGGGGCAGAGGAAACGATTATACTAGGGTACAACGCTGGGTAGATTACTGGGCAGGGGGCATGTATTAGGCCTGAGTCACACAAGAAGTACAGTATATGTGTGCATTTGCGCCACACTTTTGCACATCTGGCGTTGCACATTTGCGCGTACAACGCTTTTTAGTGTACGTTTTGCAAGCACAAAAAAAAACAAAAAAAAAAAAACACACACCGATGCCCTCAGCCAAATGGCCAATTAGTTTAACCCCTTAACGCTACAGGATGTACATTTATGTCATGAAGGTTCAAGGTTTGTATGGATGGGGTTGTGTGGTCGATTCCGCTCCATACAATGGGGTTACCAGTAGAGATGAGCGAGCGTACTCGGAAAAGCACTACTCGCTCGAGTAATTTGCTTTATCCGAGTATCGCTGTGCTCGGGTCTGAAGATTCGGGTGCCGCTGCGGCTGACAGGTGAGTCGCAGGGGAGAGCGGGCGGGAGAGAGGGAGAGAAAGATCTCCCCTCCGTTCCTCCCCGCTCTCCCCTGCAGCTCCCCGCTCCGTGCCGGCACCCGAATCTTCAGGGACGAGCACAGCGATACTCGGATAAAGCAAATTACTTGAGCGAGTAGTGCTTTTCCGAGTACGCTCGCTCATCTCTAGTTACCAGCTATTTCTTACCTACAACACCTGCTCGCAACAGCTCCAATCATCACCAGGGCAGATCGGAGCTATCAACCCTTTAAATACCCCGATCAGGGTTCAGAGGTCCCGAAATGCTCCCCATGATGAGATTGCGGAGTGCAGTGCGGGTGCCATGGCAGCTGGGGATCTTCTGAATGCCTCCAAGGCTGCCATTGTAGATTATCAATGGCTTGATAGATAGCCTGTCAGATCGCGGTATAATTTAATACTATAGTATCAAATCATACTGCAGGAACGATCAAACCATCGCTAAGTTCTTGTCCCCTCTGCGGACTAAAAGAGAAAAAAAAAAATGGAAAAATCAGTTGTAAAAAGTTTTATTAATGATTAAAGATGAGCGAGCACGCTCGGATAAGTCAGTCACTCGAGCGAGCCTCGCTCTTCTCGAGTAACTGCATTCTTGTCCGAGCGTGCCTGGGGGTCGGCGGAGGATAGCGGGGGAAGAGAGTGAGAGAGGCGCCAACCCCGCCACCACGCTCGGACAAGAATGCAGTTACTCAAGAAGAGCGAGGCTCGCTCGAGTAACTGACTTATCCGAGCGTGCTCGCTCATCTCCATTAATGATTAGAAGAAAAAAAAAGTGGAATAAAGAAAGTTTAATCCGCCCCCTCTTCTTTTTGCCATATTTATAATTTAAAAAAAAATTTAAAATGAAGAAAAAAAATCCCAAAACATACTTGGTATTGCTGCATCTATACAAGTCTGATCTATCAAATGCATTATTTACCACGCAGGGTGAACGCTGTCAGAAAAAAATAATAAACAACGTCAGAATTGTGCTTTTTTGGTCCCCCACATATCACAAAGTCATATGTACTCCAGTTATATGTACAATAGAAACTACAGGCTGTCCCGCAAAAAAATGAGCCCTCGTACAACTATGACGATGAAAAAAAATTTTTTTAAGTCATGGCGGTCAAAAGATGGTGGCAGAAAATAAAATATCTTTGGAAAAAAATAAGATTATTTTAAAAAAGCAAAAAAATAAAAAAATATATCTAAATTTGGTATCGTACTGACCCAAGGAATATAGCTCTTATGTCATTTTTGCTGCAGTGTGTACACCGTAGAAACAAGACCCACAAAGATGGCGGAATTTTGTTTCTCTTTTCCATTTCACTCCACTTGGAACTTTTAATGATTTTTTCACTACATTATATGGTACATTATTGAAAAACTACAACTTAGGCCTCCTGCCCACGAACAGATGTCCGCCGCGTAATTCGCGGCGGAAATCCGCTGCGTTGCCCGCAGCTATTAGGTTCTATTGAACCTAATAGCTCGGTGCTCACGGTGCGGAATTCCACCTCGGAATTCCGCACCGTGAATTCACCCGTCCTCACCCGCGGCATGCTCTATTTGCCGCAGGTGTACACGCGGACGGCTTCCATTGCAGTTAATGGAAGCCGTCCGTTCACACTATCTTCCGCTGTAGCACAGCGGAAGATAGCGTGAAAACGCTTCCCCGCCCACCGCCGGCGCCTCATGTGACGGCGGAGGTGGGCGGGGAAGCGTCATGCGGGAGCGAGGACGCCGGATCCGCAGGTAAGTATGGGGTCTCCTGGGGGGCGCCGTGACTGGCTCCGCCGCAGAATTTCACAGCGGAGCCCGTCACGGCCGTGTGCAGCCAGCCTTATCCTACAAAAAACAAGCCCTCAGACAGCTATATTGATGGATAAGTAAGAGTTATTTAAAAGCAGGAAGGAAAAACCCGAAAACGGCTGAACGCTTCTGTCTTATAATTCCCATCCAGCAATCCAGCATTTTGCTGAAATTTACAGGATGAAATTGCACAGCTTGTTAGGTTTGATGCACAGTGCCACATAAAATAAGGTGGCAGGCTTTGTGTAATGAAACCTGTATGCCTCCATGCCCACCTGTATCACATCTTGTATCCAAGCTAGAGGCGGTACAACAGGGAACTAGAGCCTGCATGCCCATCTGTATCACATCTTGTATCCCAGCTAGAGGTGGTACAACAGGGTACTAGAGCCTCCATGCCCACCCGTATCACATCTTGTATCCAAGCTAGAGGCGGTACAACAGGGTACTAGAGCCTGCATGCCCATCTGTATCACATCTTGTATCCCAGCTAGAAGTGGTACAACAGGGTACTAGAGCCTCCATGCCCACCCGTATCACATCTTGTATCCAAGCTAGAGGCGGTACAGCAGGGTACTAGAGCCTCCATGCTGCCCATATCACATCTTGTATCCAAGCTAGAGGCGGTATAACAGGGTACTAGAGCCTCCATGCCCACCTGTATCACATCTTGTATCCAAGCTAGAGGCGGTATAACAGGGTACTAGAGCCTCCATGCCCACCTGTATCACATCTTGTATCCAAGCTAGAGGCGGTATAACAGGGTACTAGAGCCTCCATGCCCACCTGTATCACATCTTGCATCCAAGCTAGAGGCGGTACAACAGGGTACTAGAGCCTCCATTCAAGTGTTCAGTTTTTCGCAACAAATTCTCCTTTTGCTCTGATGCTGTACCCTCTTATTGATATCAATGTTACAATCACACAGACAAGGTTTCATTACATTCTGATAACTCCCTCTCGGGAAGGGATATTTTTTGACAAGTGTACATTCTTTTCCCATACGAGTTCTATCCATATTGCAATCGGACGAAACCCACATGTGAAACTTGCCCGTGCTAATGCACCCTCAGGCTACATTCATACAGGTGAGCATGGCATTGGGCCAAGAATCCCCATGGGAAATCTTGATGACTTCAATGGGAAACATCACGTTGCATGGTATACGGGTGCCATGCGACGTCTTTTAAGGTCCAATTTCAAAGAATGGATTTCATATTCGTGCATAAAACTTGCATAAGATGTTCACTTTTGTGAATAAGCCCTTAGGCCCGAAGTCCACAGGCGGATCTTAATTATAAAATCTGTGGGAGTTCTGCACCTCTAGCCGCCCAAAGGGATGCATTAGCATCAGCAAGGCAATTTAAAGCATGCAGATGTGAATTTTTCCTGGCGTGCAGATCGCACACGCGGGAAGAAGTCGCAGCATGCACTATCTTCCTGCGGACAGCTTCCATTGAAGTCAATGGAAGCTGCCCGATCCTCAGCACTGTGGCTGTGCCGCGGATCCTTGGGAAAGCAGATTAAAAAAAAAAAAGAAAATGTGCACTGTGCATGCGTCCAGCATGTTGCCAGAGGCGGCCAGATGCTTCCGCCATGCGGAAGAGAGAAGATCCGGCCGGCACGGAGGAGACCCGCATTGGATCTGCACAGGAAAGAAAAGGTCTTTTCCTCTCCATGTCCGCGGGCACAACTAGATTACACTGCGGGATTCAGCAGTGGAATCCGTGCCTTAGGGCGCCCACCCACTGGCGATTTTTTTTTCCCTGCGAAATTCGCAGCATTTTTTTCTCTGCAGGGGTCTATGGGACTTGTAATGTTAAAATCACGATCGCGCAAAATCGCGATTTCGCGGTAAATTGCGATTTTGCGCGATCGCGATTTTAACATTACAAGTCCCATAGACCCCTGCAGAGAAAAAAATGCTGCGAATTTCGCAGGGAAAAAAATCGCCAGTGGGTGGGCGCCCTTAGTCTGGAATCCACTGACTACCTAATCAGGGCTTTGATCTGCTTCTGTTCCCATTCCCCATGCTTTACACTGCAGCTCTGCCCATTCCGCAGGCTATATATAACTGCTGTATATCAGCACAAGCGCCCCCGGCAGTCAGTGCGTGTTGATACGGTTTTTCAGTGCAGTAAAGGAGGGAAGGATAACCTACTAAACCCCAACTTTATAGAAGGCGACCATCAGGTACCAGCCTCTCATATCCCGAAGTACGGGGCAACACCGCACCACTTGTAATGGCCAATCAGTCTAAATTGTTCTTTCTGCAGTGTATTACGCATCCCCTTGTGTATTGCGCGTGCATCTGAGCACCCCTTCATTGACTTTTTTGGTGATGTTTGGTGCGTAAATGCACAGAAAAGTAGAGCATGCTGTTTGGTTTTTTTGCGCGACCGAAATGTGTGTATAAAATATGGAAATGTAGACGAACCCGTTAAATCAATGGGTTCTACTCTCTCCAAAATATGGCCGTGTGAGGGAGCACTAAGGGCACACGCTTATGGGCGCCTTTTCCGAATAGTTTAAGTTAAAAAAAAAAAAAATCTAATAATGGCAGCATGTCCTATTATGGTCCGGTTTTTGGATCGGACAGCGCACGGATGGGATGTCTCTAGGCATTTGATACTTGTATGTTAATAGCGCAAAACCTAAACAACTGCTGTAACCCACCGGTATAGTGAAATCAGGTACTACTTCACCGCCTCAGGGTGCGTTCACACGAGCGCATAAACGGCGCATTTTTGCGCCCAATCGTATAAACGTGACCATCTGAGGCGTTGGTTTCCAATGTATTCGTTCGCACGGGCGATTTTACAGCGCGTAAAAACGGCAACCCGAAAAAAAACGGAACATACGCGACCGAAATACGCGCCAACGCATATTCGATGGCTGAAAAGATAGTTTGCAAAGTAGGAACAAATGAAAATACGCTTTCTAGCTCTGGTCGTGATCGGCGAAAAACGTTCTTTCCGGCGATTATACGCTGCGCTCGTGCGAACGTAAATACGCCTACGCTCGTGTGAACGCACCCTCAGACCGCACTCGCTTGTGTAAATAAGGCCTAATCACACCTCATTATTGGCCACGTCCGGGTCCCGCTAAGGTTTTAATTTAAAATTCCAAAAACGATACCCGGCTGGAACCGAGCATGGCCGTAAATGAAAACTGCTGAAATGGAGAAACTGTCTCCCTTCATTTCTGCATTTATGTCCTGGAAAGAACCGCGCCGTCCACCATGTTATTCTCTGCCCGGTTCCACATCTGCATCGGGCCGTCCGGCCGCAGCTTCCATCACAGATGCAGCTGAAAATACTGGAAGAAAACGTGCGTCGTGCAGCACTTCTTGCGTCCAAAAGCCGGACCCCATTATAGCTACTGGGGGTCCACCTGGCGCGGTTTGGCCTGATGCAGGTGTGGAACCATCCTTTCTGGCGCAAAATGCCGAAATGGAGACCTATTAGTTTCCACTAACTGCAATGATCGGTCCTGTCCCAGCGCCGGGTTTTGAAATTTTAAAAACGCAGACGGGGCCAATAAGGTGGTGCAGGGCCCCCAGGCGGGGCCAATAAGGTGGTGCGGGGCCCCCAGGCGGGGCCAATAAGGTGGTGCGGGGCCCCCAGGCGGGGCCAATAAGGTGGTGCGGGGCCCCCAGGCGGGGCCAATAAGGTGGTGCGGGGCCCCCAGGCGGGGCCAATAACCTCGGGACGGGGCAATAACGCGGTGTGAAGGGCCCTCAGCCACCCTCTTCATTATAAACTCCACTCTGCGTCATATTCACGTTCTGCCAGCGTCGTACGGCGCGGCGAGTGGCCGCCATTATAGCGCACGCTCCTACCCAGCTTTCCCAGCCTCCTGACAGACATATACACCATTTACAGAGCACAAATCCCCCCAGACTGGCACAGGACTGATGGTGGCAGCCCCCCTACACCCAGGGGGGGCTGCCAGGACCTCTCAGTACCATGTAGTCCCGGGAGACAGCTCCTGCACACCACGGGGGCCGCCAATACCGGTAGGTACCCGGTGTGCCGCTCCTCGGCGGGGCCCGTTCACACCTGTGGTGCAGTGCGGCCGACAGAACACACGGTAATGCCGCACGGCCGCAGCGGGGTGCAGGGCTGCCGGTTCCCGTCCTCCGGGGAGGCCTCGGCCTCGCACCGGCTATTCCAGCACCTACCGGAGCGCTACCGGCCCCAACAGCGCTAGAAAGTCCGCGGAGCCATGTGGGAGAAGCGGCTAAAACTCCCCTGTCCCCGGCCTGCTGAGGCCTCCCGCATCACCGGCCTGTCGTACATGCCGCGGCCGGCACTAGTGCACCGCCAGGCGGCCCGGCGCCCTCACTGCAGGCCGGGGACGCGGTTGTGGCCCTGTGTTCTCCACTTACCTTTTCAAGCTGCTTTTTTTTCTCTCCTCCTTTCTCCCCCCTTTTCTGTTTGGCTGTCAGATCCCAGGACCTCCCCAGCCGGCTGCGATCAGGACCGGGGGCGCTGCGCCGCCCGATCTCCTCCTTCCAGCCCGGACCCTGGAAGAACCGCACGAGCAGCCGAATTAATTACTACGGGGGGAGAAGGGAGGGGGTGGAGGTCATAAAATCCAGCCTGGTAGTGCGGGAGCAGGGGGGCCGCCGGGAAGGGAATCCCCGCATAGATTCTCCAGCAGCAGGAAGGCTGGGCTGCAAATACCGCTGCGGCTTCATCAGCCTCCTACAGCACCACTACCGGCGCACAGAGGACATGACACTGGGGCTGCTCCTGCCCTCCAACAACGACTGCCCGACCATCTTGGAGAGCTGCACTGCTAACAATGCTGATGGAGGGGACACTGAGGGCATCTGTCACCACTTGTCACCCTGCAGGTAACTTCTACACTCTGGGCTGCCGCTGGGGTCGCCTGCAAGAAGTCAGCCCATCCATCTATCAGTAGCATCTCACTCCTGGATACAATGTATCTATACTGTATCCTCTCTCTGTACACTGGATATATACTGTATCCTCCCCATATATACTGCATCTATACTGGATCCACCCTATATATACTGTATCCTCCCTATATATACTGTATCTATACTGGATCCACCCTATATATACTGCATCTTCCCTATATATAGTTTATCTATACTGGATCCACCCTATATATACTGGATCCTCCCTCTATACACTGGATATATACAGTATTCACACTCTATACACTGGATATATACTGTAGCCTCCCTATATGTACTGCATCTATACTGTATCCTCCCTCTACATACACTGGATATATGCTGTACCCTTTATGTATATACTGTATATATACTGTATCCTCCCTCTATACACCAGATATATACTGTTTCCTCCCTCTATACACTGGATATATACTGTATCCTCTTTATATATACTGTATCCTCCCTCTATACACCAGATATATACTGTATCCTCTTTATTTATACTTTATCTATACTGTATCCTCCCTCTATACACTGGATATCTATTAAATCTTCCCTCTATATACTGTATCCTCCCTCTATACACTGGATATATATTAAATCTTCCCTCTATATACTGTATCCTCCCTCTATACACTGGATATATACTGTATCCTCTTTATATATACTGTATCCTCCCTCTATACACTGGATATATACTGTATCATCTCTCTATATACTGTAACCTCCCTCTTATGGGTTGACTTCCCTCCTTGTAATGTCCTTCTCTGAGTTCCTAGTGAGGGATATATTCCTGCAGTCACTGCCTGGATACATCTGTATCGTGTGTTTTGTTACTTATTGCTACTACTGTTGCTATTTTGTAAAGCTGGTTGATTCTTGTGCTACATTTGCTGTAAAGACTGTCACAGTCCCAGACATCCATGGAGGAGATGACGGACATGCTGAAGGCTGACCTTACAGGAGCAGATTTCTTCCTGGAGACTGCAGTAGATGGCAGAGCGGATGAAGCCCCCTTATTCTTCTCATGCACAGACCTTCACTTTTTATGGATGTCGGAGTTCTACTTACAGGTATGAATCAAGGAAAGTAGATGGTGAGTTCCTGCGCCGCGGATTTGGGCAAGAAAATGCAGGATGAGTCATATAGAACAGTGCAAAAGTCAACGGATTTCTTCAAAGTGAAGTGACATCCAACAGCCAGAATGACACAAAAGAGTTAACTCTTCAAGTTTGTAATGCACCTTACAGATGTTTGATGTAGGTGCCGCTGGTGGCATGGCGGATGTCAGTAGTCCAGTTGTGTTCTGGCATATCCTCTGTTATTTCACTGATGTTTTCGATCATCTGGTGTCACCAGCGGCGCCCACATCAAACATCTGTAAGGTGCATTGCAAACTTGCAGAGTTCTTCTATCTTTTCATGTCATTCCGGCTTTTGTATGTCACTTCATGTATGAAGAATTCGGCTTTAGTTTTGCCCCATTATTTTTGAATACAGTATAGTCATTTGTATGGGAGGGCTGCAGATAGCCAAGCGCTTGTACTCTACTATCTCCAACAGTCCCATACAAAGCAATGAAGATGTAGTGCACACTCGTGGCTACTGCTCTATTCAATTGGAGACACCTATTACCCCCTAGTCAAATCCCCACCAATCACTTACCACCTATGTATAGGTCAAGTGGTAAATTATTTTGTGGGACAACCTCTTTAACCCCTTAATGACACGGCCGATTTTGGCATTGAGGACCAAGCGATTTTTGGTATTTTTCCATCTCCATTTTTCAATGGGATGTCCGTGGTGGATTCCACGCGGATTTGCTTTAAATGGTATTTTTTTGCATGCAGATATCCGCACACATTGCTATCAATGTGATAGCAATGTTGCCAATCCGCGCGGAATCCGTGGCAGAATGGAGCATGCCGCGTTTTTTCTCCCGCGCGTGAAAAACGCAATTCTTTTAAAATGATATCCGCGGGTGCAAAAATCTATTTAATGGACTGCGGATGGCCAATGATTCCCTATGGGCAAAATCCACTACGGATTCCGCTGCGGAATCCGCAATTCCATTTAGCTAGTGGACATGAGGCCTAAAGGACTACTCTGGTGATTATTCTTTATTCATTCTTTGTGTAGCTAGCCATTTAATGAGCTAAAAAGTGAGCTAGTGTTACCTTGGTTAGTTATTCCTTTCTATCTCAAGCTCCTGTCTTCTTTCTCCTCAGATGGTCATGTGATCTTAATTCTGACCAGGGCAGATCTACTTGGGGTTATGTATTAATTTTTTTTGTCAAATTCTCAGAGTATGTAATGCTGTTGCATGAACCCTACCACAGAAACTGCCTACAGGAGATAGACACTCCGATCACAGTTACTGATGATTGTACACTCCTGTCAGACAGCTATTATGGAAGAGATCACAGCTTATCCTCCTGACTGTACACTTAAGGCCCATTTACACACCAATTATCACTTAAAATTTGCTCAAACGTCATAGTTTGAGCGATAATCGTTGTATGTAAATGCTCCCATTTTTCACTCTTCGGCTGAACGATGATTTTTAGGTGAGCATAAAATCCATCCTTCAGCCGGAGAGAAGAGAAAACACACTGCATGCTGTGTTTGCTGTCCATGGTGCTATATTCTCCACGGGAGTGCTGATTACATTGTCTTCAGAACCAAGGAACTGTATACAGAGAACAGACCACCTGCTGTTCTCGGCATAGTGGTCCTGGAGGCTCATTTACATGCAAGTGAAGGTGATAAGCTGCTAATGGACACTAATGTCCATTAACAGTTTATGCAAAACAATTGCTTAAAACCTTTTTTTTTTTAACAATTATCTTTGTGTGTAAATTGTCTGTAGCTTAGTTAGAAAACTATAGGAGCTAATGATAATTAAACTGTCCCCCCAGCAGGCATAAATGGTATACCCTCAGCTAATGCTGTGCTGATGCATCATGGGATAGATGTGAAACTGAAAGTAAAAAAATCTCAGCCTCAAGATAATAGCTGATAAGCATCAGACTAGAGGCTGCACTACACAGAGACCTCCAGAGTGTGACGGCAATCAGTTGAGGGGAGCAGTGATGGAAAAATGTGTGTTCATCAGTGTAGCCCTGTAAAAGGATTCTGTCATTCTGTCATAAGGTTCATGATGCATAAACCACAGGTATCATCAACCCAGGACAAGGATGCCTGTTGCCCTCATAGGCATTTTATTCTGAAATATTGTGGTGTTTCAGAATTAATACACTTTGAGGTTTTACATAGAGTTGAGCTCTGAGTCACTGGGGTGGGCCGCGCCGACCTCTCCCTGCCTGCTGCATGAAGACTGGCTACTTCTCTCCTTGCTTGTGTATACAGAGAGCGGTCACTCTGCATGCAGTGCAAGGTTTATATGAAAAACAATGTGTATGTGTGGCGCTCAGGGGATGGTCTTGTTGCAGGAAAATCTAAAATGATATTCCAGATTTTCTGTCGCCATCTTCTGCGCACAATAGCTTTTTTATTTTTCAGTTGACATAGTTGTGCTATGACTCATTTTTTGCGGGACGTCCTGTAGTTTGCGTTGGTATCCCTTTGGAATACATACGACTTTTTGATCGCTTTTTATTGTATTTTTTCCTTGGAGACAGGGTGACCGAAAAAACACATTTCTGGCGTTCTTTATTTTATTTTTTTCTGCCGACATTCATCCTGTTTGGTAAATAATGAATTACTTTGATAGATCAGACTTTTACAGACGCAGCGATACCAAATATGTATTTTTGTTTTATTATTTAATTCTTTCATTATACATATGGCAAAGGGTTCTTTTTTTTTTTAAATAGTAAGACTTTTATTGATCTTATTTTTACTTTTCTTTTAGTCCCCAGAGGGGACAACAACTTGTGATGCTTCGATTGCTCCTGCAATATGATGTAATGCCGTAGCATTACATCATTCTGCTATCGGGCAGGCATTCTATCAAGCCACCCCATGGGCATGACTTGATAGGTATTCTGCCAAGACAGCCATGGGGCCTTTCAGAAGACTCCATTACAGCCATTACACCTGCACGGCTTCCTGCGATCTCAATGCGGGGGACCGTACGGGACGATTTAAATGCTGCTGTTAGAATTGACAGCGGCGTTTAAAGGGTTAACAGCTTTGATCAGCTGCGCGGCTGATCAAAGCTGTTGCCGTCGGGTGTCTGCTGACATAAACAGCCATTGCCCGTGGTGTATGATGGGAGATCGCTGCACGATCTCCCTTCATACATACCCTAACACTGCAGGACGTAAATGTATGCCCTGCAGCGGTAAGAGGTTAAAGACTTGGCACGCACAAGCGATACTCTGGTGCAAGTTTTTTGCGATGTGCGCAAAACTTGTGCAAATATGAAATCCATTCTTTTCAATGGGCTTCTTCACATGAACGAAATCGCAACATGTTCTGTCCTTTGGTTGCCTCAGAACACCTCGCTCATTGTTTTCAATGGGACCTTAAAGACATTGCATGAATTAACAGTGGTATTTAAAGGGTTAACCTCAGATGAGCTGCGCGGCTTATCGGAGCTGTTGCCACCGGGTGTCAGCTGTAAGAAACAGCCGTCAGCTGCGATGTATGGAGGATGTATCTCCCTTCATACATGTCCTGCAGCTGTAGGCTGTCAAAAAACGTATTGGTGGACGTTAAGGCCGCCTGCACACGGGCGGAAATCCCGCGGCGGGATTTCCCGCGGGATTTCCGCCACTGAAAGTCTGCATAGGAGTGCATTACAATACGCACTCCTATGCAGACGGCCGCGGTTTGGCCGTGCGAAATGTCACTCAGCAAACAAACCGCGGCATGTCCTATTTTTGTGCGGGGCACACACTCACCCGGCCGCCGGCTCCGGTCTGCGCATGCGCCGGCTGATCGGCAGCTGGCACATGAAAGAGCCGGGGCCGCCAGGCGCGGGTGAGTACGCGCTGCTCCCTGCAGGCGCTGGGGTCGGGTCCCGCGGCGAGAATTCTTGCCGCCGGATCCGACCCGCCCGTCTGCAGGCGGCCTAAGGGGTCAATGGTATGTGCAACCAGAAGTATGTCACTAAGGCTAAAAAGTGGGCGCCAGGTCAGTGAGGAACCAGAAACAGTTTATCACATGGGTAAATTACCAGGGAGTGGAACATAAACAGTATGATAGTGCATTCCAAAATACAGGAAGTTGCTGAATTATACTCGTTTACACAAAGTACTATAAAAGAAGTTACAAATAAACATATGTGCAACAAATAATACAAAGTGAGATGGCAGAAAATAGAAGGGTGTAATAAAATATTTCCTGAGAGCTCTCTATATATATATATATATATACACACACACACACACACACACACACACACACACACACACACACCATTTTTTTAAATTAACCCCTTAAGGATCAGACACTTTTTAGGGATTTTACCCATGTGGTGGTTTAACTGCCCTGTTTTTTCTCCTTCAGCTACCAAAATTATTTTTGCTGCGCTTTATTTTTTTTCTGTGAAATATACAGCTATTTTTTTAATATCTCTTCCACTGACATTTTTCCCCATCTTTTAGTTTAATTGGGGGGGGGGGAACTAAAAAACAGATTTTTTTTTTTAACAATTTATAGTTCTTTTTTAAAATTAGTATATTTACGCTAAAATAAAGTATGGGAACGGGTTTTGGATTACAGGGCGCATACGGCGATGGTTTTGGTTGGCTTTGGGTTATTTTCTTTTTTTGTGTATGTATTTTTATTTTATTCTGCAATTTTGTTTTACTTAGAAAAAAATAATTACATAAATATCTATGTCCCCCCATGACGTCATATAAGACTTCTGGGGGACAGTCACATGTTTTGGGGTTTTTTTATTACACACTTTTCCACTGTAGCTGGGGCATCCACGGTCGACAGCAATATCGCCGCTTTGTCCCCGCAATTTTGCGGTGTCAGCAATGCGGTTTTTTTCTGTGAAAAATCACGCGTTGCTGTTGTCCACAATAAAGTCGCGGGAAGGTTAAGCCCTAGCTGCACTCCAAAAAAAAAAAAAAAAAAAAAGGAATCCTTACCTAAAAGGAAGTCCGGGTCATCTCGCTGCTCTCCTGAGCTCCACTGCGTGTTCTGCGGTCCTCTTTCACCCACAGATCACTTATTGGTTGCTGGATTCATAAATTCCGCCTCTAGGAAGCAATGGCTCTGGTTGGTTCATCGTGCTGCTCAGCCAATCAGAGCCATTGCTTCCTAGATGCAGGATTTATGAATCCAGCATCCAGGAAATAATCTTCTGTGGGCTAACAAGGGCTGCAGGAAGCCCGGTGGAGCGCCGGAGAGCAGTAGGAGGAATATTTTTTTTTGTAGTGCAGCTAGGGCTTAGTTTTGGGGTAGGGCTTATTTTAGAATGTTAAAGTCTCATCGCACGAAAACCACTATTTCATTTATTGTGATGCAACAAAAACAAAGACTCCATAGGAAAACCTGGGCTACAAAAAAGCGCAAATCGCTGAAATATAGAGTATGCTGCGATTTATTATTTTTTTTCCCCTCATAAGATAGATCAGAGAAAATAGCACTCATGTGAAGAAACCCCTTGGAAAGCTTAGGCTTCACATACGTGCGTTTTCTCGTGCTATCGCATCACGGCAAAAATCGCGTGATTTTGTCACCCGTGTGAAAGCGGCTTTAAATATATATGTATATATATATTGGCTAGATATCTTAAAGGGGTTGTCCCGCGAAAGCAAGTGGGGTTATACACTTCTGTATGGCCATATTAATGCACTTTGTAATATACATCGTGCATTAAATATTGGCCATACAGAAGTTATATATTTACCCCCTCCGGTGCTGGCGTCCCCGTCTGCATGGCGCCGACCAAAGCCTTCTTCTGCCTGGATTAGACGCGCTTGCGCAGTCTGCCCTCTTCTGTCCCGCTCCGGCGTGCTCACGTCGCAGAGGTCTTCTGTGCTATTGAGCCCCAAGGAATTTTTTTTTGATGATATATGTTATGTATTGTCTGTCAATTAGCCCTGTTTTTAGTATTGAATAAAACGTATCTTAGAATGTTTTCTGTGGAGGGCTTTTGAAATCAAGTGATCCCCTTAAATGATCTTCCCAATGTAAAACTCGCATTTAATTTACAAAAAAATGCTAATAAAATCATCATGTCAGTTCATCATGTGTCTTTGCTGAGTAATTCCAAGGAATCCACAACATGCTTTCCCACCCAAAGATAAGTAAGAGCTGGGGAGTGGGGGGGCAGGGCAATTGGGCTGGAAAGGGTTAATATGCTGGTGTTGAATTTTGCTTCAAAACCCTCAGTTCCACATGTGGATTTTGGTGCAGAATTTTGAGCGTCTTACAAAACATATTACGGAATTATTTCACTGGTGAAAGCGTCCTTAGGCCAATGTCACACGGGCTTAAGCACATTTAGGCCTCGTGCACGGGCACGCCGGATTCCACATTCCGTTGCCCATATGCGTGTTTTACCGTACTTTTTGCACTTGCACATTGTGGGCATTTGACTGCGTAAAAACACGCAACCATGCTCTCAATCATTGCAATGGGCAATTGGTGTAATTAGTTCAACATGGCCTCTTACCCTGGGTAAATAGGCAGGAAATAGAGCATGCTGTGTAATTTTTTTTTTTGAGCAAACAAAATGTGTTCCCAAAATACGCTTGCCGTATATACTCTAGTATTAGCCGAGGCACCTAATTTTACCACAAAAAAACTGGGAAAATTAGGTGCCTCAAGTATAAGCCTAGGGTGGAAAATGCATAGTCCCTGCACCATTGCTTTCAATGGAGGTCGTGTCTGCTGCCGGCAACCCCTGCAGTGATTTTCAGGGAAGGGTTTTAAATATAAGCCTTTCCCTGAAAATCATCCCGAGCATGTGAAAAAAAAAATCTATACTTACCTCACTGCCGGGGCTCAGGCGTGTCTAACCACTTGGGTCCTGTCACTGTAATGAAGTTGTTTCAGCAAGCAGGGATTTAAAATCCCTGCCTGCTGAAAGGGCTGCGTCTGATTGGCTGAGCGCTTAGCCAATCACAAGCAGCACTCAGCCATTCATTGAATGACAGCTGAGCGCTGCCTGTGATTGGTCACAGTGCTCAGCCAATCACAGGCAGTGCTCGGCCATTCATTGAATGGCTGAGCGCTGCCTGTAATTGGCTGAGCGCTCAGCAAAACAGACGTAGCCCTTTCAGCAGGAAGGGATTCTAAATCCCTGACTGCTGAAAGAACTTCATTACAGTGATGGGACCCAAGTAGCTAGATGCGCCTGAGCCCCAGCAGCAGCGGACAGGTGAGTATGTATGTATGTGTATATATATAATTTTTTTTTTAACACACGCTAGGGATGGGATTATATATAAAGCCCTTGCCTTAAAATCACTGCAGTGGTGCCGGCAGTCCTTTGCTCTCAATGGGGCCGCCAGCAGCAGCTGCGGCCCTATTGAAAGGAATGGGAGAAACTCGCGACTCGAGTATAAGCCGAGGGGGGGCTTTTGAGGCATAAAAAAAATGTTCTGAAAGTCAGCTTATACTCGAGTATATACGGTATGTGAACAAAAACATTGAAATCATTGGGTTCTATTGCCTGTGTATTGCGCATGTAAATTTTCTGTGCTCAATACGCTGCGCCAATGCGTTTCTGTGGATCCGGCCTTAGAGACACTTGTGTACACAAAGTATTCAGCTCCGGAGCTGAAGCAATCCTTACCCCCAATTATTTATTTTTTCGGGGGGAGCAGGGGTCATCTCCTTGATCTCCACTTCTCAAAAGCCATTAAGTTTTCCTTTTTCTGTCAACAGAGCAATAGAAGAGCTAGTCTATTATGTGGTGAGGTGTAGTGTTTATTGGTACGTTACTTTGGTTTATATAATGTATAGCTTTCATTTCTATTTAATTTTTTTGTGGGGGATACAGTGAAAGAATGTATGAGTTCTGCTTTTTTTTCTTTTTTTACAGTGTTCACTACGCGATAACTTATGAATAACAACTTTTTTTTGCAGGCCATTAGAATTATGGTATGCCAAAGAACAGAGTCTGTTCTTTGATCCCTGCTGTTGGTCACAGCTAGTTTCCGCTGCAGATGGAACAGGCTCAGCTATTGGGCCTATGCCATCCATATTCTGTAAATGGACGGCATTTCATGGAACCCGTTCTATTCATGACTTACACATACATCATGGGGCGGGAAGGGGTTAATCTGCTTGGTACACGGAGTTTGACCAGAGTTCTTAAGGGCCATTTGAACATAACGATTGTTGCACAAAGATGATGTGCAATAATCGCTGTGTCTAAATGCAAAGCCATCGTGCACGATTTATTCCTTTACTTTTAGTTTGTCGCTCACTTCTCGCTGCGTATAAACGCTCCCCGCTCACATAGGAATGTGAAGCACTGAGCGATACTCAGCGATGATCTGCCTGTCTAAATATTCTACACGGGCGCGAACACCTAGCAGGGGCATCATCAGCTTGTACAGATCGTTTAGCCAACAGTCATCCTGTATATATTGGGCATTACTCCCAACAGCTTGTATGGTCTCTTCCCTGTTGTCCTGTGAGTGTGGTGGCAGCATGGCAGCAGCAGTCTGTGTCCTGGTGCCTCTACTATAAGTACTCGTATGCCCGATTGCTGCTGAAGACATCACTTTTGCGGGATATTACAGGGTAAGCACGCACATTCCACAGCAGCGTCCTGGGCAGAGCTGGCAGATGTTCCACTTCAATACAGTGTGTCCTCGGCCAGAGCTGACTGGACAGTAGCGAGTGTCGGCCTCCAGCACATGAGTCTTTAGTAAGACGATGAGGAAGTGTGAAATTTACTTAAAGAAAAGGAAACTTCACGTAAGTCTAAGACCGCACCACTATTTTCCCAGCTGAAGGGCATAGCGAAATACTACAGTAGGAAATTGCGTAGCAAACATCTGCCACCATTGGTGCTGATTGTGACTCGAATTTAGCAGTGGATCTGAAGCAGATTTCAGCCAGAGCTGCGCTCCTCTCACCTCCCGATACTGCGTACTGCCGCACCTGAAACTGTTACATGCACCGATTGTTTTTTCAAATTTTTACTATCCTGGTGGCGCTGCTAGTTAATAATATGAAATCCCTAACCTGACCGCAATTCTAATTGCAGACGGGCCGCGGGTCAGATAGCTTCCATTGACTTCAATGGAAGCCGTCTGCTCAAAAATGGAGCATACAGTGATTTTTCCTCCATTCGGAAACTGCAATTGTTTTCTGCAAGTGTGCAGGAAAAAGTATTTTTCCATAGCATGCTATGGACGGTATTGGCTGTGGATCTGCAGTGCGGACACCTGCTCCGGATTCCGCAGCAAAAATCCACCAGTGTGCAAGGTGCCTAAGACCTCGGGCACACTAGCCTTGAGTGCAAGTTGCACCCCAGGGGCTCAGCCACAACTCACACTGGACACCAATCAGTGTACTATTCCAACCTACAAGGACACAGCACATGGACATGCATTGGTATGTACCATTTCTTGTCCATGAAACGCCAGGAAATAGGACATGCCACAAGTTTAGTTTGTTTAGTTTTTTCCCCCACACAGACCACTGCTTGCTTTGGAAAAAAACGTCAATGTGACTAGTCCTATGGGTCTACAATGGAGCCATGTGCTGTCCAAGGAGAAACACGGCCATCACACACTAAAAGGAAGAAAAAAAAAAGAAAAACACACACACACTAAAAGACAGTAAGCGAATTCAGCCTTCGGTCTCTGGCATACGAGTGTTTTTTTATCAGTGTTTAATTAAAAAAAAGAGAAAAAAGGGGACTACAAACAGATCCATAGTGTATGGTGCAACACACTACCAAGTTTTTCCACACAGACACTTAATGATAAAAACAAACCATCGCATGCACTGATCTGATTTGTTTTAGGCCTCTTTCACATGGGATATAAAAACTTGCTACAATGTAAAGCCCACGTTTTCCAATGGGTTCTTTCACATAAACAAGATTTTGTAGCCCGTGTGAAAGAGGCTTTATGGATGAGACTCGCCCAAGTCAGTTTTTAAAATAAAATGCAAAAAAAAAAAAAGAAAAATTGGGCCTCGTTTTTTTCTTGCAGATGTGAAAAATGCATTGCATTCAGGGGGAAAAAAAACGACGAACTGAGTGAATACGGAGGTCAGCTGGAGCTACACCCACTTTAAAAAGTCTTTTTTTTTACAGACATGTTCTTTAACAGAAGTGTGCACCTAGCCTAAAGCTAAGTCAAGACAAAATAGTTGTCGAGTGAACAGGCTTCTCCTGACTCATCCAAACCGGGGAATGCCATGTCCATATGGGGTAGCGAGGCCGGCAGCTGCTAAACTTACGGTGCTACTTGTCTTCCAGGGAGACTAAGTGTATAAGTTAGGACTTTGCCTCGAACTAGCCCGAAAACCAATGGAAAAACAAGAGATGATGGAGGAGGGATACAGCTGCCGTCCACATGTGTATCCACAATACAGATGGCTAGAACATAAGACACCAGACACAGGAGCCACATATGTAATAAACCATTTAATAAGATTACAAGTAGTTTGTACACACGATCTTGGATGTGTGGTCTGCCTTAAGGTAGTTGCTTCAAAACAAGCACAGAAGAAAAGCCAAAATCCTAAGACGCTTTGGTCTTACAAAGAGCAAGGAAGCAGACTGCTTTTTTCCTGATAAGTATAAGTAGTGAGCGGAACACAGATCTGAGCAGGTTACCGGGGAACACTTTAGCAGATGGACGGTTCTTCCACTGCTTGCGCTCCTTCGGTCACAGCTTTTACACACTTGGCCATAGTCTGCGATGCACGGGTTATCGGATCTGCAGGATGAGATTTATAGCAAATGATGAGGATTAAATAAAGTTTGACAAGACTGCGGCCATATCCCCCCAGCATAACCAGAATCCGTTATCACCCAACAGCCCCAGGCAAGCTATCTTACTATAGGACACGGGTATTTAAAAAAATAAATTGTTAAAGGGAATCTGCCATCTTTTTGTAGCACTCAATAAAAGCAGAATAAAGTCGTGAAAGTCACACCGCTTACAGCGACATCTCTGCTGTAGTTTGGGAGAAACTTGCATTTTATTAATAGCAACTACACAGAGAACTAGTCCTCAATATTCAGGAGCTGAAGCTAGCCCTGCCCAATCAGTGGCTGGAGGATAGGTTAGACCAGCTGGCTGCAGCTCATGCATATGGAGGACTACTTCCTGTAGTCCTCTATGCACTGTTATGTGCTGCTACTGACAAAATGTAAGTTTCTCCCAAACCACTGCATAGATGCTGTGTGACTGTCACTATGTTATGCTTCCCTCAGTGAGGACTGCACAAAGATGGTGACAGATTCCCATTACGCTATTGATTTGATTTTGGCAGTTTTTTATGTCTTCATTCAAGCTCATTTCTATGTAATCATAGCTATAAAAACTGTATTTTTGCCTTTGCCATAATGTAATTAATTTGATATTTAGTATAACTGCATTGTTGGGAGTGGTGCAAGTTTACATGATCTTTTCATTTTTTATTAACTTTTCCTTGTTGTTATTCTAGGAAGACCTCCATAGGGCCTCATTCACACGGGCTACAAAATCATTGCTACAAGCCGCACGTATGTGAAGCTCATGGTTTCCAATGGGTTCTTTTAGGCTACGAAACATCTCTCATGTGAAAGAACCCATTGGAAACTATGGGCTTCACATACATGCGGTTTGTAGCCCGTGTGAAAGAGGCCTAAAGCTCAGATTTTTTTTTTTATGCTATACTTTTCTACCAAAACTCCCATAGTAACCCAAATCAGGCCTCCTGCACACGGGTGGAAATTCCGCGATTTTGTCGTAGAATTTCCTCCCGCGCGCACAGTATTGCATTAGATAATGCACACAGCCGCAATTTGTCAGTGTGAAAACACGCGCGGAAAACAAATCGCGGCATGTTCTATTTCTGTGCGGGTCTCGGCAGCCGGCAAACAGCGCAGAGGAGACGCCGGGAACTGGTGAGCCGCAGGGTTGTGCAGGGGCACAGGTCAGCATCCCGCTGCGAGAATTCTCACAGCGGGATCCGACCCAGCCGTCTACAGGCGGCCTTACAGGGGAAACCTGCCCTGTTACAATGACAGTTGTCACTATACTGGGTCTAATTAGTCACACCAGCTCTTTTCTGGCCGCTAGTATTCACTTACCTGTCATATAGAAGTCTTTAATGGACAGCTGAGGAGCAACCAGTGGATCAGCAAGAAGTTGTTGGTTAGCAAGCTGAATGAAGAAGACAAACAACATTACTGGAGCATTCCTAGAAGTGTTTCTAGCTAGCGGGCCATTCTGACAGCCTACCTGCGAGAGCTCTGCTGACTGCTTGAAATAATTCGCTTCTTCCACATCATCATATCGCACCAAGTTTGGTGACACTTCATGTAGTCTATTCCTTACAGCATCAATGGTGTCATACGGGAGCGTTACACCGGCTACCTGTTAGATGGGGAAAAAGAACAAGTTAAATGTGGCAATGTGCTAAAATTGAAAGCATTTTCCTGCAGACTCTTCACATTACTCTTTACTGTATTGGGTCCAAACTGGGTTTCTGTGCGTAAAACTACATACAGATTTAACCACAGACTTCAATATGCGAGGTGGAGACCTCTTTGGTTTTTGTTTCCATCAAGCCGGATAGAAAAGCACTGAGGACTGGATGTACCGTTCACTTGTCAATAGGGTGCCTCCTACTCTGTCAGCCCAATGGGACAGGGTAGTGACAGGCCCCAAATCGTAAAGCAAAGTTATCAATTAATTCATAAGTTTCAAGGAGTAATAAACAGAGAAATGGTAGAACGCAGAGTCTAAGAAAAGATGCTTCCGAATAATTTAATGAGGAATGCAAGGATTTTCTAAGATCGGCATGTCAGGAGACGGTCCCTTTAAGAAGCACTTCAGCTATTTTTTCCATATAGAGCATCATAGGCGGTTATTAGTAGCTATTAAAGTGCATCTGTACTTTCAGATGACTTTTCTCAATAAGCTGCTGTGTGTACATGAGGACTAACACTACATCTGACCATTATATGACTGCAGTTAATCACCAGTTTCCCCTTGGCAGGCTCAGGCTCTAGTTTTCCTTTCTCTCCGAGTTGGTGGGCAGACTGCGGTTTATGCCTAGCTCTACACACTGCATATGAAAAAAACTGCTGATTCTTCTTCATAATTCTCTGCAGCCCACACAGAGAAAACATCAGGGATAATAGAACAATCATATATTCAAAGGCAGCATCAAAGGCTTCACAAAGATCTGTTTAGATCGAAACGTCGCTGTGTCATTTCTTCTGGTTTGCCGCATATGTTTATTGCTGCTTGTGGGACTAACATGGAATAAAGTTCCTTTTATCTGAAATGGACTGCCGGGGATGCTGCCTTTGAATATATGATTGTTCTATTATCCCTGGTACGGGTGTTGGATCCAACCCGAGCGGAGGCGTGACATCACAATATTGGACTGATCCAGGAGTCGGATAAGTGATAGCTGCTGTGCTCTATTTATTGATGGCAGAGAAAACATCAGCATGGTGGAAACTAGAGAAGTACCGAGAAGTGGAGATGTGATTTGAGTGGCTGTATATTACTAACCAGTTAGCTGCTGTATCACCTGTACCAGTCTCTGCCTCTCCTCCCTCTCCATAAACGTCTATGGGCAGCACAAGTCATCACCCTCCTCCTCATTCCTTTCTGTTACTAGAGACAGACTTTTGCTGTCCACTGACTGTGGTCAAGTAATTAGAAGGAAGGGAAACTCCTAGTGGCCAACACTTTATAGTGATCTTTCAACAGAAAAAAGGGCATCGTAGATAAAGTGATTGGCACTTTTGCTAGTTATAACACTGACTATCATAGTAACACAAGTTGACTCAAAGTGCAGTGACCATTCAATTTAAATAGGCAATAAATATAATATAGAGGCTCTTTTGTATGTGTTCTGTATACCTGTTTTAGATGATGTGCTATTTTTGCGTTGTCAGCCATATTTTGATCCCCTCTTCTCCTCAGATGTGCTACCTATGATGCCACCCATTATGCCTTCCTTTGCAGAGTCTCCATGTACTTCTAAGTGATGCCGCTTCTTAACACTTAAACACCGGAGGCACGGACAGAAGTGTGAAGCTGCATCTCAGAAATACACTGGATATTCTGTACACAGTGCTCACAGGTAGTGCAGACAGGGAGTCTTATAAAGCTTTGCAGCTAATCTCCCTTTTGGTATATCTCAGCACTCCTGCTCTCTCATTAGTTATATTTTCCGCAGCACTCTATACATTTGGGGGGTTACAGAGGAATAAGGAGATGGAGATTGGTGGGGAGGGATTTGATAGGCGATGATGTGACCCTATAACTCACAGAAGTCACAGCCGCATATGGGAGACTGACATCCCATCTATACAGAGTGCAAGCTCTGGTGCTCAGAGTGCAATCACATGACAAACTGCACTACTGGAATATAACTGACTTAACAGTAGATGTCCAAAGAAAAAAAAATGCTGGCATTACTTCTTTACTAACGAGGTAATGGAAATAGTGCAGGGTTTTCCTAGATGTGTCCCACATTTAACTCTTTCCAATCCAATTTGTATCCTGGTTTTCCTAGGGGTCTTACTCTTTTTCTGCTGTTATACAATGGCGCTATATGCTGGCTAAAGCCAGTACTGCATGAGGTGACACATTGGATAGGCTCCGACAGCAGAGAGGCTGGTAATATACAGTAAGAGAACCCCCGATGGACGTCTTCCAACATCGAAGCTGTACCGCCTTAAATCATAATGTCTTCAGAAGTCAGACAGTGGATTGGAAAGGGTTAAGGCCTCATGTCCACGGACGGGTCGGATTTCCCCGCACAGAATCCAGCCCTGCATACCTGTATTTTTCCAGCAGTGGCGTCCGTGCGGATCTCTCCCCTTCCGGGTTTGCTGTACTGTGCATGGCCCTCACAGCTCGCAAAACAAATCTGCATGCTTTAATTAATTTGCAGACGCCCATGCTTCCCTACAGGCGGCTTGATTTGTGGATCTCCCACGTGGATTCCGCAAATTAAACCCGCCCGTGGACATTGGGCCTAAGGGATTCAGATAAGACATACATTTGAAATGCATTTTTACGCCCCATATGCACATTCTGCAAGAAAGCACAGCTCTGGTTAAATAATAGTACCTCTGACAGGGCACGAATGATTTTCCAGTCTTCTCTTGCCATTCCAGGTGGGCTCACTGCGACAAGTGTTTGCTGCGCTCTGCCTTCGGTGTTGACGTAGGTAGCAGATTTTTCTGTGTACGCACTTCCTGGAAATATCACATCTGCCATAGGAGCTCCGAGGTCTCCATGATGACCTGGTTCATTGCAATACAATGTAACATTACTACAACTAACCAGCACATACAATTAGGGCTCTGCTCACATCTGCGCCTCCGACTATACATAGGGCCCTTGTACAAAGAATGATTATTGTTCAGTATAAAGACTGACAGCAACTGAATGACAAACGAGAATTCATTCACTTACTGCTCATCATTCAGTTTGTCCAGGCGGAAAAATCCAACAACGATCGGCTCGTGTAAGCAGGCAAACGTTCATCTATGAACAACTGCCTGATTACTGTGAATGGAGGTGGGTGGCCGGAAGCAAAAGGGGTTGTCCAAGGTTAGAAAAACAGCGCCCCCCCGTTCAAAAGGGTTGTCTGTGGAATTGTAGTTCTGCTCCATTCAAGTGAATGGGAGCTGAGCTGCAATACCAGATGCAATCCAGAGACAAGGGTGGCGCTGTATTTGGAAGAAAGCAGCCATGTTTTTCTAAGCCTGGACAACCCCATTAAGCACATTATAATTGCCCCATGTAATAAGACCCATACTTCGTGGGTGATGGGATATAACTACGATTTCTCAGTATCAGGAAGCTGAACATATGCAATATAGTACAAGGCTCAGTGACTTACCTTGGTAGATAACAAAGCAGTCTTTTGGCAAGTCCTGGCGAGTGATGCATCCAGCGTCTGCACCAAGGAGAAAGAGAACCTTTGGAGGATTTTTGCGTATGGCGTCCACCCCTGGTTTATATCCCACATCGAGGGCAGCAACTTGACTGGCAACTCTGTTGAGACAATGAAAGAGCGCTAATCTTCAGACGATACATTATTTAGATCATTTGATGGGATGTCAATTATGTTTTAAGTACTTGGGAGACAAATCGAATACCCCAAAATACAATTATCATCCCTGGTCAGACACAAGCCAATCCATATGTGTATTCATATGGTGCTGCTGACTGTGGTGAAGCATTTTCTCTTAAAGGGGTTGTCCCACGAAAGCAAGTGGGGTTATACACTTCTGTATGGCCATATTAATGCACTTTGTAATGTACATCGTGCATTAATTATGAGCCATACAGAAGTTATTCACTTACCTGCTCCGTTGCTAGCGTCCTCGTCTCCATGGTGCCGTCTAATTTCAGCGTCTAATCTCCCGATTAGACGCGCTTGCGCAGTCCGGTCTTCTCCCTTCTGAATGGGCCCGCTCGTGCTGGAAAGCTGCTCCTCGTAGCTCCGCCCCGTCACGTGTGCCGATTCCAGCCAATCAGGAGGCTGGAATCGGCAATGGAACGCACAGAGCCCATGGTGCACCATGGGAGAAGACCTGCGGTCCACCGTGGGTGAAGATCCCGGCGGCCATCTTCGCAAGGTAAGTAAGAAGTCACCGGAGCGCGGGGATTCGGGTAAGTACTATGCGGTTTTTTTTTAAACCCCTGCATCAGGTTTGTCTCGCGCCGAACGGGGGGGGGGGGGGGGGACATGCAATTTTACCATCAAACCGGTGTCTATGTGTAAGTCTAATGGCTGGTATTCCCGTAGACAAAAAGGCTGCATTCACATGAACAAGCCTTAATTTGAAGGACATCCGATATACTGATAGCTTACCTGTGCAGAATATTCAGCACTTTCCAATTCTCAGGGACCCCACTGCTGATCCTGGCATTTTGTGCAAGAGTAGATACAGCAGCATGGATGGCCGCCCCATCTTTGCGTTGCAGGGCACCGCTGCCCACCACAATCATGGGCTTTTTAGCCTGGCCAAGAACCTACAAAACCATAGAAAACAAAATGATTGCATTAGAGGTGTCGTAGTTCCAGATTATTGATAAGGGACAAGTATCCTTCCATGCAGAACCTTTGGCACAGCTGTTGAGTTTATAGCATATGAATGTCACAGGATTGTCTATACAGTCCGCAAGTAGCCCCAACAGGCCATGGTTTGAGAATATTCTGTAGAGCAGAGGTGCACAACCTTTTCACATTGAGGGCCACATGATTGAACCATTCCCGAGGACCACAATAACATTTTAGATTCATATTACTATCTGAGACATTTATGGCGGAGCTAAAATATACGCCATAAAGGCCTGATTGGTGCAGGTCCCGCTTTCATGACTCCCACCGATCGGGTGAATGGGAGTCTTGTTCTTCCCAAGTCTGCACTCCAATGAAGAGACCATAACTGCATGGACTAGCATTTCCCAACTCCTATAATCTACTATGGGGAGCCACATGCATAGACAACCACCTCTCTAAGGGTCCGTTCACATAGGCAAAAATCAACATGCGGAATTCCGACATAGAAAAGAGCGTTTCTACATCTGAATTTCGCACGCATATTTTGCCCATTGACTAAATCAGTTTGTGGATCTGCACCAAAAAGCAGCTGATTTTGAAGACTTTATTGGAAATGTAATGCAAGGAAATCAAACTCCAAAACCTCATGGCTAAATTAAGAAATTCAAATCAAAGAATGTTTTCCTATCTACAGTGGGAAATGTAATAGTGGTTCTATTCTGCTAAGTCCGTCAGTACATATACATTCTCCTATATAGCGTGCATTACCCACTACATACCTTACTAAATGCATGTTTTCCAGATGCAATATCCTTGATTATCTGAGGGGAGTCTCCCAAATGGTCATAAGTGTAAGTCAGATCGACAGGACTTCCTACTACAGCTACCTGGAGGTCGTTGTGAAGCCAGCTGAAAGCACACAAGGTTATTTCATTTCTAGATTTTATGCAATTCAATGAATACAAAAAAAAAAACAAAAACAGAGGAAACGGGTTCATTCTGATGCTAAGGGGGTTCTCTGAGCTGCAGCGTGTCAGATGTCATTAACAGGCAGGTCTGTGCAGCGCCAAATGATGGCGACACTCAAGGCCTCAACAACAAATTAAATGGAATATATACCATGATAGTAAGAAACAAACCTCTTGCGAATTCTTGCATTAAATAGTGGCGCTTCATATCGCGGATTGGTACCAATAAGCAGTAACACGTCAGCCTCTTCCGTGCCGGCGATCCTGGAGTTCAGCAGGTAATTTGACCGCAGGTCAGTGCTATACAACAGAGGAAGACAGACTTCACTCTAAGGGTGTGCAGTACATAGAAAAAAGGACAATGGAATATGTATTTTCTGTAATTAAACACATCTATCATAACCTAAACATAATGGGGAAGTTTATCAAGTATCTTTCAAATACTGATCTTAATAATATTTCCGCCAACGCACAATTCTTGATGCATTAGGCGCAGCTCGCCACCTCTGTGCACCCGAGCGGTAAGAAGGGATACGCCCCCAACTTGTAATACCCGGTTATTCATGAGGAACCACACAATGCAGAGAACTAAGATAAGATGCTCCACTATTTTTATATTATGGGAAATACAAGCTTTTACTAAAACAGACATATCAGGAAATCCTCTATAAATGAAGAAAGGGATTATTTTAATTGGACAAGTCCTGTGAAGCCGCTTACCCCGCTCCAGAATTAGGGAACACTTCTTCAGTGCACAGGGTATCTGAATTCAAACGATTCAGCAAATCTTTAAGAGCGACTAAAGCCTCAGCGTCCACCAGACCTCCGGCAATGGCTGCTATATCTTTGCCCGGGACAGCTTGCAACTAGAACATAAGAGATATAATTGGTATATAGAGTATAAAGCACTTCTTCCACAATATATATAGTAGGTTACGTGCCACCAAACTTTCAAAACAATAACAGCTAGTTAAAAACAGATAGCTCCATCTAGAGAACGTCGCTAAATCAAGAAGCCTTGATAATTCGCCGATTACCATAGCAGCTGAAAACTTCACTAGAGTTACAGGAATATGAGGCAGACCATTAACGCCTTCCCGCTCCAGGACGTACATTTACGTCCTGGAGCGTCAGGGTATGTAAGAGAGGTCGCGGGGCGACCTCTTTTCATACAGCGTGGGCATCAGCTGTTTGTTACAGCTGACACCCGCGGGCAATAGCTGCTATCGTCCGTGCGGCCGATTGAGGCTATTAACCCTTTGAATGCCGCTGTCAGATGTGACAGCGCATTTAAATCCCCCGGTGAGATCGGGGGAGTGGTGCATGTGTCATGGCAGCCGGGGCCTTCTGAAAGGCCTCAGGGCTGCCTTAGGAGACTGCCTATCAAGCCATCCCCGTGGGGTGGCTTGATAGGCTGCCTGTCAAATCGCAGTATGACCTTAGGCTGAAGCATTCAGTCACATTGCAGGAGTGATCAAAGCATCACTGGTTGTAGTCCCCCAGGGGGACTTAAAAATAAAGTGAAAAAGATCAATAAAAATTTTTTTTAAATCACCCCCCTTTTGCCATATCTATAATTTAAAAATCTAAATCATAAAATAAAAATACATATTTGGTATCGCTGCGTCTGCAAAAGTCTGGTCTATAAAAGTAGCACATTATTTACCCTGTATGGTGAACGCCGCCTGAAAATAAAAAATAAAGAACGCCAGAAATGCGCTTTCAGTCACCCTGTCTTCCAGAAAAAACGTAATAAAAAGCGATCAAAAAGTCGTATGTATTCCGAATTGGTAATAAGGTAAAACTACAGGACATCCCGCAAAAATGAGCCCTCGCTCAACTACGTCGACAAAAAAATTTAAAAGTTATTGCACGTACAAGATGGCGGCAGAAAATCATTGAAAAAAATTATCTATGAAAAAAAAAAGTATAGTTAAAAAAAAAAAAAAAAAAAAACATACAAGTTTGGTATTGTAGCAATCATACTGACCCATAGACATTATCATGTCGTTTTTGTTGCAGTTTGTGCGCCGTAGATACAAGACATACTGAAAAATGGTCGTTTTCTGTTTTTCTTTACTCCACTTTTTAAAAGTTTTTCAGTACATTATATGGTACTTTAAATAGCAGTATTGAAAACTACAACTTGTCCCGTAAAAAACAAGCTTTCAAACAGTGACGTTGATTGATAAATAAAGGAGTTATGATTTTTTTAAAAGGGGGAAGGAAAAAAATGAAAATTAAAAAAAAAAAAAGTGGGGGGTTAAGAACGTGGCTAATTTTGGTGTTCAGCATATTTTTGGAGTTTCTTCTCCACTGCTTTTCAAAAGCCTTACTTTCCCTTTGAGGGTACTTTCTTTTGGGTTTAAGGACTCATTTGTTATGGTTATTCTGCTAGTTTCACAGTTTGTTCCGATTACTGCATGCTCACGTGACACAGATTTCAACTAAAATTCATGTCAGAAATCTTCAGGGTTGCCGCAAATCTTCATTTGTTGTAGCCATGGATCCACGTGTCGATTTAGCCCAGTAAATGGAAAAAATCCACTGACGGATTTTCAGGCACAGATTACACGGCGGGGAGTGAAGCCACTTCATTTCTACTACACGGATTTAACATTTGCACCATAAAGACTACAGGGCAGATTCCCGTTATCAGCAATAGGAGGCTTAAGGGCTCATGTCCACGGGCAAAAGAAGAATTAAAATCCGCAGCAGATTTTAACTCTTCTCCTGCCCGCGGATCCGCACCCCATAGGGATGCATTGACCACCCGCGGGTAGATAAATACCCGCGGATGGTCAATAAAAGGGATTTTAAAAAAAATGGAGCATGAAAAAATCTGGACCCTGCTCCATTTTCGTGCGGGTCTCCCGCGAGGACGGCTCCTGCAGGCTTCTATTGAAGCCTATGGAAGCCGTCCGGATCCGCGGGAGACCTAAAATAGGAATTGAAAAGAATTTACTCATCCGGAGCGGACCGGGAAGGTCTTCTCTTCCTCACGGCCGGATCTTTCTTGCTTCGGCTCGGCGGATGTGCCCGGCGCATGCGCGCGGCACGTCGGCGACGTGCCGCCGGCGTGACGAGTTCATCCGCCAGCCGAAAAAGAAGATCCGGCCGTGAGGAAGAGAAGACTTTCCCGCCCGCTCCGGATGAGTAAATTCTTTTAAATTCCTATTTTCAGCGCTCATGTCCGCGGGGCAGGAGGGACCCGCTGCAGATTCTCCATGTAGAATCCGTAGCAGGCCTGATTTTCCCCGTGGACATGAGGCCTTAAGACGTGAGTTTCGCTGTGGTTTCCATGTTAAACCTGCAGCAAAATATACTGTGTGAACACATAGTCCAAGGAGAGAACTAAGAGGCCCGCTTTTTAGTTTCAAAAGTTTTGATTTGATACATAATACATTTTTACATAATAAAGAGCTGAAGGATACCCCCCCCCCAGGGGGACTTTAGTAAAAACAATCTTAAGACTTTAAATGTTAAACAAACAACTATACAAATAAACATGAAACATATTATATCGGTTTCCACTCATTATTGTATCTCTAAGAAAAGTATTCTCATTCGTATATGGGACGCTATAAGGTCAGTAGTCGTGACATATTTGGGATATTTAGATAGTCAGACCATGGTTGCCAAGTCTTAAAGGGGTTGTCCCGAGGCAGCAAGTGGGTCTATACACTTCTGTATGGCCATATTAATGCACTTTGTAATGTACATTGTGCATTAATTATGAGCCATACAGAAGTTATAAAAAGTTTTATACTTACCTGCTCCGTTGCTAGCGTCCTCGTCTCCATGGTGCCGACTAATTTTCGCCCTCCGATGGCCAAATTAGCCGCGCTTGCGCAGTCCGGGTCTTCTCCTGTTCTCTATGGGGCTCCGTGTAGCTCCGCCCCGTCACGTGCCGATTCCAGCCAATCAGGAGGCTGGAATCGGCAATGGACCGCACAGAAGCCCTGCGGTCCATGGAGACAGAGGATCCCGGCGGCCATCTTCAGCAGGTGAGTATGAAGACGCCGGACCGCCGGGATGCAGGTAAGCGCTGTGCGGGTGGTTTTTTTAACCCCTGCATCGGGGTTGTCTCGCGCCGAACGGGGGGGGGGGGGGGGGTTTAAAAAAAAATAAAACCCGTTTCGGCGCGGGACAACCCCTTTAAGGAAGCCCTCCATAGAATCATCCCTCATAGTAGACAGCTTTTCACAGATCATCATTTTGGAGATTCTAGCTATGATGGGGTTCAGAATAAGGGATGGTCTCAACCATTGGGATGCTATGTAGATCCTTGCCGCCATACATATAAACTGGGAGAGTTTGTGTTGTTGATTATTATACCTGGTCGGTTCGCCCACCAGCATGCAAACCGAAGGGGTGAGGGGGAAAGTCTTGCCCAAAACTCTCAAAACCAGACTGGCTACCAGCCTCCACAGGAATCTCACCACTGGGCATGTCCGCCAGCTATGCAAAACCGAACCCAGTGCCCCGCAAGCTCTAAAGCAATTTAAAATGCCCACTTCTAAATAAATAAAAGAATCTTTAAGGACTAGAGATGAGCGAACGTGCTCGGCCACGCCCCTTTTTCGCCCGAATACCGCGATTTTCGAGTACTTCCGTACTCGGGCGAAAAAATTCGGGGGTCGCCGTGGCGGCGCGGGGGGTTGCAGGGGCGAGAGGGAGAGAGAGAGCTCCCCCCTGTTCCCCGCTGCTACCCCCCACGCCGCCACGCCTCTCCCCGCCCCCCCCCCCCCCCCCCCGAGTACTTTTCACCCGAGTAGTGAAGTACTCGAAAATCGCGGTATTCGGGCGAAAAAGGGGCGTGGCCGAGCACGTTCGCTCATCTCTATTAAGGACCTATTTAACCCCTTCATGCTGCAGCCAGTTTTGGCCTTCCTGACTAAACCCCATTCTTTAAATCTATCACTTTACCTGGTAATGACTTCAGAATGCTGTTACTTATCCAAGCACCATTCCAGGTTTACATAAGACATAAGAATCACCCCTCAAAAAGATCCCATTTTAGAAAATGACCCTCAAGGAATTCATAAAGCTGTATAGTGACTGTTTTGACCCCATGGATGTTTTCTAAATGGGTTTTAAAATTCAATTACAATTTTTCCAAAATTTCTCACTTTCACAAAAAGCAATTGAAAAAGAGTACCCCACGATTTGCTACCCAATCTAACCCTAGTATAGAAACATCCCATATGTGGACATAAACTGCTGTTTGGATGCACAACAGGGCCCACAAGAGAAGGAGCGCAGACTTTGCTGGAGCAATCTTTGGACACCATATCACATTTACAGACCCCCAAGGAAGCAAATATAGTAGCAGCCCCCCAAAAGTGACCATTTTAGAAACCTCATCCTTCTGGGTATAGGTATATTAAAAGTAGACATTTTCTTGGAGTCTTAGTAGTATGTCATTTTACAATGTGTGGGCGTCTGTAAGCTGTGTAGAGTACATCCAAGTTTAAAGGGGTTATCCAGCGACATACTTTTGTTCAAAAATTTCTTCAGCCTGCAGTAGTCACATAACAGAGCTCATAGTCAGGCATCCATGCTCCCCTGCCGCCTCTCTGATCAACCGCTGGTCTTCACTTCCTAATGCAGGGAGCCAGCGATGACGTCTCAGACAAAAGGACCATGTGATAGTCACAGCCAATCACTGGCTCCCTTCAGCTGGTAAACAGCTGCGGCGCTCACGTGACCCAGTGTCGGGTCGTCATTAGAGATGAGCGAACCTACTCGTTTCGAGTAATTACTCGATCGAGCACCGCGATTTTCGAGTACTTCCGTACTCGGGTGAAAAGATTCGGGGGGCGCCAGGGGGAGGCGTGGCGGAGCAGGGGGGTAGCAGCGGGGAACAGGGGGGAGCCCTCTCTCTCTCCCTCTCCCCCCTTCAACCCGCCACTCACCCACGGCACCCCCCGAATCTTTTCGCCCGAGTACGGAAGTACTCGAAAATCGCGACGCTCGGGCGAAAAAGGGGCGTGGCCGAGTAGGTTCGCTCATCTCTAGTCGTCATCACTCCTCTCCAAAAAGGGAAGGTTAGCATGGACCGGCATGACGGCAGCGGTGGGGAAAGTGTTGCAGGCGAGTATGAGCTCTGCTATTTTACTACCGCAGGCTGACGTAGTTTTTGAACAAAACCATGTGGTC
This sequence comes from Eleutherodactylus coqui, assembly GCF_035609145.1. Taxonomy (NCBI): domain Eukaryota; kingdom Metazoa; phylum Chordata; class Amphibia; order Anura; family Eleutherodactylidae; genus Eleutherodactylus; species Eleutherodactylus coqui. The sequence goes on from NC_089844.1 coordinate 96,482,890, forward strand.
AGATAACCCCTTTAATTTAATTTTGGGGGGGATGTGAGGGGGTGAGGTGTTTGAAATGGGGAAAAAAACAGCATGCCGTATAAAAATGACATTCACTTTATTCTACGAGTCCTCGGGAGTGCGACTTGCTTTTTCAGTAGCCTTTTGCTCGGACTGATGAAGAGGGTCACAAGAGTACACCTATACGCCCTAATAAAGCATTATAGTAATGGGACAACCCCTTTAAATATCACTCACTTAGGTATCTTCTACTAAATTTAGGGATTGTGGTGTAGATCCTCAATACTTACCACTCCAGCCGCCTTAGTCAGTACATCTTCCCAGGAAGCCTGGACCAGATAACCGTTCTCATCCTTGATCATGGGTTGAGTAAGTCTCTGACGCTTCAAACCATCATAAGCAAATCTGTTTATAGAGAATGTATTCATGCCATCATTTGCTTACAATAGAAAACGTTACTATATTCAGTACACGCATAGCAGTGAATGGCGGGAGGGAGAATACCTGGTTTTATCAGAAATCCATTCTTCATTGATATCCTCATGCATTTTAGGCAATATTCTCATCACCTCTCCACCTCGTGTGCTGACCACAATGTTACTACCCAGCGCATCCAGAACGTCAATGGATTCAGTTTTCCTGTTTATAAAGCCAAATAAATAATTAAGTCCAATTCATATTATTTATTTTAACTCCTTAAGGACCAAGCCCTGCAAATTTACAGTGTTTGGTCCTGGGCTTCAATCCTAGACCATCCTAAAAATACGGCATGGGATTAAAGTTCCTGCAATCTTACAGGAGCAGGTCGGGTCCTCGGATGTCTGTGACAGCCGAGAACCCAGAGAAGAAGTCAGAAGCCTTTTTTTAGAAAGCGCTACGGAATAAATTGGCGCTATACAAAGATTATTATTATTATTATTACTAACCACTTCTGCCTTCTCCTTTACAGGCTGTATAAAAGGCTCAATGAGCACTATGTAGTGAAGAGAGAAAACGGCAGCCTTACTTCTGCTATTCGACCTGGTGATCACGTGACTGCCAGGTACCCACCTACCAAAGCGGTGCTGCAGGGTCTTAGCAGACCAAGATCAGCTCTGTTAGTGACTACTGTTACTACAGAGGGATATTTTCCCTCTAACTGGGGCTCCTAAGGGCACGCCAGCTAGAGTGGAAAAGTGAAAAAAAATATATATATGTGACCCCCAGAAAATCTATATGACGTCATGGTGAACATAGATGGTAAAAAAATATATATATACAAAAGTTAAAAAATAAATAAATACGAAAATAAACAAAAATAGGGCATTAAAACCACCACATGGGTGAAATCCCCAATAGCGGGTCTGTTCCTTTAGGACCAAAACACATTGGGGTCCTTTAAGCCCCTAAGTGCCATTAATTCCAAGGTAGTGAAAATGGAGATTTAAGTGTATTACATATGAAAAACAACCTGAACAAGACGCATGAAAGTTACTTACAAACTGGTACAGAGGGAGAAGGACCCCGTCCACAGGGTCTTTCTATCTACAACATATGCATAATTAAAAAAAAAAGAGAACTGTAAATCTTTCCGGTCTCCACGTACCTAGTCTCCCAGGGTCGAGCCGTGAACGCATAAGGCTTGGAGGTTAATGCTCCAACAGGGCACAAATCTATAATGTTGCCCGACAACTCTGACATAAACATTTTCTCTACGTAGGTGCCAACTTGCATCTCATTTCCTCTGCCTGTAGTTCCAAGGTCATCAACACCAGCAATCTCACTGGCAAATCTGAGATGAAAGAAAAACCCATTCATGTGTAGAATTCAGACAGTATAGGGAAAATAATAGCAAAAATACAAATTTAAGGGGTTGTCTAGATGCAAAAATCACTTTTTAACATTCCATTCCAATCAGAGGAACTAACCCGTCCTCAGACCTGGAGATCCAGCACTAAACCCTATGTAGTCTTACTGGTCCTTGTTGTGGAATGAACACTACATGAGCGCTGCAGCCAATCAGTGGTCTCAGCGGTCATGTGCCATTCTCCTGGTATATCCACTCACAGCTTTTTTTCTTTTCATAGCAGCGTTATCCATGCAGAATTAATTATGTGATATTGTAACAATTTGGACTCTTCCAGATACAGCGCTAACAAATGTGAAAAAAAATTTTTTTTTGATGTGATGACTGGAAAAAGTTATTAAACATTTTTTCACTTATTTTTAATTGAAAAAAATTAAAAAGTCCCTAAGGAACCTTGAATTTTGTGATCATTTAAACAGTATAATGCAATATCATAACATTGCATTATACTGTAACCGGACAGGCATTCTATTAAGATGTGCCACAGGCACATCTTAAAAGGCAAACAATCATGGCAGCTCTGAGGGCCTTTAAAAGGACCTAGCTGTCATGACACCTGGACAGCAGCCAGCAATCTCATTGCGTATGCGAGGGTGGGGATTTGGGACATCACAGTCCCAGTTAATCTGTAATCTGCATTACCGTGGCTGTGATTGTGGCTATTGCAGACAAGTGTCGGCTGTCAAAAATGTCCGACATCCACTGTGTATGGAGCAAGCTTGGCTCCCAAACCCATTCTAGACAGACATGTGAAGTACATGTATGGTGCACATCAGGAAGGGGTTAATATTTTGCCATATAGCTACCAAAGGCATAAATGAGTTTACTGTAGAGCTGCAGTAAATGCATAATAAGAGAGTTACCGAATACATCTGGTACACTGAATGCAGCGGGTCATGATGGTCTTAACTAGGGGTCCAATGTTCTTGTCCTCTACTGCACGTTTTCCTTCTGTGAACCTGCTCCTATCACTACCAAACATCATTGACTGATCCTGCAAGAGAGGAGAAAAAACATTAAACTGCATCTCTTACCCGCGGCCAACCTGGCTTTCATTAGAAATAGCACATAAGAGCCTACAGTAATGCTGCAGTACTCAGTATGCGCAGTACTCAGTGTGCGCCCCCCTGCTCCACGCCTGCAGTCCAATCAATATGTAGCAAGGCTGATGAAATTATAACTTCCTATGAGTCCCAACTATATACACTTACCTGCAGATCACATTCTCCTCCTTGATCACAAATAGGACAATCCAATGGGTGGTTTGCCAGCAAGAACTCCATCACTCCCTCCCTAATTGAAGCAAAAGTGGATAGGTCAAGAAATTAACTTGCAAAGAAAAAAGTTTTAGCTTTTCCTTTAACAAATGTTTTGATGATCTCGGTCTAAAAACATCAACTACTCAAAGCCATTACAGCTAGTAGAGGGTTTTTAGGGTCCCTCCATTTAGCATACCTTGCTTTTCTGCTCTTTTCTGAATTTGTCAGTATATTCCAGCCTTTCATGACAGGCATAGCACAAGCCGCTACAGGCTAGGAAGAAAGGGAAAGTTCCATCATGAGATTCCTCTAATCTCAGACCCTCTCACATAATCTAGAAAGGTAATTAGGAAGTCTAGATACACACGATATCCAAAAGGGCAAATCCAAATATGTTCCCCTAATGATTATGGTATATTTCTAATTCGACCACAGTACAGTTGCCCTTTTGTTTACCCGCCCCCCCAAAAAATAAAAATAAAAAACACACTATTAAAACTCCATAAAACTACGGTATATAATAATCAGCTAGGGCTCATGGGTAATGTAGATATTGCACAAACCTTGGGGGCTTTCTCTATTTCTACAAGACACATACGACAATTTCCAGCTACTGACAAGCGATCATGGTAACAGAAGCGAGGTATCTGTATTCCCACCTTCTCACATGCCTGCGAGGGAAGGAAGAACAAGACAGAGGTTTAAATAATACACAGTTATAGGTCATATAATAATATCCTTACTAAAGAAGTTATGAAAAGGTGTTACTCTTTCGCAGATTCTTTGGTGTGTCATGGAGGGGGCAAGTTAAAAAAAAAGGATTTAAGACTTCCTTGGTGTACAAAGCTGTCATAGGTGTGTGTTTTAGTAAAATAACAAGATCAAGGATGTCAGTCAGGTACCGAATAATATATATGTGGTTTATTACTATTCCCTTAACTTTAATAGCTGAGGCAATATATGACATCGGCCTGAATTTACTCTAGAGACTGTTCCGGAATACTCCATTCAAGGAGAAACCCTTCTGGTTAACCTTTCAATGTTAAACATACACCTATGCTATTAGCTGCTTTAAGCCTGATAAACTAACCTTGCCCATGATCATACAGTATTGTGCAAAAGTTTTACACAGGTGTGGAAAAAAATGCTGCAAAGTAAGTGCTTTCCAAAACAGAAGTGTTAATAGTTTATTGACAAAAATGACGAAATACAAAGTGAATGAACAAAAGAAAAATCTAGATCAAATCAATATTTGGTGGCAAAACCTTTGTCTTGAAAACAGCATCAATTCTTCTGGGTACGCTTGCACAAAGTCAGGGATTCTGTAGGATAAGGGCTCCTTCACACGGGCGCTAAGATTTTCTTCCCGCCGCGTCACGATCGTAATGTGGGTGAAAAAAAAAAACACAAACTCCCTCTCTGCAACTTGATGGCTCACAGCAATAGGAGGGGGCGGGGCAGGAGTTAGTGCGCTAAACTCCCGCCCCGTCCTGCCCCCTTAAAACGCTCATGTGAAGGCAGCCTCATAGTTAGGTGTATGATTAACCAATTACATCAAACAGGTAATCGTGATCATCATTTTCATATGTAGGATGTTAAACAGTGCCATCAGATCAGAACTGTCAGAAACCAGTGGGACCCCGATACACCCATCTACTGTCGGGAGAAGTCTGGTCAGAAGTGGTCTTCACCGTAGAAACAAGGCCAGGAAACTAAACTGTGCATGAAAACATAGGAACTGGAGTGCAGAAAAATTGCAGCAGGTTCTCTGCCTTTTGTTACAGCCACATATTTCACATTTTGACTCATCAGTCCAGTTTGTTCCCCAAAAGGGCTGGAGAGCGGTACAGTAAGGAGTGTCTGCAGGTAACAGTGAAGTATGGTGGAGGTTCCTTGCAAGTTTGGGGCTGCATTTCAGCAAATTGAGTTGTGGATTTGGTCAGGATTAATGGTGACCTCAATGCTGATAAATACAGGGAGATACTTATCCATCAGGGAGGCACTGGATTGGTTCCACATTTATTCTGCAGTAGGACAACAACCCCAAACATATAGCCAATGTAATTAAGAATTATCTGCACCATAAAGAAGAACAAGGAGTCCTGGAAGTGATGATGATGTTGAGATCAAGGCTCTGTAGTGGTGGCCATATCAAGTCTGTCTGGGATTACATGAAGATACAGAAGCAATTGAGCAAGCAGACATCCACCGATGATCTGAGGTTAGTCCTCCGGGATGTTTGGGACAACCTCCCTGCAGAGTTCTGTGTAAACTGTGTACAAGTGTACCTAGAAAGATTGATGCTGTTTTGAAAGCAAAGGGCGGTCACACCAAATATTGATTTAATTTTGATCTTGTTCATTCATTTTGCAATTTGTTAATTGACAAAAAGAAACTATTAACACTTCTAAATTTGAAAGCATTCTTAGGGCTTATTCAGACGACCGTATATCGGCCGCGTATTCACACCGGCCGATATACGGCGTCCCTCTCTGCAGGGGAAGGAGGAGGCTGAGGGGAGGTGGGATGGGGGCAGAGCTAATTTCCAGAACTTAGCCCCGCCCATGTCCTGCCTCCTCCCATTGCAAATAGTGCAGAGGGGCAGAGAGGGGGTGGAGAGGAGGCAGCGAGGGGGCAGGAGCTCAGAGCACTGCTCCTGGCTCTTCCAGCCTCATCCCCCCGCAGAGAGAGATGCCGTATATCGGCCAGCGTGAATACCCGGCCGATATACGGTCGTCTGAATAAGCCCTTAGGCTGGGTTCACATTTTCTGCACAGAAATTCCGCCTGCAATGTTAAGCCCGAGACTAAGCAGCAAAGTGGGTGAGATTTGCAAAAATCTCATCCACACACTGTGGCCAAGCCGCGCTGAAACTGACATGTTGCGCGGAATTCAAAGCTGCAGCATGTCAATTTTATCGCAGTTTCCACTGCTGGCTCTTTCCTTTTTTATGGAGAGAGATTCCTGCAGCGGAATACAGGCTGACGAGGTTTTAAAGCTGCTTTCCCGCTGCGGAAATCACGCAGAATTTCAGTGTGGTCCCGCTGCAGACATTCCGTGATTTGTGCTGGATTTCTGTCCCGTGGGAACACGGCCTTAATTTGCAGCATTTTCCCCACACCTGCCTAAAACGTTTGGACAGCACTGTAGCTGCTGACACACTGTCAGCTCTGAAATCTGCTGAGCAATGCATTCCGCAGACTACATGGGTGCACTATGTGGCCCCCTCATTCTATGCGCGCCATGTAGTCCACTGGAAGCATTCAACAGCAGGTTTGATGGCTGCCACCGAGGGAATGGTGGAGAAGATAAGTATTAGGGCTCCTTCACACGGGCGACACCGCATCGCTGTGAGAAAAATCGCAGCGATATGACAAAGTTCCATCGCATCGCATGCAAACCGCATTTTCGTGCGATGCAACAGAGAGGAAGGCTCCATAGACAAACATGGGCTACAAAACCTCGCCTGTCGCAGGCATATCGCTGGACCTGCGAGGTTTGTGTGTCATTTTGTAGCATGCTACAAAACATCTCATGTGTGAAGGAACCCATAGGAAACCATGGGCTTCTCACATATGCGATTTGTAGCATTGTAGCAATGCTACTAAATCGTGCGACATTGTCACCCGTGTGAAGGAGGCCTTAAACTTACATGCCCGGACTTGGAGCCCATAAACTTAGCTTAGTTCAGTTTATAGGGCTCAAAGTAGCTGATGGATGACCTCTGATTATACCCAAATGAAATGAAGAAACTACATCACTACTCTGTACCTGCAGCACTGTGGTGCCGGGCTCCACCATCACCGGATTGCCATCCACAAAGACCTCCAACAGGTTGCTTGCAGCTGTGCTTGCTGTACGGACTGAAAATAATGAAAAGTTAATTAGTGTCTGTAACACAAAATAAAACAGAAGACACTAAAGTTATATTTACTGAGGAGTTAAAAACATATAAAAGATAATAATAAAGGCTCCCATGCACATTCGAGAAAAGTCAGCCGAGCGCTCTACTTTCAGGGGGACACGCCAATTATCTGATGTGTATGGGTCCCGTCCACCCATGTGATGTTGGAGAAAGAGAGGAATTCTTGGATTTCAACACCTGATTCTTTTGTCTTCCCTGAAAATAAGCCGCCGGAGCCGTCTGTCTGGCAGTAGCTTACCTCTGCCTTTGAGAACACATCCCTGCCTGGCTGAGCCAAGTGTGCCCATGTATGGAGAAGTCAGTAGGAAACGTTATTGGCCAAACAAGATGTGCGGGTATCTCAGCCTTTGGTGATGCAGTTGAGCTACAGCTACACCGCCGTGACTTGTGGTGCTACTGAGTGATTTTATCCATTGAGCGGCAGTCTGAAGGAATACTAGGAGTTGCCTGCAACTTTGTGAACCGCAGCAACTACTCGATAATGAAATCAATCAAGTAGCACAAAAAGTCTCATGGCAAGGCCACCTGGGGTGGGAATGACGCGGCCAAAAACCACGATGACGTGCGGCCACTGTGGATTTTACGTAGATTGTTAAATGGCAACCCAATTTTGCAAGTAAACAGCAGATTCACCTGCAAAAATGCACAGTCATTAAAGGGGTTTTCCCCCCAACTATTCATGACCTATCCTGAGGTCATCAATAGTCGAGCAGCTGGGGTCCACTGTCCGGGACCCAGGCTGATCAGCTGATTGGGGACCCACTATCAGCGCCGTAATACACAGGGATCAGAGTGGAAGCCAACCTGTGTAGCGACTGGCACTCGTAATTGCAGGCGAAGCCCTCATTAAAATCAATGGGAGCTGTGCTTGTAATTACAAGCGCCGGCCACTACACAGGGGGCAGAACTGAACTGCTTACACTCCAATCCCTGTGTATTGTGAAGCTGACCAATCACCAGAGATCCAAAGCGATGGACCCCAGCTGATTAACTATTGATGATCCGCCCTGAGGATAGGTCATCAATACTATTTGCGGGGAAAACCCCTTCCACATTGCATTTGGCACGCAAGATCAGTTTTAAAGTGCGAAATCATGCAGCCGATAGATTAGGAATGCAGCAGCTACATGCCAATGCAGTGTTACTGCACCCCTTATCCTCAGTGCAGCCCTGGCCTAACCAGTATGACCGTACTGAGCAACGGGGTCAGTATACAAATAGGGAGAACTTCAGAGTATTTATCACAACTAGTGCAAGGGGAAAGCGGAGCCATGGCCCAGAGCAAGCAAGAGGGCGACCGCGTTCCTCTTCCACAGGGGTCATTGACGCTACGGGAACTCCTTTTCCTCTTGCACTAGTCTGATCACTCTCCTCCGCCGGGTAGAGCATCCATCCAGCCCAGGCGGCACATACTCACCATTGTTCACAGTGGCGCTTGTCAGAGCCCGGCGGATGGCGGGAGAGAGCAGCATGGTGCTGAGAAGACAAAAGGATATAGAAAACATGAGGTTCAATCCAGATGGGGTTTTCTATCCCCCAATAATGGGGCTGGCGTCACCGTCACCCCTTCAGGCTGGAGACTTAAAGAGCAGCAGCATCCCCAGCTAACTTCAGAACTGTCACAGAGACCGTCATAAGTACTAATCAGTGGGGTCCCGCTACTGAGACGCCCACTGATCGCTGGAACGAGGGGGCTGGGGTGCTCGCCTGAGCGCTGTGGCCCCTCGGCTATCTTTGCTGCTTTTTGGCTCCTTCCGGCAGCTGAAGATGGACACAGAGGTCTATAGTGCTTTCTAAGCACCTATGTGTGGGCTATACTAACTAAAGGGGTTTTTCAGGGAGAATACTACAGATGATGAATCATTAGGATAGGTCATCAATAGTTGATTGGCTGGGGTCCATCACTCTGGACCCTGACCGATCAGCTGAGCAGGCGCATGCTGTCAGTGCCGCAAATACACAGAGGTCGGGGTGGAAGTCTCTGCGCCGACCTCTGTGTAGTGACCAGTGCTTGTAATTGCAGGCACGGCTCACGTTGATGTCAATAAGGTAGATGAGGTCTTCAGAACTGATCACAGTATCCCAGATGTGGTCTCATCTACCAGCGGGATCACAATCTCCGTCTTTCTACTGGTTATACCTCTCTGCAGCCGAGCGTCCTATTAGCTTGCTTCAAAAGGAAGGTGAAATCTGCAGCAGATCTGCCCCAGAGCAGTGAGGTGTGAGCGTCCCTGAAGGCCGGCACCACCTGGGCGCAAGCGTATTAGCTGGCGCTGCGTATCGGCACGAGGGGCGTTGTGTTTTTGCATGTGTACATATTGTACTAATTAAATATGTGCTATTTTCGTGCTCAATACACATGAAAATAGGGCATGGTGCATCTTATTCAGCACAATGTAAACGTCTGAGCAAAAAACGCACATCTACCCAAACCTCTTGAAATCAATCAGTTCTGTTCACTGCGTACCGCGCGTGCATATTTTGCGCACATAATACACAGCGCTGACGCGGTCCTGTGATGGGTGCGTTCACACCTTGCAGATTTCACACTTTCAATTTGAATTCAATTGCAGGTGAAATCTGCACCAACATTGGCAGCCGCTCAGCGGAGTGCGAGGCGTGCGGGCGCCCCCCGAGGAGTTTACTAGGGGCTGACGGAATATAACTGCAGTCACCGGCGCACATTAAAGCGCCAATCTCCAGAAAACCGCTTCCAGATCCTCCTGCACATCCGCTGGCCCCGGTGACGGGTACAATGGTGGTTGTAGGCACCGCACCACACTCCTTTACGGACGCTTATACATAGGTGGGCACAGCAGTCACCCCTCAGAACTGCAGGGGGCCCAGCTCGCCCACCAGGGTCCTGGTAATGCATGGCATGTATGGCCATTGCTGACTGCAGTGATATTACTATATACTACCACCACCACTGGCTGCTGGCACCGGTATGGGCAGCCGCAGCTGTCAAGGGCATGAGAGTCACCCGGTACACGGTGGCCTCCTCCGCCCGGAGCCCCGTCCTACCCCCCCGCTGTACACCGGCAGGAGCTCCGAGCTCTCCGCCCGCCGGACTCACCCCCTGATTTCCCTCCGGGAAGCCGCAGCTATCTAGCCTTACAGACCACAACAGCGTCTATCTGCCCCAGGTCAATATGGCCGACTCGGCTATCTTCGGCTCCGCTCGGAAATTTACTTATGTTCGTCGATTTCCGGCAACTGTTGCAAAACGTCCGGGTAAGCGGCGCATCCACGTTATTATACAGCGGAGATAAGCATCGTGTAGACCGCGGGCAGGGTTTTATCTCTTTTATTATTAATACGTGTACGTGTTACACAGTGTGGGAACTCTCCCTCAGTAAATATGGCGGATGCGGCCTCCTCGGCGCTGAGCGCCTCCCCTGGGTCACGTGTCCGCTGCGTGCGTCACGGCTATAAAAGGCGCGGCTTGCGGCCTGTCTCTCTCTCTCTCACACGCCGTCTCCTCTTTGTGCAGTAGTCATGGGGTTCGGAGATCTGAAGTCCTCCTCCGGCCTGAGGGTCCTCAACGAGTTCCTGGCCGACAAGAGCTACATCGAGGGGTCAGTGCCTGCGGTAACTTGTCTCCTCCAGTGCGGGGCGGGGGACACTGAGCGGCGGCCACGTGTACTGAGGGGTGAGCAGCACACGAGGGGGCAGGCCGGTGGCTGGGGCATGCTCACACGGAGCGGCTGGGCCGCGGTATAGGGTGAACGTGGAGCCTATTGTAAGGGGCTGCTGTATAAAGTTACCCAAGTGCGCCCCTTCCTAGTCTGTCCAAGTGCCTGAGCTGCTGCCGTCCTCCTGCAGTGTGATCACAGGCCAGTCACTAATAGGACTGAGACAGTGAATGCGATGAGAAGCTGACTGTCATGCTGGGGCCGGCCGCCTGCACACCGGCAGATCTGCGGTGTGTGCGTCGTATTCTGCTGCAGATACCGCTGATGGCACGCTATGGGATAGCATTTTTCCATGAGTGGACATTGCCATTTTCCATTTGCGGAGGGAAGATCGCAGCATGCTCTACTTGTCGGTGGTTTCCATGCAGACGGCTTCCATTAAAGTCATTGAAAGCCGTCCGATCTGCGGCCCTTCTGCAACAATCATTGCGGAAAGGTCATAGGATTTGCGTCATCTCGTAGCAGCGGTGTGGCACTATCTGTACTGTGCAGGTACCCTGGCACATCTGCAGTGCAGAAGTGAATTCCACATCTACTGCGTGCAGGAGTCCTGAGAAGACTGTGTGGATGGGTATGCAGCGGGCACAGGGTTGGATTCAGCGGCAGGATCCGGCATGTCATGTCTAACCCGTCGTGTGCAGCCGGCCTTGAACAAATGATAAGTGCACAACTCCTGTTAGTTGTTGGCGGTACTGTTGCATTATGTTGCCACTGGAAGTTAGGGGTGGGGGACATAATGCAGCAGTCTTCAAATTTTGTAATGCGCCCCCCCCCCCCCCCAGCTTCTGATTGGCTGGGGGCGTGTTTAATTCCAAGTGCTGTCCTGACACGGCAGTCCATTGGGGAGGACAGCAGCACCAGTGGAAGCGGGGCACCCACCTGTCAGCGTCAGTCAACTAATGGAGCGGAGGCACAGCCTAGCAGCAGGGGGATTCCAGCACCGCCACTATCTCACTGTCAGTGGAGGTGGCCAGTAGTGGTTGCCCAGGGAAGATAGAAGGGGGGTGTCTGCTCCAGGGAGAGTGATAGCAGCAGTGTCTGTAGTGATTTTTGGCTGTGCTGGAGGGTTAGTTTTAATGTTAGGCTTACGTTAGCTCTAAAAGCATTAAGAGCTAATAATGTAAGCCAAACGGGGAAACCAACCCTCCAGCACAGCCAAAAATCACTAGACACTGCTAGGGCCTTCAGGAGTCCAGCCAATCAGTAGCCAGGGGTGTGACAGGGGCGTTCCTCCATGCAAGCCCTGTCAAAACTACTAGCTTCTGGTGGCATCAAGGTACAACGGTACCGTTGTTGGCTCATCTTAAAACGAATAGCTTATCGTTCACTTGTTAGAACAATATAACTTACCGTCTCCAGTTTAATCAGACATAAGTCGGCTGATGATTGGCCCGTGGCGGCTCATCTCTGAATGACTGCCCATTCACAGTGAAGGTAGGTGGGCTGACCCGCTGCACACTGCCACCAGTCAACAATCGGTGCTGCTGGGTGACAGTACAGAAGCATCTGCAAACTGTCCCACTAGTCGCCCCAAGTCCCTGTGTAAAAGGACCCCTAGGAGGCGCTCACTTTGCACATATTTTGTAGCAGACCTGCAGAATATTTCACCCCTTCAAGTTGAATTCAGGTGAAGGTGTGCAGATCTGCACCAAGATCAGCAACGTGTAAGTGGACCCTTGGGGTGTTCAGATGGCATGATCATCTGTAACTTGGTTGCTGCCAGTCATTACACTGGTTATCATTCAATTTGGTACAATTAGCAATAAACTGGATTGTTCAGTGTAAACCCCCAGTTCTGCCTCGATCAGTTGGTCAGCAGGAGCCAACTATTGATGCCCTATCCTGAGGATTGCACTAAAACTGCAACTCTTGTATGGGAGAAGGCTGCTGACAGAACTAATGAATATGCTGAATAGTGTTGAGTGATGTGTCTGATATCTGCAGTTTGTCCTATAATGTGCCACTGTTGTATCCTCTGCAGGTATGTACCCTCCCAGGCGGACATAGCGGTCTATGAGGCTCTGTCCGGTGCTCCCCCTGCTGATCTATTCCATGCACTGCGTTGGTACAACCACATCAGATCTTACGAGAAGCAAAAAGCCAGGTAAGTGTCCTGGTCTGTAAATCTAGAAGCCGTTGTCAGATGAAGAATGCTGTTGGCCTTGGGGTACCTGTGTCCATCTAGAAGTGCATTCACTCCTCAGTTACAGGTGCCCACGCCCCAGAATAGAAGGCTCTACATGGCTGTCTCCGTTCTACCTGCTGCCTCTGCTTACAAGCCGCAGTCAGGGATGGGAGAAGTACAACCTCTCATTACGTTGGGCGGAGGCTGCTGTAGTTGTATGAACTCCCAAAACACCTCTCGGTAAACTTGTGGCTGCAGCTGGTAATATGATGAATGAACTAAATCACCATCTTTCGGCTGATATGTGATGCATATGTTCTTTCTGACTTGACCGGCCTTGCGGGTACAGTATATTATACTATAATGCCTTGCTGTAAGGCTGAAGGGTACATTCCTAAGCGTTACACTAGAAGTTTTGAAAGCTGTATTTTTGTTGAGGGGTCACAAATTGCTCATCGACTGTCTTGTAGGTGGGTGATAAGTATCTGGTTGGGGACTGACTGAGATTCCCACTGGTCACAAGGATGGGGACTGCGAGTATCTAAGAAAGGAATGATGGTCACAGGAGTAATACCACTCCATAACTTTCAGATGGCCGAGTACAAGCACTCGGCTAGCTCTGCAGTAAGCTATACCTACCTTGGGGGACACTCCTGTTTTAGGATTGACAAGTTTGACTTGCAGTGCAGAAAATAAATGTTGACTCTAATTGTAGCCTACCTGGCGTGAAGAAACCCCTGGGAAAATATGGGCCAGTGAACATCGAAGACACAACAGACAGCGCCAGTAAGAATGCCAAAGAGGATGACGATGATGACATTGACCTGTTTGGCTCAGATGATGAGGAGGTAAGTGCTGCTAGTCCAACGGTCCTCAGTTGCTGCTAAGGGTAAACTTCAGTTTAATACATAGGACATACAAAAACCCCATCTGCTGTATATATTGGCTCTTTAACTTGCATTCCAAGTAAAGATTCAGCTTCTGCACTTGCTGCCACATGTCAGGTCTGTGCCTGGTCCTCAGTCTGGCTGGTCTCATGCTTGAGAATGACTGCTATGGTTGGTGGATAAAACCAACCTTATGTACATTTTAGGTACAACTAGAATATTACGCTGCAATGCAGTGAAGCAAAATGGACATCTGTGTTAAAATCCTTACACTAAATCATAACACTGTTCATTTACCCGAGCCTTGAGGTTCTTGGTGCAGCATTTGCCAATGACTGATCTCTTTAACCCCCAATGATCTTTTTATTAGTTTTTTTTTTAATCCGCAGAATAACTTATTTATCAATAAATGTGTGAGCCTGTTTTTTGCAGGATGAGTTATATTTTTAAATGTGCCATATAATGTACTGAGTACTTAGAAATCCTATTCTAAGTAAAATGAAAAAAACACTCCTGCCATCTATAGGGGTGGGTGTCAGCTGTCACCCTTCTCTGTTTGGAGTGGGATCAGCTGCTGATTCTGCTTCATACAAATACTTTACACCAGGATGTAAATGTGTGCTCTGGGGTGTGAGGGGTTAAGTGTATCTACACTAACAGACTTGCCCCTCCTGGGGGCAAGTAGAACATTTCTTGGTAATTGAATTCATGTGTAAGTAACTTTCTAGTTTACACAAACTGATCTTAGAAGTTTTGAGTTGTGTATTTGGATACTTGCCAACCACTTACCCTGGACTCCCTTTGATGTTTTTGGCACTGACTGGTAACATGATGACTGAACTAATATACCATCATTCGGCTGATACATGATGTACATATTCTTTCTGAGTTTACCAGTCTACACTTGCTGCATCGCCGCTGATGAAGCCGGAACCTATTCTGACCTACATGTTTCATTATAGGAAAGTGAAGACTCAAAGAGAATTAGAGAGGAGCGATTGGCACAGTATGAATCAAAGAAATCCAAAAGTAAGTAGCATGTGCTTGGGGAACCCAAACTAAAGCACTCTAATATAGATTGGAGGCATGCATCATCTAAAAATGTGATTCTTTGACAATACTAATCACAATGGGGCTAACTGAGAAATGAACACGGGTGTATAAGTATATGTACTACAAGCTAGTATAACCACACATTGGGGAAGAGTAATGGCCTTAAGTGTGAAAACTAGCAGCACAGAATATTAATAAAGACCTAAGATACATCATGTAAGTCCCATAGTAGTTAGTGGTGAAAATGGAAGGCATTGAGCCATAATATGGACTAATACAAGTACCCAAATATAGGAGACATGAAATATAAATCCTCAGCTGTGGGGTCGAGTGCTGGCCAAAGTATACCAAATGATATGGATAATCTGAGCAGGGTGGTAAGAATGCCCCAAAACATGGCTTTTAATTACCACTTCACATGTTTATCAGGGGTGTAGGCTTTCCTAACTTGCGGTTTTTCTAGTTTGTAGGTGTTGGTGTGACTTGGTGTATTGTCCACAGATACTGGTCTGGGATTGCGTGGCCTCGTAGCACTTCCAGCATTCCTCCTGTGGCACAGAAATGTGTTTTACAGACATTTCCTTTCGGTTACTCTGAAGGGAGCCATCCGTAGAACAAACATCTGAGTGTTGGAGGCTTTACTAACAAAATGCTTGGGAGTCTGAGAATTGAGTTTGTCCATCGTCTGCTCTCTGGGAAGATGGCGGCTTGCTTCAATTGATGATCTGCTGACATAAGTTTCTCCTCCATACAGAACCAGCACTTATTGCGAAATCTTCAATCCTGCTTGATGTGAAGCCGTGGGACGACGAAACAGATATGGCGAAGCTAGAAGAATGTGTCCGTAGCATCCACATGGATGGCTTGGTGTGGGGAGCATGTAAGTACCACCTGGTGGACGGGACAGACCGTGTGGCATGTATGATGATATAAACTGATCACCATCTTTCGGCTGATAGGAATGATGGAGCTTTTTTTGTCTGACTTGCCACACAAACTGTCTTAACACAGCAGGCAGCTAGAGGCTCTAATTAGTCTGTCTTGTAGATTTTCACCCTAGTGTTAAGATGTTGAATGTGCAGCTTCTTGCATTATACCTGGAAGGAATGTTCTCCTTACTGTCAGCATTGTATGTCTTGTAAGGCTGACTGTAAACTCTGAAATGAAGGGGATGTAAAACCCAGTACTTCATTCTATAATGCAGCTCTGTACACTAGGCAGCCATTAAATGCACTTTAAGGTGAAGTAAAGACTTGTAACGGTCTTATCCACATGATACTCGCTGTGGGAAGACTACTGACTTGTATTTTAGCCTGTAGTCTTTCATATAACGAGGTCATGTTAGAATGCCTAAGCTTCAGTAGAGCCGTTGACTGTTCATCCATAGTTTCATAACTTTTATTTTTTTTCCCCCAACAGCCAAGCTTGTTCCAGTTGGGTATGGCATCAAGAAGCTGCAAATCCAGTGTGTTGTGGAAGATGACAAGGTTGGCACCGATGTCCTGGAGGAGAAGATCACAGCGTTTGAGGACTTTGTACAGTCCATGGATGTTGCTGCTTTCAACAAGATCTAATTCCACCATCCTTTACTACATTAGACACTTAATAAACATCTTGCTGGAACTTCAGTTGTACTGTTCTATGTAAGCTATTGCCTCACATTTTCTAACTTAGTTTTTCGCAGATTTTGCCAAGCTGCAATGCTTACAGTTTACTTTATATGCTGGGAAACCCCCAGTGCATGTAGGATGTCATTGGGGCACCCACTCACCCAGCAGATGTGCAAACCTGCATGATATCTGGTACATGGGAAGTTGGTATAACTGGGAAGCAGTAGTCTGCTTTCCTGTAGTTATAATGTACAACAAGGTATATGGCTTGTACAATGGGACGCAATGGCTGATGTATACCTATACTGTGGTGCATATAAGGCTTTTGTCAGATGTATTAGTTGGTGCATACTGCTGACGTATACTTCAATTAGAAACAAATGGGGTCTGAACACAGCCTTACACTGGCCTTACTTTAATGTACACACTGACAGTTTACATGGCTGTATCTGAGGTCATTGCTTCCTTAAAGGTTAAAACGACTCCTTGGACCTGAGCTAACAAAGATGGCCATGCTAAAATCAGTAAGTCCCTCTTTTTTGAGGGTGTGATGTGAGCAGTGGATACACACCTGGAGCTCCCGCCTGTTATGCTAGCTTGTCTCTTTCTGAAGTAGTTTGAGTCTGCTGTGTTGGTCCCTGGGCCTTTGGTTGTGCTGCGCCCACAGTTGTGGTTGTGGGGGAGCAGTGACAGCTGAGGCCAGTCTGTTATATGGCCTGTCACACTATCAACATTTTGAGAAACACTTTGTTTTCCTACACCAAGCCAAGATTGCAAAGGCTCATAGGTGTCAGTGATAGATACTCCTGCAAATGACCACTTTAAAAACTATACCCCTTAATGTATTTACTGAGGGGGTCAGGAGTATTTTGACCCCAGTGTTTGAATAAATCTAAGCAAAGCAAAAAAAATCAACTTTCATTTTTTGGCAACTATGTCACTTATAAACCTTTTTTGTACAGCACACACAGACTTTCACCCCAAAATAGATACCCCTGTTTGTCCCGTGTTCAGAGACATACCCACTGTGGCCCTAATCTACTAAGAGGACACATGGCTAGGCCTGGAATTGATGGAACACCCATTAGATTTTAGGGCACAACTGAATTCCAGGCCCCATTGCACACTTGTGCAGAAAAAAATTGACTCCCTAAAAATCTCCCTTCCTCTGCACCCTTTTTGGCGTTCCCCCAAATCCTAGATAAAAGTAGTAATGTAAACTGTGTGGCATGTTTGAAGACGGGTAATTAGAGGCCTGGTTGGCATCGGTACATGGGGCAATTAAACTGGGTATCCCTCCTCATGCTTTTTTTGGGGGGGGGGGTATTTCTTGACCTCAGTGGCAGGGATAGGGTGTGGAAAGTGGCGCTCACACTTCGTAAGCTTGCTGAGGTGCAGTGGTCTCACACAGAAGGCGGTCAACAAGCTGCTACTGGAAATACAGAAGGCAGGTGTGCCTGGGGGCGGCTTATAAATTACACATTACAGGTAGCGATCTGAATAATGCTGGGTTCACATAGCCATATGTGGAATCCGCTTACAGAGGCCTGCAGCGGATCCCAGCTGTGAGCACATCCATGGCCTTGCATACGGACGCATAATGAACTGCACATAACTGCGTACTCACACAGGCAGTCATGTGCGCGGTACTTCCCCTCCGGATCAGACACATGCGGAAACTGCAATTTCTCTCAGGTCGTGAGACCGGCCTAAGGCCCAATGGCCACATACGGATTTTAATTATGAATGGAAAATCTGCACCTCTTGCTGCCCATAGGTATGTATTAGTATCCGCACGGCAAGTAAAAGCATGCAGATGTGTGGTTTTTTTTTTTTTTCTGCATCTGTTCAGGGAGATAAAAAAAAAAAAAGTTCAACTTTGACATCTCCAGGCTGTCAGCTACCTTTGGTAGCCAGTAGCAGGGAGATTTTAAATTTCTTGGGCAATCCTTGGCTTTCATGAATGCGTCTGCCATTATGCTGGCAGGCTCTTGTGCCAAAGCTGGGGTGAGATCCCATCGGCGTACAAAACCTAGGACCTTAGTTTTGTAACTTCATCTTCCCTCACGAATACGATTCCTAGAGAATGAGGGTGAGTACGCTCAGCTGCCCCCATGGATGCAATCCATAAGGGCAGCTGAATCTGTTTAACTTTTTAAACTATTTTACACTTTAATGCAATTGGCACTATCCATTGGAACCGCCAGCATGGAGCAGTCACATCCATAGCCCACGTGTCTTTAATTCCCAGAGGAAGCATAGTTTTGCCCTTAAGCTAGGACTTAAAAGGCAATGGGGTGATCACTAAGGGGTTAATAAAGACCCTAGAGTGGCTTTGGCTTCTCCGGCAGCTTTAGCACACTTATTAATGGAATTAAAGGAGATGTCCCGAGGCAGCAAGTGGGTCTATACACTTCTGTATGGCCATAATAATGCACTTTGTAATATACATTGTGCATTAATTATGAGCCATACAGAAGTTATAAAAAGTTTTTTACTTACCTGCTCCGTTGCTAGCGTCCTCGTTCCCATGGAGCCGACTAATTTTTGGCCTCCGATGGCCAAATTAGCCGCGCTTGCGCAGTCCGGGTCTTCTGCAGTCTTCTATGGAGCCGCTCGTGCCAGAGAGCGGCTCCGTGTAGCTCCGCCCCGTCACGTGCCGATTCCAGCCAATCAGGAGGCTGGAATCGGCAGTGGACCGCACAGAAGAGCTGCGGTCCACGGAGGCAGAGGATCCCGGCGGCCATCTTCAGAAGGTGAGTATGAAGACGCCGGACCGCCGGGATTCAGGTAAGCGCTGTGCGGGTGTTTTTTTTAACCCCCCCGCATCGGGGTTGTCTCGCGCCGAACGGGGGGGGGGGTTTAAAAAAAAAAAAACCCGTTTCGGCGCGGGATATCTCCTTTAAGTTTGATCTGTGGAGGTTGGTGGTGCTATTTTATTTTTGTTCCTGCAATTTAAGGCTGGGGAAACTGGGTTGGTCTAGTTGTCTTGGAGATAGGATCATCTATCTCCAATTATTTGAAGTCATTTTCCCTATTTTGGGATTGACTTAACTCTTTCCAATCCACTGTCTGATGTCTAAAGACATTCTGATTGAAGGCTGTACAGCTCCGATGTCAGAAGAGGTCCGGCAGGGTATTCTTACTGTAGGTTACTGGCGGCTCTGTTGTCAGGGGCCTCTCCAGCATGTCCCATACCGCAGTACTGGCTCTAGCCAGCAGATGGCGCCATTGTATAATGGCAGAAAGAGAGAGCCCCCTAGGAAACTCTGAATCCAAAATTGGATTGCAAAGAGTTAATAGCGAGAGCTGACTTATCTGATTACAGGTTTAGTGGTTCCTGATGAGGCTACACCATTGTAGCAGAAACGCGTTGAACCCACGGCAGAATTTATCTTGGCAGTTTGGTGTACTGCATTTTTGCTCTTGTTGGCTATAGCTCACAAAAAATTGTGTGGAGCTTTAGCCATACTTAAGAGGTCAGCAAGTCATTTGATTCTATTCAAATCCTGGATCAACCGTAGAAAGCGTGTTTGCTTTCATACTTACGGCTTTCTGAGACGTTAGGCAGCGTATATCAATGGGAGGAACAATGCACCTACCATAAAGACAGAGGCTTTATATGTTCCCTACCTATTGAATAACCGCAGCAATACAACTAAGTTGGGAACATCAATTTAGTGAACTGACCTGTATTCTTTCTCTATCCATAAGCTATATACGGCTGAACACAGGGATAGAAAATTGGTATCCTTGATACAAAATACCTTGTTGACTAGGCAGTTCATATATTGCTTGCCCCTCTTTTAAGATAGGGGTTAGGTTTTATATATATATTTCCCCCAGTCGTCTCCACGACAGCACCAATTGAGATTGCCTCCTCCTGATAGGACAGGAACAAACTGAGAGGTTAAAAGCTCCCCCCCTTCCCCACTTTCCTCAGTGTCTTCCTGTCCTGCCAGGAGGCAGGATCTCTGAGAGGAGCTGGTGGAGAAGCCAGCCAGGATTACTTACAGGCGGATCGGAAGGCAGTGGCTCACCCTGTCCTCCCTTCCCAGCCAGACGACTCCCGGGACGCCACATGGGGTGGTAACCCCCGGGCCAGGTTCCTCCCGCGGCGGCCCATGGGGGGTACAAAGCGGGAGCCTCAGTCCCCCTCGTCCTCCCTGCAGAAGTTACAGCGCGGCGCTCCAGGAAGCCCTCCGACGGCGGGGGGGCGGGGCGCCGCGTCACGTGCCCAGCGCGATGACGTCATCGCATCTGCATCAGGAGTGGAGGGGGCGGGGCTTAGCGCAGGAGCGCGAAAATTAAAAAAAAAATAGGAACCTGAGAGAAGCCAGAACAAACCAGCACTACAGGTTGCAGGGTGTCTGCAGCACCGGTATAGTAATGAGTGCTCCAGCCCCAGAGACAGCTGAAACCTCAGCCTCAGCGGCCGTAAGTAGCCAGTGCGGCAAAAAATACAATGCGATTATCCAGTGTATTGTGTATGGAAAATTGCATATGTACCCGCAAAAATACAATGCAATATCCAGTGTATTGTGTATGGAAAATTGCATATGTACCCGCAAAAATACAATGCAATATCCAGTGTATTGTGTATGGAAAATTGCATATGTACCCGCAAAAATACAATGCAATATCCAGTGTATTGTGTATGGAAAATTGCATATTTACCCGCAAAAAATACAATGCAAATATCCAGTGTATTGTGTATGGAAAATTGCATATGTACCCGCAAAAAATGCTTTATTTGTCAGGGGGATATAAAAAGACATCACGCCCAGAACAAAACTCAGAAAATGCGCGGATTGCGGGATAAAACTGCCAGCTACGTACCAGAGGCCTCTGTGCAAGGCATGCGTAGCTAGGCTAGTTAAAGAGGAATCAGTAGGACGTTAGGAAGCTGGTGAAAGAAGAGGTAGATCAGCCCTAACGTCACAGCTGGCGCCACCAGCGAAACGCCAGAAAAGGGCGTATGTTCCTGACGAGCCTTCCGACTCAGAGAGTTCCATCGGTCGGAGCAAGAGGAACAGGCGGCCGAGGAGTCCTCAAATTAGGAGGACTACAAAAAATACTTATTCCATCAGGACGACTTAATGGAATTGATTAAGTCAGTCAGGGCTACCCTAAAAATGGAAGAGCCCAGAGAACCACGTACCCTACAAGATGAGATATTTGGGGGACTAGGGGAGAGGCGCAAGCATACCTTCCCTGTCCACAAGAATATCACCAAAATAATCCAAAAAGAGTGGAGGACGCCGCACAGTTAAAAGATCCCATGGATCGCAAAGCTGAGGGCCTTCTAAAATCATGGGAGGCAGCGGCAAACAGACTTAGGCCAGGGATCGCAGCCACTCGTGTGGCGCGAACTCTGGGGGTACGGCTAGAACAGCTACAGCTACACCTAACCAATAAGACGCCGAGGGAACAGATCCTAAATTCCCTTCTGGTCCTGCGTATGGCAACAAATTTCCTAGCGGACGCCGCGGCCGAAACTATCAAACTCTCGGCGACAGCTACAGCCCGGTCTAACTCAGCCAGAAGAGTGCTATGGCTGAAATCGTGGTCAAAAATAAGCTATGCGCCCTCTCGTTCTACGGCCAGTTTTTGTTCGGACCGGACCTTGACAAAATTCTAGAG
Source organism: Eleutherodactylus coqui (assembly GCF_035609145.1). NCBI lineage: Eukaryota > Metazoa > Chordata > Amphibia > Anura > Eleutherodactylidae > Eleutherodactylus > Eleutherodactylus coqui. The sequence continues at coordinate 96,504,933 of NC_089844.1, forward strand.
AAGGCGGCCGACAAAAAAAAAAAAAAAAAAAAAAAAAACCCCCGGAAGAAAAACCACAGAGAGGGAAGACCTTCTTCCGGGGCCCCAAAGCAACAGCCAGAGACCTACCGAGGCAGGGGCAAGACAGGCCGCTGGAGTTACCCCAAGGGGGGCAGAGGAAGGAATATCCTCTTTTACCCCCACCAGGGGGAGCCAAATCAGAGACCCTGACGCCATCCCCATAGGGGCAAGGCTGGAGGGCTTTGTGGATCAAGGGGCCGCGATTTCCGAAGGCCCATGGATCCCAAAGATCTTACAGCAGGAATACCGGATAGAACTGGTGTCCCTCCCCAGAAGAAAATTCATTATCACGGGAGGCTCCAAACAGTTACACCTACTAAGGCAAACCATTGGGGACCTGCAACAACTAAATGCAATATCCCCCGTACCGCAAAACGAGGAGACCCAGGGCCATTATTCCAGGCTCTTCCTAGTAAGGAAACCCTGTGGGAAACAGTGGATGATAGTGAACCTGAAACCTCTGAACACCTGCATCAGATACAGGAAATTCAAGATGGAGTCCATCTCCTCAACGATAAAGTTGATTCCCAAAGGAGCCTACAGGGCATCCATCGATTTAAAGGATGCTTATTTCCACGAGGGGTCCCGGAAATACCTAAGGCTCGCAGTGGATATGGGCAAAGGAATAGAGCACCATCAATTCAGATGCCTGCCCTTCGGGATCTCCTCAGCACCCAGAATCTTCACCAAAATTATGGCGGAGGTAGCCGCCTACCTGAGGAAGAAGTCGGTCCAAATAATAGCAGAGTCCAGAGAACTCCTAACGGCTCCTGCCTAACCGAGGAGAGAATACAAAAAATCCGACTGCTAGTCAAAACCTTTTTACGGAGACAATTATGCACAATTTGGGAAGCCAGGTCTCTCCTGGGAAGCTTGACTTCAGGCATTCCAGGAGTGGCATGGGCCCAGGCTCACACCAGAGCCCTGCAAGCCACAGTCCTATCCACGTGGGACAAAAAGCAGTCCTCTCTAGGGACAAGAATGTACATTCCAAGCGCGGCGAAAACATGCCTGCGTTGGTGGGCATCCCCAGAGAACCTGTGGAGAGAGGTTCATTGGCTACAAAACCCAGCCACTCGCATCACAACGGATGCAAGCGCCTGGGGATGGGGAGCGCACGTGGGGAACCAGTTCTTTCAGGGCCCATGACCTCAAAGAACAAAAGAACAGTCCTCAAATCACAGGGAACTACAGGCCGTATGGCAGATCCTACAGCAGTTAGGGAACTCGCTACGGGACCAGCATATAAAGATACTGTCAGACAATATCACCGCGGTCGCCCATATACGACACCAAGGGGGCACAAGATCTCCCGCTCTGCAAAACATTGCACAGAAAAATTTCCACTGGGCAGAGGGCCGGATCCTCTCGATCACGGCAACCCATTTGAAGGGGACGCTAAACCAAAAGCGGCCTTTCTCAGCAGGAGGCAAATAGACCCAGGAGAATGATCTCTCTCCCTGAAAGCATTCAGAATCCTGATCAATCAGTGGGGGATCCCACAATTGGACCTGTTCGCAACCAGGGAAAAATGCCAAAGTAAGCAATTTCTTCTCCCTCCGGCCAGGAGATCGTCCGACAGCAGTAGACGCCCTAGGCCAAGACTGGGGAGAGGGGCTGGTGTACGCCTTCCCCCCCTATACCGTTGATCCCCAGAGTCTTACAATATTTCAGAACCCAGGTATGCACACTAATCCTGGTGACCCCCTTCTGGGCCAAAAGAAGCTGGTTCGGTCTTGTAGCAACTGAGCGTCCAGGACCTAGTCATCTTCCCTACCTGAACAGGTCTTCTATCGCAGGGCCCACTGAGCCATCTGAGCCTAGACAGGCTCCACTTAACAGCATGGCTCTTGAGGAATCCTCACCAAAAGAGAAGGGATTCTCAGACAGAGGAGTAGAAACGTTAATGTCCAGCAGAAAAAAGACTACCCACCTTATCTACCAGAAAGTTGGAGAAGGGTCTCCTCATGGAGACAGGGAAGGGATCGCGGGGATTCTGTCCCGGACATCCCTCTAATCTTAGAGTTCTTGCAGAGGGGCCTAGAGACGGGCCTCTCTCCAAGCACCCTGAAGTTCCAGGTCACAGCCCTTAGCGCCATATGTGACACAAAGTTCTCAGACAACAGATGGGTCAACAGGTTCCTAGCAGCAGCAACTAGATCACGGCCTGGGCCCATAAATCTTTTTCCAGTCTGGAACCTTAACTGGGCCCTAGGGGCCAGGACAACGGTACCATTCGAGCCGATCGAAGCACTACCCATACAAATGCTTACTATTAAGACCATTTTCTTAGTAGCCATCACCTCCGCAAGACGGGCTAGCGAGCTGTAGGCCTTGTCCATTCGCCACCCGTTCCTGAAAATCTCGGCCACCGAATTAGTACTTAAAACGGACCCGGCGTTTATGCCAAAAGTAGGATCACATTTTCATAGGTCCCAGGACATAATAATCCCCTCAAATTTTAGTAAACCTAAAAACGAGGAAGAAAAAACCCTCAACTGCCTGGACGTTAGGAGAGCAGTCCTAGGCTACATAGAGGCGACAAGCCACTGGAAGCGGGACGACAACTTGTTCATCCAGTTCAGTGGCCCAAATAAAGGGAGCAAAGCAGCAAAAAGCTCCATAGCCAGGTGGATCCACCGGGCCATCATAGAGTCCTATAAGGCCCTCGGGAAGGAAATCCCTTTAGCTCTTAAAGCCCATTCTACAAGGGCAGTAGCATCCTCATGGGCCGAACACAGCTCAGCCTCGGTCGAGCAGATATGCAAAGCCGCAGCCTGAAAGAAACCCCACATGTTTATTAAACACTATAGGGTAAAAGTGCAGCAGGACGAGGACAGGGCCTTCGGCCGCAAAGTCCTCTCGGCAGCAATCCCACCCTAGGGAAACTTTAGTTGGTACGTCTCAATTGGTGCTGTCATGGAGACGACTGGGGGAAAAAATGGATTATACCTACCTGATAATCAGGTTTCCAGTAGTCTCCACGACAGCACCCGTACCTTCCCTCCCTAAATTGATAGAAAAGAAACTATATAATATAAAAAAAAAAAAAATATATATATATATATATATATATATATATATATATGTATATAATTTTTTTTTTTATTTATTTATTTTTTTAAATAAAATTATAATAAAATTTTAAGTTGAGCTCCTACCCCAGCAATTCGTTAGAATCCACTGAGGAAAGTGGGGAAGGGGGGGAGCTTTTAACCTCTCAGTTTGTTCCTGTCCTATCAGGAGGAGGCAATCTCAATTGGTGCTGTCGTGGAGACTACTGGAAACCTGATTATCAGGTAGGTATAATCCATTTTTTTGTTCGTGTGTCTAGAATTTAGGATTTTGAGGTTCAGAATTCTTTTAACTTTTATTCATCAAATAAAAAATGTTTTACGGTCTACACAGATCTAAAGCTCAATGTCATTGAAGCCCTTCATCGACCAGCGCTGGATACAGATCAAGTGCTTGTGTATATACTACCACTATTAATGGATTAATGGATCTTTTGAGGAAGGTAAAGCAGGGGGCTGTTGCCTTGGCTCTATAATTTAAGGCCCATGTGGTAGCATTGAAGGCCTGACTTATTATTTTTATTACCAAAGCTTAAAGGGGTTGTCCCGCGCCGAAACGTTTTTTTTTTTTTTTTAATAGGCCCCCCGTTCGGCATGAGACAAACCCAATGCATGTGGTTTAAAAAAAAAAAAAAGTTTAGTACTTACCCGAATCCCCGCGCTGTGGCGACTTCTTCCTTACCTTACTAAGATGGCTGCCGGGATCTTCACCCACGATGCACCGCGGGTCTTCTCCCATGGTGCACCGTGGGCTCTGTGCGGTCCATTGCCGATTCCAGCCTCCTGATTGGCTGGAATCGGCACACGTGACGGGGCAGAGCTATGAGGACCAGCTCTCCGGCACGAGCGGCCCCATTCACCGCACAGAAGCCCGCACAGCGCAAGCGCGTCTAAAATTGCCAGAAGACGGCGATTTTAGGCGGATCCATGGCGACGGGGACGCTAGCAACGGAACAGGTAAGTGAATAACTTCTGTATGGCTCATAATTAATGCACGATGTATATTACAAAGTGCATTAATATGGCCATACAGAAGTGTATAACCCCACTTGATTTCATGAGACAACCCCTTTAAACTTTGGAGACTTTTTCTACTTCTACCATCAAGAAACTCTACCATTTGTCTTCATTTTTAAACCAGGATAAGTATTTGTAAGGGACAAATCCTAGCATGCAACATCTGACTACCGATGTTAACATCTTAGTGAAGGTACTTTATAAATTACTGTCAGTAATGACTCACTGTTAGTCCAGCTTTGTCAAACAAATCAACTGTGGATTTATGGAGTTCACATCTGAATCTTCAGGCAGATCCAGTTCGTGGGAGAAGGGCTGACTTTTTACTTGACTCTTCCAAAGCTTTTCAAAGTGTCAAGTGGAACTATTTTTGGGCAGTTCATCATAAGTTGTGGTTTTGGAGAGAAACTTGTAACGTTGCACTGCTATTCAATGCCAGAGGCTAAAGTGAGTGTGAATGGTCATATTTCAAGACTGATCATGTTAGAGGGGAAAACAAGGCAAGCGTCCCCTCTTTGCCTTGGCAATCAAGCCCCAGGTTGGCTTGATGGGGCAATCACTCAATATAGCTAGATTGCAATAGGAAGAAAATGAAAAACATCTCATGCAGATCTGCTATATACGTGGGATGTGAGTAGATCAATGAGCCCCATGTCCATTTTTTGATATTTTGGAATTTATTGGAACATGGGCAACTACAAATGAAGGAATTCAAATATTTGAGTTGTGGTATCTTCTAAGCCTCAAGACTATATTTCTGCCACTCTGCTTCCGTTGGCATGAAAGTGAGGATAAAATCGTCTCCTACTGTCAATGATTGGCAGGGAAAATAAGATGGTTTTGATCCCACAACTCCTTTTCACATGCATCAAAATTCTAAAGTTTGGATTCAATCAATATTTTTTATACCCTAAATATTTAGGGTATTTCAATCCTATCAAATCTCTTGTTCCATAATAAATTGGAGACCCTTCAAAGGGATGGGCTGGCAATTCCAAACGTCAGGATATATCTTCTGGTATCTCAATTGCTACAGTTGAAGTGGTGGGGAGAAAGATGGCATGTTTGTTTCTACCCCCACCCCTCCCTGCCATAACGTGAGAGGGATTAAAGGAAGAAAAAATACATAATTTAACTTGCCAATCTATGTAATTTAAGCAGATTCTTCAGTTAGGACTCATGTCCATGGTGGATTCGATTTGCAGAATCTGCATAGGTAACCTGCACAGAAGATCCGCCATTCTAAGTGCCCATACGGAAACATTGGTAGCTGCAAATGAATTTAAGCATGTGGATTTGATTTGCAGACAGTTTGGTGCAGAAAACAAATCACAGCATGCTGCATTTCAGTGCAGATGGGTGCAGACTATCCATAGTGCATCTGCAAATACACTGCAGATTTGAAGGTTAAAATCAATTAGGGAGGCGGGGAAAAGACTGGGAGGTGGGGTTACAGATCTCTTTTCTGCACGGATGAGCCGCAGTACATCTGCATGGGGGGAAAAAAAACATTACATCTGCGGTCTCCCGCAGCGGAAATCCGCATGCAAAATCTGATTTGCTCGTGGACATAAGGCCTTAGATAGATCCAATCACAGCGCTTGCTTGCTGGAGGCGGGGGAATTCAAAGCCCCATTTACCAGAGATATGACAGCAGGAAGGATTACAGAGCAGCCTGCCCCACAGCAGGGGAGACCATCGCTGGGAATACACGCTGGCTGCGAGGTGAGTATATGCCCCACCCCCTGAAAATAAGACACTGTGCCTCTTTTGGGGCAAAATTTAATGTAAGACTCTTATTTTCGATGAAACACTAGCTCCTGTGCTCCTGGGTCGATACACCGGGATGCATATTAACTTTTTCCACAACACTTCTGCTCTATTCAGCAATTCCAGCAACCTGATTGATGAATCAGTCAACCCAAACAACCAATCAGGTTGCTGGAATTGCTGAATAGGGCAGAACTGTTGTGGAAAATGTTAATATGCTCTGCACTACATATCAATTTCTGGATGTGTTTTGTGCAGATTTTTCTTCTGCAGCGTCTGGACAAGATTTTCTGAGCCTAGAGTCTGCACGGCAAAATCATCCCATATCAACATGCCTTCACAGGAGAAAAGTTGGAAAACTGAGAAGTCTTGTGTAAAAGCCTGCCCATGACTGTTTTCTTCATCTAGGTAGTCTGCAGCTATGCACTATTATATATTCTCACTCAATCTTATTGTACCATAATTTACCAAAGCCATGGGATTATACATTATATTGGAATTTTAAAGATCTTACTCACTGCGTGCAGAAAAGTGCAATGTTCCAGAGTATACTCCATTTTTGATCAGTCAACAGCCCTATTCGTAATGGCTTTATCTTTCTTTTTTTTTCTTTTACTAGTAATTTCGTGCTGAAAGTCCCATGTAGTTCTTTGGCACTTTTGTAGGAACATTTCTTATTATTGCTGATTTAATCTAAAACCTCTACCACAAATAAAAGGAACAGTTTTTCCCCTGAAGTTGCTTGGTATGACTGAACGTGGCACGAGATCATTGCCAAATGTGGGTGACCCTTTTTTTTTTTTTTACCTTACAAATCCACTTTACTTATGTAATATCTGGACCGTGCAGCCGGAGAACACAGCAAAAGGCAAAGTTTGAACCTGCCCTGGGCCTTGTGGACATGGTAGAGCCTTATAGCCTGTGTGTGCTGCCCTGCTCTGCTCTATGTACAGGGCTATTTTCTCCTAGCACCACCACCTCTTGGTGTGGAAGACCTCTTTACATATAGCATCTGTTGGACTTTTTTCCTGCATGATTCATGGGAAATTGCCCCTTGCTATAACGCTGGAGTTTTATTTCCACTTAACTGTTATTCAGAACTGTAATCCTATGTACATGAGGCTTAGAGGGGCAGTCCCATCCTACTTTAAGTGCTCCTTCACACACACATATTTGCACATGCTATATGCAGAAATTAGAACCCATTGATTTCAATGGGTTCATTCACACTTTTGTATTTTGCATTCGTATTTGGCTCTACAAGAAAAACAGCATGCTCTGAACATTTGCAGTCCAAAGGTCCCCATGGAAGTCAATGGGGGGGGGGGGGGTGTAGATGGTACACAAGGAGATGTGTAATATGCTACATAATTCCAATGGAAAAAGAACATATCTGGAACTATTTCAAGTGGTGCATCTTGTTTACTGTGCCCAAATGAACATGCCCTGTGGGCAGAAAAAGTCCAGTAATACACCAATGCTTGCAAAAGAAAAGCAACATTTGCTTTGCAAAAACGCTGTGCTGAGGTGCAAATGTACATATACATGTGAAGGAGCCGTAAGAGCTGAAAGAAGGTAAGAAAAATGTCTAGACACTAGCATTGTGGCTTGGGAAAATGGGCCGGGTGCTGGTGTTGGACCCCTGACAACTTGCTATTGATCATCTATCCTGAGTAGAAGTCATCAGTAGTTTTAGCCCCTAAAAACAACTTTTAAGGCCAGATTAACGGGAGGTGGTGAGTTCTCCTTCAATGGAAGTGTTCAAGTAAATGCTGGACAAATCTGGTATGACTTAAGGCCCATTTACACTGGACAAGGGTTGGGCAAATGATGCCCGACCCTCTTCCCCGTGTCTCCGTGCTCCAGTGCAGGAGATTTCTCTCCCCTCGCTCCCCTGCCCCTCTCCATTGAGATACACAGTGGCAGTTCGCTAGTGAACGGCATAAAAGATGAGCAATGAAGCTCATTTTTAAGTTTAAACAGCCGCCGTTCCATAGCGAACGACCGCTGTGTATCTCAATGGAGAGGGGCGGGGAAGCGAGAGGAGAGAAATCTCCTGCACTGCCCCGCCCCCCTGCTGGCCGCTCCATGTGCGAGCCAGCTCTGCTAGATCCCGTGCAGGAGCAAGAGAGTGCAGAGACATAGGAACGAGTGTTGGGCATCGTTTGCCCGACACTCGTCCTGTGTAAATAGGCCTTTAGTGAATCCTGCACTGAGCAGGGGGGTGGCCCAGATGACCCTGGAGGTCCCGTCCAACTCTACTATTCTATGATTCTAACTTGGATGTATTTGTGCATGAAAAATTTGCGTGTACAATATGCAGAAAGTAGAACCCATTGATTTCAATGTGTTTGTGCACCTGTGTGTATTGGGCGTGCAAAAACACAACATGCTCTTTTCCCTGCGTGTTTGTGCAAGAAAAAAAAAAACTAGTAATGGCTGCAGCCATCAGAATGCGTGTGCACAAATGCTTGTAAAAGACTTTTTTCACAAAAGTGTTTTATCGTGGCTATTTTGCCGTGAGAAAACAACGGGCGAAAATTGCGATTATCTGAAGCATTGGCTTTTTTTGGTGCATGAAATCAGCTGGCTGGAAAAGATAGCCCCCACGGTGCGCATTCCATTCGGCTGTTTGTACACTGACCGAAAAGATAGGTCTGGACCCATCTTTTGCCAGAATACACTGACCGTCCCATAGACACCTATAAGAGCTACCGGAAAAGGGAGGTGGGAGGGAGTTTAGCAGAGGTTTTATTCATCTCCCTTATTTGCATATTACCCAGAGGAGCATGAATGGCGTTTTGAGTCTCCTCACTCACCGTCTAAGTGCTCTCCCTAAGAAGAAAAGAAAGCGTTTCTGACCCCTGTCCCAGGCCTCTCACTAGCACAGACAGACTCCTACTTACACTGATGAAGGGCAAAAACCCTGAAACGGCTGTTTGTACATGGAGTCTGGCTTTGCTTTTAATTCCCAGTCATTGTTACAAGGCTTGTATAAAAGTCTGACTTTGGCTTGAATGAATGCTGCCTTCCAATAGGTGGCACTGTGGAGGTATTATTCCATCTCCCTTATTTGCTTTAGATGCACAGAAACTGCACGTGAAAAGAACCCATTATTTTAAATGAGCTAATTAACACAGGCTTTTTTTCCCCCATCTTGGACTGAGAGTTATTCTGATACACTGGACAGAGAAAATCTATTTTCTCTCTCAAAAACAGTAGGGCCAATGTCGTTGGATGCCTTTTTTGCAGTATAGGAAGAAACCAAAGTATTTTGAGCAAACAAGACAAATCTAGCATCTGCATGGAGTTTGTCTGTTAGACTGGGATGTGGAGTTCGAACCCAACCAATGTTATCCCCTGAGTCACTGAGCTGCATTTTTCATTAAATCTTACATTCTTATCACACCTTCATTCATCTTAAGGGTTTTCAATCCCCCATTTTTTTATACAGTGAATACAGGTTATAAAATATTTGTAAGTTATTTACCTCCACACGCCTCCTCTCTTTCTTGTTAGCAGTCCGTTACTGGCCACAATGGTAACATCAGTAAGGCTCCGTCTACACTTAAGACTTCTCATTTCAACAAGTGAACGATGTCAGAGTTCGCTCAGCAGCCTGTTTATACAGGCAGATACATTGTTGACTTGTTCAAACAAGAAATTGTTCAGTCGTTCACACTCACTGTATAAATTAATGAGAACAACTGAATGATTGGTATTTAACCCCTTAGTGACCAAGCCTGTTTGTGCCTTAATGACCAGGCCAAATTTTGGAAATCTTACATGTATCACTTTAACATAGAATAACTCCGTAAAGGTTTTGCATATCCAAGTAATTCTGTTTTTTTTTTCGACATGTTGTACTTCATTTAGGTGGTAAAAATTGATAGAATTTGTGTATATTTATTAAAAGTGCCAACATTGGTAACATTTTGAAAAGCTAGTCATTTCTTTTAACAATTTCAACTGCAATATGTCCAATATATGCAAATATATTGTACAAATGTTTGATGAGATGTTTACTTTATTCTGGAGGCACATTTGAAAAACTTTAGGTTTATTTTGCTATTTAGGCCCCCTGCACACGGGCGGAAATTCTGCGGCAGGATTTCCTGCAGAATTCCCGCCCGTGAAAGCTGTCATAGGATTGCGCATTAAAAAGCGCAATCCCAGGCAGACGGACATGATTTGTCCGCATGAAATCACACATGGAAAACAAATCGTGGCATGTTCTATTTCTGTGCGGGTCTCGCAGAGGCCCGCACAGAAATGTCACTCCCGGGCTGCCGGCTCCGCTCTGCGCATGCGCCAGCTGGCCGGCAGCCGGCACATCAGTGATCCAGAGCTGCAGGAGGTGGTGAGACCTGCACTGGTCCCTGCAGGACACGGGTCGGGTCCCGCTGTGAGAATTCTCACAGCGGGATCTGACCCGGCCGTCTGCAGGCAGCCTTAGGAAATTCTACACCAAGGCAAGAGTGTAAAAGCTTGTAGGTGTCAGAATGATAGATACCCCGTTTTTAAAATGTATTCACTGAGGGGGGTCATGAGTATTTTGACACCACAGTTTTTTTCAGAAGTTAATTTAGATGAGAAAAAATATATAATTTAATATATTTGCAAATATGTCATTTTAAAAACAGATTTTTTTTTCTATTATGCACGTGAAAATAAGGATTTGCACCCAAAAATGAATACTTCTGTTTGTCCTGTGTTCAAAAACATACCCAATGTACCCCAATCTGCTTACAGGACACATGGCAGGGCCTGTAATGGAGGAAACACCCTTTTGGTTTTCACAGCTGAATAAATTCCAGGTCTTATTGCACACTTGTGCAGAAAAAAAAAAAAGACTCCCTAAAAGGAATCCTCCCACCCCTTTTTGGCATTCCCTAAATCGTAGATAAAAAAAATAATGTAAAACTGTGTGGTATGTCTCAAAGCAGGGGAAACCGAGGCTTCATTGGGATGGACACATGGGGCAATAAAACTGGGTATACCTCCTCCCATGCTTGCTGCAAACCCAAACTTTTTTGGGGGGTATTCTCTTCACTTCAGTGGCAGGGATGGGGTCTAAAAAGTGAGCTCTGTAAGCCTTCGCACATCCCCAAGCTTGCTGAGATGCGGTGGTCTCAAGCAGAAGGCGCCCAACAAGGGACTTTTTTGTAAATTATGTAGGCATTATAGGTAGCCATCAGAATAAGGTAGATTGTTACCTTTTTATACTATTGGATAACTGCAAGCAGGTGACTGGGGACCACTCACCAAGGCCTCCGGCCACTGCTCAAAGCTCTTGGCTACCTTTGGTAGCCGGGAGCAAGGAGATTTTAAAATTTCTCAGGTGCTCCCCAGCTTATGCGGCTGCGTCTTCCATCTTGCCAGCAAGCGCATGCACAGCAGCCAGGGAGGGTCCGTGGATAAAGGAGCATGTCAGAGGACATCGCCGAAGGCCTCCGGTAAGAAGTTTAATTCCCTTTCACCGTTCGCACCGTAAACAAAGAATGGTGGGGGCTGTGGAATTGTTGCAGACCGCAGTTTACAGCTGTCTGTAAATCTATAGACTAATAGAAAACTGATATTTAAAAGTGGAAATAGGTTTAAGAATTCTCTCACATACACATTTTTGTGGTATTTTTGAGGCTTGTGAAAAACACCATGAAATGCATGAGTTGTCTTTTTCCTATAGAGAAGTTTATGAAAATGCCTGGGAAAAAAGTGCTAAAAACAGTAAAAATTCACAAACGCAACAATAAGACACACAAGAAAATATATAGCAAACGCAGCATGTTTCAAAAATCCCTTGTCTGAAATCAATCAAGATATTGTTTTAAAAAGAAAAAAACATGCATTGAATTAGCAGAAACTGGTTGCTGTTTGTAACTTTTTCCAGAGTCCAGAAAAGAAACCAGAGAAGGACAATAGGTGGAGCATAATGTGGTCAATACTGGCACTGGTAAGTAGGGCACTGTATGCGGTTTACATTTTCTAATGCTTTAATACTGCTACTATGTTGCTTTTATATTGGCTATTTAGTATTCCAGCTATATTGCACTTATGTTTTTGATTCACACCTATATATTGGTATTGTATTGCTATAGGTAACATAGGATGTAAGGCTGAAAAAAAAACCTACTTCCATCCAGTTCAGCCTATTACCCTCCCAAATGTTGATCCAGGTATTGTACAGTGCTTCTTCATTAGCTGCATGTGTCTCTGATATTGTCACTGTATTGCAACTTCTGTTTTCCTACGTGTACTGCAATATGTAGCAGTATTAGGCCGAATGCACACGGTTGGATTTGCTTTGTGGCATCCGCAGTGGGCGTCCGCCTCCAGATTCCGCAGCAAATACCTGCCATAGCATGCAATGTAAAAGCGTGTTTCCATGCCTACCAGTGGAAATAAATTGCGATTTTCCGCTTGCGGGGGGAAAATAGCAGCATGCTCTATTTTGAACCAAATTCCATGCGGACGGCTTCCATAGGAGTAAATGGAAGCTGTCTGTCCCGCGGCCTTTTACAATCATCATTGCGGCAAGACCGTGGGAGCCGTGTTGTCGCCTGACTGCGCGTCACATCTATACTGCGCCGGACAGCACATCCGTAGCACAGATGAAGACCATCCAGACAGGTATGAAAGGGTCACAGGCCTGGCACTGGGTTGGATTCCGCTGCGGGATCCGACCTGGCCGTGTGCATTCGACCTTAGAGGCATTGCAGCCGTAAGGTCCACCAGACCCTTATACTAGCTAACTCAGTTAACTGGGTCACTTGCACCACTACTTGCTAAGTCAAGACGTGCAAAAATGTAAGCTTGCTATATTTGGTCCACTATTCCTGCAGAGGAATGAGAGAATCTACAGACTCATATAATATGTAGAGAATACGTGTTCATAATGTAGGTAGAGGATACATATATTACTTTTTTGCATCTTGCGTTTCAAACATTGTTTCACAGAGCGTAGAATTGTTTTCGGAAAGCTCCAGGTCATCACTTTTAATGCCAGTCTGACTAATGTCCCTTATTGTGTTTTTAAATATCTCTGCTAGTGAAGCCTCTAAATGTGTCCGGAATGCTTTGCTTATTAGAACATAAAGGATAGGATTAATACAACTGTTAACAAAGGCCAGGCTTGTGGAAAAGGGCATTCCTATCCTAAGTACTTCAATATATGTGCCACTGTGGTGAATATGCAATTCCAATAAGCTAAATATGTGATAAGGAGTCCAACAAAGGAAGAAGGCCACTATGATAGCCAGGACCATCCAGAAGAATTTACTGTTCGCTTGTGTGGTTCTTCTCTTCATTCGAATGGAGAGGATTGTATAACACGTCACCATGGTCAACAAAGGGAAGAGATATCCAATGAAGAACTTCAGCAGTGCCACAGCGGTGTGGATCTTCTGGAAGGTGGCATAATCAGTTTCATGGAAATTGTTGAAGCAGATGATCATAGAGTTTCTCTCCAATGTGTCTCTGAAGTACAAGAAAGGACTAGCAATCAACGTAGCGAGTGACCACACAATGGCACTCAGCACCCCAGATCTCCTCATTGTCCGATGCCTCTGTGAAATGCTTGGGTAGACCATCGATATGTATCTGTCTAGGCAGATTGCCGTTAGGAAGAACACACTTGCAAACATATTAAGAATAGAAACAAATGAATTCAATTTGCAAAGTAGCGTCCCAAAAGGCCAGTGGAAGTCAGTAGCCACATAGGTGATGTGCAGTGGCAGGAACAGTACAAAGATTAAATCTGCAATGGCTAGATTAAGAAACCATACAGTGCTTACAGTTTTCTTCCACTTAAATCCAGTGAACCAGATCACCATGACATTCCCTGGGACTCCGAGAAGAAATGCCAGCGAGTAAATAACGGCCGATATCACGTGAACTGTATGAGTCTGTACTCCCGTGTGGGTGGGCTCTTCAAAGGCATCATACTCATAATCATAGTTGTAGAGATAATCAACAGAGTCGTTCATTGTGATTAGTGGAAGCTGGGTAAAAGACAAGAGTAAAAAAATTAGGAAGAAGACAACTATTACTCAGATTTAAGCTGGATTCATCCTGCTTTCAGTCTTCCGTGCAGAAAACTGCACAAGGGCAGAGCCTGATAGGCACAATAGGGAAGAATATGTGAAATGGAGACCTTTTTTTAGTCTCCCTTTCACATAGCTTCCATCCTTATCCATCTTTTACACTAGACGGAAAAGCGCTTTTCTGTGATGCCAGACGGTTTTCGTACCTATGCTGTTTTCTGCGTAGACAACAAACCAGGATGGAACCAGCACTGGTTTCACAAATCCTAACTTGAAACCATCTTAAGGCCAGATTCACACGGACGTATCTGCATGCGGAGAGAGACCAAGACCCACGCATTTTAGTTGCACAAAAAAAAACACAGCATGCTCTCTTTTTCTGCATATTTACCCATCAAAGGTCCCCGTGCACGAATACGCATATGGGGTGGGGGGGGGGGGGGGGGAAGTAAATTACCTGCAATTGTTCTTCTCTGCTGCCCCTCTGATCGCCCAATCCTAGACCCCATTTTCAGCTACAGCAACTTCTAACTACCTATTGCTCATTGTGCACTGTTCTGATTGGCCAGTGTTGATCACAAGAGGAGCTCTGGGCAATCAGGGAGAAGATATAGTACACTGGTACTCTGACACTTCCAGTGCACTGTGGAGATTAGGTAGTCTGAAGATTGTATTGCCCATTTTGAATGGCCAAACACATGACCCGAAACATGGATTGTAGGGTGAGAAGAGAATAACAGCTGCAGACAAAATATACTCCCATCCACGCCTAGGGCAGAATTTGGTCTCAAAACATGGTAATCTTGGTCGCATGACACTAAGATTCAGTAAAGTCATGTGATCCAAAAAAATTGTGTAAATATCTGAAAATTGGCATTGCAACTGATTGCTGCAATCTGGCAGTTATAAAACCACAAAAGCGTAGAGAGATTGCAGGCAAGTTAACAGTCGCATGTGACTTTCAATGCAGTCTATGATGCCAAAGCCACATGCATATTGCAACCAAAGATCCACTAGTTTTGCTCTCTTTGTGACTATTGTCCTGCAATCAGTCCCTCTAATTCTCCACTAAGGATATATTCAAACACAGCAGTCCTGTTGTGGATTTTACCGTGACTGCCAAAAGAAATTACAAAATGCCACATTTTTCCGTATCATGGCCGGACCACAGTGGCAGATGAGGTCTATGATTTCACCCCTCTGTCTGAACATACCCCAAAGAGTAAAAGCCCTGGGACAGATATTACTGCTATAGACACAACCTATAAGAAGAGGAAATGCACTACAAACAAAACTGCATCAATGTTCCCAGTTTGCCTGACTTTAGAATACCCTGAGGCTACATTAACTATTTATTAGAGCATTTCAATGGATAATTTAGGTTGGAGCTTTTTTCTGTCTGGTAAAGTCAGAGTACATTATTTCACACAATCAATTAATAATTAATAAAGGGATGTTTTAGCTTGTGTTAGTTTGTGTGGCTTGCAGTGCATCGAACGGCGAAAGATTTAGCAATATGTCGCATTTTTACTGTTCAATCGTTTTTTTATTGAAAATTAGCAAGTAACAGAATATACATACATGGAATGAGAAGCCTTCTGTTTTCATGTAATACAGTTCGCTCTTACAAATTCACATGAGATATGTAACATGAAGTATCTTTGACTTGCTATACTGAAACAGTCGTTATAAATTTTCAAATATAGGTGGTAAGGGAGGGGGGGAAGGGTTGGGGTAGGGGGAGGGAGAAACAGTAGGGACCATTCCTCTGCATATATTAGAACCAATCTCTCTCTCGTCCGTCTGGAGTGATTTATCTTTCCTATTGTATAAACTGAAGGTCTGTGATATCTTTCAGTTTTTACAGCATTAAATTTGCAGATTCAAGCATAAAATAGTTTATCCAAGGACTCCAATCCTCTTTAAATTTAGAGATTTTGTCTTGTCTGAATGCATAGGTCTTTTCCATCACCACATGCTCTGATATTAAATTAGTCATATCTAGCAAGGAAGGGACCTTTTGGGACCTCCAATTTCTAACTAACAGTAATTTAACAGTAAGGAGGCAATGGGAAATCATCTTTCTGAACCTGGGGGGAAATTCCTCTATCCCCAGCAGGAATAATGCTAATTCAGGTGAAGGATGTGCTTTTATCCCTATGACATTGCTAATAAGTTCAAAGAAGCTTTGCCAGATGGCCCAGATATCCGGGCAGCTCCAAAAAATGTGTAACAGGGAGCCTCTCCTCCCGCATCCCCTCCAGCAATCAGCGGGAACCCCTGGGAAGAAATCCGCCAATCTTGCCGGAGATCTGTACCAACGTGTAAGAGTTTTATAGTGGACCTCCACCAGTGAGGCACATGAGGATGCCCTGTTTGCCCATCGGAGAGCTTTGGTCCAGCGTAAAAATGGAAATGACTTCCCCAAGTCTCGCTCCCAGTTGAGAAGGTGTGCTCTTTTTTGCATATTTTGTGCTAAGTTCCCACCTCCGCAGAATATTTCGTATATATCTTTTAAAGGTAATTTATATGGAGGGGGGTCGAATAGAAATCTATATAAGTAGTTAGGTAGATAGATCTCCTGAGATATAGTGGAGGACCACCTTCCTCGAATCTGAGAATACAGAAGAAAATCTCCACTCGGAAGCCCATATTCCTCTTGGAGACAGTGAAACGGTTTAATTTTTGAGCCGTCAACTATATCAGACACATTTTTAATACCCTTGGATCTCCAGGTACGTGTATTTATATTATTCGAGCAGAAATCTAATACTTCCAGTGGTATGGGTATTTTTATCCTGGGGGAGTGGTCTTTTGCGAGTTTTACTAGTTGCTTCCAGATATCTATGGCGTTTCTAACCAGTGGGTTCTTTAGCATGACATTATCTATGTTTATGCTTGATGCTAACAATAGATTTCTGAGGGATTTTCTCCCTAATGAGTTTTGTTCAATATTGGGCCAGCTTATTCCTTCTTGTGGGATACACCATGCCCTTAGTTGGGAAACAATATTTGCTTTATAGTAAGCTTCTAAGTTGGGTACTCCCATCCCTCCATATCTCCTAGGACAATATAGTATTGCCGCGGCCACTCTTGGTCTCTTATTTCCCCAGATGAAGGACATGAGCTGGTTTTGCAGGCTCTTAAGCAGCTTGGAGCTGCATTTCAGTGGTATTGTTCTCAGAATATATAATATTTTCGGCAGAACCATCATTTTATATATGACAATTCTGCCTAGCCAAGAGAATTCTGTTCTACTGTAATTATTTAGGCTTTCCCGGATTTCTTCCGTTAGCGACACGATATTTAGGTCCATTGTGTTGCTTATTGGTGAGCTAATTGTTGTGCCCAAATAATGAGTGCCCGACATGTCCCACATAAATGGGAACTCCTGCTTAATCAGTGTTTGGAGCTTAGGGTGGACATTAATTGCTAGGATTTTTGACTTTGTCGGATTTACCTTATAAAGTGAGATCTTCCCAAATTCGGTTAGCAGATCAGAGGCTGCCCGAAGAGACTCCAGTGGGGAGGTCATCATTAGTACTATGTCATCTGCAAATAAACCTATTTTGTGTTGTCTGCATGTCATCGGTACTCCCTTAATCTTCTCACTCATGCGGATTGCCTCTGCTAGGGGCTCCATGGTCAGGATAAACAATGTAGGCGATAGTGGACAGCCTAATATGTCGCATTTTTAAAAGGTACATACCCACCTAGCATCTTTTTTTAAGGTTTCCCTTTTGCTAATTTACCATAGCTGCCAGGTAGTACAAATCTTGTTGTTTTTTTTTAAAGCAGGCTGCACTTTGTTAATATCAATATAATTTTTCTTAATTTGACTTGAACAGGAAAAAAAATAAAACCCACAAAACCATGACCTGCTTTTTTCCATGTGGTTCTCATAGAATATTTACTAGAACTGTTTGCATGTAGCCGAAATGCTGTGGGATCTCCACATGCAAATCAGAGTCAAAATGTGCACCATCAGTGCAGATCTTGACTTGAAATCAGCTGCGCAACCGCACTCCCCGTCACCTCCAAAGTCTTTGCGATCTCAGTGCTTCCTTCACTTGGCCCCCAGTGGCCTCAATTGAGTGCAGCACTGCTGGTCAGATGATGTGGAAGTGGCCAGCGGCGCTCACTAGAGGCCACTGGGAGCCCGGTGAAGGAAGCGCAGAGAGTGCGAAGACTTTGGAGTTGAGGGGGAACATGGTATCTTCTGAAATCAGCTGTGGAAGCACAGCTGATTTCAAGTCAAAATCCCTACCGATGGTGCAGACCCTAAAATAATTCTATTTTTATTGATATTTAGGCCTTTGTGGCAGAAAACCTTACATTTTCCATTAATATGTAGATAAATGAAACAAAGAAGCAGTTTAACTCTCTGCACACTGTACATAAAGAGGATATGTCAGAGCGCAGCAAGTCCATCAGCTCTGCCAGGTGGATGATGGTGACAACCCCACTATCAGCATGGGTGGCAGAGTAAAGCAGAATGATGGAAGAGACGGAAAGACCAAATAACGGTCGGGCTAAAGGTTGTTTAAAACAAGGAAGGGAAGGAAGTGGAAAGAATCCACCTAGGGAAATGGCCAACTAACCTTATTAAACAGTGTGATGTTAAATACTCGTGTATGAAAAAGACAAACGTATTATAGAAGTCATTTCTTTATTGGCTAAGCAGATAAAACGGAATTTGCAAGCTTTCAGCACACAAAAGCTCCTTCATCGGGCACTTAATAATGGAATTTCACCAGAGTGGTTTTTTTTCATTCATTATGTAACTAGTCCAGCACTTTATATACCTTGGCTCATTATTCCTGTTTATCTGAAATTCCTGAAGTGTCTCTCCTCATGTGGGTTATGTGATCTCAATTCAGACAAGCTGTGATTTACTTGACTTTATGTTCCTCTTAAAAAGTCAGTTTTTGAGTTCTCCTAATTACTGTGTGATGGACCCTACCACACAAGCTCTTTAGAGGGGGACACAGACACTGCTATGATAGTTCCTGCAGATAAGAGGCTCCTGTCACACAGTTATAAAGAAGGAGATCACTCCTAACTGTATACTTATGGTCTATAGCTTATTTAGGTGAATAATGAAGGTAATGATGGTATTGGCTCTAGTTGCTCATATTGAAGGGCTTTTCCAGTTAAATACTATTGATGCCCTATCATTAGGATAGGTCATCAATAGTTGATCGGCTGGGGTCTGTCACTCGGGACCCCAACTGATCTGCTGAGGGGATGCATGCTGTCAGCGCCGCATATACACAGATTTTGGAGCAGAATCCTCCGCACCTACCTCTCTATAGTGGCTGGCGCTTGTAACTGCAGTCACAGCGCTGATTGAAATCAATGGGAGCAGTGCTTGCAGTTACAAGTGCTGGCCACTATACGTAGGTCGGCGCAGAGGCTTCTGCTTTGACCTCTTTGAATTTGGAGCGGAAGTCTCTGAGCAAACCTCCCATTTAGTGGCCGGTGCTTGTAACTGCAGGCACGGCTCTCATTGAAATCAATGGGAGCTGTGCCTGCAATTACAAGCGCCGACCTTTTTGTATATGAGGCACAGACAGTATGTGCCCGCTCAGCTGATTAGTCGGAGTCCTGAGCAACGGACTCCGTCCGATCAAGTATTGATGACCTATCCCGATGATAGGTCATCAATAGTATTTTCCTGAAAAACCCCTTTAATGTTGTGCTGATGAAGCATGCGATTGATAGCACAGAATAGGGAAAGAGAAAGTAGGAACAAATTTCCAACCTCCAGATAGTGCATGATAAGTATTAGACAGGAGGCTGCACTGCATGGAAGTGAATGCAGTATACATAGGAAACATCAAGAATATGACAATCAGATGAGTGGGTCAGGGATGGAAAAATGTGTTTTTCCGAGAGTGACCCTTTACAGAATGAAGATGGATCATTATGATAAGCCAGAGCAATAAAACTGAGGTTTGTGCTACAGATGGACAGGCTATAAAAGGTGATGATTTAGGAGTTCATAGACCTGGAGTCAGTCTGATGGGGGTGAAGTGGCCATGTGATGTGTCATATATCCCGGGCATAGAGTGACTCCTCGTGTCAATGAATGGAAAATTCCTATTGACTTGACTTCCCAAATTTTTCTCTGTCATTGTTAAAATGACCTTTTGTAACAAAGACTGTTATACTGTGGGCTGACACAGAGAAGTGTTTTCCCACGGGTGTATCACGCTGCTTCCTTATTATTTCTGCAGTTTCATCCTAGATTGTACAGGGTGGCCACATAAAATTAACTGTATGAAAGCTGTCTAAGGGTGCATTCACACGAGCGCATAAACGGCGCGTTTTTGCGCCCAATCGTATATACGTGACCATCTGAGGCGTTGGTTTCGAATGTATTCGTTCGCACGGGCGGTTTTACGGCGCGTAAAAACGGCAACCGGAAAAAAAACGGAACATACGCGACCAAAATACGCACCAACGCATATTCGATGGCCGAAAAGATAGTTTGCAAAGTAGGAACAAACGATAATACGCTTTCTAGCTCTGGTCATGATCGCCGAAAAACGTTCTTTCCGGCGATTATACGCTGCGGACGTACGAACGTAAATACGCCTACGCTCGTGTGAATGCACCCTTAAAGAAAATCTGTCTTTGTTGCCCATAGCAACCAATGACAGCACAGCTTTCATTTTACCACAAAAGTATAAGAAATGAAACCTGTGCTGTGATTGGTTGCGATATTTTCTTTTAGACCGCTTTCATAACCGTGTGGGCCGGGCTACCTTTCCATGGTCCACCCTACATAATGGCAAATCTAGCCACAAATTCATCATCTGGCATGTCACAATGGTCACTTTGATGGAGTGTGACACCACATAAGCACTGGTTTACAGACATGTGCTCTTTCTAATAACTGTGTATGCAATTCATTCATTTCTATTTGGCATATAATTTCCAGTTTACGCATCATGTAGAACACACCAGGAGGTTTTTCCATCAGGTCCCCTTTAATCCATGATGTATACAGAAGTTCAATAAATGTACAAAAGATGCAAAATAGATCACCGCGTTCTAAATGGTAGATTTTAGCCACAAAGGATGTGAGAGATGAAGAAGATATTTACATCCTATTATTACATGGCTCGCTAACACTATTATTTGTACTGAGGGAAGTTCATTATTACAGAGCAAGAGCACTACAAAGGAAGCCAAGGCCAAACCAGCTTCATCACGTTATCTGACAGGAGGGACTGGGCTATTTCAATGAGTCGATGGACAAGAAAAGTCCTACATAGTTGTCAGATACTATCCAGGAACTATTCTACCAGAAAGTACAATCTACGTCTTGAATCATATTCTCAAGGTCTCATAGGCCTGCAATTTCCCATCATATACAAGCTAGGGCTCCGAACCCCCACTGTATGAAATACCAGGGTAAGTGGGTTAATTAGTACATAGTGAGCACTCTAACTTCAGGGAACGCTTAAGGCAAGCGAGTATGGAGGAGCGACTACTTGCGGAAGCCGGCAAACTTCATGTAGCTGTGGTGGAGACGGGACACATCCTAAACATTCTTCATATTTGTCAGTAGTGATTTTTTGATTAATCATGTGGATTTTGCATGCACTTTGCTGATGCTGTAGTGGTGGTGCAGTATTCATGAGGTAGCCAAAAATGTTTTAGATGACCTATTCCATAGTTGTCAAAAAGGGAAGTTTTTTTTTTCTAAACTCTAGCGGGATTTTCCTATTTATAGTAAGTGCAGATTAAGTAATGCATATTTCCTCTATACTTTGGGTAGAATTTAGTAAATTATTTGTGCCAGTTTTTTCGGTGTTAAAAGAAACGTTACAAATAGAGATGAGCGAGCACCAAAATGCTCGGGTACTCGTTGCTCGAGTCGAACTTTCCACGATGCTCGAGGGTTCGTTTCAAGTAACGAACCCCATTAAAGTCAATGGGCGACTCGAGCATTTTTGTATATCGCCGATGCTCGCTAAGGTTTTCATTTGTGAAAATTCACGAAAGTGATGGGAACGACACAGAAACAGATAGGGCAGGCGAGGGGCTACATGTTGGGCTGCATCTCAAGTTCCCAAGTCCCACTATTAAGCCACAATAGTGGCAAGAGTGCCCCCCCCCCCCCACTGTCAGCATAAAGATCGTTCTCCTCTGTAACAGCTGTGGCCGAGAAGAATGATGTTAGCCCATTGAATTCAATGGAGCCGGCAATACAGCCGACTCCATTGAAAGCAATGGGCTGCCAGCGAGCGCGGGATGAATTTTTGGGAAGGGCTTAAAAATATAAGCCCTTACCTGAAAATCATCCTAAAATGTGTAAAAATAAAAAAAAAATGTATACTCACCTTTCCGCTGCAGCCAGAGTTCAGCCGCGTCTGGCTGGCAGTTCTCCTGAACTGCTCTGAGTAGTATTCAGCAGCCGGGCATTTAAAATCCCCGCCTGCTGAATGAGCTGCATCTGATTGGTCACAGCCTCACCAATCAGAGGCAGCTCTCACTCATACCCATTCATGAATTCAATTTTTGGGCTAATGGACAAGCAAAAAAAGCGCCAAATTTATAAAAACGCATTGTACTCCAGTGTACATCAGATGCAAAAAGTGCATGAAACTGACACATAAGAAGCACACCGGCAAAAGAAGCAGCGAGGACCTAAACTTTTATGGGGGAGGACTGTTCTACACTATCCTACCAAACGTTAGCTTTTACACAGAGCAATTGTGCACCTGTTCAATTTTGTGACCGCTGAACAAATTGTACAGAGCATTTACATGAGTTAAAATATCCTTTGTCCACTAGTTAGGTGGCGTGAGGTTCTTTGGTGGGAGTGTATTCTGAAATTTCAACTCCTTGAAATACATGTGAGCGATCTTTGAGTGAGCACTCGCTGTTGCAATCTCTCACTGGACAAAAAACAGCCAGGGACTGTAGCAGCGACTGTCGTTTTCGAAGACCAGCAGGGACTGCTCAGTTGAGGATCACTCACAAGTATTTGTGTTTTCGGGAACCAATGAGCGCTAAGAGGGAGGGCAAAATGTTTTTTTAAAAAAAGGCAGAGGGAAGGCAGAAGGCAATGGGTGGGAAGAAGCGCACACCTCTCTGCTAAGTTGTTGGCTGGTTGTTCTTTGTAGATGAACTGAAACAAAGTAATTATCGACAAGTGACAGAATTTTCGCTTGTCACCCGATTGGTGGCCGTGTTTACATGGAACAACTGTCTCTTGTATTCCCTCTATTGAGTGACTATTCAGACAATAGCTCTCTCATGTAAGGCTTCCTGTCCACAGCCGTGACAGAATATCGCAAGCGACGTTCCGCGGGGGGGGAGCTGTCAGGTCTTTGCGGTGAGCCTATCTGACAGATAGGTTCACCGTGGAGAATCGCGACTGCAATTTGAATCCAACTAGTGGAAAATCGCCGTGGCTGCGCTTTCTATAGCAATGCTATGTAAAGCGTTTACTGCGTTACGCGCAGCCGGATTATCATCGTGGGTAACGCAATGAACTATCGCCCGTGGACAGGCAGCTTTAAGCCACCCTTTTTCTAAAAAATATGTCACATACATCGATGAGTTTGTACATCGTGTCAGATGTGATAGTACTGATAAATCAGCCTGTACCCTACATTGTTGTAGTAGCTGCTACTGCATAATGATAGTTACATTATGGGAGATTTACTACGCTAAATTCAGAATGTCAGAATTTTGGCTTAATTTGTGCTAAAAAGAAAAACTGGCGTGCATGGCTTGCCCCAGATTTATGTATTTTAGACACTTTTTTGTGCCTTAATACAGTGTTCCCTATCTCCAGTCCTCAGGGACCGCCAACAGGTCATGTTTTCAGGATTTCCTCAGTGTTACACAAGTAATGTAATTATTGTCGGTGCCTCAGACATTACCACGGGTCTTCTTACTATAGGATATCCTGAAAACATGACCTGTTGGTGGTCCCTGAGGACTGGAGTTGGGGACCCCTGCCTTAATAGACAAGGGGGCGTGGCTTAAAATGAACATGCTTGCACCAAAATGTTGACAAAAAAAGGTCTAAAGTAAACCAACCAAGAAGCATAAAGTTAGACAAAAGTGTCTGAAACAGCACAAAACGTGTCATACAGCGTGAGCCACTGTGATAAAATTAGCACATCTGGTCTAGTTGAAATAACAAAATTATAGTCCAGACAGCATAAGATGAAAAGCAAACTTTTGTTCTTTTATTCCTCCATATAGAAACACCAGCGACATTTCGACCTGTTAGTAGGTCTTAATCATGCTTGGTGTGCCTAGACGCAAAGACACGTGTATATATACACAAACATTTAAAATGGCAAATTACCAATACCTGTTTTGAAGGTGATTAGCCAATTGTATACAAGTTAATGTTTAACCAACTCAATGTATGGATGTTACCTTAATGAAGATCATTATCAATGGCGCCGTTCCTGCTGTTCTCCCAGGAATGAGTTAAAAGAAGACTCCATGCAGCCACGGCTTGTCAAAGTTCTGGTGCGCCTGCGCGAGACACCCGCTAGCACGCAATATTCCCGAATCTCTATCTTCTTCTATCACCCAGTGCACAATGCGCATGTACGGAAGGCGCATAACCACGTGACTAGTGTATACACAAGTGACGTAGTGGCACGTGATCTAGACGAGCCCCCATGACGTGGGAGCGCATGATCGGCACAAGCCGAGAACCATAGCAACAATACATACCAGTAATGCACATATATATCAAACCCCATACTGGAGACCCACAATCACCTATAATCCCACATTGTTTTAAGGGAGACAGTACCCCAATCGATCAAACATCGGTTAATCAAATAATATGGGCTTGGTAACCTACAGTAAATAGCTGATGTCAAATAGCTGTATTCCTAGATAGGGTGTTAAGAAGTTTTCTACTGTTGCTTCTTCCTATATTAGGGACACAAGCCATTTTCTAACCAAACTGAATAGTCTTGAGACAACGGATTCCATGCTTTTAGTAACATTTGACTGCTGCTGTGTGGCTTTTCCCTTTTTAGTATCTGGTCTAGTTGTAAGCAGTCTAAATTTAGGACAGTATTAATAAATCTGCCCTGTTGTACTGTGGCTGTTTTTCTGCGCATAAGAAGGTACAAATACTACAAGCTTCATGTAGGACACGCCAAGGTTTATTTTCCAGGAAAAAAAGAACTGAAACGGAGAAATCTGACTCATTTCTGAACTGAAGTAAACAGCGCAGAGCACATTTCACAATACTACATCAGTAGCAGACTGCTGCCAGTCAGAGGATATCTCATTCCCTGGTAAGCATGGGTACGATAGGACATACCTACAGAATGAGACCATCAATTCTGGTTTAAGGCACCGCCATAAATAAAGATGTTGTGGGTTATTACAGTGTGATTGATCTGCTGTAACCACATGCAGATCACCGCTATCTGCCAGTTGGACTTATTGGGGGAATTTATTATGGCCTCTAGACCAGAATTATGGAGTTAAAAAGTCACAAATTTTGTCGCAAGCCCTTCACATTGGCTATCTCGATTTTGCCACAAGAAAATCGCTCAAAAGTCTCATCTTTGTTCCCGCGATTTCTGAGCATCAGCGATACTTTTTCCTGAGAATAATCTCGCATCGCTGCGTCCCGGGATTCTCTTGTGCGATGACATAGCACAAAAGTCAATAGGAGTTTCCAAAGTTAAAAGCGCATCGCATGGAAATTGCAAGTTTGTGCATTGTGATGTGATAAAAAGGAGGCTCCGTAGGGAAACATGGGAAATGCAAAACGCAGAAAGATAGGACATCCTGCGATTTTTTTTTTTTGTTTCAATCCACATCGCATGATTGGAAAAATCGCAAATGGGAATGAGACCATTGAAAATCATTGGTTTAGTAATTCTGCATTTTCACTCCCTCTCGCATCGCTTAAAATATTTTCTCGTAAGTGTGAAGGTATGCCTAGGCTAACTTCACATGGCCGAGCGCGATATGGATCTGTGTAACCCGCCCCCATATCACGCTCGCCATCCATGTGAAATCCCCATGGAGGTGAGGTGTTTTCATGGCAAAACAGCTTTGCATAACTTCCTCGGGTGTGGCTGCACATCCGCACCGGAGGATTGCAGAGTTTCTCCCATTGCTGTCAATTGGGCCGACACTGCTGCCACCGGCCACATTGAAAGCTATGGGCACTGCAATGCGAGATCACGCAGCAAGATAGAACATGCCGCGATTTGTCTCCTGCACAGCATCGCTTTGTGGTGCCATGCAGGAAAAGATGGCTCATGTGTATAACCACATTCAAAAGAATGGGGTTCATATTTGTGTGAGATCTGTGCATCTCGTAACGTACAAATCTTGCGCGATTTTGATGCCCATGTGAAGCCGGCCTTACTTGTGACCAAAATGTACTTGTATTTAAGCCTCCTTCATCACTTTCCTAAAAACTGGTTTATTAATAATTTGTACCAGTGTCCGGTGTAAATTATGCCAGAAATGTGCGCTAGGTAGGACCCGGCGTACATTTCTGTGTAGGTGCGTCTAATACACGAAGACTCGTGTGCCTCGTCATGTGTTACGTGCATCGTGTGCCGGGCAGAAGTTATACTACGGTAGGATGGGCTTTAAAAATGTTGGTCTTAAGGGTAGATTTCCCTTGTGGAGCGTTCCCACGGCATTTTTGTTTTCTTTAGAGATACACATTTTTATGCTGTTAAAAGTACAAAAAAATGTATGTTTTTAATGTAAAAAAGCATGGAAACGTATATGTTTCACGGATACAAAAAACACCGTGTGAACGCTCCCTGAGATAGCTTTTCCCGCAGTGTTATTGTACACACTGTGTGATACGCTTCAGGGGTTCCATGATGGCTGCTGAAAACAGCGCTGTGCCAGAATCACCTAACGGAAACCATTCACTTCTCTTGTGAAGCGAACTCCTCTTTGGTGTCCGTTTTACAAGGTTCCCGTTTCTTTCCGTTATATTTGAAGTACAGAATAACGTAGTTAACTGCGCTATTCCATACTCCAAATATAACGGAAACAAATTGGAACCTTGCAAGATGGACACCAAAGAGGAGTCCACTTCACAAGAGAGGTGAATGGCCCCATTTGCTTCTGTTAGGTGATTCTGTCACAGCGCCATTTTCAGCAGCTGACATGGAATCCCGAAGTGTATCACACAGTGTGTACAATATCGCAAGGCGAACATTCTCTTAGTTGCTTCAAATAACAATCCGCTGTGATCAGTATGTGGCTACAGTGGTTCACAGGCACTCTCAAGAGAATTTTGCCAAAAAATGCAGGATGGGCCACGGAAATGTAGCCCAGCAGCGCACTGTTATGAAAGCTGTAAAAGAAAATCATTTGGTGTTGTCCATAGCAACCAGTCACAGCGCAGCTTTCATTTCTTACACAGCTGAGGTAAAATGAAAGCTGCGCTGTGATAGGTTGCTATTTCTTATACTGCTGCTCAATGACTGGCTGTGATTGGTTCATTGAGTGCTGACTCTGATTGGTTCTGGAGCGCCAATCACAGCGAGCGCATCCTGGAAGCGGGGATTTTGAAACTCCAATCCAGGAAGCCCTGACAGAAGACTTCAAACAAGTGCCGGGGACCTGCGAGGAGAAGTGCGGCGGACCTGAAAGCGGCTGTTCAGTGATGTTTTTTTTTTTTTTTAATGCAGCTAGGGCTTACTTTAGGGCTTTTACAGTAGGACTTCCTACTGTAAAATTTGCATCGCACAACACGAAAACCGAGTTTTCGTGCGATGCAACAGAGAGGAAGGGCCCATAGGGAAACATGGGCCACGAAACCTCGCAAAACGTGGCAATTTTTAGCAGCCCATGATTTTTTTCTCTCGCAATGTAGCAGGCTACAAAACATCGCTAATATGAAGGAATGCAAGTATCGGCTTCACATATGTGCAATTTGTAGTGCTGTCACATCACAAGAAAATCGTTTCATTTTGTCGCCCGTGTGAACGAGGCCTTATAGAGCAAACCAGAGAACAGGGAATGTATTGCTATACTGCTAGGCAGATTTGGTAAGACCTCTAGTAACCATGGATGACAACCACTGTGGCGGATGTTTTGGTTGTCACTCAGCTTGCTCCAGAACATACATTATATAAGGAAAAAAGTGGTAGTTGTGAATGAAGCAAGAAACTTACCAGAAGAAAGCCGTCCCTGGAGAGGAGCAGGGTGTAGTCAGTGAGAAAATGTAAAGCCGTGATCCTCCCTTCAGCCTAATTAGACGGAAAGCATGTATAGCAAACACCCAAACACTGCTGGACTGGAAAATCATCGCTTTCTAAAAACAGCAATAGTCTGATGCCTGGCAGCAAATCTTAAGATTTACTTGGATTTGTAGAGTGCAAATTCATATTTTCTTCTATTTAACTTAGAAACCCAGAATTTGTTTCTTACCAAAAGTAACTTCTGAATACAAATACCGAATATTGCCGATAAACGGAATAATTTTATGTGTGAATCAAGCCAAGTGAAACCTTGCCAAGGAAAGCTCGCTCCCCCTCAGTTTTAGTCAGTGAGTTCACATTCTGGAACAGTGAATCCCTTTACAGACTTACAAAGTTCTTACTTGTCTGTAGCTGCTGAATGGAGGAGTATGAAAAAAGGACACTTATTTGCAGCCCTCAGAGCATGTAAGGAAAATATCATCAGTAGGCCTCTTTCACACCAGCGTCATTTTGACACTCTGATAGCCGCGCTAAAAAATCTCAACTATTGGAGCATAAAATCGCATGAATGAAGAATAGCTGCGACTTGGTTTTATTGTCAATTCAACGGCTGTGTGTGGTGAAATAACATCGCAGCCGTGAAATCCCCTGGTCAACAGAACTGCTTAAGTCTCTTTAAACGCCTCACTAGATGAGGCATCTATCATTGTTTTCACAGCTCTAGCCACTTCTAAACTCCCTCCCTTTTTCGGACGGCACCCTTAGACTCCCGTAGGAGTCTATGGAGCCTCCTTCGTTGTGCTGTCAAAAGATGGGACAAGACCTATCTTTTGATGCTGAAAAATTACAGCGTTGAAATAATGCACCTATGTGTAATCTTTTGCCGTGCTATTTTTATTTTTTTTTATTATAGGCATGTCAAAAAATCGTTCATCTGAAGGAATCCACAGGAAACCATTGGTTCTAATAAACGCAATTTTTTGACGCGTCTACTTTGCATCAAAATAACGCTCGTGTGAAAGAGGCCTCAGGGACCTTTCACAGGGGACGTAACCGTTCCCCAACATATTGCGTAATTTGTCATTGCAAAATTCCGCACTAAAATCTGAATGTCTCATTTCATGTTTTGATGTGGAATTGCTGGCAGAAGGGGTTGTCCCGCGAAAGCAAGTGGGGTTCAGCACTTCTGTATGGCCATATTAATGCACTTTGTAATGTACATCGTGCATTAATTATGAGCCATACAGAAGTTATTCACTTACCTGCTCCGTTGCTAGTGTCCCCGTCGCCATGGTGCCGTCTAATTTCAGCGTCTAATTGCCCGATTAGACGCGCTTGCGCTGTGCGGTCTTCTCCCTTCTGAATGGGGCTGCTCGTGCCAGAGAGCTGGTCCTCGTAGCTCCGCCCCGTCACGTGTGCCGATTACAGCCAATCAGGAGGCTGGAATCGGCAATGGACCGCACAGAGCCCACGGTGCACCATGGGAGAAGACCCGCGGTGCATCGTGGGTGAAGATCCCGGCGGCCATCTTAGTAAGGTAAGGAAGAAGTCGCCGCAGCGCGGGGATTCGGGTAAGTACTAAACGTTTTGTTTTTTTTAACACATGCATTGGGTTTGTCTTGCACCAAAACCTGCATGCCTACTGTGCGGATTTTGATGCATAATTGAAAACTACTTAAAGGGGTTGTCCCGCGCCGAAACGGGTTTTTTTTTTCAATAGGCCCCCCGTTCGGCGCGGGACAACCCCTTTAAGTAGTTTTCAATTATGCATCAAAATCCGCACAGTAGGCATGCAGGTTTTGGTGCAGAATTTTCCGCACAATAGGAAATTCCACTGCATGTTGTGGAACAATTATGTCCCGTATGAACAGTCTCTTAGTTGTACCACAATTGCAAGTCATTCCCTATCCACATAGAAGACCTTGTTTGTGATTTGCAACAAACGTCTGGTGAAAAATGCTTCACTTAAGTTACTTACGATAGTTGGACAATTATAATCATCACTTCTTTAAATTTCTTTATCAATACTATGCAATAATAAAACGCTTCCGTAGAGCTTGGAAACATCACTTAAGTGTTTCTCATTGTATTCTTCTCCGATGCTTCGTGTATATAATTAGGCATGCCAGACTGACAAGGCTACGATGCTCTTTGAGCGTCACCTAAATTAAGTAATTACTCTAACACATCCCTTAAAAAATGAATAACAGATGTTCAATGATTGATGTGTGCGGCAAAATCATGCCATTGACAAATACAACTCATGTTGCTAAGAGCTCATTTACATGGGCTACAAAATCACGCAGGTGTTAGTCGCGAAAAAAAATCATGTAAATGGATGATTTTCCACTATCAGGTCCCAAGCAATTAATTAGCAGTGAAATTGCTCATTCACACAATTGGGAGCTGCGTGTTACAGAAAAAAAAGTGCTGTTGCTCTGGGAGGAGGGAGAGAGATGAAGGAAAGCCTTGCGGGGCTTCCCTTCACCGCTGGGGACTCCCTTCATCTCAGCGGGGAGAGAGGGATTCCGCTGCAGGGGAGCTGGAGGTATTTCCTTATAGCGGGGAGAGAGGGATTCCCCTGCAGGGGAAAAGGAGGAATTCCCCTACAGTGGGGAGAGAGGGGTTCCCCTACAGAGGAAAAGGAGATATATCCCCACTACAGGGATATCCCTCCAACTCCTCTACAGGGGAATCCCTCTCTCCCTGCTACAGGGAAATTCCTTTGCTGGCCAGTTCACATAGTCTCACATAGCAGTCTATAGAGGCTGCTGTGATTTTATGCCAAAAGATAGGTCAAGACCTATTTTTTGATGCAGCAGGGAATTGATGTCTCTGAATTCTGACATCCTATCTTTTTTTGACTCTGCTTCAAATTGTTCATTTGAAGGTTTCCATAGGAAACCATTGGTTCTACTAGTCGTGACGTTTTGATGCATGTAACGTATTTGCAGAAAATCATCCATGTGAAAGGTCTAAAACAAACCCTCATACAAGTATATCGATATAAAAAAAAGTTATGGCTCTTGGAATGTGGTGATGGAAAATTGTCACTTTATTCAAAAATATTCTGTGCCTGTTCTCACGCACACATGAGTGCAGAATTTTAGGTTATCTTCTCAGCAAAGGCTGTTTTACTAACCGGAATGAACAAGAATGTCCCTTTTCACTAATCTTCCACTATTGAAAAGCTGAGGAATTCAGCGGGTAAATGAGGCAGAGCTGTTTACACCATGATGGACGGATGCCAGACTGTTCCCCCACCACAGAGGAGGGCTAGATAAACTTTATCACAGGAAGGAAACAGGAGGAGTGCATGAGGGTACAAGTCACAGAAAGCTATTGAAAACTCTAATAAATGATAATACAAAAAAGATATGCTTACAGTACTGATAAGGTCTTCCTGTAATCCTTTATTACAGTCATTATACTTGTATTTGTTAGGCAATACTTTACTATTATTCATTAATAAATCATCAACAAATACATCATGAAAGGAGAAATCCTGTTTCCTACACTTTACAATAAAAGGCAATGTGTGACTCTCCTGTTGGTCATCTCTACGCTGGAAAGGTCTTATGGGAGAATTGTAGAGTAATAGTTCACGGAGCTATTATTTATGACATGTAAATATTTAGATACGGAATCTGCTGGCTGCTGCTATGAAAATGATAAAAGGATTCCAACTGCACCTAATTAGACATGTTATTACACACTATCATAACAAAGACGGTTTCCTTTTAACATTTATTTCTTTCTGACTAAGAAAAACATGTCCACATGTGACAGATGTGCTGCAGCAGGTTCTGCCACGGTCCTATAATCGGAATTTGGTTAGCAGAAATCCATTAATAGGCTGCAAAAACAACTCCATCCAGATTCACAGAACGAATGCCTCCCCTAAACATACCCTTGTAGTGCCAACTTTACCATGAACTGAAGATCTGAGTAACATGTGGCAGACTGGTTGCTGGGTATATGCCATCTGACATGTCCACTTAATATCATGTACAGTGTTCCGATTCTTGACTCTTTCTACCTTCTTTCCATTTCATCCTTCTAGCAGTCCCTTTCTTGTAACTTCTATAATTTGGTTTTATTGAGTTAATCAT
Source organism: Eleutherodactylus coqui (assembly GCF_035609145.1). Classification (NCBI taxonomy): domain Eukaryota; kingdom Metazoa; phylum Chordata; class Amphibia; order Anura; family Eleutherodactylidae; genus Eleutherodactylus; species Eleutherodactylus coqui. The sequence goes on from NC_089844.1 coordinate 96,537,200, forward strand.
CCTTGATCACAAAGTTTGTGGCGGACTTGGAGGTTAAAATGTAGAAGATTTGAAAAAAACAGAAGTTACCAGCTTTAGGGTCATGTTAATGTAAAATTGTTGAGGACTAACACTGTTTGACTTGTTAACTGAAAGAAATTCATGTGCTTTCCTTTAATTGTAAACGTAGCCGCATAATAAAAATATTTTGAACCTAAATCATGTACAGTGTGCTTGAAAGTTTATGAATGCTTCAAAATTTTCCATATTTCTACTTACATTTAACCTAAAACTACATCAGATTTTCACACTAGTCCTAATAAAGGTTAATTAAAAAAAACTAAATCAAACAAATGAGCCAAAAATATTAGACTTAAGGCCCATTTACACCAGCCAATGATCGCTAAAAAATCGCTAATCGATGATCGTTTTAGCGATAATTGTTGCGTCTAAATGCGCGCCTATCATGCACTTTTTGGGCACTGCTAGCTGATCATTAAATTCAGTCCAACCTAAAAATCAGGTAGTGCTGATAGCATTGATTTCCGTGGAGAACCATGGATCTGAATGCAGATAAGAGCCCTCAGGCTATTAACTGCTTTCAGCTAAGGCTTCATTTGCACACTTAATTGCTCTTAAGTAGCTGAGTAGCTACTTAAAAGTTTATGCAAAATGATCACTCAAAGCTGTCTCTCAAATTGTCATTTGAGCGATCTTTGAGCGATCAGCGGCCCGTATAAACCAGCCTTTAGTCATTTAATTTATTGAGGAAAATGCTATCTATAAGTCTATATTAATATCTGTAAGTGGCAGATGCTTTCAGTATCTGATAACTGTTGATTAGTCCTGCATATTGGCTTGGGGATTTTAGCCATTCCTTCATATAAAACAGCTGCAACTCTGTTATGTTGGTAGATTTCCACAACATTTCTATAGGATTAAGGTCAGAAATTTGACTGGGCCATTCCAAAACATAACTTTATTCCTCTATCTATTTTTTTTGTAGAATGACTTGTGTGCTTTGGGTCATTATCTTACAGTATGACCCACGTTCTCTTGAGCTTCAGCTCATGGACAGATGTCTTGACATTTTCCTTTAAGGCCCATTTACACCAGCCGATGATTGCTAAAAAATTGCTAATCGGCGATCGTTTTAGCAATAATCTTTGCGTCTAAATGTGCGCCCATCGTGCACTTTTCATGCACTGCTAGCTGATACTTAAATTTAGTCCAGACTAAAAATCCTTGGTCAGCCTTATCAGCAGTTCTTCACGGGGAGTGCTGATAGCATTGTTTCCCCGTGGAGAACAAAGGATCTGAATGCAGATAATAGCCCTTGGACAATTAACTGCTTTCAGCTAAGGCTTCATTTGCACACTTAATTGCTCTTAAGTAGCTGAGTAGCTACCTAAAAGTTTATGCAAAATGATCCCTCAAAGCTGTCACTCAAACTGTTGTGATCTTTGAGCGATCATGGGCTGGTGTAAATGGGCCTTTAGAATTTGCTGGTATAATTCAGAATTCATTGTTCTATCAATGAAGACAAACTGTACTGGCCCAGATGCAGCAAAACAGGCCCAAACCATGATACTATCACAACCGTGTTTCACAGATAATATAAGGTTTTTATGCTGTAATGCAGTGTTTTTTTTCTAAAAGCAAAAAACTTGTAATTTAAGCCACAAATCTCTATTCTGGTCTTATATGTCCACAAAACATTGTTCCAATAGCCTTCTGGCTTTTCCAGGTGATCTTTAGCAAAGTGCAGACAAGCCATAATGTTCTTTTTGGAGACCAGCGGCTTTCTCCTTGGAATCCTGACATGCACACCATTGCTGTTCAGTGTCCTCCTGAACATTAACATTAGCTAATGTGAAAAAGGCCTTTAGTGGCTTAGAGGTTTCCTTGAGCTGTTTTGTGGACTATTAAACGCCTAGGTCTTCGTGTGATCTTTGTTGGTCGACCACACCTGGGGAGGGTAATAATGGTCTTGAATATTCTCCATTTGTATACAATCTGTCTGACTATGAAGATCAGATTGATAGATTGCCGCTCTTTAAATAAAACCGGCTGCTCACTCACACCTGATTGTCATCCTATAGATTGAAAACACCTGACCCTAATTTCACTTTCAAATTCGCTGCTAATTCTAAAGGTTCACGTACTTTTGCCACTCACAGACATGTGATATTGGATCATTATCCTCAAATAAATGAGTAAGTCTAATATTTTTGACTCATGTATTTGATGTGAGTCTTTTCATCTAATTTTAGCACTTGTGTCAAAACTTGATGTAATTTTAGGTCAAATATAAGCAGAAATATGGAAAATTCTGAAGGGTTAACAAACATTCAAGCACCACTGTAGCCGTAGGGCAGAGTATATCTAGAAACTAGTCTGTGTCAACTCACTGGAGACTTCCTAGTAGGCATGACGAAACTTAAAAAGCCATGAAATCTTCCTCAAAAAGAAACTGTACCCCTCCTGACCCCACATTATAGGCCTTTCATCCAGCCAGCAAGAAATCTACTGCACACCGACAAGCAGCAAAAACCTTGAAGCAACCTGTCTGTACATTGTTATCTTTTCCTTCTGGAGAAGTCTCTGGTTTGGGCTTATTCTCCTAGTCATGTTTCAAGGCCTATTAAAAGGTTGGACTTTGACTTGTGGGAAAGCTCCCTTTTAAGGCATTGTATGCATCTCCCATTTACATACCAGATTTTACAGAGGGGCATTAGTTGGCTTTTTAAGTCTCCTCATGCCTAATTCCCTGTTTGTCCGAAAATAAGACCTACCTTGAATATAAGCCTTACCCTGATTTTTCAGTGAGGCTTGAAATATAAGCCCTAGCTGCATTACATAAAAAAAGGAATACATTACCTAGCAGGCATAAGGAGGAACCCATTCCCATACTTAATTTTAGGGAAAACATACTAATTAAAAAAAAAGAACTATAAATATTTGGAAAAAAAAATCATTTTTTTAGCTTTTTTAACCCCCAATAAAACTAAAAGATGTGGAAAAAAGTTTGGTATCATGTTAGCCACTAGAACAAAATGTTATTCTTCTCAACAAGAGAAACCAAGTAATCTTGTAGGTATGAAACCTTTTAATGGCTAACAAAAATCCATGATTTTATAGCGAGCTTTCGAACCTCTCAGGACTCTTTCTCAGGCATAATGAAATAGATCCGAAGAGGCATGTGTGTATATATATTATATAGAGAGAGAGAGAGAGAGAGAGACAGACAGACAGACAGACAGAGAGAGACATATACTTATGACAAGGCACAGACATGTATGTGATTAATTTGCACTTCAAAGAATATGACAACAGGATGAATAGAGAAATAAATACTTAAATAGTCACTGATAAAGATGTGAAGGTTTTATGGTCCCTGAATTAGTGTTAGGGGGTCACCAGGCCAGCAGTGTTATCTGTGTTATAGATTTCTAATACTTCCCGGTCACGCATGAATCCTCTTGAAGAATTTAACCCTCTATTGAAAGTGTCAAAAGTCGTTATAAATTTATACTCCCAAATTCTTGTGTACGGTATGATGGAGTTTCTTTGCAGTTTCAGAAATCAACTACTCCAATTCACAGAGAAGGAAGGAAATGATTGTGTACCTCTAGTAGTGATTGGGATGTATGAGAAGTATATTCAGATCTATTTCATTATGCCTGAGGAAGAACCCTGAGAGGTTCGAAAGCTCGCTATAACATCATGTATTTTTGTTATCCATTAACAGGTATCATATCTACAAGATTACTTGGCTTCTCTAGCTGGAAACAATCACCATTTAATGTGTAATGGTGACGTATATTTCCCTGCTCAGGTGTATAACCTTACATTTATCAGTATTGAATCTCATTTGCCACGTTTCTAACCAAGTTCCAAATTTATCCAAATCCATTTGCAACCGTATTCTGTCCTCTCTTGTGTTAATTACTTTATATTGTTTTGTATTCTGCAAATTTTGATATTCTACCCTTCAAACTCTCCACAATGTCGTTAATTTATTAAAAAGAATAGAGCCCAATACTGCCCCTGTGGTAACCCGCTAGTAATGGTGACCCAATCAGAGTATGTACCATTTATAACCACCCTCTGTTTTCTATCACTGAACAAGTTGCTTACTTACACACATTCTCGCCCAGACCAAGCAGAACAAAGATTATACGATTAGCAGCAGAGTTAAGCAAATCTTCAAAAATGTGCCTTCTTCATTGATTCTCTGCAATGTTAAATCACCTTACTGTAAATCTCCAACCTGGTGAATCAAGCCTACTATCCATAATTAGGAAATAACAAACTAACAGTGAGCAATGGTTGATCTCTTGCTAGACGCAACACTTGAAAGTTAGAAAAATAAACTTCCTTTTCCCCTTGTGACTTTGTGATCGAAGTATACCGTTAGAGAGAGCCTGTTTAACCACAAATGTTTAAATGGATCCCATTGTTGCAACAATTATTATAAGAAGGGCAATATATAGTTTTGGCTTCCTGAAGATAATAATTTAGGCTGCTTTCACATCTGCGTCAGGGGTTTCATCTTCCTGCCAAATGTACTGGTAAGCATACAGACAGACTTTGTTTAAAGGGGAAGTGTTAATTAGTTCTTTATTGTACATGACTGTAAGAGCTCTATAAGGGGAATTCCAGATTCCATAGCATAATTCGCATGTATGTGGATTTTGCGGCAGAGCGTGCTGCTGATTCACCATGAGTTACACCCCTGCAGATTCTGAATCTACCACTTACCTAGTTATGGTGCAGATTTCAACCTTTGAAATACAAAGGTTAAAATCCGTGTCAGATCCACTACAAAAATGGAGGCAAAATCCAAACGATTTAGGTGCAGGTTATGCCACTGTGGCTTTGCAGGATATTTGTTCTATGTTTTCCACTGTGGAATGCCTGCGGTGAGTATGCAAAGTGTGAAGGTGGCCTTAACCCTTTCCAATCCACTGTCTGACATCTTAAGACATTATGATTTAAGGCTGTACAGCTCTGATGTTGGAAGACGTCCATCGGGGTTCTCTTACTATATATTGCCAGCCTCTCTGCTGTCGGAGCCTATCCAACGTGTAACCTCATGTAGTACTGACTTTAGCCAGCAGATAGCGCCGTTGTATAAAAACCAGGATACAAATTGGATTGGAAAGGCTTAAAAGCCATACTTTAAGCAGCTGAAAAGTGCAGGGGAGCAGAAGTACTAGAGGCACTTACTAGTAAACACTTGTATTATACCAATTCTCAGACTCTGTGTTAACCCTTTCCAATCCAATTTCCCTGCTACACGCACACTTCCAGCTCTAATTTATTTTAGTGGGAATTCACGCTGTGGATTCTTTGTAGTTACTCAACTGAAGCACGGGCGGTTTTTCACCACGAATTACGCGTGCGATGCATTGCTGTGTGGTACGCAGTGAATGGAGTCATTGATCCGTGCACAGGAGCGTGTAGACACTGCGCGTAGATACACATGAAAAATAGTTTGCAGCACGCTCTATTTCTTGGCTTTTGTATGGCCAGCGAATGCACACGCTGTCCAAACGCAATACATTGCTTATGGGCACTGATTTCATACGCAACGCCACTATGAAACAGAGCAAGGAATAAAAAAAAAAAAGATAAGAGTTATACTGCACATGACCACATGCGTGAGATATGCGGGCATGCATAGTACACTCACTGCCCATACGTGCTCCCATAAACACCAGTAAAACGCTGTGGGGACAACTGCAGCGTTTTACCGGTACGCCTGTGGACAGGAGGCCTTATACATATGTATGTATATTATTATAATACATATTATTATATATGCATAGTATTCATATGTATATTACACTATGCAGGAGAGACATCTGATATCATAGTTCTCTTCTGCATATATTTATTACATGTCTGAGCTCTCCTCTGTATAGTGTAACATACATTAGCAAAAGAGATTTCCGATGTCGGACTGCTCTCCTGCAGAGTGTTAGAAATATGTGTTGAACCTCACCCGACATGGGAGCTATGCAGGAAAATCTCAATGTTGGATGAGTTCCGATACTGGATTGGAAAGGGTTAAGTGACAATGATCAAACTCCACTGATACTTTGTATTTACTGTATCACCTGTTGGCAGTAGCACCAGTGGCTGGGCAGCCCTCTAAACCTATTTAGGTCCCTATATAGCAGTCTCTTCAAATTATTCATTAAAAGAACTTCTTAATGAAATAGTACTAAAAAAAAACCTCATTAGCAATTTTCTTTTGGGCTGGACAATAAATGTTCATTCAAATATATAATAGTCAAAGTGCTAAGGACCATTTGTCGGTCTCTCCGTGTGTGTGTGAATGTCACTTAGCTCTCTTAGCTCCGCCCTCTGATTACATGACAGTGATGTTATCAAAGGTCCTTTATCCTAGTGTACTGAATGAGGGATTATGGGCGGACTACATCCCCCACAAACCCCTGAGGCCTCAATTGCTATGGATACAGCAGTACTCAGTCTGCCAGTTTGTAGGTGGTTGTGAGACAGCTGCACACCTGTGTGGAGACTCCAATAAATGACACCTCACAAATGTCCACATACCTGGCAGTGCATACTGACCAACAACATTGAAGCATAGTCCTTCCCCACTATCTTCACATCTCCTAAATGTGATATCATGTCATCTCAAGTGCTAATGCCACCAACACCAGTCCAGCCTTCATGTAATCGTGAAACATTCTCCAGTGTGGAGACAAACCGTCGCTGTCGTGCAAACATGTCACCAAAGACAGTTCAACACCACCGTGCAGCTAATGCACCTTACATGACACAGCAACAAGCCAAAATGTCCCCTCAGCCAGCATCTGAAGTTTTTAAACCTTCTGCAGCAGATATGCGAAAGCTACAAGTAAACATGTCTCCTCAGCGAGCAGATGACGTTCGTAAACCACATGCAGCTCATGCGAAAGCAACAAAGCAGAGCTGTGTGTGTGTGTGACGTGCATGAAGCAGAGCCGTGTGTGACGTGCATGTATGGTGCATTGCACCACCAGAAACAATGGTACTATAATTTCCTAATAATTACTAGCAGCATTTATATAAACAAACTACAGCATTAGCATTAGATTGAACTGTCAGAACAGTTTACCATGTCTGTGTTTTCTTAATAGTGTATGTGAGAATATTGATATCCAAGTTTCTTCTACAACAGAGGTCATTCTTCTGGGATGATTTTCACTGAATTCTGGAGCGGTGATGTGAAAATTCTAGACGGTACAGTACACCAAAGCATTTTCATGGACTTAGCTTTGTGCACAGCGACAATATCATGCTGAAATGGCAAAGAGCCTTCCGCAGGCTGTTGTCACAAAGTTGTAAGGACACAATTCCCTGTAATAATATCATTGTATTGGGTTCAGTCTGAATCATGAAGAGGAAAATCACGGTCCCCATTATCATTCGTCCTTCACATGTGATACTGTTCATTTAGGCAGCAAGCATTCTCACCATATCTTTTAACCCTGACTCAGTGGCATGTTGTTGCGAGGGTGCAGCAGTATTCAGTCTAGTAGCTCTTGAGCTTACAAACTATTTAAAATTGTAGCTCTACATACCTACTGCCGCCCCGTATACTGCATCCACCACACACATTCTACGATGCGCCTGGCTTCTTTTTCATATTGTAGCTTTTAATTAATGCATACAACAATTTTGCTAAGAGAACACAAACATTAAATGGTGCAAAACTTGGGACTAGATTTTCACATCAGATGTCATTTTTTAAATAACATTTGTTGTCAACTATATTATATGGTTATTATATTGCATTATTATTAATGTTGCCCAACAGTTTTGACTGATATCCAGATTAGTCCCCTGTTATGGTGCAATCCGTTTCATGTTTCCATATTAGTTAATAACATGCAGGCTTCCATTAACTTATAAGTAAAATCTACTCCTTATAACTTTCTTACACGACCAGCTATAATAGTAATTCTACAGAGTTTTATTAAAAATGATTCCACCAATAATGAAATCTATCTTGGAGTATGCCAGAACATTCACACCTCGCCATTACCATCTATAGCCCACAGAAATGCTATGGCTACGTAAAGGTACTTTCATAAAAATGCTAAATAGATCACTGCAAACTGCATCACTTGTAAAGCATATGCGGTTGCTGATATCCACTATGTATAAAATGCATCATAATTCAGTCTATAAATGGTGCCTACAGTTCTCTACATGGAAATGTTGGAAATACAAACTGAAATAGCTTACTATAGTGTTGCATGATATATGACACACTCCTTACAATGTGAGACATTTTTTACATTTCATGTTGCATTTCTGAAAATCCAAGCCAGAAGACATTTGTTATAGATAACCAGTGAAGATTTACTTAGACTGAAGCACTGTGCAAATAATGCACCAGTGTGAAAGTAGTACATTGTGAGCCATATTCCACATATGCTACATGACAACTGAGAATTCATGAGAAAAGTGGTGGAAAAATAGATATCAGAATTTAACTACAATGCCAGATGCTTCATAAATATGTCATTCGGACCAAATATATGTATTTTTTTCTTTAATCTGTTTATATGGATGCCACATTCTTGAACTCTCGACTCTTCATTAGGCATCTTCTTATTGATTTTATTATCCTCAGAACAGGTCTCAATATCAGATGAGCAGAGGTATGCCTTATGGCGCTCGCCCATGGAGTCTATAATGTTCTGAGTTTGGGTCACAACAGCCGGGCTAGAATGTATTACAAACACAGAAATGCAGCCATAATGCACTTGTGGGAAACTGGCCTTAAAGTGTAATCTGAGTTACAAACGTTTCCTATTTCAATGGAAATTTACATCATTTCCACTCATGTTCTAAAGATAGAGAATTTGGATTTTAATGTCCACACAGAACCCATGATGATCCCTATATTTACTTACAAAAACGCTCAGTCTATACTGAAAAAGAGGCATCTGTCTGTTTATGTTCGTACAAAGTGTACTGGCTATACACAACTCAGATCAATAAATAGTCAATGTTAAGTTGTGAAGGAAACGAGTATCTACACATGTAATAAGTCACACTGATTCCAGAACTCTATGTTGTGTAAGTCTAGGAGAAAGACGACTCACCTCCGTAATTCCTGCAGTCCCACATGAAATGAATTTATCTGCAGCTGTTGAGCAAAGAGAAGTACTGTGATTCATTTTCTCCGGGGAGATCAGAATGTCCGCCTCCATGGGAGGGACAATATAGTCCTCTTATGTTTAGGATGTGACAGTTTGCATCTGAACTAACAATGCTGGTTTTAAGGGTGGAAGCCAGAGTGGGTCAGCTGGATTACATACATCCTTTGAGAAGGAATTACTGTTGGCCACTGCTCCCTCCACAGTGGAGAACATTTATGGAAGCATACACTAGAACTGAGTTCAGGCATAAAGCTGGTTTCACACATTTAGTTTTAGATGCAGTTGTTCTAACCAAATGAAAGAGTGACTATAAATGAGAGTTGAAGTATCAGTCTTTCCTTTATAGTACACTGAAAGTAGTATTGCGGTGCTCACCTTCACATCAACTGATAGTGAAGTCAATTAGAACTTAGTCGCTAGTGCCAAAAATATAAGGCAAGAATCTTGCCTTTTTTGTGTTTTTATTAATATGATTTGCATTTGCCTCCATATTTGTTATATTTGTTTTATTCTCTGCTGAGCAAATGATGATGATGATGATTATCCGTTTAGTCGCATCCGACCTCCGGTAACTCTATGGCTCAATGTTCTCCACGCATCACCGCTTCTTTCAGTTCCATGATTGACATGTTCGTGATGGCCTTGATTGTATCTAGTCATCTTGTTCTTTGTCGTCCTGATCTTCTCTTTCCACTGACCTTGCCACGCATCAGTACTGTTTCCATTGAGTTAGCGAGCATCACGTGTCCAAAAATAAGAGTCGCTGTTTGATGATTTTGCTCTCTAGTGATATTTTTGGTTTTATGTGATCTAACACTACCTTGTTCGTTGTCATGGCGGTCCAAGGTATCCGTAGCATTCTCCTCCAGCACCATAGTTCAAACGCCTTAATTTTCCTTCTGTCTGTTTTCCTGAGCGTCTAACTTTCGCAACCATACGTCGTTATGGGAAAGACGATTGCATTGACCCGTCTGGTTTTTGTTGCAATGCTAATATCCTTGCTTTTCCAGATCTTTTCCATTCCTTGCATTGCAGTGTAATCCGTCTCTTGATCTCAGGTCCAGATTGCCTGTTGCAAGCGATTTTGGATTCAAGGAAGATGAGATCTTGGACCGACTCGACTTATTCGTTGTTAATTTTTAAGCTATTCCTAGGTACTAGAGTGGAGGAGATAAGGAATGGTATTAATGCTACACAGGCTGAAGAACCATGTTCTTGGATGTGCAAGGAGCACATTGAGTTCTTAAGAGTGCAGTCAGACTCGCTTGGTTCTGTGCCCCCTTCCTTCCCAGCTAATCAGCGTCCTGGGCGGTCACACTCTCCCCATTCAGTGATAGTAAAGGCCCTGCTCTTGGCTCTGATCCATTGTTGCTTTCACATTGGTCAATTATAATTATAATCACTTGGAAGAGGCAACTGATTCAGAGTCTCTGGCGTAGATCTTGCCTAAAATTCCAGATGACATAATACAGCAAGCTGTGTGCTATTTCATCCACGAAAACTCCAAGCAGAATTCTGGAAGCCCAATGGATCTCATTATAGTTAATGTGCCAAATCAGAATATAACATATGCTGGATTTGGCGCTTTTACTATTTTCGTTGTTCGGCTCCTATGACGGAGCTAAACAATATAAAACCAAATGGAAGTGTGAATAAATAGCCTTAGTATATTACATAGTTCATACATAGTTTAATAGACACCTCTTTAGACTAATTAAAGTTACACCTCTTTAGACTAATTATAACTTTCCATACCCGTTGTTATTATATAATAAAGTTTTGGGGGTCAAAAGATGGTGAAGCAAAGCTATATATATATATCTTTTTGCAAACCAAACTGCAACACTGCCTGTAGCTCCTGAAAGCAAAGTTATAAGTATTCATATCATAGTGATATTTGCAAGTTACCCATGGAGAATGAAGCTACCATAGATGTATTTTGGCACATCTACCCTTATTTCTATGGATGGGTAACTTGCTAATATTTTGATATGAATATTTGTAACCTCGCAACATTGTAACTTTGTGGTTTGGAATTCTTACTCACTGGTTTCTATTTTGATTTTGGAATATTTCCTGAGGAATGATTATCTAATCCCTGGGCAGTGTGAAATCCATTGAGATTTTCTCTTCTATATTTTTTTGCGCTTGGTCAGTGTGCAAGATATTGATTCCTTTCATATTTATGCACTGGGGATGTGGCATTATATTTCTCATGTGACATGTCATCCAGGCTGACCTTATTTGATAGTTTATTAGGCTGTTCTTCTGAACGGGAGCACAGACAGGAGAAATTTGACACACTCTTTGCTCCTTAGTCATTTCTGAAGAAGGGGTGTATTCCCGAAATGCGTGTTATTGGCTGCTTTAAATCCATTAATAAAAGAAGAAACGGGTATAATACTCATTGAAATGTTTGGGAGCATTGCATCAATCAAGTCCACAATTTTTTCTTCCTCCACTCAGCCTACAGGCTACGCTCTATGTATATGGTTGGCGTTAGTGGACAGGTAGCACTTCACTGCATTTTTTTATTTTCATAACAGAAAGTAATTGATACGTTTCTGTAAGATTAAAACCTGCTGATTCCACTGGTAACATTGAATACTGGCGGCATGTCTCATTTTCAAGTTACGAACAATTTCCTTTATTTAATATGATAAGTTTGGACGTGCCGTAATATTACTATTCAACTGTTTTTATAGGAAAATGAAGCTTGGATCTTGACTTCCTCTGGTAAGAAACATTACTTTCCCTCTGTAAGAACCAGCAAAAGTCACCCATCATATTTGGATTGTACTTCCCTTTGTAACGCTGTTCAATTACTGAAATGTCTTGTGTGCGTAATACGCAGTAAATAGAACCCATTGATTTCAATGGGTTTGCTCACATGAGCGTAATTTTTTGCACAATGTACAATCGCGCAAAAAAATACGCAGTATGACTTTGTTACACACTGCAATAAGCCATTGAAGTGAATGGGCGAGCACAAATATGCAGTGACTATGCAGAAAACCTGCTCATTTGCACATCATTTCAATGAGCCTGTCTACATTCTTTTTTGTATGCACAAATATACAGTGTATTTGTGCACTTAAAAACACAACAGAGCAGGCGAAAAACGTGGATGTAAGTGATTTTTGGTTGTGCAAATACATATCACATTGGCATGACTGAAATGCGCTAACGTCCATGGGACTGAGCTCCAATAGTGACCCCCACAGTGGCCTCAGTAGTATCAGTGACCGCCATAATGGCCATAGTAGTAAGTGACCTCCATAGTGGCCCCAGTAGTAAGTGTCCCTTATATTGGCCCCAGTAGTAACAGTGTCCCCTATATTGGCCCGAGTAGTAATAGTGACCACCACAGTAGTCCTAGGGATGCTGCCCAGCTAGAGGCCAATAGTGACCCTTCCATTGGATCAGGAATAAGTAATCTGGTGTCATGAGGCACAGGTTTTATTGTAGAAGGTATATCTGGATACAGAATTGTATCTTTCTGTTTACTGGAGAAACCTTTGGTATTTGTCATGCAGAAATAACAGTCAGTATGGTGGTCTCTTTGTTTTTGCCATACCATTGGAATGGCGAATGGCATTCTACTCTTGCCTTTCAGCCACTGTGTGAGATGAGTGTTACATGACACACAGATGACGTGCGGTGCCCACTGCTTGGTCACCAAGCTTTATACCGAAATACTAGCGATAGGCCCACTTTACCAAGGATGTTATTTTCTTCTGCTGTGTCTTTGTTGTGAACTGTCCAGAGACATAGCAGAAATTGTCTGGGTTGTTCAGACATCCACACCGCGTAATTAAATTTTGAAAAGTAGTCCCAGTCTAACCCATGACCTGTAAAACACAGTGCATTAATTACAACTGGTGGACGATCCACAGCGTTTCCATCACGTGGAAACATACCCTATATGTTACATAAACATATCCTTATAGTGTTCAGTCAGCGCGCGGTGTGTAACAGCGATTGAGGAATACTTTTGTTCTAAGGAATCACTTTTGTTCTTTTTATTAAGCAAGGTTAATGGTGAGCCGACTGGATTAATTGTATAGGCATATTTTCCAAAAATAAAGTACAATGGCAATTGGATTAAATGATTCCCCATATCTGGAAAACCTTACATGGCAGAAAAAAAACAGATATCATATTTGAATTCAGCGCACTAAAGTTACTATGAGCCACTTACAAAAATTGTGTTGCACAGTGTAAATTATTGAGGAAAACTGAACACTTGAAGGGAGGCTCTACTATCCTGTTGGGCTGCCTCTAGCTTGGATGCAAGATTTGATAAGAGCAGGTAAGGAGACATACAAGTTCTGTATAGTATCCTGTGGCATATCGGTCCACATTTGCTGTAACTGAGCCTCTAGATCGTGCAAACACATAGGCTGTCAAAGTTGGTATCCCAGATGGTCACATACTTTGTCCATTGGCAATAAATCTGTAAACCGGGCAGGCCACGGAAGAGTGGCAATGTTGTGGAGACATTCATGCGACATTCTTGCTGTGTGCGGCCGAGCATTAACCTGCTGGAAAATGCTTCTTGGAAGCAGCCATGAGAGGAACACATGTGGCTGCAGGATGTCCTGAACATATCGCTGAGCTGTCATTGTCCCTTGTACCACTATTAGGGGTGACCAACTGTCGTATGCGATGGCCCCCCAGACTATCACACCAGCATTGGGAAGTGTGCCACTCCACAGCAAAGGCAGGATTGAGGCGCTCACCCCGAGGTCTCCAGCCACGAACCGGGCCGTCATCAGTGCCCAAAGTAAACCTGTCGCTGAAGACTACTTAGTTCCACTCCGTAGCAGTCCAGTTTTGTTGCTCATGACAACACTACAATCGGAGGCGACAGTGGGTAGATGTCAAAGGCAGTACACGTAATGGGCGTGGTGACACCCAATGTCCTTCAGTCAAGCACCTGGAAATGATTCGGACAGATATAGGGGACTGTAACGATGGTGCCACCTGTTTCTAGATGGTGGACAATGAAACATTTGGACCTGCTCGTATTTTTCGGATGATCAGATGATCCTCTCTACTGGTGGTCTGTTGAGGGCACTCTTAGCCTGGTCGCCTTGTAAGTGTGCCCTCACTAATCCACTGGTCCATCACCTCCTAACAGTCTCGTCAGAAGGGCCCAGGTGGTGGGCTATTTGTTGATACCATTCAGCTTCTCGAATTCCAATAAACACCCCCCTCTCAAATTCTGTTAACTGGGCAAAATCTCTTTGATTGCGACGTAAAGGCGTCTAGTGGTCAACAAGCTCCACACATGTGGAAAAATAGGTCCACTACACACAAGTAGCCTCTAAGAGCCTTTTATAGGCCAAGGATAGAACCACTTTAGGGCCTCAGTTGACAAGACTGTTCATTTAATCACACCGCAACTCTATTCTGCCTGAGATGGAACTGCATGCCGAGTTTTGCAGCAAAAGGACAACTCCTTCTAGGTGCTTGATTTTAGAGTGTATTACTTTCTGTGTGATACATGTTTTGTCTTGTCATGACTTTAAGTGTCTTTAATCTGTTGTGTCATTAATACACATTACAAATGTTTGTCTATTTTGAGAGTGTGCATTTTCATTTTTGTGTGTCTTTTCTTCTGTCGCGCATACGGTCTATCTATTACACATATTCTAATAAAGCAGTGCTTCCAAAAGTGGATTTTACTGAACCCTGAAGTTTGATATCAGGATCTCTTGCTATAAAGTGGTTACTTATCAGTAGAGTAACAATCTTGGTCACAAGGTGTACAGCAGGGACCAGGCCTGAAGGACATTGGGGCCTGCCTGTGACCAACACTGTACTCAAATGTATCCTCGGGACACGGATCCTCTTGAAAACTATGGTGGAGCAGATAACTCCAGAGAGCTGTCTTACTGCCCTGCCACTTATTCTGGTAGGCCAAAGGCACCTTTAGACCTGTGTTTTGCCAAAAGGTTGAGAACACACAGACGACAAAAAGTGAAGTTAAAAGGTGATTGCAATGTGCCGCCTGTGGCAAAACAGAGCAGGCAGCAGGAAAAGGACCCAGCAGCTCGTTGTGGGCACAGGATTAGGTGAGTTTCAGTTTTTTCATTTTCATTAGTGCAAAGGGGGTACTATGAATGGGGGTAGTGAAGAGAGAACTACTACTTTGTAGGGACATAAAGGGGGTCACTACTAGTTGGGTGAACAAATAGAGGCATTGTTGCACTGAGAACACAAAAGAAGCTTTATTACTGTGTGGGAGCACAAAGGGGGCACTGTTACTGTGTCATTGGATTTACCTGTACTGTATTCACTTATACGGTCTGCAGAGTGCCTGTGTAGCTAGCACTATATAGTAATGGCCTAGATATACTGGCTGGGGCAGGTCCAGAATTTGCTCGGACCCATAGGACTCTAGTATAGTGAGGGCCCTGTCTTTGTATAAAAACATGGTCTCTTTTGAATTCATTGGCTGTGAGAACGCCTATGTCCGGAAGGATAATAAAGGAATGTTTTACTCATTTTACCAGAATATAGAAAGCCACAGGAAGATTATCTGAGCTGCGTTTTGCTGTTCTGTCAATACAATTCACATAGCTAGCACATTAAAGTTGTTTATGAGCTACTTGCTAGTAAGGGAAGGATTATAATACCCACAGTTATCATCCTAAATTACAGGTTATGGCTCCAAATTATTACTTTAGCTTTATACAAATATTTCTAGTTAACCCCTTCCTGCCTTATTATTACATTATGGTGAGCTGATTGTTCTTGTGAACCGCCATACATATATTAAGGTGCAGGAGCTGTGCCAACAACTTCACTTGCGGATGCCGATGTATACAGCTGACAACCCACTCTAACTGTTGGGACTGGAGTTAACTCACTTCAGTGCTGTTTAAGTAGTTTTTACAGAGGTAAGATAACTGTAAGATAACTGGCGCACCAGCAACATGATTGTAGGTGCCAATGATTAGCCATGCCTGGCAGTGGCCTACCAATCAACACCAGGTATGCCATATATGTCAGGCTATTAGACCCTTCGAATAGGACATCCATTAGTGTAACACTGACAGGCACAATACTGTACATTGTAATATAAGAGCATTGCAATGTATAAAACAAGCACTCAAAGGACTGAAGGGTCAATCTTCCCTAGTGGGACTAAAAAAAATTAAAACTAATGAAATTCAATAAAGTGTTTAGAAAAATGTTTAAAAATCCCAAGGGTAATTTCAAATGTAGATTTTCATAGAAGTTTTTTATGCAGTTTTCCATAGGATAGATTCAAAACACATGAGAAATATAATGCAAGGACTTATATTTCTCCTATCTGTTGTATCCACTTCTGGCTTTGGCTCAAATATTTTTTTTTTCCCTTACAAAGAATTTTGATATAAGAGAAAAAAATACATAATTGATAGTAAAGATCTCTATGATAAAGTGAGCATATTATTTCTGCACGATAATTGTTGCTTAAAAAAATTGCCAGAATTGCATTTAAAAAAATAATTCATCTACTCTATGAAAATGAAGGATAAAGGGTAAAGGGCTTGTCTGGTTACTGGACAACCCCACTTTAATAGGGCTGCCTGTTATAAAATAATAAACTGAGCTCTACTTACCCCTCCACTGCCATGGGGATCCAGCGCTGCAGTCCTGCCACATAGTACCGGCATTTGTGGCGACAGCTGACACCGGAAGTCAGGTGACTGCTGCTTGTTCTCCTGGCATCGGCACTCACATCCTGACTATCATGATGCCAGGATGCTCGGAAACGTGAAGCTTTAATTAAAAAGTCCTAGGTACCCCAAAATATTACCAATGAACACCAGAAGCGATTCCTCAAAAAACAAAGATATGCTCAGTCAATGGAAAAAAGGGAAAAGTTCTTGGAATGTGGCATCATCAAGAAATTATCAAGATTTTTTTTATTGTGCAGAAGTAATAAAACTATATAAAATTGGTATCACCATCATTGTTACAACCTACAAAATAAAGATAACCTGTCACTTATTCTGCCGTGAACACCGTAAAAACATAAATTATATGTAGCCCAATATGGTGGAACTTCCCTCAAAAACCCTTATACAGCTCTGTTGAGAGAAAAATAAAAAAGTTATAGCTTTTGAAATGTTGCTTTGAAAAATAAAAAAACAATTGCTGCATTCAACATAAATAAGCTTTTAGATGATGTTTCAAAATAAGCTGTTGTGTGTACTTGAATTGCAGAAGAACATACAATTCCTTAGGCTCTGCTCACTAGTTTAGTGACCTTGTCTGTCCATGTCTCCAGCGGGTCTTTGTTACAGTTTGTTTAGGCCATAAACCCCCCAATGACACCTCTCCTTCCTGACATCTATGAGATGGTGACCAAGTTTATTCAGCATCCTTGCCAAGACCAGATTTTCTAGGCCCTCCATAACATCACAGCACACTTAAAGTCTTGTTTCAACACATGGCATTATTTCCTGACCACACATCTGCTTTGACCCTTGAATATTATGACTGGAAATTGTGTTGCTACTCCTGACTGTTTCTGCCTAGACATTGGATATCACACTTGGCACTTATGGTACTTCTCCTGGTCCAGACTCCTGGCTACTCCCACTCTAGACCCTTGGATATTACACCTGGTTCTTGTGATACTACTTCAGGTCCAAACTGCTGCATATTCCTTACCATGTTCATATGTAGACACTTGAATATTACACTTCGTGCTTGTGTTACTATTCCTCACTATGTGCCTGCCTTGATCCTTGGATCCTGCTCCCGGTATGTGTAGCATGGCTGCAGGTCCTAATCACCAAACTACTTCTGACTATGCTCTTGTCGCATTCCTTGGTCTGTTGCATTTCGACTGCTCTCCTGGTGAGAACTTTTGGCTCCATTCGTGAACACATCTTGCTTCTAGATTCTGCCTGCTCCTGGATGCTGCTCCACATCTCTTGGTTCTGACTTTGGCCTGCTCTTGGATGCTGTTCCTGATATCTCCTGGTTCCTACTTTGACCTATTCTTGGATTCTGCTTTAAGCATCGCCTGGTTTTGATCTCTTGGCCTATTCCTGGACTCTATGTCCCCATGGTTCTGACTTGGTTCCTGTCTCTGCCTATGTGATACTTCTTGATTTCCACATTCTCTAATTCTGACATTCTGGCTGTAACCTACCTAATTATGCTTCAGTCCTGTTCTTAATTTTGTTCCAGCCTGTCTCCATCTTCCTGTCCATGTGAATTGACTACGTTCCTATCCTGTTGCCAAGTTTCATTCCTGTGATCATGTTTTACTCCATTCCTGATCCTGCATCTTTATTTTCCTGGTCTATCATGGCCTGTCTCATCCTTTCATCTTCATGCTGATGCGTCCAGTTGCCAACTGCTATTGCGTAGACAAACAAAGGGATTCTCCTATTGTAAATACTGCACATTCTTGTGGGGGTCAAAGGTAAAAACCAGGGGATCTCTTAACGTTCGCACCCCAGCCTAGCAAAACCATACCGAATTACAGCCACAAGGGTCCACTTTCAAGTCATGAGAACCATAACAGTTCAAAACAGGCCATGGGTCCTAGTGACAACTTACCCCTTTGCATATGGCCCCAAATGTTTTTGCTGAATACATTATCTGACATAGGAACGGTCAGAAGCTGAGGTTCCAGCTTCTGCAGTGGATGTCTTGCCGTCCGGGTGTTCTTCAGTCTCAGTTTGGTTTGTTTCTTTAAGTTCCAGTGTCTGCTCCAGACATTTCCTCAGTTCCTTCCTTGAGATCTAGTCTTCAACTTCCTGCTTCATGGCAGTGTGAGGGTTATTCCAAGCCTTGTCAAAGTTCTGTACCCACTGGTTATTTCTTTAAAAAGGAAAAACAAAATAAAAAATGGGACAGCACTCCAAGGTCAATAGCATAAGATATAGATAGAGATAGTCAAAGAATTACCACGCACCCAGTGTCTCAGAGTAAGTCTTATTAAATAGGGTCTCCCACTACACCTTAAGCTGATATAGCCTTCAAAGCAATAAAAAAATGTTTCCCATCTCACTAAGTGATATCCAACCAGGAGGGCATCAGGTCATTCCCAGAAATCTAGTTGGGTCTTGGTAAAGTATAGGCTCAAAGACACAAAATAGCAAAAAAAAAGAAAAAGCACTCAGGGAAAAGGGTGGAAGAGCATACAGACAAAATAACCAGAGGGAGCTGTTTACTTACTCCAAGGTAAGAGAGGGTGGTATTTCAACATATAGCAGTATTTACGACCTGCCCATACTGCCTTCAGCATCATCCGTATCACGTACAGAGTGCAGCAGTTCAGGCCTGGAGACCCACTGTCAGGCCGGGACATACTGCTGTACTCCATATACACAATTGGTGGTGCAGAAGACAATGTAGCCAGGCCTTAATTGTGAAGTCATCATAACCGAAATATATGAAGTTGCAACATGTTCTAGAGGTTCACAAAGATGACTTCCTGATGCTATCTTGCCGTTTGAATCTGACTGTTATACTGAATGCTGGTAAGTAAACAGCTACCTCTGGTTCTTTTGGCTCTCTGCTCTACCACACATTCCCAAGTCTTTTTTTCTGTTATTTTGTGTCTTTAAGCCAGTTAATTCCTTAGTTCTTGCCTTGGGATTCAGTCATCAACTTCTTGCCCTATAGCAATACAAAGGTGCTTCCAAGATTTGTCAAGTCACTCTGTCACATCCAACCTGGACGTGCTGGATCTGTCACTTGCAGATCTACCAAAAATGCAAATAAAGACAAAACAAGAATGGAACCAAAATATGGGAAACACAATCCCTATACAACCAAACACTGGGAAGAGCCCTGTCTGAAAACAGGGCGATCACCCTGATAAGGATGACCCCGACCGCAAGCCTCGGCCCCTAGTTGACCCTACCTGGGGAAAGGAAACAAAACCAGAAAACAAAAAACACTATGCAAGCAAATGCAGTACTTGAGCTGCAGAAAGTAACTAAATGATCCAGTAGAAAGCTTCTGACTGCTAGCCCAGTCAGGGAGAGACTGAAAAATTAACTGCAGTTCAGCTCAGTCGCAAGCCAGGTTACATAGCCCTAGTAATTATCCACAGGTGCGACTAAACACGTCACACCAAATACCACACCCACTGAGCCAGAAGATGTAGAAACATCTTCAAAACCAGCACCAGACTATCAGCAAGGCGGCAATCCCAGAACCACCACAACACTCTACTTGTCCCTGTTATTTCTCCAGCTTTTGCTTTGAAACTTGTTCTTTTCCGATCTTCTTCATAAAGGTTCCCTAAGAAGTGGTTCCACTCTTGGCCTATAAAAAGGCTCTCAGAGGCTACTTGTGAGTAGTGGACCTATATTTCCAGTTGTGTAGAGCTTGTTGACCACTAGGCACTTTTTCGATGCAATCAAAGACATTTTGTCCAGTTAATAAAGTTTTAGAGGGGGCTCATTATTGGAATCTGAGAGGCTGGATGGGTCGCATCAATGAATTGCCCACCACCTGAGCCAGTCTAACCAGACTGTTAGGAGTTGGTGGTACCAGTGGATGTGTGCGGTCACGCACACAAGGCGACCAGGTTCAGGACGCCCTTAACAGAACACCGGTAGAGAGGATCGTCTAACAAGCATGAGCATCTTCAAGTGTTTTGCTGTTCGCCATCCAGAGACAGGTGGCACCATTGATACAGGCCTCTGGAGAGAAGTCCTGCCATGCCTTATTCTAGCGATCTGCAGTGCTGCAGTGTAAGTACCTCACAAGGACACAGATGGTGTAAAACTAAGAGCAAAATAAAGTACAAAAAATAAAAATGTAGAAAAAAAAGTTAAAAAACCCTTTTTTATGCTTTTTTCCCATATTAGCATAAAAAAAATTTAAGAAAAAAGGACATGCCACATATTTGGTATTGATGCGTCCGTAACGACACGTACAATAAATTGAACACGCGTTTTATGCTGCACAGCAAAAAGCGTTAAAAAAAAGTTAAAAAAACAAGGCAAAATGCTAATTTTGTAACATTTTGCCTCCCAAAAAATGCAATAAAAGTGATCTAAAAAAACGTGTGTACCCCAAAATGGTATCAATAAAAACTACAGCTCATCTCACAAAAAAATAAGCCCTCACAGAGCTCCGCCCATGGAAAAATAAAAAAGTTATAGGACTTTGAATGCAGCGATTTAGAAAAAAATAATAATTTCCAAAAAAAGGGTTTTTATTGTGGAAAAGTGGAAAAACCTAGAAAAAAATATAAGAATTTTGGTATCATTATAACCGTACCGACCCGCAGAACAAAATGTGTTGTATCATTTATGCTGCATAATTAACCCTTTAAAAAAGAAAAATCTATGGCAGCATTGATGCGTTTTCTCTCCTGGTTATCAAAGTTTTACAATATAGTCTATGTACCCAAAAATGGTACCAATAAAAACTACAGTTCACCACACAAAAAACAAGCCCTTATACGGCCGCGTCGATGGAAAAATAAAAAAGTTATGACTTTTGAAAAATGGAGATGAAAAAATACCAAAAATCGTTTGGTCCTCAACGCCAAAATAGGCCGTGTCATTAAGGGGTTAAACTAAGGCCTCCCTCACACAGGGCATCTGCAAAAAGCTGTGTTTTCAGCACAACTGAAAACGCTGCCCATTTATTTCAATGGGAGACTCAGCTGAGAACACCCACAGATAGAACAGGCAGCGCTTTCAGCCCCGTGTGAGCAGCCCCATTGAAATGAATGGGAGCCTTGTACAGCGTTTAGAACAGGACTGAAAACGCCCCGTGTGAGGACGGCCTAATAGTCTATTTCAATGGCGGAGAGCATTGGTGTGTTTTCAGCTTTTTTGGGGCATGCAAAAAGTACAGCAAAAAATGTGCAAATACACAACTATTCAGTAAAACAGCGTAAATGTGGGCGTAAATACACATACGCCCCAGTCTTACTGCTTCTTGTCCCCACTGCTGTGTGGCACCTCTCTAGCGGTGACAGGGAGCCGAGTGAGCTGACCACCATCCCTACACAGCGCGCATAACACTACAAAGCCCGCGCTTTTGCCGTTGGCGCATGCGCACCTTCGCCCAGTTACGGGAGGACTGATGAGTTCCGTTCTATCCAGCGCCGCTACTCGATGGTTTCTGTCGTTCTCAGGAAGTGGAAATGTGCGACCCCGGAAAGAAATGGAACCCTGGGAGAAGTAGTAGGAGAGAGGCCTGGACGCTCGGTGCGGCGGGAGCGGCGCTGGTCCCATTACTGAGGGTGAGACAGAGATATCCGCCCATGTCTGACAGGAAGCCATTGATTACTAACAGACGGCGGTACCGGCGGCGGCGCTGCTGCTCCGTGTGTAGACTGCCGCGGCCCGACAGGAGCAGCTTTCACAATAGTCCACATTAGAGCTCGCAGATACAAGTGGGTGCACGTGTGTAGCCGCCCCCACGGCGGGAAGCTCGAGTCTTCACAAACTTGCTTAACTTTGTTTCCCCCCATCAGACAGTCCGCAGTGCGGCTGCAGGATGAGCCCCTCAGTGCTGGGTGGGGAGAAGTGCTAAGAGTGCATCCTGAAAGCGCTCTCATTCTGCACGCCGGTGCAGTAATCGTGCACTGTTAACCCCTTAGTGATGTGGGCTTTTTTTTCCCCCCTCCCATTTTTAGTTTTCTCCTTGCCACTTTCAAAAAAATCATAACTTTTTTTTCCCCGTTTCAGTAGAGGCAGCGGAGGGCTTGTTTTTTGCAGGATGAATGGTATTTTTCAATGGCGCTGTTGACTGGACCATGTAATGTACTGGAAAACTTTTTAAAACTTCTAAGCGGAATTAAAAAAACAAACAAACCTGCAGTTCTGCTAACTTTGGGTGAACTTGTTTTTATGGCGTACACACTGCAGCAGGAACGACCACTTTATTCTGCCGGTCAGTACGACTGCAACTACCCAATTTAAATTTTTTTTTTTGTTTTTTTTTTCTACTAGTTTTTAAAAAAAAAAATTCTGACAGTCAACTTTTTTTTCATTGACATAGTTGTGTGAGCACCTGTGTCTTTTTTGCAGGACATCCTGTAGTTTTTATTGACTGTTTTTGAGTACATATGACTTTTTGTGGCTGCTTTTTATTGCATTTTTTGCAGACAGGGTGACCAAAATAGTGCAGTGCTGGCGTTGTGTATTTTATTTTTTTACACGGTGCTCATAATGTGAGATAAATAATGCATTCATTTCATAGATCGGACTTTCACGGATTTGGCGATGCCAAATATTTTTTATTTTGATCATACCATAGTGTTGCATTAAACTGTATTCTGATATGCAGTTTACCTGCGATCATTCATGGTTAGCCCTACGGGCCTTCAGAAAGCCAACCAAACAGCACCTAGCGATCTCATTGCGCGGGAGTGATTTTTGGGACCCTTTAGCACCGATCAGGGCGTTTAATCCTTTCCAATCCAATTTTGGATTCAGGGTTTCCCTAAAAGGCTTTCTCTTTTTGCTGTTATACAACGGTGCCATCTGCTGGCTAAAGCCAGTGTGTGTGCGTCAGAGAGGCTCCAACAGCGGAATGGCTGTAATAGACGGTAAGAATACCCTGTCGGATGTCCTCTTGACACTGGAGCTGTACAAGCTTCAATCAGAATGTAGGAAGACATCAGACGGTGGATTGGAAAGCGGTAAAGGGTTAACATCCACAATCGGTGTGAACTCTGAACATGGCTGTTGCGGGTAGGTGTCAGCTGTCAGACAGCCGGTACCTACGGTGTATGGAGCGGGATCGGCTCCCGACTCCATTCTATACAAATGCATCCCCCTCTGATGTAACTATATGTCCTGGGGCTTTAGGGTCTAGGCCTGAATTTCCTACGTGGAATTTTTTTTTTTTTTTACTACTTCAGTATGGAAAAAGAAAATAGTTTTGTGTTTTTTTTTTTTCCTTTTTTTAGTCAGTTGATTAAGTGCTATAGTTTTCCGTAAAGTCGCCATTAAAAGGTTTCCTATTTGTAAGAATATCATTTTTTTTTCTTTCTTCGATTTACAACACTTTTTGCATGGTGTCAGCGCTGCCGCCATATTGGAAGCCTATATTTGGATATTGTGAATTTCCGATATCTGTGTTTCGGCTCCTCTTGTTTCCTTCTCCTGACCCCACAGTGTAAATTGTCCCATATTTCTGTTCCCAGTCGTCCTGCTGCACCCAGTGATGCTGTTCTGCGGATGCGTCCTCTGCTAACATTAGTGTCTGTAGCCTTGGGTGAGATTGCCTTGAAGCCCTATCTGGTGGGCTTGTGATGGGACATATATCTGAATAATGCTCATCCATGATAGTTTTCCTTCTGGGGTCTCAATCCATTGTTGTAGCTACCAGAAAGCCGCTAGCAGCCACCTCTGTTTATTGGGGCGGCAGCCAGGGGGTGTGTGGGGTGCTGCCAGCTGGACTGCCCGCAGCTCATAGGAGAATGGTAAAGCTCTATCTAGTTATAAGTGACTCCCGTTGGCACGGACTTCCTCCTAAGGCTTCTGTTCTGTAATTGTATGGTATTTATATGCTCCTGTATCAGCAGAGTTTCTTTTCAGCAATTTGTGAATTTTCTATTGGAAAAAATAAAAACAAAAATAAAAAAAAAATATTATAGCAAATGTGTCTTTTTTTTTCCAAATTTTGTCTTGAGAATCGACTCTTCTTTTTCTCCTTTTGCAAGCAGACTGTCTGCCAAGTAGAGACAGCTGTGTGACTCTCCTGACGCTTATGTCAGGAGTGATACAATGAGGCACATGCTTCCAACAGGAGTGGTAACTACTCATACAATTAGAGCCGGGAGGACAGGATGTTCCTGGTAGTATGTCCTTGCACATCTGTATGGGAGCGGAGGCCAACAGCATCCTTCTAGTGAGGCGTGGCTGCAGATTTTATAGGACAGCTATTGTCCCAGCTTTTATATTCTCTTTTCTGGGTGCCAGTTATCTAGGGGTTGACATATCCGGTGCTAGCAGACTTCACCCCCACACCTCTTTCCTCAGTCCTTCGAGCACATATAAAAGCGGTTGTCCATTTACTGGATGGCATCCCCTGCCTATAAAGCCTACTGTGCTAAAATAACATAAGGAGCTGTACTTGGCCTCTGCCGCCACGACCCAACGCTGCAGCCCCGCCATGGTTCTGTTGTGGCAGATGATATCATCCAAAGTCACCTGTCTGCTGCAGCGTCACTGTTCCAAACTTCTGGCATCATGGCACTCGGGGTGTGAGCGCTGATGCAGGAGAACAGGCGGTGATTCTGTCAGTCAGGTAAACTTACGATGACTACTACAAACCTCGTGCCCACGGCGGGACTGCATCTTGGCAGCAGAGGATGGGCAAGTACAGCTCCTTTTGTAATGTTAGCACAGTGGGCCCCATAAGGCGAAGTTTCTCCAGTAACCAGACAACCCCTTTAAAGAAGTTGTCTAGCTTTTGTACAAAGGTTAAGTTCACACTAGCTGTTTTGTTTCCATCTGGTTATTCCATTGTGGGAACAGGTAAGGCCTCATGCCCAAAGCTGGGTCGGATTCCACCTGCGAAATCCCACAGTGGTATCAGACCCAGAGACCCAATACTCACCTGTCCCCGCACAAATTAGAACATGCTGCGGTTCTCCCCCGTGAGTGGAAAATCACAGCTGATTTCCACTCGTTGGCAGGGGAGAATTGTTTTACACAGCATGTCTATGGACAAACATTGCTGCGGAGATCGTGGCGGATGTCAGACCGCAGTTTCCACAGCAATAATCCGATTGGAAAGAAAATGCTGTTTTTGTGCCCTTAGACGTGCACTGAAACTGATGGCATTATGTGTCAACCTGTTTGTCACTGTTTAGTTGCTATTCTGTTTTTCAAACTGAAGCTAAATCATGGACTGTTGCGCTTTTGTTTTCAGTTTGTGGAACTAAACCTACATGGATTGCAACATTTTGTTTTTTAACATTGCTGTCAGTGGAGAACAGAAATCAATGGAAAGCTACCCGGTTGTTTCATTTCCAATTTCACCGGAGCAGCTAGGCGAAAACAAAAAATGTGTGAACTAGGCTCAGTGTAAAATAATGAAAAAAATGTAAATTCTGCAGTTTATGTTCAATTTCTCATTTGAAAAAATGTCTGCTTGCTGTCAGCAAATGGCAGCATCCAGTCTGGTGCTGCGGAGTGAAAATTGGTGAGGAATTTAAACACAAAGTTTATTAGAAAGTTTGCAAGCTTTTAACTTTTCAGTGACTAGCAGCCCCCGTATAAGAGCTTTAACTAGAGGCTCATGTTAAATACCTGGAATGGGTTCAAAAGTGCTCTGTAAGGCCTCGTTCACACGAGCGACAAAGTCACACGATCTTGTTGCGTTGCTGCAATGCTACAAATCGCATGTATGTGAAGCCCATGCAATGTTTTGTAGCATGCGACAACCCGACACAAAAACTTCGCTGGTCCGACAATATGCCAACGACTCGTGAGGTTTTGTAGCCCATGTTTCCCTATGGAATCTTCCTCTTTGTTGCATCGCACGAAAACACGATTTTTGTGCAATGCAGCTTTGAAAGTAGGAAATCCTACTGTCTAAGCCCTAGCTGTAGGGGGAAAAAAAACTGTATACATCACCTCAGAAGCGCTTTCAGCCTGGGCGCATCTTCCCCCTGGAACTATTCTTCATCTCTTCTGACTGGGATTGAAAAATCCCCGCCTCCTGGAAGCGCTGCCTCTGATTAGCTGACGTTTAGCCAATCACAGCCAGTGCTCGATGAACCAATCACAGTCATTCATAGAGTGCTGGCTGTGATTAGCTAAGTGTCAGCCAGCACTTCCAGGAGGCGGGGATTTTTGAATCCCTGGCCAGAAGAGATGATGAAGACCAGTGCAGGGGCTAGGACAGCGCTTCTAGGTGATATACTTTTTTTCACTCCAGTCAACCTGCCGTCACTGCGGATGGGAGAAGTGACCCCCACATTGGCAAGAAGGGGGACCCAGGTTGCCTATTCTCTGGATCGGTGGTCATTGGAGTATATTTACACACAACTGATTTACTGTGGGTTTTGGTAGATTTTGCTGCGGATCTGCTGCAGTTTTCACCCTTCCAATTGAATTCAAATTTTTGCAGGTCTGCACCAAAATCCACAGCAAATCCACAGCGTTTTTACTGCGTGTATATATGTATAGTTGGTGTGGTTTTATTTGCGTGTGTATTCACTGCACTCATTACACAACTTTTTTTTTATTTTTTAAAAAGGCCAATTGATGTCACAATTTTTTTTTCAGCCACAAAAGCAGTGAATACGCAAGCAACTGTGGATTTACTACATTATTACGTGATCCCATAGACTTTAATGGATGATTTTAAGATATGGACCAAAATAGGACGTGCTGCAAATTTTTTAATTTTTTTGCACACACAAAATACGCTCAACTGAATAACCCAATGCAGTTCAATAATGTCCACGCTGTTCACATATGCCTGTGTGAAGGCACTTACAATTCTGTCCTTTTTTCCCCACTCCTAGTTTTGACTTGCAAATAGTGATGTCCTGAAAATACAGATCAAATCACATCCTTGTGAATGAGGCTTTATAGTGCATTTAAAGATGATTGACAAAAACAGCAGGAGGACACCTACCCTAATCATGGAGAGAACATACAAACATCATGCCCTGGATGGTAATCAGTCTCATGGGCATATTCATTACCTGTCAGATTCATCAATTTATCAAAACTCTAAGGCTTCATGCACACGGGCGGAGTCGCATTCAGCACACGGGAGCCTTCAGCGGAATCCAACTCTGTGCCCAGCCGGCATACGTGCGTACCTGTATGTTCGTCGTCTTTGCTGTACTGCAGATGGTACACATGGCTCACCGTCGGACATGTGCAGTGCAATTTTTTATTTTTTGCTGCAGAATCCATGGCCTGTCCACAATAACAATTGCGGACAGGCCATGGGTCAGACAGCTTCTATTGACTTCAATGGAACCCGTCTGTGCGGATTCCATACTGAAATAGAGCATGCTTTGATTTCCCCCCCCCCCCTCCTCTCTCCTACATGAGCAGAAATCGCAATTGATTTCCACCCGTGTGCAGGCAGAATCCCTTTTGCATTGCATGCTGTGGACAGTATTTGTAGCGGAATCCACAGGCGGTTACCCACTCCCGATTCCGCAATTTGAATCCACCTGTGTGCATTCACCCTTAAAGTGACTAAGTTCTGTCCGTGACGAGGTGCAAGTGAATATATTACCTCTAGTTGTTCTGCTCTGTTGCCTCTCCGATCCACCAGTTGCAAGCCCTGTTTTCAGTCGACCAAGATGGCTGCAGCAATTTTCTAATTGCCTAACATGCACTGCTCTGATTGGCCAGTACGGATCACACGAATTCTTCTGGCTATTTGGAAAGCGGGCATAGTGATAAGTAGTCTAACACTAACAATGCTCTGTGGGGGATTATATAGCCTGAAGATTATCAGCTATCTTGGATGGCCAAAAACGTGTCCAGAACTGGCCAATCAGAGGAACCACAGAGAACAATAACAGTAGGTAATATATCCACCCCCCATCCCATTCTACTCCGGTCCTAGGAGACAACTTTGTCCTGAAAGCGAGGGACTCCATATAGCCCCATATAGCTCTTATATAGCTGTCTACAGTGGTTGGAAGGAGACCAAAACTGCCGAAGGAGCAGAAGTGCTCCGAGGGTGATAGTGTAGGAACCACATGGTCAGATCTCTTCCTCGGTGTGAATCCCTGTCAGATGTAGCCCACAGGAACGGTGCTGCTTCCATATGTTCTGTGAGTGCTCCTTGTGGTTACAAGGTTCTAGCCCTGCTTCTGGTTTATATTCTTATTTCCTTTATTTCACTACTTTTTGAGTAATATCAGCCGGTGCCAAGTGGGGGGTCATTCTCCTTTATTACTTCCATGTGCGCAAAAAGGATATGTGAGTAGGTGTTCTCCAAAGCAGACAATCCCTTTTAGACCAGAAGCAAACCGTTTTTGCCACTCCTATTCTACTACTGCCGGCTCCATGCCCCCATATATAGTCTTAGGAATAAAGTGCAGGGCCACACGCTCAAAATATTTGTTTGCATAACTAAGAATTAAACTCTTAAAAGTCTTAAGGTGTTGTATGTTAAAAACATGGCCAGAATGTTAAGTGGTTAGTAATGTGCTGCCACCATAGTTCAACTAAATCCAGGACCATCGTTTTCTGCATCTAAGTGGTATTTTAGTAAATATTCTGCCTCACCGGGAAAACGCCACGCCACAAAAAAATGCTCGAAATAAGCCAAAACTCATCACTGGGGGAAGTGCTGAACAATGATTTTAATTTTTTAAAAAATTCCTGTGCCTGATAAACAGTAAGACCAGTAAGAAGTGGGGCTGCCATACTGCCTGATACAGTCATTAACATGATGGGACCTCGAATACGGTTGTGGGGTGATGCTGACCATGTGGTATTCACCGTAGTCTAGAGATCATCTTCATTAGCGTTTGCTCCAAGTCCAGTCGTGTCTCACAGAGTCCAATGCTGGCCAAGGAATCCACTGAACAACGTGCAAAATCTGACTACTGCTGTTCTCTGTGTTATCCTGCTGGAAAACACTGTTTAGCATGCCCCGAAGATATCGTCGTGCGACTGACTGCAGCATCTCAACATGTGCCTTCAACGTGCCCCTGATGCGTAATATAGGTGATCGTCAGTGAGACCCCCACCGATCAGCGAATTATCCCCTATCCTTTAGACAGGGGATACTTTGTAAATCTGGTACAACCCCTTTAATGTGAGTTACCACCTGTCCAATATATGGCATACATGGACTCTGCTGTTCTCATCTGCGACAACATACAAGAACAGGACTTGCAGCGATTTCTTTAACATGGCCCATCAGTTCGTGTGAAAGAGTGTCCATGCGAATAGCCTCAAAGTCTATAGGCAGTATATGGTCAAAATCTATGGACTATCAAATGGGACCCAAGGCCTCTTTCACATGGCCATTGGTGTTTCGATGTGCACTCCCTGGCGCCGTAAAAACGCGTGAACGGGCGCACAAATCTTGCACAGGCCTTGCGCGTATACGCCGAGGCCTCAATGTCGTTGCCTCCCCTCACCGGCTCAGTTCCTCTCTCCTTCCCTCCGGATGCTTGCAATGGGAGTGGGCGGGACGGGGGCAGAGCTAAGCCCCCTCCTATCGCAAACAGCTGGAGGTGAGTAGAGAGGAGGAGAAAAGGGGGGAGGAGTTCAGCAGTCACGCTGCTAAACTCCCTCCCTTCTTTGGCCGCTGTCATTGGCTCCCATAGGAGCCCATGCAGCAGACGACGTATTCCGGCCAGAAAGATAGTTCCAGGACTATCTTTTTGGCCCGGTTATGCGCTTTTAACCCCCCCCCCCAGGAATACGGCCATTTGATCTGATGCATTGGAATCCAATGCATCAGATTGTAGCGTATATCGGCCGGCCGTGAAAACAGTGTCCGATATACACTTGTGTGAAAGAACTCTAAGGCTGTATTCACGTGGACAATTATTCCGTGTGTGTTATTTCCGAGATGGACAGAACTCGCACAGAAAAAGAACAAATTCGCTTGAATGCGTTCATTCAAGTGGGATTTTTCACTCGGACCGACAGTTTGATAAATCGCTGCACGTCCTATCGTTATCTGACGCACGGATGAGATTAGGACATACAAAGGTGCAGTGCCATGTACATCAGGAGCACATGGATGGGGTGTCTGCTGCGAGTTGTACCCGAGAGGGTCAGGCACAACGCACTCGAAGCTGTATGATTACGGACTTGAATGAAGAAAGTCTTCCCTTCTACCCTTAGGTGAATGCAGCACGATAAGCTTCATGCAGACATCTCCAAAACAGGAGATGAACAGATGTGGTGTGAACCCAAGCGAACCAATGTGTTTGTCACCTATTTCACTTTTTGTAAAAGCAATCGTCTTTAGTTCAGATTGGTTTTGACACTGAAAGCTAAAACGGGGTATCCCCATCTTCCTTTTCTGTGTCACAGATGTCCTTCAGAGATGATAGTGGCTGACGTGTTCGATGTGCCTGGAATTCCCTTCCACTAGGGACTGAAAAACAAGACAAGTCGAGAACCAACCGTTAAAAGGTAAGTGCTAGATGTGCTGCTCTACTACATATGTGAACGGCACATGATGGTATAACTAGTGTAACAGTAGCTGCCAGAACATTCATCTGACACATTTATAGGATTATTGTCACAAACTCTGACAATCTGAGTTTTAGCTGTCCAGCACTGCTCCCGGCAACACGACCTACAGGGAACTGCAGGACAACTTCATTCAAGTGGTCTAAAGCCACTTTGTAGGGGACACAGCGCTAAACGGCAATGCATTGTTGGGACAGTCCTGCCAGTGAGACCACCATTGATCACAAAGTGATGATATGTCCCAGCACAATGTAATCCCTTTGTGTGATAGGATTGACTCTTTAACCCCTTAAAGCCACAGGCGTGGTGGTAGTTAACGCAACAGGATGTAAACCTATGTCCTATAGATGATGCAGGTTTAAAAGAGAGCCTGGGCCCTCCCGCAGCTGAGGCCGGCTGCAATAGTGGGGATCAACTAGAACACTGATCTCCTCTCCTTATTTTTGGCAGAATTCGTTCTCTCTCCCTGCCCTCCCCAAAAAATTAATAAACGGTTTACAATACATTATATGTACCAAAAAATGTTACCAATGAAAACTACAGTTTGCCACGCAAAACACAAGCCCTCATACGGCCATGTCGACAGAAAAATAAAAAAGTTATGGCTTTTAAAAAGCGGAGATGAAAATTGCCCCAAAAATTCTAGCATCCTTAAGGCTAAAATAGGCCAAGTCCTTAAAGGGGTTGTGACACAAATAATTTTTTTATGCTTTAGCAGCCATTGTTCCCTGGTCTGCCTAATGGACCCAGGGAACCCATGGGTTAATGGCTGCTAAAGCATAAAAATCTTATACTTACCTTGTCTTCTGTTGTTGTTGACATCGGGGGGTCATCTCCCGGCAGCATATTAGCACTTTCTGCTTAGGTTAAGCAGCCTGACTAGAGCCACCTGATTGGTGCAGGCTGTGCAGTCACGTGGTGCCGAAGAGCCAATCAGGTGGCTCTAATCAGCAGCGCTGCTTAACCTAAGCAGAAAGTGCTAGTATGCCTCCCGGCGGGCAGTCTTCTTCCTCCAGCAGCCGCGCCGCTGCGGGATCGCGCGCATGCGCAGCGGAGAGGTGCCCTCTGACAGGAGTCAGGACGGGTCGCGTCTCCACTGCGCATGCTCAGCACTCCGGAGTTCAGCAGGACGGACGGGCCGCCCACAGCAAGCACTGTGCGCCGTCCGTTCACCTCGGAAGTGCCTGACGGACGGACCAGAGCAGGAAGCGGTCTTTTTGACCGCTCCTGCTCTGCTTTAAAGGCACAGAAGAAGATGCCGGCTGGAGGGGACATGCCTGGCGATCGGGCCAGGCCAGGCAAGGTGAGTACAATTTTTTTTTTTTCATGTCAGAACCCCTTTAAGGGGTTAACAATCATCTATATTTATATATCCTTTCATTTGAACAACCATTACATGAGTTTCTAAACCTATGTTTGCTATGATCTTACCCATGAAAATTAAAGGGATCGTTGCATTCTCCCAATCCTCCCTCGATATTCATCAATGTCAAGAAAGGATATCTACTACGGTACATATTTGTAGCCCCGTGTCCTTTGAGAAAGAGATTTCTGCGGCACACTATTCAGCTATATCTGTAATTGTAATTTTAAGACATGTAGCAAGTGATAGTTTTAGCTTTGATTGGAATCTGAGAGAGATCCTAATTGAAGAATGTGATCACACTGGTGGTTTATAAACCCCGCCTCCAGCAAGCGATGGCCTTGATTGGCTCAGCCGCGGCGCTCCAAAACCAATCAATGCAGCTCTCGATAAACCAATGTGATTGTTGGGATTGGTTCTTTGAGTGCTGCATTGATTGGCTGAGCTGCGGTGCTCAAAGAACCAATCAATGCAGCACTCAAAGAACTAATCAATGCAGCATTCAAAGAACCAATCACTGCAATCGCATTGGTTCATCGAGCGCTGCATTGATTGGCTCAGCCGCACCGCTCGAGAACCAATCAATGCAGCGCTCGATGAACCAATGTGATTGCCGTTATTGGTTCTTCGAGTGCTGCAATGATTGGCTCAGCCGCAGCTTGAAGATCCAATCAATGCAGCACTCAAAAAAGCAATCAGAGCCATTGCATTGGTTCATCTAGGGCTGCATTGATTGGTTCTCGGGCATCGCGACTGAGCCAATCAGAACCATCGTTTGCTGAAGGCAGGGTTTAACCCTGTTACCGGCAAGCAATTGTTGGTGGCAGAGAACTGCAACAAGCCTGCAGGAACTCCGGAGACCAGCAGGAGAAAGAACTCCGGAGACCAGCAGGAGAAACCTAGACAGCGCCTGCTAGGTAATGTATTGCTTTTTTAATGTAGTGTAGCTAGGACTTATTTGCAGGGTAGGGCATATATTTCAAGTCCCCCCAAAGATCAGGGTAGGGTTTATTTTAGGGGTAGATCTTATTTCCAGGGAAACATGGTGGTAACTGTCTGTCATGAGCTCCTTTCTCTTTAGGTGAATGCTTGGAGACTTATGTAGCAGTGTGTGTTAATAAAATGAGGACAGGGAGGATAGAGGTAGAAATGAGGTGAAACTGAATGAATTGTCTTCTATTCTGCAGATGGCTACTTACTCACACGAAATGTTTCTTTCCTGCTGCTTTATGGATGTAACTAATCATAAACCTTGGCTGAAGAATGCAGCTTTTCATGAACTCACTATTTCCTTCTGTAGGTTCTCCATACCAAGGTTTCTGTTGACTTTTGTGTAATTATGTTACTTTTTGCCTGTATCTTGAGTCTGGGGGTGGAGTAATGTATACCATTGTGGAGAGCGCGGACAGCACCACAAGGGGGCAGGGAATTTTGGTTAAAAGCCATGCAAATGAGTGATGGAATCCTTCTCCACAGCGCCATCTTATTGGCATTGTAGCTGCCCTATGAGTGAATATCCCACCTTCTAACAGGCCTAGTCGTATGACTGATGTAATCTCCACCAGAATATTCATGTAGTAATGTGGCTCTCGATGTAATCCACACCGGAATATCAAAGTACATACAGCTGTTTTGCTGTTCTTGCCCCTCTTAGTGTACAGTAGGATTCTGGTTGGGCAGGTGAGAGGCCATCAACGTGAGTTTGGGGTAATATTTCTCCTTTTGAAGAGCACCACTAAGGTGTACGGAGTCTTATACAGGCCATGCAATTGGGAAAAAGTCAAGAAATGTTCTGGTTTGGCTTACTAGTCATACTGCAAGGCAGATATAGGGAGGGTACCATTCCAATAGGTAGCACCATGGCGGATTATTCCATTGCTCCTTTTCGTTACCTTTAAATAAGAAGGCATGTTAGCACTCCTCCTTTTGAGTGTATGCTGGTATGGTTCTGTTCATATTTGTACTGCAGGCTCCACCACTAAGTTAGGCAAATTTGACAGGAGGAATAATGCTATGCACAGTGATATTCTCCCTGGCAAGGCAACTGACACCAGGACAGGTCTGCACTTAATCCTGTTGTAAGCCAATGGGGGTCAGATTGGCATTGATGGTATAGATGGATCCATGAATGTGGTGCAGCTGATGGGAATAGAAGCCTCGTCTACACAAAGTCTTTATTGAAATTTGGGTGATGGCAGGCTTGGAGGTTTGCTTACATTCTGGCTTGGCTTTCAATTCCCAGTCATTGTTACAAGGCTTCTATGAAGATGCTAACATTGACTGGCAGGAATGCTGCCTTCCAATAGGTGGCGATGCAGAGGTATTGTTCCATCTCCCTTATTTGCATATTACCCAGAGGAGCATGAATGGCCTTATAAGTCTCCTCACTCACCTTCTAGGTGCTCTCCCTAATGAGAATAGATAGCATTCCTGACCTACATGCATTACTGTATTGCTAGGATAGATGAGAGCTACTTTATCATAAAGGTACTTCTTTTCTATTGTATATTAGCAATTTTGTTTTGTTGCAGGATGTGTATACGGTTTGTGTGGCATTTACATACTGCTTTATTCTACAGATGTTTGATAAGAGACGGCCATCAGAAGAGGATTCCTCTGCTTCCATACAAGGTAGTGTAACGGGAAGGTTTAGATCCTCTGCCCTTGGCAGGTCCTATTGTATAGACTCGTAGTATAGCCTGCTGTCTTCCATACTGTATTGCTGCATGCCTACAGATTTATATGGAGGCGCACACAATTTTTTTATTGTATTTGATTTTAGCATGAATTTATACTGAAGCTAGAAGAAATATTGTTGTTGTATCATCATCACACTGAATTACAGAGATGTTTTGCTGCTAGTGGAGACTATGGCGACACGCAGAGTGCATGGGACAATGGTCCAAAAAGTGTCTGAGAGCCCTGAATTCTCTGGCTCACCATTAGGCTACATATACCTGAGTGCAAATATGAACTCTGTTCTTTTGAATGGACTCATACACATGAGCGATGTTTTCCCTCACAGCAGTGCTACGAGGTAAAAAAAATCGCTGCACATCCTATTTTTGAGTTCCTCGGAACGTCTTGCCCATTGTTTTCAATGGGACCTTAAAGACATCGCATGGCGCTCGCATACTGTCTGATGTGCATGCGTATGCGATGCAATGTTTCCCTTTGAAATCAATGGGAAACACTTGCGATCCTCTATCACGTGCGAAAATTGGAATTTCACAGAAGCGATGGGAGTTTCTCAGCACGATATCGCGCTCCCCTGTGGGAATGTAGCCTAAGAGACTTGTAGTTCTAAGGCACTGGCAAGTGACAATATTACAGATACATATTTAACTACTGAACTATGCCTATTTAGTATAGTGCTTGTCAAATGTCACACTGACATACTTATCTGCAAAATATTCTAATTTCATGATTTCTTGGTCTCCATATTTATTAAGTCTCTTATCCATTTTTCAATTCAATGCGTCTCTTTACTTAAAGGGCCACTCCTGCAAAAACAAATTTTTCCACCCCTGTCCCCACTCACCTGATTGCTTGTCACACTCTGGGGGTCTCCTCTGTGTATTGCAGCCCCCCGTCTCTTGCCTATCAG
Source organism: Eleutherodactylus coqui (assembly GCF_035609145.1). NCBI lineage: Eukaryota > Metazoa > Chordata > Amphibia > Anura > Eleutherodactylidae > Eleutherodactylus > Eleutherodactylus coqui. The sequence goes on from NC_089844.1 coordinate 96,573,482, forward strand.
ACACCATCTTAAGGCTAATTTCACAGGGGCGAGCGCAATGAAGGTTCTTACTAAATGACAGCAAGCAGAAAGCTTAACAATATAATAGATACAGAACGTATATTGAAAATTGTAAAATATTTCATGATGCAATAAATGAGCTTTATTTTGTAAAGCAGTAATAGTCCTTTTAAGGCTGATTTCACACGACGAGTGTGATATCAAGCCGTGAAACTCTGCCTGATATCGCACTCGGGAATGTGTGATGTCCCCACGGATGTGAGGCATTTTTGTGTCAAAAACTCCTCCCATCAATTCAGTACAGTTGCAATCCTCCGGCGCAGCTCTGCAATGTTTTTGCCGACCACATTGAAAACAATGGGCGAGGCGTTCCGAGGGAACACCCAAAAATAGGACATACCTGCCATGCAATGGGGGGAAAAATCACTTCTGTATATGACCCTATTCAAAAGAATTGGGTTCATATTCATGCGAGATTTGTCCGTCTCGCAATACACAAATCTCGCGTGATATTCTTGGCTGTGTGAAAGCGGCCTTATGCTGTCATTTTTTTGCTTCCCTTTCACATCCTATGAAGCATTAGCACAGCATTAGCTAAAGGCTTTGCTATTTCTATGTTCTCGGGAGATGTTTAGTTACTATTACATTCTGTATTCACCTAAATGAACTACAGACCATAAGTATACAGTTAGGAGGATTAGCTGGGATCTCCTCTATTAGAACTGTGTGACAGGAGATGTTAGCATCATTAATAACTGTGACGGGAGTGCATCTCACTCCAGGCAGTTTCTGTGTTAGGGCATGTAATACCATCACATAGACTATGAAAGTAACCCGTTGCAGACAGTATAACTCCAAGTAAATCTACGCTGGTCAGATCTCTGATCATTTGATTATTTCTGATCACATGACCAGGAGAAAGAGGCCAGGAGTTTCAGATAGAAAGGAATAACTAACCACTAGCTCACTTATATATACTGGGGGAATATATACATAATAAGTGGGGGAAAAACATCACTGGAGTGGCCCTTTAATGTTGGATGAGGCAATACAAAAAATTGGGGATCGTTGGTCTATGAATTCTGTGTGTCACTTTCTGGGTTCTTGTACATTTCTGCATATTTTTAGTGAAATTGTGTAAAATATAGATTCCTTTGAGACATTCAGAATCTCCTTTTAATGCCTGATTCACACAGCCTTATGAACACAGTTGAGTATGGCACATGCAGCAGTTGTTTTCACACTAACCATCCATCTGTGTGAAAGGCCACTGTGAATAACCATTGTAGGCTATAATGGGGCTGTGTGCTCGCCGTGGAATACATGGACCGCACACACGACCCTAATGTATGGCCATGTCAGTGGGCCCTATGACTAGAGTTGAGCGAACATACTCTGCCGAGCTTGATGCTCATTCGAGTATTAGCGTACTCAATGGTGCTCGTTACTCGAACGAGTTTCAAGCCGTGTTCGACCCCGCCCCAGTTTTTGTCTCCTCCCTGCTGTGACATGCCTGTTTTGGCCCCTCCGCGACGCAGTGCCATTGGCAAATTTTTTGGCTGGCTGGCTGGAGAGAAAGAGAGACCTAGGAAAAAAAAGCTCGGCACCCGGCGTCCCACATACAAAAAAGCTCGAGTCTCCCATTGTAGTCAACGGGGTTCGTTACTCGAGTAGAGCTCTCGAATTTTACGAAAAGCTCGACTCGAATAACGCGGACCCGAGCATTTGGGTGCTCGCTTATCTCTACCTATGACTATATTTTGGATTTAGAACAGAAATAAGTATTGTATTTCCCAATATATTGCCTTCACTTCATGTTACATCTTAATAGAATAGCTTAATAGAGCAGTTTAACACTCAGGTTATAGACGTTTCTACAACTGCAAATCCATTCTCTTCATCCGAATGGGGCTGTTGCTGCAGCATGTCCATGGACTTCTGCAAAACCCATTCAGATACATGGGACAGTTGAAATTTCTGCAGCGAATCTGCTGCGTGTGAACTTCCCCCAAAATAAACTTATTCATGGTTACAACTAGTATTCTTCTACTAAAAAAATTACCCATATAAGTTCCTCTGTTTCTTCCATGGTTTTCAATGTACTCCCAATATAATTTGGCAAAGTTACAAATTCAACAGCCTCCGAACTTCAGTGGGCTTGGGGAGTTTCACTCCACTTTTCTGTGTAAACACTTGAAGGAGATGTGTCATGATTATAAGCACTACCCAGTATAGGTAATACATTTTAGACCGGTGTTGGTCCGACTGCTGGTATCCTGAGAACGGGGCGACGGCACGTGCTGACGTGAGGGCAGTGTCGGTTACGCATTGTGCATACCACTGCTCTGGTCATTTCAGTAGGACTGCTGGAGATAGCCAAGCACTTGCCTTGTCAGGGATCCCAATGATGAGACATTTATCACCTATTTTCACTGCACAATTCCTTAAAACGTAACTTTTAATGTTTATTCTAAATAAAATATGAGACGGCTGAAAGACGAACAAGAACATGAAAAGTATTTTTGTCTGGGATCCCAATCTTACAGGGAAAAAATGGATGTGAGGCAAAAATAGCTTCCTTTAGAAACCCAGACCCTAATGCAAGTTTATGAGATTTCCTCCGCCCGGAGGCCAGATAGGTTTCTTTGGTGCTTGTAAACCTCAATCATGGACTCGTTTAAATCTCAATTGCTAAGTTGTGAGAAAAAAAGCACTTATTATAATGTTCCTTTTACTTAATGGCACTTTGATACTTGGTCTATCAAAGAGGTGTAGTTCACTGACTCGACGCGTTTCTGCCAGAGGACCGGCTCTTCAGGAACCTTAGTGAACTGTTGTTCATTATCATAGTGCTGTCTATAGGTGACAATACAGCGTAATCATATTACGCAACAAACGTCGGTTCCCACCAGGCATATCCTGATTCTTTTAAAGTAGAGGTTAGGAAGACCACTCGCTAAGCTTGCTAATTTTTGGGTCCCTACTACTACCTAGGACAATGCCAAAAGGACGTGGGACTATATCCCTCACCAAAAATACCAAACATAAATATATGCTGGTAGCTCATCCAAAAATGCAAGGATGGAGCTATCAAAAGATTGTATGAGTCTCCTCTACTAGTTTCAGGGAAAAATGCCCTGAATAGATGGAGCCAGCAGCCCCCTAAAACATTCTGGGAGAAACAAACTTCTGATAGAACGTGAATTTAGCAGCTAGTTTACTGCTGCTACCTAAGTAGAAAGTATTTTCTAGGCTGCCTAAAAAGAAAGAGATTGCGGTGAGGAGCACCAAAATAACAAAGCATGAAGCAGAGTTGAGCCTCCAGTCTTGATGGTAGACTGGAGGTACATTTATCCCCTATCCTGTGATAAACATCTTTGGTGGAATCGCCTTAAATGGGAAGTATTTTGCCCGGCAAAAAAAAACTTCGTTTGAGCAAGTCCCAGGCACGCTGGTAAAAGTGCATTTAGAAGTTCTTGCTGTGTTTTGTAGCTCTTGAGATACTATTTGCCGTAGGCCCAGAGGATTCTCTCCTGTCTCTCTTGTATTGTGCACCTTAAAACTTCTTCCAATGACTCTGTGTGGGTTTTCTTGCAGATGTAAACAGGAAAGGTGAAGCAGTTTATGTGAAGGTGGAGAGCAGCAGCAGGTAAGACACATAACCTTTCAGTAGTCCACATTGTGTCACTGCATATGGGACCTACCTGCTCACCCAATTAGACTTTATCCATAGATGATCTACACATTTTGATTTTCGGGCTGTTTGCAACAATGTATGAATCTGGCTAGTCTGTAGTTACCAGCACTATGTATGACCACTAATATTCACCATTCAGTCTTAAAGGGGTATTCCCATCTTTTTTTATGGCATATAGACATGGCCTATTTTTTTATTTATTTTTTATTCACTTTTTGGGTGGGGGCTTTTTTTTAATTACTTTTTTGCACTAAAGGTTTAATTTGCCCCTCTATGGGACTAAAAGCTGTGATCCTTGTAATACTGACGGGCAAACTATTAGGCTATACCTCTGACATTATCCAATACGCAGATCTCTCACCATAGTCAGGTTTCCCTGGCTACCATAGTAAAGTACCATCCCCCCATGGCCAGACAGAGCTTCCAGAATCAGCTTTTGCTATTGACAATGGCAATGACTAAGGAATAATATAATAATAATCTTTATTTGTATAGCCCCAACTTATTCTGCAGTGCAGGAATTAATCGATCCAATTGCTCCACCGATCCCGCTAACGCAAACACACTGTAACTGCCCAATGGGAACCTGGCTCCATAGAAGTAATAATACTCTAGGTGAAATGTATTCTCCTAAAGCGCCGGGCTGGGGAGAGGCGCGGTTACTAGGTTGGTTTTATTTTTTGCATTTTTTTGTTTTCTTTTTAGTTTTTCTTTCTTTTTGAGGTATAACGGTGGCCTGTCAACAACAGTTTTACCCAGTCCTGGTGTACTAAAGCAATATGTACTGGAATATTCATTATTCTTTACTGCAGCTGCTCTTATAACATATGTGTCATAATGCAAGCAAGGACATTGGTTGGAAAATAAAAGGAGCGCTCTGTTGACAACTGCATTTTCACTTTTCCTTTGCACTGCTATAAATCTTCCCTATCGTATTAGCAGCATGTCGCTTATTTCGAATGTAAAAAAAACGGAAAAAAGTAATGATAAAATAGTATGGTAATTAAAAAGAAAACTAATCTTTAGAACTCCGTTCCATAAGATGAGGATCAATGGGGTGTAATTTTGATGCCATCAGGATGGACTATCCTTCCTTACACAGGATGATATTTTTCTTATTGATGGACTATCTTTACAAGCCGGGTTCCAGATGTTTTATTGGATCTTTTCATCCCGCTTTATGCTGTTGCACGTTTCACATTCTCATCTACATTGAAGGAAGAGAGCGGATAAATCCGTTAATGCAGTAACCATACGGACAGAATTGGTTCCAATTTAAATTGATCATGGAGTCGGTTATCAATGCTTTAACAATTGAGAGCTTGTATGTTGTGTACAATGGGCGCAGGATACATCACTGCTGATGTTAATATAAGTGTTGGAATCTGTAAACTTACTTTGTTTTGTCACTGTGTTGTTCCTGGAAGTTGTTAGACTCAACTATGGATTGGGTTGCTATCGTTATTAAAAAAAGGTAATTCTAGCTAATTATTTGCAAAATATGCAATGACAGTTTGTTACTTCACCGTTTTGAAGACAACTTAGACTCTTCCACAGAGTAAATGCAGTGCATAGTATACAGTTTTTGACTGGATGTCTCTATTATATAGAGTGTATATCATCTAGCATATTCAGTTGCACTATTCCATGCAGTAAAAAGTTTGCCAACTCATAACAACCTGATGTATGTTAAAATGGCACTTTTTTGGTATACATCAGGTCAATTGTGCCTCATCACTAAATTTAGCCTATGTACTGGGAACATTTACCAGTGCATAGGGGGTTTTATGCATTATGCACCCCATTTACTGGCTGCAAACTACTTGTAAGACTACATACAGATTTTCAACAATTTTATTTTCTTCAGTGAAGCCTAAGGTCCAATGTCCACGGACGGATTTGAATTGCGGATTTTGCGCGGGGCACCTGCACGAATGATCCGCAGTTCAAGCCACCCATAGGAAAACATGGGCGTCCACAACTGAATTAAAGCATGCGGATTTGCTTTTCAGACCTTTGGGTGCAGAAATCAGATCGCAGCATGCTCCATTTCAGTCAATGGAAGCCGTCCAATCCGCAGCCCATCCGCAATTGACATAGTGGACGGGCTGCGGGAAAGCATGTGCACCGGCCGGCGCTTTCGCACACATCCGCAGTAGAGAAAAAAGAAGACCCAGATAGGTAAGCAGGGTCCTTGGCCATGGGCAGAGTTGGATTCCGCTGCATATGGAATCTGACCCGCCCGTGGACATGAGCCCTTAATTAGGTCTTGGTTACAGACTACAAACAAACCCTACATATAGTCTGATCTTGCAGTCATGTATTATTCCCCTACTACTTGCTAACCACTGCACGTTAGGGCGCTTTAACATGGAATGATTATCTTTCAGTTAATCGCTAGATCGTGCAAAACTGAATGATCGTTCCGTGTAAACCCTTCCAGCAAGTGAACCTTGAACACTAATTCGTTCACTTATCATTCGCTGTTCGGTTTATGCAGGCATACAAACTGCTGGTAGTCGGACGGTGCATGAAAGACTGCCTGTTTACTATGAACGCAAGTAGGTGGCCAGAAGAGATTGCCAGTGCGCTTTGCCTCCATTCAGTGAGCAGTCGTCTTCCTATGTGTGAAGAGACTTCTTAGCTGCATTTTCCTTCAGAAATCCTAGCTTCCAGGACCCTGTCGGTGCGTGAGACAGGAGAATACGGAAGATGCAGGCTAGAACTTTCAATAAGGGGAGAGAGAAATCTAGCGCTTGCTTTACCAAAAATGCTCACTTAAAGGAGTATTCAAAGTTGCTGTCAAATGAATGAAAAGTTATTAAAGTTTGCAGTGTGATTCTGCTTTGGATTTGTATCTCTAGCTCTACAAGCCATTACTTTCATCTGGCACTTGAGAAGTGTTTATTCACAGGTTCCCCTGGATACATCCTGTAGGCATTCCAGTCCTACAGGTCGGGCTTTCTTAGTAAGAACGACCAGGGATGGCTTATTTTTTTCTTCAGCTCTTGGGAACAGATTGCTGACCAATAGCAGGGCAGCGCTTAGCAGGGATGTTCAGGGGATTGTGGTAAATGTAGTTCCAAGCTCCATATCGGCAGGGATGTGGTGGCCATCTTGGAAAATAGTGAAGTGGGAAACATAATAAATTGAGAAAAGGATAAGAAAGTAATAGCTGGTTACAGGTGTAAATCGTGCATGCAGCCGTTACATAAATATGGCAAAACACCTTTTATATCTGGAATTTTTGAAAATTCGCTACACAGATGGAATACCCCTTTAACTCTGAATCTGTAGGTTACAAGCACAAGGCATAGCTAATAAACCTGACCTTTAAAGTAGCAGAACCTTTACACTGCAGTTTGCTGTGTCCGTTTGCCTTATGCACCAGGAGAACTTCTGACACTGAACCCTCCCTGTACACAAACAGGAAGAGTTCTGTCAGTCTGGGTGATTTGGGCAAGGAAAGGTCAGAGAGGCCCCGCCCCTTTGACTCTAAAGCCCATTCTGAAAAATATTCAAAGTTTGGTAATTCTGAAACACTGCAGCATTTAAGAACAATATATATACATACATACATACATACATACATACACACACACACACACACACACACACACACACACACACACACACACACACACACACGCCGGTCCAGAGTTCTTTCCGCCTGTGGTTCCAGCAGCAGGAACCTGGTAGCGGGTTCTCTTTTATATATCTCCTTTCTTGTATATAATTTGTACTATTTTTGTTTTCCAAGTGAAAATGTTCAGCTCGTGGAGCAGTCAGGAAACAATATACCTCCAGGGCATTACAGGCAAGGATACTGCAGTTGCTGCCAAGTACATTACATTAACCTAGAAAAGGTAAGATAGTCTAACATATTCAACTTGTAATAGAGGCATTCGGTAAAGAATAAAGCTGTATCTTCCACTATTGTAGAGGATTATACAGGAGTGTACTGAAAGTAGAAGACGTTTTTCATAGTATCGTTTTATTGTTTAGTATGTAATGGGATCTCAAGATTTTAGATCATTGGATCATATGTACATTATGCATTTGCAAGGCTTTTCGTGGGGGGCTTGAAATATAGGGCACTCTTCTTCTCCTTTTCTTCTGGCCAGGGATTTAATAATCCCCGCCTCTTAAAAGCACTGCCTTTGATTGGTCACCGCGCTCAGCCAATCAGAGGCAGCGCCTGGCCATCATTGAATGACAGCTGAGCGCTTCCTCTTTGGGATTTCGCAGGCGATATTTGACCTGCCCATGTGCTTGCAGCCTTATTTTAGTTTTCCTATGTTATTGCTAAATTACTATTTAGGTAAAATATTCAATATCTCTTTAGCATCTTGCAAGTGACAATCACAGACAGCTGTCTACATGCAACAGGAATCGTTTGGGAACCAACTTGTTGATGCAGCGTTTCCTGCAAGATGTGCGCTTGTATCACCCAGAGAACTATCATGATATAAGGTAAAAATTGCACGTAACCTATATATTTTTTTGGACGACACATGAATCGGTGATATTTTTATGGAAGAAGACAGAAGTGATGTTGGTATTTAATTGGTAACACTGTAACAAATAAGGAAAGGCAGATAATAAGGACATTTACACCTAGTAGTGGAGGCAAAACATACACAGAAAACCCAATTAAGAAAATAGTAAAGGTTGTGAGAACAGCGCTTGGACTCGAAAAAGCAACAAAAAAACCCATTTTTTAATATATAAAATGCAGGCACTCACCTGGTGCGAGCAGTCAAACCCAAGTTCCAGGAAAAGGGGGATGACCGCCACATCTTGAAGGCGCCCTCAAGCCTTGGAGTGTATCCCCTGTGTCACCGACAAAGCAGAGCTGCAGGACCTGACACCAGGCTCCAGGAGGGATAATTAAAAAAATAAACAATAAAAAACAGATCCGCTCTCCTTATGTGGTGATAGAGCTATGTAAAGTGAACATACGTAGATCACTTACGTCTGGGAGAGCCTTCTCCGTGAAGGCCCCCAATAGCATAAAGGAAGCCTTTAGTAAAATTCCACTGTGGCGATGTAATCCAGAGGATGATAACATATGTTTAAATAATTATAACATAAAATGTGACTAAACAAACAAACAGCAAAAAACAATACCTGTTTTTTATTGTTTATTGTCTGAATTAAGAAAATTGAGGGCGCCAAGACAAATATAATTTGGAAATTACATAATACAATTCAAGGGCAAAATGAAGGCAGTTGCAGAAATGTTAGTTGTTAGGTACAAATGATCCATAGAATCACACAAATCAGTACAATAACAGCAGAAACCAGAATAGAGAAATATCCATGCAGTTGGGAAGGACAGAGAAGAAAAAGAGAAAGGTAGGAAAAATAGGAACAAAAGAAGGAAAGGGGACAGGCACAGCACCAGATTTAATGTTAGGAGATGTGTATGCATGCAGATATGTAGTCACATATGTACAAAAGTTTCTTGACCGTGGCTCAACTATAATGGTCACAGCGGTCGCACTTGCTCAAAGGTGCCCCCTGACTGCTGTTAAGGCTCTTTCATGGTCCCTGAAACTCCCTCCACCCCAGCACTTTTTCCTTACATGTGCATCACACAGCTTTACAGCAGTCTGCATACAACATATACTTCCCTAGTGTGCTTACGGACTCCCTCTGCTCTGAAGGGCCAGAGTTGTTTGTGGAATAGAGGGGGCACTGTGTGTTTGTGGGAGTACATAGAGAGTATGTTGTGTTTGCAGGGGCCAGAGGGGACATTCTGAGTTGTGAAGGCATAAAGGTACCCTGTGTTTGATGGGTTACAGAGGGGGCACTATGAATAGTGGAAACACTGAGAAGGCAGATTGTGTTTGTGGGGACACAGTTTTTAGGGTTATGTTCGGGGCATTTTGAGATTGCATGGGTACAGAGGTGGTACTTTGTGTTTGAAGGGATAGAGAGGTTGCACTATGAGTTTGCAGGGGCACTGAGGAAGCATTTTGTGTTTTCAAGGTTACAGAGTGGTGAATTGTATTAGTGGGGGCACCAAGCAGGCACTTTGTCCTTTTGGGATCGCATAAGGGCCATGATCAGTTCACAGTCGTAGAGAGGGAGCATTTTAGATTTTCAGGGTACAGAGTGGCACTTTGTGTTAGATGGTTTAAAGAGGGCACTATGAGTTTGCAGGGGCACGAAGTAGGCACTTTGTGTTTCTGGGGTAACAAAGGGGGCATCATTGTTTACAGGTGCACAGTGGGGGTACTAGTACAATGAGAGGCACTAAGAGTTGCATTGGGGTTAGCGGCCAGATGAGGAGATTGTGTAGAGACCCAGATAGAGAAGAAAAGGGATAGTGGACAACGCCAATCTGAGCGACATTGACTATGATCACTGGAGGTAACTTCACTGTAATGTATCAATGCATAGTATAGTGTGTATTTTGGAATTTTTAATTTTTTATATTTTAAACAATTTGTTAAATTTATTTTTACAATTTAGTTTTAGTCCCACTAGCTCCTCCCTAACCCACTTCATTGCACAAACAGTTGTATGGTTCATATCTTTTGATCACTTTGAATAAACATCCACAGTGCAGGGAGAGAAATTAAGTGAACCTCTATGTTAGTGACTTGATCAAAAGCAAGCAGACTGGAAGTGTGGTTTCACAGGTGTTTGCCCATTAAATAAAGACATACAAAGCCTGGTTACCGACAAATCAGTTATTCCCAAGAATACATGACTGCAAAGAACTTTCAGAAAACGTGTTACAGAGACACATACAGATGGAAAAGGCTGCAAAAGCATTGCTAAAGCTTAAGGTGCACATCTATTTATACCAAGGACTATAACAAGGGGCTTCCTCTACGTCTAGAGAAAAGAAGGTTTCTTCACCAACATAGAAGAGGATTCTTTACTGTTAGAATTCCATTGTCTTGCTGCTCTCTTTCAGAGAGCGTGATGATGGCGAACTGGACGTCTTTCTTGAATGCACCGATATTACATGTTAGGATGGCTTCACACACAGCATTTTTTGGAAAATGCACTTTTGGTTTTTGGTGCAGTTTTCTGAGCCAAAGACAGAAGTGGATCCAGCAGGAAGGAGAAGTAGAAGTTCTTCCTTTTGATAGTTTTCATTCAGTTTTAATCCACTTCTGGCTTTGGATTAGAAAAGTGCATCAAAAACTTTAAGTGCATTTTCAAAAAAAATTCTGCGTTCGAAGCCACCCTTATAATCCCTGATTACATCTGAAGGGTTGTTGATCCAGGGATTTATTCTGATTGCCAGATATGGAGCCAGGAAGGAATTTTCCCTAAAATGATGAAAATTGGCTTCTACCTCGTGTATTTTTGTCCTCCTCTGGACCAAAATTGCAGGATGATGGGCTGAACTGGATGGACATGTGTTTTTTTTTTGTTTTTTTTTTCCAGCTTTGCACAGTATGTTGCTATGTAGAAGACTTTACAAACTACAAAACCCTCTGTTAATGTGTTTTCTATTAGAAACACAATAAAAGAATGGTGGTTATGGAAGGACACCTCTAAAGAAGTTCCTGCTGCCTAAAAAAAAAATATATTGTGACGCATCTCAATTTTGTCCTAGACCACTTACTTGGTCTAAAATGCTTTTTGAAAAAATGTTCTATGGACAGATGAGAGAAAAGTAGAACATTTTCACACCAAAGCAAAATGCTATATTCGGAGCAAAAAGAACACAAAGAAGAACTGCACACCAATACCAAAACCTTATCTTAGCTGTGGGAGTATGATCGAAGGAATCTCACAGTTTGGGACTGTTTTGCAGCCTCAGGGTCTGGAAGCTTTGCAATCATTTAGGGAACAATAATTTCTAATGTGTATCAAAACATTTTACAGGAGAATGTAAGGACAGCAGTCCATGACCTCAAACTGAAGCAACATTGAGTGATGAAACAAGACAGTGACCCAAAAAGTAAATCAACTAAAGAATGGTTAAAAAAGATGATTTGTATTTTAAATTGGCCAAGACGGAGTTCTGAACTTAACTCTGTGACACCGGCACATCCCAGAAATATTGGCGAGCTATAGCATATTTAAAGGACGAATGGTACAACATTTTTATTTTTTTTTAGGTGATTATCTGCTAAAGGGGGATCTACAGTTTATTAAATTCAGGGCTTTCATTTTTCTCCCTGCACTGCGAAAGTTTACTCAATGTGCTCAATAAAAGACAAAGGGTACAATTTTTGTGTGTTTTTGGTTTACTTCAGCCCCCTGCACACGGGCGGAAATTCCGTGGCGGGATTTACCCCAGAATTTCTTCCCGTGGCTGCTGCCATAGGATTGCATTAGTAAATGCAATCCTAGGCAGATGGCCGCGAATTTGTCCACGTAAAATCACACGCGTTAAACAAATTGCGGCATGTTCTATTTCTGTGCGGGTCTTGCAGAGGCCAGCACAGTAATGTCAATGAAGAGCCGCCGGCTCCTCTCTGCGCATGCGCCGGCTGGCCGACAGTTTGCACACAGCGCAGAGAAGAAGACTCCGGGAGCGGTTAAGCCGCAGGCCTCTGCAGGGGTACGGGGCCATATCCCGCTGCTAGAATTCTCGCAGCGGGATCCGACCCAGCCGTCTGCAGACGGCCTATGATTGTGTTTGTCTGTAATTGTAAGTTGATTACTGTGAGACCGCATATTATTAATAATCAACGCAGATAGCCAGGTAATTCCAAAGGGTTCACTTACTTTTTCTTGCAACTGCGTAAAAGTTTTTATAGGCTTACGTCTTTTTTTAAGCCTAGTTACAGTGTGTGTAATTATGGCACTGCACATAGTTGTTCATATCATAATTTTTCATTGTTTTCAACTTAAAGTACGTTCTGCTTTTGTTTTACAGACCAACATATGATGATATACCAGAAGCAAACATAATTACTCCCAGTAAAGACGACCAACTTTGCAATTCACTTCTCCAATCGCAAACAAATGAGTCTTTTTCTTCAATGGTACAAAGTCAAAGCTTGGACATAAACAACGTGTCTGGATGTGGTTCAACATTTCACTATAAGAAAATGACATTTTCACAGCCTCATGATAGAAATCCTGAACAAGGGCACAGTTCCAAAAATGATAACGCTTATCAGAGTATTCCATTGTTTAACAATAAATTAGCTGGTTGCCAAGAATCAGAAGGTAAAGCAGTAAATATTGGGACTCGCAACTCTCCATTTAAGACTTTGCCACCTTTCAATTCATCTAGCCAGCAGATTGTGAAAAAGAATAGTTTTGAAACACCTAATTTCGCATCATGTGCAGAATCAAGTAAAAATAAAGAGGCAAATTCTAAAAAGGGAAAGAAGCAACCAAGGCTTAATGTAACCGCATGTTCTACAATGGGTTTACAAAACAAAACATTTCATTCCCATGGCAGCTGTTATAATGTAACCTCAGGAACATTATGTGGATTCAAAAACATATTTAAATCTCAGGAGGGGAAAGACAATATTCTCAGGGATTGTCTGGTAGACAAAAAGCAAAGAGATGCTACTGATGAATATGATAGATTTAAAACCCTCAAAGAGATTAATTTATTAAGAGGTAATAAAACAACTGTGGATAACATAATTGATGAAGTCATATGGAAATACTGTCACGAGTCCTCGTCAAATATGTTACAGGAAAAAGATGATGAAAGTGTTTTGTCTTTAAATGTTCAATCAATTATTGGTAACACAGATGGCTCCAGTCTAAGTTTTGACTGGAATGTACCACTTCAATTGGAAGAAGATCAATCAAAGATGGCTAATTTAGATTATCTCAAGGAGTCCAATGTAAGTGTTGATGAGGACTACAAGTCAAAACTTAACTTTATTCTAAGAACAAGTCCAGTTAAAGAAAAAGAAATAAAGCCTGAGCCTGAAGAAGAAATACTTCCAGCACTGCCTCATGTGCCTCCATCCTTTGTTGGTAAAACCTGGTCGCAAGTAATGTATGAAGATGACTTAAAGGTAGAAGCTCTTGTAAAGCAGTTCAGAAAAGGAAAATTCCATTGTTACTTTGAAGATGGACATTTAAAGAATTCTAATAGCAAGAGGCATTCTAAGAATAAGGAAACGGAAAAGAAAGGTGAAGTAAAGATTGAAGACCAGAAAGAATCTGAAATCATTAACGTGCTACCGTTATTAGATCATCATTCTGATATTGATAGTATTAAATCGGAAAAACTGTTGCAACCCAAGCTTCCCAAACCCTGCAAAAGAACATGGAGACAAGCTTCAAGATGCCAGGTCGTTAAAGTGAGCCATGGAACTCAAACAAGTTTGGTCAATTTTCCTGTAGTAAAAAAGAAAGTTCTGAAAAATGAACAACAAGCAGTTTTTGATTTTGTGGAAGAAAAGACACCAGACATGAAAACTCGGATGTGCGCTTTAAAACTTCCAGAATCCTACACCAAAATATTAACTCCTTTACAACCTAAGACTATGGTCTATGTTCTTTCTCACCCAGACTTAAAACAAAGTACCGGTAAAGCAGCTTCGGTCTATAGCAGAGGTCGTAACCAATACTCTACTGATAGTAGGGACTCTATATTTTATAAATATAAGCAATCCATGTTGAAGTATTATGACCCTTTAACTAATCGCATCCTTAAAACCCCTCCAAGAAGCTCGGTGCGAGGAATGGGTACTAAGGCACCTTGTGTTCGGAAGCTGTTTCGTACATTAAGTAGTGACGTTAATGTTGATAACGTAGAGTGTGAGCAAAAGGAGTCCAGTAATTCTAAAAAGTCTTTAAGCAGTTGTTCTGTTGGTTCTCTACATTTTGAATCCAGCGCAGGAAAGGATCTAAATTTAAACAGTAAGGGATGTGAATCATCAGTGAGCGCAGAATATATTGGCACAACCTGTGTAAAATCTGGGCACTCCGATAAACCATATGCAAATTTTTCTCTTTCTCCCTTTAACACCAGTTTCGCCAAAACTAAGGAGGACAATCAGCATGGTTCCATGATTACAAAGTCTATTACAAAAGCATTAAAACCAAAAAAGGTCATACAAAGAGAATCTTCTAAACCATCAACAAGGATAACCAGGGCAAGAATGGAAACTAGAGTGGTCACAAAATCCAAGGTTAATCCCAATAGAATGGTTAAAAAACTAGCACAAGGAAAAGCTACATGCAATAAGCAGCAAACTGGGAAATGTTCCTCAGAAGTTGCAAAATCAATTGGGGGAATAGTTCAGACTTTTCAGCCCAGTATGAAACTTAGAGGCCGAAGGAATCAACAGTATGCTGGTGAAAATACTAAGGCACTTGTAAAATCACAGTTTGTTTCACAAAAGCCTGCAAAAAGAAAACCAAACCTACCTAAAGCCGTGTCAACTAAGAATACGCAGATGACCTACCAAGACAAGATTGTTAAAAGAACTCGTAGCAGAGTCTCTGAGGGTCTTGTCCATAGCACCATACACCATCTGAGGAGTAGGCACAAAGTTTCGACCACGGATTCTAGTTCAAGGACTATTACTAAAACAATGGCAAGAAAAAAAGTCAGATAAAATACTGTCGGACATCTGTTTTTCTAAACTTCTAAAACACTATAACACTGTCTCCTGGAAAACGGGTTTTATATTAAAAATGTTTTTACATTTATTTTCATACATTTGAAAAGTTCAGCTATTAAGCTTATTTCAAAATTATTTTACACATTTCCATTTTTATAAATACTTATTGTAAAATACTAGATTTGTTTATTTTATAAAATAACTAAAATAATATAAATGTTTGTGTGTCATTGGATTGCATATTTTAAATCGGATCAACAAAAGGAAAGTTAAAAAAAGTTCTGTATATCCCCATAAAGAAAAAATATATATTTTAGACATTTATTTAACAGCAATTCACTAATATAATTTTACGATGCAAATTGCACACTTTGTTATTTTAATTTCCTCTCTTGAGTGCCAGTTAATTGGCTGTAGACTGTTTACAGCAAGGATCTAGATAACAGGCTGGGAAAACTTAATGTGGCCATACACATTAGATGAATATTGGCCAAAGCCACCGATTTTGATGGGATCAGCCAACCAATATGTATGGTGGTGTCCTGACTCTCCCCCAGGGGCCGATGGGGGTGAAAGAAAGTTCCTTTGTTCTCAAGGGAGATAACCTGCTGACAGATATGTCTGGTAGTAACTTACTACCACCTCCTTATTGACAGCACAGGCATGTGTCTGGGAATGTCTGGTTGGTGGCCGGAATAGCTGTCAGCTGAACAAACATTTGACTGACCGCTATCTAAAGTGTATGAACAAGCATTGGATTGTTTCATGTCTCTTGTAGAGAGGATATAGGTAATTGGGTAATCCTAAAGCAGAAGTCCTTTGACAGTGTAGTTTTAACTGTAATGTTGTGTTGAGGAGAAACGCAATAAGTAAGCCCTATGAGGGAGGTGGTGTTGGGGTAGATTTAAAGTGGTATTCCCATCTTGACAAGTTACTTCTGTCCACAGTATAAGGGATAACTTGCCAATCCGTTTGTGTCCAATCGGGACCCACAACGATCCGCCCTGGTATGTTTCGAGATTTTGATAGCGTTGATCGTGTATGTGCACCCCCGCACCATTCGATATATTGGGACTATCCAAGATGGCTGAGTTGAAGTGCTCGTCAAGCTCTGGCGGTTCCATTGAAGTGAGCAGCGTGCATGTGCAGTCAATGGTGTCAGAATTGGAACGTGTCGGGGCAATTTCTGTGGATTGGTGGGGGTCTCAGAGTTTGGACCCCCACTGATTAGCAATTTATCCCCTATCCTGTAGATACAGGATAACTTGCTGAGATGAGACAACCCCTTTAACAATGTCAATGCCTACAATGTTTTGAAAGTTTATTTGCATTGAAAATTAACATTTTTCCAAGGATACGAAAAGGCTAAGACTAAATTCAAAAAAGCAATAAGCTTCATAAGCATGTGGCCTGGGCAGGTTTTCCTTTAAACTAGGAAATCTGCTTACTGGTAAACTCTAGAACAAATTAAGAGATGGGGATAAACACTGCTGTATTTTCACAGCTCATTGTTCAGACCATTCAATAGTATGGAGTACAGACTGGGCTACTTTTGATATAAGTAAACCATACTTAGCCTGCACTACTATAAAGATACATGAACAAGGTATGTCATAAATTGTCACAAATAGTAATGTTTTTTTTTCATTACCAAGAATTTATTTTTGTACCATCCCTTCTAAGTAGTTTTCCTGGAATACGGTTTAATCTCTGGTCAAGTCTTTATGAACTAAAACCACAGAAAATTATTGTACTTTACAAGATATAGAACAGCATAATATAAACAAAGAAAAATGGTTAAACTGTTAAATGGGTTGTGTTACAGCAGACACGTATGATCTTTCACAGCATAGGTACTAAATGTCTGATCGCTGGAACCCCCACAATCACTAGAACTGGGGTCCAATGTCTCCCTCGTTTCTCCTTGGTGTACAACTACAGTGAGGAGAAGTTTGGAACGGCGATTGAGTGTGCGGGGTGCCACTCTGTTCAGAACTTTTGGAACTGATAGAAACAACCAAGCATTGTACTCCATCAGCCCCATAGACATTGAATGGAGCAGCAAGGACATCCCCAACTGCTGCTCCATTCAAACTCTCCCTCAGCGTATAGGCGAAGGGATGAGAAAAAGGGGATTCAAGGCCCTCATTCAAGTGATCGATGAGTCCCAATAGTGGGGTGCCAGACTGACATTTATTACCTATCCTGTGGGCATACAAAACTGTATTCTGCTTCCCTATGCAAATCCGATATGTTAGAAGGTTCCATCATTGAAGGTTCAGGAGATGGTCTATCCAGATGTCTGGAACAAGCTGGTGCTGAGTCTCCTTTTCACTGGAGGGATCTACATTCATATGTTGCCTCCTCTCTATAGATATCAGTTGTGCTTGACAGAAGTTGAACCGCAGCTAGCTTTCAGTAGAGATGAGGCCAAGTCCCATCACCTGTATGCCCACTATTGTGAACTCTTGACGTATATGCTTCATATCTGGAGATAGTATTGTGAGAATTATGCCCTTAACTATTATACAGTTATCTCTATCCCCTTTATATTGTAAATGTAATATATTGTATGTCCGATATAGATAAACAATAATGTGTAACTGAGTCTTGTACCTTTAACAGGACGTCTTTTGAGAAAAGTTTAAAGCTATATTAGCTGCATCTGTTTTTTTTGTCCCGGTGAGGTTCCCTGGGTAGCATCAGCAAGTGTTGTTTAGAGATATGTAGCAACACTACTACAAGCTAATGAAGATAAGGATTCTCGCACTAAATTATTTCCCTATTCTCTAAAAGCTTATAAACGTATTCGGTAAGTCACATATTCAGGAAAGCTGATCATGGTCAAAGTCACCTAAATCAGTATGAATAGAAGAAAAAAATAATGTAGTCATTGTGTTGTGAAGCACTTGGGTTCTAGTCATAATTTGTTGAAAAGTTGTTTGTATATACAGATTTCTTTTGTATGGTTTGGTTTGTCATTTTTGTTTGAAATGTATTACTATGTAATACCACTGGGTGGCAGTATTCTTTCTTCTTTTTTTTGTTTAATTCTTGTTTTATGCCTTGGACATGAATATGGAGATAAGTACTGTAGGTCATATAATAAAAGAGCAATTGTCTAGATTATCCCCTTTACCCATACCAATATGAAAAAGTATATTTATGAATATAGTATATTTTTAGTTTAGCTAGTTGTATTTGACATTGACCAATTTTGAGGTATTGAGATTGCAAATACTATGCAAATGTTTGGTATTAAAAAAAAACAAAAGCACGTTTTTGCTCCTTTTTTTTTTTTTTTAACATGAATGGGATAATAAAAGTGGAGAAAATCTTTTACGAAGGCATATTGTAGTAATTATTTTACTTTTCCATTTGTTTTTTTCCTATAGAAACAAAGGCTCATAAATATAACTGAAATGCTAATTTGTTATAAGTGATGGAGGTTAGGGATTTTCAGTAGAGATGAGCGAACGTACTCGGTTCGGGTGTTTTTGGACACGAGCACCGCTTTTTCCGAGTAACTGACTACTCGGAGGAAAAGATTCGGGGGGCACCGGGCGTGCGCGGGGGGTTACAGACGGGAGTGGGGGGGGGGAGAGAGAGAGCTCCCCCCTGTTCCCCACTGCTACCCCCGCTCCACCACGCCGCCCCCTGGCGCCCCCCAAATCTTTTCGGAAAAAGCGGTGCTCGAGTCCAAAAACACCCGAACCGAGTATGTTCGCTCATCTCTAATTTCTAGTCAACTCTAAGGCTAAAGTAGAGTAAAACGAAACAGTCAAATCCTGTTTTGGATCAAAGTTTGGAAAAAGTTCAGTTTGACGTGAACCTGAAACACGGGCAGATCGTCTTAGCCAAAACCCACTAAAAATTAAAATGCTTCTTATCATTTTCATTTTTTCTTATCTTATAATTTTCTTCTTCCTCTTTCTAATATTCCTTCTTACTCCCATCATCCAGTTTTAGGGGTATTGGTGAAGTTTGGGTTTGGTTTGAACTAATTTGGATACAACTGAACTTTTTGACCAAATTCAGCGAACTGGAAAAAACTAACTTTTCAAAAGTTCACTCATCACTAGTCTGGGGCAATCTCGACTAGAGCATTATTTTGTCTATCATGGGGCTTATTCATTTCTAATTAAGTGAATAGATTTGAGCTTCAATGCCATGCACAACCTATGGACAGGTGTTTCACTGTTTTTGGAAGAACACAGCAATTTTCTTTTTTCTAATTGTGTACAAACTCTTTTTATATATTCCTTTTCTTTGTTCCCATTCAGCTAATATTGCAATCAAATCTGGGAAGTTTTTAATTCTCTTATATGTCCCAGATCAGTCATGCACATCCATCCACTTTTTTCACAACCCAGCCCATGCTTTTAAGGTAACTGACTAAAAATGGAAGAAGTTAGGAAATCCCCTGTTTTGAAAATATGTTGTAGACTGACACATAATTTTTTTTCCCCCCTGAAGTTGGTAGGGCATAATAGAGATACAAAAATGGCAGACCTGCAGGCATTTATTAAGCCTTGGTTGCCATGCCAACCCTTTAGCACCTGGCAGTCATGCCAAGGAAGGGGAGGTTGGTGGGATGAATGGGATCATGAGAGGTTAAATATCCAGGATCAGAGTTATCTCTTGTCCTATCAGCTGTAATATACAGCTGATACCACTGCAGATGGGTGATCAGGTTTGTAAAGCTATCTAATAATCTTTATATAATACCATCATATTTCATAGAATTTTATAAATCGCAAGGAACATGAACATACAGAATCAGAAATTACATGATCAAGAAACCATTGAAGATTTTTATGCCGACGTCCACAAAACTTTAAACAAAGTGCCAAGGAAGGACATCATTTACATTATGGGCGACTTTAACTCCAAAGTCAGCAGCCAGCCAGAAGCAAGCATCACAGGAAGATTTGGGCTTGGGGAAAAAAATGAAGCTGGTGATTGCCTGGAACAGTTCTGTCAAGAAAATCCTCTCAGGATAGAAAACACATGGTTTATGCAACCCAAACGGTGACTGTACATGTGGACATCTCCCAATGGACCCCATCGAAATCCAATTGATTACATCCTGTGTAATCATCGCTGGTGAAGTTCAGTCGTTGCAATAAAAACCTTTCCTGGTGCAGACTGCAGCACTGATCAAGAACTACTTGCAGCTAAGATCAAGATCAAATTCCATAGCATTAAGAAAGGTGCTCCATTGAGAAAATTCGACACCTCTAAAATCATACACTATTGAGGTAGCAAACAGATTTGAACTGCTTGACACATCAGAAAAGCATCCAGAGGAACTATGGCACGATACACAGTCCACAGTTATAGAAACTGCTAGTAAGCATCTTGCCTATAAGGAGCAGGAAAAACAGCGCTATTCGTTGTCTGAGCAAACCCTCAGAATAGCTGATAAAAGAAGAGCAGCAGAGGCGGCCGGCAACAGAAGACGAAGTTCGGCAACTAAATGCTGATTTTTAGTGAGCGACAAGGAAAGATAAGTAAATAGACTGGAATGAGTGTTGCAAACAACTCAAAGTAGAAGCCATGAAAGGCCATATGCAAGGCCTATTCTCACAGGTTAAGATGGCCCGAAAACATTTCTTGGCACGCAACAGCAAAATCAAAGGCATAAATGGGAAGGAACTGAATGACCAACAGAGTATCAAGAATAGGTGGAGGGAATACTCAGAGGAACTATATGCCTGCAAACACATGTCTGGACCGTTGCATGAGGTGGAGCCTGTGGACTTGAAGCCCTTTATTGTGAAATCAGAAGTGGTTATGGCAATGAAACAACTAGTCAAAAATAAAGCACCAGGCACAGATAACATACCAGCAGAGCTATTGCTGCCTTTACCAGTGAAAACCATCACAGCGCTGTGCCAGGCAGTATGGGCATCCACATAATGGCCACATGACTGGAAAAGATCTGTATAACTGATACAATGAGGTTATTCTCAAGTTGACATATAACCAAAAATAAATACAGGCATAAACATCCCCAGCTGCCCATGACGTTTCTCTTGTTTTCAACTGAACAAACATCCAATACGTAAACGGACACAGAGATGGAGGAAAGGGGTTAATCAGGTGACCTAAACATTCCAAAATGCCAATCGGTAGAAATTCTGGTTTGAGCATTAACCGAACTGAGAATGCTAAGGGGAACTGCCACTCAACCAAATGTGATTATTGTGGGTAATTCCAAAACATAGCCCAGATAGCCCAACTGCTCTCATATGTGGCAGATTTGGAGGCAATCATGTCCTCAATATGCATGATACCATGGAACCCCTTAACACAGTACATTCTAGGGGTGTGCTCTAAAGTAGACATCCAAAATCTAGGGATTACCAGATACATAGCTGCGAGGAGGTGACAAAACATCCTTCTTAAGCTGGGAAATTAACCATGGAAGCAGTGACAAAAGAGCAAATTGTTTTGAGCCTTGTAGTGACCCTCCATACAGTTTTTATTATACAAGGTTGTGATATCTCTCCAGAGCATGTTAATTGACCGGCAAGACCAACAAATATGTTCCACAGTGCCACACGAGGAACTATATCTACAACAGAGATCTGAAAGCAAGAGGAATATACTTTGACTGGTGTACAGTACTACCTAGACGGGAATTCATAACTGTTTACTTGTATGCAGCTAGAGATGGACAATTTATGTGTAATTACAAAGGATTTCTCCGAATCAGCCACAGGCAAAGAAATACCCAAATTCCCGCTCCCTGCTAAGTACATAAGAAGAAAGTTAGAAGTCTCACCCTCCAGGAGCATTCCATCTACGTGAAAAATCAAATGAATAGGGGCTTGCGTACCAACACAGAGACTATCTAAAAGGAGTTAAGTCCCTATGCAATGTGCCACCTCGCTGACAGGTCCATTGTCCATAGATGTACCAAGCACCCAAGGGTGACCATTCCCCATCAAAACTTCAGAAGGTGTCTAAGGACGCCACCCAAGTTGAGTGATAGATCACGACATGCCTAAGAGCTAATCTGGTAGGAAACAGGATTACCAAAAATAGGTGACATAAGACCAAGAGAACCCACTAGAGAGACACTTTTTATGTCGATACCAGAATACTGAGCAGCCAAAAGAAAGGAGAGCTTTGCCCTTGAAGATTCTCCTTTTAGCATTAGATGTTATGGTCAACATTAACTGTGGCATCTAAGGGATAAAATGACCAGAATCTATGCTGGCTCTGATCTCTGCCACTATGGTCTAATTTCATCTTAGTTCCTGAATCCACTCCAAACAAATCCTGCACACATATATACTGCTAATGACATGAAGGGGTTAAAGAGTAAATACAAAAATAATCATAGAAAACACCTTTGTGGTTGAAGCTCCATTTCACCAACTGCTGCAATTTTTTGATACCATGATATAGATAATAATATTATTCTTTATATAATGCCAACCTATTCTGCAGCACTTTGCAGGTCAGATGGAACACGAGCAGACAAAATCAAACATTACATACACGTTACACCAATAAACAATTTCAACAATAGGAGTGAGGGTCCTGCTCGCAAGAGCTACAAACTATGAAAAGATAGGGGAGACAGAAGAGGTACAATAATTTTTTTACAATGCTCCACCCAACATTTATGTGAATAGTGTGCCATACATAAAGCTGTGTAAGCCAGTCACCAGCCAGTATCTAAATAGGTACTGGCTGATGACTGTATGGGATGATCGGGGCAGGTTCCAAGGGGAAGTATAGAAGAGGGGTAGACGGTAGAGTTAATTTAGGGATTGTGGTAGGCCCCCATAAAGCAAAAGGTTTTTAGGGACCAGTTAATACTGGGAATTTGGAATTAACCTGATTTCAATGCATGTGGCTGTTAGTAGTAGGAGCAGCAATATGAAGACAGATTTATATAGACTTTGTATTCACTATGTACTTTGCTCACGTAGGAGTTACATGTTTGACCACATATTTAAAAACGGTATAGCAGTCAATTCATAAATGATACAGCCCCAAGAAGTTGAATGAGAACTCCGTAAGGACATATTCACATGGCACTTTTTGTGGCAAAGCCATGTCAGATTTTTCCTACATGGATCCGACACATAACCCATGGCAGAAATCCGAGGCTGACCCTCAGATTTATGCCATGGATTTTCATGTGGATTCACACACAAATTTAGCCCATTCAGAGGGGCAAATCCACATACAGCCACCAAATACTTTCCGCGTGGATACCGTGTCATGAATTGACATCTCAGTTCTTTTTTTTCCCATGAGGCGGATTTCAAAATCCCTGCTATATAAAGTATTGCATAGATTCTCAATGACTCCAATAATAGTTGGGATGCTAGTTAAACTTGGATACCAGCATGGATTTTGGCGCATAATCTGCATACAAAGAACTCTGTGTGGACGGGACATAAGATTCATTTACAACAAAGTTTAATTAATTGTAATAAATAATATACAAACCATTTACAAGAACGAAGGAAACGGCAGCTTGATATTTAGAGTTTCATATTTTTGTTATATATTTCTGGTTTTCTTTTATAACTAGGACAGGTCACCTGCATATTTTGCTGAGATGTATGTCTGTACCTGGGAACTATTATGAGGACATTTAGTTTGGGAATTGAAATCCTTATCAGCATTTTCAAAATGCAAAGCCAGCAAATGTAAGAAATACTCATTTCCACGTTTTCTTGTAGTTTAGAATTTACAAACCTATATTATTCTGATGGCTTACATAGCAGGGGTGCAGTCCCAAAAACAGACAATGCTAGGGCTCTCGGGTCTGAGATATCGAAGGGGGGTGGGGGGAGCAGTATGAGCACAGGCAAGGGCATAGCTAAAGGCCCATGGGCCATAGTCCAAAAGTCTTTACTGCACCACTGAGTTTCTTAGGTGATCCATCAATACAGCACTGACATCCAGGGCATTGCGAGGGTCTTAAAAGATTAAGGGCACAAGCCCCAAGATATATGTTTTACCCCATCCTTAAAAAATATGTAAATGAGAGCTTATCTAAAGAGACAACTTTGAAAATATGCTAGGATTAGATGCAGTGTATCAGCTCTAGTGTACCTCTAAAAAATGCAGTCACTATATAGTAGTCAGGTACCAGTAATCCAAGGTAATAGCGTTTACAGTGTGATGTCTTCTCTGATTGGATTCATACGCTTTCTCTCTTCTTCTCTGCATGGGCCCAGACCACCATTATGACTTCTTTCAGCCATGACTACTCTCTCTATATTCTACCTATTTTGTCACTATCTTAGTGTCCCCTCTGTACTTTCACAAAGTATTAGTGACCACTCAGTGATTCCTCAATGTAAGTGCCTCCCTCTGTACACCCACAAAGTGGAACTACCCCCTCTGTCTCCCCACAAAGTGATAGTGCTCTCCTTCTTCTCTCTGAGAGCACAAGACTGGGGTAGAGTTTGGCTATATACGGAGCTGAGCTGTGTCATCAGGCAGCAGTATGAACAACAAAGTATGTTCATCCTGGCTGGCCACAGATTTGGGGTCTGTGGACTGGCAGAGGCAAAGAGGGAGGCACTATTACCTTGAGAGGCGTACATAGAGCTGAGCAGTATTACTTAGAGGGGTAAGATCACTTCGAGGGGGCACAAAGTGCTGCTTTAGCTATGCCACTATTTTGTTAGTCATGGAAACAAATTTATCAATGACAACCTTGTTCCTTCCCTCTCAGTCCTGCAGACACAAAGACATCTAAAGCATCTCCATTGTGAGGACTCAACAGAAGAGCTCTCTGTTCTCAGCCTACCAAACCTCAATGAGTATGGCTTGTAAAGCAATGGGATAACTGCAGTCAAACCTGAATTTCCAAGATTGAGGTTCACTTAGGCTCAGCAGGTATTTATGCCATCATTGTAAGCATAGTCCTCATCTTGAACACATGGGCACTTCCACTGTGACCATGAGATCTGGTGCGGGGCAGTGCTGTAATTCACAGCTGCAGCTCCGCAGTAATGGTGGAGATCAGAGAAATCTTTGAACTCCACCATTTAACCTTGTCAAGAGGGC
Organism: Eleutherodactylus coqui; assembly: GCF_035609145.1. Lineage (NCBI taxonomy): Eukaryota > Metazoa > Chordata > Amphibia > Anura > Eleutherodactylidae > Eleutherodactylus > Eleutherodactylus coqui. The sequence continues at coordinate 96,598,751 of NC_089844.1, forward strand.
TGTCTCCACCGCCCAGTGTCAATCAAGTGTTACGCCATCCATTGAAACTAGGCAGTGGAGACAGCTCACTTAGAAGACTACTGTCAGGCTCCAAATGCAACCGGAGTGACTGCTGGTGAATGAGGCAGGGGAAAGTAGAAGAAATATTGCAGTATTGGGTATGCAGCCCATCCTGCTGTTAGAGGACAGGGCACTCCCTCCCTGTTGGTTCATTCGCTGACTGTTCCTCACAGAAAAAAATCCAATTTAAAATGAGTTTAACCCGCAATGCATCCTACCAAATGTTCAATGTTAACACTGTTTCATGTGTCTGCACCACAAGGTCTGTTGTAATGGTTACAATTAGAGATGAGCGAACGTACTCATCCGAGCTTGATATTCGTGCGAATATTAGGGTGTTCGGGATGCTCGTTACTCTTAACGAGCACCACGCGGTGTTCCGGTTACTTTCAGTTTCCTCTCTGAGACGTTAGCGCGCTTTTCTGGCCAATTGAAAGACAGGGAAGGCATTACAACTTCCCCCTGTGACGTTCAAGCCCTATACCACCCCCCTGCTGTGAGTGGCTGGGGCGATCAGATGTCACCCGAGTATAAAAGTCGGCCCCTCCCGCGGCTCACCTCAGATGTCTTGTGAGTTAGCTGAGGGACAGTGGTATCGTGTTGGAGCTGCTGTAGGGAGAGTGTTAGGAGTTACTGTAGGCATCAAGAACCCCAACGGTCCTTCTCAGGGCCACATCTATCCGTGTGCAGTACTGTGGAGGGTGCTGTTAGCAGTGTTGCACAAATTTTTTTTTTTTCAAAATCGTCAGTCTGCAGAGCATTGCGCCTTGCATTAATAGTACAGGGACAGAAGTGGTGGTTAGGCAGGGAGAGTGTTAGGAGTGAGTGTAGGCTTCAAGAACCCCAACGGTCCTTCTTAGGGTCACATCTATTCGTGTGCAGTACTGTGCAGGCTGCTATTAGCAGTGTTGCATTTTTTTTTCTTTTCAAAATCGGCTGTCTGCAGAGCATTGCACCTTGCAGTAATACTACAGGGAGAGAATTGTGTAGGCAGGGCCAGAAGACATATCTTATCTGATTGAATATAGTCAGTGGGCCCTCCGTTTCCCAAAAAGGGAAACATTCTATTTGTCCTGCAGGCTTGCGCCAATTTATTTCCTGCCTGGGAAAAGTCTCCGCTGTGCTGCACTTCATATAACTGCATTTCTGTGCAACACATATCTTATCTGATTGAATATAGTCAGTGGGCCTTTTCTTTTTAAAAAAAGGGAAACATTCTATGTGCCCTGCCTCTGTCAGTCCTCAGCGTTCTGTGTACGTGTGTGGTGGGTGGAGATAGTAAACAAATCATACGCAGCCAGCTACGTTTAACAGCAGGCTTGTGCCAATTTATTTCCTGCCTGGGAAATCAAATCACTGGTAATACACCATGCTGAGGGGTAGGGGTAGGCCTATAGGACGTGGACGCGGGCGAGGACGCGGAGGCCCAAGTCAGGGTGTGGGCACAGGCCGAGCCAGTGCGGTGGCCAGGGGTAGAGGCAGGGCCAGACCGAATAATCCACCAACTGTTTCCCAAAGCGCCCCCTCGCGCCATGCCACCCTGCACAGGTCAAGGTGCTCTACGGTGTGGCAGTTTTTCACAGAGACGCCTGACGACCGACGAACAGTGGTGTGCAACCTTTGTCGCGCCAAGATCAGCTGGGGAGGCACCACCAACAGCATGCGCAGGCATATGATGGCCAAGCACCCCACAAGGTGGGACGATGCCCGTTCACCGCCTCCGGTTTGCACCACTGCCTCTCCCCCTGTGCCCCAACCTGCCACTGAGATCCAACCCCCCTCTGAGGACACAGGCACTACCGTCTCCTGGCCTGCACCCACACCCTCACCTCCGCTGTCCTCAGCCCCATCCAGCAATGTCTCTCAGCGTAGCGTCCAGACGTCGCTAGCGCCACAGTTTGAGCGCAAGTACGACGCCACGCACCCGCACGCTCAAGCGTTAAACGTGCACATTGCCAAATTGATCAGCCTAGAGATGCTGCCGTATAGGCTTGTGGAAACGGAGGCTTTCAAAACCATGATGGCGGCGGCGGCCCCGCGCTACTCAATTCCCAGTCGCCACTACTTTTCCCGATGTACCGTCCCAGGCCTGCACGACCACGTCTCCCGCAACATTGTACGCACCCTCACCAACGCGGTTACTGCCAAGGTCCACTTAACAACAGACACGTGGACAAGCACAGGCGGGCAGGGCCACTATATCTCCCTGACGGCACATTGGGTGAATTTAGTGGAGGCTGGGACAGAGTCAGAGCCTGGGACCGCTCACGTCCTACCCACCCCCCTAATTGCATGCCCCAGCTCGGTGGTGGTATCTGCGGGGGTGTATGCTTCCTCCACTAAACCACCCTCCTCCTCCTCCTACGCAACCTCTGTCTCGCAATCAAGATGTGTCAGCAGCAGCACGTCGCCAGCAGTCGGTGTCACGCGGCGTGGCAGCACAGCGGTGGGCAAGCGTAAGCAGGCCGTGCTGAAACTACTCAGCTTAGGAGAGAAGAGGCACACGGCCCACGAACTGCTGCAGGGTCTGACAGAGCAGACCGACCGCTGGCTTGCGCCGCTGAGCCTCCAACCGGGCATGGTCGTGTGTGACAACGGCCGTAAGCTGGTGGCGGCTCTGCAGCTCGGCAGCCTCACGCACGTGCCATGCCTGGCCCATGTGTTTAATTTGGTGGTTCAGCGCTTTCTGAAAAGCTACCCCCACTTGTCATACCTGCTCGGAAAGGTGCGCCGGATCTGCGCACATTTCCGCAAATCACACACGCACGCTGCCACCCTGCGCACCCTGCAACATCGGTTTAATCTGCCAGTGCACCGACTGCTGTGCGACGTGCCCACACAGTGGAACTCTACGCTCCACATGTTGGCCAGACTCTATGAGCAGCGTAGAGCTATAGTGAAATACCAACTCCAACTTGCGCGGCGCAGTGGGAGTCAGCCTCCTCAATTATTTACAGAAGAGTGGGCCTGGTTGGCAGCCATCTGCCAGGTCCTTGGAAAATTTGAGGAGTCTACCCAGGTGGTGAGCGGCGATGCTGCAATCATTAGCGTCACCATTCCTCTGCTATGCATCTTGAGAAGTTCCCTGCAAAGCATAAAGGCAGACGCTTTGCGCTCGGAAACAGAGCCGGGGGAAGACAGTATGTCGCTGGATAGTCAGAGCACCCTCCTGTCTATATCTCAGCGCGTTGAGGAGGAGGAGGAGCATGAGGAGGATGAGGAGGAGGGGGAAGAGACAGCTTGGCCCACTGCTGACGGTACCCATGCTGCTTGCCTGTCATCCTTTCAGCGTGTATGGCCTGAGGAGGAGAAAGAGGAGGAGGAGGAGGATCCTGAAAGTGATCTTCCTAGTGAAGACAGCCATGTGTTGCGTACAGGTACCCTGGCACACATGGCTGACTTCATGTTAGGATGCCTTTCTCGTGACCCTCGCGTTACACGCATTCTGGCCACTACGGATTACTGGGTGTACACACTGCTCGACCCACGGTATAAGGAGAGCCTTTGCACTCTCATTCCCGAAGAGGAAAGGGGTTCGAGAATGATGCTATACCACAGGGCGCTGGTGGACAAACTGATGGTAAACTTCCCATCCGACAGCGCTAGTGGCAGAAGGCGCAGTTACGAGGGCCAGGTAGCAGGGGAGGCGCAGAGATCAGGCAGCATGTACAGCGCAGGCTGGGGAACATTCTCCAAGGCCTTTGCCAGCTTTATGGCTCCCCAGCAAGACTGTGTCACCGCTCCCCAGTCAAGGCTGAGTCGGCGGGAGCACTGTAAAAGGATGGTGAGGGAGTACGTAGCCGATCGCACGACCGTCCTCCGTGACGCCTCTGCCACCTACAACTACTGGGTGTCGAAGCTGGACACGTGGCCTGAACTCGCGCTGTATGCCCTGGAGGTGTTTGCTTGTCCTGCGGCTAGCGTCTTGTCAGAGAGTGTGTTTAGTGTGGCTGGGGGAATCCTCACGAATAAGCGTACCCACCTGTCAACCGACAGTGCCGACAGGCTTACACTCATCAAGATGAACAAAGCCTGGATTTCCCCAGACTTCTCTTCTCCACCAGCGGACAGCAGCGATACCTAAGCAATACGTAGGCTGCACCAGCGGATGGAAGCATCGTTCTCTCTCACCATCCAAAACGGGGACATTTCTGCTTCATCAATCTGTGTATAATATTCCTCCTCCTCCTCCTCCTGCTCCTCCTCCTGAAACCTCACGTAATCACGCTGAACGGGCAATTTTTCTTAGGGCCACAAGGCTCACTCATATAATTTTTCTAAACAATTTTTATATGTTTCAATGCTCTTAAAAGCGTTGAAACTTTAACTTGAACCAATTTTTCGTTAAACTGGGCTGCCTCCAGGCCTAGTTACCACTTAAGCCACATTAACCAAAGCGATTAATGGGTTTCACCTGCCCTCTTGGTTGGCCATGGCCAATTTTTGGGATGTACATTAGTACTGTTGATACAGCAATTTTTGGGGGCCCTCGCCTACAGTGTAATCAAATGAATTTTTAGCCCACCTGCATTACAGCTGACGTTACATCCGCTGTGTTGGGCAATGCAATGGGATATTTTTATGTACCGCCGGTGGGTTCCAGGGAGCCACCCATGCTGTGGGTCCACAGGGAATTATAAATGCATCTGTTTCCACTTCTAAAGAACCCCAGTCTGACTGGGGCATGCAGTGTGGGCCGAAGCCCACCTGCATTAAGCACGACATTACTACCTCAGCTGTGTTGGGCAATGCAATGGGATATATTTATGTACCGCCGGTGGCTTCCTGGCACCCACCCATGCTGTGGGTCCACAGAGAATTATAAATGCATCCGTTTCCACATCTAAAGAACCCCAGTCAGACTGGGGCATGCAGTGTGGGCCGAAGCCCACCTGCATTAAGCACAACATTACTACCTCAGCTGTGTTGGGCAATGCAATGGGATATTTTTATGTACCGCCGGTGGGTTCCAGGGAGCCACCCATGCTGTAGGTGCACACGGAGTTTAACCTACATGTGTCCACTTGTAAAGAACCCCAGTCTGACTGGGGCATGCAGTGTGTGCCGAAGCCCACCTGCATTAAGCACGACATTACTACCTCAGCTGTGTTGGGCAATGCAATGGGATATTTTTATGTACCGCCGGTGGGTTCCAGGGAGCCACCCATGCTGTGGGTCCACAGGGACTTCACAATAGGGAGTTGTACCTGCCTGTGTCTATGAATTAAAAACCGCGGTCTTACTGGGGCATGCAGACACCTTGACAGAATGAATAGTGTGTGGCACATAGGTTCCCCATTGCTATGCCCACGTGTGCAGCTCCTGATGGCGGTGGCACAGGATTATATTTCTCATTGCTTCTGTACAGCATTGTGGGCTATCGCCCCGCCCCTTTTAAAGAGGGTCGCTGCCTAGCCGTGCCAACCCTCTACAGTGTGTGCCTGCGGTTCCTCGTCATGGCAGACGCACTTATAAATAGACATGAGGGTGGTGTGGCATGAGGGCAGCTGAAGGCTGTGCAGGGACACTTTGGTGTGCGCTGTGGGGGGGGGGGGGTTTGGTCAGCATGTAACCCAGGAGAAGTGGCAGCGGAGTGTCATGCAGGCAGTGATTGTGCTTTGTTGGAGGTAGTGTGGTGCTTAGCTAAGGTATCCATTGCTAATGAGGGCTTTTCAGAAGTAAAAGTTGTTGGGAGGGGGGGGGGCCCACTCTTGCCGGTATTGTAGCTTAATAGTGGGACCTGTGTACTTGAGATGCAGCCCAACATGTAGCCCCTCGCCTGCCCTATCCGTTGCTGTGTCGTTCCCATCACTTTCTTGAATTGCCCAGATTTTCACACATGAAAACCTTAGCGAGCATCGGCGAAATACAAAAATGCTCGGGTCGCCCATTGACTTCAATGGGGTTCGTTACTCGAAACGAACCCTCGAGCATTGCGAAAAATTTCGTCCCGAGTAACGAGCACCCGAGCATTTTGGTGCTCGCTCATCTCTAGTTACAATGTGTTACCCCAATATTATACTATGCCAAGCGCATTGGAAAGTTGATGGTGCAATGTAACTACTAATAATAGACACTCTAAAATAATAGGATTAGCTGCAGCCAGACTCTTTAATAACATGATAACGTGGATAAACAGTTAATGAAACTTTTTTTCACGTGAATAACTCTAATCACTTCTAATTATTATCAAATGCTGTCCTTGTAGTTGTTTGCGTACTGCTGGGAATGTGCATTTATGCATTTCACGGTTTCAGAAACTGATCGATTGAAAGAGCAAGAAAAACATGTGGCTTTAAATAATGGATGAAGATTCAGAGTATGAATGTAGCACGATCAGCAGATTTGATCACATCTTTTTAGTGCTCCCTGCTCCACATGTCATCTTACGGTGACAGTGCTATCTGCACAGTTATAGTTTGACCAGTCTGGTTGAAAGATTAGATACATGTAAGTCTAGACTTAGTTGAGGATATTCAAATTCTTATAACGAAAAATGTGATATCTTACTCTATTAGTAACCATATATGTTGATAACGTGTTCTTAGGTCTTGTTAAAGTCCACGGGCGGGTCAGATTCCGCATGTGGCAGCTTGCAAGGGAATCCGACCCTGCCAGCAGCCGAAAACCCTGTGTATCTGTCCGGGTCTGTACTGCGGATATGTGCGGAAGCGCCGGCCAGCGCACATGTGCAGTACTTTTTTTTTTAAACTCCTGCTTTCCCGCGGATCGGACGACTTTTATTGACGTCAATGGAGCCGTCCGTGCGGGAACTGCACTAAAATGGAACATGCTGCAATTTGTTTTCCGCATGCGGAATCCAGAAAACGAATCCGCATGTCAAAATTCAAGTGTGGATGCCCATTGTTCCCTATAGGCGGCTTGAACTGTGGATCTTCCACGTGGGTGCCCCTTGCGGATTCTGCAATTCAATTACCCCTGTGGGCCTTAGTATAATATTCTGCAGCATGGTTTAAAGGGTAAGTAGAACATACGGTCCAAATAACCCTTTAGAAAGACCATGCCAAGCTCATGCTTATGACTTTAGCATATGTCTAAGAATTTTACATTCATTCACTGAATGCTACATATTTTTTAATGGTATTGTCTGGTTTGCAACTTTATAAAGGGTTAAAAGTTTTATGAACGTGTGCAGTCTGATCCTGCAGTCTCACTACTTTCTAGATTCATTGCACGGTGTTTTACCCAGTAATAGCAGCTGATTGTGTAGTAAAGAGAACAATGCCAACCAACAAGTGTAGTCGATCAAAAGATTGCGAAGGGGTGAATACTAAAGATTACTGGTGGTCTGGGATAGTGAAAGGGTTAATGCTAAAATCTGGGCTATCTAGAATAGGTTTTAATGCCTGGTGATGTAGGAAAGCAAATGATTAATGCTAAAATGTCATGTGGTCTAGGGCTTGAAAGGGTTTATGCCCTGCCACACCTGCTCTGAAACCTCCATGGTATTCTCTCTACTTTCCTCCTTTCTCTTCGTAGGATTATAGGATAGTTATAGACTGTTAAGTCCCTAACTTATCACAGAGAGGCTCAGCCAACCTGGAGGCTTTATGAGGGTTTGATGTAGTGTTCGTGAAATCTGTCATTTACCAATAGAAGGTGTCAGTATGAGGTTGGGGTGTTACTCTCCCTATGGATTCCAGTCCAAGAGTGTATTCTGGGCAAAGGGCTTGTAGATACTCAAAGAAGGCCAGTCTTAAGGGTTTCATAAATAGCACAATGCCAACATAATTGTACAAGCATTAATCTTTTAACATGATTTCATACATTTTTGGCATTTCCATCTCTAGTAGTCATTTGACTATGACTTTTTGATATTATTTATGATATAGAGTATTACAGCTACAGGTCTATATTACTATTCACCAAAATGGTTCCATAAAATGTGCTGTTTGGCTACTAAAAGCATTGAAAACAAAGTCTGACATATTCAGGAGGAGAGCGCACCCGTCCACACCTCTCGTCAGGATGGTCATTAACAGGTTGCTGTGTAAACATGTCTTTGACACAAATGTGAACAGGGCCTAAGTTACAGAAGTTGTTGAGTTGCAGTCTACTGGGAGATGTTGATTAGTTGATGCTGTACTTACACTCCCCAACTTATACCGCTAATAAGAAGCAGAACAACATAAACAAACCACCAGCGAACATCTCCCTTGAGGTTGAAGTGGTTATTGGGGAATTGAAGAGGGAAAGGAGTGCCACTCAAAGCCTTTACTTATGTATATACTGTACTTCAGTATTTAATGTGTCTGCTCTAAACTCATCGTATTTATTTTAACTCATTAAGAACATGGTCTAATTTGGTAATTAAAAGCTTATTCCCATCTCAGCCACTTATGGCTGAGATAGCAATATGCATCTGTATGCCCTGACCACCTGGCCGAGGTCATGGAAACAACTGCTGTTTCCAGAACTCCAATAGAAGTGAAAGAGTTACAGAAACAGTGTAGCACAGCCATGTACTAAAACATGGCTTTTTTCATTATTCCGGTTCTAATGTAGCAGCAACCACAGCCATTAGAAAGAACAGAATTTGGGGAACCCCCCCCCCTTCTGATGATATGTATGGGTCCCAGAGGTGGGACGTGCATTATGGTATATTTTCAGCATGTGCCACAAATGTCTGAGATGGGTATACTGCTTTAAAGGGATTTTCCAGGCAAACCCCTTAGGTTATCAATAGTTGATCAGCTGGGGTCCACCGCTCTGGACCTATGAGCTGATCGAGCACCCGCTATCAATGCCGCAACACACAGGGCAACAGAGCGGAAGCCGCTGCTCTGACCCCTGTGCAGTGGCTGGCGGTTGTAATTGCAGGTGCAGCTCTCGTTGAGTTTAATGAGAGCTGCACCTGCAATTACGAATATGAGGACCACTGCAGAGGGGTCAGACTAACTGCTTCCACTCCATACACTTGTGTGTTGTGGCGCAGACAGCGGGTGCCAGATTGGCTGACCACAGCCAATCAACGATTGATGACCTATCCTGAGGACAGTGCAAACAAAAAACTAAAGTCTGCTCTTCCACCAAACAAATTAAGTGTTAAGGTGCACAATAAGCTATGACTGCAACAAATACAGTAAGGCCTTCCTCACACAGGCGTTTTTGTACAGTGTTTAGCACTGCGCTAAACGCTGTACAACTCTCCCATTCATTTCAGTGCATCAAAACGCAGCATTTCCAACGTGATGCATGTTCTTTCTTTGGGCGTTTTGAAATGAACGGGCAGCGGTTTCAGCACAAAACTTGGTACCGCGATTTTGGCAGCGTTAACCGCACACCGATTTTCGGGGGGAGGGCTTGCAATATAAGCCCTACCCCGAAAATCAGTCCTTGCTACACTAGATGTAAAAAAAAAAAAAATCAATACTCGCCTAGCAGCTGCCGTCTAGGTCCCGGCCGCTGGTCTCTGCCCCTTCTCCAGGCTTCCTCTGCACTGACAGATCTGTTGCTGTAAGCGAGGTTTGACATAATTCTTCAGGTCCACCACACTGTTTATTCAGGGAACTGCTTCCGCAGCTTTGCCTGCAGGAGGCCTGGTGGCGCCTTGGCCAAGGTTGCATGCATCCCTCCAGGGAGGAGTTGGTAGAGCCACCGTGATAAGTGCCATCTCTACCCCCACCATCTCCCCAGCATTGGGTCTTGTGTCTCGGTCATTGCATATGTTTGTGGCACAATGTGTCAAACACCTGTTTGGCGGTCGCATCTCAACTTTACGGTTACAGTTGACTTTTGTTGCAAAGTGTGATGACTTGATAGACATGGGGGAGTTTTCTGATACTGTCTAAAATAAAAACTGTCTTTGTGGACTGTAGCAACCAATTACAACTCAGCTTTCATTCTTCATAGTGCACTTTAAAAATCAAAGCTGCTCTCTGATTGGTTGATGTGCGCAAGAAAGACGTTTTTTCTTTGAGACAGTTACCATAAATATGCTTCATTTTCTTTTGTCCAAGTCAATTTTCAGAGGGAACCAGAAAAAAAATTAGTTACTGAGTAATGTTAGTAAGAAAGTCACCATATATTTATGGATTATGTAAACAGCTAGTGCAGCTCTACTTATTAATAAAAGAACACTTTATGCCAATTAACAAATGGACAGCCAAATGGTTTGATTGCTTCACTCTTTGTCAAAAAAAAGTCAAGCACCTAGAAGAAGGTGTCATTTTGCATCAAAATTCAGCATGTAGTTACATTTGCACAAATGCTGGCATGATGGTCTGGGGGCCATCACATACAATAGTCGGTCACCCCTAGTAATGGCACAAGGGTCAATGAAAGCTCAGCAATATGTTCTGGACATCCTGCAACCACATGTGTTCCTCTCATGGCGGCCTCCAAGATGCTTTATTCAACAGGATAGTACTCGGCTGCACAAACAAGGGTGTCACAGGAATGTCTCCACAACATTGCCACACTTCCGTCGCTGTTCGGTTGCCAGATTTATCAACAATAGAAAATATATAGGATCATCTGGAGCCTCCATGCTCACCTGTATCACATCTTGTATCCAAGCTAGAGGCAGTACAACAGCGTACTAGAGCCTCCATGCTCACTCGTATCACATCTTACATCCAAGCTAGAGGCGGTACTATAGGGTACTAGAGCCTCCATGCCCCCCGTATCACATCTTACATCCAAGCTAGAGGCAGTACAACAGGGTACTAAAGCCTCCATGTCCACTCGTAGCACATCTTGCATCCAAGCTAAAGGCGGTACAACAGCGAACTACAGGCTCCATGCTCCCCATATCACATCTTACATCCAAGCTAGAGGCAGTAGAACAAGGTACTAGAGCCTCCATGCCCCCTGTATCACATCTTACATCCAAGCTAAAGGCGGTACAACAGCGTATTAGAGCCTCCATGCCCACCCGTATCATATCTTGTATCCAAGCTAGAGGCGGTACAACAAGGTACTAGAGCCTCCATGCCCACTCGTATCACATCTTACATCCAAGCTAGAGGCGGTACAACAGCATACTAGAGCCTCCCTCCAAGTGTTCAATTCTCCACAATAAATTCTCCTTTTGCCCTGATACTGTAATCACTCCCTTATACCAACATTACAAACACATAGATAAAGTTTCATTCCATTCCGACAACTTCTTCCAGGGAATGTTGTTGCACAATGAGTGTTATAAGGACACCTAATACTTGCATTGTTAGTCATCTATAAAGGATATGCTCCACCTGTTCAAATGTCATAATAGTATATATGAACATCATAGAGGAGGGTCAATCGATCAGGTCCTCCCTCTACTAGAGTGGAGGTCCCCTGCAAGTATTTGAATGGACGCTGTGTAATACTACACTACCCCTGCAGTGACCATCTTACAGCTATACAAACTGATAACTGATAATAGCTGGAAGTTTCAGCAGTCAAATATGCGGTGATCAGCAGGTCACCTGGGAAGCTTGGTTTTAAAAACTGTTTCTCCAGTTTGAAATGATCTGAGCTATCAAGGTGTTAATGAGCTAATCAAATCCACAGCAGGAAATCATAATGAACTTAAAGGATGGAGTACAAATACATAATAAGAATCTTTCTAAACGGCACAGAAATAATAAACCGAAAAACAAGTGCAATTCACAAAAAGGAACAGTTACATTAAAAATCTCCATTGCTTTTACACTGGTTTTCAATATAGCCAATGTTAATGAAAGATAGAGCTTCATTAAAGATAAGAATAGACCCCTGTAGAAAGTATTCTAACGGATCCCTTCTGAACAGCCTGAAATGAATAGGATGCTCTATAATTAGACGGATAATAGTAAGACTAATATCTCTGCTAAAAATAAACTCCTCCTTCTTTAAAGTGGACCGTTTTATCTTAGTCTCTTTAGATAGATTTCTTTTTTTCCCACAGATTGTACAGTATTGTAGATAAAGCCTCCCTTTGTTAACGTTTTTTTTTTCTTCCTTCCACTTTCAGAAGCCTTTCCCATTTCAGCTTATCCCTGTAAATGTGTTCATTTGCATCAGTCCCTGCACCCAGAGCAGCCTTATTTCTGTCATTCACACACAAGGGCAAATCTAATGGCAGTCAATGAACCTTTCTGTGGAATGTGCTAAGAAAGCCGTTACTGGAGGAAACTCATCCCAAATTAAGGACACTCTAAAAACTACTTGCAGATGTTGCTTGTGAACACGTTCCAACTTGGGACCACATGGCTGTCCAGGTGTAACTGCAATGGTGCACATAGAGGCTCCGATCATTTTTGTTTTGTTTTATTTAACCCTTGCCCATATTTTGATAGTTTTGAGTAGCTTGACGTACTATTACTTTAAAGCAATTGCACGTGCTACTGTGCCTTCTCAATCACTGGACAGAGAGCGATTTTAACACACAGCAGCATGTCTGAGGCAACTGGCAGGGTTGGGGAAAATGCAGATCCTGATAGTTGACTTCTTAATGGTGCAAGTAAAAATGAAGAAAAACATGGGAGAATCTCGGTCACAACTTTTAGGCTGGGTTCACACGGGGCGGATTTGCCACGGAATTTCACAGCAGAATTTCGCTGTGGCCGCTAATCCTGGGATTAGCTTGCCATGCGGATGAGGTTTGTCAAAATTTTCGTCTACACGGGGCGGCGAATCTGTCGCGGTAAAACCAGCGCGGATTCCTGGGACACAACATGTCAATTCTTTTTTTTTTTCTGCTGTGGCCGTGCTCCCCTCTATGGGAGAGCTGGCCACAACAGAAAATCATGCGGCTACGTGCAGCGGGTTTTGAAGCTGCGCTTTTCCGACGGAAATCTTTTTTCTGCGGCAAAACCACGAGTTTTCTGCCGAGACTACAACCCGTGTGACCCCAGCCTTTAAATGCCCATGTGCAGGTAGCCTTAGGCCAAATCCACACAGGCGAGTCAGATTCCGCATGCGGAATCCCACAGTGGAATCATACCCTGCCCACGACTGGCATCCACGCGTACCTGCTGTTTTTTCTTTTCTTTTGTACTGTGGATGGTCCGCATGGCTGTCGGACATGCGCAGTACAGAATTATTTTTAAAACCGGCTGCTTTTCCTGCTTCATCGCCTAATTTCATTGTGAAAGGGCCACGGATCGGACGTCTTCTGTTGACTTCAATAGAAGCTGTCCGCACGGAATCCGCACTGGAATAGGACATGCTGCGATTTTCCCTCCGCGAGTGGAAAATCGCAATTGATTTCTGCTCATGGACATGGAAAAGCGATTTTGCATAGCATGTCTATGGGCAGTATTTGCTGCAGAATCCGGAGGCGGACGCCCGCTCCGAAATCCACAATGCAAATACGCCTGTGTGCATTGGGCCTTAAAGGTACAGTAAATCTTGGCAGGACTTCTAGGAGAGACAGTAAGGCTGGGTTCTCACACGGCGGATTCCCGTCGGAAATCTCGCGGTTTGGCCGCAGCAAAAACCGCGAGATTTCCGCTGGGAGAACCGCCGCGGTGGCTTTGAAGCGGCTCGGCCGCATGCTTTTCCTTTGCGGCTCCATAGAGGAGAGCGCGGCCGCGACGTAAATAAACAAAAAAGGAAAGGTAAATAGACATGCTGCATCTTTAGAAACCGCGGCTGCGGCGGCCGCGGTTTCAGCCGAATTTACTGCAGCGGATTAGCCGTCCCGTGTGGACGAGGTTTCTGAGAAATCTCGTCCACATGGCTGGCAAAACCGCCCTGTGTGAACCCAGCCTAAGAGTCCTGCTCACCTCAGCTACACAGAGTGATTGACAACCTTCTCTATATACACACTGATACGGGGAAAGATTACCTTTCGGGATCAAGGGTCATTAAAGGGGTTGTCCCGCGGCAGCAAGTGGGTCTATACACTTCTGTATGGCCATATTAATGCACTTTGTAATGTACATTGTGCATTAATTATGAGCCATACAGAAGTTATAAGAAGTTTTTCACTTACCTGCTCCGTTGCTGGCGTCCTCGTTCCCATGGAGCCGACTAATTTTCGTCGTCTAATGGCCAAATTAGCCGCGCTTGCGCAGTCCCGGTCTTCTTCTTTTTTCAATGGGGCTGCTCGTGCTGGATGCCGGCTCCGTGTAGCTCCGCCCCGTCACGTGCCGATTCCAGCCAATCAGGAGGCTGGAATCGGCAATGGACCGCACAGAAGCCCTGCGGTCCACCGAATGAGAAGATCCCCGCGGCCATCTTCATCAGGCAAGTAAGAAGTCACCGGAGCGCGGGGATTCAGGTAAGCACTCTCCGGTGATCTTTTTTAACCCCTGCATCGGGGTTGTCTCGCGCCGAACGGGGGGGGGGGGGGGGGGGGGTTGAAAAAAAAAAAAACGTTTCGGCGCGGGACAACCCCTTTAATATGGTTTGGAATAATGCTTTTTCAAGTTAATGCAGGGCAATTCAAAAAGAATAGTGCAAAAGTAAAGCTAATTTCTTCATACATGACGTGACATACTGAACAACAACCAGAATGACATGAGAAGACTCTTCAAGTTTTTAATGCATCTTACAAATATTCAATGTGAGGGCCACTGCTGACACTAGATAACCCAAAACCTCATATCTGCACTGCAGTGGAACTCAACACAGTGGATATGCTGGGACGTGTCTGTGCAGAACTGGGCTACTGACTTGATATCTGCCAGGTCACCAACTGCGACCACATCGAACATTTGTAAGGTGTATTACAAACTTGAATAGTCCTTTCATCTTTTCTTGTCATTCTGGCTGTTTTATGTCAATTCTTGTAAAAATAAATCAGCTTTTGGAATGACCCTGTATTTTTTTCTCTCTCTTTGTCTACTGATTTTTTTCCAGGAAGTATTGGCATTTCTTAAAGCATCAAAATGGAACTGCTATCATTTTATGTTTCGGTTTTATATAGGGACAAATGCAACATAAATTGAATAAATATGTTTTCCTTGTGAGTGTACCAAATTGGTATGTAAAAAAAGTACAACATGTGCCATAAACAAGCACAGATTATGTGTGATTCTGAAGGCGAAAATGGCCCTGTAGGGGTTAAAGGTGTCGGCCCAGAATCAAATAATACATTTTTCTGTTATGTCTCGAAACATATAATAATTCTTAATTAGAATCATTTTGAGGAAATGCTACTGTGTCTAGATACAATATTAGACTGGGTTCACATGGGGCGTAATTGCCGCGAAATGTCCTTGCGGACCTTCTGCACGGACATTCCACCCGCGGCTTTAATCCCAGGATTAGCCAGCAAAGTGGACGAGATTTGCAAAAATCTCGTCCACACACTGCGGCCAATCCGCACTGAAATTGACATGCCGCGCAGAATTTAAAGACGCGGTATGTCAATCCTTTCCCTGTTTCCGCGGCGGCCTCTCTCCTCTCTATGGGGAGAGATGGCTGCAGCAGAATGCAGGCGGTGAAGCCGCTCCAAAATCCACGGTGAAAGGCCACGGTTTTGAAGTTGCATTCCTGCGAAAATCTCGCAGTATTTCCGTGCAGACATTCCGCGGGTTTTCCGTCAAGTGTGAACCCAGCCTTACTGCTACATACAGTATTTGTTATGACTTCTCCTAGTATTGTTACCCAGCAAAGAAGGGTGATAACTGATAAAGAAAACTTCCGTTCTGTGGCTACACCTGGCTAAATACACCTGCTACTGTTTGTTACCCATATTGGTTTAAGCTGGGCAATATGTAAACAGTGAATTGGGTTGAAGACCATTTCTATTGAATATGAGAAGAAGTTTGTTACTTGAGTCTAGTAATCTGCAGCCACATTTCTTAAGGAATGTTCTTACGGGGATCTGCTGGCATGGAAGACCTTCATTTCATATTTTCCTTATTGTTGTCAATGGGCAGAAAGCTTTAACTATCCAAAATTCTAGTATATCCTATAGTCTCATGTATTATACAATGTATGTATCACATTTCCTTTGGGAAAACCTTGTTCCTAGTACAGATATTTACTCAGATAAATGAATCTTGTATTGTAATACATTTTGTTTCAATTTATCATCCTTTTCCTATTAAACAGCACTCCTGCCATGACAATGATTGCTCCAAGATTGCATTGGCAGAAGATTACTCTATTCTCAAAAACCCTCTTTATTACATATAATACTTTATTGTTTGGCACTTACCAATTGACATATGTGAATTAGTTTGTCAGTATGACTTGTTTAGTTCCTGGCAGCAGCTGCATGTGGGTTTGCTTAGCATCAAGTTGTCCTAAGTCTATTGTCCTGAAGCCACAGATTCAGCCTGTTACCCCAAAAGAAACCATATTATGGCTTGGTACAGGCTCTCAGACATCATATATTTGTATGCCTCTATGTCATGTGTTATTTTCTGTTAGATTCAAAAAGGGCACCATGTTTCCATGTTGATGCTTTTCTCTCCCAAAAACATGTCGGCACTTGGAGTGCTTACAACTAGGTAGTACAAAGCTATGGGACTCTGTTCTGCCAAACAGCACCACATAAGGTTCCTAAGGCTTATGAGCCTTTCAGGCTGTTTTTATATACTGAAAGTATATCTAGAATTAGCAGTAACTACTACCCCATCACATGGTCTTATCTTAAATTGTGTTGCATATTGCTTCTATTGGCTCTTTTTCACTCCTTGTATATGATTACATGCCAGTATAAAAACAAGAGGGTCTGTGCATGGCTGCAGGGTATGTAAGACAGGGGTGTAGCTAAGGAAAGGTTAGCCGGGGGGGGCATATGTCCCGGGTGCAATGAGGGGGAGTGCCAGAGCAGTCTGTAGTCAAAGGAGGCATCAGCTGATTGCTGTAGGAAAGCAGAGGAAGAGATACATTTATACCAGGTGGAAATGTTGCGGAATGTCTGCCGCGGAAATTGCGTGGCCCATTCTGCAGCATTTCGTAATCTAAAACACAGTCAAAATCCGGACCCAGCGGCCTCTAGTGGGCACAGCACCATGCATGTGCATCCTTGTGCATGCACTATTTCTACGTGCACCTTCTCCTTGAAAGATCTGTGCAACTCAATGGGTCGGATAGAAGACTGTAAGTGATAAATGGGTCTGCAATAGAGATGAGCAAACGTACTCGGCCACGCCCCTTTTTTTGCCCGAGTACCGCGATTTTCGAGTACTTCCGTACTCGGGCGAAAAGCTTCGGGGGGCACCATGGGTGAGTGGGGGGTTGCAGCGGGGAGTGGGGGGGAGAGAGAGAGAGAGAGAGGGCTCCCCCCTGTTCGCCGCTGCTACCCCTGCGCCGCCACGCCTCCCCCCGCCCCCCGGAGCCCCCCGAATCTTTTCACCCGAGCACTGAAGTACTTGAAAATCGCGGTGCTCGATCGAGTAATTACTCGAAACGAGTACATTCGCTCATCTCTAGTCTGCAACAGTTGAGCAGCCAAGTTAGTCAGCAGTGTGATCAGGGTTACATGCAACGTGTCTGATATGATGAGGTAGAGCGAGAGGTCACTGATCAAGTACCAAGTGACTGGGAAAGATTGTGACAGGGGAGATTGAGCTGAGCTGTCACCCTGAGAAGCATTGTTCTCATCAGTTGTAATGCAAGAACTGCTGGAGAAGAATACTGATGAAGTTTGAAGACTGTCTCTTAGTGGGCAATCCAGGCAAATTGACTCTATTCGCCGTATTGGCCATTCCGTGCTGTTCAGTAAAATGTTTAAGGAGAGTTTCCTTACCTCTTATGCCCTTATTTCTGTGACTATGTGGGAAGTCAAGGACCCTTCCTCCAGAAACCTGCCTCACTTCACAGGTAGCTATCACATTCCAATATCTTACCACAGGCAAACAGGCATCATGTACTATACAGATACATAAACTTCTTTCTAGTTCTCAGGAATTAGTTGATGAGTTGTAGAATTGAGTCTATGTTTAAAAATGTTAGCATTAAAAACTATACTGTTAATATGGCTATTTTATTTTTATACGTGTTGCACAATGTAATATTCACAGCATGCCCCATCTGTTGCTAAACCTTGCAGCAGGTTTTCTGTAAATTTTACCATTCTGGGTTTTCAGAATTAAGTGTTCTGCATTGATTATTGAACGGCACCTATATTTTATGTGTAATAATGTAAATACTTTGAAGTGTTATGTCACAACTTTACTATAAAAAAGTTTTGATCTACTTAAGACTGTGTTCAGAGGGGATATCGGATTAGGCAGCACACAGACACATATCAATGTGTTGTCTGATACCTGAGAGCAGTAGATATTGCACGTAAAATTGTGGTCTGTGAATTGGACCAGAATAGGCCATGCTGCAAGGTTTTTTCACACAGTTTTTCATGTGAAAAGCCTAATTGGCTTTAGTGGATCTGAGTGCCTGTACGTGAAATATAGGGACAGCACTTGTACTGGAAAATCATTCTTCTGAATGGGCCCTAAAGGACTTCTCTTATATTATCTTAACTTTATTACCAATTTTTGGAGTTGCAAAAACTACATTTCATTATAATTTATTTATAGGATTTTGAGTTTTGCCTTGGCACTGAACTATCCAGGAGGGTGGCTGGAGTATGACACATCAGCCTAAGGCTGGGCTTACATGACCATATAAAATAAAATATGATAGCGTATCTCACACACGCTGTCATACACTGGCTTCCTGGTTTCTCCTTTTTTTTTTTTTTAAACTTCCTTGTATTGTTTCCAAGCAACATGCATAAAAAACAGTACACACACAGAGGAATTCCAACAAAGAAAAAGTGGGTAATGTGGGGTTTTATTCCGTACCGCCACAACCAGCTGAAGAGGTCTTAGACCACTACTTATCCTATATATTAATTGTGCACCTTGGCTTAGGAAAGAAGTTGGTGTCTTAACGTGAGGTTATCTTAAAGTTTGCAAAGGATTTATCTACTACTTGCACCTCTCAATCTGAATTAGGATAGCTGGAGACAGCTTTGTTAAAAGTAGGGGGGAACTGTAGTGTATAGGAGTTGTACACTCCATAATAATAATGTAGATGTTTTATTTATGTGTGTTTAACTTTAAGTTAAAGTTTGGTTGTTTTTACATTCACTCCATGCTTAGGAAACTCTAATCTTGCCCCATTGGTCAGTTAGCCATATGGAAGGTAGCTGCCCTAGGATTGGGGAACAGCATCCGTGCATGGGTTAGTCTTTAGACTTCAGATAAAAGAGAGGGGTGGAGTTAAGTTGGAGAGAGTTGAGTGGAGATGTACAGACCAGGAGAAGGAGAGAGATCAGATCAGCCTTGAGAGATAGGGGAAGCCAGTGAGGTGGGAAGGACTGAAGTGTGAGTACAAAAGTTGCATAAGAATTGAAGAAGGGTGGAAGAGAGCTATAGAAAGTAATAGTTGTGCTAAGATAAGAATTGAGAAAAAAGGAACAGACAAGGAGAATAAAGGAACAGAATAAAGTAACAGTAACTAGCTACAGGAAGGCTTCATACCTAAAGAAATGGAAGAGAAGAAAGTGAGAGAAGCAGGAGGACAGAAAGGATCCCCATGCTTGCTTACCACTAAAGAGCCCATCAGTGTTCAGATGTGATTTCTTCACTTCGTGTCTGCACTTGTTCAAATTGATGTAACTGAATTGCATAATGTTTACCTCAAGATACAGTAATGTTAATGTGAATGAAGTGTTCAAAAACCCTTTTTCTACAAGAATAAAGTATTCTATGGCTTCACTATGGAGTCTCTTCCCACCAACGTAACATCTGCACTGAGGTACCATACTACACTTCAGGGGAAAGGAAAAGTTTTATTTTATTTGTTCCTTTTTATTATTATTTTGTCTGGCACAGGTCTATACCTGTATACAGACTTGCATCACGAACTTTACAAATAACATCTTACCCTGCCCGACTTCGCGGGTAACACCCAAAAGCCAAGAAGCTAATTTATTATTTTTCAAGCTGCATACTGCTGCCCGTGCGCAAGGGAGGCAGCTAGGCCACTGTGATAACCACAATATACGCTGCTTGTAACCCCCTCTGCGGTCTGGCTGGTTGCACTTGTAAATCCAGTGCTACACAAAGTGCTTTCGAAGGTAAAGGGAAATAAAAAACATATGAGCAAATACATATATTCGCCTTCCTTACTTATAATTAGGTAGTGACGTTTAGTAACTTGGTTAGGATGCTTAAAGCAATATTCCAGTTACGTAAAATTGCTGTCAAATAAATGCTAATCAAAGTTTGCAATGTGGTTCTGCTTTGGATTTTGTGTCTGTAGCTCTATAAACCATCACCTTCTCCTGGCGCTCACAGGTTGCCCTGGATACGTCCTGTAGGCATTCCAGTGCTACCGGTCGGGCTTGCTCAATAGGAATGACCAGGGGTGGCTTTTTTTTCACTTCAGCTCTCGGGATCAGATTGCTGACCAATAGCAGGGCAAGGCTTGGTGGGGACGCATACAGGAAGGAAGTGCAGAGTGGGGAATTATAGTAAATGTAGTTTTGAGCTTCATGTTAGCAGGTATGTGGCATTCATCTTGGAAAATAGGGATATGGGGAAACATCAGAAATGAAGAACAGGATAAGAAGCTAATGGCTGTGCAAAAACATGGCGCAAACACCTTTCATATCTGGAATTTTTGAAAATTTGCTCCACAACCGGAACACCCCCTGAAGTTTTATGTGAGGTTTTATAATTCTGTTTTCCTCTTGCTTCCCACATGGAGACACATATTTTTTTTGTACTTTTATTTTAAAATCTCTAATAAAAGCCTTTGAAACTAAGATGAAAAAAAACAAGTGCTTTAGTATACTGTATGGCTTACATTTATCTAGAATACAAGCACTCTTTGTACTCTGCGCATCCTTATGTATAGATGGAATATGAGCATTCTTCTGCCTCTTCATGTTGTAGTGCAAAGTAACTATACCGTAAAAGCATTCACCATGCTGAATGATGAACAGGATGTACCTACGGGAAAGTGCTGCATTCCAGGTGTCCAGTCTTTGAGTGAGTCTGACTTAGTTACCGTAAAGATCAATAATCTCCATTAGAAAAGATACTTCAGCTAAGTGTAGCTACTTCATAGCAGGCAACTTACACTTTTCATTTTTTACCCCTCATTGCAATATCTATTACAGTTTTTCCCCAAAAGTAAGACCTACCCCGAAAGCAAGCTCTACCCTGGTTTTCAGAGGAGGCTTGAAATATAAGCCCCCCCCCCCAAAAAAAATAAGCCCTAGGTAAAGTACATGAAAAAAAAACATCAATATTCACCTGGCCCGTGGGATCTGAGTCCCTTGCGATGGTCCCCACACGGCAAGCTGCCGTGTCCTCCACGCTCAGATATCCTCTTCTTTCTGGTGACATGGCTTTTTAATACTCTGCCTCCAGAAAAGCAAGCGCTTTGATTGGATCAAGCGCCAGCCAATCAGAGCCGGCGCTCGATCATTCACAGCCATTCAGTAAATGACATCACTGAATGCCTGTGATTGGTTCATCGTACGCTGGCACTGACTTGTTGACACTCGACCCGATCACAGTGCTTGCTTTTCTAGAGGCAGGATATTCAAATGCCCGCCACCAGAAAGAAGGGGATATCACAGCGCAGATGACACTGCAAACTGCCGCATTGGTGCCGGACACAAGCAGCGCGAGGCGCCGGGATGCTGTGAACCAGGTGAGTATAAGCGCCCCCCCCCCCAAAAAAAAATAAGTGTCTTATTATCGGGGAAACACTTACTTGTTCTGTTGTATGACTTGGTTTTCCAATTCTAGAAATCAGACTTCCACAGTTCTAACATGTATCACTTACCTGGTGCATAGGTGATACATGTTTAGGCCTCAAGAAAAATAAACTTTTAAAAGGTTTTCTCACTAAGGACATTTATGACTTATCCGCAGGATAGGT
Organism: Eleutherodactylus coqui; assembly: GCF_035609145.1. NCBI lineage: Eukaryota > Metazoa > Chordata > Amphibia > Anura > Eleutherodactylidae > Eleutherodactylus > Eleutherodactylus coqui. Next base: position 96,620,603 of record NC_089844.1, read on the forward strand.
GAAAAATGTAAGATCATTAGCGGACCCCTCTAGGAAATCCAACAATCACTAGAACGCAAATCCTCTTCATCTAACCACAGTGAGGTGGAGTTTGACTAGAGCTTTGCTAGAGCATGTGCACTGGCGTTACTTTCTATGGGATTGATGGAGACAGCTGAGCACAGCAGTTTCACAGATACATTTATTATTTAAAATGCAAATAGGTGATAAAAGCGTTTTGTTGTAAAATGTTATTATTAAATTCCTTAAAATGTCCAAAATATTTGCAGACTACTTTGGTTTTATAACGCCTAGGACTCCTCCTGGTCCACTGCTTGAAAAAATAAAGACAATGCTCACAGCATAACCCCAAGTCACTTAAACTTCAGGGATATCGTTTTGTCCAGTTAGGAACCATAAGGTCAGGTTCACCCAGTGGAATCACCGCGGAATTTTCCACAACAAAATTGCCTAAAAAATGCATCAAAATCCACGTGTAGATCCGTGCCAAAAACTACGGCAGAAAGCTGCAGATTTTGCCGTGTTTTTTTTAGGTGGAATCCGCCGTGACTTCCGGGTTATCAGTTGGTCCGGGGTGACATTAGCAGACCATGTGATGCATACCAGCCAGAGTTGTCTTTAGTGAAGTTCTCCAGTTATCCTAAGTGTTCAGTATTACTATTTTATTCTTTTTTTTTTTTAATCACTGGCCCAAAAAAGTTTTACATACAACTCATTGTTCACCTCTCGATTATTTCTGAATAGCAGTGAGCACTGGGATATAAATCCTGTATGAGTTCATCGTCTACCTCCTTTTCATCTCAAGCAGTAGTGAGCAAGTGTTCCAGCTGAGCCAACCTCCACCAGGGAGACTTCTGGCTCTGGCGCTGGCTCCGTTGACTGTTGTTCACTAAGGGATTGTGTGACACCTGTTGTTATAACCCCTCACCTCATTTGAGTAGTGAGCAGGACAGAATCGAATAGTTTTATTCTTGCGATTCTCACACTTCCTTCTATCATTCATTTATGGAGTGTACTTTTACTAGACGTTTGTTTGTTGAATAGATGATTTTTAAAGAATTTATTTAAAGTTATATTTTATAGTAGCCCAGCCAGTGATTAAATTTAGTCCATTGTTGACTACTCTTGCCTCAGTGACCAAATTACTGTTTTATTCAGCTCAGAACTTTAGGTTTAGTTAGAATCAGGCAGTTAATGTTAGTGTAGTTACCGTCAGACTGTCTTGGACTGGTCCCTGTAGGGGGTTACCCTTTCCAGGGCGGGTACTCCACTTGAGGGACTGTTCTGATTTGGGCAGTTGTGGCTATTTAGTGAGTGACATCCTCCGTACCTCGCTATATTCAGTCCAGTTATCTTTTTTATTTCCGAAAAGACCTGTATTACCAATCACCGATTTTACTGTCTTTGTATCTTTGTAACTTGTCACCACCAGTTGTGCAAATTAGTCAATCCAGATGTGACAGCCAGTATTTACAGAAATGTATACATTTTTCATATAAAGTGGCCAACCTCTTTCCTTTCTTGTGTAACATGTAGCAAACTAGAGCTTGAAAACTAATACATATTACTAAAATGAGGAGAGGAAGAAATGCAGTACTAAATTTGCTGTGACAGTCTATTGATGATGACGATTTATCCATTCAGTTATTGCCGTCTTTCGGTCACCTTGTGGATCAGCATACACCATGCTTCCCTGTCTTTGGCCGCTTCCTTCAGATTTTTCACAATCATGTTCGTGTCAAACTTGATCGTATCTAGCCGTATTCTTTGGTGTCGTCTTCTTCTGGACCCACTGACTGTGTTGAGCATTAATGTTGTTTCCAGAATTAGTTCGTATGACATGACCAAAGTATGAAAGCCATAGTCTGGTGATTTTGCTATCTAGTGATACTTTTGGTTTGACATGGTCTAGGATCACCTTATTTGTGACCATCTCTGTCCATGGTATGCGCAGCACACGCCGCCAGCACCACAGCTCAAAGGCCTCCATCCTTCTATCTACTTTCTTGAGTTTCCAGCTTTTGCATACATATGTAGTTATTGGGAAAATGATTGCATTGATTTATTTGGATCTTTGTTGTAATGCTGACATCTTTGTTCTTCCATATCTTCACCATTCCTTGCATTGCACTACAGCCAAGGTTGATTCTTTGTTTTATTTCAGGCTTCGATTCAACAGTCTATTACCGAATACCAAAATCCTATGAACCCATACTTACCATAGAAACACACAGTATCTGTATTACATTGTCACATCCTTATTTGCTTGACAAATTTCTCACTTTGAGAAAAGTTCATCTTCCCTACTCCACCCAGACACAGAGGACATATTAGTACATATGGAGTATTTTTCATGCTGACATACAGATTCCTCTGGGATCCTATTTAGCGGCTGTCTGGATGGGGAAGGATGTAGGTGGAGAGATCATAGTGGGGGGGTTGTACTCCCAGGGGTTAGCTGAGAGATGCAGTAGGCATGACGGATAAATCATTACTTTGTGAGTGAAGGCTAAAGGCAATTAGTCACAGAAATGACAGTCAGAGGAACATAAGGTGATCTGTCAGTTGTCAAATAAAAGACCCTGTCATGTCAGCAAAATGTTAACTTGGGTATGAGGGAAGATATGTCATGTGTGTATTTTTAAGCACAACTTTACCCTTTCTTAGCCAAAGGTTTCCTTACAGAGCACTGTCCATTGTGTTTTTTCACTTATGATCAGTCATCTTTTCTGTTGGCGGCATACATAGACCAGTTCAGCAAAGACTTGTCCCAGATTGATGCCTAGAAATGTTTATGGTAACAGATGGGAGCCGACAAAATGCCATCTGTTTGGAAAGAGCCTATCTCTGTATCAGTAATTCATATGTCCACTAGCTTCACCCCATACAACTGGAGGCATGTGATAGAACAAGTGCATATGAAATGATATTTATTATTAGTGCTTTACTTTTTTTTCAGTCATTGAATGATTCAAATCTCTGGAATTCTGATGTTATTAGCATTTTACATTGAATGTCATTTATGAGCTACTAGAGCCAAACACATTGCTTAGACAGTATACTTAGTGGGCAGAAAAAGACCACCTGGTCCATCTAGTCTGCCCTCATATTATATCCTTTTTATTTCTCTCTTAGGATAGATATATGGTTATCCCAGACTGCTTGAATTCCTCTTTGTCGCGTACAACCAGGACGTGTTGGATCTGTAACCCGCAGATCTCGCACATAAACACACAAACTGTGTCAAAATAATAATAAACTAAAACATGAGAACTCTTTCCCTATCTAAATAACCTCAGGGATGGGGACCTGCCTACATGCAGGCAATTCGCCCTGACAAGGACGTACATGACCTCGTACCTCGGTCCTTAGTTAACCCTACGTGGGAGAGGGGAATAAGATAAGAAATACAAACTTAGCTTTGAGATGCATCTCTACTGTCAACCATCTGCAATAGAGATGAAGATTTAAGAAAGCAGATGCATGCGGATGCTGCTGCTGCCAGGGCTGGATTCCGATATGGGATTCCACATGCGGAATCCGACCCGCCCATGTGCATGAGGCTTAAAGTGTTTCCCACTAGTGGTCTCCCGTCCTTAAATTTGCTATTCATAAAAATTAGCTCCTTGTCAAATGAAGTCACTCCCCAGTAACAGAGACACCAAAACAGATTACAAGGAGAGGAGGTGGGTGGGTGCTGTTTCATGCTAACCCTAGAAGTCTATGGGAAAGAGAGGCGTGATAAAGCAGCTGCTGCAGAGTTAGGCAACACTCACACATGCGCTTTTACCGCAATTAAACGCTGCAATAATTGTGATATAACGTTCCCATTGATTTCAATGGGGTCTTAGAGACATGCACTGGATCGCGGCATTTTCTAATGCCACGATTTTCAAGCGCTGTCTGCTTTATTTTACCACGTTTAGCGCGAGCTCATCACCCATTACAATGATGGGGTGCTCTAAAACCTGCTATCGGATGCAGGAACAAAAAAGAAAGTAAAATCGCTGCAAAGCGCCGTGATCGAAATCGTATGTCTGAGAGTGGCCTTAGAGAGACTCAAACAGATATGGCTGCTGCTAATAGTAAGTGATTTACTTTGTTATAACTGTTGAAATCATATTTACACTGCTCAGTACTGTATAATGTCCTTAGTGATGCTGCTATTTCTCTGGAAGCCTATATAGAAAAAAAATTAAACATAAAGTACCTAAATTTCTTGCATAATAACAATTCCAAGCTGTCTACTACTAAATTACGATACGATTACAAAAAGACATATTCTTTACACAAATCATCCCATACAGTTCATTCTTATAAACATTGTAGGATGGTAAGCAGGGACTTATTTATTTATTCACATTACTTATGGTATCCAGAGGCATGCTGGGCGAGGGTGAAAGGAGGGCCGGTTCCCCAGTAGATGATTAGGGTTACCTGGCACTGTGTGTCAGGGTGGGGCTCCTGTGTCTCTCCATTAGCTACTTTGTGGTCCCGTCCTCCTAAGTACCACAGGGCTGAGAACAGAAGTGAGGGCTGTGTTTACTAAACAATTTATGTGTCGGTGTCTACTGTGCTATAAGTAGGCTTTGATGTGTATCTGTGCTGTGTATCATATGTATGTTCTGCTCTGCATAGCAGGGGCGTAGCTATAGGGGATGCAGAGGATGTGGTTGCACCCGGATCCAGGAGCCTTAGGGTGCCCATAAGACCTCTCTTCTCTATATAGGGAGTCCAGTCCTATAAAAATAAGTCCTGCGCTCTAAGGAATGGGGTAAGAAGATACTTAAACTCCGTTCAAGAAACTTAGTTAAGAGGGAGGTCTCATGCCTTCAAGACCTCCCCCTATTTTTTACCTTGTGTTTTTACATTACTATTCCTGGATTACTACACGTGGTATGGGGTGTGTGAACCACCTGCTCTCCATTTCCTGGTGAATGTACAAGGTTTTTTGTCGGATGAGTTGTATTAGTCAATCATTTAACGTACAATATAAATGTATAGGCTAACTTTTAAAAAATTTGGTGAAATGAGAATCCCCCCCCCCCCCACAATCTTGCAATTTCTATGTTCAGAGTGCAGTAAAATGCAATACCTCACCACGGTGACTCCTACACGCTTAATGTGGGTAAAAGCCATGGATGACATTATGTACATGGAAGAATTAAGGGCTAGAGACAACACCAAATTTTCTATTCATTAATTATGCTACGTGGGCGACCTGGATAAGTTTCCGTTCCTCTGCTAAATTTAATTTGTGGTTAACTAATGGTGTGTTATAGTCCTGAATACAACTGCCATGAGTTATATTTGATAATGTCCACATTTGGATGGCCGCCGCCGGACTGGTAAGCCCTCCTCTTATTCTCGCCCTTCTAGGGCCATCAGTAGTCCTCCCCTCCTTTTTTAATTTCCTTTTCAATCTTTCCACTCTTTCTCTTTTTCCGCTAGCAAGATTGATGTCGTGATTTGATAGTGTTGACATGATCTATTCTCCTCCCTCCCCTGTGCATTTAAGCATACACAAGTTTTTCTATTTGGTTACAATTTGTTAACAAATTTTACGCTATTTGGCATCTGCATCTGACTTGGGACTACCCAAGGAAGAAATTAGTTAATGACTAAGCAAAGGGACTGTCGAGCAGCCGAGGGTGCCTTGTTATTCCGATGTATTTTCTCTTGATTGAAGGGATTGTCTTAAAGTTGTCGTGAATATTTGTATAATCTTACTGATATTTCAATAATATATATATTGAACAATAACATGCAATACCTCTTTAACAAAGAGTTCTGTCACCATTTTTGGACCCCAATAACTTTTCTTTTTCCATCAATAAGCTTGAGTAAGAGATTTTTGCGTGGCAAACTGTAGTTTGTATTCGTACTAATTTTTTGATAGCTTTTTATTATTTTACTTGAAGACGGAGTGACCTAAAAGCTCACTTTTGGCATTGCATATTTTTTTCTGATGGCATTCACCATGCTATATCAATTTTTAATTTTTATAAATTTTAAAAGTGGGGGGTTGCAAACAATTACATACATATATTGGGATGGGTTAAGGATGAACCATTATGCATAGGCAAGTACAGTGTGCTTGCCCCCTGGACTAAAATTTGCCATCAAGCCCCTGATGGCACCAACATCTTCGGTAGCTCTGTAGAGAAATTGCCATCACTCACATGAGTCCCTGTCCCCATTAATACTCGCGGTCTAATCTTTCTATCACACAATAGGACCAATTTAATAGGATGCCAATTAAAATAATAGTATCTTTTAGGAAGAAAATGGAGTACCCAATGGAAACCCATGCAAACATGGCATGATCATACACATTCCATGCAGATGTTGTCCTTGGCTGGATTAAAACCCATAACCCCAGAGCTATAAGCCAAGACCCCATGTTAGGCTCCCATCTACTAAGATTTTATTCTTAGGTTGTCTGGAGAGTCACTAGACTGTAGCCATTAAAATCTCTGGTCTGGGTGCAGCAGTACAGACGAGGATGGAGATGTGTACACTAGTGGTTATACAGCTAATGGCGTGACAGGACAAGTTGTTTTACGAAGTTACATTAATGCGTGATTTATTTTAAGATGATAACCCTAAAACAGATTTTCTTACATCTATCATCTTGAAATAAAGGTCAAATCACAAATATGTTTGTCTTGGAGCTCCAGCTTCAAATTAAAATAGAGTTGAAACCTCACCACACCGTGAATGTCAGAGCTTCAATTTCCGAATAATCCTAGCACAGCATTTACCTTACTGCTGTGTAACCACCTTATGAGACTCCTTCTCGGGGACACTGCGGGTGCAAATAGGAGGTCAAATCCAAGTCTGAAGCCGAGCTCAGTCTTCTAATTCTGCTTCCTACATCCAAAAATCAACCCAGTGCATTTGATTGTTACACCTGTGTCAGTGAGGAGATATAAATGGGCCCTGCAGTGCACCTAGTCACTCTTTAAAAAGCCATTCTGGGCAGATGGAGCATATTAATACAAGTCACAGAGAGCTAAGTCGGTGTCTCCTGACCTGCTTCCTCCATTGATACACATTACACTCAAGTCCCGCCATCCAAGACCCAAGCAAGTGCAGATGGAGGTGCACTGTGTATCAATGCAGGACGCCTGATGATATTTGCATCACATCTGGCTCTTTACAATGCAAGATAAATTGGAACAACCATATAACGAGCGGTGACATAGTGATCGTATATTGTTCGCTTGACATATATTGACAGTGAGCAATAATTGGGTAGTTCATTGGAACATAGCCGCACCTTTAGTCATCCCTTCTGCCACTCCTTTCTTGTCAGCAAATCATTACGACGCCTGTTAATACAAAAGGATCTGTCGCAGACAATTGTTGATTTTTAGGTCCGCATGAAAGATCCAATTAGTGAGAATTTAAGGCTTTATGGGCTCTTTCCCACGAACGTAGGCGTTTTTACGTGCACCCGCCATTCAGACGGCACAGGCCCGGTACATATATGCCGAGGCTACAATGCCATTGCCTCCCCTTCCCTCCCCCTTGCTGGCTCACCTCCTCTCTCCTTCCCTCCGGCTGTTTGCAATGGGAGTGGGTGGGATGGGCGCGGAGCTAATCACCCACCCCTTGTCTGCACCCACCCCCCCATTGCAAACAGCTGGAGGGGAGGAGAGAAGAGGGGAAAAGGGGGAGGGAGTTTAGTAGTCACGCTGCTAAACTCCCTCCTACCTCCCTTCTACGGCAGCTGTCATTGGCTCTGATTGGAGCTTATGCAGCAGCCGACGTATTCCGGGCACAAAGATAGTTCCAGGACTATCTTTGCTGACTGGCATAAAAGCGCCCGGCACTATATTTGCCAGTCAAGCACTTTTATGCCGTGGGAATACGCCCCTCTGATCTGATGCATTGGAATACAATGCATCAGATGGTAGCATATATTGGCTGGCCGTGAAAATAGCAGCTGATATACGCTCATGTGAATAAGCCCTATTGCTGATCATAGGATCACTGCACGCGTTTAAACCTCACAAACATCGAGTAAAAACACTCAACGATTATTCACACAATAATTGCGCTATGTAAAAGGCCTTAATGCTGCCATGAAGTCACAGATTACCAAATGGATAGTGGAAGAAGCATGAAAACTAGAACCTATTTGTTTCCCATACCCTTCTTGTAGGAAATATTACTTAGGCCGCACTAAAAAAGAGGCTACTGATCATTCCACCGCGCTAAAGATGTGAGAAATATGTGAATGTATCTAGAAACAAGACCCATAATACATCATTCGACTTATTTGAAGTATTACTTTAAAGTAATGGAACCTACTATGTAGTGACTAGTCATAAGAATACCCTTTAACCCAGCTAGCCTGACCTAATGCCGTGTATTACTAATCTAATATAAAAAGCCTACATGCTTTTTCTTGCACAACTGTCTGACCACTTTGCCTCACCTTGGGAAGATGATTTTGGTGTCATTCGATTCCTTAGATCCTTGCCACCGCCGTAAAATGCAAAAATTTGAGGTGGCTACATGACCCGTCGGGACGTGCCAAAGTTCCCATGTTAAAGTATCGCGGTGAGCACCGTTATGGAGATTCAAGCGTTGGTAAGCAACATTCATAGTCTTGCAATGTCTCTCTCACACACCGTCGCAAGACTATAAACGTCCCTGCTGGTTTAAGCACAACTATGAAAGAAGGGACACACACAGACATCCACCCGCCCGGGAAGCCCCTATTTAACCTCCGGGCTGGAGCGGATGGGGCTGTGCATACTGTACTGCCGACACATGCTGGCCTCTATTGTGACAGCTCCTCCTCCGCTGAGAGAGAGACTGTCTCTCTCTCAGCGCTGCTGTGCTTCAGGCAACAGTGTCGCTAGAGAGAATGAAGCATTCAAACAGAGAGAGAGAGACAGACAGACGGATGAAGAGACACAGACAGACAACTGTCAGCATTTTTATATTAGATATCTGCTCCAAATACAAAGTGACACTGAATAATCACCTAACCACGCTGATTTAGAAGTTCCCAACCACCACTTTTCTAAACATCTTATGTTCGCATAGTGAACATCAGGTCATTCTTGTAGCATTAAAACCCAATACAGATTTATCCATCACAAAAGACACGTAAAGCCATTAAACAAGTCCATAGTCAGCATCTGATGACTTTCTGTTAACCCCAGGGATACGATCTTCCTGTACTCAGTAAATAGAAAGGTATAAAATCAGCACCAGATAAGCAGATCCTGAAGGTACTGCAGTTTACTGTAGATGAAAAGAAGAGGACACACGCACCGCCTTTTGTCCCAGCGTCTGTTTTGTGTCTGTATAATAGTCTATATAAAATATTCACATGTCTACAGTTAGGACTCGGACAAAGAGTAATTCAGCACATTAAAGGAATATTGTGAGTTAGTGCGGGTTGTTTTAATTTTTTTGTTAACCAGCTAGCCATGCAGAAAATAATAAAATAGCCTATACTCACCTGTCCGGGTCCTCGCAGCTCCAACGCTGCGTCTGACTTTCTTCCTGCCAACGTTCTGTTTACAAGCTGCAGTAAGCCTGTATATGAATCATCACAGACTAACCGCTGCCAATCATACACCTCAGTGGTGCAATGTACAAAGCATGAAAAACACCAAAACATGAAAAAACTCTATACATAATTTTATGACTCGACATTGCTGATTTTAACATCTGCACCCCCCACCGGAGAAATAAAATCTAAATTAATAAATGTTGATCATTAAAAGTGGGTTCCAAGAATTATCTATTGATGGCTTATGCTAGTTAATCAATAGATAAGTCCAAGAAATTTCATTTAAAGGGTTTTCTGAGTTAACCCTTGTTAAGACACATTATTAGCAGTGCGGGGCTGAGTATTATATAAAGAAAACACAAATACCTCCTCGCTGCCCCCCTCACTTGATTGCCTCTAATACTCTGGAGGTCTCCTCTGTGTATTGCAGCCACTTTCATGCAGTGCAGCCTCCTGTATGATGCTTATCAGGCACCATCTTGAGAGTGAGATTTTTTACTTTCAGTTTCACATCTATCCCATGATGCATCAGCACAGCATTAGCTGAGGCTATACCATTTAATTTATCATTATCTTTTATATTCACCTAAATAAACTACAGATCATAAGTATGCAGTCAGAACGATGAGCTGTGATCTCCTCTATTATAACTGTGTGACAGGAGCTGTGCGATCATCAGTAACTTTGACAGGAATGCCTGTGTCCCCCTCTAGGTAGTTTCTGTGGTTGGATTCATGTAACAGCATAACACAGACTGTGAAACTAACTTAATGTGAGAACACATAAACCTAAGCAGATCAGAGCTGGTCCCAACTGAGATCACATGGCCGTCTGAGGAAGTAGAGACAAGGAGTTTCCTACAAAAAGAAGTAACTAACCAAGGTAACACTAACTCACATATAGTGGGGGGATAGCTATATCATGAATGAATGAATAAAAAATAACACTAGAGTTGCCCTTTAAGATGACTGGTGCATCGTGATAACATTTACTTGATAATTTACAGCACTGTAGTCAATTTGCTATATCCATATTTGTTATTGCAATGTCATGGATTCTTACTGCATATATAAAGGGTATTCTGGTAAGATTAAGTTCTTCCCTGGCCATGGGATAGGGGATAACAAGCTGATGCGTGGGGGTTTCATAGCTGAAATCCTCACCAATCCTGAGAATGGGGGTCTAGTCGGTCTCCAAATGCTTGGAGCAGAGGTGGCACATGCTTGCTGCCGCACCATTCATTTCAATGACGGTGTGCTGAAAATTTTATGACTTCAAGTGCTTGGCAGTCTCGGGCACTTACATTGAAATGAATGGAGTGGCAATGCGCGTTTTGCGACCTCCGCTCCATTCATTTGGGCACCAACCATATCGCCGTTCTTAGGATCACTGGGGGTCCCTATGGTCGGACCTTTATCAGCTAGTTAATCACTATCCTGTGAATGGGGATAATCTAATTATACCAGAATACCTTTTAGTTCATTAGAATAAAATTAGTAAAATATGCAACTAAATTTGCACCAAGATCTGCAACAAAATTAATGATTTCATGTGGATTTTAGGGCTAGTTTAACAACATAATTTTTCCGCTTTGTGTCAACCTGGCCCTATGAATAGTTAGCCCTGCTTGTTTGCATATCACTGTTCATTAAAGCAACCTCCGGTTTATGGACAAAGCTCTGGTGGGGAAGGTATGTTACTTGTGGCTGTTCTTCTTTACCGATATCCCTCCAATACATTGGCTTGGGATCTTGTTTTCAGCAGACCGAGATGGCAGCTGCAATTTTCATGCACACCCCTCTAATTGGCCAGCACTGATCATGTGATCAGTGCTGACCAATCAGAGAGCAGGAATAGTACATTGGTTGTCTAACACTACCAATGCACTATGGGGACTAGGTAGTTTGCAGATTGCACCAGCCATGGCTAAACACAGGACTTGGAACTGGCAGATGAAAGAGATGGTATTAGTGTACCTTGACGCCAACAGGAAGCTAGGGGTTTGACAGGAGGAACGCCCCTGTCACACCCCTAGTTCCTGATTGACTGCCTTCCTCAAGGTTCTTGAAGGTCCTTTACCATCGTCGTTGTGAGGAGTTTGTTGTCAGGCCAATGTACTGTGTGCAGTGATTAGCACACTTGCAGACCGCAGTGGGTATATTCAGGCCGCTGTCCCCGGACTGCGGCGGTGTAAATCAGTGCTCCCATGTGTTGGTTTGGGCTGGGGCAGGATCCCGCATCTCTACGTGTGCCGTTCCCACAGTACTTCGCCGACTGCCTTCGCCAGTGTGCAGGGATGGGAGCCAGTCGCCACTGGGCGGATCACACTGCTGCAACTCACCCATCCACGCAAGTCTGGCCTCAGAGGACAGGCCAGAGTGCAGTGTGCGGATGTAGTTACTCCCCGGACACCGGTGCTCCAAATCTGCCGTCGGCGCTGTTCTGCCGCCTGTCGCCTCTGAGGCCTTGCCGACCTGCAGTCACCGCTGTGCAATGATGGGCGGCTGTTGGCACAGCAGGGACCCCACAGCTGTAAGTCTGCCTTCGGCGGCGGCCCCGCTACCATCCTTGAATGTGCGCCCCCAGGCTGTAATGTGGTGTCCACAGAACCCCTGCTGACAATGGTGAGGGAGGGTGAAAGAACTCACAGACGGCTATCAAACTGGAGGCACACCGCCGCTGCCAGGGGAGCAGCTGTGGGGAAATGTATACACAGTCTGCTAAAGGACCTTAAAGGTTCTTGACGAATGCAGCCAATCGGGAGCTGGGGGTGTGACAGGGACGTTCCTCCTGTCAAACCCCTAGCTTCCGGTGGCGTCAAGATACACTAATACTGAGAGACACATCGTCACAGAAGCCCAACAGCAGGTAATATAACTTCCTCTTCAAGTCCCAGGACAAAATTTTGTCCCAAAACTGGAGGGTTCCTATAACCAAGCAGTACCAGATGCCTCACTTATTTCTTAGTGAACTTTTCATTTAGAAGAGCAATTGTCGGGAAGGTTTACTGCATATCGAAACAGAAAATAATGACCAAGTACAGATTTTAATAATTATGGATTGTCTTCTTCTGCCAATACTTACAGCATTAAAACATTAAAAATTGAAGATAATTGAATCCCGTTTATGTTTAGTAGAGTCTCTGTAAGGTCAAGCAGCAGTTGAGTAAATCTGACACAATGTAAATGAATCCACGGAACCATTCATACTACATATCCACTTATCTTTTCCTCAATGTTAATTTTTATTCAATAATTACAAGGTGCACACAGGCATGGAACTGCTCGGAATTAATAATAACTTCCACTAATGTTCATGAAGACAGTTGCAAGCATAAAGCTCATCAGAGCAATGTATAGCGGCTGTATGGCAGAAATTTATAATGGAAGCATTTTAATAATTGAATACCGTGAACCCATCCGGGAGGCACTCAGATATTGTGCAGAGGAACTGCCCAGAATGCATCTTACAACACTACATTTTTAATTCCTTCATTTTGGATTCTAACTACTCAATCACACAATAACATATTAGAATTGAGTTATTATTAGCTATTAATATGTTAGTGCCATTGATATTTGTAATAATCTGATTGACAATCTTATTTTTGCACTGTTTAGGGATTTCTACTATTATAATAATGGAGCCTGCTGTAACTGTTACAGTTTTGCAGAATTGTTTCCTGTTCGCTTTAGAAGGGGAAAAAATGCAGTGTTGTAGAAACTGTGACTCTTACACGTTGGCTGAGCACCGTCAGCGTTTAGCTGGAGTCTTCGGATCCTTTTACACAGGCAGATTTTCTAGCCCAAATGAGTGCTGATCATCTACAGTATGAAGGCTGTTGGCACTCATTTAAAGGGCCTGTTTAATACAATCATGCGGGTCCCATACAGTTTGCATATTGTCAGCAGACGGCAGCACATCCCTTGTTTACACAGGAGATTGCTACTGACAAATGGTTATTATTTGGCTTGCATGAAAGATGCAATCAGTTGACAAACGAGCATTTGTTCATTTGTTGGCTGATCGCTGCTTTGTTTATTTAAGGCAATATTAGAGAAAAAATGTTCTTCTAAATTCATTTAGCCTATTGGCCCGCATAAATGGCCCTTTTTAACACAAACGATTAGGTAGATATTCTTTTGCCTTGTCTGGAGCCAGACTTTTCTTTCTTTCCTTCTAAGGCTTCTTGCCAAGGAGCGTATATCAGCTGGTGGTTACACAGCCAGGCGAATATATGCTACCAACTGGGACGTAGAAGGTCGTGCATATACGCCGAGGTCACCATGCCATCGCCGCTTTTCCCTCCCTCCCCCTAGCAGGCTCACCTCTGCTCTCCTCCCCGCTCGTTCTTTGCAATGGGAGGGGGTTTAGCAGCCACGCTAAACTCCCACCTCTGGCCGCTGTCATGGGCTCCCATAGGAGCCCATGCAAAGGCCGACATATTCCGGACCAAAAGATAGTTCCAGGACTATCTTTTGGACCCGACGTAAAAACGCCCGGCGCTATATTGGCCAGCCGGGTGCTTTTACGTCTCAGGAATACAGCCATGTGATCTGATACATTGGAATCCAATGCATTAGATCACAGTGTATATCGTCCGGCCATGAAAACGGCCGGCTGATATACGCTCATGGGAATAAAGCATAAGGTCCAACTTGGGCCTCCTATCCACGGGCGTATCCGTAAATTGATTCAGGAATTTTTCGTTAATTAATTGATTTAAAGACAAGCGTATGCGTAAATACTCTCACCTCAGCGCAATGTATTTGTACAGTGAACGAGATTAATTTGCATGCGTGTCTGCACATAGTGTTGTATGTTTTTTTGCGCGCAAAACACCCCTCTGCCCTGATTGAGGTCCATGTGTGTTGTCCTCTTCATGGAAATGTGCAGTGTGTTGAACATTTGCGTGCATATTTGCGCACCTCCCATAGACTTTTATGGGGACAAACATGCAGAAAGATAGGGCAGGTCCTATTCTTTTGCATGCATACGAAATGCGCACAAAACAATCATTCATATAAAAGAACCCACTGATATCAATAGGTTCTATTCCCTGTGTATATTTTACATGTGCAAAAACATGAGCAAATATGTCTGTATGAAGGAGCCCTAATGTGAATTTCACTTGTACTGATTTTTCCCCCTGGTTCTTCTTTTTTCTATTCCCTTTTTTTTCCTACTCTTTCAATAAAATTTTTATGGTCATTAGTTTCACAAACTCCAGCTAAACTTAAAAGGCGCCACGCCTCAAAATGCGTTTCACTGCTGGCATTGTACGATCAATAATAAAAATGTTATCTATACATTCATTCATTACTGTCAGGCTGTGCCGAACACCAGGCCTTTTTCTTCCAGTCCTTTTTTCCGCGCAATTTAAACCCACCCATCCGGGTAAGCATCCAACCTGGTCAGCAGCACCGCCATTTCCAATTCAATTCCTCCAACCAAGGGGCCACATCTAACTCCGTGAAAGACTACTTTCTGGCACTTGTCTGGGTTTGCACCACCCAGTCATTTTTTCTTCACCTGGAAAGTGGCATGAGAGATTTTGAGAAAAACAGGTTTAGTCCTATGTCTGTGGTCACTGATCCTACCTTTTAGCTCTCCAGCATACCATGTTTCCCTGAAAATAAGCCCTAGCATGATTTTTAAATAGTGTCCAGGTACCTTATACGTGTAAAAAAGAAATATTTTGAAGCAAAAATTAATATAAGACCCTGTCTTATTTTTCGGGAAACACGGTATTAGCGGATTTGGGGCCATGTGCTGTCTCTATTAATTCACAGGCAGCAAATAGCCCCATTATAGCCTATGGGGCTATGCACACTGCTGTTTTTTTCACATGGTCCAAATGAAAAACCACATTGCATATCCTATTCTTGTTCGTATTACGGACGAGAATTAGGACATGAGAATGCATGGCAACATGTGGGCTGTGGGTGTATTTGATCAAGATTTCAATGTTGAATCTGTACCGAAATCCTCAGCGAATCCTGAATGTTTGAACTTAAAAGGGTTTTCCAGGGAGAATGCTACTGATAACCTATCCTAAGGATAGGTCAGCAATAGTTGATTGGATGGGGTCCGTCGCTTGGGACCCCGAGCTGGTTTTTACTTTATAATTAATAACACTTTCTTTTTACATTCGAATAAGTGCACAATTTTCCAAAAAGCGTTGCGCCACCCTGCGAGCCACTTTTAGAGTTTCTATTTCCATAAAACTACAATCTAAAATCATTAATAACTTCAGAAGGGTCGGTGATCCAGGGATTATTCTGATTGCCAGATTGGAGTCAGTGAGGAATTTTTCCCCTAAGGATGCATTCATACATAGGTGTGCATAAAACCGCATGGTCCGTCCTGAATGCAGGTACGTGCCCACTTGCTTCAATGGGGCCATAGCTGCTGCCGGCAGCCCTATTGAAAGCATTGGGCTGCCGGCAACCCCTGCAGTGATTTTTCAGGGAAGGGCTTTAAATATAAGCCCTTTCCTGAAAATCATCCCAGGTTTGTGTGAAAAATAAAAAACATATACTCACCGGTCTGCCGCTGTCGGGGCTCGGGCGCGACTTCTCTGCTTGGTCCCCGGGAGTGTAGTGTACTTCTTTCAGCAGGCGGGGATTTTAAATCCCCACCTGTTGAAAGGGCTGTGTCTGATTGGTTGAGCGTTCAGCTAATCACAGACAGCACTCAGCCATTCATTGAATTCAGTATACACTGTGGATAGGCTGTGGAATCTGCGTCATAACCTAGCGACAGCGCAGCACAATCTGTACTGCGCATGTGTCCGGCACGCCGGCCGGTACATCCGCAGCACAGATCTGGGCAGGTACGCAGGGGTCCCTGACCAGGGACAGGGTTGGATTCCGCTGCTGGATTACGAATGCGTATTCCAACCCGGCTGTGTGCATTCGGCCTTAAGCTACATTATTATTATAATTTATGCCGGACAGAAACCTTCACCACATCCAAAGATGATGCCCCTGTCTATTAACATTCCTTAGCAGCATAGGCCTATTGCTCTCTCACAAGGTCTAGCCATAGACAGATGTCAGATAAACCTAAAAGCTGAGAACAACCAAGCATAATGGGCTAATTGGCTATATACTAACAGGTTTAATACTAAATAGAATACAGTTACAACTGGTTGTATGTTATTATTACCAAACTTGCTATTCGTGTGATTGACCCTCCGTGGGGGGCGTGTTTCTTCTCAAAATAATATTTAAACTGGTGAACGAATTATACAGACAGAGCCAGTTTAAGCAACGCATGTCCTGATGTGTTACGTTTGTTGATTTCTCCATGCTCGTATCACCATCCACACCTAATATGGCACCCACAGTATGTCTACCACGTTTCTCTGAAAATAAGACCTATCTCAAAAAAAGCCCTGTCCTGATTTTTCAGGGAGGCTTGAAATTTAAGCCCTACTCTGATAATAAGCTCTAGCTGCATTACATAAAATAGCAGGTGCAATCCTCGCAGTCTTAGCCACTCGTACAACATTACTTCCTGGTTACAGGATTCATAAATTCCGCATCCAGGAAACAATGGCTGTGATTGGTTGTTCCACTGCTGCTGAGTCAATCAGTGCAGTGCTCACAGTTATCACATTGGTTCATCCAGCGCTGCATTGATTGGTTCGGCAACCACAGTTCAGTCAATCACCAGGCATTGCATTATAGAGGTGGGATTTATAAATTGGCTGGCAGTGGTTCAGCCAATTCATAAACCCCACCTCCACAACATTATGGCTGTTGATTGGCTGATCTGTGCCGCTCGAAGAACCAATCAATGCAGCGATGGATAAACTAATGCGATGGCTGTGAGCGCTGCATTGATTGGCTAGAACTGAGGAACAGCACAGACCTCCGGAGAGCCGTGGAAGGAACTTGGACCTGTACGTAAAATAAGACATTCTCCAAAAATAACACCTAGTGCCTCTTTTGGAGCAAAAATGTATACAAGACAGAGTCTAATTTTCGTGAAAACACGGTAAAAGCGCAATTGTTATAGAAAGTTTTTTTTTTAATTCCTGTGTGCCCTGTTCTTGTCTGTTTTTATAGATAAGGGTAGGGCATGCAGTGTATGGGGCTCTGAGAAAATCGGACAGACTCAGATAGCATTTGATTTTTTTCTATGCGTTCAAGTTCTCAGGCCGAACATGGCAATGGCTGTGTGAATATGCCCTTTGCACAGTGTGCAATGGAATAAAGTACCTTTCAGTGTTAGTCTGTTAAGCAACAATTACATCCAGTGACGCACAGTTAATAATGCCGCAGACTGTGTTTGTTGCCTTGCTTTCTCCTCCATTTACCCCAGGCCATTACACAAGCGCCTGCAAGGCATGACTCATCTTTTCAGTGTGCTGCTTGCATTGCTGTGCATTTCTTACATTTTAGTACCGTGTTTTCCCCGAAAATAAGACAGTGTCTTATATTCATTTTTGTTCAAAAAGGTTTAACTTTTTATATGTATAGCTGCCTGGACACTATTTAAATTGACTTTTTTTTAATTAACTGTTAGCAGGGCTTAATTTTGGAGTAGGGCTTATATTTCAAGCATCCTCAAAAAGCCTAAAAAATCATTTTGCATCCTCAAAAATTCTGGAAAATCGTGCTATGTTTTATTTTCAGGGTATGTCTTATTTTCAGGGAAACAGGGTACATATCCTATACTTTTCTGCTCAAGGGGTTAGAGAAGACCTTTTGTGCCAATCTCATTAAGTCTCTTTCAAGTGGTGTTCTAGGTTTATACAAATAAAACGTATCTATAATTGAATCTTTCTAACATGGTGCAGAAGCGGACCTGGAGCTCAGGATGGTGCTCACCAGGGAGCCAGGGGAGGTAAGTACACCTTTCTTTATGTTCCAGATACAGACACACAATACAAGCAGTTCCTGCACCTTGTTGAGCTGAGCAGAGCCATCAGCCACCAACAGTTACAAGCCCGCCAGTCTCTGCAGGGGAGCGTTCTGGCTGGTGCTACATATTGGCTCTTCAATCATCGGATACACAAGGCGCTTCTTTTCGCATCTCTATAACATACCACATGTCTGAAGGGAACCTGTCAGCTCCGTACAGCACCATAAACTAAGGCCACCTGTTCACGGGCGGGTCGGATTTTGCAAGTGGATTTCCGCTGTGGAAGAACAATAAAAGTAATTGCGATTTATCGCAGGACTGACTTCAATGGAAGCTTCAATGTGTAGATTTGCAACAAATCGCAGCATGCCACATTTTTTATCATGCAAGCAGAAAATCGCAATGGATTTCCACTCGTGGACAGTGGGCTGCATCCTATGGAAAGCATTTCATGCGTGATTCGCATGCGGATTATCACCGTGGATCACGCAATGTAAAAATGCCCCGGGAACAGGCGGCTTAAGTCTGGGACTGTTTGGGGATGTGATGGGGAGCTGGGGGTGTGTTTTTTATACTCACCCGCTTTCCTGATCCTCCACTGTGTTTGTCTGAGGGTATGTACAGAATTTTCCATTGGAAATTCTGCCTCTAAAATCCACTGCTTTCTGACGCAGTTTTTGGCACAGATTGCCAAATCCAGATAATGTGTGTTTCCGCATCAAGAAGTGACATGTTACTTTTTGATTCAGAAGTGCGATTTTCCATGCCGGAATTCCGTACACAGATTTTTCCCGTGAACAGAGCAAATTTCGCATTTGGATCTGTGCAAAAAAATTGCAGAAATTAGCTGTGGATTTTGATATGGCATTTGAGGTGGAATTCGATGCACCGGATTCTGCGTGTGAACATAATCTAAGGGTGGGTTCACGTATATTCAATGATCTGGAGCCACTGCAGATGGGAATTATGGATGTTAGAAGCTGCATGCGTTGTACTCCGTTTCCCCTCTAGTGCTCCACAAGCTCAAATGGGGTGCAGCGATGGACCTGTGGGCATAGTGCCAGACCTACCAACTAGGTGGATCAAAAGCGAACATACGTGAGCAGTTTCGCTCACAGCGGATTGCCTAGACAAGATTTAGTTATAGTAATCTCTTGGCTGAGAGATATGTTCCCATTCCATAACAGCAGACAGATCTTAAATTTAGTGAGGAACAGAAGCAGAAAAGACATAAGACTATTGCTGAACTTTTCATTATATAATGAGTGAGCTTGGAAAAAGGTCTTTATTTCTAGAAGCATTTATGCCTGGACGCCTTTCTTGAGCGATACAATGTTATGTTAGAATCATTAATAACTTCAGAAGGGTCGCAGATCGCTACTTCCCCAGAGAAATCGCATGTTGGCGAGTGGCACATGGGCCAATATTGTACTCTTCCGTGTTCAAATTAGCCTAAGGACTCATTCACACGAGCGCCAATACGCAGCTACTGGAGCTACATGCAAAAATCGTCACCATGTGAAGCATTGGATTCCAATGCATTCATTCATATGAACGATCTTCAGGCGAGTCAAAAAATTGTGCCGTTAAAAAATGGAACACCGGTGACTGTTTTCGGTCGCCAATTTTTCACACTGCACCAAAAGATAGGTCTTAACTTATCTTTTGCTGAAAAACGCTGGAAGCTCCCTTAGACTCCTATGGTTGCTGAAAAAAAAGGGAGGGGGGGGGGGGGGAGTTTAGCTGCGTCCAATGCTCAGAAAAGAAGATAACTGCCTCTATTTAAGCATTTAGTTATTACTAGTCATTCCGAGGATTTCTGCCGACTGAAGGAGTTCCGCACTGCCTATCTCCGTCGATACGCCCCTGTAAGTGATCGGAAATAAGCTAATTAAGCTTGGGACTTGATTGCAACTATTCTTCTATCATGCGATTTTACGGCGCATGCGGGCAACCATAAAAACACATACAGCACATCATGGGCAAATGTTGCTAGACAGACCCCAATAATTACAATGAGGTTCTGTTACGTGTGCTGCTGGGACCTGTAGTTCTAAGCTTCCTAGCAGCACAGCCCTCACAGGGTTAATTAATTAAGCTTGCTGGGTGTGGTACTTCCTGCTAGCCAATCCCTGAGTCTGTGCTCACATATAAACCCAGCTCCTGGTCAGTCTCTGTATGGTGTTTTAGGGTGAGCAGTCATGAATCCTTGTCTGTTGAAGTTTGCTGTGTGACCTGCTATCTGTGTTCTGTTGCAGCTTGCTGTGTGATCTGTGCTTTGCGGTTCATGTCCGTTTGTACGTTTATTTTGTGTCAGTTTGGTCTGCTGAGTTTGTTTGCTATTAGAGATGAGCGAACATACTCGGATAAGCACTACTCGTCCGAGTAATGTGCTTTATCCGAGTATCTCTCCGCTCGTCCTGAAAGATTCGGGGAGCTCCGCTGCTGACAGGTGAGTCGCAGCGGGGAGCGGGGCAGAGCGGGCGAGAGAGAAGGAGAGAAAGATCTCCCCTCCGTTCCTCCCCGCTCTCCCCTGCAGCTCCCCGCTCCGCAGCGCGTCCCGAATCTTTCAGGACGAGTGGGAAGAAACTCGGATAAAGCACATTACTCGGACGAGTAGTGCTTATCCGAGTACGTTCACTCATCTCTATTTGTTATGTCTGCACTAGGTTGGCCCATAGGGCCCTCTAGTAGATGTGTCTTGCTAGTGTAGGGACTGCAAGATACGAGGGGGCTTGCCGCGACTTGCATCTTAAGTTCATTGACCAATGTACGAACTAACACCTTGCATTTATATTCAGCTTATTATCTGCTATTTGTGTTTGCATTGTGGCTGCTGTATGCTGAGTATTCTGGCTCTGTGTGTCCTGTGGTTCAGTCCCTGTCATGTGGCATGTCAATGCATCCTGTTCTGGTGTGTGGCTCCTAGGATCAGCTAGGGCCCAGATCCGAAGACCGCTGGGCTGCCCTTATTGGGGCAATGTCCCCGCTTAGGTAGGGCCTTGGCATCCTCCTGTGTAGAACAGGGTCAGTTTGCATGAAACCCGTGTGCGTACCCAGTCCTTCTCTTGGTCACGATTGTGTGGGCCCCGTGCCTAGTTTGCCCACACGATCATAACAGGTTCATTGGGGGCTTTCGTCATGCCCTTTAGCATTTTACCAGATAAAATAGCACAACATGATGCGTTATTTTGTTTTTCATTCAGTGCTAGATATGCCCCAGCAGCTCCAAAGTGTTGGATAGAGATAAGAACACATAGTATATATCCTCTTATCAAAGCCAGTTTGCGCCTTAATAACCAACTCTTCAAAGTTTTCTGTTGACATGACCGTATGAGAGCTTCTCTTTTGTAGTAAAAGTAGTAT
This sequence comes from Eleutherodactylus coqui, assembly GCF_035609145.1. Taxonomy (NCBI): domain Eukaryota; kingdom Metazoa; phylum Chordata; class Amphibia; order Anura; family Eleutherodactylidae; genus Eleutherodactylus; species Eleutherodactylus coqui. Next base: position 96,642,381 of record NC_089844.1, read on the forward strand.
TTTTAATGGCATCCTTGTGTGTGTGTGTGTGTGTGTGTATATATATATATATATGTATGTGTGTATATATATATATATATATATATATATATATATATATATATATATATATATAATTAGTGTAGCTTTTCTGGGGAGCTTTGGTAAAAGAAATCCGCCATTGTTTTTTTGATATAATTTTTATGATGTTCAGCATGCAGAATAAGGCTTCATTCAAATAAGCGTACATCAGCTCCGTTTTCATGGCCAGCTGATGTATGCCACCCATCTGCTGCATTGGTTTTGAATTTATCAGTTCAGATGGGCATTTTTCCACCGCATAAAAACTTCCAGCTGGCAAAGATGGCGCATACAGAACACATTCCGACCTCCTATGGGAGACTATGAGAGCTGCTAGAAAAGGGAGGTGGGAAGGAGGTTAGCAGTGGCTCTGCTAAACTACCTCCCCCTACCCACCCCCTCTCCGCCCCTTGGCGGTGTTACCATGCAGGGCCCTGCGGTCAGCGCGCGCCACCCCGGCGTCGGCTCCGGCGTCCTGGAGCCCTGACGTCGGGGCTCTACCGGCGACGTGGAACGGCTGGTGTGCGGCGGCGTGGGTGTGTCCGCCCGTAGGGCACCGCCCGCACTCCTCAATCTCTCTTGTGCAGTAGTGGGGGAGCTGGCTCCTCCCACTCCGCCCTGGGGCGGAGTCTTTCGTTTATAAGGCTGGCAGTGACCTGAGATCACTGCCAGTTATTGGTTCTGTTAGCCACTAGTCAGTTCTGCCTGTCTCAGTCAGTACTAGTTGCTAGTCAGTCTCTTTCTAGTGTGCCTTTTACTCAGTCTGTTCTGGTTCTGTCTGCTACTAGCTAGTCTGTCAGCATCTAGCCTTAGTTTGCCAGTCAGTTTCCTTCAGCCTGCCTGTAGCTTTGTTTGTTCTGTTGGTCTTTTCCATCTGCCACTCTGTCCCCCCATCAGTTAGTTTCTCTTGTCAGTCGCCAGGTCCCTAGCCAGCGCAGAGACCGCCGTCCAGTTGTCCGCCTGGGATTAACCAGGGCCGAGGCAAGTAGGCAGGGACAGTGGGATGCGGGAAGTTCAGAGCACCCCACCTGGCGCTCGGGGGCCAGAGTGCCGTAACAGGCGGCTATCAGTAAAGAGGGGCGAGACGGGGAGAAAGATGAGCACATTACCTCCCGCCCCCTCCGATTGCAGACAGCCGGCAAGGGGCGAAAGGGGGAGGGAAGGGGGTGGGAATTTAGCAGAGCTAAACTCTCTCTCCCCCTGGCCGTCAGTATTCCTGGTGTGATGTATACTCGCCGGACCCGGGCCGTCTAAACGGACACACAAACGGGAGATGTAGCAGTAGCTTGGTCACGGCTGCCTCTCATTCATGCGATTTTCGGTAGCGGTGACGCGGCTGGCCGAAAATCGCAGCCCATGTGAAAGAGCCCTAAATATGTGCTGACATTATTTTTTGGGTCGGTGCAATTCTGGTGATACCAAGTTTAAAGTTGTTTTTTTTTTTTAATGGTTTGCTATTTTTGTACACTAAAAACACTTTTTTTTTATGATTTGTTTTTGCGTTACTGCATTTTAAGAGCTACGACATATGGCTTTTTTCCATCGATAGAGCTCGGTGAGGGCTTGTTTTCTGCGGGATGAGCTCTAGTCTTTATTTATCCTATTTTTGGGAACATTTTGACCACTTTTTATTTTTTTCCCCACTAGGGGACTTGAATATCATTACATTTGATCATTCTTATAATACACTGCTATACTTCAATATAGCAGTGTATTATATTACCTACAAGGCTGAGCTTTATAGCCCACTGTAGATACAGCCCCAGAGGCTACCTTCAAGCCTCCAGGTGCCATAGCAATCCAGCAGGATCACATAAACACACCATGGGGCTCTAATGGTTGACTGAGGGAGCCCCCTCCCTCTGTCAGTCTTTTTCATGCTACAGTTACATTGACCGTGCATATAAAGGGATACAGTGGGGAATGGAGTATTCTCTGGTCCCCTTGTTTAAGTTGGTGCTAAGCTGTCATTAGACAGTTGGGCACCCACTTTCCTGGCACGGAAGATCTGTGTCAGGCTTCTGATGCAGCACCATGAAAAGGCACATACATCAGAATAAGGCCTCTTAACAACCGCCATAAAAAAAGCATATAAGTAGTTGTTAAGGGGTTAGAGCTGCTGCTACTTGCAAGTGATGCGGGAAAAACTCCTGTGTCCACACTATCACTGTCTGTGACTTTAAAATATGCTGGAAATTGCAACTTCCAGCAAGTCCTGAAGGCGCTGAGTTGTCGATGTAAAATATATTTGTCTGTGGAAGGGACTGGGCTACTGCCAGGATAGTTACTATTGGCTCCCTAAGCCTGTTACGTCCTTTTCTCCAATCTTTTCACTGTCTGGCCCATTCTGTCATCATGAGATCCCACCAGCGCACTCTCCAGCAAGCTGTAGGATGGGGGCGAACTACGGGCATACACTGCCTGTGTGCAGCATTAGCGTTGCGTCTCACCTTGAGGCCTCGGTCACACAGGTGGTTTTCGTGCGATTTGCGGATCGCATGACTAATGCGCATCCGCAAATCGCGTGACCGGGGCCGACGATTCGCCGAAAAATCTGCAGCTAGCAGCGCTTTCGGCGAAACAGCCCAGCGCTGCCCGCTATCCTTTGCCACAGCTGTGGCAGAGGAGAACGATGTTCACCCATTGAATTCAATGCAGCCGGCAATACAGCCGGCTCCATTGAAAGGAATGGGCTGCTGGCGAGCGTGGGATGAATTTTCGGGAAGGGCTTAAAAATATAAGCTCTTCCTTGAAAACCATCCTAAAATGTGTAAAAATAATTTTTAAAAAGTATACTCACCTTTTTCCTGCAGCCGGAGTTCAGCCATGTCCAGCTGGCAGTTCTCCTGAACTGCTCTATGTAGTATTCAGCAGGCGGGGATTTAAAATCCCCGCTTGCTGAATGGGCTGCCTCTGATTGGTGAGGGCTGTGACCAATCAGAGGCAGCTCTCACTCACCCATTCATGAGTTCAGGAATAGGTGAGTGCTGCCTCTGATTGGCTGAGCGCAGGGATCAATTAGAGGCAGCTCTCAGCTATTGAATGACAGTAGGAATCTGTCCGTTGGCAATAGCTCTTAGACTACCAATGCACCTTACATGTTCTCTTAATGGCCAGGGCTGCTCATGGGATCAATGCTGGCCAGTCAGAGAGCAGTGCACAATGTGCATTAGCTAGTTAGAGAATTGGGATGGCCATCTTGGATGGCCAAGCACAGAATATAAAGCTGGCGGATTGGAGGGATAGCAGAGAAGTTCAACAGCAGGTAGTTTTTCCTCCTCCGCTCTCAGACCGAGCAGAGAATTTTGTCCTTTCCTCCCCTGCTCAATACTGTATTCAATCAATATACTTATCATGGTACTGAAGCACCGGTTTGGCACTCCCAGGCGATGGCCTCTGACCCATGACGTCACCAGGGGTTTTGACTCGGTGACGTCCCAGAAACATATCACATGGGCTTCTAACATAGAAGCCATGGCCTATTTACGGGACATCAATAACATGTCCAGTGTCGGGGGGGCTTCCTATTGGCTTCAGCACTCGTGGGTAAATAACCATGTGACCACTGCAGAAAAAGTAAACAGACTGTAGCTGGAGCCGGAAAACAGTGTGTCAATGGAGAGGGTTTTTTTCTAACCCCTTAATGCTCCCTAATGTACATTTACATCATGGAGGTAATCCCGCTGTCGATCCCCCTCCATACAATGAAGGGGCCGGCTGTTTCTTACAGCCAACATCCACCCGTAACAGGTTCAATTGATGTTTGGGGTCCCAAACAGCCTCCTGCGATGAGATTGCAGGTTGTTGTTTTGGATGCAATGGCAGCTGGGGTCCTTCTGAATATCCCCAAGGCTGCCATTGCAGATTGCCTACCAAGCCATGGCTTTGGTGTTACTTGATAGATAGCCTGTCATAACGCGGTATAATGTAATACTATGCTATTATATCATACTGCAGGAATGATCAAACCATCGCTAAGTTCTTATTACCTATGGAGACTAAAAAAAATACAATCTGTTCAAAAAAGTTTTATTAATTATTGAAAAAAATAAAGGGTAATAAAAGTAAAAAAAAACAATAACATTTTGCCATATTTATAATAAAAATCTTAATAATAAAAAAACAGATTTGGTATGGCTGCGTCCTTAAGGCCTCATGTCCACGGGGAAAATCAGGCCCGCCGTGGATTCTTCATGCAGAATCCTGCACCGGGTATCTCCTTACTGCGGACATAAGGCCTTAAAAAGAAGAATGACTTACCTGTCCGGCCGGATCTTCTTTCTTCGGCCCGGCGGATGTGCTCGCCACGCCGGCAGCGTGCCGCGCGCATGCGCCGTGCACTCTTTTTCTTTTTTAACTCCTGCTGGAGCGCGGGAGAGCAGGAATTCAGCTGTGGGTGTGCCGCGGATCCGGACGGCTTCAATAGAAGCCTGGGGGAGCCGTCCCCGCGGGAGACCCGCACTAAAATGGAGCATGTTGAGGTTTTTTCCCGCACACGCAATCCGCGCCTTAAGGGAAAAGGACATCTGCAGGTGTTTAAATACCTGCGGGTGTTCAATGCATCCCTATGGGGCGCGGAACATGCGTGCGGGTGACCCGCTGCGGATCTGTCCCCGTGGACATGAGGCCTTAAAGGGGTTGTCCCGCGGCAGCAAGTGGGTCTATACACTTCTGTATGGCCATAATAATGCACTTTGTAATGTACATTGTGCATTAATTATGAGCCATACAGAAGTTATAAAAAGTTTTTTACTTACCTGCTCCGTTGCTGGCGTCCTCGTCTCCATGGAGCCGACTAATTTTTGGCCTCCGATGGCCAAATTAGCCGCGCTTGCGCAGTCCGGGTCTTCTGCAGTCTTCTATGGGGCTCCGTGTAGCTCCGTGTAGCTCCGCCCCGTCACGTGCCGATTCCAGCCAATCAGGAGGCTGGAATCGGCAGTGGACCGCACAGAAGAGCTGCGGTCCACGGAGGAAGAGGCCATCTTCAGCGGTGAGTAGAGAAGTCACCGGAGCGCGGGGATTAAGGTAAGCGCTCCGGTGAGCTTTCTTTACCTCCCTGCATCGGGGTTGTCTCGCGCCGAACGGGGGGGGGGTTGAAAAAAAAAAAAACCCGTTTCGGCGCGGGACAACCCCTTTAAACTCTGATCTATCAAAGTAATGCATTATTTACCCTGCGCGGTGAAGGAAAAAAATGCCAGAATTGTGCTTTGTTGGTCACCCTGTCTCCAAGAAAAAATACAATAAAAAGCAATCAAAAAGTCATAAGCACTTCAAACTACAAGACGTCCTGCAAAAAAAGGGCCCTCACACAACTATGTTGATAGAAATTTAAAAAACTTCTGGCTGTCAGAAGATGGCAGCAGAAAATAATGTTACTTTTTTCCAAAGTTATTTTAAAAGTAGTACAGAAGAAAAACTAGATAAATTTGGTATTGCAGTAATAGTACTGCCCCATAGAATAAAGTTATTAGGTCATTTTTGCTGCAGTGTGTACGCCGTAGAAACAAGACCACCCCCACCAACCCCAAAGATGGCAGAATTTCTTCTTTTTTTTTCTTTTTACTTCACTTATAATTTTGTAAATGTTTTTCAGTACATTATATGGTACATGAAATAATGCCATGATGGATAAATAAAAGCGGTATGACTTTTTTTTAAAGTCTGGGGGGGGGGGGGGAAGGACAATAATGAAAAACAAAAAAAGAGCTGTGTCCTTAAGGGGTTAATCTGCATGTCATCTTCCCCTACTGCCACCAACGTATTTACTCATTTGAAAACCCTCTTAGGGTGGTTTCACATGGACGAAAAAAATCGCACAATTTTCGTGTGATGCAAGAGTCAGTAAAAAAATGCAGATTATGAAATGAGGGAAAAAAGAAGCAATTTTGCCACAATTTTCTCACGGCAAAATCGCGATCGCCTTTGTGAAACTAGCTTAAAGCTTGCTTTCAGATGTGCATATTTTGGCTCCACATTTGGTCCGTGTTTTGTGGACAGTAATACGGCAATAATGTTACTATATTACGCTATTCACATGGCCGTATTTTTCACGGCTGTTTTTAAAAACACATCATAACCTATTTTTGGCGTATTTGCCTCTATTGTGCAAATACGGATCAGTAGATATCCAGTAGAAGATGAACTATATAGAGGCAAATACTGATGAAATAGTTATGACATACGGTTGTCATCTCATCTGAAACACGGATCTGTACTGCGAACATATTACGGACGTGTCAGAATACTCTGGTCTGAAACTGGCCTTACGTTGTATTCACGCAGGCAAGTGCGACTTTAGTGAAAAACTCCTAGCTTTTCAGGGGATTTTCACTAGTGTGTTTTTATCACACATTTCTATCTGCTCTGCACGTCCCTGGTCCTTTCTTTCCTGTGGTCCGCATAGTAACCTGCATTAAAACGCATCGCACTTGCATTAAAGTCGCGTACTGTGTGATTGTAATGCATTTATTTAACACTCCCATGGAAAATAATGGGTGATTCTTGAAGACGAATCACACAAAAATAGGACATGCTGCGATTTTTCTAACTCTCACTGTCAGCTTGTGTGAATTAACCCATTCAAATGAATGAGTTCTTTTTTTGCGTTCTGTCCGAATCATGCAGAACATGCACGGCAAAATCACCCGTGTGAATACCGCCTACATGTGTCTTCCCCTATCATTTCTGCGCTCGCTCCAGATGTGTCGCAGGTTCTTTTATGTTCTTTAGCAACTTATGTCTTGGGGTGGATGTAATAAGCGATGTCCATAGACCGCACTACTCTGTGTGGAAGTCCTGCACGAACCTACTAATGACAGCCAACGTGCTGCCTTCTCCCTCTCACTGCAGAAGGCCCCTGAGCGGTCGTCTGTTGGAAACCCCCCGGTGTATAATGTCCCCCCTCCTGCTATATGTGCTACAGTGGGAACTCCTGATTGTTCTCCAGCAGTGACAGGGTTACAGCCACCTCTATAGCTGCGGGTCCAGGGATTATATACAGTAAGGACTCCTGCCTGGAGGGTCACGCAGCACAGAGGATGCAGAACAGCATTACGGGTTCTTTTACACCAAACCATTTATTGTATAAATGAGCGAATTATAGCATTACATGAAGAGCCATTCAGGAGCCAAAAAAGCCAACACGCTAGCTGAGCCGAATGATCCGGCTTACCAAAAAGAGCCAGAATTGCCATGACTGCTACTCTGCTCTCCAGGTTGTGCACTGCATCCTTGTGGGAGCCTCCTCCAGCTCTGCAGCACGCATGCGCCATAGCATGCTCCTCTCCTAGCAACAGAAGCATCAGCACCAGCCCAGGGGAGGGAGGACGAGCAGCCACCACCAGCTTGTGTTGCATAGAGTAGTAACTGGGGGAGGAGGCAGCTGAGCCTCTGTCATGCACCAAGGGGGCGAGAGGGAGGTGCAATGTGCAGAAAAAATAGGAGAGCCAGCCAGACGGGTGGATACTGTGGGAGAAGGATGCAAGTGCTGCAATAGCTGATGCAGCTGTAGGGAAGATCCAAATGGGAGCCAGATAACCCCTGCTGGGGTGTTCGAGCCCCCTCTGTGCTGGAGACAAGAGCATGCCAATGAAGAGTGTGCTGGTGCCACATAGTGACTGAGCTGTATCCAGGTCTGCAGAGCTATGAGATATGGAGGAGGCAGGCAGCTCCCTGCGGCATCCCCGGCCATCCTCTCCCATGCCCCATCTGCCAGCTCAGCTCTCCTGCCCCGCATTGCTGCACCTCTTCTGTCTGCTGCTGCTCTCCTGCCCCCAGCCCTGGGCAGCCTCTGCCACACAGACAGGTGAGTGACACTCCATATGTACTTTGTATGCACTTGTCATGCTGGGAATGAACAGAATACATTGTTGCCACCTGCAATACGCCACCCAAGTTTATAGTAATCCCCTACCCCCAAAAAAGTTGCTTCTGCACCCTAAATAAAAGGTGATGACTTAGCCGCTTCTCCCAGGACTCTGTAGAGGCACAGCAGCTGTCTGCCCATGGAATGAATGCTGCACAAGTAGCTGCCAGTCCTCAGCCATGTGTTCCTTCTGTTCACTGACCACCTGGCACTTATCACTTAAGGGCAATTCATACAAAATAGGAATCTTCCAATCCTAGAAAACAGCCACAAATAACAGAAATCTGCAATGACCTCTGCAAAGGTGTAAGAGCTGCTGTGGTTCTAGAAGGCTACTGTAGCTCCCATTCATGTTGCATAAGGAAGTACTGCAGTAAATGGAATGCGGATAATGGGAACTACAACTGGAAGATGCTTACTGTCACCTCAAGCAACTTTTTGTTTAACCCTTTGATACCTACACTTCTGCAATGCAGTGCAGCAGTCACTTCTGGGAAAGGGTTACCAAGTTGCAAGTTTGTTTTTCCTATGTAGAATCTTATCACGTGTCCACCAAGGAATTGTATTCGTATATCTAACCCTGCCAGGGCTAGATGTCTCTGATGTACAGCTCATTGGGGACCATTACCCAAATGGCTGAATAATCATCCATTGAGTAATGTGTTCCTGGCAGCTGGTGACATTGCTTGTGTAGCTGAGTGGCCTAGGTAGGACATTGCCTTAATATCATATCTTCCCTTACTGCAGTGGCTATCTGCAATTATGGCACTAAGAAAGCACTGCTGAGTCTGTGTTCAGGAAGAGGAAAACGTTTGCAAGGCATATTTCTGAGATCAATTTTACTCTGTACTTAACAAATCATACTTATCTGCAATCTGTATGATCCCGAAGACTAGATGCTCTGCAGACCGTGAAATAGCACAGTATCATGCTACTGCATTATAATTGCTGAGGTTTTATTTAGAAAAGTATACTTTCACAAAAAATAGATTTCCGCAGACTTTGTTTCTCATAAAACTTTGTCCATGCATGACATTGTCCATGAACCAGTGGTTGACTTTTCAATTCTTCTGGCAAATTCTCTTCACTTGTACTTTATGATTTTTTTAAGAAGGGTCTACTTGAACTATTTCCCATCACAATATCGGATAACAAATAAGGTTTCCATCCAAGGAATGCAAAAAAAACCCACATACTGGAAACATATAGTGTTGTATAGTAGTAAATAGGAGGATATAATGTCCTACATACCAGGACAAACAGACTCTCATTGGAGAAAGTTTTGCACAATTCCATTACCTCTATCTTGCAACATGTGCCATGTAGTACTCTACAGAAGATGAACTTACAGTACAGTTTTTTTTTTTTTTTAGGCAGGTGTGGAAAAAATGCTGCAAAGTAGGAATTGTTTCAAAAATAGAAGTGTTTGCATTTTGTTAATTAACAAACAAACTATTAAGTCAATTAACAAATAAGAAATCTAAATCAAATCAATAACTGTTGTGACCACCCTTTGCCTTCAAAACAGCATCATTTCTTCTAGTTGCACTTGCACACAGTTTTTGATTGAACTCGGCAGGGCCGCTATTACAGACACCTTGAAGAACTAACCACAGATCTTCTATACTCAAATCCTTCTGTCGCTTCATGTAATCCCAGACAGGCTTGATGATGCTGAGATCAGGGCTCTGTGGGGGCCATATCATCGCTTCCAGGACTCCTTGTTCTTCTTTACGCTGAAGATAGTTCTTAATAACATTGGCTTTATTTTGGGGGTTGTTGTTCTGTAGCAAAATAAATCTGGAGTCAATCTGATGCCTTCTATTTTTGAAAAAATTCTTACTTTGCAGCATTTTATCCACATCCGCCTAAAACTTTTACACGGTATGAGATATCACTTTTACTGTCCTCATTGCTTGACATATTGGACTACAAGGGCCAGAAGCATAACTCAAAGATCCTAGTCGCCAAGGCAAAATCTGTAACATGGCTTTCTGCTTACCACTATGTGCTATTCAAATAGTTATGTGCCAGACGGGCCTTTAGGCCTCCTAAGGCACCTACAGCTCTGGCAATGTGCTTGGCCAACAAATCTCATATACCTATCACCGCTTACAGTAGAGTTTTACATTTTATCCATATATTCTTTTTCAGTTTACTTTACTACATTTCTCATGGATGATCAATTTCCTAATAGATTACTATCAGAAGCATAAAGTGAAGCTTCTTGTAACAGGCCCTCAATGTGATGCATCATTCATTGTGCTGGTCTCCTCATATGGGGCACAGGAGCTTAGGGCCCCCTCAGGTGCCAGTGGGTGGGTATGGCCACACACTTCTCATCCCCTTATAGTTACACCCCTGACTACAGCGCAGGATGTAAACACAAAAAGTATTATGAACTTTCATGTAGTAGATATAATGTAACAAAGTTTGTTGTACTTTGCCATTTATTTGCAAATCATCAAGCAATTGACTGGAATTGGTTACAGCATATCAATAGGTGATATACACACAGGTCACATTGTATATTCTTGCCTCATGCATAGCTCAGTGATCTCTGAATTGCTTTATGCATTTATTTTTCCACACTTTTCTCCCTTACTCCTTCAATCTATTTAACCAGCAGACAATCTCTCCTGACACAAAAAGACATCCATGCATTTAAATGACTTCATGTTCTTCTCGGATCTGGATAATTTTATGCATCAAAAGCTTTGCAGCATAGCTGGGTGAAAAATGAAAAAGATCTTTGGAGCGTTCAGGCTTTCTTGGCATTTTTTGTTTGTAAAATTAATTAAGGTCTATCCATAAAATGAACAGGCTTGCCACCAATCCTTCACATGCTCAGCTTTATAGAGTAATCTATGTGACGTTCTTCATCAAATGCAGAATTCTGCTATCAGAAGCTTTAGTATAGATCCTACTGGAGATATAAATTATTAATAAAATGAAACTCAAGAAATTCTTGAATATTTAAAAGAATATCAAAGTAGGAAGAAACACAGATGAGTCATTACTCATCAATGGAGAGACCAGCTTAAAACCGTATTCGGATTCTTTCACGGGCCATTTAATAACACAGCACTGAAATGCAATAAAGAGATTGTTTATGTAAAAATAAAACTATTACCAGTAATTGGTGTAACCTCTAAACTACTGGACAGAACACACTGTGCAAATATCAGTGAAGCCTTGGGGACACAGGAAAGGTCAACATGAACCGTCGCTGGTGGAAATTGAAAGGAATTGGTGGGATTTCATGAGACATGATAGATATGTACAGACCCAGAATGAATTCTAGCAAATTGGAATGATTCAGGCAAAGTTTATTTCAGTAAGACGTGTGCCCGCCATGAGCACCTATATACTCTTGGATCCTTGCAGGCATTGAATAATTAAGTGTTCGGATATTTTGTTGGGTATTTTGTTGGGTATGTCTCTCCATGCCTGCATGCCTTGTGCATTCAGTTGTTGTACAGTTTGTGGTGGGTGGCCATGTGACGTAATCCGTCTAACTATGGCGTCCCAGTCATGCTCTATTGGGGATAAATCTGGTGACTATGTGGGCAAATCCATGGTCATGACATCTTGCAAGTCTTGTCTTGTGATGGCTGCAGTATGTGGATGGGCATTATCCTGTTTGAAGATACCATTTTGGATGGTGGTCATGAAGAGTATGACAATAGGGTGTACCACTCTGTCCATATACTTGTGTCTTTAACAACCACCAACTGTCATAACTGATTGTTCCCCAAACTATGACTCCAGTGTGGAGCTCTGAAATCACAGCAGGGTGGTCACTCTCTGTACTTACATTGCACTATGGCCAGTCCTTTGGGAGATTTCACGATATGATGCTCCCATTTCAAACATGCGAATTATCTGACCTCTCTCAAAGTCAGACATTTGGGGGCACAGAGTTTGTACTCCGGTTTATGCATTGCTGGTCACCGACAAAAAAGGACCTTCTTACATAACATATTGTATGACTTATAAACTAAAACAGTGTAACATTTTGCATAAGAAAGGGACCCTGACTTTGCATACTCTTAAACATACTTTATACAGTTTTAATTAATATCCTCCATTTTGGGATACTTTGATTCAAGTTTCATAAAGTTACTGCAACTCTGGCGTGAGGGGGGGGGGGGGGGTGTAATACTTTCAATTTCCAACTGTTTGCATTTGATTTGAGAAAATTACACATTACTGTACCTGACACGTTGGAGAAACTCTACTGGGAACATGAGTTTCCACTATCCACCATTAGTAAAGCAGGACTAGATACTCTAAGTGCATTAATCAAGAGTTCCGATATAATACACCAGGCATAAGTCCAAGTTTAAGAGCACAACATCTTTATTTTCCTATATCTATTCTCATTTGAGAAATGAAATGAACAGTGGAGTGGATTTTAGATAAACAGTCTTTAGTTTCGACCTAAGAATGTTGAGGCCTGAGTAGAGCCCCAAGCATTGATGCCTATAAACTTTTATTCCACTTTTTTTGTGTTGCAGCAAATACAACCTAGTTGGGTCCTCTGGATATTCTATGTTGTACTGCTACTACTGAATATACTACTGTTAGTTCTAGATTTGGAAGCTAATGCTGTTTAGTGTTTTGATTAGTATGGCTATAGCTAATTACACTTTTTACATGCTCTATTGATCCTCATATTTTCAGTATATTTTTCTTACAGAAGTTAGTGAAATCAGAAATGATATACATCTACTTGGGAACCCAAAGGCAACAAAGGAGTATTCTTTAGGCTGGAGCCTTGCTCTTTAGACAGACTAGTCCACAGTCTAGTGAAAGAACTTCAACTTCTTTACTTTATATATGATAATAGATTATGTGACCATTCTTGTGCCATCTGCTGAACAACGTATTAGCTGGATGTATGTTAGAAAAACTTTTCTTCCATACCTGCCCTCTTCACCTAATTGTCACACTCTGGAGGTCTCCTATGTATATTGCAGTAACTTCCATGCAGTGCAGCCTCCTGTCTGATACTTATCAGGTGCCATCTTGTTGTTTACATTTCGCCCTGATTTCTCTTTCACTATTCTGTGCTATCATTCCAATAATGCATTAACAAATCACATAAGCAGCTAGAGCCTGAACCATCTCTGCCTGCTGGTAGGGCACTGTCATTATCACTTCTTTGTATGTTCACTAAAATAAGCTACAGACCATTAGTATACATCTGCTTCATTAGAACTCTGTGACAGGAGCCTCTAATAAACAGCAGCAACTATGATAGGATTTTCTGTGTCCCCCTGTACAGAACTTCTGTGGTAGGGTCCATCACACAGGAATTATGTTGTCTGAAAAACTGGACTTTTTGAATTATCTTCCAAAAGGGCATAGCCATTGCAGTCTGCGAGAACCGGGCAGAACCCAACTTGTTTCTCTCCTCAAAGCCTCATTTCTCATCTCTTCTGGCATGAGCCACCCAATTATACCTCCAAGTGTTGCCTAGCAATAGTAGCACCTGACTTGGATCCGCAACACTTATGCTCCTCCCTGTCAGGGTACAGAGGGCACAACCACACTTAACATTGCAAACAGTAAAACACTGGATAAAAAACTAAAATAGAAGACTATTACAGTCACCTAATTACAGGGTAAAAAATAGAATGTCATACCCCCCCTAACTAATGCCACTCCCATTTCAACACTATTCTGTACTTCGTGATCTCTCTCAACATGGTCATGTGACTACTGAAACCCGTCATTGGCTGGCTTGGTCCCTGTAGACACGAAATGTGATTGCTGCAGCCAATCACTAGCTGTAGTGGGTCACCATTGGTTGACTGCAGTGGTCAGTTATCCATGTCGAGAGGGATCAGGATGTAGATACCAGCGTGGAACCTGGAAAGTGTTGGAACGGGAGCAGCTGGGAAATCGTTGATTATGAATTATTTCTTTATGTTATACCATTTTGAGCTATAAAAAAATGCTAATTGGCAAGACATCCCCATTAGAAAAGACCATTTGGAAAAAGATAATTTAGGCAGATTACATGACTAGTACCTGGTTATTTTATTATATTAATTTAGCTGTACCCACAAATAAAAAAAGTTTTGTGTGGAGATAACTCTACTAATTATCTGGATAATGTAGAATCATTTTAATTGCTTTGTTGATGAACTATTTAAATGTAACAAAGAATATTAATCATTTTTCAGGCGGTGAATAGCACAATCTGCCTTTTTTTCACGGTGACAAAGCTTCATTATGTGTTGTAAAAATGTTCAGTATAGGGTCACAGAAAGCACTACAGGATCATAGGTTGAACTTTATGGAGTCTTTTGTAATTAATGTATTATTGTTATTATATAGATTAGCCGTGATCAGCATGACCTTAGTTTTCCTTACTACATCCTCCGTAGCCACATCCAGCCCAGCTCATCATTTAGTCCAAGCCAATCTGCAGTAGCTGTCTGTTGTCCTCTGGGTTCATCACTTTGTAGGCTTCATATGTTTAGAAAAATAGACCCTGAATTATCAAGGTCCTTGACAAGGTCAGTAATAAAATTATCGTCTGTAGTATGATCCGCTACTTATTTTGCAGTCCCACTTTTTTCGGATTAGTAGTCTGTCATATGAATGCATGTGAATGCCCTTCCCAAACAGAGGAGAAGCAGAAGTATTACAGATAGGGGCTATATAAAGCAAACATAAGTGAGTGTGGCTATATTGCTGTTTTCTAAAGTGTGCTGTATCTTAAGTGTGGTACTTGTGATTAGTGAATTTGGATTCAGGGATTTTGGAAGAGTCACTTGTATTTATTTACTGCTTATATACTTGAATTTTTGCAGTCACCTAATCTATCTGTACAATCCCCATTAAATATGTGCGCAATGACTGCCAATGCTGTCCTGTGTGCATCTTGTGCCATGTATGCAGACCTTGAACAGCCGTTCGAGGGTGCATACTGCTGTAGATAATGTGAGTTCATTGCGCATTTGGAAGCCCAGATACTGGATCTAAATGTGCAGCTTGCAAGATTTGAGGTCCATTGGCAACATGGAAAAGAGTTTGCTACTCACTGAGCAGGCACTCGCTCGGGCAGATGTAGAGATGGATGGCAGTATGGGAGTGCAGGATGATCAGGCAGCTAGGTGGGTGACAGACGAAGGGATAGAAAGAATAGATCCACTGAGGCTAGTCCTGAACTGGAACACCCCAACCAGTTTGGGAATTCCATTACAGGGTTAGCACAGCTTCAGCATTACATGGCTTCTGACCACCAGGGGAATCTCTGCTCCAGTAATAAGGGGAATAGGATAGCAGGGCAGGCTAGATAAGTTTTGGTAGTGGTAAAGGATATAACCTAACATATATAGGTTATATACATTACCTATAAGTTAGGTTATATACCAAGTATATAACCTAACATAGCGAAGAGCATGTGTATGCTGCTAGTCTACCATCAGGGCTAATGGCTATACTACTCTCCTCTCTACTTTTTTTATTTTGTTCTTATATCTTTAACTGGTGGATTGATCTCCACCTTTGGTAGATAGGGAGGGTTCTTTGGGAGTATTGACTCCAACTGTTAGCTTTTTAACCCCCAAAAACAAAAAACCTTTTTCTGCGGGTTCATTCTTTGCTCTGGTTTAGGCATTAAGATTCATAGAGAAAGAACTTGTTTCTCAGGCTACACGCTCTTCGCTATGTTAGGTTATATACTTGACTGGCGGTCGGCATGAATGTGGAATTGGTTTAAGAAGATCCATCTTTCCCAACTATATACTAAGAATGCAACTTATTAACTAGGTTCCTGATGATTTGACAGATCAAAGAAACCATTATAATAGGGAACGTATGAATCATTATATTAGGGAGTGCATAAACCTTGAATATTTAAACCAGAACCTGAATCATTGATTGGGAGTCCTGAACCCAGTTGTCAGTATTGAACAACAGGACACTGGGTTCAGCTATGGCAGATAGGCTATAGCGTGTCTTGATAGCCAATCAGATCGCAGTATAATGTGATTAGAGATGAGCGAGCGCACTCGGTAAGGCAAAATACTGAAGCGAGTATTGCCTTTTTCGAGTACATGCCCGCTCGTCTCAAAAGATTCGGGTGCCGGCGGGGGTTGGGGAGCGGCGGGGAAGAGCGCGGAGGAACGGGGGGAAGGTCTCTCTCTTTCTCACCCCCCCCCCCCCCTCCTGCTCACTCCTGCAACTCACCGCTCACCCCCGCCGGCACGGGAATCTTTTGTGACGAACGGGCATGTACTTGAAAAAGGCACTACTCGCTCGAGTATTTTGCCTTACCGAGTACGCTCGCTCATCTCTAAATGTGATGCTATGGCATTACATCATACTGCAGGAAAGATCAAAGGCACTAAAAAAAAAAATTTGTTTAAAAACGTTTTATTAATTGTAACAAAAAAATCAAAACATTTTGCCTTATTTATAATAAAAGAATCTAAATAATAAATAAAAAAATATATATTTGGTATTGCTCCGTTTGTAAAAGTCTGATCTACAAAAGTAATGCATTATTTACCCCACACGGTGAATGTTGTCAGAAAAAATAAAATTTTTTTGGACGCTGTGTCTCCAAGAAAAAAAATGTAATAAAAAGCGACCAAAAAGTCGTATTTTTCCAAAATGGTGACGATAGAAACTACAGTACGTCTCACAAAAATTAAAGTTTTTTTTCCATTTCGCAGCATTTAGAATTTTTAAAAAGTTTTTCAGAACATTAAATGGTACATTATACAGTATCATTGAAAAAATACTATTCGGCCTGCAAAAAGCAAACCCTCAGACATCAACATCAGTGGTTAAATAAAAGAGTTATGATTAGAGAGGAGCGAGTATACTCGCTAAGGCAATTGCTCGAGCGAGCATTGCCCTTAGCGAGTGCCTGCCCGCTCGAAACAAAAGGTTCGGGTGCCGGCGCGGGGGAGCGGTGAGTAGCGGCAGTCAGCAGGGGGGAGAGAGGGAGAGAGAGATCTCCCCTCTGTTCCTCCCGACTCTCCTCCGCAGCTCCCTGCCCGCCGCCGGCACCCGAACCTTTTGTCTCGAGCGGGCAGGTACTCGCTAAGGGCAATGCTCGCTCGGGCAATTGCCCTTAGCAAGTATACTTGCTCATCACTAGTTATGATTTTTTTAAAGGGGGAAGGAAAAACCGAACATGGGGAAAAAAAAGGGCAGCATCCTAAAGAGGTTAAATAGTTTTTTTCCCAGTGAATTCACAGAAGAAAATGTTAGATGAGATGCTGAGCGATAAAGTAAACTCCCTATTAAATGTCACCAGGAAGAAATGTAGAGCCACTTTAAAAAGAATAGACAAATCACCGTGTCCTGATAGCATATACCCCTGAGTACTAAGAGAACTAAGTAATATAATATACAGACCGTTGTTTCTTATATTTAAGTACTCTATAGTGACGGGGTCTGTTCCACTGGATTAGCGCAGTGCCAATATTTAAAAAGTGGGCGAAAAGCGAACTTTGAACCTACAGACTGGTAAGTTTTACGTTTCTAAAAGATGCTATCCTGGAGTACCTCAAGCAAAATATCTGTATAACTCCAATCTGATCAGCTACTATGAGGAGGTAAGTTCTAAATTGGACCAGGGAAAGTCATTGGATCTTGTGTATCTCGAGTGTTCCAAAGCGACTGATACTGTGCCGCATAAAAGGTTGGTATATAAAATGAGAATGCTTGATCTGGACGAGAATGCATGTAAGTGAGTAAGTAACTGGTGCAGGCATAGAAAGCAGACGGTGGTTATTAATGGTGCATATTCTGATTAGGTCAACATTACTAGTGTAGTACCACAGGGGGCAGTACTGGGCCCTATTCTTTTAATGCACTTATTAACAACCTTGTAGAGGAAATGAACAGTAACATTACAAAAATTTGCAGATGATACAAAACTATGTAAAGTAATTACCACAAGAAGGGACAGTAGTTTGGTTGCAAGAGGATCTGGATAAGTTGGAGGCTTGAGCAAAAAAAGTGGCAAATGAGGTTTAACACTGATAAATATAAGGCTATGCACATGGGCATGGAAATACATGTCACCATTACACACTAAATGGGAAACCACTGGGTAAAACTAACATGGAAAAGGACTCAGGATTTTAGCTAACTGTAAACTTACCTGGAGCAAACAGCTGCTGTCAAGGTAATTAGGATAATGGGGTGCTTCAAAAGAGGTCTATGGGCACAAGACGAGAACATTGTTCTTCCTCTTTACAAGTTGTTTGTTAGACCACATATGAAATATTGTGTACAGTTTTGGGCATCGGTACTCAAGGAAATATCAGAGCTTGAGCATGTTCAAAGACAACCTAAGTAATAAATGGAATGGGCAGACTACAATACCCAGAGAGGTTATCGAAATTGCAGTTATCTGGTTTAGAAAAAAGATGGCTGAGGGGCGACCTAATAACAATGTATAACTATATCAGGGGACAATACAGAGATCTCTCCCATCATCTGTTTATTCCCAGGACTGTGACTGTAACAAGGGAAGATCCTCTACGTCGAAAGGAAAGGTTTCTACACCGACATAGAAGGGGGTTCTTTACTGTAAGAGCAATGAGACTATGAAACGGTCTGCCGGAGGATGTAGTGATGGTGTACTCACTAAAAGAGTTTAAGAGGGGCCTGGATGCCTTTCTTGAGCAATACAGTATTACATGTTATAGTCACTAGTTAATCCAGAAGGGTCGGTAATCCAGGAATTATTCCAATTGTCAAACTTGGAGTCAGGGAGGAATTCTTTCCCTTTAAATGAGAAAAATTGCCTTCCACCTCATTGGGTGTTTTTTTGCCTCCCTCTTGATTAACAGTGGGTAATGGGGGCAGCGGAGGGTAAAAGGGTGAGCTAGATGGATATGTTTTTTTCAGCTTAACATATCATGTTACTATGTGAAATGCAATAGCAAAAAACTAATAAAAGGCATCCTTAGTAATTTATTGAAGTTTAGTAGGTTTAAATTGCTTTCTTAGTGAATTATCTTTCTAGTTCATCTGGTAGAATCCTTTCAAATATAAATGTAATTACATATGATCACTCAATTATCTTGAAAGATGAATGAATGATACAGACTCTATAGATGTAAATGAGTTTATATTTTCCAAAAATTAAAGGGGTTTTCTGGGCAATAACTATCATCTGGATTGGTCATCAATAGTTAATCACCAGGAACCCACCACTTGGGATCCCCAGCGATTAGCTGATCACCTGACCTGCTGTCAGAACAGTAGGCTGGATATCGTCATCGGGGTCAGGAGCAGAGGTGCCATAGCTATCTTTGCTCACATTGAAATCAATGGGAGCTGAAGTGGGCATTAAAGTTCCAGAACTTCCACATCTGGTACAAGGGATGGACGCAGACATGTAATAGGAGGCTTCAGCTCCCATTGATTTTAATGGGCGTGAAGCCAGCTATGGTACTTCTGCTCCTGAACCTGATGATAACACCCGGCCATGCTGCACTGACATTTGAGGGTAGGTCATCAACAGTTTTTGCCCAGAAAACTCCTTTAAACAAGATCTAGCAAAGCCATGCCAATCAAGATATGACAGTTTCCCAATTATGTAAAAAATTATAGTCTTAAAGGGGCTGTCCCGCGGCAGCAAGTGGGTCTATACACTTCTGTATGGCCATAATAATGCACTTTGTAATGTACATTGTGCATTAATTATGAGCCATACAGAAGTTATAAAAAGTTTTTCACTTACCTGTTCCGTTGCTGGCGTCCCCGTCTCCATGGTTGCCGTCTAATTTTCGCCGTCTAATGGCCAAATTAGATGCGCTTGCGCAGTCCGGGTCTTCTGCTGTTCTCTATGGGGCTCCGTGTAGCTCCGTGTAGCTCCGCCCCGTCACGTGCCGATTCCAGCCAATCAGGAGGCTGGAATCAGCAATGGACCGCACAGAAGAGCTGCGGTCCACGGAGGGAGCAGACCCCGGCGGCCATCTTCAACCGGTAAGTATAGAAGTCACCGGAGCGCGGGGATTCAGGTAAGCGCTGTGCTGTTTTTTTTTTTAAGTCCCTGCATCGGGGTTGTCTCGCGCCGAACGGGGGGGGGGGGTTTGAAAAAAAAAACCCCCGTTTCGGCGCGGGACAACCCCTTTAATGTCAAGACTTTATGGCTCATAGACACAGGATTGGATTTCCATTGGAAACTTGGCTTCTGTTTTTTTTAATCCAGTAAGTATTTATTGAATTTTCGAAAAGACAAAAGAACATCAAAATATAACCAATACATGATATATGGTAGGTAAATGGGAGAGGGAAATAAGGAAGGGGAAAAAGAGACAAATATCACATATCAAGTGACAATCTGTTTAGAAGCTAGTAAAGGCATAGTGGATGGTAGATTCAGCTAGGCAGACCAATTATATACACGTTTGTCTCTAAGGCCTAGAGAAATGTTACAGTACAGTTGATACAGAAAATGATGAAGACCTCTAGATGAGACCTCTGTTAAAGGGGTATGTCAAGACCAAAATGAACTTCCAAAATAGTAATAAACCATCTCACAGTGCTATAGTAATTCCATCCATTACCTTTCCTCCACCTTTATCTGCTCCTCCTCCTCATTCTGTAGCATCTGTTGAGCTTTGTTGTTGTATACATCAGTACTTCCTGTTCACAGTCCTCTTGTGCTTCTCTACTAAATCTCCCATAATGCCCTGGGCTACATCTCTGCCTGTTCACTCTGTATCCTCCTCCCACACACATCTCATGAATACTAAATCCCACCCACTAAACCAATGATGATCATCTAGCGCCTCTCATTGTGTCACAAAGCTATCCAGCCACTCATATTACATAGACACATATACATAGTGTAAGCTTTACATCACTCATACAGAGCAATAAACACCTTTACCTTCCAGATATGTTTTCCAGTGAATAGCAATGCTGTGAAATAAAATGTAAATTCTACATACACACCATCCACAAGTGTAACCTTTGTTGCTCATTTACCCACTGTTATATAAGCTGGGCTGTGCTTTCTTTTGAGGTTACAACTGTGCCTGTTGCTGAATGCCCACCCAGCTCATAAATATTCATGTGGCCGAGACAGGATGGTCAGGACAGGAAGCTGGGAGCCTCTGACCATGGTCATGACATCAGAGGAAGTCTCAAAATCAGGGCAGTGGGGTCATGTGACACACTAATTGAAGCAAAAGCACCCATATATGGTAAACAAAGGGCTTTGTTGAATGCTTCACTGAGGCAGGCCTGAAATACCCCTTTAAAGTAGGAATAACAGACATTTCCAGTTCTCGGCAAAGAATTATCAAGCAATTTGGAAAATGTTTGTTTTTAATTACATTTTGCACTTGCTAGTTGTCAGTATACAAACAGCAAATTTGCAATATAGAATCTGTACTGTAACCATTGACAAATAGCCACTGGCCATGGAAAAATCCAGACTACTTCTTCAAAGAGAAAATTCAGTTAACATGATCTTCAGATAGGAACACATTGGAGAAGTATGTCATCTTGTGCTACCACTGACTTTCAGAATATAATGGCTCTATAGAAGACTTAAAGTGGTTGTGCCAAGTTTAAAACACATCCCCTATGTGATGAGGAGCTTAATGGATTCTCGTCCTTTGGGTTTCTGGAGAACTGCCCAGCCAGCACATTTTCTAGATTCTCTGCCCTCATCTGCTACTTACAGTAGAGATCTGACCCACCCAGTTTGAGCTCACATATAAAGGTTCAGGCCTCGTCCACCATTCTCTCTCTGATTTTTAGTCATTATTAATTACCAACCCTGTGTGTTTTACACCTTGCAGATTTACCTGCCAAAACATATCACAAATCGATACAAAAAATTAAATTAATGCCGCTATGTCATCCATCCCCGCCCTCTGGAAATCTGCTTCTGCTCCAGTACTATCTCACTGGCTCCACAAGGTGGATGAGATAAAGGAGATGGAGGAGCTCATTGCGTCACCATGGGACACACATGATTCTTTTATTTTGCCTTGAACTTCTCAGATTTTATTTCAAGGCTTGACCATGTACTGGGCCATCCAGGGTGGACTGGGCTAGTTCGGCTTCCCTTCTCACTTCATCTCCCCCTCTTTTTTTTTTTTCTTCTTCCTTTATTGCTTATGGCTATATTCAGCTGCAATTTCTACTACGTTCCTCTTCCTATGACCTTACTGCCATTCTAGTTGTCATTTCAGTATTTTGGGGGGGACCAACCCCAACCAACTCTTTTCTCTTCTCACATTAATGTCTCAGCCATTGACTGCCTTGTGTGACAGAGGTACATAGGTACATAGTTTTTGGAATAATTGGACAATTCTTGTTGATTATTGTAACATGTTTTAATTAGACATTTGGTCTGCTTTGTTAAGGCCCATTTACATGGGCCGATGATCGCTCAACGATCGCTCAAATGACAGTTTAAGTAATAGCTTTGAGCGGTCATTTTGCATAAACTATTATGCAAAGTAATTAAGTAGCTATTTAGCGTGCAAATGAAGCCTTTAGCTGAATGCAGGTAATAGCCTGAGGGCTCTTATCTGCTTTCAGTTCCTTTGTTCTCCAACGGGAAACAATGCTATCAGCGCTACCCGTGGAGAACTGCTGATAAGAGTGAACAACGATTTTTAGGTTGGCCTGAATTTAACGATCAGCTAGCAGTGCACGATGGGCGCGCGTTTAGATGCAACGATGCTTGCTCAAACAATCGCTTTTTAGCAATTTTTGAGCAATCATCGCTCCGTGTAAATGGGCCTTTACACTTGGGATTTTCATTGCCCACCCAGTTGTTTACAAAAAAATGCTTAAATAAAGAATTTACAAAATGTTTTTCCTATGTACAGAAAAAATTATCAGATTGCTGGAGGTCTGACCTCTGGGATCTTCACTGATCACTAGAATGGGGGTTCCATGTACCCCTGAATGAAGAGAGCAGAAGGATGAGCATGCACACTGCCACTTCATTCTTCTCTATGGGACTGTCAAAGATTGCTTAGTTCTATTCTCGGCTATGACAAGCAGATTTTCAGTACCAGACATAATTAAGCAGTATATCAGAAGAGCATTATAACTGGATTTTCGCAATAAGCAGTATAATCTTTGCTAATATTGTGCCTGATACAAGACGTATTCATAGCATGCTTGAAATGTTTCTTCACACTTTAGAGGCAAAACTAAATATAACATAGTTTGCATGAAATACTGTATTATTTACATGCTCACAACGTGTTATGCTGTTAAACAGATGGTATATACTTTATTGTACATTTGACTGGCAAACATAAGATAGAAAAGAGAACAGACAGAAAGCAAAAACTAAAATAAATGTTAACGTGTTAAAATCAAAAGCTGTTCTGAAGCATTATGCCATGCTTCAGTCTGTGATCGTACATGAATTAAACAGTCTATACAAGGCCCACGGACTGTTCATTGACCTGGGTATTAAAAGTAGTAGTAATAATCAAAATCTTTCTAATGATCATCCGAAATAGTTTTACAATATATACCTAGAGAAAATGGAAGGGGTAATTTCATGTAGAGGTATCAGTGTATCAACACAGCAATTGTTGGGCAAGCTTTGCAATCTTGACGCAGCAGAATTCAGCTGTGACGCCACGTACCTCCTTCTTCTATATTGCTGATGACTGCGGATGCTCGCTGTTGGTCATGTGCAGTACAGATTTTTTTTTTTATGTTTGTTTTTTCTGCACCCTCGCTAGTATCAATTGCGCAGTATCAATTTCGGATGGGCTGCGGGTTGGATGGCTTCCATTGACTTTAATGGAGGCCATCTGAACAGAGTCCGCAGCAAAATAGAGCATGATGCGATTTTTTTCCTCCGTTCGTGGAAATCGCAATTAATTTCCGCGAGTGTAAAGGAAAATGCAATTTTTACATACCGGTCAATGCATGCCATTTGCTATGGATCCTCCGTGTCGACGCCGGCTGTGGATTCCGCAATGGAAATCCAGTGGAATGATTTCTTATTTGAGCATGTGTTAATAAGTGGATATGTCTAGAGATAATACAATAGAACATGAGAATTGTATGTATGCTGCATGCATTTCTAATCTGTTATCTGCAAATAGTATTCCTATTGGGCCATTTACATGGGACATTATCTCGTAAAATTCGTTCAAAAGAACCAATTTGAGTGTTACCTGTCCTGTGTAAATGCAAAAACATTGTTTACTATTCGTTCACTACTCGTTATTGCTGACTTTCAGTCAACATAAAAACCATCGCTGGATCGTGGGTGTTCAGTATAAATGAAGGGGAAGAGCTGAGCGAGAAGCCCGTGATCCAGCGGTGAAGCCTACCAGTGTGAACACTCTGTACGAGCGCTAACGACCTTAGTGGTGACGTCAGTGCTCTTGCAGTCATTTAGACGACTTTCATCCCGTGTAAAAGGGCTATATGTGAAGGTTAATCAGTTACCAGTTAAAAGCATTCCAATTGTCGTTGACACATTGGCATCAACACTAAATGTAGATTTATTAAGTATCATATAACACAGTGGACAAATATGTAAACCAGGCCTTGGAACCTATCAAGAAACCTACCCATAAACAGTGCTTCAGTACAGGCCTAGGAATTGGAACAGTCCCAAACGCTTACCTAAAGGGCATACCCTATAAACTGATCTAGGTAAAACATCCTGATAGAGGAGACAGACTGTGGTCCTAGACTGACAATTGCTAGCTTGTTCAAGGCTGATATGACTTGGGGTGGTTTCACATCTGCATTGGGGGTTTCGGTTTCCTGCTCCGATCTGGGAGCAGGACAGGGAAATCCCCGGGCCGAACGGCTCAGTCTTATGACAGAACCAAATAGTGCCGAATGGACCTCATTGACTACAATGGGGTCTGTTTGCTTTTTTTTTGTGTTCAGCTGCCTTTTCTTCTGGTACTTTGTGCCGCATCTGTGCCGGAACCTCCGACCGGAGGTTCTAATGCAGATGTGAAACCAGCCTTACACAATTAACTGGCAAGTGTCAAAAGTATGACTATGCACTAGAATGTTTACATTTTGGGCCAACACAAGAATAAATGTATCTTGCTAAATATCTTAATTGCAGATGCTATTTTTATAAAGGGACTCATTTTAGGAAGCATGACTCACATTATTGTTCAACTCTGCATAGTCTCCTATGAGACAAAGAGCGAATGCAGTAAAATCTTTTTTTCTCCCTCTACCAGCTCCACACCGCAATGAGACTGCAGGAGGCACGGCTGGCACATTGGCAGATGAAGAACAGGCATCACAGCATAACAGCAGCAGTGGGGAAAGCACTAACCACAACCAGAGCAATGAAATGCACAAAGAAATCACACTGCCTTCAAGACTGGTCTATTACCTTAACAAGGAATCTGAAAGTCCATATCACATACTGGATACAAAGACAAGGGACCAGCAGAAGCATAACAAGGTACATTTGCCAATGTACAAAGAAAGAATAATAGTTGACATGATAATACCCTACAAGGAAATAATATTGAGAATCACAACTTAAAATATATATAAAACAATTCTGGTTGACATATATTGGTTTATTGTAAAGCATCTTAGGATAAACAAAAAAGACTTTATTCTGTATACCAATTAGCAATTGTGAAGGAAGAAAAGAAAAAAGATTGCTACATTGTTGTTTTAGATTCTTTGTTTCTACTATAAAAAAGGGAGATGGTATGATTGAAGTAGAATAGTTCCACGAGGTCTTAAAGGGGTTGTACCAAGATTGACTTTTATCACCTATCCATAGGATAGGTGATAAGAGTCTGATCAGTGGGGTTCTCACCACTAAGATCCCCACTAATCCTGAGAACGGGGCCCATTGCCCCTCATTCTCATTGCCGGCTTGCTGCAAACTTCCCAAGTGAGGAGGAGATTGAATAGAGTGGTGGTTGCACATGCATGGTGTCACTCCATTCATTTTCAGGGGGACTGCCGGAAATAGCGAGTACTTGTAATCGAATATTGCTGTCAGCCCCATTGAAATGAATGGAGCGGCGCCATGCATGCACGACTGCCACTCCATTCGATCTGATGTTACTCTAGGTGCAGTGAACCCACAGTGACAGAAGAGGGGGATAGGATCTCAGTGGTGAGACCCCCACCAATCAGACTTTTTCCTCTGGATAAGTGATAGAAGTCAATCTTAGGGCCCTTTTACACTATAAAGATAAATTGGAAAGCAACCATCGATGAAATAGCAATCGGATATTGTTCGCTTGGCGTGCATTTACACTGAACAATAATTGGCCAGTGGTCAATATTAGAACCTTTGCTTTATCCCAGATTGGAAATTTCTGGATTCATGTTTCTCTTCTGGTTGTTAGAAGATATTAAGAAGTATACATTGATTTAATTGCAGGAGAACCAGGCCTGTGGTGGGATGAAGGGAGTAAAACAAAAGCTGCTGCAACACCGGTGTAGGATGGAGCACTATCCTCAGAGCTGCATTGCAGAGATTACTGTCTGAGGTTTTATATGCATTTATCTGCTGACCAAAGGCATATGTATTATAGAGGCAGACAATGCGGCTGCTATGGAGCCCATGGGGAGTGCGGGCGCAGTGGTGTTTGGTTCCACTCTCTTTTCTCCAAGTTAGCGAAACTAAATGGCTCCAGAACAAGGGCCTTGAGAATTATTTTAAGGGTCATGAAAAGAGAGTGGAAGGGTAAAACAAACACTAGACCCTTCTTTCCAGGGTGCCATAATGCAGCACCTAAATGAGGGGCACATTTTGATCTTTGCTAGGTGCCCTTTCTTTTCTACGTGTGCCACTGCTTCTGACATGAACTGTTATAAATACTTTTTTCCCCATGCGGCATTGACAACCAGTACCCCTCCTGAACTGCATCTAAAGCATATGATCTGGTTTACAATACCCTGCTTTGTGCTTGTGAGGAGCAAGAATGCTGAAACAGTTGTCTACAGTGGGGTTGCCCCTTTCTTTTGATGGGTTTCTGGTTTTGCTGATATGAGCTCATTGAACATACTTTTCCCCATGGAGCATTGCCTGAAAATAAGTCTCCATACGCCCGCTGGTCTCTTCAGTGAGAACAGGTACTCCCTCCCTCCCCCGAGTTGCATTTATCTTGAAAGGAATAATTTCCCGTCTATTCATGGTGTTCACATATTACCTGGCATGTAACATTCTGCTAGTTGTACCTCAGAACAATTTCTTATGAGAATTATGTAGGATTTACCGTTTCACAAAGGCATGTCCACCCACACAAGGAAATTTGCAGAGTTGTACATGGTGAATTCAAATACATAGTCGCCCTAAATATAACAAGCTACCCCTGCTGCTTTTCTGATTGCTCCATGGTGACATTTCTGAGTTCTGGAGAATTACAGTGTTCCAGCCTGAAATCACACTGCTCAGTTAATTCCAAGTCCTCTTGGTACAGCTCAGAGTTTCCAGAGTAAAGATGTCTTCATGACTTCTCTATCTCCGAGTGCAAAGCTTGTCGGCGGCGCCTTGTATTTGTATTCACTTTGGAACTAGATTGAATGTCAGAATTTTCCTGGTTCCTTGGATTGCATTGCAAACATGATTAGCAATTCTAGCATGTTCACATGGGCTTATATGTCACAGACTCGTGTTACATGAATATTTCTTGATGTAACAGGTGTTAGGGCAGGGCACTAGCATTGCTTCTTCTCCTCATTTGACAGTGACTAGGTGTTTATTGCCTATTGCAATTTGGCATACATTCTCTTATCTGTAAATGGAAGTTATTCTCTATTTATAAATGATCTGCCTATTTATATGTATTTATTTAATTTACCATATGGCCACAATGTATTCAGACTTGTGTACTGTAGTTATATATTCTACATATTCATATTTAAAGGGGTTGTACCAAGATTGTACTCTGATAGACGGACAGACCTGTTGAGTTCTGCATGCAGCCAGCCTGACCGTGACTGCAGTGGAGGAGCGAGACAGTGGTGACTTTTACTGCAGAACTGTAGTAGTGCACCATGAGGAAGATGAGGATTGGATTGTGGGGCATTGGAGGACGATGATGAGGGTTGGATTGTGGGCCATTGGAGGATGATGATGAGGGTGAGATTGTTGGACACTGGAAGAAGATGGTGGGGGTAGGATTCTTGTACATTGGAGGACGATGATAGGGGTTGAAATGTGGGGCATTGGAGGACGATGATGAAGGGTGATTGTGGGATACTGGAAGAAGATGATGGGGGTTGGATTGTGGTACATTGGAGGACGATGATGGGGGTTAGATTATAGGACACTGGAAGAAGATGATGGGGTTAGATTGTGGGACACCGGAAGAAGAAGATGGGGTTGATTATGGAACATTAGAATAAGATGATAAGGGTCGAATTGTGGGACATAGGAAGAAGATGATGGGGATAGGATTGTGGTACATTGGAGGATGATGATGAGGGTTGATTGCAGGACACTGGAAGAAAATGATGGGGTTGATTGTGGACCGTTGGAAGACGATGATAAGAGTTGGATTGTGGGACACTGGAGGACGATAATGGGGGTTGATGGTGTGAAGGGTGGAACCATATCTTTTGGTGTAGAGATTAAAAACAGTTCTCTGATCAGTACAGTATGGTGGGCATGCAGAGAGGATGCAAATGATTTAAAGATTGAAGTTTTTATACCCCATTCACGCTGAATAATTAACACTGGTGGTTTTAAGACCAAGAGCATATTTATTATTGCTAAAAAAACGGCAGGTTGTATCCAATATATTACAATACAGCTAATTAGCTCATGGACCTGCTAGCCAATTCAGTGGCAGAAATTAGAGTTTAAGATGCTGATTTCTTTCATGATATAGCTAAATACTCTACAGCAGATTTGCCCATGGCAAATCCATACTGTATGAAAATGACCTTATTCTGTCTTTTACAGATCTGGCACCATCTTCTTGTCCTTTAGGGTGATTGCATATGGATGGCATCTTTTAAACTGTATTTATACATCTGTTGCGCTGCTATGCATGGGAGGGATTGCCTTCCAGCAACCGCTCTTCTACAATCAGGCTTGGCACTGGCTGCTCTGGCTAGCTGGTCACTGGGACTGCAGGTTTTTACTCCTTAACCCCTTTTTAGGGGATCTTGTGTTCGCTGCTGCAAATTCCTAGGGTGCGTCACTAGAAGAGTCTCTGCAGTTGATACCAGGAAGTCAATAATAACAGAATAAAAAACACAGCAGGACCAAATACCATGAGAACTACAAAGTACAAGAATAGCAGGCAAACAGATAGTCAGGTAAATGCAAAGTTTGAAATCCAGGCATACAAACGGCTGAAGAGCTCAGGATAAACAAGAGGCTACTGTGAATATCAATATTATGACCCTGTTAAACCTTCAAGTTGTATGAAGGTATAATGCAGTACTCATACAGTGCATGCACCTTTATTAAATTTACATACTACTTTACATGCTGTATGTACAACACCTCTAGGCTAAATATATATCATATGTCACCTCATACAGCTCTGTAGTATACTATTCCAGACTCTGCATGCTGTAGTATATACTCTCTGCTGTGTATAAGAGGCTTAATCCTTAAAGGAGTTTTCTATGCAAAATACTATTGATGACCTATTCTCAGGACAAGTCATCAATAGTTGAGTGGTTGGGGTCCGTCGCTCGGGACTCCGGCCAATCAGTTGATTGTGCTCCCGCTGTCAGATCTATGATACACAGGTTTCAGAGCCGAAGCCACTGCTCTAACCCCTGTCCCTGTGTGGAGGCTAGTGCTTGTTACTGCAGGTGCAGCTGCCATTGATTTCAGTGAGAAATTTGCCTGCAGTTACAAGTGCCGGCCTCTACACAGGGGTTGGAGCAGCAACTTCAACTTCTTTGTGTGGCGACACTGACAGCTGGGGCCCACTCAGCTGATTGGCCTGGATGCCAAGCGGCAGGCCCCATGCCAATCAACTATTGATGAGCTGTCCTTTGTCCACTCAATTCTATTGAACCCCTTAGTTACCCACCCATAGTGTTTTTATGTCCTGGCCTGCTGGACTTTAATTCCCGAGGACGTAAAAACATGGATCCTCTGGGGATTAAAATCCTGCAGGCTCTGGACATGTTACCGGAGGTAGCCGATATCCTGGAGCTGTCATCCCGGGCCCCAACCCCTGGTCACGCGATGCTCTGTTAGGTTTGGGCCCCGTTGTGCATCCAGACAGAAGATTAGAGCCACAATGAGTATGTCTCTGAACACAGAACAAACAGGGGGATGCATTTTGTGGTGAAAGTCTTCATTAATATGTGTGCTGTACCTATTTAAAAAATGACAGAATTGTCGAAAAAACGAAAATCATAATTTTTGCTTTGATTCATTCAAAAACTGTGGGGTCAAAATACGCAGTACACCCCTAGATGAATTCGATAAGGAGTCTAGTTTTCAAAATGGGGTCACTTGTGCAGGCTCTCCATCGTTTTGGCGCTCAGGGGGTCTACAAGTGGGCAATGCGGCCTAAAACACCTTCAAGCAAAATGTCTGTTCTGAAAACCACTGGCTGCTCCTTTCGGTTTGGGTCCTGTTGTGCATACAGACATAAGATTAGGGCCACAATGGGTATGTTTCTGAACACAGGATAAACAGGGGTATTCATTTTGGGGTGCAAATCTTCATTTTCATGTGCACTATAGAAAAAAGAACTGTCTTTAAAATGACATATTTTCAAAAATATGAAATTTTATTTTTTCTCCTAAATTGCATTAATTCCTGAAAAGAAAATGTGGAGTCAAAATACCCCTGACCCCCCTTAGTGAATATATTTAGGGGTGTATTTTTTAAAATGGGATCATTTGTGGGGGTATCTATCATTCTGACACCTATAAATCTTGTAGGGAAATAAAATGTTCCTCAAACTGTTAATTTTAAATTTGTACGTCTACCAAATGGTTAAAAAACAAAAACGTTTTTGCATTGCGTGTCCAGAATAAAGTAAACAAATGTAAATATATATCTTATCAAAAATTTCTATATTATCTTTGCACATATTTGAGATATTGCAGTTGAAAATGTTAAAAAATGACACTTTTTTCAAAATGTTCCCAATTTTGTACTGTTAACAAATATACACACATTCTATCAGTCTATTTTTACCACCTAAATGAAGTACAACATGTGGCAAAAAAACAATGTGAGAATCACTTGGATATGCAAAACCTTTACGGAGTTATTCTATGTTAAAGTGACACGTGTCAGATTTCAGAAATTTTGCCTGGTCATTAAGGCGCAAACAGGCTTGGTCACTGAGGGGTTAAGTGTAGCTCAATGTGGAGAAAGATGTGGAACTTGAAAAGCTTACCAGAGTCCATATATTTGAAGGAGGGGACAGCCAGAAGAAGCAGGAATCTTCTTCTGGTGGACGGTGCATTACTAGTACTAGCTTCTGTTGCTAGGAGAATGTCTGCGGAACCCTTCTGAGGTGTCAGATGATGTTGTTCGGGCAGGTTGGAGCGTTTGGCTCCAATGATTTCTTTTCCCAGCAAGTTTTTCAGGTTTTTTTTTGCCTGTTTTGTGATTGCTGATTCATACGAACAACGTGCAGCTGTGAAATTTTGTTTCCTTTTTCACTGCTCAAAGCACTTGTAAAAAAAAGTCACACAGTGAGATCGGGTGAATACAGAGGGTGAGGCAAGGGTGTCATCCATTTTTCGTCAAAAATTGATTAAGGGTGAATGCACACAGGCGGATTTGTGTAACACAGAGGCAACCACCTCCGGATTCTGCAGCAAAAACCGCCCATAGCACGCAATGCAAAAGTGATTCTTCATGCACAAACTGTCCAATTTGCGGCCCTTCCATGATATATAGATGATGATGCGGGAAAAACAGGAGTTAAAAAAATATCTGTGCTGCACATGTCCAACGGCTCGCTGTGCGGACCATCCGCAGTACAGATGAAGTGAAAAGAAACCAGATATGTGCGGACACTGCTGCTGCCTGGGCCAGATTCCACATGCAGAATTCGACCCGCCCGTGTGCATGCGGCCTAAAACTCAGTGCTGTGTGAGCAAACAGGTGACTGGTTCTTCCATCATGACAACACACATCAGAAGGGTTTCGCAGACATACACGTAAATACATTCACACAGGATAGATAGATAGATAGATAGATAGATAGATAGATAGATATGGCTTTGACCAACATTGGCTCAATACTTCATATTTTGGGAAAATTGAAGACTGCCCTTTTCTGTTGTAGATTTACTGCTCATGTAGTGCATGATCTGTGAGCTGAATGGATACTTTGCTCACCTGCTCCATAGTGGGTTTCAGCCATTCTATTCTTTATTGCCATATGGCCATGCAATGCAGCATAGAGTGAGACAGTAAGTAGCCCTGCTGTCACACTCTGCAGATCGTCTTCTTAATTAATCACTGAAGAGTTAAGCCCCATTTACATGGGACGAGTATCGCTTAAAATTTGCTCAAATGATGTCTTCTGAGCAAATCGTTGCGTGTAAATGCTACCATTGCTAGCTTTTCGGCCGAACGATGATTTTATGTTGAGTTTAAAATCCATTGTTTGGCCAGGCAGCTGATAACAGGGACCACATGCTGCGATTATCCACAGGAGTGCTGATAACATTATTTTCAGCTGCAGTTTCCAGGGCAGAACAAAGGGGCTGTATGCAGATCGTCAGGCTCATTTACATGCAAATGAAGCTGATAAGCTGCTAATGGGCATTAGTGCCCATTAGCAGCTTATGCAAAAGGATCGCTCAAACTGTCTTTCTCCCTATCCTTTGAACGAATTTTGAGCGATCATCTTTGCGTGTAAATGGGGCTTTAGTCACTGGACACCATCAGGACTGTCATCATCACAAAGGAGTAATGTGTTATTATGTCTGTGCACTTCATGATAATGCATTAAGCAAAGTGAACATCCTGTGCATTGCAATCCCACTTGTTTCTCAATAACTGTATTATGTATGTCTCTGTCTATATAAGACTGGTGTAAGAAGGTATATGAATATAAAAATTAGGTAACCTTAATTACAGTAATATAACTTCCAGTCAAAACAGAACATTAGTTCAAATTCGCATTAATTAAAACGGCAATTTCTAGGGAATTGGTTGGTTGCAAGGTAATCTCAAGGTCCTTTCGTGCTCATCACTCATCATTTTTTGCTAGCTTGGCAGAAGCCACTTTCTCTGACGTTCTGGCTAATAGACATTGAAAACAGGTTCTTCTCTTTATTGTTATTTGCCTTTTGCAGTGCTAATACTACATAAGTATACCGATGTTCAGACTGACGCTAAAGGAAATGACAAATGTTCTATACATGTGAAAGTAAAAAGGAACAATTCAGTGTACTACAGCATCCAATCTGCCATGTGAGAAGGCACATTCTAGTTTAACCGCTTAATGACATGGCCTATTTTGGCGTTGAGGACCAAGCGATTTTTGGTATTTTTCCATCTCCATTTTTCAAAAACCATAACTTTTTAATTTTTCCGTAGACGCGGCTGTATGAGGGCTTGTTTTTTGCGCGGCGAGCTGTAGTTTTTATCGGTGCCACTTTTGGATACATAGACTATAGTGTAAAACTTTTATTATTTGTTTTATGATAACAGGGAGAGCAAACGCATCAATTCTGCCATAGAGTTTTTTTTTACAGCGTTAATCATGCAGCATAAATAACACACAAAATTTTTTCTGTGGGTCGGTACGGTTACAACGATACCAAAATTCTTATTTTTTTTAGGTTTTTACACTTTTTTGCAATAAAAACCCTTTTTTTGGAAATCTTTTTTTTCCTCTATAGCTGCATTCAAAGTCCTGTAACTTTTTTCTTTTTCTATGTACGGTGCTCTATAAGGGCTTATTTTTTGCGAGACAAGCTATAGTTTTTATTGATACCATTTTGGGGAATGTACGGCTTTTTTGATCACTTTTATTAAATTTTTGGGGAGGCAAAATGCTAAAAATTAGCATTTTGCCTCTGTTTTTTAGCGTTTTTTTAAACGCTTTTTGTCGTACAAAATAAAAAGCGTGTTCAACTTTTTGTACACGTTGTTTCGGACGCGTCAATAGCAAATATGTGGGGTTTTAATTTTTTTTTACCTTTTTTATGCTAATATTAGAAAAAGCACAAAAAAAGGTTTTTTTTTTACATTTTTCTTTTCTTTTTTTTACACTATTTGAGTTCCTCTGAGGGACTTACATCACTGCACTTATGATCGCTGTGATAAGGCATGGCAGAGCTACTGCCCTGCCATGCCTTATCGCTTATACAGCGATCATAGGCATTGGCACTACAGGACGCCAGTGTCTGGTGTCCTGTTGACATAACAACAGGCGGGGCTTTCGCGATAACATCGCGCTCCCTCTGTGAACTCTTTCCCTGCCGCAATCTACTAAGATCGCGGCAGGGAAGGGGTTAACAGCGGGGGGGGGGGGGGGCGCATCTCCGATGCCCCCCCGCTGTTGCAGCGGGACGCCGGCTGTGACTGACAGCCGGCTCCCGCTGCGGGATAGCGCGAAGTCAGTCATGATCTCGCGCTATCCCAATGACGTAAGGGTACGTCATTTTGCGCGAAGTATCAGCCTGCCATGACGTACCGTTACGTCATAGGGCGGGAAGGGGTTAAGGGCTCAGTCAGATGTGCGTTTTTTCCCCGGATGTATAGGTGCAAAAAAACCTGGCTCTATTAGAACCAATGCTTTCCAATGAAAGCGGTTACATGTCTATTTTTACAAGCAAATAAAATTCACAAAAAAAAATAGGACTGCGTTTTGTGATTTGCACAAAAACGCGGTTATCGTGCGAATTGATGCAACTTTGACTGTAGGAAATCCTACTGTCAAAGCCCTTAAATAAGATGCTGGAAAAAAGACCAAAAAAAACCCACCACCTAGAAGTGGTGTCCGGCTATGGCGTGTCTTCTCCTCGGGTCCGCGGCACTCTTCTTCTTCATTTTCTTCTGGACAGGGATTGAAAAATCCCCGCCTCCTGGAAGCACTGCTTCTGATTGGCTGAGCGTTTGACCAATCACAGCCATTCTGAAAATAAAAAACAGTGACAGCATCCAGGGGTTTCACATTCAAGGAATCCCCTTCTGCAGCTGTCACAGCCTAGATTATAGTGATCCTTTCCTATTGCTTTTTAATGGGGCCGCAGTATATGTGCAAATTTTAAGATCATGTGACCGCACATCAAGCGCGAATAAAAAAAAAGCGTCTGCCGCTTCGATCACAATACATGCATTTTGTTTTCATGGATCTATACATATACGTAAAAAAACCGCTCATCTGACTGTGACTTGATACAAATAATAGTGTTAGGCCGCCTGCACACGAATGGACATTTGCTGTGGAATCCGTGGTCAGCGTTCACACCGCAGATCCGTAGCAAATACCATTCGTAACATGCTATGTAAAAGCGATTCTTCCTGCACACTCGTGAAAACCAAATGCGATTTCCATGAACGGAGAAAAAAATCGCAGCATGTTTTATTTTAGTGCGGATTCCGCACGGACGGCTTCCACTGAAGTCAATGGAAGCCATAGGACTCACACCCTTCCGCAACTGACATTGCAGAAAAGTTGCAGATTCCGCATCATCGTCTAGCGAAAGTATGGGAAAAGCAGAGATTTAAAAATAAAAACTGTACTGCACATGTGCAATGAGACAGTGGTAGCTCAAGTGGGTGGTGTCAGTTTACACTTTGTCACAGTGGCAGCTACTCTGACAGATATGGCGACTCGCGCAGCAGGCAGTTGGTAAGAGTCTCTGTGTAGTTTAGATACTGACAGCTGGTATCTGTATGTGACGCCAGTGCCTTTATATGGGAAAAAACTTACTTATGGTAATGAAATCATGACAGCAGTCCAATTGGATGCTAATAAACTGAAGGCATGCAGTTTACTATGTAATGTCGGGTCATAGAGACAGTTCACTCTTGTGGATTTGGGAGCAATGACCACAACCGTTACATTTGTATCCACATTGACAGTGTCAGATTTCTTCTCTCAGGGTGAAGGTTATTTGGATACAGTAAAGATTTTCCCCTTACCTTGTCCGGGGCTGTCACCGACAGCTGGAGGGGCTCGTGCAGGGTAAATTATATTCCACTGTTGGTTAATTGCGCAAGGGTAGGTAACACTCACTATTATGATGACCTCTCATTCTGACTGGCTCTGATTTCCTTACTCAGGATGGAGGAGAAACTTCACTACTCTCCGTTCTTCCTCCCTCTATCTCTTCTGATGACACACACTCGCTGTCTCACCGCACTGAATCCCTCTCCTGCTCTTGTCTTTGCGTCTGCTCTCTTCTGCTCCCAATCTCCAACTGCCAACTGACAGCGTATGCACACTTAAAATTACCTTTTCCACCCATCCACAGGTTGGCGACGCAGGTTTGGCGTCTGGCCAAGGTGGCTGGCGGGTTCACCGACATAGTAGCAGAGATCCCGCTGTGGAGCACCCCTGGGTTGCGGGAGCTAGTGTCACTGGCTGACCTCGCGACATGGAAGCAGGGTGGTATAAGGTGTCTGGGCGACCTTTACGACTCGAATGTATTCCTATCCTTTGAGCGACTGCAAGATCAGTTCCAACTACCTAGATCGCACTTTTATAAGTACCTCCAGATTAGACATGCCTTGCAGACGCAATTCCCTCCGGCAAGTAACAACATATCCCACTATCCCCTAATAGGAATTCTGCGGTCCCAGGGACCCCAGGGACTTATATCGACAATATACTCACATTTAATAAACTCAAAGGCCACCCGGGTGGTTCCCCCCTCCCTAACTAAATGGAGGTCTCTGATCCCGGCGCTAACTGATGACACTTTCCAAGATCTATTAGAATCTCCCTTATTCGTCTCCCCCTCAGTAAATAATAGAATGATCCAGATGTACATAGTGCATCAGTGCTACCTCACCCCGGCGCGGCTGCAAAGGATGGGCAGAAACCCGACAACACATTGTATCTGCTGTATATGCACCTTTGCCGATTTCTGGCATATGATTTGGGACTGCCCGACGGTCCAGTCGTACTGGAGTGAGG
Organism: Eleutherodactylus coqui; assembly: GCF_035609145.1. NCBI lineage: Eukaryota > Metazoa > Chordata > Amphibia > Anura > Eleutherodactylidae > Eleutherodactylus > Eleutherodactylus coqui. The sequence continues at coordinate 96,679,341 of NC_089844.1, forward strand.
TCATAAATCTGCTAGCTGAGATTCTTAGTATTCCGATTCCCGCCACCCCAGAGGTCTGCCTCTTCGGCATTCTGGACGAGGAGCATTGGCTGCACCATGACAGAATTTTTCTCCGAGAGGTCCTGTTCCTGGCTAGGAAGGTAATTGCGCTGAGGTGGATGGACCCAAGGGGCCCTATCCTGGGGATGTGGAGAAAGATCACTAACACAACTATTCCTTTCAACAACTTAGTCTATAAGGCTCGAAAATGCCCAGAAAAATTCCAGAAGGTATGGGCTCGATGGTGTGATTCCTCGCTCACCCTGTTCCCTCCGCGACTGCTCTCCTCGGTTATATCAACTCTGCGAAGGGGAACTCAGTAATTGACAGATGCTGGAGACAGGCAAGGGGATCCGGGACTTACCTTGTCATGTCAGATCACAGCGACAGGTGGGCAATTACATGGATGGCCTAGTACTGCCTCTGCTATGACATACCCATCATATGCATGGGTTTTCTCTGCATCTCTCCTTCCAGCCTTCTTCCCTTTCTCGCACCCCTGGAGTACACTGCAAGGGCTATACACTATAACAACAAGGGGAAAATCTCTCCTTTCTTTTCCCTTCCCCCACCCCTTCTCCTCCCTTTTTTCTTTGTTCTCTATAGGTTTCTAATATCCATATGTGATTCTGTAGAACGAAAGATTTGGCATGCTGTTAACTTTCAATAAAACGAGTTTAAAAAAAAAATTACCTTTTCCATGTGGGCTGTGGTGTTGCTAAGCAACTGAAACACCAATCAGTAAGCTGCAACTAAAGCACCAATCAGTAAGCTGCAACTAAAGCACCAATCAGTAAGCTGTTGCTGAGATAGCTATTTCAGGAATAACTGCTTCTATCTCAGGTGGGGTACCTCCTATGTCCCCTTGAGACTTATAGTGACATCCCAGGAACTTATTACCTCTCTTTGACTATTCTGTAGGACCTGCAGCTCACATTTTACCACAGCCGTATAAGAAATAGCAACCAATCACAGCACTGCTTTCATTTTACCTCAGCGGCTTAAGAAATAGCAACCAATCACAGCACAGCTTTCATTTTACCTCAGTAGCACCTAAGCTTTTAATTTTTATAGTGATGAGGTAAAATGAAAGCTGCGCTGTGATTGGTTGCTATGGGCAACACAGACAGATTTTTCTTTGACACAGCCTTCATAAGAGTGTGGTGTCGGCCTACGTTTCTGTGCCCACCCTGTAGTTACTTATTATTAAATGTGTTTATCTAGCCCCCAAAATAACTACTTTGATGTTCGCAGTCTTGCTTCCCCACAAAATAGCCAGTATCCAAACTGACTAAAATGACATCAACTCATATCTTTGATCAACATGAGATTACTTGGCTCCCATAGCCACGTTACCTGTATGTTAGGTATTATGTGAGGCGGGGTGTTTAATGTCTAATTTTCTTTTCATGTTCACCTTTCATCCCCTTTTCTCCATTATCTTATTCCTTTTCTTCTCTCCTCGTACCTTTTGACTGCAATGCTTATCTCCCTTGTTATATTCAGTTTCCCACATGCTATATACCCCTCGCCCCCTCCGCTTCAAGAACTGAATTTTGTTCCGAAACCAGAGGGTCCCTTGCAGTCAGATACCGTTCCCTTCAGTTTGGGTACAGCTGTTTACTTTCGGGCTCTTTTAAACACAACAAGAAGCTCGTGATTCTCGTTTGCCCGATGTCAGCACCAACTCATTTGCACTCCGGCAGCCCGTTTAGACTGCAAAACAGGATTCTCAGTGAACTTTCCTATATGAAACACTAAACAATAAGTGTTTAAGGTGCCCGACCAGCGAACGAGCCGACGATGATTTTTATGCCAACTGAAACTAAACGAGAAGCGCACGATTCTTCTTCGTTGTTAGCTTGCGTTTGAACGATTATCATTCAGTTTTGCTCGTTTGAACGAATTTCTGAGCGATAATCGTTCCGTGTCAGCTTAAGGCCGGCTATCCACGGGCAATGCGGCATCCCGCGGTGAAGCTCCCCTGCGGGAGCTGCCGCCCGGGAGCAGGAGCCACTGGCGAATCTCCTCCGTTAGCCCTATCTAATAGATAGGCTGACCGCGGAGAATATGGCAATTCGCAGCATGCTACGAATTGCCTGCCGCGAGTAGAGAATCGCAATGATTCTCCGCTCGTGGCCAGGTGCAGGCGCTTTCCATAGCAATGCTATGGGAAGCGTCGGCCGGCGTGATTCGACGGCGGTTTACCTCCGGCAAATAAACTGCCGTGGACAGGGGGCCTAAGTCTTCTCCTTGTTGTGTCTATGCTGGGACTGGAAGTTACAGATTGTTAGGCGAAATTGCCAGCCAGTTTATCAGTCCACGGGGCTCCCAGTCTCTCCAACCAGGCCGCTCTACGTTTTTGTTTTGAGTCATCTCGCGGCCTGTCAATTACTGAGTGCTTCTCTTAGTTGCTCAGTAGGATTCTTGTATTTTTCACTATGGAATACAAACATTTCCTAACTATATAAAAGGCTTTTGTACATTTAGAGCAAGTGCACAACTACTATGCTAAGCTTTAGATCAAGTACTCATTTTGTGTTAGAGTACATTGTGCCTTTTTTGGTGTAGTTCATAGACTTCATTTTTTGTTGTAAAAAACACATCTGAGGAAAGTAGAACATTAGAGCTCATACACACGGGCATTTTATTTGTCTGAGTACGGTCCAATTTTTAAGTGGACCTAATTCGTACAAACTTGAATACATTGATTTCAGTGGTTCAATTCACATGAACATTTTTTTCTAAAAGGTATTGTCCAGCTGTAAATTACTAACAGCCTATCCTTAGGATAGGCTACTAATAGTAGATCTGCAGGGTTCTACAACCCTTCACCCCCACCAATTTGCTGTTTGCCAGGCCAATGCATTTGTGCATTGAGCTGATTTCTGCAGGAAGCAGACAGCTCCATTCCCACTGCACTGGCAGGCTTGGTTTTACAGGTGAAGTTCCCACTGAAGTGAACAAGAACTTTTCCTGCAGTACCAAGCCTGGCCACTACAGTGGGAACGAAGCTGTCTGCTTCCTGCAGAAATCAATTTAGTGCATGACCACTTCAGTCTGGAGAACACCTGATCAGTGGGAACCCACCGCAGATCCCTTCCAATTTAGTATTGGTGGCCTAGTCTAAGGATAGGCCGTCAATAGTTTACAACTCGAAAACCCTTTAACCCCTTAAGGACCAGGCTGTTTTGTACCTTAAGGTACTTTAAGACACTTTTTAGGGATTTTATCCATGTGGTAGTTTCACTGCCCTATTTCTTTTCCTTCAGCTACCAAAATTATTTTTGCTGTGTTTTCTTTTCCGTGACATATAGGGCTATTTTTTTATATCTTTTTCACTTTTTTTCCGTTTTTTAGTTTTATTGGTGGTAAAAAGCTGAAAAATATATATTTTTTAACATTTATAGTTATTTTTTTTAATAAGTATATTTACGCTAAAATAAAGCATGGGAACAGGTTCCTCATTTTGTTTCACACGTTTTGATATATAATATGTCTGGTTTTGGACTACAGGGCGCATACAGCGACTGTTTTGGTTGTCGTTGTCTTTGGATTATTTTGTCATTGAGCGCTTTGTATTAGTAAAAGGAGAAGGCAGAAGTGGTTAAAAACCACTTCTCCCTTCTCCTTCTGGTTCTCAGCTTTGACTAACTTTGACTAAGAGCTGAGACCCCGACCTGCTTCTGCTTGATTGCAGAAGCAGGGGCTTTAATCCCGCACCGTATTTTTACTATTGGCTAGGATTAAAGCCGGGGACCAAGCACCATAAATTTACAGTGCTTGGTCCTTAATGAGTTAAATCATTTTTATTGGAATTTTTTTATACGAAACAGATAGGACCAGTATGTCCAAAGTCAGAACAATATAATACAGAATTGGGCATGAAAATTCAAGGTAACGCCAAAGTAAAATGAGAGCATTTTGTAAAGCCCCATCTGATGTAATATAAAGATACTGTTATATTAGATATTAGATGCCGTTCTTGCAGGTTACGAGGATTGGCAGTAATAGCTATCAAAAGAGTTTATTGAAAGAAAGATGTATAAAGAATGTGATGTGATGCAGTTCTTGAAGCAATGGTAGCTTAGGCTAGAGCTAGTGAGAACACAAAATAATTTGGCATTAAACATTACAACCTTGTTTTACCCTCAGTGTTATTCTGAACTATCTTTTAATATCCTTCTGGTAAGAAGGGATTTAACACACTTGTGATGTTCAATCCAGGACGCATCGTTTCTTAAGGCACTCAGTTAAAGTTAGTGCTGATACAGTCATCCAGGGCGGTGGAAACTTTTTCAGTTCTGTAGACATGTGGCTGACTGCTAGCTACAATTTCATGGTGTATAGCAGATTTTTAGTTATGATGGTGTCTTACATAATGCTTCCGATTATTGCCTAAAAGGATGTTACATTGCTATTATATATTAATTCCAAAAATACTATAAATATATACTGTAAATATATATTAGTGTAGCTTGGCAGAAGCACAATCCCTTAGGCCAACTTCACGCATGCAGTTTTTAATGCAGTTGTTGGTGTCGATTTGGATGCTGTTATTTTAGATAAAGCCATATGGAAGCCAAAAAGGAAGGAGGAGCACCACAGTAAAAAAGAAGGACTTAGTATTCTCCTTTTTTGTATCCACACCTGTCTTTGACTGAGCAACCAATCAGTATGGGACATTGCAGCGCTTTTCGGACCTTCCAAAGTCCACTGTTGGCAGTGCTATTTGGAAATGGGAAACATTTGGTGTGTGCTACATTTGGGGAGACCTTGTAGACAGACAGAACATGGAGAATGAAGCCATGTACCTTGTGCGAGCTGAGAAGGCATCACACACATCGTCTGCTGGAACACTCGCTCAGGAAGTCTCACAGGCCATTGGAACATTCATCAGCACCAGAACCATCTGTAGGGAACTGCATGTGAAGGGTTACCAAGGACGAGCGGCTGCACAAAGACCCATCACAGCAGTGAATGCACAAAGGTGCCTCATTCTTGGACCGTAAATGACTAGAAGCAAGTGCTTTGGACAGATGAATCACAGTACACCATCTTTAAATTGGATGGCTACACTTGGGTGTGAAGGTTGCCTAGAGAGCAGTTTCTACGTGACTGCATCAAACAAACAGTGACGTTTGGAGGAGGTTCTGTTATGCTGTAGGGGGGTTTCTGCTGGGAAGGAGTAGGGTGAAGTTCTCCCTCAAGCTAATGGGTACAGAGATATTCTACTCCGTGGCAATACTTTGCTACAGCTCCGTATCTCTACCAACATGACCAAGCACCATGCCATACAGCATGCAGTGTTGAGGCTTGATTTGAGGAACAGTAAATCTGCAAACTTCATTGGCCAGCCCAACGTCCGGATCTCAATCCCATTGAGCATCTTTGAGACGAACTAGAACGCTGTATCTATGCACGCCAAAAACACACATCATCTTAGGGCTACTGCAGTCATTGAGACTAAAGGTGGTCCAACACTGTATTGAAAAATGTGGATAAAATCTCATTTCATCACCTATGTGTGTTCCAATACTTTTGCCAACATTGTGTATTATATCTGCCATCTTAAGTGCAAATATATTTTAGCAAACAAAATAGCTATGTCCACATACAGAACCGACCCTATTAATAATTCAATACAACTTGATCTATACACTGACAAGTGTCAGAATAGTGCCCAAATAGTAGCATCATCTAATTCTTCCAGCTTGGCCCTCCACTTCTGGTGCAAATGACATGTCTTAGGCTGCATGCCCACGGACGGACCGGGATATGTCTGCGGCGGGAGTACCGCGTTTAAAAACGCAAGTGCCTGCTAATAATCGCATAATTACGCCATGGAAATCCCAAGGTCTCCAGTAATACTATATTAATGGAGACCTCCCGCAGGGGAAATACACTGCGAATTAGAACGTCGCGATTTTTTCCCCTCGACAGAATCACGCATGTGAGCATTGAGCTATTAGGTTCAATAGAACCTAATAGCAGTGGAATTCCACCGCGGAAACCGCGGTGAAAATCCATTCGTGGGCATTATCCCTTCAAGAGGTTTTTCACTATTTTATATTGATCACCTATCTAAAGATGTTGGAGAGGTGATAAATGTTAGATTGCTGGGGGTCTGACAATAATGGGCTGTAATTAGTGTTGGCCTTTGGGGTGTTCAACCTGTAGGACTGCACAGGGTGCATCATTCCTCCTAGATGAAGAGGGCACCACCAGGTACCCTGTTCTTATCCAGGGCAACCCAGCCCTGCTCCTTAAACTCTAACTGCTGATGTAAAGGGATAGAAGAGTGTTCTAAGCAGTTTTTGGTTACTTGCGCTTTATTAATTTCATCGGAATCATCATGCTGTAATAAAACCAAATAGAGTAATATAACGAATACATGGTTTATATGAATGCGATCTTTTGGTGCCACCTAGTGGTATGTAGGAAAAATGACAGAAAAAATGCTGTTTTGCATGATTAGTTCACTGATTGTCAGGGCAGGTCATATTTCCCTGGGAGAGGAAATCGGAAGAAAAGAGTTAGCCCGGGTGCTGAGTGTGCTGCATCACACAGAGTGAGCCAGCATGGAGAGTTGCATGACTGAGGCCTGGGATGCAGTGGCAGAGGGAAGCCACTGCTCAAGAACTGTTGCTGAGTGCCATCAGATGGGCCAGACAAACAGCAAAGGACATTGTGCAGCCGCATGATACAGAGGATAGCTCAGCGACTGGGGTACTGTTTATTGCTGCCTGAGCTGCTCCTGCATACAGGAATTTAACACTGCTGAACTGAGTGTGAACCCCATAGTTCTGCAGTGAAGTCACGACTGGAGCATCAAGAAGGTGCTGCAGTGTGCTGCAACAGTGTTGAACTAGAACCAGGAAAGTTTGTTAGCAATCCTTTGCCTCAGAGATGTAACCAAAGATGGTCCTCAATAAAAACCAAGCATGTGCACACGAGTAAACAGCGTATGATAGTAAGCAGGCCTGCTAGATAGATAAGTATCATGATAAGTATCATGCTATACAGTTCATAGAATCATAGAATGGTAGAGTTGGAAGGACCTCCAGGGTCATCTGGTCAAACCCCCCTGCTTAGTGCAGGATCATTAAATCATCCCCGACAGATGTCTGTCCAGCCTCTGTTTGAAGACTTCCATTTAAGGAGAACTCACCACCTTCCATGGCAACCTGTTCCACTCACTGATCACCCTCACTGTCAGAAAGATTTTTCTAATTTGTGTCTCCTCCATTTCAGTTTCATCCCATTGCTTCTAGTCTTTCCTTGTGCAAATAAGAATACAGCTGATCCCTCTACACTGTGACAGCCCTTCAGATATTTGTAGACAGCTATTAAGTCTCCTGTCAGTCACTATTAGTATTTGGGGCTACAGAGCTGGCCTTGGCTGTAGTGCATGCATGTGCCAGGTCCACCAGAGAAAGATACTTTTTCCAGCCACTCTCAACTTCTGGTCATAGAAATGTAATCTTTGTGAATGAATCCAGTTGTCTATGGAAGGAACTTGGATTGGACAGGTTGGATTTTTCCTTTTCTGATTCCTTGTTTTTTCAATGATTAGTGGTGGGAGAGATGTCTGGCAATCATTCTGTAAGGGCTTGTTCACACGAGTGCTGTGGGCAGAAAGTGCCTTTTATAGGAACCAATGGTTTCCTATAGAAGCGTTCACATGAAGGATTTTTAGATGCGCAAAATCCTCGCACTTTCCAAACATAGGACATGCGTGGCTATGATGCCCACATCTAAGGACCGTGCTGCGAGTAAAGATAGGACCTGACCTATCTTTGGTGCGAGGTGCACAGGAGTTTCCATTGACTCCTATGGGAGCAGGAGTCTATCGAAACAACTACGCAGGAAAAGAAGATTAGAAGTCATTAGAATGATTACAGCGGGACATTTAAAACTTGCAGCCCAGAAGCACATTTTAAATGTCCCACTGTAAACTCTTGTTAGTCCCCGTGGGGATGTGGGGACGACCCGAGGGTTCCATTCCTCTCCCCGGGGGTTCCCTTAATCCCCATAACAGGAGTTTACAGCTGGACATTTAAAACATGCTTCTGGGCTGCAAGTTTTAAATGTCCCGCTGTAAGTAGCGGTGACTTCCTCCAACCCTGCTGCTGGACAATTTCCCAGCAGCGGGGCAGTAGGGGACTCCCTCCATCTTTCCCCCCAGCATTGGAATCCCAAGGGATTTCCCCCATACCAGGGAGAGAGAGGGGGCATGGTTACAGGGCTTCCCAGTGAGTGGGGGGTGGAGCTAGAGGGATCCGCGCTCTAGCCCACTCCTCTCAAGTTGCAATGGGGAAAATCCCAGGGAGAAGACATCTAGCCCTGCCCCCTCTCTCTAGCCCCACCCCTCCGTTGCCACTATGGAATATCCCTCAGAGATCCCCTGTAGCACTGCCCCCTCTCTCTCTGAACTATGGGGATATGATATCCCTTGGGGATCCTCATAGCAGAGAGAGAGAGTGGGGCTATGTGGGATTAACCCATAGCAGGGAGAGACAGTGCGGGGCTATGGGTTTAATCTCCCATAGCAGGGAGAGAGAGAGCGGGGCTACGGATTAATCCCTCATAGCCAGCTCTCTCTCTGCTATGGGGAAATCCCAAAGCCCTGTGGGGCTTCTTCTCTCTCTCTCCTTCTGTAGCAGTTGCGCTTTTTTAAGCACAGCTGCTCCAGTGAATGGGCGATTTTTCATGCGCATGAAACTCGTGTTTTCTGCATATGAAACATTGCCCGTTCACGCAATTTTAAGTGTAGTGTAGGCGTGCTTTCTTTGCGCACCTATACTGCGCTAAAACAGCGCTTATGTGAATGAGCCCTGATAACATTCCTGTTCAGGAGTGTCACCCAAGTATTGTAATGGGATCTGAGGAGAGTTTTGCACCCAAACTCATTCCAACAATAAGGCCCTTTTATCAGGTTTTCCCATAATCCTGTCATAAGGCTGAGGTCCCATCCCCACTTTCTTTAGTATGTATGAGTACAGGTAAGGCTTATTATTTAGCTCACACATCCTGCATTACACATTATGTTTGCTGCTATAATCAGACATTACCTTTCAGTGTATGGTGTCTGCAAATTTGACACATATTGACACTTTGATTTTACAAATTAAAAAAACTTCCAACTCAGAACTATTTCATATCATAAAGTTTCTCGATGTCTGGGCATTGGGCCATCATTATAGAACTTAAGAAACTTTTTTAAAGAACTCTTGTGATCTGTCTCCCTCCTTAAACTTTGTAATGTAGAACTCAATCCCTATAAGTATAATGTAGGCCGCAAGGCTCCTAGCTACTACAGTTAGCAGCTCTATAAATGTGAACATTCATTTCTTCATTACCTGTTACCCTTTAGAATTGTAATACAGTCTACAACTAAGGGAAGCGTCCTACATCGTGATAAGCAGTGTGTGGCTACTCCTTGCTTTCTGTGGCTAATATACAAAATGATTAGAGATGAGCGAACCTACTCGGCCACGTCCCTTTTTCGCCCGAGCACCGCGATTTTCGAGTACTTCCGTACTCGGGTGAAAAGATTCGGGGGGCGCCGTGGGTGAGTGGGGGGTTGCAGCGGGGAGTGGGGGGGAGAGGGAGAGAGAAAGGGCTCCCCCCTGTTCCCCGCTGCTACCCCCCACTCCGCCACGCCTCCCCCCGCCCCCCGGCGCTTCCCGAATCTTTTCACCCAAGTACGGAAGTACTCGAAAATCGCTGTGCTCGATCAAGTAATTACTCGAAACGAGTATATTCGCTCATCTCTAAAAATGATCCATGTCTAGTGAGAGTTACACATAGCACGTTCAGTTCAGTGTAATCCTAGTTCATTCTTGGACTTTATTCTTTACAACAGACCCAACATAATGCTAGTATAAAAAACTGTTTTGTGCGCCTGATTTATGAGGCGCTCTTAAGTTGTTGATGAGGTGGAATTGGAAAGACAACTTTAAAAGTCTTTAAGAAAATGTTATTAGAAAATGGAAATAAAAAAAAAAAAAATCACTATTAAATTCCCTGCTGGATCAGCGCTGTTGTTCTGGTGAGCTTATGGCATGAGTTTGCCAGAGCCGGTGATGAGCGATAATATACAGCACAAGCCTTTCTATGGCTGCAACAATCTCTGATTGATCAACATACTTGCCTAGTTTTGTACTTACAGTATTAGGAGACAAAATGATATGGTAACATGAAATACATTTTTAATTCTAGCATAGATCACCACATTCTGGCTCTAAATTGGTGGGTAGTTGACTGGGTGAACCAAGAGTTAACATAACATGTTAGGCTGAAGGGAGACAATGGCCATCTAGTTCAGCCTGTTTCCACCCCCAGCCCCCCTCCCCCTTCCCCCACTTGTTGAGGCAAAAGCCAATTAGCCCCTTTGGGGAAAAAAATTCTCTCCCGACTCCATAATAATTCCTGGATCAACGTTTGAAAGTTCCCTCCTGACTACAAGACCTGGATCAACAACCCGTTGGCTATTTAATGTCTATTTCCTGTAATATTACAGCGCTCTAGAAAGACATCTCGTCCCCTCTTAAACTCCTCTATCATTTTTGCCATCACCATGTTCTCAGGCAGAGAGTTCCACAGTCTCACTGCTCTTACAGTAAAGAACCCCCTTCTATATTGGTGATGAATAGTTACATAGTACAAGAACTCAAAAAAATGTTTAAATTGTATTCATGATGGTGGCTTTTGAAATAATGGAGGAGTCATTTAACATACGTCCTAAGTAAGCTTTCTAATATGTAGTGGTAAAATAAATTTTCATAAATAAAGAGGTATTCCTAGAATGACATTTATCACCTATCCACAGGATAGATTATAAGTGCGTGATCCGTTGGGTTTTGACCACTGGGAGACCCACCGATCATGAGGACAAGGGTCCCATATTCCCTTGTGGAATGGAACTATGATCAAGCATGTACACTGTGAAGCATAGCACTCAGCTATCTCTTGCAGTCCCATAGAGTTTAAAGGGGTATTCCAGTGATTCAAAGCAAAAGTTATATGCTTCATACAGCCATAACGTGTAATCTTGCAATATAATGTTAGAACTTATATTACAAAGCTGCAGAGATATTCCTTTACCTGTGGTCTCCCACCCTGCTCAGTTCTCTATTAGTTTCCAATGGTTACGACCTGTATGATCTGGAGGTCAGCAAAAATGGACTGGCGAATCTCCACTGGTCAGCCCTATCTAATAGATAGGCTGACTGCGGAGAATCAGGGCAATTCGCAGCATGCTGCGAATTGCCCGCCGCTTGTGGACAGATGACGGTGCTTTCCATAGCAATGCTATGGGAAGCGTCGGCCAGCATGATTCACCAGTGGTTTACCGCCGGCGAATAAACTGCCATGGACAGGGGGCCTTAGTCTAATAGCTAGCAATGCTCCTTCTGAAATAATTATGTTTACTAAATGCAATTGTTTACATGGTAACGGTAATTTTTCTTTCTACTCTTAGGCTGTGCATCTTGCCCAGACAAGTTTCCAGATAGAGGCCTTTGGTTCTAAGTTTATCCTCGACCTGTCGTTGAACAAGTAAGTGTTTAATACCATTGGAAAGGGAATTTACTTACAATTTTTTTTTTATCAGTTTACATCACTAAAATCAAATTATTTATGCTATACGTTGCTCAGTCACAAAATCACGGCTCAATATCGCCCTCGCCAGTGTGAAGCCGGCCTAATTCTTTCTGTGTGAAAGATCCCTGCCGAGAGCAATATTGGGCTGTGTCCCATTGAAAACATAGTGAGAACATCTTAATCCTCTGTAGCTGCTGTGACAGCAGCAGCAGGGGATGCCTTCATCCCCGCTGGGAATCCCCTCATCACTGAAAACCCTGCCGCTACTGTCACAGTGTTCAGTGATGAGGGGACTCCCCGCGGGGGTGAAGGATTCCCCTGTCACAGCAGCGGCAGAAGATCGCTATGTTCTCACTATGTTTTAAATGCTGCTGGCCCCATTTAAAACAAGGTGAAACCCCTGGATGAAGGAATCCCTGTCACAGCTGCAGCAGGGGATTGCGATCTTCTCCAATTGCTTTTAATGGGGCTGGGGGGTGGGGGGGGGGGGGCGGGGTAAATGACCTAAAAGCGCTACGGAATAAGATGGTGCTATACAAATGACCAGATTTATTTTATGTACGGTATTTATTTATATATTGAACATTTAGAACACTGCAGATTTTTCCTCAGTTTTTTTGGCATGTTTCTTGATACTTTATTGCTTGTATTATGAAATGATGCAGATTTTCCTCGCCAGATTCCACAACATTTTTGGTACATGTGAACATACCCTATAGATTGAAGACAGTGTACAGCAATACCGACAAGTATATCAATATCTATACTGTGTGCATGCAAATATATTTGTGTGTGAACATACAAATATTACATATGTATTAATGGAGATTGGGGGTGTTAAATAACTTTCTAAGTGATTTTCAAGCACGTTACTCTAATGAGAATTGTAGATATGATTGCTTTCATCCCCGGCTGTTGGAGGGATACTAGCCTCAGCAGTATTCACATCACAGAGCAGGCAGGAGAACAAGAGTCAGAGGCAATGCAGGCAGTGAGGCGCTGGTTCTATTCAGTGTCGGCTGCCAGTACAAATAATTTATTACACTAATAGACAGAAACAAGCTGATCCGGCAGCAGACACTGAACGCTAGAGTGCTGCCTCTGCTGCTAGACTCGCTGGGGAGGGAGCTGAGTGTTGCAACTTTCAGGTCACCTGACCTAATTTGGGGGAATATCTGCAACACACTAACAGTGTTATGCCGCGGCCTGCAGCCAAATAGAGGAAGTCGAGCTGCTGTAGGATGCCAACATCAGGACGTTCTCACTCTTAGCAGAGCTAACGTTGCAGTGTTAGCAGCATCTCCCTCTCAGCATCATCACTGTCTCTAGTTAGGGTGGGCGTCTGTGTATGAAAAGAAACAGCCGGCCCTGCATATAATGAGCCACTGTAGCCAGCCCAGGAGCGGTCGGACCACCAGGGATCTTCCCGGTGGAATACTTGGCCAATCTGCCCCTGTTGGCATATAGATCCCTGTAACTTATAGTGACCTATATGCACAATGGGCTCTATGGTCGCGGATTCCGTGGTAACATACTGAACATGCAGCGTTTTATTTTCCGCGAGTGGAATTGTGTAAATTCCATGTATTTCACCGAACCGCGTACTTCCGCGGACCATTCGATCATGGAATTTGCAATTCAAATCCAGCCGCCTGAGACCAGCCTAAGTCTGATACATTTATAAATAGGACAGTTTCCCTGAAAAAGGTGTCCCCATAAAATGTGCCATCCCTGTTACACCCTGTGACTATCCTTTACCCTAAAATCCACATATAAAATATAACGGGTTCCGATCAGGATACTTTGGTATACTAGGGCACTTAAGACAAAAGTGGTTCTAAAATATCAAACCTTTGGAAAAAAGTAACCTAATGTAAATGTATAGGCAAGTATATAGTGGTAAAGTCACTTCAGAAACATAGGCATAATGCCTATATAGAATTACGATTATTACCCATGTAGGTCCAATTAATGTATGATGTGTTCCTTTAATGTATTTGTGAGCATAGTCAAACAAAATACACCACGAAGTAAAAGTGAGTCGGATAGCGGCATCATGCAGGATCATTTGAACCACATTGAGATCTTACATAGTATAGTAAAGAAAACAGCAATGTTTCGGAGAACTCCTTCCTCTGGCTTTGTAGATATAGAGTAGAGAGGTGCTTGAAAGCAGATGAGCAGCAGCAGTGGAATGCGTCAGATCTTTTGAGTCAAGGGGAGGGTCACATGACGGAAATAACCAATGGACAGTTAGCTGGGCGAATGACTATATTAAATATTCAGGCCCCATAATAACAGCAGGTGGACTGAGCAAGTTTAGGAATACTGAATTGGAAATTTTGAAACTTCTCGGCACCATTGCAGGAACCAGGAGAGGAAGTTGAAAAAAGTTTTTTGGAAACAACAAGAAAACAGAGGCAGCATGTTTCACCTTTTAATTGGACATCTTCCTCGGGGCCTGAGGAAACCATCAGCTCAAACCGTGGAACATGTTGTCTCTGAGTTATCAATGAGAGAAATTTCAGCATTTCCTATTCAGCGAACCGCAAGCCAGCGGGAAGAGGAACTGGCAGCCACTGGACCAGTGTGTCTGGTTATTGCTGTGATCTCGCAGTGCTGTCAGGTGAGCAGCGCATTGTACTGGGAATACTGGGAATCCATCTTTCAGAATCACATATGGCGCTTTTCTTTATTTTACTAGAGATGTTTAGAAATACTCATTGTCATAATGGCCACAGCATCTCTGCAGAGACAACCAGGCAAAGCTATGCATGCTCCATCTTCACATAGCAGGTCCTGGCAAGCTAATGTGAACAGAGGAGTACAGCGATTAGACATGAAACATAGGTGGATCCAATATAGTTCAAGGACCCACATGTGAGGCACTGAGTAGTGAAATATAAGGAATTAAGTAGTGCTGTGTCACCCTATGATAGAAGAAATACTTTGGCACAAATTAGAGTCCCAGGATGGATGGATTTCTGTAAATCAAAATTAGTGTTATCAGATACATCAGAGATTCGGATTGTTGCACATGAGAACCGTGTCGTTTTACATAGCACCACAAAATTCAGTACAGTCAAACCTCTAGTTTCATTGGTAATCTGCCTGAAAGCAATTGGCCAAACTTGAAACTAATGAAACTCGAGGTAATTATTTCCATATGAATCAATGTAAATCCAATGAATTTGTTCCAGACATTTCAAAAAACACACCAAACCATATCTAATAGAAAATAAATATGGTTTTTAATACAAAAAACCCAGCCTAATGTAGAGCTGTGTGTTATCTGTGGTTTTACATAGGACTGCAGGTCACATCTACTACATTATCTGTCCTAAGAGTTATCACTGTGATATCTGTGGTGTTACATAGGACTGCAGGTGACATCAATACTGACCTTTCAGGTGCCGTCGGGGTCCCCACTGCTGCTTTTGGAGTTTCTGGCTGGCTGCTGGGCGCTTGTCAAGCCGGTAAAGCATCTATTGCTAGTGACAGGGATTGAATTCCCTGCCTCCCAGCAAAAGATTGCTCTGATTGGTTCAATCGGCTGAGTGAATGCCCTCTCAGCTAATCACAGGTACCCGGCGAAACTAGAAGCAGCCAGCGAAACTAGAGGCGAAATTCTGGCTTGAAAAATCGGCGAAACTGCAAACCGGCGAAACTAGAAGACAATGAACTAGAAGTTTGACTGTAATTGTATTGAAAGGAGGCCCCACGGTCAGGTTGGGGATCTCCCCTACTCTGCAGGATAAAGTGGACTGACTTGGGAGCTGGGGCACCCCAGAGAAAAACCCAGTTCCTGGAGGGTTACTATGGTTTCCTGATCTACATATGTAGGAACAGATGCCAGCAGGCACTCATGGCCCGATTCCAACCACAAAGGTTCACTAGAGGGCTTGGGTCTGAAGTGGGCTGTAAGCATTGTGGAAATTTACAGTATTCCCAGGGCTGCATCTTGGATGTTGCAGAACCTGAATAAGAAACTGGAATAACAATAATAATAATTTTTATTTGTATAGCGCCAACTTATTCTGTAGTGCTTGACAATAAGAAATGTTTGTTGCTGGGCTGCATATAACTGGAAAAATCCTTGTCAATTATATGTCCATGTTTACCAGGTTCTAGTCTTCGAACATTGGTTGGGGCACTCAGCCTATTTAGTTAGAACCTGTTGTTCGGGCACAAGAGGTCGGGTACCGCATCTGGTTCATTCTCTTTCAGCAGTCTCTGCTGTCGTTGGATTGATAGGAGAGGAGGGGACGAGGTGCAGCAGCTCTCTGTGTCCAGATCCCCAGTAGTCCCTTCTTTCTGCATCAGGAGCATCAACCCATGGTGGATAGAGTTTTGATCCAAAACATTTTTCTTGACTATCACAAAGTGAGACGATCACCTCCTCGTCATAGGGGGGAGATGCATTTTATTATCTTGCTATTATGAAGTGACTAGGGACTGGTAGTTCTGTCTTTTGTGTCTGAAAAGTGGACTTATACCTGGAAAGTGTGTACTTACATTTTTAGTGGTTTCACCTACATAAGTGAGTCCACAGGGGCATTTTAGTAAATAAACCACAAAGTCTTTCTCATACATGAAGTGTCCCTTAATGGTCATTGGATGGGAGAATAATGGATCCATGTTGGGCATTTTCAAACCGGAACAATTTAGGCAGAGAAATTTACAAGAGTACTAACTAGCCAAAATTGTAGTTTGTAAAGAGGATTTTTTTGCCACATCCCAGTATACCAGCTGGACATTTGTACAAAAAAAATCAGGTAATTGGAAAACAAGGAGAAATAGTCGGCATTCAATACATGCCAGTGTCTGGGAACAGAGGGAAGTGCTGTAGTTGGGAGAGGTAGAGACGTGGGGCACCCCAGAGATTTGCTGGCTCTTCCGGAAGAGTGAGCAAGTATGTTTAACATTTGATTGCTTCTTGAAAGCACTATTTGAAATCAATGACTTTTAGTGGTGATATTATATTTCAGACACCATTTAAAGCTCAGTTATTCAATAAGTATAGATCAAAGGCAGTATCCACTATATCTTCCCAGTAAGTCCAAAAAGATTTGTACAGGCGGACACTGGAGTCACATTTTATTTCAAGATAGCATCCTTTATTTTCATACACTTAGAAAATTGCAATTTCTTAATATACAAGTCAAAATAAGACAGATATTAGTAGTAAATATTGATGGCAGTCTAGGATGAGCAATTGACTATACATAGATTCACCACATACATGTCATATCAAAGTATGTGACTATCTTGTCCCATATACTTACTATTTTGCTGCTTTCGCACAGGCATATACAGTGCCTTGCAAAACTATTCACCCACTTGGTGTTTTTCCTGTTTTGTAGCTTTTCAACCTGTACCATTTGATTTGCACAACATGCCTGCCACTTTGAAGGTGCAAAATATTTTTTACTATGACTCAAATGATAATTAAGTTAAAAAATAGAACTTTAATGTGCGTAAGTAATTACCTCATGTCAATATCTCATGAAGCCACCTTTAGCTGTAATTACAGATGCAAGTCTTCATTAGCTTGACACATGTAGACCCTGGGATTTTTGCCCATTCCTTCAGACAAAACTGCTCTAACTGCTTTCAAGTTAGATGGGTTGTGTTCGTATACAGCAGTCTTCATGTTATGTCACAGATTCTCAATTGGACTGAGGCTGTGACTAAGCCAGTTCAAGACTGTCCGTGTTTCCCCTTGGACTCCTTAAGTGTAGCTTTAGCATTATGCTTAGGGTCATTGTCCTTCTGGAAGATGAATCTACATCCCAGTCTCAAATCTGACGCAGACAAAAGCAGGTTTTCCTCAAGAATTGCCGTATATTTAATGCCATCCATTCTTCTTGATGAAGAGCATTCCCACAACATGAGCTGCCACCAACGTCACTGTGGGAAAATTGATGTGAAGTGTTGGGTTTGGACTTCAAATTGTGTTTCCCATAATGTCCAAAAAGTAAAACTTTTGTCTTATCTGAGTAGAGCACATTTTCCATGTGCTTGGGGAGTCTGCCACAAGGTCTTAATGTGTTCTCTTAGGTTTTTCTTTAAGCAGTGGCTTTTTTCTGGCCACTTTTCCATAACGCTCCTCTATATACCACAGCTTACAGTGGTCCTTTAGACAGATACTATAATCTCTGCTGTGGATCTTTGGTGCTCCGAGTTATCGTTTGTATCTTTGCTGAGTCACTGATTAAGGCCCTCCTTGCCAGGTCTATGAGTTTTGATGGGTGGCTTTCTCTTGTCACTTTTGTAGTTATGCCATTGTGTTATAATAGATGTAATGGTGCTCCGTGGGATTTTAAAAGTTTGGGTTATTTCTTTTTTATAACACAACCCTGATCTATACTTCTCCATAACTTTGTCTATGATCTGTTTGGAGAGCTCCTTGGTCTTCCTGTCGCTTACATCATGGTGTTACAGACTTGAGGGCCTTTTAAAATAGATGTATTTTACTGACACCATGTGATCGATCATGTGACAATTTGATTGCACACAGAGGGACCATATTCAACTAATTATATGACTTCTGAAGTTAATTTATTGTCCAGATCTTATGTACGGAGTTTCATAGCAAAACGGGGTGAATACATATGTACTCACAACTTTTCAGAAACTTTTTTTAAACAAGATTTTTTTTTGTCATTCTACTGTAAGATTTTGGTCCATTGTCTTATTTTAGGTCCATTACATAAAATCTAAAGTATTAAGTACTAGCTTGAAATATACTGCACCTGCACAAAGCAATATAGAGGATTATTACAAATGATCTTCCCAAGTTGAAGCACTCATAACTCACATTTAATGACACTCAGATGCATATATTTAATATAAATGGAAACAGAAACTCAAAATGTTTTGTTGTACAACATCAAAAATGTTTTCCACATTAGAGGTGTTCAATGTGAGCCGCCTTTGTCCCTCGGCACACATGGAGCTTGTAGTCAAGTTCCTGCCATACACATTGTAGCCTATCGCGATTAAATGATGCAACTGCTTCTATGATGCCGCAGATCATGTATGGTGGGTGTTAAGGCTGGCATGTAGACTCTATCTTTATCACTCCCCCATAGAAAAAAATCGAAAGGTGTAAGGTCCAAGGAACATGGAGGCCAAGGAAGAAGTTCAGTATCGTCACTGTCCATTAGTTTGGTAGTAGCCAATTGAGCTCACTTCTGACTTCATTGTGAAAATGGAGAGGGTGCCCCATCTTGTTGAAAGATGAAATCTGAGATTTCCTATTCCAGTTGCAGCAGAAGTCTTATCTATAACATAGCTACATGATCTGTATGTTTTTTTCCTCATGGAAACAGAAAGGCCCTACACTTTCCTACAGGTTATAGTGCAAAATACATTCACTTTGAGGGAGTCATTCATCTGCTCCATGTAGACATGTGGGTTTTTCCTCCTCCAGATACAGACATTATATTTTTTAACTGTGCTCGAAAGGTGGAAGGCGGCTTCATCACTAAACACTAAAGATTCCACAAAACCCTCGGTTTCCATTAGTTTGCAAAAAAAATTGTCATCTGGTTTCAGGTCTTGTAACAATTGCGAACGGTAGGAATAACATCCCAGACATTTGCGCAGAATTTTCCATATAGTCGGCTATGGGATGTCCAATTGTCTACTGGCTCTGACAGTGGATTTCTGAGGATTTCGTGTGAAACTTGCACAGATACGCTCTGCTGTTTCCACACTTACTGGTGTTGAGCCGGATGATTTTCGCCTACAGATGCAACCTTTTTCCTTAAAATTGGAGGGCCAGTTATGAATTGTGGGTGGATCTTCACCAAACTTTGTTTGAAAATGACTTTGCACATTAATAACAGACTGGTAGATGTGAAAATAAATGTGAATTACATCTGGGACAATATACTGAATCTGGCATTGAGCAGGGAGCTGGACTCAATAACCCTGGAGGTCCCTTCCAACTCTGTGATTCTGTGATTGGGTGTGTATGCATTGCTTACCTGCGGAAGGATATATTAACAGGAAGAGGACAAGCCAGTAGAGCCAATGTAAAGACGTGGTAAATGTTCCGCTGGTATGGCTTGCCATGCATGTTGATGTTACTTTGATGCGTACCACCTACAGGACCCAAAAATTGTTGCATACCAAGTACACCCCTTTATGGAAACAGTATTTTTGAATGGCATTGGCCTCCTTTGGCAGCTTATGTGTCCTGCCACATTGCAAAAATAGTTCAGAAATGGTTTGTGGGACATGGCAAAGAGTTCAAGGCGTTGACTTGGCCTCCAAATTCCCCAGATCTCAATCTATCCTAGGCAGCCTCAATCTCCATGTTCTTTGTTCCAGGCTGGGCATATCCATAGTACTATAAGTCTGTGATAGTTTATGCATGTGATCTTTTTTTTTTTAGACAAAAATTGCAATGTTACATATGGATTAAAGCCTTGTGTGGTGCAGAGTGTAAGCTCTCGCCTATGACCTGAAGGTTGCAAGTTCAATCCGCGCGTGATTCAGGTAGGCGGCTCAAGATTGACTCAGCCATCCTTCCGAGGTCGGTAATATGAGAACCCAGCTTGGTGGGGGGTAATAAATAATAATTACCTAAAGCACTGCGGAATAAGTTGGCGCTATACAAATAACAAGATTTTTAAAAATTTTATATCTGGATTTGGTGTTACATCTGCACTCAGGGTTCCGCTTTCCTACTCTGTTCGGGGAGCTGTAAAGAGGAATCCCTGCAGTCTCAGGACGGAACTGAACAGCGCCGGACGGATGCCATTGACTATAAAGAGGTCCATCTGTTTTCCACCCAGCTGCTTGACTTCTGGATGAAAGAAAAAGCGCTGCATGCAGCGGTATTTTATTTTGGTATTTTGAGCTGGATCTGTGACAGAACCTCAGAACTGGAGGTTTTGACGCACGTGGATGTGAAGCCGGCCTTAGTACCGCATGTGCAACACAGACACTCAGACCTTTTATAAATTGATTCTGGTTTGGAATGGGATTTGTGAAGGAGTGGCCTAACATTGGATCAACTATGGGAAACCTTTGGACTTCATCTTCAAGAGTCATTGAATTGTAGACTAGATGGGCTGACCAACAAGATAGAGTAGAGAAATGTGACCTTTTACACAGGTTATATTTACAGCACTGTATTATATTACATTTTATAGACAGTAAACCCGATATAAATTCAATGATCTTCACACAGCATGCGAGACCAGCGACGTGTGTGTGTGAGCTCTTCAGTCACGCTTCTCGTTGCATGGTGTTCATATTTGTTCAAGGTCCATATGCTCTTCCCTGTGCTTTCGGATAGCCGTCATAATCTGAAAAGAGAGTAGCTAAGTATTAGAAAAAGGAACTTATGTCTCCTGTGCCAGCAGTGTAGAATGGCAGGATTGTGCTGATTCAACATCTGCCACTTTTACTCTATTTCAGCATGTTTCAATAAAAAATGAATCAGCACAATTGGATATTTATCCTGGAATAATAATGCTGTTTCTTTGTATTTTAGAGTAACTGTAAATTATGCTGATGG
The DNA here is from genome assembly GCF_035609145.1 of Eleutherodactylus coqui. Lineage (NCBI taxonomy): Eukaryota > Metazoa > Chordata > Amphibia > Anura > Eleutherodactylidae > Eleutherodactylus > Eleutherodactylus coqui. Next base: position 96,700,522 of record NC_089844.1, read on the forward strand.
TTAATTTTGTTAATGGACTGGTGAGATTCAAAAATGCTTCAGGATTATTAGTAGACCCATGAAATTGGGTTTAAAGGCATTTAATAAGAAAAAGTAAATTCCAACTTGATATGTTAAAACTGGGCTCTATCATTAGGGCCACTGTGAAGATCATGGAGAGCTGTATATGTAGTATTTCCATCATATGATGCTATTGTTGGAGTCACATTTGTTTTACGTGGGTTTATAATATGGTTTTCACTTCTTCGCTTATGTTTTTTACATTCTCAAAAGGTATTCTCTTAAATGCAGGGGCATTTTTTATTTGTACGAGTTTATGGGAGAGCGTGCGCATGGGACTCTGAAAAGGGTCATATTTTTGTGCCGCGCACCAGCTTAACAGGTTGATAGCTCTGGTAAGTATAAAAATTACATCACCCGGCTCCTTGCCACATCCCCTATCAGCACCATAACTTAATTTATGGTGCTGTAGGGACTTGACAGGTTCCTATTAGGGCTCTTGCACACTTGTGTGTTTCTTGGGCCGGAGTTTTTTTTAACACACATGTCAATAGGACTTACTAATGTTAAAAACGAATCGCACAAAAATCGCAAAGCACAAACCTGGGAATGATGGGTTATTACCTTTTGGCATACATCTCTCTTGGGCCTAAGGGCTTATTCACACGAGAGTATATCAACTGCCGTTTTTACAGCCGGACGATATATGCTCCCATCTGATGCATTGAATTCCAATGCATCAGATCACACTGGCGTATTCCCGCGGCATAAAAGCGCTTTTATGCTGGGCAGCAAAGACAGTCCTAGAACTATCTTTCTTCCTGGAATACGTCGGCCGCTGTATGGGTTCCTGTGGAAGCCAATGACAGCAGCTGGTGAAGGGAGGTGGGAGGGAGTTTAGTAGTGTGACTGCTAAACTCCCTCCCTCTTCTCTCTTCCTCTCTCCTCCCCTCTCCCCTCTGGCTGTTAGCTAAGCTCCGCGCCCTCCCTTTGCTGGCTGTGGACAGGGGGCAGGGAGGCAATGGGTGCTTAGGTCCGCCCCCATCCCTCCCACTCCCATTGGAAACAGCCAGAAGGAAGGAGGGAGGAGGTGAGCCAGTGAGGGGGAGGGAAAGGGAGACAATGGCATTGCAGCTTTGGCATATATGCGCCTGGCCTGTGCCATCTGAACGGGCACACAAATGTTAGATTTGTGCGCCCGTTCACATGTTTTTACCGCACTGGTGGGTACACATAAAAACGCCTACGCTCGTGAGAAAGAGCCTAAGCCTGCAAATAAAACCAAGGAAAGTAGGATACCAATTTAAGGGGAGAGGAGGTAGAACTAAGAACCTTGCATTTTCTATTGTGTTTAGTATATACATTAGAGTTACGTATTTTTCTGATAAAAAATGTATTCGAGTGCTGTTGCCATTTGTTTCTGTTTGCACTGCATAGTTGCAGCTGTGGTTTAACTTGCACCTTTAAATTTATATTTGGGAAGTGCTGACTTATTCCTTTTTTTGATTGTGCAGCATGTGATAAGAAAATTGTCTTTTTTTTACCCATGGAAATCTTTTCTTTCAGGGAATTTTTTTGTCAGGCATGTTCTTTTCATATGGATGTTATCACTAGTCTCATTGCTTTTACAGTAAAGAATCCCTTTCTATGTTGGTGTAGAAACCTTCTACCCTCTAGACACAGAGAATGCCCCTTTTTTGCAGTCACAGTCCTTGGTATAATTTGGTCATCAGAGAGCTCTCTGTATTAACTCCTGATACACAGTATTTATGCAAAAGTATTAGGTCGCCCCCTCAGCTGCCTTTTTCTTTCTTAACTAAATAACTCCCGTTTTGATAATATCACTGGGTACTGTAGTCCACCCATCCATTTATTACTTTTGTTGCCCACCTTTGAACCCGTTGAATAGAGATGAGCGAGTATACTTGCTAAGGGCAATTGCTCGAGCGAGCATTGCCCTTAGCGAGTACCTGCCCGCTCGAGACTGCAGGTTCGGGTGCCGGCGCGGGGGAGCGGTGAGTAGCGGCAGTCAGCAGAGGGGAGCGGGGGGGGGGGGGGGGAGAGAGAGATCTCCCCTCCGTTTCTCCCCTCTCTCCCCCGCAGCTCCCTGCCCGCTGCCGGCACCCGAACCTTTTGTCTCGAGCGGTCAGGTACTTGCTAAGGGCAATGCTCGCTCGAGCAATTGCCCTTAGCGAGTATACTCGCTCATCACTACCGCTGAAGCTTCAATATGTCTTTCTTGAGTACCAGTGCCCAAAACTGACTCATACAAATGTGCTGCTAGCGCTAATGGTGAGCTATTTACTGCTATTTAATTACATGTGCACTGCTGAGTACAGCTGTACACTGTCTTACATGATGATGTCTTTGTGTGTGAAAATGCCTCGCAACAAGTAATTATATCTTTCTCTCTTTAATCGTGTGGCGATGCAATCTCATCCTAGCTTTCAGTTTTTGTCCTATTTCTCCAATATAAAAGGCCCCAACAGGACATTTACTGCACGGGATCAGGTTTACAAAATTGGATGTGGAACATGTGAATGTCTGGGGGATCTTGTAGTCCTGCTGTGTGTTGGGGATTTGTATCCTGTCCGTGGTCTGTACATGTTACAGGCAGCCTGCAAATTTTAGGAACCCTATACCTTATAACCAGGGGTACATTGCCCTCTGACTCATAAAAAGGAACTTATCTCTGCAAGACCTGCTCACATGTACTGACTGCGGACAGGATACAAATCCCCAACACACAGCAGGACTGTAAGATCCTGGGGATATTTACATGTTCCATGTCTGATGTTGTGTACCTGATCCTGTACAGTAAAGGTCTTGTTGAGGGCCCTTTATGTTAGAGAAACAGCACAAAAACTGAAAGCCAGGATTAGATTGCATCGCTACATGATTCAAGAAAGAAAGACAGAATTACCTGTGGCAAAGCATTTTTTTTGTCACGGACATAACATAGAACACATGAAAGTTATTATACTTAAAGGCAATTTTAAGTCCTAACGTCACAGAAGAATTTGGGAATATAAATTGGGGGTTCTTACATCAGTGGAGATTATGTGATATGAGAAACCCAGAGAAGAGGTAACACATTGACATGGTGGTGACCCCCTAACATCAATCTTGAGACTATAAACTTTCATTTTCACATTCCTTGTCACTTGACTAATTATTTACTGTTATGCTCATCCCTCCCTGGTATTTATCTAAGTACTATTAATCACAAAACATCTGTGCCCTCTTACCCTGTCTCTGGTATTTATCTAAGTGCAAATTAAGTTCACCATGTCTACGCCCTCCCATATGATGATGTGTATATGTTTTAATATAAATATGTCCGTAGATTTGTTCCAGAAAGCCTGAGGAAGGACCCTGCGTAGGTTCGAAAGCTCGCTATTACATCATGTTTTTGTAAGCCATTAAAAGGTATCATGTCTCAAAGATTACTTGATTTCTCTTACTGAGAACAATCACATTTTGCTCTAATGGATAACACGGTACTAAACTTTTTCCATCTTTGTGTGTGTTACATACAGTAAGGGAGCAAAATCTTCAGTCTTCTCTGTGCACAGTTATGGTTATGTGGCAGTTGACACTACAATAGGCTAGAGTGTGTTATCTGAGTGTGTGAACAGAGACATAGTCAGTGGGGTTCAGAACCAAGGCAGTACTTCAAAACATGGGTCAGTCCAGAGATGATGGGCGCACAGAGTAGACTCAGCACAATATAAACAGACCAGGAGTCAGAGCAGGCAGCAAAATAGATAGCTAAAATCAGAACCAAAATGTCAGAACAAACAATTAGCACTTATAGCTGGATACAGAAGACCATAAGCTTAGGCACCTTCCTTATTAAAAGGGTGCGTGATATAGGAGATCATGGATTGGAGGGGGGCAGATTTGCAGGACACTCACTAGTCCTTTAAGACTGTGGGTAGGTGTGTGTGAATGCCCTTTAAGCAGCAGTGACAGACTGACTGGAGGTCAGAGCACAGCGCCAGAAATGGACTAGTATAGCGAAAAAAGTGGCTACGAATGTAAACCATAACAACAGTGTATACAATACAGCATAGCAGCTATGACTCTTCCCACCAGTTCAGAACGAACAGAGAATTAAAAATACCGACTGCAGTGTAAGGATGGGGGAAAGTACAGGATACAAGTTATATAACGGCCAGAAATAGTGTTATTCCTCATGTATACATGCATGCTTACTCTAAAAAGAAATCTGAAAAGAAAGGTACACTTTACATGTTAGTGTTGGCACAAATACATTTACATGGAGATTTTCACTTATATGTTTATTTATTTCAAATGTCACAACATTAAAGGGGTATTTCAGGCAAATGCTATTGATAACATATCCTCAGGTCATCAATAATTGATAAGCTGGAGTCTGTCGCTCGGGATCGTGATCAATCAGCTGGTCAGGTGCCCACTGTCCGTATCATAATATAAAGGGATGGGAGCAGAAGCTATTGCTCTGACCCCAATGTAGTGGCCCTTGCTTGTAACTGCAGCTCTAATTACCTATAATGAGAGCTGTACCCTACATAGGGGTCAGAGTAATAGCTTCTGCTCCTTAACCCTTGGCGTAGCAGCCTTACAGCGGATGCCTAATCAACTGATTGGCCGAGGTCCCTAGCGGTGGACCCCAGCTGATCAACCATTGATGAGGATACATTATCAATAGTATTTTCTTGAAAAACCCCTTTAACAAATGAACCTGCATAGTCAAACAAAGGGCAGAATTCTGCTGGACCTATGGTATCTTGCACTGTCTTTTTTGCTGTTGTGTTTGGGACTATGCCAGATCAGTAATGCATGTATTGTGCAGAACACCAAATTAACACTTTACGTGCAAAAGCTAATATTAATATAGAAAAAAAAAGAAATGTATAGTTGATTTCTTTGCGCTCAGCCTCCTCTATGGGTCTTAGGGCTGATTAATTCATGATTCTAAGGGAACAATATCTTCTAAATGATTTACAAACGTGTCTAAAACATAAACCTGTGAAGGCTCAAGTCTCCATCTTTGACAGCTTAATAGAGGTGGTTTTGTAGATGTTGAGTCTTCCTGCCATACCTTATTGATCCCAAAGATGTATTCAGCCCCATTATCATTACAGAAGAATACAAGGGAAGGTAGACATTACCCTCAAGGACATAGATTGAAGGCATTGAAGATGACAACTGCAAAATAGTATACACAAAAATGATAGATCACAGACATTACATCAATCAGCATTATTACGTCTGTTCTAAAAACCCTAATAATAGCGCAAATAATAATATATGCCATAAACATCTCCTACTGTAAAATTAAAAGACTTGGAAGCCACCATGTAGTTCCGTAGCCATATTGCAGCAGAAACCTACAGGTTGAGGGTTAATATGCAGATTTGAGAACTCTGCAGTGACTTTTAACACTTTGCAATCCAATTTTGGATTCAGGGTTTCCTAGGGGGCTTTCTCTTTCTGCCATTATACAATGGCGCCATCTGCCTGCTAGAGCCAGTACTGCGGTATGGGACATGCTGCAGAGGCCCCCGACAACAGAGCGGCCAGTAATATACAGTAAGAATACCTTGATGGACGTTTTCCAACATTGGAACTGTACAGTCTTCATTCAGAATATCTTCAGACGTCAGATAGTGGATTGGAAAGGCTTAATTTTTGTAATAGTTGAGCACTAAAAGACAAATGTTTGGCTATATAAAACTGCATGCAGTAGTAACGTTTACACGCTATGATATAAATTAATCTGATGCATAAATGATCAATTGTATGAATGATAAATAACTAGATTAATATTAGTACGATCATATTTACCAAGCAATCAAAACTGTAAGATTAGTGATGGCTGTAAATTGGCCTTGAATGTTTGAAATCTGTCTCATCTACCAGAAAATGTATCTGACCTGTGCAAAACGTCTTGGCTGACAATTAGCTTTATCAACATTTCAAGATATCTCAATGATTAAAATATTTGTCCTCATGGAAACTGTGCTGGTCGTTGCAAAAAACTTAAATTGAAAGAATAATTACTTGTATTAAACCAGGAAAGATTTTAAAAAGATCATTTGTATAGGTGGAGGAAAGAAGGGAGAAGGGAACATTTAAAGGAATTCTGTCATCAGGTTCATGTTGTCCGAATCACGGCAACATAAACCCAGGACAGGGATGTGCAGCATCCGAGGAACAGGCCCCAGCCTAGGAGACAGCAGGTGTAGAGTAGTTCACTTGTCTGGGTGGCTCTACCATCTCCCACCCAGAGGGTAACCAGGGACATGTCCAAGGGGCACGGGCAGACTATATTAAATAGGGAAACCCACAAGTGGATTACCTTGGTTCTTCTTTGGTCACTCATGATTCCACCGTTCCTTCCTCCACAATGATCTCTCCGGAGAATAAATAAGAGTCCGTACACGGGGTAGAATTGAGTAGGCCAAACTGTGAACAATCAGTAAAGCTGAGTAACTTAAAATAACAATGCACAACAGTCCTCTTTACATCCACGTTAGTGAGGGTTCAAAACACGTGAACTGAAAGGGAGGAAACACGGGAGAAACAGGGTGACTTACACAGGCCTAGTTAACTGTGGTTCCCTAGTCCCGGACATCGACTCTTAGGAGACTCCGCCAACACTCTACCGGTCCACTCTCACGGAACTTGAGACACTCTTCACCTCACACTGCACGGCGGGAAAAAACTCACAACAAGGGGAAGTAGAAGAAGGGGTTCACGGCATTATAGGAGTATCCTCTCAGCCTCCCTTCTTGTACTCAGACTGAGGATGTCTGAGTACAGGCCGGTCTGCTTTTCTCTCTCCCAGAAGGACAACCACGCAGCTGGCAGAAAAGACTAGAAGACCTCACTCAAGCATCTTTCACCCACATATATAAAACGAGGTTACATGACATACAAATAGATACTTTTCCAGACATAACCCAGACAGTAACCCATTCAGTGCTGCAAAGGTGCAATATACATCATATTCATACACATAGAAGACAGTGGAAAAACACAGAAACCCAAGACTACATAGACCATCTAGAAACCTCCAGAACACATGTGCACGTCAACTTCCGTACACTACAGCTGCCTATGGTGTTTCAGAATATATAGACTTTGAAGTGTATTGTAACACGTCCGTAATACAGATCAGTAATACGGACATGTTACAGATTTTGGTGCAGCTTTGCAGCAAATTTCATAGTTTCAATTGAATTCAAATTGAAGGGGTGAAATCTGCTGCAGATCTCTACCAAAATCTGTGATAAAATCTGCAGCAAAGCAGCTATGTGTGAACACACCCTAAAATCAGATTTTAACCATAAAAGGTAAAGTTTGCTATGTACTACTAAAATAAAACTTAATAGAATCAAAGATGGGCTGTTACTAGAGATGAGCGAACGTACTCGTCCGAGCTTGATGCTCGGGCGAATATTAGCGTGTTTGGGATGCTCGTTACTCTTAACGCGTACCACGCGATGTTCGGGTTACTTTCAGTTGCCTCTCTGAGACGTTAGCGCGCTTTTCTGGCCAATTGAAAGACAGGGAAGGCATTACAACTTCCCCCTGTGACGTTCAAGCCCTATACCACCCCCCTGCTGTGAGTGGCTGGGGAGATCAGATGTCACCGGAGTATAAAAGTCGGCCCCTCCCGCGGCTCGCCTCAGATGCCTTGTGAGTTAGCTGAGGGACAGTGCTGCTGGTGCCGGAGCTGCTGTAGGGAGAGTGCTAGTAGTGAGTGTAGGCTTCAAGAACCCCAACGGTCCTTCTTAGGGCCACATCTATCCGTGTGGAGGCTGCTGTTAGCAGTGTTGCCCTTTTTTTTTTTTTTTCAAAATCGGCTGTGCAGAGCATTGCGCCCTGCAGTAATACTACAGGGACAGAAGTGGTGGTTAGGCAGGGAGAGTGTTAGGAGTGAGTGTAGGCTTCAAGAACCCCAACGGTCCTTCTTAGGGCCACATTTAACCGTGTGCAGAACTGTGCAGGCTGCTGTTAGCAGTGTTGCATTTTTTTTTAAATCGGCTGTGCAGAGCATTGCGCCCTGCAGTAATACTACAGGGACAGAATTGTGTAGGCAGGGCCAGAAGACATATATTATTGATTGAATATAGTCAGTGGGCCTTTTCTTTAACCAAAAAAGAGAAACATTCTATTTGGCCTGCCTCTGACAGTCCTCAGCGTTCTGGGTACGTGAGTGGTGGGTGCAGAACGTAAACAGAAATCATACGCAGCCAGCTACGTTTAACAGCAGGCTTGCGCCAATTTCTTTCCTGCCTGGGAAAAATCACCGCTCTGCTGTAGTTAATAACTCTGCAACCCTGCAGTTCTGTGACACATTTGCAGGGCCAGAAGACATATATTATTGATTGAATATATGCAGTGGGCCTTTTCTTTACCAAAAAAAGGGAAACATTCTATTTGGCCTGCCTCTGACAGTCCTCAGCGTTCTGGGTACGTGTGTGGCGGGTGCAGAACGTAAACAGAAATCATACGCAGCCAGCTACGTTTAACAGCAGGCTTGCGCTAATTTATTTCCTGGCTGGGAAATCAAATCACTGGTAATACACCATGCTGAGGGGTAGGGGTAGGCCTATAGGACGTGGACGCGGGCGAGGACGCGGAGGCCCAAGTCAGGGTGTGGGCACAGGCCGAGCCAGTGCGGTGGCCAGGGGTAGAGGCAGGGCCAGACCGAATAATCCACCAACTGGTTCCCAAAGCGCCCCCTCGCGCCATGCCACCCTGCAGAGGTCAAGGTGCTCTACGGTGTGGCAGTTTTTCACAGAGACGCCTGACGACCGACGAACAGTGGTGTGCAACCTTTGTCGCGCCAAGATCAGCTGGGGAGGCACCACCAACAGCATGCGCAGGCATATGATGGCCAAGCACCCCACAAGGTGGGACGATGCCCGTTCACCGCCTCCGGTTTGCACCACTGCCTCTCCCCCTGTGCCCCAACCTGCCACTGAGATCCAACCCCCCTCTCAGGACACAGGCACTACCGTCTCCTGGCCTGCACCCACACCCTCACCTCCGCTGTCCTCGGCCCCATCCAGCAATGTCTCTCAGCGTAGCGTCCAGACGTCGCTAGTGCCACAGTTTGAGCGCAAGCGCAAGTACGACGCCACGCACCCGCACGCTCAAGCGTTAAACGTGCACATTGCAAAATTGATCAGCCTAGAGATGCTGCCGTATAGGCTTGTGGAAACGGAGGCTTTCAAAAGCATGATGGCGGCGGCGGCCCCGCGCTACTCGGTTCCCAGTCGCCACTACTTTTCCCGATGTGCCGTCCCAGGCCTGCACGACCACATCTCCCGCAACATTGTACGCGCCCTCACCTACGCGGTTACTGCCAAAGTCCACTTAACAACAGACACGTGGACAAGCACAGGCGGGCAGGGCCACTATATCTCCCTGACGGCACATTGGGTGAATTTAGTGGAGACTGGGACAGAGTCAGAGCCTGGGACCGCTCACGTCCTACCCACCCCCCAAATTGCGTGCCCCAGCTCGGTGGTGGTATCTGCGGGGGTGTATGCTTCCTCCACTAAACCACCCTCCTCCTCCTCCTCCTACGCAACCTCTGTCTCGCAATCAAGATGTGTCAGCAGCAGCACGTCGCCAGCAGTCGGTGTCACGCGGCGTGGCAGCACAGCGGTGGGCAAGCGTCAGCAGGCCGTGGTGAAACTACTCAGCTTAGGAGATAAGAGGCACATGGCCCACGAACTGCTGCAGGGTCTGACAGAGCAGACCGACCGCTGGCTTGCGCCGCTGAGCCTCCAACCGGGCATGGTCGTGTGTGACAACGGCCGTAACCTGGTGGCGGCTCTGCAGCTCGGCAGCCTCACGCACGTGCCATGCCTGGCCCATGTGTTTAATTTGGTGGTTCAGCGCTTTCTGAAAAGCTACCCACACTTGTCATACCTGCTCGGAAAGGTGCGCCAGCTCTGCGCACATTTCCGCAAATCCCACACGCACGCTGCCACCCTGCGGACGCTGCAACATCAGTTTAATCTGCCAGTGCACCGACTGCTGTGCGACGTGCCCAGACAGTGGAACTCTACGCTCCACATGTTGGCCAGACTCTATGAGCAGCGTAGAGCTATAGTGGAATACCAACTCCAACTTGCGCGGTGCAGTGGGAGTCAGCCTCCTCAATCATTTACAGAAGAGTGGGCCTGGTTGGCAGCCATCTGCCAGGTCCTTGGAAACTTTGAGGAGTCTACCCAGATGGTGAGCGGGGATGCTGCAATCATTAGCGTCACCATTCCTCTGCTATGCCTCTTGAGAAGTTCCCTGCAAAGCATAAAGGCAGACGCTTTGGAATCAGAAACGGAGGCGGGGGAAGACAGTATGTCGCTGGATAGTCAGAGCAACCTCATGTCTATATCTCAGCGCGTTGAGGAGGAGGGGGAGGAGCATGAGGAGGAGGGGGAAGAGACAGCTTGGCCCACTGCTGAGGGGACAGATGCTGCTTGCCTGTCATCCTTTCAGCGTGTATGGCCAGAGGAGGAGGAGGAGGAGGAGGATCCTGAAAGTGATCTTCCGAGTGAGGACAGCCATGTGTTGCGTACAGGTACCCTGGCACAGATGGCTGACTTCATGTTAGGATGCCTTTCTGGTGACCCTCGCGTTACACGCATTCTGGCCACTACGGATTACTGGGTGTACACACTGCTCGATCCACGGTATAAGGAGAGCCTTTGCACTCTCATTCCAGAAGAGGAAAGGGGTTCGAGAATGATGCTATACCACAGGGCGCTGGTGGACAAACTGATGGTAAACTTCCCATCCGACAGCGCTAGTGGCAGAAGGCGCAGTTCCGAGGGCCAGGTAGCAGGGGAGGCGCAGAGATCAGGCAGCATGTACAGCGCAGGCAGGGGAACATTCTCCAAGGCCTTTGCCAGCTTTATGGCTCCCCAGCAAGACTGTGTCACCGGTCCCCAGTCAAGGCTGAGTTGGCGGGAGCACTGTAAAAGGATGGTGAGGGAGTACGTAGCCGATTGCAGCACCGTCCTTGGTGACGCCTCTGCCCCCTACAACTACTGGGTGTTGAAGCTGGACACGTGGCCTGAACTCGCGCTGTATGCCCTGGAGGTGCTTGCTTGTCCTGCGGCTAGCGTCTTGTCAGAGAGTGTGTTTAGTGTGGCTGGGGGAATCATCACGGATAAGCGTACCCACCTGTCAACCGACAGTGCCGACAGGCTTACACTCATCAAGATGAACAAAGCCTGGATTTCCCCAGACTTCTCTTCTCCACCAGTGGACAGCAGCGATACCTAAGCAATACGTAGGCTGCACCCACGGATGGAAGCATCGTTCTCTCTCACCATCCAAAACGGGGACATTTCTGCTTCATCAATCTGTGTATAATATTCCTCCTCCTCCTCCTGCTCCTCCTCCTGAAACCTCACGTAATCACGCCGAACGGGCAATTTTTCTTAGGGCCACAAGGCTCACTCATATAATTTTTCTAAACAATTTTTATACGTTTCAATGCTCTTAAAAGCGTTGAAACTTTAACTTGAACCAATTTTTTGTTCAACTGGGCTGCCTCCAGGCCTAGTTACCACTTAAGCCACATTAACCAAAGCGATTAATGGGTTTCACCTGCCATCTTGGTTGGGCATGGCCAATTTTTTTCTGAGGTACATTAGTACTGTTGGTACACCAATTTTTTTGGGCCCTCACCTACAGTGTAATCATAGTAATTTCTATGTTCTTCGCCTGCACTCATGGTACAGAAAGGTGTGTGGGGTTGGCCTACACTTTAGCTACATAAATGTCTATACTGCAGCTACTGAAATGTGAAAGAGACTGTTATCTCCCTAAACTGCTGCAATAGGAATGTTACTGGGGCCTGTCTTGAGTGCTACTATTACTGAAATGGAACTAAGACTGCGCTCCCCCTATACTGCTGCTAGTGATATGTTAGTGGGGCCTGTTCCTAATGCTACCGCTGAAATGTTAATAATTGTGGGCTCTGCCTATACCGCTGCTAATGGTATGTCACTGGGATGTGGAAACAGAGGCTTCACAAAGACATGATGGCGGCGAGGCCATTTCCCACCAACGCTGTTACTGTTAAAGGGGTTGTCCCGAGGCAGCAAGTGGGTCTATACACTTCTGTATGGCCATATTAATGCACTTTGTAATATACATTGTGCATTAATTATGAGCCATACAGAAGTTATAAAAAGTTTTATACTTACCTGCTCCGTTGCTGGCGTCCTCGTCTCCATGGTGCCGACTAATTTTCGCCCTCCGATGGCCAAATTAGCCGCGCTTGCGCAGTCCGGGTCTTCTCCTCTTCTCTATGGGGCTCCGTGTAGCTCCGTGTAGCTCCGCCCCGTCACGTGCCGATTCCAGCCAATCAGGAGGCTGGAATCGGCAATGGACCGCACAGAAGCCCTGCGGTCCATGAAGACAGAGGATCCCGGCGGCCATCTTCAGCAGGTGAGTATGAAGACGCCGGACCGCCGGGATTCAGGTAAGCGCTGTGCGGGTGGTTTTTTTAACCCCTGCATCGGGGTTGTCTCGCGCCGAACGGGGGGGGGGGGTTTAAAAAAAAAAAAACCCGTTTCGGCGCGGGACATCTCCTTTAAGGTGCATATAACCACGGACATGTGTAGAGGACACATAGTGCCTCCAAAACATCCCCCTCCTCCTCCAACAATGAAAACATTCTTGGCAAATACCTTTGCATTGGTCCGTCTGGTGACAGTCCAAGAATTTCACCTTTAACGACACAACAAGAGAGCACCACCACCATCCTCCCGCCACGTCCCACTTAATCCTGGCCACATTCCGAAAACCAACTACATAAAACCGCGCTACCAGGTCCGCAGTCACCACCACATTACCACCAACGAGGTTACTGTTAAGGTATATATTACCAGTCTGACTGGGGCATGCAGTGTGGGTCGAAGCCCACCTGCATTAAGCACAACATTACTACCTCAGCTGTGTTGGGCAATGCAATGGGATATTTTTATGTACCGCCGGTGGGTTCCAGGGAGCCACCCATGCTGTCGGTCCACAGGGACTTGTAAATGCATCTGTTTCCACTTCTAAAGAACCCCAGTCTGACAGGGGCATGCAGTTTGGGCCGAAACCCACCTGCATTAAGCACGAAAATTCCTACCTCAGCTGTGCTGGGCACTGCAATGGGATATTTTTATGTACCGCCGGTGGGTTCCAGGGAGCCACCCATGCTGTCGGTCCACAGGGACTTCACAATAGGGAGTTGTACCTGCCTGTGTCTATGAATTAAAAACCGCGGTCTGACTGGGGCATGCAGACACCTTGACAGAATGAATAGTGTGTGGCACATAGGTTCCCCATTGCTATGCCCACGTGTGCAGCTCCTGATGGCGGTGGCACAGGATTCTATTTCTCATTGCTTCTGTACAGCATTGTGGGCTATCGCCCCGCCCCTTTTAAAGAGGGTCGCTGCCTAGCCGTGCCAACCCTCTGCAGTGTGTGCCTGCGGTTCCTCGTCATGGCAGACGCACTTATAAATAGACATGAGGGTGGTGTGGCATGAGGGCAGCTGAAGGCTGCGCAGGGACACTTTTGTGTGCGCTGTGGACACTGGGTCGTGCGGGGGGGGGGGGGGGGGGTTGGGCAGCATGTAACCCAGGAGAAGTGGCAGCGGAGTGTCATGCAGGCAGTGATTGTGCTTTGTTGGAGGTAGTGTGGTGCTTAGCTAAGGTATGCATTGCTAATGAGGGCTTTTCAGAAGTAAAAGTTGTTGGGAGGGGGGGGGGGGGGGCCACTCTTGCCGGTATTGTGGCTTAATAGTGGGACCTGTGAACTTGAGATGCAGCCCAACATGTAGCCCCTCGCCTGCCCTATCCGTTGCTGTGTCGTTCCCATCACTTTCTTGAATTGCCCAGATTTTCACAGATGAAAACCTTAGCGAGCATCGGCGAAATACAAAAATGCTCGGGTCGCCCATTGACTTCAATGGGGTTCGTTACTGGAAACGAACCCTCGAGCATCGCAATAATTTCGTCCCGAGTAACGAGCACCCGAGCATTTTGGTGCTCGCTCATCTCTAGCTGTTACATTTATTGTACTTGTACAAAAAGGATAAGATGAAGTGCAGTCATATTGTCAGATTTTAATCAAGCAACCAATTGTTGAATAATCATTTTGTTACTCATTACATTATAGCTAATTGTCAGTTTCTGAAAAACGAATGCAAAAGTGACAACCACTTTGGCTACGCCTCTAGTTGTCAATCGTGAAAAATGGCTGCTGCAACGCAACAGATAAATGCTTGTATAGCTGATCTTAAATAAATGTAACAGCCAAACTTTAGCACTTGCTACAGTAGGACTTATAAACTCTACCATTTATCTACAGCGGAGCTCTGTGTATCTGTTACCTGAGCTCAAACAATACGCTGCTATCTGATAGCGGGAGTGGAAAATAAAATATCATGTAACTAAAATGCTGTGCAAAGAGGGTCGGTATGTGCAAGTATTACAATAGGTATTTTTAGAGTGTAACAGTTTTGTAAGAATTAGCAGATTCTAAAATTAAAAAGCCGTTCTTCATCGGAGTGGGTAGTATAGCAACTCCATTTCTTCTAGGCCTTCCGGTTGCCCGTAACCACTCCGGTTACATACTGAGCCCAGCACTAGTCTTCTGTCACGTGTGAAGTCTCGAAATTCAGTGTCAATGGCTGACATCACGTTTTCACATTTGATTGGTACCAACCATTGGAAACTAATCACTTGACAAAACATATGTAATGGGAGGTCATGTCGGCGAACTCAGAGATTTAGAAGAAAGCGAAAACCGCGCTTGGGTCAGTGGGGTTGTGGCTACAAAGGTATGCAGCCCACCCCTGATCATTGGATGTGACAGATCCTTTGGAAGGCGGTACTCACATAAGCATCATGGCTTCCTTTTATTAGTTAAACTATTATGCTGTGACATATGTGTTGTACCACAGTTCCAAATAGTCACCAATGGACCCTACTGACGTATCTATAATGGGGTGCTCTGGGGTTTCTTTCTGTTTTTATGACGTGAATAGTCCAGCATTCTGCAATATTCTTGTCGTCAAATATAGAAACAAGACGTCTGGTTACAGCAGCACCTACGCAAACCCTGGGTCCGAGGGGATGCTTCTTGTTTCAGGCAAGCGATGTTGGCTCATATACAAACGCACAGTCTTTATATGGAGAGCTGCATCCCGGGTGCCACAAAGGAATACTCACATTCTAAAAGGACTTCATCTTTTATTGTGTCCACATGAGCTGACAACGTTTCGACTGCAGCAAGCAGTCTTTATCAAGTCAAGTTGATAAACCTCCGATGCGGCTCTCCCTATAAAGACCTGTTGTCAAATATGATTTAAACTCTGACGTGACTCTGACAAACTCTGAATGCATATGTGAGCAGAGCTTAAGGCCCTAAACAAGCCAGCACATAATGAGAAAAATAACTGATATGTCCTGACGCAGTCACTACCAAGCGAATGTGCTGACAATATAAAATTGAAAACATATGATCACCAGCAATGTTAGGTTTGTTTTAAAGGGGTTTTCCGGAACTTAAAAAAAAAAAAAGTCACAGGCTTAAAATTCTGTAAAAGACCATGCATGTGATCACTCAGCAAATTACAGACTTCAGCAATGATTCTCCCATAGCCGCTGAAGCCTGTGATTGGCTCAGCAGTCACATGCACAATGTAAGGCCCGTTTGCTTCTTCTAGGTTCCGAATGGAGTGCATCGGGGGTTCCAGCATTGGACAAGGAGCCTCTAAAGTAGGTAAGTATGCATTTTTCTTTTGTTTGCACAATTTTAAGCTTGTAAAAAATTCTTTAAAGGGGTTGTCCAGTTACTGAACAACATTCCCTGTACAGGTCCAATGCTGCTAAAATAACAAAAGGAGCTGTATTTACCTGTCTTCAGTCCCTGCAATCCAGTACTGTGGCCACACCAATCTCCTGGCTTTTGTGGTGCAAGATGATGTCGCCCGCTGTGACCTGACTGCTGCAGCCAATCAGTGCTCACATCCTTGGTGCCATAATGCCAAGGGTTCAAAACGATGACACTGCAGCCTCTCATTATCTGCAGCAGTCAGGTGACATCCTATGATGTCATTCTCCATAACAAATGCTGGGAGATCAGCGGGACCACAGCGGTGGATTGCGGGGGCTAAGGAGAGGTAAGTACAGGTAAATGCAGTCTCTTCATTGCCTATTAATTGAACAAAAATGTGAGGAAAAAGTCTGATTGTGGAGAGGAGTGCGTAGTGTTTCAAAGACTACCTAATAAAGTCAGGTCACGGGTATACGGCATTGTCAGCCATTCTGAAGTGCTGACAGGACAGCATTTCTGTAAAGAACTGTAAAATTACAGAGCAGATCTCATGGGTGGGAGCGATAGATCACAATGAGGTAAGTCCATACCATGTTTTTATTATTTAGTTGAGGTATATGTTTTTAATGCAACTTCAAAAAAACAAAGGATGTAACAGGATGCAGCTGGTTGCATTACTGGTACCATTGAAGTCCACTGTATAAAAGACAGGACAGAAAAACACAGAAGAGTGCACTTTTCTGTCCTCTCAAAGAGCAATTGTCATGGCGGTGGTTGCATCATACTTCCTGGTTCAATGCAGCTCCGAGGTGATGTCAACACCTCATCGCATATCATTCAGTACTGGACACCGAGGGAGTAGCGTCTCCCTCTGCTGCCAGCGCTAATAGGCTGGCTGGGTTGTCTATTAAGCCAGTCAGTTTACCAATTGTGGTTTGAGTATATATAAACCCGGTACTAACCTGGTATATACTTTTTGTATTTTGGTCATTTGCTATGCCAGAAAGCTTGGTGTCTAGGTATAAAGTTATTTAGGCTTTAGCTCTTAGGGTTCTGTTAGTTTATTATTGCAGGTTATTCAGGTTCAGTGGGTTTAGGGTTTAGTCTAGTGATTGCCCGTTAGTCTCGGACTGGACTCCAGTCTCTCTCCCATGGTGGGGTCGACTCAACGGACAGGTCTGGTTTGGGTCGATCTGATATATTGGTCTGTAAGGTTCTCCATATGTTATCTTACTATCATTCAGTAGTACATAAGATTCATGTTCATGATTACTGATTCGATCGTGTCTATTTCTTCGTGACTTGTCACCTCCATTTATGCATCTTTTTCAACCAAATGTGACAGCAATATTTAGATATATATTGTCTTTTTTATGATAGAAGTGAATAGCAATAGGATTCAAATGTTTAGGCATACTGTTGTATCATGTTGCATACCATTCTAACAATATACGTGGTTTTGCGGTATGCAATAAACATTGTTTACCACAGTTTAATGGCAGAAATGTATTGTGTACCTAGTGTTACTCAATGAGAACTCCATGCTATTGCCTTGCAAGATTCTTTCTACTTGCCAATCCATAGACTGGAATCACATATGTAGTTTTGGGTGTAGTTTTAAGTGCAATTTTTTTTTCTGTGTCAAAGCCTGAAGTGGATCCAGAAGGAAGACATATAAGTCTTTCTTACTCGTCTTTCTCATTCCTTTGGAATCCACTTATGGCTTTTGCTCAGTAAACTGTGCCAAAAACAGCAGGCCCATGTAACTTTAAAGTTTTATTCAACTTCCTCTTATTCAACATTTTATGTGGATTTAAATTGTGGAATCTTGTTAGTAGCTTGTGTATCAGTGGAGGTTTTATATCATACAATAAAGAATGGCATCAATGGTGTAGAAGCTTTTATTAACCACCTCCAATGCTGATCAAAGCAAATTTCATAGAAACACAGAATGGTAGAGTTGGAAGGGACCTCCATGGTCATCAGGTTCAACCCCCTGCTCAGTGCAGGATTCTCTAAATCATTCCAGACAGATATTCATCCAGTCTCTGCTTGAACACTTCCGTTGAAGGAGAACTCACCACCTCCTGCAGCAACCTGGTCCACTCATTGATCACCCTCACTGTCAGAAAGTTTTTTCTAGTATCTAATTTGTGTCTCCTCCCTTTCCGTTTCATCCCATTCCTTCTAGTCTTTCCTTGTGCAAATAAGAATAGGGCTGAACCCTCTGCACTGTGACAGCCCTTCAGATATTTGCAGACAACAATTAAGTCTCCTCTCAGTCTTCTTTTTTGCAAGCTAAACATTCCCAGATCCTTTAACCGTTCTTCATAGGACATGATTTGCAGACTGCTCACCATCTTGGTAACTCTTCTCTGTACTTGCTCCAGTTTGTCTATGTCTTTTTTAAAGTGGGATGCCCAGAACTGGACCCAGTATTCCAGATGAGGTCTGATGAAGGAAGGGTAGAGGAGGATAATTACCTCACATGATCTAGACTCTGTGCTTCTCTTAATACATCTCAGAATTGTGTTTGCCTTTTTGGCTGCTGCATCACATTGTTGATTCATGCTCAGACTATGATCTATAAGTATACCCAAGTCTTTTTCACATCAGCTGCTGCTTAGCCCAATTCCTCCCATTCTGTATGTGCTTTCTTCATTTTTCTTGCCCAGATGTAGGACTTTGCATTTCTCCTTGTTAAATACCATTCTGTTAGTCGCTGCCCACTGTTCAAGCTTTTCTACATCTTTTTGAATCCTCTCTCTCTTTTCCCTAGTGTTAGCTATCCCTCCTAGCTTTGTGTTGTAGACAAATTTGATCAGTTTCCCATCAGTTCCCTCCTCCAGATCATTTATAAAAATGTTGAACAGCATTGGGCCTAGACCAGAGCCTTGTGGTATCCCACTTAATACAGGCTTCCACTTGGATGTGCAACCATTTATGACCACTCTTTGAGTACGATCACTCAGAGAGTTGTGAATCTACTTAACAGTTGCCTTGTTAATCTGATATTTGGTCATTTTTTTAATAAGTATAGTATGAGATACTCAGTCAAATGCTTTACTAAGGTCAAGATAAACTATATCCACCGCATTTCTCTGATCCACCCAGTCAGTGATTCTGTCATAGAAGGAAATTAGATTTGTCTGGCATGACTTGTTTGTTACAAACTCATGCTGGTTCTGGTTAATTACTCCATTTTCATCCAAGTACTTGCATACATGCTGTTTAATTATTTGTTCAAAGATCTTTCCCGGTATAGAAGTCAGGCTCACAGGCATGTCGTTTCCTGGATCCACCTTCTTCCCTTTTTTAAGATAGGGACAATATTTGCCCTTTTCCAATTTTTTGGGACTTCTCCTGTTCTCCTGGAATTTTCAAAGATTATGGCGAGTGGTTCAGCAATTACCTCTGCTGCTTCCTTTAGTATCCCAGTATGTAATTCATCTGGACCTTGAGACTTGAATTCATTTAAGTTAGCCAAGTGTTCCCCTACCATCTCTTTGCCTATAGATAGCCGGCATTCTTTCATTCCCTCAATAGCACGGGGAAGATCAGTTGATGTTCCATCTACTTTCTGAGAGAAAACAGTTACAAAATAGAAACTGAAAAGTTCGGCCTTCTCAATAGCATTCTTAACCAATTTACCATTTTCATATTGTAAGCATCCAATAGCATCTTTGTCTTTTCTTTTGCTTTTGGCATACCCCCCAAATCCTTTCTTATTGCTTTTGGCCTCTGTTGCAAAGCCTCAATTTATTATTAGCCTTCGCTTTTCTGACACTTGTCCTACAGTTTCTGCAGACCGCATTATATTCTTCTTTAGATATTCCCCCCCTCTTTCCATTTGATAAACATATTTTTCTTCGTTTTTAACATGTGTGCAAGTTCTGTGTTCATCCATCCCGATTTCTTTAAATGCCTCCCATTCTTCCTTCTTTTAGGGATTGTTAACAATTGTGCTTTGAGAATCTCATTTTGCAATACTTCCCAAGCTTCTTGGACATTTCTGTCCTCAAGAACATCCAGCCAGTGGATTCTTCTTATCCTCTTTCTGAGTTCATTGATATTTGCCTTTCTGAAATCCAACCTTGAGGTCTGAGTTTTCTCAGGTCTTCCTCCACTTTTTATCCAAAATTCAAGGATAGCATGATCACTGCCTCCTAAGGTTCTCGCCACCCTTACTTCCTCAACCATTTCCTCTCTGTTGGTAAGAATTAGGTACAAGATAGCAGATCCCCTTGTTTTTTCTTCGAACTTTTGGAAGATAAAGTTGTCAGCAAGAGTGGATAAGAATTTGTTGGATCCATTACTTTTGCCCAAGAGAGATTTGCAACAAATGTCTGGATAGTTTAAATTCCCCCATGATCACTATGTCATGCTTTTTTGAGAGCTTGGCCATCTGATGTAGAAAGAGTTCATCAATATCTACTGCTTGTCCAGGTGCCCTATAGTAAATGCCTACAATAGTGTCCTTTCTGTTTTTCTCTTCTTGTATTACCCAGTTTTTACAGAACTACCATGCTCTGAAGCTTGAATCTCTGTGGAGATTAACGTTTTCCTAACATACAACGCAACACCACCTCTCCTCTTTTTAGGTCTGTTTCTTATATATAAGTTGTATCCTGTAAGGCCTCCCTCACACAGGGCGTTTGCAGACATGCAGCGTTTACTGCAGATTCCGCCCCGTTTCAGCAGTGCTGGCATACTTTATGCCAGTGTTTTGGCTGTGTTTTCAGCTCGGCTGAAAACGCAGCCAAGGATGCTGAAAAAAAAAAAAAGCAATACTCACCTAGCCGCTGCAGTCCGGGTCGTGGCCGCTGGTCTCTGCCGCTGATCAAAGTTTGCTGGTGCTGATTGGCTGAGACAGTCAATGAAGGGCTGTGATTGGACATCGAGCGCGCTGATAACCAATCACAGCACTCTATTGCCGGAGGCGGGGTTCTCAAACCTGGCCTACGGCAATAGACTTGTGAGTGCAGAGGAAGCCCGGATCAGCGACAGAGACCAGCGGCCGCGACCCAGACTGCAGCGGCTAGGTGAGTATTGCTTTTTTTTTTTTCTCTACCTAGCTGGGACTGATTTTCGGGGTAGGGCTTCTATTGTGTTGCTGCGTTTTCAGCAGTGCTAAAACCGCTGCCCATTCATTTTAATGGGCAATGCAGGGCTGAAAACGCCCCAAAATAGAACTTGCATCGCTGTCAAAGTGCAGCGTTGGAAGGCGCTGCGTTTTCAGCCCTGTGTGAGCAGCCCCATTGAAATGAATGGGAGTGTTGTACAGCATTTAGCGCTGGGCTGAAAAGGCAGCGCTAAACGCTGTACAAAACGCCCTGTGTGAGGGAGGCCTAAGCCCTGTATGCCAATCAAGTGATCATTCCACCAAGTTCCTGTGATGCATTGGATATCATATTTCTCTTAGGAGCTCCAATTCTCCTTCTTTGTTCCCCATGCTCTGTGCATTTGTGTAGAAACATTTTAGATTGTAATCTGTGTCTTTGTTCTTTCTTTCCACTTTGAATAGCAAGGTTCTCAAATGTATTAATTAGCTGTATATTTTTACCTGGCCTTTGACTTCCCTTCCCATATTGTTCTAGTTTAAAGCTCTCCTAAAATATATGCTTACCTGTTTTTGTAAGGTACAACCCGTCTCTACCAAACAGTCCATCATATAGGTAATTCACTCGATGGTCTAGAAATCCAGATATTTGCTGACGGCACCATCAACGTAGCCAGTTGTTCACCTCTAGAATCCTGTTCCATCTTCTTATTCCATGGCCATCCACATGGGGGGATGGATGGATGAGAAGACCACCTGTGCTCCTAGTTCCTTCACCTTCCTTCCGAGGTCTTCAAATTCTCTGCAGATAGTTGTAAGGTCCTTTCTTGCAGTGTCATTTGTCCCTACATGTATTAGTAGGAATAGGTGGTGTTCTGTAGGACTAAAGAGTCTTGACAGCCTATCAGACACATCTCTGATCTGTGCATCTGGAAGACAGCACACCTCTTGTGAGGTGTAAGGACTGCAGACAGCGGCCTCTGTTCCTCTCAATAGGGAATCCCCCACAACTACCACTCTCCTTTTCTTCTTCACAACAGCACTTCTTTTTCTCCATTTAAGGGGACTCTGCGTTCTTACTACACAGTTACCTCTTCATTGTTCTCCTGTGCGAGAACTTGGTACCAGTTCCCGAGCAGTATGGGTGCTGGCTGACTCCTCATCCTGCTTCTTTGGGTCACATGCTTCCATTCTTCTGCTTCTGCAGGTTCACTGGACATTTCTTTTCCTTCAACATTTTGAAGACTTTCTTCTCCTCTGTCAAGGAAATCCTCACCCTCCTTAATGCATTTCAATGTAGCTATTCTCTCCTGAAGACTACGCACCTTTTCCTCCAGTAGAGACACGAGCTTGCATTTCTGGCAGGTGAAGTTTGGCTTTTCCTCTGGCGGGTCTGTGAACATATAGTATACATTGCAGCTCACCAAATGGCTCCTTTCCTTTTCCATGTTGTCAGTTGATGTCCACTTCCAAACTTCTAAAAGTCAAGAATTGTGGTGAATATGTATATTCTATAAGACACTACTAAGTGGACAATTTGTGTGCCATTAGGCACGCGGTCTGGCGATGTCCTCCAAACAGCTAGACCCGGCTAATCCCAGCAATCTTCCCGCTTATAGTGACTCTTCGCTCTTCCCATAATGCACAGGGAATATGCAAATGATCTTCCTGCAGCTCCAATCTCTGGTCTAATTTGCTGTTTCTGACACACTTTACTTGTAAAAGCCAAATAAATTTGTCCTGGTGAAAGATGAAGGTCAGCCATTCTGGATATATGAGCTCTGTACCATCAGGTCACGCAGATGGTATAAGCAGGTGCAGATCTCCACACTGCTAGGGTAACAACATTAGTGCTTTGCTGTGTTGCAAAGCAATTAATCTAGCTTGTTGAAGTCCATGGGGTAAAGCTATCAGACTGAAGATGTAAAAATATGAATATGTCCAGATGTTTTTATATGCCTTTAAAATATCTTGGTTTTGTGTTAAAATTAACTATTTTCATAGCCACATGAGCATGTAATATATTTGAATATATGAAGTTTTGATGTGAAGAGGTTAAGATTTTTTACAACACTTGAGATTATTTGTGCAGCATAATAACAAAAAGATCCCATATGAGCATAGTGAAAGTGCTGAATGAAGTTTTCTCATTTAATGATGAGGCATTACATAATACATTTTTTTCATAGCAAGTTAATAAGGAAATTGTAGAAGTTTTTTTTAGCAGAGGAAATGGTACAGATATATTAAACATCATGTCACCATTTACTCATACACGATACAATAGAGCAACATTACAATATATTATTAAATCCGTGCCATTTTTTCCCGCAGCGTATGGATGGAGTTTTCTAAACTTTATTCTTATGCATTGCATTGGATCTGGTTGCAGTCACTTTGGCTTCATTCACATTCTGTATGTCTGGCATTATTTTCCTCTGCTGTTGTACAGAAGTAGATTCTATGTACAGAACGGATTCCATGCTGTCCTATGAGAGTAGTTTTGGCAACAGTTGCATCTGTTGTGACTCGGGATGTCTCCATAAAAACAGTGCATTCTGCATATTTGTGCCTGTCTATGTCGGTCTATGGAAGCCAAACAGGTGCAAATGCTGCACAAAAATGTCATTCTTTGTGTTCAGCAAAACAGGCCGGACACAACTGATAAATGTGAACCCAAGTTTTCAGTGTAGAATCTGCACTCAAATCTGCAAAATATGAAATGATGAATATGACCTGGTGCTTTGGACTGTGCTAGGACTCATACTGAGAGATGAGAGAGCTGCTTTACTTACAACATGGAAATGGGATGTGCTCATAGCTATAGCAGAGGATGAATATGTACAGTGAAACAAAGGATTACATTATATACCTTACACATTAAATGCATAGGGGTTGGTAGAAGACATTTCTTGCTTGCATTTTTTTTGCTATCTCACATAAGTAATATGATGTTTTCACATCTTCTAGCTACTCTCCCTAAGGACAAACTATATTCTTTCTGCCCCACGTCATTGGCCTCTAATTCTGCCCTCACATAGACCTATTTGGCTTATTTTCCCAGTAATTGTTTCAAGACCTGTGAGAAAGTCTTACATTGACTTGCAGGTATGCTACCTTCCAATAGGTGGCGCTGCAGAGGCATTGTCTCAATTTTCTATTTGCATATTTCTCATAGCAGCATGCATGGCCTTATAAGTCTCCTCACACTTTCTCGGTGCTTTCCCTAAGTACAAACTATACCCTTCCTGACCCACATCATAGGCCTCTCACCCAGCCAAGCCAGCAACCTACTGCACAATGATGAGGGGCAAAAACCCCAAATCAGTCTGTCTGTACATGATTATCTTTTTCTTCGGGAGAAAACTCTGGCTTTAGCTTATTTTCCTAGTGATCTCTCTCTCTCTCTCTCTCCCCCCTGCTACCCCCCCCCCCCCCGCCCCCCGCTCATCTCCCCCCCCCCCCCCCCCCCGCCCACCACCCAAATCTGCTCGGATGAGTATGCAGGAACTGCCTTAAACGAGCGTGCTCGCTCACTTTAAGGCCACTCTCACACACCGTTTTTTTACAGCGTTTACTGTGACGTTTCAAACACCGCGCTAAATGCTGTAAAACTCCTCCATTGATTTAAATGGGGCATTGCAGACTAGCCTTCGAAGGCAGCGTTTCTAATGCTGCGATTTTCTAGGTCTGTCTACTCTATTTTAGTGTGTTTTAGTACTTTTTAATGCACCTCATCACCCATTGTAATAACGGGGTGCATTTAAAAATGCAGTTCTAAAACGCGGCATTTGAAGTATGGCATTTTAACAGACTTTCATGTGGGAGCAGCCTAAACAGCACGGCTTTGCTGAAAGCTGATCCTGTCAAACTAATCTCATTGATTTCTTTGACTGTCACAAAAGTGGTGGATGACGGTAATGCTGTGGATATTACCTCTATGGACAGTAACGCCTTTGATACAATTCCACATAAAGAGCTCATAGACAAGTTACTGAAACTTGAACTTAATCCTTTGATTTTGATCTGGTGAATTCACAATTAGGTAAAAGATAGATGTTAGAGTCTTGTTATCTGAGTATATTCTGAACCGGGATGAGGTACAAGTGGTGACCACAAGGGTCTGTCCACGGTCCTGTTCTATTTAATTAAACTACTAACAACCACTTGACCGTGAAGAGATATTTTTTTGTGTGCTTATCATGCTCTGGCCCTGGTGATGTCATCGCTCCACCCCCTGGTGACATCATCACAGGTACTACAACATATATAAAACACAGAGCCTGACTCACAGAAGAACAACAAAGTTAGGGCTCTTGGAAGGGGAGGATAAAAATAACAAAATGAGAATACAACTAAGCCGTTATTATCTCAGACACAACTCAGTGGTCCTGACAGAAGACACCGACCTACCGCCACCACAGAGATCCAGTGAGCTGAAGAACCTGTGGTGATGTCACTGCTGTGGGAGGAGTCATTCTGCAGTTTGGTACAAAGTACTGTTTACTGGATATGCTGACCGCAGCTACCAGGGTCTGTGATGACGTCACCGTCATGTGATCACCTGTGTGGGTGGAATCAGGGATCACATGACCAGGGGCTGATCATGGTATCCTGCAGTCTGGTGAGCTGGTGATGTCTGGAAATCAGCATGGATGTACCACAGCTGTGTGTGTGTGATGTGTGTGAATCAGGATGCGTGTAGTAGAGCTGTGTGTAATGTGTGGGGTCAGGGTGAATGTAGTAGAGCTGTGTGTATAATGTGGTGTGTGTGTAATGTGTGGGAATCAGGATGCATGTAGTAGGGCTGTGTGTGTAATGTGCTGTGTATGTGTAATGTGTGGGAATCAGGATGCATGTAGCAGATGTGTGTGTAATGTGCTGTGTGTGATGTGTGGGGTAAGGATGGATGTAGTAGAGCTGTGTGTGTAATGTGTGTGAATCAGGATGCATGTAGCAGATGTGTGTGTAATGTATGTGTGGGGTCAGGATGGATGAGTAGAGCTGTGTGTATAATATGCTGTGTGTGTAGTGTGTGGGAATCAGGATGGATGTAGTAAAGCTGTGTGTGTGTAATGTGTGGGGTCAGAATGGATGTAGTAGAGCTGTTTGTAGAGCTGTTTGTGTAATTTGTGTGGTCAGCATCCATGTAGTAGAGCTATGTGTGTAATGTGTGGGAATCAGGATGCATGTAGCAAAGTTGTGTGTGTAATGTGCTGTATATATTATGCGTGAGAATCAAGATTCATGTAGCAGAGCAGTGTGTGTAATGTGTGGGGTCAAGATGGATGTACTAAACTGTGTGTGTAATGTGCTGTGTGTATAATGTGTGGGAATCAAGATTCATGTAGCAGAGCAGTGTGTGTAATATGTGGGGTCAAGATGGATGTAGTACAGCTGTGTGTGTCATGTGTGGGAATCAGGATGGATGTAGTAGAGCTGTGTGTAATGTGTTGTTTGTGCAATGTGTGGGGTCAGGATGGATGTAGTAGAGCTGTGTGTGTAATGTGTGGGGTCAGCATGCATGTAGTAAAACTCTGTGTGTAATGTGTGGGAATCAGGATGGCTGTAGTAGAGCTGTGTATACGATATGTGGGGATCATAATGGATGTACAATGTAACACAGCTGTATCACTGTGGATCTGTGGGAAAGCAGGAGATTTAAAAAAAAAAAAAGGCACTGCGCATGTATCGGGCGAGAGTCCGTTGGCATGCCCGGATGCATCCGCCATGCTGAAGAAAGAAGATCCTGCCACGACGGAGGATACCCGCACTGGATCCGGAGAGGTAAGAACCTGCCTTTTAATGCCCATGTCTGCGGGCACGCATGGATTCCGCTGGTGGATTCAGCAGTGGAACCTGAGTGTGCACGTGTTCATGACGCCTAATGCAAATCCAACAAAAAACACAATATATACATATCAATTATTGTTGCATAAAGGGACTCTGACAGCTCCTATGATTTCCATAAACTGAAGTTAAAGGTTCATAGGAGGTGGGGGAATGTGATTTTTTATATTCCCCTTCTTCGCTGTTCCCCTACTATTCACTTGCAAAACTGTTGCTCATGGTATTCAGTGGACTACTTTTGTCCCAGCTCATAATGAAGAGAAGTAGTCCTGTCATTATTTGCGCATATGTAAAGTACGTCCCACTCAGCGCCCCAGCTTCTGTGAGAGCATAACGTAAATTTATGGGGCTCATAAGAACTGACAAAGTCTCCTTCAATCCAGATGTTAGCATCTGATAGAGTAATGTCCAGAAAATAAAAACCAGCACTCCAATACAAAAATAAAGTTATTTCCTGAAAACAAAATAGGGTGAATATAGGCATAAAGCAACATATCCCCCCCTCCCCAAGCTGATATAGCTACAAATGCGTCCAATAATAGTAATTCCCTGAGCTGTGAGATCTGAATAGCTGGATGGTTTCTATTTTAGTGCTGCTCCCAGCCCATGGCTGCTCTGTAGAGTGCATCTTTTTGCTGAGGGTATACTGGATGAGAAGTTGTCTATTAATGTGCTCAAACTACCGGGATACAGAGTGGCATCTGAGTGCTTATATCGTATAAATACTGTATACTGGCATCGGTTCATTAGAACAGATGTAATCTATGAGGAGACACACACACATTTGCAAAATACTTCTGTGCCTCCATATGTATTTTCACACCATTTAGGCCTCATGCCCACGGCCGGGTCGGATTCCGATGGCGAAATATCACAGCGGAATCAGACCTGGCGCCCCCCAGAGACCCTATTTAGCCTAATGAGATCTAGATGTGTTCTTTTCACCATGGTTTTGTGCTGTATTTCACGTGTCCCCTTGCATATTGCATGTCCCTTTTACTCACCCCCTATAGACTTCTTTGGGGTCTTTTGTGCGCAAATGCACACAAAAGAGCATTTTTAATTTTTCTTTTGCATGCGAAAAATGTGCACAGAAAAACAGGGAATCAATGGGCTGTATTCACTGCGTATTGCACACACAACATGCTCGTGTAAAGGCGCTTAAATGGGTTGTCTCGCGGCAGCAAGTGGGGTTATACACTTCTGTATGGCCATATTAATGCACTTTGTAATATACATCGTGCATTAAATATGAGCCATACAGAAGTTATTCACTTACCTTCCCTGCGCTGGCGTCCTCGTCTCCATGGCTCCGTCTAACTTCAGCGTCTAATCGCCCGATTAGATGCGCTTGTGCAGAAGGGTCTTCTGCCTTCGGGTCTGTTCGGCAGCAGCGGCGTTCTGGCTCCGCCCCCTTCTATGCGTCATCGCGTAGCTCCGCCCCGTCACGTGTGCCGATTCCATTGTTATAAAGTTATAACACCATTGACAGAAGACCATATGGGACAGGAAAGACCTGCTGCATTTGTGCTGTTTATCTGAAAGAAGTGACTGCCATAAAGTGCTTGACTTATTGTATCCTGGGATCTGTGCACTGCGGCAGTAGTTAATGGAGTGTCCATTTCCTCTAATCTACTGTATTTGTATCACTTGTTACATTTTATCATATGGTAATACAGCTATACGAGTAGAAGGAGCCAAGTATCCAACTTTTTCAGCTATTACTGCCAGCTAAGTGCTTCTTGACTGGCTTGGTATAACCACCACCCCAATAGCACAAAGTATACATAGTGTACAATATTGCACATAGTACCCAATAATTTTCTCTAGGTGTCCAGACAGTTTCTCATGCTGATGTATATGAATGTATTTTATTGAACAGAATGTTTTAATGTGATAATGTTTAAAGGGGGCTTCCAGGAAAATATTATTGATGATCCATCCTGAAGATAGGTCATCAGTAGTTGATCGGCGGGCGTCCGCCACTACACTGTGCAATGCACAGGGGATGGAGCTGAAGTTGCTGCTCCAACCCAGCATAGTGGCTAGCACTAGTACTGCAGCTCTCATCAAAATCAAGGGAAGCTGCACCTGCACTTACAAGTTCCAGTTTCTGTTCTGACCCGTGTATTACAGTGCTGACAGTGGGCGCCAGATCAGCTGATTGGCCTTGATCCCGAGCGATGGACCCCCGTCTCAGTGTCGGTCATCAATAGTATTTCCCTGGAAAACCCCTTTACGTTTTTACAATTTGTATTTTGAATGTGGCCTAAACTGTGTAATATTGTCCATGAATGCTATGCTAGTACACCTATCAGAAAGCTTGTGCATTGTATGTGGTCAGGGCAGCCATCCTAAATTCACACATCCTATATTTCTCTCTGTTTCCAGTGGCCTGTTGTCCTCTGATTATGTGGAGATTGAGTTCAATGACGGAAAAGCAAAATTAAATAAGGTAATGTAACAACCTTAAGTCACAATTTAGAAAACATCATAGCACCAATAGTTACAAATATCCCTTTCTATTGTTACATGTGTATTGTGGAATGTACCGACATCAATATTAGTAATGCATCTTACAACTTCAGAGTCCACTGTCAGCAGTGGGTCCTTCCTATTACCAATTTGTATCTATCAGGCGGTAAACTAAATTATTCTGCACTTTCGGGACAACGAAAACCCAATGAACCGGAGTCATGGCGCCGTTGTGAACACAACCTTGCTGTGTTTTTAACCATTATCAGGGTTTTGAAGACAAAAAGTTGTATGTAATCTCTCTTTTCATAACTGCCAAAGGATTGTCTTTAAGAAGATCAAGTAGTATATGAAGATATAAGGACATTTGATCCTGATTTCATAGGTAAATCTCTAGGGATCGTACTACTTATGTCGGCCGCAAACCCATTAACAAAAGCCATTCTAGGTAGCATTTAGATTCATTGCTGTGTGTAAAAGCTTCCTGCAGCCCTGCGCTGAGCCACTATCTGTAACTTGCACACTACAAAAGAAGGCTTAATATACTTAGACATTTAGCTTTAACAGTTGGATGGAGTCAAGCGGCCTTTGTAGATTTTTACAGTGTAGGCAATTAAATTATAGATGGAGGTGAATATCATTTTAACTTATTGCATTTTAGCAGCCTGGAACAATGCAAGATGCTTCCCAACAAGCTGCATGTAGAATGTGATGTCATGGCAAACCTGATGTGCATTATTTGTTCAAAATGTGCAGTCTTCCCTGTATTCTCATTCTGTTTTCTTATTGTGGCCATGTGCCAAGCGCTTTGATAAAGTGCAGTCAAATTTTGCCAATCTGACAGCCGAGGAACGAAGACGGCACTGGTCTACTGGACCTTCTAGGTTATCAGAATGACTTTAAAGAAATGTACAAATTTTTAGTGGAAAAGCTGTCATATATCTTGTCGCTTTTATTTCCATCCATCTTGTTTCCATCATGGCTTTAGCTACACTCCAGACAGCCTCATAGTTTTAAAATGTGTTTTGGGATTATTTGTCAGAGATGCAGGACTGTCAGAATTTCTGGAATAGTCATTTAGGGATAATAGAATTTTACTGTAATGCCTTCTACTCGCTGCCCTCCTTCACATGGCTGCTGGCAACCTTGGCACGGCTAAGAAATTTGTTACAGACAAGAGGTTCCGTGCCTGCTGAATATTACCAAGGAGTGCTTGCTCTATTCTATTACAATGGGTTTTGATGTAAAGATTTTGCATTTAAACTTCTTGTTTAGTTGGCAGGCTGAAATTCTTTACCATTGGGCCAAGTTTCCATGACGGTGTGTAGTGACCCAGAGTTAGTGGGGCCCCTCCAGAATGTTATATGCCTGTGTCTCGTGCCATTTTCTTGTTTGTGGTATGCATTTGATTTATGTGTATTGCATGGTTGCAGGACTGAATGGGTTAATGTCTGGTATATCCTGTCTTGTCTGGAAAATGTAACATTGTGTTTCTGTCATTTGGAGTCATGTGATCGTGAGATATATTTTATGTGTTTGCAAGAGAGGGAGGGTCAGAGAGAGAAAGCCATGGTTGAGAGAGCCTGACACCCACACACCGGACAAGTCAGTCGGTGCATGGAGTAATGGAGGAAGCCGAGCGACTTTTTTGTGCTCAGACTGGGCCTAACCAGCTCAGGAATCCCCGACACTTCTGAAGAGTGCTGGGAGTGAGACAACCCGCTGCTTGGCGAGAAGAGGAGAAAGCGAGAGTGAATGTTGACCGGTAGAGAGACCAGTAGAGTTTGCTGGAAATGGAAATCATGCAGATAACCTGGACTGTGGATTGTTCGTACATACCGACACTCCTCCCTGTGACACCACTGTGGCTTGTTGTAACTGTACCAGGACTGTTTGCTGGAGTGTATGTTCAAGAGTATTACCGTAAACGGACAGAACTGACCATTCCCGATTTTTGTTCAGAAATATACTCTGTGTGTGGACTACTTTATTTCATCTGGAAGATCCACCACAGAGGACGGAACAGTGGCATCACAAGTGACAACCGAAGTTAAGGTAACCCCGGGTTATAACTCCTGTGATCTCCCCCAGCAGTAACGTGGTCGGGTCCCAAGCTACACCCAGGGGCGGAAATGGTAGAGCCCCGTGACAAGGCCTTTCTCTGCCCCGCTGTCTCCACGGCTGTGGGTCTGCTCCTCGGGTGCTGTAGGGCAGAGCTTTGACAGTCACAAACAGGATGATTCCTCCACTCCTTATCTAAAAACGAAAAAGAAGTGCCTCCGCCATTTCCAGTCACGGAGGAACTTGTGTGCCCGTGCCGCAGAAGAAAAGAAAACAAAATTGTTTCTGGTTTCAAGCCCTCTGAGCTCTCTAAGAAGTCCAGGACAAGATTCCTCCAGCCCTCTGAGTTTTCTAAAAAGTCTAGGACAAGATCCATCCAACCCTTGGAGCCTAAAAAAAAAAAAAAGGATAAGCTTGCGGTTCCTCTGAGCCTACAGGAAATAGAAGAAGAACAAGGTTGCAGTTTCTCTGAGCCTGAAGACAATCCGGGGAGACAAGGCTGAGCTACCTGCAAGGATGCAGAGTGAACAAAAAGGCTCTTTATTACCCAATTCATGTGTCCCAGATATGTTACCTGGAGAAGAACTGTGTTTTACTGTTGGACAAAGTGAATTTGCCAAGTCCTCATTACGTGGCAGAAATGGACTCTCAAAATGGCACACAGCCTTCTTCTTCCTCCTCAAGTAAGTTTCCTGCCAATCTTTCCTGCCCCCAGTTTCTTGCAGTGGCTGAGAGATAAGTAGGGACGGAACAACTCCATTGCGGAACAACAGCAGAGTGCTGAAGACCACCCAAGGGAGGAGCTACTGATGTTGGTGAGTGAAACGACAGACAACACTGGAAAGACCAGCGAGAGCACCCCTGCAGGGGAGATGGCATCCAAAGTTCTCAGGGCAATCCCTGCTGGATATCTGCCACCTAGGTGTCAATTTTACCGGAGAGATGAACCAGAATTGCAGGACCTGCTGCCCACCACTTCTTCGGTGTCCTCCGAGCTAGAGGAGAGTTTAATGGAGCCATTAAATCCTGATCCCTGTATGGAGATGGAATCTACCACACCAATTGTTGCTGTGGCCTCTGCTTCTTTTAAACACATTTTCTATTCAAGGACTTATACTCCTCTTACCTGCCCATGGCAAACAAAATGACACTGTGGGATTCTCCGCAGTTGGTACTACCATCGCTACCCCAGCGGACAAGAGAGGGAAGAATTGCCATTACTTTGTGACTCTGACAAGCGTTGTTGCTTAACCATACCCGCCCTGGATCCTGTTGCACCAGGACAATTTGGAAGCAAAATGGGCATTACCCCAACATCTTTTGCCTTTTGTTAAGGAGTATGAAGAGCAGAACTTCTTCACTTTTAGAGATGATCGGGTTGATCGCCCAAAAGGACCTCCTTATTACACCGTCCCTGTGGTGCCATCTGGAAAGAGAGTGTTAAACCTCCCAGAGCCACCGGTGAGACTACAGCAGTGATTTCAGGACGTTCCTCTGCCGCGGGTCTCGGAACAAGAGAATCCATGTCTGAAGGACTTGTCTGCACCGCGACAGGAGTCATCTGACTGTTCTAAACCGACATCAGAAGATAAAGACAGCCGATCTGTGGACTTGGAAGCAAGTTTCTTCTTGCAAGTGAGCCCCTCATTATATTCGTCAATTGGGAGTTGATCCTGGGTGAGCAACACTATGCCCATGGGTTATTCTACAGAGTGGAAGCCTGAGGAACCAACCATCTCAACCGCTAAAGTGGCTTGGTCCTAAAAAGACTCAGTTACTATCTCTGGACTTTATTGTATTTTCTTTGTTTGCCCTTGTTCGGCCCAAATGACTCTAAAGTCATGTCATTCCGAATTTGTGGGAATTGTTCATGGTTTTCCCTCAAAGTCTTTCAGAGTCATCTTGATATCCGTGTATGAGCACAACATGTTAGAAATAATATAGAAGTAATATAAAATATGTACAGGAAAGCACTGTTGAATATAATGTTTTTACTCCTTAAGAATTATGAGAAAATACTAAATGCATTAAAGCAACCTTCTGGTTTAAGGATGAAATCTTGTCCCAAGACAAGAGGGGCAAGGGTATAAAACCTGCCGCCCCTCGAATCCGCCAATTTTGAGCCCTGTTTTTGGCCATCCATGATGGCTGCAACAATTTTCTAACTAACTAATACACACTGATTTGTCTAGTGCTGATTACATGAGCAGCTTTGGCCAATCAGAGAGCAGGTATAGTGCATTGGTAGTCTAACACTACTAAAGCACTGTGGGGATTATGTAGTCTAAAGATTGCATTAAGCATTTTGGATGGTTGAAAATAGGACCTTAAACTAGTGGATCAGAAGGACCGCAGAGAAGAACAGCTGCAGGTAATATACGCCTACCAGCTCTGGTCCCAGAACAGAATTTTATCGTGAAACCGCAGGGTTACTTTAAGAGTTAACTAAGCTTTGTAAAAGTAGTTTAACAGGGCATTTCTTCCAATCCTTCTTGAAATGGGTAGAAAAGTGGACAATTTGACATAACTAGAATTAACAAGATTTGTTTTACTCTGGAACCACCAAATGGTCCAAAACCTTCAAGGTCCAAAAGCTAAGTGCACTTAACAATAAATAAACTGCATCACAAGCT
Organism: Eleutherodactylus coqui; assembly: GCF_035609145.1. Taxonomy (NCBI): domain Eukaryota; kingdom Metazoa; phylum Chordata; class Amphibia; order Anura; family Eleutherodactylidae; genus Eleutherodactylus; species Eleutherodactylus coqui. The sequence goes on from NC_089844.1 coordinate 96,734,455, forward strand.
CTACTTTTAGCAAATAACATGGAGACTGTTATTTCATAATAATTTTGCATACATTTTAGGAAATTGGAAAATAGTTCTTAAGTTCCAAGATAAATTGAACTTTAGCAAGCTTTCAGACTTTCAATGCCCTTCATCAGGCAAGGGGAAAGAACAACACGAGACCATAGTAAAGCTCCCAATTTCTGGTACTAAGACACAGAGGGGAGCAAGACCTCCTGACAATTCCTCGGTGTGGCAGCATCACAGCAGACAGGAACCTCATGAGAAATTGTGAGCTTCATTGTTCTATGGTCCTTTGTGTCATTCTTTCCTAAGCCTGATGAAGGACATTGAAAGCCCAAGAGCTTGCTATAGTTCAATTTGTCTTGGAACCTAAGCACTATCTTCCAATTACCTGGAATCTATGCACAACTATTGTCAAGTATATGCCTGCCACCTTTAGACAGCAGTATTCTGGTCCATACTTTGTATCAGTATTTGTACAATTCTCTCAAATATACTTTATCTCGGTGTAGAAACTGGTTTCGGCTTACTAAATCCTGATGTAAAATGTTACCATAAAGAGTGACCTAGGACTAGGTTGCTAACGGTGTTACAGTGATGGGGGTTGTACTGCAGTTTATTGTTACCCTCCTGGTTCTATCCATCCTAGTATATTATAATAAATAATATAAATAAAAATAAATGACTGATATAATAACTGGAATTTATTGTATGTGAAACATATGCACTATTGTCAAGGGGAACTTTCAGCTGAACACAATTGAGTGTTTTTTTCTTCCAGACTGTTAAATTGCATAGTGATGTATTCTGACCTTTCTAAGTGAACACACAATTGTGAATGCACTCTTTTTTTCCACAGGGAGGAGAGCATTGCTACTATCATGGTACCATCAGAGGTGTCAAAAACTCAAGAGTGGCGATTTCCACTTGCAATGGTTTACAGTAAGGGGAAAGCTGACATTAAAGCACTTGTTTGTGTGATATTGTACTGCACATACCTCATAGACCTATATTTGTAGAAATTGAACTGCATTGACATGCACAGTGTTTCTAGAAGTTCTCATCCACAATTTATCCTCAAAATGACACACATATATGTCCAGTTGCCTTGTGTGCATTCATATTTTTGTTTGAACGTTTTCATATAGTAACATAGTATGTAAGGCTAAAAAAAAGACATATGTCTATCCAGTTCAGCCTATTATCCCACAATGCTGATCCAGAGGAAAGCAAATAACCCAATGAGGTAGAAGCCAATTTTCCCCATTTTAGGGGAAAAAAATCCTTCCTGACTCCAAATCAGGCAATCAAAATAAATCCTTGATCAACAACCCTTCTGTAGTAATCTAGTGACTAACATGTGATATTGTTACACTTAAAGGCGCCCAGGCCCGTCTTCAACACTTTTAGTGAGTTCACGTCCTCGGGTAGAGAGTTCAATGGTCTCACCGCTCTTACAGTAAAGAACCCCCGTCTATGTTGGTGTAGAAAACTTCTTTCCTCTAAACATAGAAATCTTAGAACCAAATGTATTATATATTTAAGACAAGGAACATGTTAAAATTCAGTGTCCAAGTATGGAGTTGGGTTAGGGTTGTAGAGAGTTTGTCACTGGGGCAGAGGAATCAAGTATATTCCAATAATTGTCACCAGATTGACTCCTAAAACTTAACTTTTATTTTTACTTTTCTATATAAAATTAGTGAGCTAGAAAAGCATCAACAAACATATAACAGTATGGAAGGTGAAAGGCTTACCAACCACTCCTTATCTGGTTGATGTAATTACGGATCACCAATGCAGAAATAGAAAGCACCTATGTGTATATATATTGGTGACTACACATCCCAATGAATGGGAGATGGTCTGTGTGTACACACCTAGACAGCTCCTATGGGTATGTTGGGTACGCTCATTTTGTGTCGTAACCCAAAGAACATTGGTAGGAGCTAACATATAGAGCGTGAATAATCGTCATCAACCATAATATGTGTAGTGGTGGTATCCACATTACTTCTATAATCCATAGCCCCCAACAGAGGACTAAAGGGATAACAGCACTTGAGTTTTACCCTATTTAGGATACTTTTGAGTCAGGTACTGAATTAGCGCTCAAGTATCCATAATTCTATCTCCAGTCCGAGGACTGGTTGAATGAATGAAGTTTTTGAAGTCAATCAGTGGCACGTGGGGTTTTAGAGAGGGTCATTGTGTATGCATGTATAGTATGTGCATATTCTATGAACACTATGGGTATGTTGAGACACCGCAAAATTGGTGTGGATTTTCAGTGTGGAATTTGCGCTGCATATATGGAGCTAAATACAAAACAGTATAATGCTAGCCAATGGGGTATAGCAGTCAGCTCCTGAAGCCGACAAGTACATTTGTCCAGTTTATCTATTGTTAGGCTGGGTTCACACGGGGCGTATTCCCGTCGGAAATCTCGCGGTTTGGCCGCAGCAAAAACCGTAAGATTTCCGCCGGGAGAACCGCCGCAGTTTAAGCCGCGGCGGCTTTGAAGCGGCCCGGCGCTCCATAGGGGAGAGCGTGGCCGCGACGAAAATAAACAAAAAAGAAAAGTAAATAGACATGCTGCGGGTTTCAGCCGGACTTACCGCAGCGGATTGGCCATCCCGTGTGGACGAGATTTCTGAGAAATCTCGTCCACATAGCTGGCTAATCCCGAGATTAGCGGCCGCGGGCGGATTTGCCACGGCCAAATTCCGCCCTGTGTGAACCCAGCCTTATTGTTCTCTATTGTGATCTTTTAAACGAATGTGATGAAAAAATATATTAAGAATTTTCAAAATTGTGAAATTGTTTTCATACAGAACGGAATATTTTGCAACTACATTGTAGAATACGAAATCCCGAAATAATTCCACACCAAAATCTGCACGTCTAAATGAGGATTGTGATGCAGGATTCTGCTATTTTCAATTCTGCATCAAAATCGGACCTTGTGCTGAATATTCTGCAGGAGCGCACATTCTGCAACGCCATTTCAGATTATTCCATTCTGTGTAAAAGCACCCGTATAAAGCGTGCTTTCTAATTGTGTGGATCATTTACAAAAACAAATATAATAATGAAATGAAGAATAAATTTATAAACAGTCTTAGATAAACAGAATCATTGTTAGAATCATACAGCTTTAGAAAGCCAAAGCTGTTGCCGGGAGCTGACCTCAGACTGCAAGCTACTAAATTATTAACAAATTGATGTTACTTTGTGCTTGTGCAGCCAGTATTACAGCTTTAAGAGCACCCTTCGTGTGCCGCAAAATACAGAAAGAACATTTTGCTAGTCTTAAAACTTCATTGTCCCTAGACACATGTAATAATGTAGCCTTCATTCTAGAGGGCAGTGAAGAATACTGACTTCCAGCTGACTGCATCCATTGCTGTATGATACCTACTATACTGACACAGCTTATTACTTGGCATCTTACCTCTAAGAAGAACTAGTAAAACACAACATAACAATTTGTATTATGCACATCCAATACTATAACTCCTTTGTTATATAAATATATATATAAGGCCTCTTTCACACGAGCATCGTTTTAATGCTCAGATAGCTGCTCTAAAACATCGCGGCTATCTGAGCGTTAAATTTAGTGTCACGGCTACTATTCGTGTGTATACCGCTCCCCCTCGCTCCCCCACCCTTTTCCGGACGGCTCCCATAGAAGTTTATGGGAGCTGCCGGCGTTGTACCGTCACAAGATAAGACTTGTCCTATCTTTTGGCAGAGAGAAAGCTCGGCGTCAAAAAAAATCTTTTGACGTGTGATTTTTTTTTTTTTTTTTTTCAGTGTGTCAAAAAATTGTTCACCTGAAAGAACCCATAGGAAACCATACGTAGAGATGCAATTTTTTTATTTTTTTTTTTTTTTAATGCGCCTACTCTGTGTCAAAATGCTGCTTGTGTGAAAGAGGCGTAAGGCTGTATTTACATGGGCGATTGCAATATCTGTCTGAGAAAATCAGAGTGATGTCGCACTCAAACCTGCAATTTTTCTGCATTTGCAATGCTTTTTGCAAGAGAAGCATATCGAATTGCATCGCTGTACATGCGATTTTCACGTGTGCTTTCATGCTCTTGAAAAAAAAAAAAGAAAATCACATGTTGCTCCAATATTTAAAGTGGAAAAATGCACCGCACTCACATGCAAATTGCATGGCATTCGAATGTGATGCAATTTTTCCATGCACCCATAAGAAATAATTGGCAATCCATTAACAGAATTGCCCCAAAATAGGGCACGCTGTGATTTTTTGATCTTACACTATCGTTACAACAGAAAAAAAAAATTGCTTGTGCATAGAGATGAGCGAGCACGCTCAGATAAGTCAGTTACTCGAGCGAGCCTCGCTGTTCTCGAGTAACTGTATTCTTGTCCGAGCGTGCTCGGAGGGGGATGTGGCGGGGGGAGGAGAGAGAGATCTCTCTCACTCTCTCCCCCGCTACCCCCTTCCCCAGCACGCTCGGACCAGTAAGCAGTTACTCGAGAACAGCGAGGCTCGCTCGAGTAACTGACTTATCCGAGCGTGCTCGCTCATCTCTACTCGTGTACATTACCCCATTGAACATAATGGGTTCTTATCACATGTGATTTTTGTGCATCTCACAATGCACAGAAATCGCGCATAAAAATTGGCTATGTAAACTCTCAGAGAAAGAGATTATTCTGGCCACTATTATATGAGTACATTTATTTAAATACCGAGGTATTAACATACTTTTCTGTATGGATTCACATGAAGAAGTAACGGATCTGTGCAGAAATGCATTGTAAATTCCACATGCGGATTTTGCTCATTGGCAGGTGTAAATCCGTGTGCCGATCTGCGACAAAACCTGTAGCAGAAGAGCCACAGATTTGGGCTGATTCAGACGAAATTTATTTTCTCTCTGTTATGCGGCTGTGATAATCATAACAAGACAAAACCAAACCAAACTCCTGCACTCTGGGGTAAAAAATTGTAAATTACTAGTTGATACGATGTCATTTGTTTAACGATATGTTTCTCTTCTAGCGGAATGTTTGATGATGGCACTCACACCTACACCATACATCCGGTGGACATAACTCACAATTCTGTAAGTATCTTACATTGAGCAATGATTTAAGGAGTGTTCTAGGACATGAAAAATTATATATAAATGAAGAAAAAAGTGAATAACTTTATTTTAAGCTCGTATATTTTTTTTTTCATGTCCAGGAAAATCCCTGCGATTTAGTTCCCATTTTGCTGTTTCATCTTGGGGACAGCAAAACGGGCAGAAAATGTTTCAGTTTTCCAGCCCATAGAAATGTACTGATACTGAAGATCTATAGTTTCAATCCGTTTTGGTATTTTACATCTCTATTCCGTTTTTTCCATCAGAACAAAAGCGTTGATTGTTGCGCTTTTGTTTCCATTTTCGGAAACAGAATACAGATGGATCAATTTTTATCGCATTGTTGTCAATGGGAGATGGATGGAACTGGAAAGCAATCTGTTTTTCATTTCCAGTGGTGGTGGTGCCACCTCTTTAGTGAATTCGGCTCAGTAGTTAGCACTGTTGCCTTGCAGTGCTGGGGTCCTAGGCTCAAATCACATCAAGGACAATATCAACTTTGGAAAACTCCATACAGTTGTCACCCTTGTTCACAGTTGAACCTAGAACTCCAGCACTGTAAGGCAACAATGCTATCAGTTAACCACCACTCTTGTTCTTTCATCTCTAGATGAAGAGAAGAAGAAATGTAAAAAGAACATAAAAACCCAAACAGATGTGATGCTTAGTCTAAGTAGAAGAAAGTATATACAAGCAGCACTCACTCCAAACCCACAAGATCAGGACTACGAGGGTAGTGCAAAGCCACGGCAACTGGAACCCAGACCTTGGTTCCCAAGACATACAGTAAAAGAACTGAGTCTGCGGCAGCATGGATAGATGCAACAAACACTGACACTTTTATGCCTCCATAGCAAATATAGCTGCAACGTTTCGACCTGTAGACAGGTCACTTGACAAAGACCTGTCTACCGGTCGAAACGTTGCAGCTCTTTTATTTGCTATGGAGGAATAAAAGTTTCAGTATTTATTGCATCCATCCATGCTGCCACAGACTCCCTTCTTTTACTGTATCGAAAAGAATGTGGAAAAAAACTGGGTTGGGGGCGCAACCCTCTAAGCTACTAGGAGATAAAAGATCCAATATGTGATAGTGAAGGCACTTTTTTATTATTTCACAAGATAAAAAACAGCAATTGAAAAAACGTTTCAGGGATGCACCCCTTCGTCAGTACGGCTGGATTGGGCACAACAGGATGCCTTGAGGTGACACAATCCCAAAGGTGTTTTGGGTGCGTCAGAGGTCCTGTATGTGGCAGGGGAACAGGGAAGAAAGAAGTAGCAATTGAAAATGCGTTTCGGGGACGCACCCCTTCATCAGTTCGGCAATTAAAAACGTGTTTCGGGGATGCACCCCTTTGTCTGCAATTGAAAACGCGTTTCGGGGACGCACCCCTTCGTCACCAATTGAAAACGTATTTCAGGGACGCACCCCTTCGTTTACTGTATGACTCTTAGTCAGAGATGGTCCTATGTCTTCAGCACAACAAGCTCACAACACTTATTCCTCCTTCTCTAGAGGAGGAGAAGAATGAGAAACAGAAAGAGAACATGCAAAGTCCATGCAGATGTTGTCCTTGGTCAGATTTCAACCTAGGACCCCAGCAGTGCAAGGCAAAAAGTGCTAATGACTAAGCTACAATGCTTTTTCTTCCTTCTTCTTGTTTCTCTTTCTTCACCCTCCTCCAGATGAGAAGAAGAAAAAGAAAGTGAAGTAGAAGAGAAAAGAGGAAGACAAGAAGAATAATATCTTTCCCTTGTTCTCCTTCTTCTAGGATGACAATAGAAGAATATTGATGATTCAGTGGTCACTATTGCCTTGTAGCCAGGGGTTCTAGGTTCATGTCTGACTTTGGACAACATCTGCATAGAAATTGCATGTTCTCATTGTGCTTATTCTTTTTTTCTCCTCCTCGTGAGAAAGAAGAAGAAAAAAAAACTAAGATGGTGGTTCTGTTGTTAGTACTGCTGGCTTGCAGTGCAGGAGTCCTAGCTTATATCTGACCAAGGGTGACATCTGTGTGGAATTTTGGAAGTTGATATTGTGCTTGATGGGATTTTAACCTAGCACCCCAGCACTACAAGACAACAGTGCTGACCACTGAATCATCAAGCTTCTTCCTTTGTCCTCCTCCTGCGTCTTCCTTCTCCAGAAGAGAAGAAGCAGGAAAAGGCTACACAAGAAAATGGGTTTTTCCTGCTGAAAAACGGACATAAGCAAAAAGCAAAATAGGAGAGCAGACCTGTCCTTGTAAACATATTCAGGTGACAGGTCTGTTTTAAAATCAACAATGAGACAAAAGGATAGAAGACCTGCTTACAAGAGCTTACTGTTACATCTGAGCCGGACACCAAAAATACCTTGTCCGGATCGGACGTAAAAGTTGTCAAAAAGGACGAATATATACACAATCTGAAAACTCGTAGAACAAAACTACTAATAGCATAATTAGACAATAGGAAAAGGGAAATCTCACCTTTCATACTAATAAGGGCTAACCTTGTCTAGAAGTGAGGTCATCGCCCTGACAAAGGCAGTTCCACGTCCGTAACTTGGGAGCCAGAATATATGCATTATAATTAGAGATGAGCGAACGTACTCGGTAAGGGCGATTTCGCAATCGAGCACCGCGATTTTCGAGTACTTCACTACTCGGGTGAAAAGTACTCGGGGGCGCTGTGGGTGAGCGGGGGGTTGCAGCGGGGAGTGGGGGGGGGAGAGGGAGAGAGAGAGGGCTCCCCCCTGTTCCCCGCTGCTACCCCCCGCTCCACCACGCCACGCCACGCCCCCCGGCGACCCCCGAATCTTTTAACCCGAGTAGTGAAGTACTCGAAAATCGCGGTGCTCGATTGCGAAATCGGCCTTACCGAGTACGTTCGCTCATCTCTAATTATAATAATAGTTGATTAGCTGGCTGGGGAAACCGCCTCCCCGAGACCAATATGACCTTATACCAACACACAGATGCGTGCACATCAGCGCACAGCGCCGAATGATGGGGCGCATACACCAATGCCATGGGCACATAGACCGGAATGAAGCTGTGACATCAGCCCAGAGCTGCTTCTGTGATGCAGCAATCACACCACGACAGTTTTGCAGCCAGCTTGTTGTAATACTATCATTTTTAAAGGAATTGCACCAATTACAAAGTTGAGTGGACCAGATGCGTTTGAAGATATCAGTATAGTTGTGAACAGAATGGAAGAAATTTCACCTTGGATTTTAATGCAATTCTTTGGCAAAATCTGCAACAAATCTGCAATAAAATCCACGTTTTACATGCTGACTTTGCTAAAAACTTTCTGTAGATGTCATTTTACTCAATGAAAGGGGTAAATTCCGGTGTGAAAATCTGCAGCAAACAATTGACATGTTGCTGATTAAAAATCTGCACTGAATGTTAACTCCAATAATAATGTGCAAGACAGGACTGCAGAAATGATCATAATTAGCGATGAGCGAGCGTACTCGATAAGACAAACCACTCGAGCGAGTAGTGCCTTATTCGAGTACCTGCCCGCTAGTCTCTAAAGATTCGGCTGCCGGCGTGGGTGACAGGTGAGTTGCGGCGGGGAGCAGGGGGGAGCGGGGGGGGGGGGGGAGGAGAGAGAGAGGGAGAGAGAGATCTCCCCTCCGTTCCTCCCCGCCCCCTGCTGGCAACTGAATCTTTAGAGACGAGCGGGCAGGTACTCGAATAAGGCACTACTCGCTCGAGTAGTTTGCCCTATCGAGTATGCTCGCTCATCTCTAATCATAATAAATAATTTATTGAAAATTACATATATAATAAAAACATTTAAAAAAACCAAACGTGGAGGAAATGCAGCATCAATACATAGGGAAATGCATCACCGCAGGTCACACACGGGGCGCAGGGATTTCCAGACCCTCGGTTACGTGGTAATACTTTATTATGTGCATGATATGGAGCTTGGTTATGCCTATTGCAGGTTGATAGGAGCATGATTTTCTCTAGGAATTTCTTGAGGTGTGACTTGAGGTGATGCTGCATTTCCTTCATGTTTTGGTTTTTAAAGGTTTTTATTATATATGTCATTCTCAGTAAACTATTTTTTATGATAATTTCTGCAGTCCTGTCTTGGACATTGTTTTTGGGGTTGTCATAATAATAAATATGCAGGACTGACATTCTTGGTGGGATTGTAGCTTCTTCATATAGGATTCAGGTTAACGCCAATGCGGATTCCGCACAGATTTTTGTGTGCTGCATGTGAATGAGATTTGTTGAAATCTCATCCACTGTACTGCTACTGTAAGGGTGAATGCCAACGAACGGATTTCTACTGGATTTCTCCACATGTGAATTCCGCAGCTATTAGGTTCTATTGAACTTAATAGCTTTCTGCCTGCCAATGCTCGTATGCGGAATTCTACCACGGATTTCCGCAGTGGGAAATAAATTGTGGCTATTTGCCACGGATTACCTCCAGCGTGAGGTCTCCATTAATATAGCCTTAACCCCTTGAGTGGCGGGTTTCCTACCACCCTGTCGTGCCCACCAAGGCAGGTTTTTTAAAATGGTCTAATCATTGAATTTCAACTAATTTTGCAGTTGCGTCTCAAGAGCCATAACTTTTTCATTTTTTCATTGACATGGCCATATAAGGGCTTGTTTTTTGCGGGACAAGTTGTGATTTTTTAAACAGGGGGGAGGAAAAAAAGAAATGGGGAAAAAAGAAAAAAAGGGGCCATGTCATTAAGGGGTTACATAATGTATTAACTTCCTTCTCTGGGTCATTACGACGCATGGATACCACATGTGTTATTGTATTTTTGATTTTTTACAAAGTAAAGGGAGACAAGTGTTTTTATAATTTTTTTTATAATTTTTTAACTTTTTTATTTATTTATTTATTTATTTAAATTTTTTTTTTTGTCCCTTTAGGGGACTTCCACAGGGACCCATCAGGACCCCTGATCACATTCCGGGGGTCCGATGGTGACAGCCCTTTACATGCTGCAGTGACAGCCCTTTACATGCTGCAGTCACATAGACTGCAGCATGTAAAGGGTTAACACAGCAGAGATCGGAGGTTTTCTCTGATCTCTGCTGTAAGAGCTAGTACCTAGCTGTCCTCTGACAGCTAACAACCAGCTCTCCCTGCCACAGAGACCATCGGCTTGCTTCTGACAAGCCGATGGTCTCTATGGCAACCTGTAAACAAAGCAGGAGATTGCCGGCATATCGGCAATATCTTCTGCTGGTTTTTCAAAGCCCTTGCTTTGTTCTCTGTGGGTCTGTGGAGGCAGAGCACACTGTCACAGCTTGTGGCATTGTGCTCTGCAGCTCCCATAGTGATACATAGCCCGGAAATCTTCCGGGCTATGTTGCTATGAGCAGTGGAGCTCGTCCCGGAAATTTTCCGGGCGTGCCACTCAAGGGGTTAATGGAGACCGCGGAATCCCGCGATCACCAGCAGGCACTTTTTGTTTTTAATGACGGCACTCCCGCAGCGTAAACCTGCAGGCGTATCCCGTGACGCTCGTGGGCATTAGCCCTAAATAATGTGGAGTTTCTACATGCAGTTTTCTTGTGAATCATCTACAATGTTTGTGCCCCGTGTGGACATGCCCTAAGGCTTCCCTCACACAGGTGATCGGCAAAGTGCCGCGATTTTGATCGACACGCTTTGCCATGCTGCAGCTGACATCGGCTTTTAGCACTTCTCATCTTTCAGAGTCTGAAAAATAGAACAGACTCTGCTCGGAAATCGCCGCGCTGCGATCGAGTGGTTGTCTGAGAGGCTACATTGAAAACAATGAGAGCCTTATACTGCGATTAGTGCTTTGCTGAAAACGCAGCATTACTCAAAGAAAAAAGCACCGGTGTAAGGGAGGCCCAATACAGAACCACGGCTGTGGGGATATTAAATGCTGTGTCAGCATAACATAGTCAACGATACGATGATAAGAGCAGAGGGTCAATGTAAAGTACCGATGGCAAGCACCCCAGCAATTCCACTTCTCCATGGAGAGAATAGATCAGATGCTCACCCACACACTTTTGCATACTGACAGCACTTGAAAAGCAGCTGTGGGGGTTTTGTTTTCACCGAGGCTGCTCTCATTTATTATCCAAATCAAAATTCATGCCCTCGCTAAAAAATACAATTCTGAGGTTTCAAATATGTTAGGAAATTGCTGATAATACAATGGTGAGCCTACTGGATACATCACACAATATGCCAGATGCTCATTATTTAGTTGCTTTTTTCATTCAGCAAATTCCTGACTTAGTTTTTGCATCTCTGAAGTAATTTAGCAACTCAGGTAGCATTGTCAACGGGGCGATGATCTTCATCCCTTGCACCCTTGTTATACTGTAGAGAGAGCATTGGCCTTATTTACTAAGGCTGGTATATTTTACACCACTGTAAGCAAAGAAGATAGTTGGAGCTATTAGCGCCAAATATTTTCTATCCATGAAAAATAGAAATAGGACAGGCGCCTCATGTGCGGAAACAGGACATTTATTTGGGAATGTGGAGAGTATGCATTGCCCTCACCTACCTATACAACCAGCTGGCCTGGGTGCAAAAGTTTATCTTAGGGCCCCCCAACTTCTCTTAAAGGGGTTCTGACATGAAAAAAAAAAATTGTACTCACCTTGCCTGGCCTGGCCCGATCGCCAGGCATGTCCCCATCAGCCGGCATCTTCTTCTGTGCCTTTAAAGCAGAGCAGGAGCGGTCAAAAAGACCGCTTCCTGCTCTGGTCCGTCCGTCAGGCACTTCCGAGGTCAACGGACGGACCGCCACAGCAAGCACGTCACAAGCAGTGAACTCCGGAGTGCTGAGCATGCGCAGTGGAGACGCGGCCCGTCCTGACTCCTGTCAGAGGGCACCTCTCCACTGCGCATGCGCGCGATCCCGGAGCGGCGCAGCTGCTGGAGGAAGAAGACTGCCTGCCGGGAGGCATACTAGCACTTTCTGCTTAGGTTAAGCAGCGCTGCTGATTAGAGCCACCTGATTGGCTCTTCGGCACCACGTGACTGCACAGCGTGCACCAATCAGGTGGCTCTAGTCAGGCTGCTTAACCTAAGCAGAAAGTGCTAATATGCTGCCGGGAGATGACCCCCCATGTCAACAACAATAGGAGAACAGGTAAGTATAAGATTTTTATGCTTTAGCAGCCATTAACCCATGGGTTCCCTGGGTCTATTAGGCAGACCAGGGAACAATGGCTGCTAAAGCATAAAAACCTTATTTGTGTCAGAACCCCTTTAAGCCCTTGACGCAGAGATGTAACTTGAAGCTTCTGGGCCCCAATGCAAAACCTGTAACAGGGCCCTAACTATAATGCTTTATCCATAGTACTGGGCTCCCTATATGGAGAAGAGAGGCCTTATGGGCTCCTAAGGCCCCTGGGCCCAGGTGCAACCACATCCCCTGCATCCCCTATAGTTACACCAGTGTACACAACCTTAAAGGGGTTGTCCCGAGGCAGCAAGTGGGTCTATACACTTCTGCATGGCCATAATAATGCACTTTGTAATATACATTGTGCATTAATTATGAGCCATACAGAAGTTATAAAAAGTTTTATACTTACCTGCTCCGTTGCTGGCGTCCTCGTCTCCATGGTGCCGACTAATTTTTCGCCCTCCGATGGCCAAATTAGCCGCGCTTGCGCAGTCCGGGTCTTCTTCTTTTCTGAATGGGGCTCCGTGTAGCTCCGCCCCGTCACGTGCCGATTCCAGCCAATCAGGAGGCTGGAATCGGCAATGGACCGCACAGAAGCCCTGCGGTCCATGAAGACAGAGGATCCCGGCGGCCATCTTCAGCAGGTGAGTATGAAGACGCCGGACCGCCGGGATTCAGGTAAGCGCTGTGCGGGTGGTTTTTTTAACCCCTGCATCGGGGTTGTCTCGCGCCGAACGGGGGGGGGGTTTAAAAAAAAAAAAAACCCGTTTCGGCGCGGGACAACCCCTTTAAATACTCTTGTTATATAGCTATGTCCGGCCGCTGCCAATATCAGTTCTTTCACTTGAGGCTGAACCCCAGTGTTTGCTGCCAAGCTCTTCGCTGTAATCATGAGTACCCAATACATGGTGCAATACAAATAACAGGATTTATAGCAAGGAGCTTGGCAACAAAGTTTGGGAAAAAAACAGGAAGCTAGGTCTGCTCTATCATTCTCACACGTAGAAAAACTAAGTGCAAGAAAGATAGGGTCAGTCCTATTCTTGTGCGTAGTATTAAAACGCAACAATCCCGATAGGGAAAACAAAACCATTGAAATCAATGTTTCGTCCCGTTAAGCGGCCGTAATTTTCACAGCCACATAACGGGCCAAAAACACTCCCATGTGTTTAAACCCAAAAAGAAAAAAGGAAATACTTAGGGTGTTGGATGAAAGCCTTAGCTGCCTAGTTGGAAATGCAGGAACATTGTATATTCTCCGTACAGTATCTGCAATCAAAATATGTGCAGAACAAGATCACAACTGTGCATTGCCTAAAAATGCTCTTTTTGTGAAAGTCTGCACTGGAATAGTATATTCTGACAACTAGAAGGATGCACTCATGTAGGACTCTCCTTTTTGTACATTCTGCTGTGGACATCGATGTTAAGTGCAGTTTTCTGCTTACCAGTTTAAATTATACCTTCAGAATGACTGTGTGATATCTGACAGCAAATGTTCTGCTTGGGAAATCGCAGAGGCGTTCCAGTGTGTGAGACAGCAAAATTGTGCTGATTCATACTTGTCGACTAATGCTGCTCGCTTCTTCCACTGGAGCGGGACGTGACCAGGGCCACCAATTGCTCCTGCTGAGAACTTTTCAAGGATTCTGAAAGTCAAAGTGATTTTATTTGTCACATTTGTAAAGTTAAAGTACAATTATTGTTGCTGATGTCTAAACCAAAAACCAAGATTCAGGTGTGCCCACACCCAACCGACCCACCCCGAACCGGTATCACAATTAACATAGTCCTGGAGAGGTCCTTACATTGTGACATAGAGGAAAACTGTAGTCATTAGACTTAGGGCGCCTTCACACTTGCGATCGCGATATCGCTGCGTTTTCTTAACGCGACTGTCAATGGGACTTTCTAACGTTAAAAACGTATCGCACAAAAATCGCAAAGCACAAACTTGTGATTTTTGTGCATTGCATTTTTAACATTAGAAAGTCTTATTGACATTTGTGTTCACAAAACCACAGCGATATCGTGATCGCAAGTGTGAAGGCGCCCTGAGGCCTCATGTCCACGGGCACGCATGGATTCTAAGTATGGAAACCCGCAGCGGATTCCACCCGTGCCCGCAGACATAAGGCCAAAAAGACGTCACCTGTCCGGATGTGATGCGGGTCTCCTGCGTCGCGGCTGGATCTTCTTTCTTCTGCACGGTGCTTTTTTTTTTAAATCTCCTGCTTTCCAGTGGATCCGCAGCACATCCGCAGTGTCAGCTGCAGGTGTGCCACGGATCAGACGGCTTCCATTGACTTCAATAGAAACTATCACTGCGGGATTCGCAGAAAAATGAATCATGCTGCGTTTTTGTACCGTGCATGCGATCCGCACACCGGGAAAAAAATTACATCCACAGCTATTTAAGATATCTGCGGATGCCCAATGACAGTCTATGAGCTGATTGAACTGCAGGAAAACTGATTCCGCAATTCAATTATGCCCGTGGACATGAGGCCTTAGGGTGGTTTCACGCAGTGCGAGAGTGAGTAAGAACGCAGAATTATGAAACCCATGCTTGTCAATGGTTTCCTTCACATTTGTGAAGTTTTCATTCATGCAATGTTGCAATTAAAAAAAAAATTGTCCTATCGGTTCTGTTTTTTGTGTTTTTTTTTTTTTATCTCCCATGTTTCTCTATGGAACCTCCTTTTTATTGCATCGCAAGGTACCAACTTGAAATTTTTGTGCAATGTGATGCGTTTTTTAACATTAGAAAGTCCTATTAATTTTCACGCTTAAAAAAAAGAAAAAAAAAATTGCTGCAAAATTGTGCGATAGAAACGTTCAAGAAAATTACAAGCGGCAGCAAAGTGAAAAAAGTTTTTGACGCGATTTTCTCTCAGTAAAATCGCAATCGCCCATGTGAAATTAGCCTTACAAATGAATGGCACTGGGCTGCTTTATTCTAACTGTATCCAGCCAGGTGTTTTATGTAGGTGCCAGATACAATTGATGACAAGGAGTTTGGTGACCGTAGAGAAACCTAACCGGAGAGTTTATCTGTCCACACTGAGAGACGTCTAGTGGCATAACGCCTATCGTCTGGCATAGGAAGCTATGGATGAGTTTTGCCATCCCTTCAGTGTTTGGATTTTTTACTTACGAGGGAATCATGATGGGAGGATTGGATAACCATTATGTCGGGGAGCCGAAGGAAAAGAAAAATGTATTTCTAATATAAAATTATGGTGTCGTTGCCATTCCAGACTGAATCGAAGGCAAACTGCGGTAAAGAGGTTTACATTGTAGCTAATTGGTCTTTGTATTAACCCTTTCCAATCTACTGTCTGACGTCTAAAGGCATTATGATTCTACAGCTCTGATGTTGGAAGATACCTGTGGGGATCTCTTACTGTATATTGCCAGCCTCCCTGCTGTCGGAGCCTATCCAACGTGTCACCTCATGCAGTACTGGCATTAGCCAGTATATAGCGCCGTTGTATAATGGCAGAAAAAGAGTAAGCCCCCTAGGAAAACCAGGATACAAATTGGATTGGAAAGGGTTAAATCATTTCTGCAAGTGCTCTGCATTATAGGTGTCAACCAAATACATTTTGTAGCTGACTAGAAATTGGTGACCAAGTCTCTCACCCGCTTAATTGAACACATTTTCAGACATTGCAGTTGTGTTCCCTTGATTTTTGTGTGATACCACTGCGTTTTCTCACAGCGATATCCCAATTCAGTCGCGCTGTAGCACTCTTTTGCTTAGGGGAACATGAAATGCAAGCCCTACCCTGGAAATAAGCCCTAGCTATATTTAAAAAAAAACAAAAAACAATACATTACCTAACAGGTGCCATCCGCTCTGCTGCACTTCACCTCCTGAAGCTCCGGCACATTTGTTTGCAGTCTTCAGCCACCGCTTCCTGGTCAGGGTAGCGCTGACTCTGATTTGGCTGAGCCGCGGTGCTCGAGAACTATCAATGCAGCGCTTCAGCCACCGCTTCCTCCAGGTAGCGCTGACTCTGATTTGGCTGAGCCGCGGTGCTCGAGAACCATCAATGCAGCGCTTGATGAACCAATCACAGCCATTCAATATGATGGCTGTGATTGGTTCATCAGGCACTGCACGGATTGGTTCTCGAGCGCTCAATCAGAGTTTTAGGAGGAGAAGGGCGGCGGAGTGGACAGTGCCTGTTAGGTAGTGTAATTGTTTTGGCTTTTTTAAATGCAGCTAGGACTTATTTTAGGAACAAACCGTAGGACTTCCTACTGTAAAAGTTGCATTGCACCACACCACACAATGCAATGCAACACAAAGAAAGGCTCTGTAAGGAAACACGGGCTATAAAACATCGCAAATTGCGGCAATATTCAGCATGCTGCAATTTTTTTCTCACATTGTAACATGCGCCCGCCGTAAAAAAAGCGTTTTTTGCCCCGTTCGCTCCTGTGAGTGTTTTTAACATCTATGGACATATTCTAAAAAAAATTTAATTTTTTATGAGAAGTGCTGGGGCTATATACATCCTTTTTTCCACATTGCTTGGCCTTGTACTCTGTGCACTCCCTTTATTGGAGGTTGGCTTTTGGCATAACGCTGTGGTTCAAGATTTTTGGTGAGTTGTATTTTATTTTTTTACTGTATATTCAGTACATGTTTTTTTTTCAGATCGAATAAATCTTTTGCCTTTTATTAAAGATTTCCGTGGAGAGGAACAATTAGGAGTTTTTCGAGAATTTTTCGATGCCTGGCGAGAGTTGGGCTTAAAAAAATAAATTATATATATATGAAGGCAAATACTAATGAAAAAACTGCTGACAGATACTTGTAATGTCATTGGAACATGTCTATAATATGGGCCACTATATGGACCATATGCTCATCAGAAACCAGCCTAAGGGGCTGCTAAACCTATATACATTGGGCAATGCAGACATTGCAGCAGAGGAATTCTTCAATTTTCTACCGCAACTGTCACACATGACAGCTGCGGTAGAGGATTCTGCTGCTGGCACCCTGTCAATTGCTTTCAGGGAAGGGCTTTAAATATAAGCCCTGCCCTTAAAATCCTTTAAAAAGTGCTGTAAAGAACAAAAAAAATAGATACTCAGCTTGCTTCAGCTGCCGGGGCTCAGCAGCGTCTTCTCCTCCTGTCCCCTGCACTGTAGTGCTGATCTATGAATGAATGACGGGCATGAGCAGCACCACAATGCAGGGGACAGGAGGAGAAGACGCGGCTGAGCCCCGGCAGCTGAAGCAAGCTGAGTATTTTTTTTTGTTTTTTTACAGCACATTTACAGGATTTTCAGGGAAGGGATTATATTTAAAGCCCTTCCCTAAAAGCAATTGACAGGGTGCCAGCAGCAGAATCCTCTACCGCAGCTGTCATGTGTGAATTGAAGAGAATTGAAGTGGCAGGTGCAGCAGCAGGGAATTCTTTTTACTAGCGGGGATGAAGGAAACATCTCCCGCATGTGGCAGATGTGTTCTTCATCCCCGCGGGGAACACGGCAGCAGCAAAGGGTAAGTTTATATATATATATTTTTTTTTTTACACTAAAATTTTTGTTTTTCAGGGAAGAGCTTATATGTAAAGCCCTTCACTGAAAAACAATGCAGGGGTGCCAGCAGACCATTGTTTGCAATGGAGCCGCTGGCAGCAGCGGGGCTCCATTGAAAACAATGCGTGCATTCCCTATTGTGCACGCATGTCCAATCTTTGCAGGCACATGCCTTTAAAGCACGGACAGGTGCACACACCATACGGAATGCATTGGGGCTAATAGACGCATGTTTTTGTGCGCGCGTATGCACGCACAAAATACACGCTCGTCTGAAGCCACCCTAACTTCTACTCTGTGCTCCCCATGCTGATTGTCAGATTTTTCTATCACTCTGCATACAGGGAGACCAGTTACGCAGTATCAGATGGTCGGGCAATAGTGAATATATAAATATTCATGTGGCACACCGGAATCATATCTGACTCGTTGCAAACTTTAAAATCTAAGTTTTCAAAAACTGCAAAAGTGATTGATTTAAACGAAAGACCACTGGAGTACAATAGTGCCTGCAGCCTGCGTACCATTAGGAACCTGACAGGGTTGCCTCTAATGTGCTAAAGCAGATAACTGTAGAAAATAGAATGTGCCATGTCTATTAATATTCTCCAGTTTCAAAAATATTCATCAAGACTTATGTGGCTTATTAGCTGCGTCGTCATGCAGCTTTGTTCAACTTTTCACTGTCCGCTCAGACATACTCTGGAGCCTGTCAAGGGCTTTGTCCCTGAATTTTAGTGCATTTGTGGATTAGAACCAGTAAAATGTTCAAGCTTTGTTCGTCTGCAGTAAACAAAAATGAATAGCTGCCATTACTGCGGTGCATTTGGCCCCATCGCTGATCATTTTGGCACAACAATAGATCATGTTGCTAAATAGTCTGTGCTTGCATGTATTTAGCATTGATTGCCTTTAACTATTTTACCTAAGAAATCCTGTGCCATCTATAGTAAGTTTACAACTGAGCAAAGAAAGCCCACATCATTCTTATATAAAAAACCCTAGCTCATATGAAAAGAGTAAAATTATAATTTGTCTTCAGTCTAGATGTTAGGAAAATACACTCACCATTCTCTCAAAATCTAGACTAAACTGGAATAGGGAATGTGATATCTGTCCTATTTAGAAATAGAGCATGATGCTTGGAGATGCGAAAATGAAAGCCTAATTAGCAATATTTATGAATTATATTCTATATGGAAAGGTGCAAAATGGAGACAGAAAACCGTAAATGCGTGATTTGCAGGGTCTTCTTGTCAAAAGCTTCTTATGTGAAGTAGCATGTCATAGTCATTGCTTGCAAGAATGGCATGGAAACTGGAAACAGAAATATACTGTAATTCACCCATCCAGCCAACAGCTAGTCCTGTTCAGGCTCTAATATTTAGCTCAGTTTAGGAATTTATGCAATTATGTGACTGGTCAGCTGACTTTAGGCTAGGATGACATATGGTCTGTTTACATGGTAAAAAAGCATATACATAAGAATTGGTGAGAAAAGCCTAATGAAATAAAATATGCATTAACCGCCTTTCCGGTCGTATAAGACCGGCCAAATAGTCTTTATGTAAAAAAAAAAAAAAAGATTTATGTTGTGCAAAAGTAGTAAAATATACAAAAAGATTCTATAAATTTGGCGTTGTCATAATTGTAATGACCAGTAGCGCTGGCGTAACTATAGAGGATGCAGGGGATGCGGTTGCACCCGGGCCCAGGAGCCTTAAGGGGCCCATAAGGCCTCTCTTCTCCATATAGGGAGCCCAGTACTATGAATAAAGCATTATAGTTGGAGGCCCTCTTACAGGTTTTGCATTGGGGCACAGAAGCTTCAAGTTATGCTTCTGACCAGTAGACTAAAGGTAACATAACGTTTCTATCACATGGTAGAAAAAATAAATGCCAAAAAATGCAAAATATTGCTAAAAGTCATTGAATACATTATATATACCCGAAACTGGATCCTTTAAAAACTAAAACAAAATACAAGGTCTCATACAGCTACATTGACAAAAAAAAATAAAAAGTTATGGCTGCAGGAACACAAAAAGGAAGGTTCTTCAGGCTAAAATTAATTATGTCACTAAGGGGTTAAAAATGGACTCAAAGCGACCAAGTTATGTGCCAAATGTATTTGTATGAGGCATAAACTTAATATCTAAGATAAAAAAGTGACATTTTCAGGAGACTTTTTCAAATTTTAATGGGACTGTTATAGGGTTAACACTGTGAGGGGTGTGTACTAACTATAACCAAAAAGCATGGAATAATGAAAAAGACAAAGGAAAGAAATTGTAAAAGAAGGCAGTCAACACTTAAAAACACGTAATATTGGGTTTATCAAAACAAAAGGTTATAGATTAGGGATGAGCGAACGTGTCCGTTACGGACACATCCGCACCCGGACACCGGCTTTGCCGAACACTGCAGTGTTCGCGCGTAAGTGTCCGGGTGCCGCCGGGGGGCGGGGAGATGCGCGGCGGTGCGGGCGGCAGTAGCGGGGAACAGGGGGGAGCCCTCTCTCTCTCCCTCTCCCCCCCCACTCCCCGCCGCACCCCCCGCGCTGCCACGGCGGCCCCCGAACTTTTTCGCCCGAACACTGAAGTGTTCGCAAAGTTCGGTGTTCGGGCGAAAAAGGGGCGGAGCCGAACGTGTTCGCTCATCTCTAATCAAGATATATACCATAAATGCATACATGAAAAATACATAAATTATACCCGCAGTGTACCAACAGAGAAGGGAGATAAGGCCAACACACGGGAATAGAACCCCCCACCTGTATCGCTGCTTCACATGGGTTCATCAGGACTCCTATATACGTTAATACCAAGTACAGGATTCCCGGTGTGGAGCCTAAAGAGCATTTACACGGGCTGATAACTAGCCTAACAAATGCTTCTAAGAACGTTTGCTCCTGACCACCATCCTGGCCGCCATTAGCTGACAATCAAGCAAACACCCATTTGTTAATTGATTACATCTTTTATGCAAGCAAAAAAATTTTTGTGGACAACACATCCTCCTGTGAATAGGGAATGTGCTGCCAACAATGTACAAACTGTGTAGGTGAGAATGAACAGATTAACAATCATTCATCCCAATACTTATGGTAATTGCTTCATTTAACTGTACAATACAAGGGACATTTGACATGCTATAATTGTTGATCGGGGCTCATTATCTACCCGTGTAAAAGAACCATTAGTGCTGATTTTTGAATATAAACGCACTTTAACTTGTGTTCATGGATTGTTTTTCTTCCACAGGAAAGCACAAGCCGACCACACATCATAGAAAAAGCCCCAGGGTCCCAAATCTCTGAACTTTCAAACCATTCAGGTACATCTTGAGGCCTATACATACTATACATTCATGTTGCCTGAGAATAGTAATCCATATTTTGTCATATATTGAATAATGTTGAGATTCTGCTGCTCTGTATTAATAATTCTAATTTCTTTCCTGTATTAAGGCTAGGACTACACTGCGACTTTGACCATGACCTGTCAAAGTCACTATGTATCACTTGGATAAAGAACCAGTCATGAGAAAGTCAACCAAGCTATTGGCTAGATTGCATACTTCAAGAGTGCTTGTGTGCTACTGTACCCATTAAGCAGACTCCAAATTTCTCTTGAAGGGTACATGATCAGCAAAGCCTCCCTTCTGTTAATGAGAGGGAGACCTTGCTTATCATGCAGCTGTTACATTCGTGCATGGGCAAATGACCAACATATACATAAATTAAGGCACCACCATGTGGGAAACACCAATATAGGAGTGGGAATGCAATTCCTAACCTACTTCAGTCAGCCCTTCCTAAACATAGGGTACACGTCCTGATAGGGACGGCCCGACGTCTTGAACCTACAGGACCTAACCTATTAAAAGGTGAAGGATAGGGAAGGATATATAATCAATGGAAATGCTGTCTATCTAATGTTGTCCAATCAGTCCATACACCACAGGATATATTGTAGAAGGAAGAGAAGGGAACATTACACACTGAGGGATTTTTGACATACAACACCTAAGAGGACTTCTGCAGTGACAGGAAACACATAGGGATTCCCAACAGATGACTGCTAATGGAACTTCTGCAGTGACACTCATTGGCGCCAAGTGCCGGATGACAGGAGGTGTCAGCCGAAGGTGCAGTCAGGGTGGCCCAGAGCTGATGTTGTGACGCCACTTGTTTCCTGATTACAGCCAGCATGCCGCAACTGCAGCCTTCAAGAGAAATGCAGCCTTCAGTGAGTGCAGTATCACACAAGCACTCTTTACACATACATCTATACATGCATATAGTGATACTGACAATGCTTTCATGATGAGGATGGCTTTTATTTGAACTCTTTTTCATTTGCTTATTTTATGCTTCTGAAAAATACAGAAAAGAAAACCAATGAGCAGCCATTCTTTGCACAAACACAATGGCTGCGAAGAAGAAGAAAAAGAGCGCTGAATGTAAGTGAGAATGGAAAATATAACGTAACAGAAATATATAAATCCATGTTTAGACAATTTATCCACCTAAATATGCAGCTATTTTATCAGACTGTGATAGTTCTAAGAATATATAGTCACATGAGTTCTCACATGGATGTTTATCACCACTGTCTACAGATGTATGAGTGTCCATTCTATCACAATACAGAAGATGATTACTTAGAAAGCACCAGTTTTATTCATTCACAAATGGCTCAGTTCAAGGTTTCATTATGACATAAAAATGTCATAAACCGCAAATATACCATAAAAGAGAAAATTGCCAGGAATATTCAACTTTTCTTGCTTTCTGGTGATACTCCTGTCAGGGAAATCGTGGTGATACAGCAGCAGCATCTATTAAAGCTGATACAGGAGTTGTTATCCTGACTCTCCAATCATTGTACCTATATAGTACATCTCCAGCTCCACTACTGGTGTGAAACTAGCAGATTAAGTATTTAGGAGTTTATAGGCAGTGAGTGTCACAAAGTATGCATGTTATATCTAGTGGCTGCAAGACACTGCGGCTCAATAAGGGAGACAATAAGGGGTCTTTCACATGGGACAGAATATTCTGCAACAGCATGGCAGAATATGCCTTCCCTGAATTCTGCCCAAAATCTAGACTGCTAATTGCGGATTTTGATGCAGAATTGCCATCAGGGTTTGCTACTTTCAGTTCCGCACTAAAATCAGCACATTAGCAGTGCAGATTTTGGGGCTGAATATGCCATAGGAGGGCATGTTCCGCAACGCCGTTGCAGAATTTTCCATCCTCTGTGAAAGGTCCCTAAAAGGGTAGTCTGAAAAAATCTAACACAGTTAATCTCATTTAACTAGGAAACGGATGGTCATGAGGTCACCTGGTGTCTATAGATATAGACATATTCTGCTGATTACGATGTGACCTGCAACATACTCATGTGTATATGCATCTTAATGTGATTGTTCTCAGCAAGAGAAACCAAGTAGTCTTGTAGATATGATACCTTTTAATGGCTAACAAAAATACATGATTCTATAGCGAGCTTTCGAACCTACTCAGAGTTCTTCATCAGGCTTAAAGGGGTTCTGTCACTAAAAAAGAAAAATGCTCTACTTATCTATTCCTCCCCCATCAGTCTACTTACCAGATCTTCACCTCCCTTATCTTCTCCTGTCTCCTGCAGTCCAGGGTGTCACATCACCTCCACTTGCCTGATTTTGCTCCTTCCTATGAGGTTACGTACATTAGGTTGGCAGTCTGCCAATGTACCTTACGTCACAGTTCACAGGCCAGCAGGGGGACTGCCTATCTTCTTCAGAGATTGCTCATGCGAGCTATCTCTGAAATAGATTACAATTCCTTCCCAGGCAGTGAAGCTACAGCACAGGGACCTGACCTTCACTGAGCCAGCAGGAAGGAGTTTGTGATAACCAGCCCTCATAACAAGCTGGTCCCAGCCTGCAGTGAACTGACCTGGGGCACTGGAGAAGCTCAACCAGGAGAAAATGTGATAAGGAGACAGACAGGGAAGGGATAGGTACGTTTAGATGATTTTTTTTTTAATGACAAAACCCCTTTAATGGAATAGATCCGAAGAAGTATGTATGTATGTGTATGGCCTCTAAATTGGTGTTAGGGGGTCACCGGGCCAGCGTGCTATCTCTGCTATAGATTTCTCATAATCTCCAGTGATGCATGAATCCACTTCCAATGTTGATTCCGGTCTTGAGAGTGTCAAAGATGGTTATAAATTTGTACTCCCAAATTCTTTTGTGACGTAGAGATTTGAAGTTACCTTTTAATTACTATAATAAAAGACAACTTCAACTCCCTGTCTCCTATGGAACCTTTCACACCAGATGGAATAGGCTGCAAGACGCATCACTTTCCATGGTAAATTCCACACCAAATCCACAGACTACCTGTGGATTTTGATGCAGACTTGAAAATGGCTTAAAACCTGCCTGCTGTTCCGCAGTTAAACCTACAGATTTTGGTGAGGAATTCCACAGCTGCGGATTTGGCTGCATCCCATGTAGAAGGTCCCTAAGGGCTTCTCCAGACAAATGAGCCAGCTACAGTTTCTGCATGGAAAATCTGCAGCATTTCTAGTAGCAAAGTGGATGAAATATTAACAACTCTCATCCATGTGTTGCAGAAAAAAATTCACATAAAATCTGTGTGGAAATTGGCATGGATATCAATTTATGCTGAAGATTTATATCATGCTTTTCAAAAGTTGAAATCCGCAGCAAATCCGCCACAAAAACGTCAACCTCGGCATTCAGTATAGTTTTCCTCTGCAGGAAAGCTGCTGCAGACCCATTTTTGTCTGGACATACCCTAATAAATGTGACCTACTGTTATGTATCTGTGATGTTATGTTCTCTTACCAACATTGCTAAAAAAAAATAGGACAAAAGATTTTTTATCAGATCCATCCATATTTACTTACTGTAAACATTAAGAATCACAAGCATTGCCTTAGTGTATTTACTGCAATGTATCCACAACAGGTGCCCCGCGGAGTATTCGATGAAATGAAATATGTGGAACTTATGATTGTAAATGACCACCAAATGGTAAGCCAGGCATTCACGATTTAATGTATACGCTGATAACTAAACTCATGTTACACTGATTGCCCTGTTCATATATGAAGCAGTTGTTGTCGATCTCCTGTGCACATTCTACGCTGAAAATCTGCAGCAAAATCCAGTACAATGCGTGGAAATGGTGTTTAGACAACTATTCATACGCACTGGAAAATAATCCGTGTGGAATTAAGAGCAAACTGCAGATTCTATCACTGTGAAATCATATAATCATGGGTTTTGGTGCAAACGTACTACGGATTTCACCTACTGATATAGCAATCATTAAATGTCTGTTAAACTTCTTCCCCCTTCTCTCCTCCTCCCGGGGCGGATCAGGAGCGGAGCTAAGCTCCATCCTCCCCCATCCCTCCCATTGCTGGCTGCGGACAAGAGGCGGGGAAGGGGCAGGAGCTTAGCTCAGCCCCAGCCCCACGCCCTGTGATTGCAAACAGCCAGAGGGGAGGAGGGAGGAGAGAGGAGGTGAGCCGACAAAGGGGAGGGAAGGGGAGACAGCTTAGTAGAGCCCCCCCCCCGCCTGATGGCATATACACCGAGCCGTGCATCACATGGTAGCGTATATCAGCCGGCCATGAAAACACCAGCAGATATACACTCGTGTGAATAGGCCCTTATTGAGACATACTAAAATCCAGAGGCGTAAGTTGCAGCTTCTGGGCCCCAATGCAAAATCTGTAACAGGGCCCCCAACTATAATGCTTTATTCATAGTACTGGGCTCCCTAAATGGAGAAGAGAAGCCTTATGCGCCCCCTAAGGGTCTGGGGCCCGGGTGCAACCGCATCCCCTGAATCCTCTATAGTTACACCCCTGCTAAAATCTCAACAGGAAGGGCATACAATGGTGCAACCATCTGATGTATTTCAGGCTGTCACAGCAGCGCTTAGTCATAGCGTGGATGTGTTATAGATTACATTACAACCTTATGCCATCAGTATGTGATCTGTTTTTGCTTCTGTGTATTTTATTTTCTGCTGCACAAATATTGATCCATAGTTGCCAATAGAAGATAATAGTAATATGCTGGTAGAACTGGGAAAAAAAGAGGTCATGCTGTGTTTTTAACCCCTTAAGGACATGGCCTTTTTTTCCATTTTTGGTTTTTCCTCCCCCCTTTTAAAAAATCATAACTCCTTTATTTATCCATCGACGTCGCTGTATGAGGGCTTGTTTTTTGCGGGACGAGTTGTATTTTTCAATGGTGCTATTTAAAGTACCATATAATGCACTGAAAAACCTTTTAAAAAATTCTGAGTGGAGTAAAATGAAAACATTTCCGCCATCTTTCGGTGCGTCTTGTTTCTACGGCGCACAAACTGCAACAAAAATGACATGATAACTTTATTCTATGGGTCAGTGCGATTACTACTATGCCAAACATATAGGTTTTTAGTGTACTACATTTATTTTGTTCAAAGATGTTTAATTTTTTAACTAATTTTCTGCCGCCATATTCAACTTTTTTATTTTTCCGTCGACATAGTTGTGCGAGGGCTTATTTTTTGTGGGACAGGACGTTTGTGTTTAGTACCATTCTGGAATAGATATGACTTTTTGATCGCTTTTTAATGCATTTTTACTTGGAGACAGGGTGACCAAAAGAGCGTGTTCTTTTTAATTTTCTGACAGCATTCATCATGCAGGGTAAATAATGCATTACTTTGATAGATCAGACTTTTACAGACGCAGCCAGCGATACCAAATATGTATTTTTGTTTTATTATTCAGATTCTTTTATTATAAATATGTTAAAAGGGGAGTTTTTTGGACTTTTATTCCTTTTGTTTTTAATAATTAATAAAAATTTATTGCTCTTATTTTTACTTTTTTTTAATGTCCCCATAGGGGACAACAACATGTGATGCCTTGAATGCTCCTGCTGTATGATGTAATGCCATAGCATTACATCATACTGCGTTCGGTCAGGCAGTATGACCGAGCATGGCTTGATAGGCATTCTGCCAAGACAGTCCTGGGGCCTTTCAGAAGGCTCCTGGCTGCCATGACACCTGCACAGCTCCCTGCAATCTCATCAAGGGGGGGTTCTACGGGACGTTTGGGGGATTTAAATACCACTGTCAGATTTGACATCGACATTTAAAGGCTTAACAGCTCAGATCAGCCACGCAGGTTATCAGAGCTGTTGCCGTCGGGTGTCAGCTGTAAGAAACAGCCAGGACCTGCGTTGTATGGAGGAAAATCACCCCGTGATTTCCCCTCATAAATACCCCGATGCTGCAGGGTGTAAATGTACACCCTGCAGCGTTGATGGGTTAAAAAACAGTGGTTAAAATACAGCCATAGGAATAGATACATTGATTTGTGGGCATAACAACGCTCAGCAACACGAATGAAGGGAATCCCTTCCCTTTTTTTTTTATAATCTGTGCCAGAGAGAGAACGAACCAAGAAAAAAAAAAAAAAGCTCGGCACCCGGCGTTCCACATAACAAAATGCTCGAGTCTCCCATTGTAGTCAATGGGGTTCGTTACTCGAGTAGAGCTCTCGAATTTTACGAAAAGCTCGACTCGAATAACGCGGACCCGAGCATTTGGGTGCTCGCTCATCTCCAAATGTAATGAAATAAAAAATCAGCTGGTCAATTATACAAATTAGGCAAGTTCTAACATAAAGAAATCAGAAAATGCCTATTGAAGACTGTAAATTACCTTCTATGTAAAGAACTAGAACTTCTCCAGTACACTATCCACAGTGTGCATTAACCCCTTAATGACCGCCCATACATCTTTTGATGGTGACCATTATGGAGCGGTAATCTGCAGCGCCATCTTTTGACTGATTATAGCCTGGCACTTGCTCTAACATCAGGGACCAGAGAAATTTTGGATCCCTGGTGTTTAACCCTTTACGTTGTAAAGTGAATCCAAAGAACAAATAGCAGCATCTCTTTTTTTCCCCAATCCCCCTAAAAAAATTAATAATAATAATAAAAAGTTATCCAATACATTATATGTATTTAAAAAATGATGCCATTAAAAAAGACAATTTGTCCCAGAAAAAAAACAAGCCCTCATATGGCTAGGTTGATGGAAAAATTAAAAAAGGAACGGCTCATGGAATGCGACCATGAAAAAAACTGAAAAATTGGTTGGTCATTAAGGCGCAAACAGGCTTTAAATAACACTAAGGGGTTAAAAAAGTTGTACAGGCACATACTATTGATGACCTATCCTCATGTCATCAATAGTTGATTCCTATGACCCACTGTCAATGCAGTGTGGCCGGACGTCCTCATTGGGGTCAAAGGCTGGAGCATCATAGAGGGCTGCCTCATATTATACTTCTGCGTTCCACCCCAGTGTCAGAGCCGGAAGTGTAATTGAAACTCCACCTCTGACCCCGAACATGATGTGTAGCCCTGTTGCACTCCCAGTGGGATTGACGATCAACAGATCTTTGAGGGATCCCGAGCAGTGGGTTTCCAGTAGTCAACTACTGATGACCTACACCAAACTAGCTCATCAGTAGTATTTGCCCGGAAAAACCCATTTAATGATGGTTTATAATCTCACCTAGTAACTTTTCCCGGTATAGATATATACCAGTATAACACATAAAACTCTGTCAGCCATCTAGTGCATGCACAGTAATATGGCGCCCACTTACCTGGGTTGACTTGCCCCAATATGATGCACTTTTTTAAAAAAAAGTTTAGGCATAAGTTTATACGGCATGAAAAAGTATACTACAACTAAAAGACAACAACGCTGCGCAGCTAAATACTGATCTTTGACTGGACAATAAGAGAACAAGCGCACTACGTAAATTGCATAGGGGGTCTTGGTCAACTCTACAGAAGGATGTGATGAGAGCACACTCCATATATTTGCCCCCGGCTATAAGTTCCAGTAGAAAATATTCTACTCTAAGGCAATTGTAACTTGAGGTACCAAGTTTCTCATCGCTTCAAGACAACTTTTTTAGTCACCACATGGTGGCAGTATTGCATTTTTGTAATATTCATTGCATTCAGGGATCAGAAATGAAATATCAAAATACTCCAAGTCGATGAACATCTCTTATCTTTTCTTCTAGTACAAGAAACAACGCTCCTCTTATATTCATACCAGCAACTTTGCAAAATCCGTGGTAAACATTGTTGATTCTGTGAGTATATTAATGATTTCTTTTAAGTTATACAATATTTGCCCACATACTTACTGCTAAACAATGGGTGCTGCAGCAGTGTTTCAGGATATGCTTTACCCTTGAATTTAGGGTAATCTGATTTCCTCTTTGTAAGACATTGCGTACTTGCTGCATGCCGCCAGCTGCCGTGCACTATGCTGCGATAACATGGGAGCCTATGGCAGATTAGTACAGCGTATTACGTGTGCAAAACCCACACATGTTATACTGTGTCACCACACGCCTGTGTGAAGGAGCACTAAAAATGTTATGTAAAAAAGTATAGACACTTCAAATTTATAGAGCCTCGTGTGGCGCAGAGTGCTAAGGCAGCAGAAATGTAGTCCTAAACTCTCGCTCACGGCCTGAAGGTTGCAAGTTTAATACTTGTATGGTTCAAGTAGCCAGCTCAAGGTTGACTCAGCCTTCCATCCTTCTGAGGTTGGTAAAATGAGTACCCAGCTTGCTGGGGGGTAACAAATAAATTACTTGAAAGCACTGCGGAATAAGTTGGTGCTGTACAAATAGCAAGATATTTTTTTTACATTTATTAACATATAATATTAATAATCCTTATTTATATAGCGCCAAACATATTCCGCAGCACAGAGGGATACAAAAAAGCCAAAAGTACAAAAACCACGGTTACATATAGTAATCAGTTGATGGAAACACTAGGGGTGCGGGTCCTGCTCAAATGAGCTTACATACTACAAGTAATGGGGTGATACAGAAGGTAAAGGGGCTGGAGATGTGCACGGTATGGCGAGGGTGGAGAGTAAGGGATGCTATACACATAGACAATGGTCAGACATTAAGCTGTGTGGTGGCTGAATCGGTGTGACTGCAAGGGCGGTTGATGGCGGCTAGCAGGGGTTGCAGTCACTAGGACAGGGAGCATGTTATCAGGCGGAGTACAGAGGGGTTTGGTTTAGGGGATATGTTATGCCTCCCTAAAGAGGTGCATTTTTAGAGCACGCCTGAAGTTTTGTGAATCAGAGATTGCACGGATAGCTTTGGGTAGCGCATTCCAGAGGACTGGTGCTGCTCTGGAGAAGTCTTGTAGGTGGGAATGAGAGGTTCGTTAGTAGAGCGGAGGGCCTGGGCTGGGTGGTGGATTGAGATAACAGAGGCAATGTAGGGTGGCGCAGAGCTATGGAGAGCTTTATGGATGAAGGTAGTGAGTTTAAATTGAATTCTGTATTGGACGGGCAGCCAATGCAGTGACTGGCACAGGGCAGAGGCGTCTGAGTGTATTAAACAAAAACTCACATAGATGTAATAATCTTCTGTGAAAAAGGTAAGGAGAACCTTCTGCTCTCATACTCGGTATTGATTTCTTTCAGCAGGCCTTTCTAATAAATGTCTACCAGCCTCTGATATCTTGCAAACGGTTTTACCCACGCTCTTGTAGAAGATATATATTCAGTTGTGCAATGCAGAAGGGGTTACTTGCATGCCCAGCTAATGAGCTTTGGATCAGGACTTTGACTAGGATTATTGCAAGGTTAACTTTCGACTCGGCTTCAACCTTCTGGCAGATGCTCTTACTCTCTAGTACAATGAAGAATTCATGGTAGATTCAAT
Source organism: Eleutherodactylus coqui (assembly GCF_035609145.1). Classification (NCBI taxonomy): domain Eukaryota; kingdom Metazoa; phylum Chordata; class Amphibia; order Anura; family Eleutherodactylidae; genus Eleutherodactylus; species Eleutherodactylus coqui. The sequence goes on from NC_089844.1 coordinate 96,765,138, forward strand.
GATGGTGATCATCCCCGGTTCTGATACAGGCCAGCGGTCCCTAACCGTAACATTCACACCTCTATACTTTACAGCCGGTATCAGGCTTTTTTGGTCAAATGCTGTTTTTAATATTAGCCAAACATGTCTTCTGGTACTTTTCCCACGTAACTTTGCCTTGCCAGTTCAAAGCACATTCTTTCAGAATTCCTGCTTTTTGCATAGTTTTTCATGAGTAAACTTTAGTCTTATCCTGATGTTCTTTGTGGACAACAAAGGTTTTTTTTTCCTGGCACTCCTCCAACATAGATCTAATTCATTTAGCCTTTTTCTAATGGTGGACTTATGCCCTGTGACATCACTAGTGGCCGTATCCTACCTGTAGGTCCTGTAAGGAAATTCTTTGGGGTCCGAGAGTCTTCTTTCAGCATACTGTGTTCTGCTCTAAGGCTGAACTTGCTTTGATGGCCTTTTCTGAACAAGTTCACACCAAGGGACATCAGAACTGAACCTTCTTGATTATGTGGATGTTCTGGATTCCAGTACTTAGTGTATTCTTATTATACCAAATGTCCACCATGTAAAGTATCTGTATGTTAGGTTTCAGGCTAATAAAGTAGAGGTATTTAACAAGTATGGAATGCTCCTTATGTTGTGCAGTGGCCTGATGTGGTACTGCAAGTTGAGTCTCATTGAATTCAGTGGGACTCAGCCTCCGGTATTATCCCAGACAGCTTTACACATTGTGCAATTATCTCCTTTTGGCAACAAAGCAGCTCCGTACATTAGAACACTGACCCCCAGCAATAAGCTGATTGGCAAGTGTCCTGGATGGCAGATCCCTGCCAATCAGCTATCCTAGGGATAGGTCATCAATTTTAGAAGTGGGATAACCCCTTTAAATCAATGTCATAAAACATAGGAGGCATATACTTATAAGGTCTCCCCTTAATCCCCTAAGGACATGACCTATTTCAAACTTCGGAGTGATTCGGAGTTCTTATTATGGCACATTCTACTTTAAATGTAAATTTTAGTCGATATGTCATCTATTTATTTAGGAGAAAATCTCAAATTTAGAAAAAACTTCCTATGACCTAGTCACAGCTAGAGATGAGCGAGCATACTCGCTAAGGACAATTACTCGAGCGAGCATTGCCCTTAGCAAGTACCTGCCCGCTCGGAAGAAAAGATTTGGGTGCCGTCAGGGGGCGGGGAGCGGTGGGGGAGTGCGGGGAGGAACGAAGGGGAGATTTCTTTCTCCCTCTCTCCCCCCGATCTCTCCTCCTCACTCCCGCAACTCACCGCTCCCCCGCACCGGCAGCCGAATCTTTTCTTCCGAGCGGGCAGGTACTCACTAAGGACAATACTCACTCGAGTAATTGTCCTTAGCGAGTATGCTCGCTCATCTCTAGTCACGGCACATGCCACCATCTCATTTGAAAATATTGACTTTGTTCCAAGATGGCTGCTTTCAAAATAGCCACCATATTAGATACCACCCATCTCAGATTTGCCCCCCTTCTCCTTAATATGCCACTCACAGGATGGCATTCCTAACCACCGTTTTCCATTTATTCAGGTGTCTCCATACCTTTGGACCACCCTGTACTATTGATTTATACCAAAAAGAACAGATGTTATGCCTCTCCACTTTCCAAAAGTGTCTAAAGAAAGAAGGTGGGTTCTGAGAGGAGTGGAGTTTTCACACAGATTTAAGAATTGTGGCTTTTTAAAAAAATCACAAACTTTGTCACAATCTTCCTCCAATAGCGTGGTGGTCTACAAAGTGACTCCACATCCCTAGACATAAATGGAGATGCAACACATTTATGAATATTGTGCAATATTTGATAAATTACCCGCATTTTGAACTGGAGTAGGGCAATAACGTATTTCAGAAAAGTGGTATCAAGAATTCTCTATGATAAATTTCCCCCAATATTTAGATGTCAATGAAGATAATTGTACTTCATGTACGTTTTGTACTACATATCTGTGTTTTTTAGAACCAAGTGAAGAACTGAAAAGCATTACATTGAATTGATGGAAAATAGTAAAGATTTCACTTGGTGCTCTAGTATTAATTGGGCATTCCGGTATTTTTTAATTTGCTTTATTGATGACCGACAGATCATCCATAGATGATCGATGTGGATTCTCTGCTTGGATTCCTAAAACTGCCGTCACTGCGGTCAGCACAGGAAGCAGAAAGCGCTGACCATAGTGCAGCTCCCCAGGTTGGTATTGAAGGCATTGAATTCCCATTCAATTCAACTGTAGCTGCACCTACAATACCAATTCAGGCCATTGTGTTATGGTCAGCGCATTCTGTATCCCATACTGACTACAGTTACCCTGGGAGTTAGCTGATTGGTGGGGATCCAAGTGGATCCACCGATTATCTATTGATGACCTGTCTTTCGTCAATGGAAAATTTTTTTAATAATCCCATAATACGCCTTTAAAGAAGCAGATGTGCAACGTTTAACCCTTTCCAATCCACTGTCTGACCTCTGAAGACATTATTATTTAGGGCTGTACAGCTCCGATGTTAGAAGACATCCGTCGGGGGTGTATATTGCCAGCCTTTCTGCTGTCGGAGCCTATCCAATGTGTCACCTCATGCAGTACTGGCTTTAGCCAGCATATAGCGCCATCGTATACCGGCAGAAAATGAGTAAGCCCCTTAGGAAAACGAGGATAGAAATTGGATTGGAAAGGGTTAAGGCTGTAGTATAAAATGAGTTTGGAATGAACGCTGCTGAGGAACTCAGAAGAATGCTTATACTGGGGGCTTCGAGTGCTTACAATGTATATTGAAATCATATTGAAAAGCCAAACACAACTTGAATTACCTGGCAGCTGGAAAGTTAGACATAAATCACTGCCTCCATCTTCTGCTAATTACCCTATCAGTTCATGTCTCATTATACATGCTGAGAAGAATTAAAACTCAGAAATTATAGCAATTGATGATACTGTGTCCATACTGACTCAATAAAGCAATAAACCCATCTGATTAAAGATGAATATTGACTTTTTCAGTCATCCATATGTTTATTAGAACAGGTTTAGGAAAGTACACAAGAGCCTTGTGCGGTGCAAAGAGCTTTGTGTGACGCAGAGTGTTAAAGCTCTCGCTCACGAACTTTAACAAAGGTTGCAGGTTCAATTCCCGCATGGTTCAGGTAGCCGGCTCAAGGTTTACACAGCCTTCAATCCTTCTAAGGTCGGTAAAATGAGTACCCAGCTTGCTGTGGGGTAAAGATGACTGGGGAAGGCAATGGCAAACCACCCAGCAAAAACAGTCTGCCAAGAAAACATCACAATGTGACGTCGCCCTAGCAGTCAGTCAGGACTCGGTGCTTGTATCAGGGGACTTTACCTTTACCTATGTGAGTACAGTAATAGGATTTTTGCTGGCTGATAGCATGTATTGTCCATACCATTGTTTGTTGTACCTGCTTCCACAGTCTTGATGTTTATGTACAGCTCAGTGCAAATGAGTGCCCAGGGTCATAAATTAAAGGGGTATTTTGGCTGTGAAGTGAATTTACAAAAATTCCAGATTAAAAAGGTGTCTACGCTATATTTATGTACAGCTGGTTATGGGTATAAATTGAGCATCCCTTACCTTCTTATCCTGTCCTTCATTACTAATGTTTCCCTGTGTCACTCTTTTCCAAGATTCCAAGATGGCCACTGATGTGCATCTTGAGACTCCATTTTACACAGTCTCCCACTCTAATGGTGTATGGAGCCACAGACACAAAATCCAAAGCAGAACCACAATTCAAACTTGAATGAAATCAAAAGTTATTAATTACCTGGCAACATTGCCTAACTGGAATATTCCTTTAAACTCTAATCTGGAGGTTTTCCTCTCCGCTTTTATTCACACCACCTCCTTGTTCCTAACTGCAACAAGTTATCTTTCCTTGCAGAATTGGACTGTATTATTGGATGATTATTATCCAGTGATGAGAGGTTTTCGACTCTTGATTAGTATATAAATTGATGTTCCCAGAGTATCACACCTTCTCTCCTTGTCTACTGGCTTGTCAATAATGTCTTCTTGATTGCTAATGTTCTTACTTTTTTCCTTTCAAGTCTTCACCACTTTGTTTTCTGATAACATGTTCAAATTCATAGCTAAAAACTATAGGTATTTTTCAGCCAAGTGAAAGGTCTAGCTTCACTTTCCTGCTGTCCATAGTGTTGTCTTTGCAAATACTAAATTTCAAGATAATCAATACATTGATTACAGCCACAGACATTAGTAAAGCCTAAGGTTGATCCAGAGGAAGAAAATAAAAAAATCTCAATGAGGTAGACTCCAACCAGGCAATCCCTAGATCAACAACCTAAATTAATTAGTGACTTTAACGTGTAATATTGTAATGCTCAAGAAAGGTGTCCAGACCCCTCTTAAACTCTTTTATAGAGACAGTTCCATAGTCTCACTGCTCTTACAGTAAAGAACCCCCTTCTATGTCGGTGTAGAAATCTGTGTAGGTCCAAATACATAGTCAAAATCACATTGTATAGTATACTTCCTAATGTATAAAACAGTATGTGACACCATAATAGTGGTTCTTTGAAAATACATAATCGGAATCCAAGCCCTAAAACAAGTGGAATGCCATGGACACAAATCTATTTATTCCTACTAGTTCTAGTTATGCTTTGAAAAAGTTTGTGTTGCTGCATTTCTGTTATTTCCAGAAGAACATCCGGTCCAACCTTCCTGCACTGAGCAGAGGATTGGACCAGATGACCCTGGAGGTCCCTTCCAACTCTACCATTCTATGATAATATCATAAAATAACACATTTCTATTTAACATGAAATGGAAATAGAGATCAAATGTGTCTACGTCACAGATGAGGGGAGCTCCGGTAATTATGCAATAGAATTAATTGTGGTTCTTGTTCCAAACTCATGCAACGTACGCACTGTGTGCTTGATAAGTTTTCATATTTGTATTGCACTCTTGTATTTCAAAGTAATCTAGAATGAGGGCTATTATGTGCAATTGACATTATCAAAGGCCATCGATGAAAGCTTCTGTGTTTATAACATCATGTGAGGCGTTTTAGTCTTTATATCCTACACTTTGATAGAACATCTTATCTTCAAGTTGCTCAGTTCACATCCACACATTTATAAAGTCAAACTGTTCACAAAGCAATTCAGTGTTTTATATTATATTTAGAGATGAGCGAACCTACTCGGCCACGCCCCTTTTTCGCCCGAGCACCGCGATTTTTGAGTACTTCCGTACTCGGGCGAAAAGATTTGGGGGGCGCCGTGGGTGAGTGGGGGGTTGCAGCGGGGAGTGGGGGGGAGAGGGAGAGAGAGGGCTCCCCCCTGTTCCCCGCTGCTACCCCCCGCGCCGCCACGCCTCCCCCCGCCCCCCGGCGCTCCCCGAATCTTTTCACCCGAGTACGGAAGTACTCGAAAATCGCAGTGCTCGATCAAGTAATTACTCGAAACGAGTATATTCGCTCATCTCTAATTATATTATATTCAGAGCCAGAATACATTATCCTAGCCGAAGCCTATCAGACGTTAGTAGATACTATGCCATGGAGAGTATTTCATGTCATTAGGGCCAAAGGAGCCCCACTAAGTATTAGCATATGTAAATAAATACTACTTTTGATTCCTGCCTAGGTGTCCAGTTACTTTTAGTAGGACATGGTACTGTGAATGCCAAATGTGGGATCATATATTGATAATTCTAATTATTTTTTTCTCATAAAGTTTGTTTTGAACTAGTTTATAAGATGTATTCTACAGAGTTAGATATTTTATGGAATCTTCAGGCGCACATTGAAAATTTGTAGGATGTCTAGTATTACAGAAAGATGTAATACTTAACTAAAATGACTTTATTTGGGGGGAAAGCATCTGTTATGAATAGAGACGAGCGAGCATACTCGCTAAGGCAAACTACTCAAGCGAGTAGTGCCTTATGCGAGTACCTGCCCGCTCGTCTCTAAAGATTCGTGGGCCGGCGGGGGAGAGCGGTGAGTTGCGGGAGTGAGCGGGGGGGAGAGAGTGAGAGAGAGATCTCTCCCCCATTCCTCCCCGCTCTCCCACGCCACTCCCCGCCCCCCACTGGCACCTGAATCTTTAGAGACGAGCGGGCAGGTACTCGAATAGGGCACTACTCGCTCGAGTAGTTTGCCTTAGCGAGTATGCTCGCTTATCTCTAGTTATGATCTGTCTACTTGGGATCTGTGTCAGGCTTCTACATATTTTATTTAATAGAATTATGCATCGTGTAACAATGAACAATTCTAGGTATCAATAGCAATGGAAAGCTGAGAGAAGATAACTCAAGGAAAGAAGAGAGCCTGCAGAAATACACACCAAAATGTTTCTGTCGATATTGGTTTCAGTGACAATTTGGTTCAATCAGTTGACTTCAGTAGATCCACTTTTGTCCGATTCTTGGCCTTTATAGAACAGAATGGCAAAGACGGACATTCTTTCCTGCAAAAAATGGAAACCTGACTGTAAACTTTACATTCAAGCACTGAGGTTTGTGAGTGGCTGCAGTAGTCTGTTATGTCTTGTCAACACGTTGACTGCAGCCTGTAAACATAAACCCGGTGGGCAGATTCGGGAGTGCAGCGCTGGACATGCAGGAAGTCAGGAGAGGGGAGCATAGTCTGTTTTATTATTTTCGGACATGGCCAGATGGGTTAAAAAATAATAACTCTAAAAAAACCTTTTAACGATAAGTGTAATTACCAGTATCTTTATCCCAGTGTAGAGTGTTGAAGGTTTACTGTTCCTGAACAGGTTCCTTCTATACCTGCAGATCTATAAAGAACAGCTGAACACACGTGTTGTTTTAGTCGCTGTGGAAACATGGACTGACAAGGACCGTATTACAATTGGTCCAGATCCAGTGAAGATGTTACATGACTTCTCCAAATATCGACAGAATAACATCAAACAGCATGCTGATGCTGTACACCTGCTGACGTATGTATCTAATTATCTGCTCAATACAGGCGGCTGTACCATAAGTGGCAGCCAGTATTCTGCTAATGGACCTGCAGAGTATGTATGTAAAGTAAGGGGCTCAGTATATCATCAGAACTCTCCAACAGTTAAAATTGTGGACTCCTGATAGAAGACTTTCCTATCATGGTATTCCTATTTGTGCAGTTTCCTATTATAATCTTTAAAGTGGTTTCTAAAGTGGATTTTTTTCTTACCTGCCCAAATCACTATTCGCTATTATTTGGATTAATGTCTTGGATCATTTCTAAAATGTGTATTTCTGGATTGCTTATAAAGGAATGGAACTTTCCACTATAAAAGAAGCAGTATGAGTTTCTTTGGAGGAATCTGTTCCACCTCTCGAGGCGTTGGAGTGAATGAGGTAATCTTTCACATTATGTAAAGTATTGCCATTTCATCATTTTCCTGATATTTCTGGGGTTTTAATGCATTTTATATCTATTTTGGAAACGTGTGAGGAATGTTTTAGGCTATATAGTTAAGTAGTTTAAATGGGTAAGGGGTTTAATTTCATTACAAGACCGCATACTCTTTGACTTAGACCATGATGTTACACTTTCCTTTATGGGACCTTTTATAAGGCATGTTAAATGCCTCCCACTAGCTCTTCCACCTCCTTTTCTGCATGATCCCTCCCTCTTCCATTCTCAGAGGAGTTGCTCGGGACCAAAATGTGTTATTAATTAAATTATTGAATTGACCATTATCTGTTTTGTAATATACTTATCATCAAAAAGACATCCCATCTCAACGATCCACACGATGGTTGACGTGCCTGTGCTGTTAAAAATCCCAAACGTATGCTGACGTCATGTACACAACCTAGGAGCCTTCAAAGCTTAGGATGTATGTGTACAGTACATTAGAAACTGCATCTCTGGCAAAAAACTGTGCATGAGCCGACGTTCTCCTCAAGCACCTGCACAGTTTGTCGCCAGTGATGCAGCTGTTGGTGTACAAGTACACATTGAGCTATGAAGGCTCCTGGGTTGTGTTTGTGACATCAGCAGAAGTTTAGGATTTTTTTACAGTGTGGACACGTGAGCATCACATGGGTTAGAAAGAAAGTACATTTAATGGTAAGTACACTCTTTGTTTATAAAATTATCAAGCGCCTACAAGGAGTTGTCATTTTGCTGCAAAACTTGGCATGCAGTTACATCTCAGGCAGATATGCAAAAAATTAGAGTTGTAGCATGATTGGATGAACGCTCTTGCCACCTGAGGCTACTTGTGTGAAGAGGATCTCTTTTTCCTGGGCCAGTCTAACCAGACTATTAGGAGGTGTTGGGACCAGTGGATGTGTGAGGGCACTTATATCAACATTACAATCGCACATATCAGGTCTCATTCCATTCTGACAACTCCTTGTAGGTGCTTGATTTTTTTGACAATGAGTGTATATAACAAAAATGTTACTGGTCACTGTAATAGTTTAATTAACAGCACATGCTGGTTTTAGGCAACCCCTTTAAGTTCTAAGCTCCCCTCACTGGTTTACTATTTGAGTTATTGCCACCCAAACAGCTCTGACCTGTTGAGGCATGGACGCCACAAGATCTCTCAAAGTGTCCTATGGTATCTCACATCAAGACGTTGGCAGCAGAAAGTTTAAGTACTGGAAGGTGTGAGGTCCAGTCTCCATGGAGCAAACTTGTTTTTCCAACACATTCCACAAGTGCTCCATCAGATTGAGTTCTGAGGAGTCTGGAGGTCAAGTCAACACTTTGAGCTCTTTATTATGTTCCTCATTCCATTCTTCAACAATATTTTTAGTGTGGCAGGGCATATTATTCTACTAAAAGGCCACTGCGACATCACATTTACAGGTTACCGTTTACGGACGCCACAAGCTGCAGCAGCCAAAGACAGAGCTCTGTCATTGGCTACAACAGCCTGTGATGTCCTTTTAACAGCCAGGCCTGCAGCCTGTAAGTGGATTATGGGAGCAAGGAATGAGCGGCGGAGCAGGACCCAGCAAGGAGAGGTGAGTATATGACTATTTTTTGTTTTAGGGCAGGGGGAGTTTTGGTCTGCATTAAAAAAAGATCTCGTACAACCCCTTTAACTGTTTAGGAATTTAGTGGTAGAATACTGATGATATACTTGAACAATCAAAAAGTGCCTATGTATTATAAAGCCACATTTAATATATGAATAACAGATCAGGACCTGAATACCTGAATATCATTCATAACAAGCAATTCTGCAATATATTAATTGCTATATGTTTGTTTCACAGTATGGATTTTTGATGGCAATGGCCGAGCAGCTGGCTCAAAGTTTAGCTCAGAACCTTGGTATACAATGGGAACCAGCCTCCAGAAAAATGAAGCCAAGTAGGTATCACTATGATGACAAGGACTCTACATATAGTTTATTTTGATCTTAAAGAAATCTATTTGAAAATAATCTTTATAGGTAGCCTGTCCTGTCTTATGAGCCCAATAAACCTAGTTAATGGGCTCATAGGACAGAGGCCATTGAGTCCGGGTGGGGTACGGTTATACTCACCTGCCTCACTGTTCCAACTTTGTCAGCCTGCAAATTCGCGAGTAGTTCTACTGAATGGATTTCTTCAACACATGCCCTATCCTCCCATTATATCACAAGGAGTCTCAAGTTTATAGGCTGACAGTTCTGGAACAGGAAGGCAGGTGTGCATAACAATGCCACCCTCAGAATTGGTGTCCTCAGTCCTATGCGCTAGTTTATGGGGCTCATAGGATCTGACAGGTTCCCTTCGACTTTTATTATAATGATTATTACTCTTTTATACTAATTTCTCTTTCTAATTGTTACATAGTGTAAACGTGTGTAGAGATTCACTAAAACATTGCACATAATTTATTTGTATTTATTACCATGATGTGTTCTTCAAGACAACCCAAATATTATCACTGGTTATACTATCTTTGTTGGACCAACTCTTCCTACCCAGAGTAGACCAGTGTAAATACCTGCTGATAATATAAGAAACAGGCAGTACCAGTCTTAGGTTAGATGGCACCCTGTGTAGTGCTTCCCTGTCATAAGAAAAAAACAATAAATATACTGTACTGATAGGCAGTCTGTCTGTATTGCACCTGTGTAGAAAGCAGCACAGTAGCAGCATACCCACACCATAACAGCTTAGTGAATAAATACAGCATCAGAACCAAGCTCATAACATAAATACAGCACCTGAACTCGGCTCATTACATAAATACAATAGCAGAACCAACTTCATAACATAAATGCAATAGCAAAACTAAGTCATTGTATTGCGGTGGGACAAAAGAGCACCTTGCAACATCAGAGGAGTAGAGATAGAACCAGGAGGAGGGGAACTCATTTAGCTCTGTAAGATGCTGAAGGAAGGAGGTTAACTGGCCAAGGAGACCTAAGGTGGGCAGTCAACCCAGCCTACATATTCTCTGTTGCCACCCCCATCCCCCCTCAACAAGCTGGGGGCCGACGCACTGTGCAACCACACAGATTGCATGTAAGGCCGGCCATTGAAATAGATAGGTGCATTCACAGGAGTAATACTGTCAGAGAATACACAATGATGGGTTTTATGTCCTTACAATTCAGTATTCTAATCGTTATCAATTTTCTTTCAGAAGAATGTGACTGTACAGAGAACTTTGGTGGATGCATAATGGAGGAAACTGGGTATGTATAGTAATTCTAGAACCTGCCAAATATCTTGTATTAATTGTTTTAAACATCAGAGTATAGTCATGTGGGGTGTACTTTTCTAAGTGGACTTTACCACATTTCCTCTGCAAAATCCTCAAAGAGTCCATGGCAAAATCCACATATATTACAGACCAAAGCAGGAGTGTTCTGCCTTCTTTTATCTGGTTGTATCCACAGATGAGAAAGTTGGTCAGCCCTCCTAGAATGTGCACCCAGTCACTAGTAATTGGTTTTAATTCCTACATGTGGATTTGTCATGGGTTTTGCTGCGGATTTGCCACGAAATTCATCCTATGCATTGAAAAGGGCGAATTCAGGTGTGAAAATCCGCAGCAAAATTAACATGCCATTGATTTAAAATCATGTCAATTTAGTGGTGGATTCCAGACTAATCACTGTGGCAGAAACGTTCTTTTGACTTTTGTAACAAATTCTTCACCGAAAAGAACTTTACTGATATCTAAAAAATAACTTTTATTAAATACTTCTAAAAAAGCTTATGTGTAAAATTAAAAGAAGTCATGCGACTCTACCCGCAAGAATATTGGGGATGTGCTGGCACCCACTCATAGAAGAAAATAATATTTCAAAATAATAGCGATCACCATCAATCGCTTATATGTCCATCCGCAAAGCAAAGAGTAGGGATATACCAGATGATCATATATCCAAGCTCACTGCTCTTATGAAGCTCTTTCAAAGAACAAAGAGCCTTTTATGGAGCATCCTATTTTATCTTATATCTTATATCCGCAATTGCCGGAGCTTTATTTAAACATACATCACATCGACGCGTTTCTTTTAGTGCAAAATATGGTCACGAATTCATCAGGATGGGTACTAGTGGTTCATATGGGTATAAACAACCCACTGAATTACTGGTTTTATACAATTTCTGCTCCAACCCTCAAAAGAGGGATCTTATTTACACTGATATTGTCTTGGATAGAAAACCGCATTGACAATAGTCATATAGGAGTGTTATTGACTCAGGATGATCAAGAATCAATCACTCAAAGAGGTAAGTTCAGATGTGTGCTCCTGCCCTCATTTACGGGGCGGGCTAGATGGTAAAATCTGTATTGATGAAAACAGATTTTGATGATATTGATAGTCTGCTATTGCTAATCAGTTAAATTGGAGACACATATACTCAGGTTAGCATTAGTGAGACAAGCTGTGTAAACCATTAAGACTGAATGATACTAAGTCAAAAATTAGACATGTGTGCCCTCTGCATAGGGGCTTGAGCTTGTCCTGCTAACTATCTAATTTTGTAGTTGTGGGCTCTGATAGTCTCTTTTGGTTCTAATTTACCTATTGCTATATCAAATTCCAGTGACTATATACTCGTGGGATATGAGCATAGACCAGTGCTATTTGACTTAGTATCATTCAGTCTTAATGGTTTACACAGCTTGTCTCACTAATGCTAACCTGAGTATATGTGTCTCCAATTTAACTGATTAGCAATAGCAGACTATCAATATCATCAAAATCTGTTTTCATCAATACAGATTTTACCATCTAGCCCGCCCCGTAAATGAGGGCAGGAGCACACATCTGAACTTACCTCTTTGAGTGATTGATTCTTGATCATCCTGAGTCAATAACACTCCTATATGACTATTGTCAATGCGGTTTTCTATCCAAGACAATATCAGTGTAAACAAGCCCCCTCTTTTGAGGGTTGGAGCAGAAATTGTATAAAACCAGTAATTCAGTGGGTTGTTTAAACCCATATGAACCACTAGTACCCATCCTGATGAATTAGTGACCATATTTTGCACTAAAAGAAACGCGTCGATGTGATGTATGTTTAAATAAAGCTCCGGCAATTGCGGATATAAGATATAAGATAAAATAGGATGCTCCATAAAAGGCTCTTTGTTCTTTGAAAGAGCTTCATAAGAGCAGTGAGCTTGGATATATGATCATCTGGTATATCCCTACTCTTTGCTTTGCGGATGGACATATAAGCGATTGATGGTGATCGCTATTATTTTGAAATATTATTTTCTTCTATGAGTGGGTGCCAGCACATCCCCAATATTCTTGCTGGTGGAGTCGCATGACTTCTTTTAATTTTACACATAAGCTTTTTTAGAAGGATTTAATAAAAGTTATTTTTTAGATATCAGTAAAGTTCTTTTCGGTGAAGTAGTGGTGGATTCCACGTCTATTTTTTGTGCATGTGAATATTTGTTAAAACCTCCCCCACTTTGCTGCTATTATTACAGATTCATTGCGGAATATCCGCAGCTTATTCTGTATTCCTGTGTGGCCGCACCTTTAAAATATTGACAGCTACCAGAATGTTTTAAGGAAGCAAACAAATAAAAAAGCAACTTTGTTGTCTGGAATTTATTTCCCAGAACTACTGAAAATAATTTTATAAAACAATATTGTAGAATGATTTTCTTTTCTTATAGATATGTTTTTATTTATTTCTTTTTCCATCTAGTGTATACCATTCTCGAAGATTTTCTAAGTGCAGCATTGCTGAGTTCAAAGAATTCCTTTCCCGTGGAGGAGGATTATGTCTTTTTAATAGACCAACAAAGGTACAGTGAGACTATCAATGTAGCTTGTTTGCCCCAAAAACTAACATTATTGATGTCCTTGATCTATCAACTCCTTTATGTCATTTATATATAGAGGTTACAGTTCTCCCCTATGAAGTTCCACAATGTAAATCGATGGACCACTATAGAATACACTTACATCATGGTTATGGAGAACTGCTTACAATGTAGCTCCTATTTTAGCAATACATCTGCTATTTGTCCATTAGGCCTCTTGGAAAGTTGTAGTTTGTAAAATCGTTCCTTTTTTTAATGGAGGGCAAGCCGAACTTTTGCTTCAGGCTCCATGAGCATTTAGCTATGTCCCTGAATACAGGCAAATCAATAACCAACCTTCACGCTGGAATTGTCCTCTAGTATGTTTTTGTGAGTAACTATTCAAAATGCAACTTTTTCTGTGTTTTTTAGCTATTTGAAGTGACAGAATGTGGCAATGGTTATGTGGAGCCAGGAGAAGAGTGTGACTGTGGTTCACGATCAGTAAGTCATCCGCAATGTAGTTCAAAGAAATCATTCATTTCTATTTCCATTTACTCCATTTATAATATATGTTTAATGTTAAAAAGGTAAAAAAAAATTCTGCTAAGACTATATGTAAATAATCCACCTTCTATAAATTTGTGCACAGTGAAACTGAAGTAAAAAATCCACTATTTTTAACGGTGTCTTCTGCATCCAGATGTTTTCTGCACGGAGCGCCCGGCTGTTATACAGCCGAGCGCTCCATGCCAGGTATGGAGAACAGAGCTGGACCGCTCTGTTCTTCATACTCAGCCTGTGATCAAGGAGCGGGATACAGCTTAAACAATAGTATCAGCTGTATCCCGCTGTGAATCCCTAATAAGGCTCATCGATGTCTTTCAGCACACTGAAAGACAACAAGGAGCGACGGCTTAACCAAAACTGCACAATTTAAGTGCAGTTCCACACAACGATTATCGCTCAAAAGATGGCTTTTGAGAGAATTTTGAGTGATAATCGTTGTGTCTAAATGGGCCTTAAGACTCTTATGATTTCACTGATTTGTATGTGCAGCTCCACATGTTCTGAAGGTCGTAATCTTTGAAGGTTAGTCTGTGTAATAGGAACAGGAGCTCTTCATTAAAGGGGTTTTCCAGGCAGCGCCCACCGGGATACACTGGGATTGAAGTGGAAGCCGCTGCCCTGACCTCTGTGTAGAGGTCAATGCTTGTAATTGCAAGTGCAGCTTTCATTGAAATCAATGGGAGCTGCCCCTCCAATTACGAGTGTCAGCTACTACACAGGGGTTGGAGCAATGGTTTACACTCCGATCCTGGTGTGTCCGGGCGGCGCTGCCTGGAGTACCCCTGTAATAAATGCTGACATAATTTACATACTTTCACGTTTAATTTAGGTATGTCATATTTAAATCCTTTTGTTCATTTAGTAACCGCAGGCCTGAAGAATTGTGGAGAACTTGCAGTCCTGCAGCCAGGACAGTAGAAATAACCACCTTTTTATCATAGGCTAGCTAGACTGTCTGACCTTTTACATTAAAGTAATGAAGATGCATCAATGCTGTGTTATAACCTAAATACGGCATAAACGCCAGTCCAGTAATATAGTGCATGTTCATGGTCATATCTCTTCAGCTGGCTGTTGTTAATAAATAAATGAAATGCGGTTTTTAATGTGACCTGTTACTTGGATGGGTTTGATGAGCATCACCTTGCAGCCTAAATGTTTCTAATCTGGACTGTCCACCTTCTGCCTTTCTCATAGACAAAGCATTTTATCCAGGATTGTTTTGGAGACTGCTGCAAAAAATGCTCCCTATCTAATGGAGCACATTGTAGTGACGGGCCTTGCTGTAATACCTCCTGCTTGGTGAGTACAAACATCTTTCTTATCAGTTGTGGGTAAACACTATGACTGCTTTTAGAAGTCCTCACATTTTGTTAGGATTACTGCCGAAGCCAGAACTAGGTATGGTGTCCTAGGAGATAATGCCAATTCAGTTCTGTCACGAACCAGGCCTTCACAGCACTTGACATAGATGTGACCACAGGGGTTGACTTATTTCCATTCCCTTCAATCCTGCATTTATTGCAAGAAGGAGCATAAATCACACCCCAACATAGTTATATGCTCTCCAAAAAATACTTACTGCCACCGCTGACTGTTTTATTGGAAAGTAGGACAACCAACTAAACTTTGGTAACATACTGCGGTACGGGCACTCACTGTAATCCAGCAAAGTCACATTCCTATTGGGGGTCCATACCTTTTTTGTATAGAGCAAGGTGGGCTGAACTTAATAAAGTTTAACCCTTTCCAATCCAATTTGTATCCTGGTTTTCCTAGGGGGCTTACTCTTTTTCTGCCGTTCTACAACAGCGCCATATGTTAGCTAAAGCCAGTACTGCATGAGGTGACACATTGGATAGGCTCCGACAGCAGAGAGGCTGGCAATATACAGTAAGAGAACCCCGATGGACATCTTCCAACATCAGAACTATACAGCCTTAAATCATAATGTCTTCACAGGTCAGACAGTGGATTGGAAAAGGTTAAGACTTAATTACAAAAAGTATCAATGCTTATAAAAGTACAAAAACATAACATAGAAAAGGAACATACAGGACATGCAAAACAATAATAAAAAGTAGAATACCAGGCATTACTGATTAGACCAGTTAAGAAATATGGGCATTAGGAGACAAGTTCAGGACAGGGCCATTTCTGTAGCTGGTATAATGTCCTTGAGTTCTGACCAAGGGGGTTCTGCATCACTGAGTTTTTTAAGGCCTCCCTCAGCCACATGTTTTACCTCCCACTCTTGACATCAGAGGGAGGCAAGCTAGAAATTTCAATATGAATCTGCATTACAATTCAATATTTCTAGTGTGAAGAAAAGCCATTGTCTTCTGCCACATGAGTAAACAAGTCATTGTGTTTAGCATGGCAAACAATCACCCCTCCCCTCAAGTCTTTTAGTCTTTCAAAGGACCTAACAAAAGTCATTTAAACGAGGCGAAAAGCAAACAAACTAATGACCATTTTTATGCAGGTTGAAACTCAACGATAAGCGACAAGTGAACAAATGGTGCATGATGGCTTTGCATTTATACGTAACAATTATCTCGCAAATTACTCAGTTTGAACGCATTTTGAGCGATAATCGTTGCGTGTAAATGGGCCTTTACACCTACATATAGATAACAGGATCCACTATTCACAATATATGATGATCACTGTTTATTTACACCCCCTCCATGCACATTTCACAGAATATGCCTAGAACACTCTCCCATAGAAGTCAATGAGTCAGCTTCTGTTCATTGTTCTGTGGCACATGGGTTTTGCTGTAAAACACATCTCTAAATGTTTTTAACTACTGCAAAGGCAAGCTGGCCACCCTCCACGGTCATGTACAGACAATAAAATAAAAAATAATCCACTATCAGAAAATAAAGAAAGATTGGAAAATGGAAAATATAAAAACCACATACTGAAACAAGTAAAAAAATAAAGGTGACATGAGATAGAGATAATAACAACCACATTTTAGAATTACCCTAAGTGAGCAAGGATGTACTTCAAAGGGCCCATGCAACAATGTTCATTAGAACAAGGCCCATGTGCTAACTTGGGTGTCTAGATGAAAAAATACCATATATACAACCAAGGGTAGGCAAGTGCTGTTAGGGGGTCTAGATCAGTAAGAGAGCTCTTGGCTTGCATTGCTTACTACTTTAAAAGTTGCACTGTGCAGCCCTGCGATATGTACTGTATAGCTTTATTATTGTCAATCTCCGTGATTTATACAGTTTATTGACCTATTATTTATGTATTAGAAATACAGTATTTTATGGCTGTTATGTTTTCTCTATATAGTCCTGTTATGTATACATTATATAGCATTGCTTTTTAAATGCTTCATGACTTTTTATGGTCCTTCATAGCATTGTATGTTATTTTACGCATTGTCAGATTTAGATTATTCAGGTAATCAGCAGAAGGCAGAATTACCATTGAATTAAGGGCAAAGAAAAAGCAAGAAGGGTTGGTTGAATATGATTCTTGCCTTTCTTTATCTCTTATCACTGTGATTTGCAGTTTTGTAATAATGCATTTAAGGCCCGTTTAGACGGGACGAATGTCCGCAAACAATACCCGACACTTAACCCCGCACATACTAGCTCTCATGCTGCTGCACAGAAGCTAGTATCACTGGCTTACAGCGGGAAGGCTGCAGGAGATTTCTCTCCTCGCTCCCCCCCGCCCCTCTCCATTCACTTAATATTGCGTCCATTCAATACTGAACGGCTGCTATTTACACTGAACATTGAGTGATCAGCTCATTGTCTATCGTGTATGCAGCATAAATGATGGACGATGAGCTGAACGATCATCGTTCAGTGTAAACAGCAGCCGTTCAGTATTGAGCGGCCGCTATGTTAAGTCAATGGAGAGGGGAGCACGAGGAGAGAAATCTCTTGCAGCCTCCCCGCCCCGCTGCTGGCAGCTCCGTGAGTGAGCCAGCGATACTAGCTCCCATGCAACAGCACGGGAGCGAGTGTATGCCGGGACAAGTGTCAAGCATCGTTTGCCTGACAGTCGTCCCGTCTAAACCGGCCTTTAGATAAAGAACCTGTTTAAGATAACTCTATTCTATGATATCTTTCCAGTTCCTTCCTCGGGAGTATGACTGTCGTTATGCTGTTAATGAATGTGACATCACAGAGCACTGCACTGGAGACTCAGGCCAGGTAACCTAATATTAATCTTTTCTTACCACCTATGTAGCATTTAATAGTTTTCAACCCAATTGCTGCAGCTGATGGGTCAACAACACCAGCACTATCAGATATACTCATCTTAATTTGAACAAGGAGGAAGAAAAGTGGCAGAGCAGAAATGATAGGACCCGGAACTCCGACCTGAGTTCAGTAAGCAATAGAAGCTTGGAAAATAGCTGTTTTTAGGTGCTGCCAGTCTTAAATTGTGAAAGTGAACAGTGGAACAGAAACATATTAGGGGTCTGGTGTAACCTGGCAATCGCATCAAGAAAGGAAGAGTGCCATGGTGAAATGGAAACCAAATAGACTTTATTGGAATCTAGTTAGTAACGCCTTTCGGGGTAGAAACCTCTTCATCAGACAGCTGGATAAAATTATTAGGCAGGAAATCAATCATTCATGGTCCCTTAGTGTTTTTTTTAGATCATAGTCAAGGGTGACCAAAGGGATGTAGTGTGGCCAGGATGTTTGTTCTCTGCAGTCTGCAGAGAGCTTTTTGGTTTAAATGAGAAGAGTTATGTTTGGAGAAAGAACAACTCTGCATTACAGCATGAAAACCTCACACCATCTGTGAAACATGGTTGTGGCAGCATCATGGTTTGGGTCTGTTTTGCTGCATCTGGGCCAAGACGGCTTGTCATCATTGATAGAGCAAAGAATCCAGAATTATATCAGCAAATTCTAAAGGAAAAAGGTCAAGACATCTGTCTATGAGCTGACGCTTAAGAAAGTATGGGTCATGCAGCAAGACAACGACCCGAAGCCCGCAAGTCCTTCTACAAAAGAATGGTTAAAGAAGAATAAAGTTAAAGTTTTGGAATGAACAAGTGAAAGTCCTGTCCTTAACCCCATAGAATGTTGTGGAAGAACCTGAAGTGAGCAGTTCATGGCAGGAAAACCACCAACATAAGAGTTGAAGCTGTTTTATATGACGGAATGGGCTAAAATTCCTCCAAGTGGATGTGCAGGACTAATCAACAGTTACTGGAAACTATAGATGCAGTTATTGCTGCACAAGCTGGTCACACCAGATACTGAAAGCAAAGGTTCACATACTTTTGTTATTCACAGACGTGTGATATTGGATTATACTCCTCAAAAAAAACCAAAAAAACAGGTCTAACATTTTTGACTCATTTGTTTGATTTGGTTCTCTCTATCTACTTTTATTACTTGTGTGAAAATCTAATGTAGTTTTAGATCAAATACAAGCAGAAATATGGAAAATTTTGGAGGGTTCACAAACTTTCAATCCCCACTGTATGCTCTAATAAAACACTATGGAACCATCAATGACTGCTTTCCTGCCTAATAATTTTGCCCAGCCATCTGATGAAGAAGATTCTACCTCGAAAAGTGTTAATCGCTGGCTTACAATAAAGCCTATTCTGTTTTACCTTGGCACACTTCATGTCTTGATAACATGAGTGCCAGGTTGTGCCAGTACCCTGATATTCTTCTGTTCCATTGTTCACTTATGTTAAACTGACATAGGGCTGTTTTTGTCACATGCCAGATTATCATGATTTCTGAACATTAAGTTGTCAGACCCCGTATAGAAAAGAAGAAGCAATAGATAACTACTGGAGCTGGATACTTCTACAATTTCTTTAGCCTATTAATGTATCACATACTGCATGTTCAAGTATACCATGTTGTGTATTCGTAGTGTCCTCTTAATCTTCGTAAACAAGATGGATATGCCTGTGATTCAAATCAGGTAACTTTTTTGTTTGTTTTCACAAAAACCTGTAATTATGTTACTTAAACTATACTGTACATTGTCTTCTCTCTTATAATCCCCAGATCAACCAACATTTTCATAATTTTCCTTGACTGATAACTTCCACACACAGTGTTTGGCAGCATTTTCAATATTGTCTTTTGCTGCCTTGGTTTAGTTAGTTAGTTTTTTTTGTTTTTTTTTAGGGGAGCACTAAAACACTTTTGCAGCAGACTAGTCTGAACTCCCAGGTTATGTGATTCTGGCATTCCCAGCACTTTACCATGACCTACGATGAAAGATCTTGTGCCTCTGTCTAAAAACACACTATTAACAAATCAATAACATAAATACAGGAAACCACTTGAACAGCCCCGCTTGTCTTCTGCATCCCCCGCTCGGAGCGCAAAGTGATCGCTCAACATTTGAGTGATCACCTTGCGCTTAAAGCAGACAACGATTATCGCTCAAAAGACATCTTTTGAGCGACAATCATTTTATCTAAGCCAGGCTTAAGAGGTTAATATTATAACACAAAATTCTTATCTTGGGTGATAGCTTTACTCTATAGGTTAATTGAAGTTGATCTTTAAGTATTCCCACTATCACTATATACAAGATGCTTCCATTTACTTTTGGATTTCCTTGTGAGGCTCATGAATATTTTTAACTCCTTAGTTAACAGACTTTCTGACTATTCTTCAAGACTTCCATAATATCGCATGAGCTTCTTTCTGTGAAATATATGGATAATATAAGTGTAGCTAAACAATTCACTTTTTTAATTACCATTTTAGGGCCGCTGTTACAATGGTGAATGCAAAACAAGAGACAATCAGTGCAAACACATTTGGGGACAAAGTAAGTTGAAATAAATATTCTACTCCGCTTTGCATCTGTGATTTTATTTTGGTTATACTGTTAGGGACGATTAGACTAAGGCCGCTTCCACACGGGTGATGGTGTTACCGCTACTATGTACACACGATTTTGTACATAGGTAGCCGTCAACCTGGAGCTGTCATGGAGGCAGCGGTGAGTGAACCCCGGTCATGTGATTGCCGTTATCCAATGGATAAAGGCAATCACATAAAAGTGTTAATAAAGTTAAAGATTTAGCTCCCCTCATGGATCCGATCCATGAGGGGAGCTGAAAGTACTCATTTCCGTCCTCCACGATGTCCCACAACCTTCTGGTCCTTCCAGGACCTGGCGCCGTCTTCTGCGCATCAGCTGCAGAGATAAATGTCAGGCAAGTGTACAGAAGGGCTCACGCCTCGGGAGATTTAAAATCTCTCTGCTGCGGGCTAGCATGTGTAGCTGAGAGCAGAGAAATATCATCGGGGACTGCTGTATGCAGTTCCCGGTCACATGATCGCCAATATCTAATGGCTAAAGTAAAAAAAAAAAAAACCTGGAAAAAAAAGTTTGTTTCATCTCCCCTCACGGATCATATCCATGAGGGGAGATGAAATGATGTACCTAAAGCCCCACGGATTTATCCATGGACCTTACTTTGGCTTCTGCGCTTGTTGCCAAAATAGCAGATGCATGCGCAAAAGCCATGGATTGCCAGGATAATTTAAAATCTCCCTGCTCCTGGAGATTTCACGGGGGCTGCAGTACATGGTCCCTGGTCATGTGATCACTGCTATCCAATGGATAATGGCGATCACGTAACAGTAAAAAAAAATTAAAATTTCACCTCCCGTCACAGATCCGATCCGTGAGGGGAAGTGAAATTACTTACCTGAGGCCTCTGTTTCTGAACACAGGACAAACAGGGCTATCCATTTTGGGGTGCAAATCCTGAATTTCATGTGCAGTAAAGAAAAACAAACCTCTCTTTAAAAGGACATATTTGCAAAAATATGAAATCTTATTTTTGTTTCTCCTTTAAATTGCATTAACTCCTGAAAAGAAATTCTGGGGTCAAAATACTCATGACCCCCCTCAGTGAATATATTAAGGGGTGTCGTTTTTAAAATGGGGTCATTTCCTTCATTCTGATACCTATGAGCCCTTGCAATCTTGGCTTAGTGTAGGAAAACAAAGTGTTCCTCAAAATGTTAATAATCAATGTTAAATTTGTACGTCTCCTAAATGGTTAAAAAAAACTAAAGTTTTTCCAATGTGCTTCCAGAATAATAGGATGTGTAGACAGCCACACACTTACAAACTACAATTGTTTTGGAAAGCACCACAACACTGCACGCTCCATGCACGATCCCGACCACGGATCCATATCACAAGTTAATCCATCTACAGTATAGAAGCAGCAACTGGGTGCAATAATTACATCCTCCTGTCCAGACAATGCTCCTTTATTGTAATCCACATAAAGAAACAACATTTTGGCTGGTGCAACCAGCCTTTTCAAGAATAAAGTAGACAGGTGGAAATATATATCTTATCAAAAATTTGTACAGTATGTTTGCACATATTTAAGATATTGCAGTTGAAAAGGTGAAAAAAGACAATTTTTTTCAACATTTTCCCAATTTTGTCGCTTTTATTAAATATACACAAATTCTATTGGTCTATTTTTACCACCTACGGTAAATGAAGTACAATATGTGGCAAAAAAACAATGTCAGAATCACTTGGATATGCAAAACCTTTATGGAGTTATTCTATGTTAAAGTGACACATGTCAGACACCTGACACATTTCCAAATTGTGGCTTGGTTACTAAGGCGTTAAAAAAAGGAGAAACTAACATTTTGACATAAATATTCAGACCCTTTGGTTTGAGACTTGAAATTTAGCTCTGGGGCCTTCTATTTCTCTTGATCATCTATGAGATGTTTCTACTCCTTGATTGGAGTCTTTCTGTAGTAAATTCAGATGAGTGGACATAATTGTTAAAATATGCATCCTGTCTACATAAGGTCTCACATCTTACAATGCATAACAGAGCTAAAACCAAGCTATGAGGAGGAAGAACTGCCTTACTCCAGCCACCACTGCCCTGGGAAACCATAACCTCACATAGGCATTAGCAGTATCCCACACAGCTGATACCGTCTCAGAGTTACCATTTGTCTGAATTAAACATTCGAAGTTGGATGAAAT
Organism: Eleutherodactylus coqui; assembly: GCF_035609145.1. Classification (NCBI taxonomy): domain Eukaryota; kingdom Metazoa; phylum Chordata; class Amphibia; order Anura; family Eleutherodactylidae; genus Eleutherodactylus; species Eleutherodactylus coqui. Next base: position 96,787,991 of record NC_089844.1, read on the forward strand.
GTATATTGATGTACTTTCTTCCTTTTATTCCTGAACATCTGTAATCCCTACTATTAAATTGGACATGCTTTCATTAACTTGACAGCTACAGTTAAATGAAAGAAAGAAACAGAAGAGTTAACTTTGTGCTACAAAATAAACTTTGAGAAGTTGAATAGTGGTATACTTGTAATCATGCAGATTTAACTCAATTCTCATGGGATTGGCTGGAGGCGGTGTACATTCATTTGGTTATGGAAAAAGCATTAAATGTAGAGAAAATACAAGAGCTAAATAGAGTTTTAGAAGAGTGATGTTCTAGTAAATGGTTGGCTAATTTGGTAAAAACAAAACAGAAAAAGTATCCATTATTCAGGTATGAAATAGGAGGGCATTAAGAGATAACACAACTATTCTGGATTAGGTTTTGCAAATTCTTGAACACCTCCAGGACATCTTATACTAATTTGAAAGTTTTAGGCATTTGGACACTTTTGACTTTCCCTTGTTTCCTTAGGATAGGTCATCAATAGTACAAATCTGGAATACTCCTTTAAGTGTGCCTTAATTAGGGTTTCTTCTTGTATTACCAGGTTCTAGTCATGTGAGTGGTTCCTGATAAATTGACAGTATCATTTGTGCAACACCAATTACAGCAAAAGATTGGCCAATTGGTATTAGGCATAGGACACTGGGAGGGAACTTTTTCCTTACGTTATAGTTTAAATCACCGATTTTAGAACTATTACTGTATGTAAAACTTGTATTGGCAGAGTGTCATTTCTAGGTGTCTAATTTATCTTTCTTCACAACTACAGAAGCTGCTGGCTCAGATAAGCATTGCTATGAGAAGTTGAATACAGAAGGCACTGAGAAAGGAAATTGTGGGAAAGATGGAGATAGTTGGATTCAGTGCAGCAAACAGTAAGTTAAAGGAACTAATTGTGTAAGATACAAATACTAAATTGTATCTAGTTAATACAGTAAATGAATGTTGAAAAAACATGTTATCTGTGGACATTATTGTATCATTCCAATTTTTTTTTGAGACCGGCAGGATGATGGATAGGCGGAATAGACAGCCTTCTGGGGACTCTCAGCAGCAGAACTGCGCAATGTTTGGATTAAAGGGATTGCCCTGTTGTAAACTGTTGTTGGCTTATACTCAGTGCCTGTTGCCTAGGATCCCTAACAATCATCTGTTCACCAAGGTGGTCCACTTGTGTACTGAGCTGATATCTGCAGAAAGGAAGCAGGCAGCTCCATTCTTACTGCAGTGGCCAGGCTTTGTATTGCAGGCCAAGTCTCCATTCAAAATGAATAGGAACTTTGCCTGAAATACCCAGCTTAACCACTACAGTAAGAACGGAGCTGTTTGCTTTCTGCAGAATTCATCTCAGTGCACAAGCACACTGGCTCCAGAAAACAATTGATCGGCAGGGGCCCCCGGGCAACAGACCCCTGCCAATCTGCTACTGCTGACCTATCCTGAAGATAGGCCATCAATAGATCAGTAGTTTACAACTGGACAACCTCTTTAAAAAAAAAACACACACTAAGAAAGGTGAAGAATAATGATGAGGGATGGAGCCATTAGAGGAGCTGCAAGAGTCCTTAGTCTTTACTACAGATATGTTGTCGGGTGGGAAGCTGATCCTGTATTGAGAATTACTCGTATGTTGAAAGGATAGGGCTGGAAGGAAATGGTGTGTATATTTAAATAATAATCTTAAAGGAATCCGGTCACCAGTTTCATACTACTCCAACCATGCCACGTTTCAGAATAAAATATACATACCATCAATGTACATACCTGCCTGTGGTTCAGGCTGCCTCAATCTGTAAAATGTGTATTGGGGAAGGGAGGCACAATGGTTGGTAATTAAACGAATGCATGTCTATCCAGTAGCTATCATGCTGAACTCTAGGGATCGAGGTCGAGGTGCTTTCTAAAACCCTAGCCTTGGAGATCAAAATTCTCGTTTTGCACCTGATCTGCGCTTTTAATTTTCTACCAACACATGTTTAATTCTATCAAGTTTATAGAATGAATTGTTCTCCCCACAACTGTCTTCTGGGCTACTAACTTCTAAATGTCCCCTTATTACTACATCAACAACGAATAGTTCAGTACAATAGGTCAAATGGTATTCCCTCTATTACGTATATTAATGTATGAAATGATTTTCTGTTTTACAGTGATGTATTCTGCGGTTTCTTACTCTGTGCAAATGTATCAAAGATTCCCCGCATTGGTAAATTATCTGGCGACATACCTCCAACATATATCAATTACCAAGGGAGAGTGATGGATTGCAGGTAGGCTCCCATACGTCACCCACTGGGATTCTTTTGGCAACTTCCATTGTCATTGTTTACCTGCTAGTTTCTAAAGTAGTAATTTGTAGTTAGACTTGCATTATATTATAAAGATAATGATATATATATATAAAGAGATACATTTGTCCAAACATATTATTTATCTTGGTTTAACATTAGCCTTCAGCATTATCCCAAGTTAGTTAATCAAATAGAATAAGTGTGATCATGAAGTTTACATTGTGTTTTTTCCACTATTGGTTTGTATGTATTTAGGGAACAATGTCAGGACTGTATTTCTATGGAAGCATTTTTGAAAAAGAAGATAAATAATGTTTGTAACCATTCTGTATTATACAGTGGTGCTCATATACTTTTGGATGATGAGACTGACATGGGATATGTGGAGGATGGAACACCATGTGGCCCATCAATGATGTGCTTAGACAGGAAGTGCCTACCTATTGCATCACTGAACATTAGCAGTTGTCCAATGGGTTCCAATGGGAAAGTCTGCTCTGGGCATGGGGTAAGACTAATATAATAATACAGTTTGTTAACAGGGATGATTATTATTTTATAGACTGAGGGCTCTTTCACACTGGCATCAGGTTAACACTCCAATAGCCGCACTAAAACAGGGCTTTACATCGCGTAAGTGAAGAATAGCCGTGACCAAGTCACAGCTATTGTTAGTGATGATACCTAGCTGGCTGTGGCATCTTGCAGTGCACTTACACTGCAGCCCTGAAATCCCTCTGGCGCCAGAACAATGAAGGGAGTCCCTTCATTGTTCTGGCAACTGCGGGGATTCCCTTCAGTGTTCTAGTGTTCAGCACTGCTAAACTCCCTTCCCCCCCATTTGCCAGCCTGCTCCATAGACTCACAAAGCAGACTATGGAGCTGCCGGCGATGTGCCATCAAAAAATTGTGCCTATGTACTATCTTTTGGTATGCAATTTTATAGGCGCGTCAAAAAAATTGTTTGTCTGAAAGAACCCCTGGGTTCCTTTTTAGATGCGATTTTTCGACGCACTTAGGCTTAATGTCCACGAGCAGAATGAAATTGTGGAATCCGCAGTTCAAGCTTCCTATAGACAATCATGGGTGCCCTCAGCTGAATTTATGCATACAGATTTGATTTGCAGACCTTTTGGTCTGGAAAACAAATCGCAGCATGCTCCACTTTAGTGCAGATCCCGCACGGTCGGCTTCCAATGAAGTCAATGGAAGCCATCTGATTTGTGGCCCGCCTGCAGCTGACACTGGAGATGGGCCACGGATTCGAGGGAAAGCAGGAGTTTTAAAAAAATAAACTCCACTGTACATGTGCGGCGGTGCACCGGCCGACATGCCTGCCCACATCCACGGTGGAAAAGATAGAAGACCTGCACAGCCATGCAGATGATCCCCGGATGGATAAGGGATATCCTCTTGCCGCTGGCAGGGTGGGATCTTGCTGCGTGCTCTCGCCCGCAGAATCCGATCCGCCCTTGGATACGAGGCATTACTCTGTGTCAAAACAACGCCCGTGTGAAAGAGCCCTAAGTCCGCAGTCCTGCCATTCAAGCTTCGCAAAGTATCTTGAAAGTGTTGCTATAAACACCTGTCTGCGCTGCTGAACCACCATGTGCCGTGGTTAAATAGTTTTGCTTTCATAAACACATGTTTTTGGGCTCCAGATCTCTACTCCCTTCCCATTTCTGGAAGAAGAAGTAGCTATCTTAAGGCTACCTTCACACAGACAGTGAACGCTGCAGGATTACTGCTAGCAGAAGCACTGCAGCCATTCTGCAGCTTTAACAGTACAATGCAAGTGAATGAGATTGTACTAATCTCCTTCACCCGTTGTGGATTTTTCCTGCTGTGGAAAAACATGACATTTGAAAGACGCTGTGGTTTACAAATCTGCTGCATGTCTATTTATGTTGCTGAAAGTGCACATATCTGCAGCAGATTTTCTCATAGAGATTAACCCTTTGCAATCCAATTTTGGATTCAGGGTTTCCTAGGGGTTTTTCTCTTTCCGACATTATACAATGGCGCCATCTGCTGGCTAGAGGTGACATGCTGGAGAGGCCCCCGACAACAGAGCGGCCAGTCATATACAGTAAGAATACCCTGCCAGACATCTTCCAACATTGGAAGCTTAACAGCCTTCAATCAGAATGTCTTCAGACGTCAGACAGTGGATTGGAAAGGGTTAAAGAATAGCATAAAAACTGCACCATAATCCACAAATAAAGTATTGTTGCGTTTTTTTGCAGCTTTTCCTTTGGAAAAACACTCTGAATCAGTTTAAGGACTTAAACAGATGGATGAAATCAATGAGTTCGCTTCATCACATTTTGCGGGCATGAATCTCACGCACGCAAAAACGTGTGCAAACACGTTCGTCTGCTTAAGCCCGAATACTGAGAGAAACTTCTATCTGTTTTAACAGCTTTGGACCAGAAAGCAAATCTAGTTACCTGAATAGAGCAGAGATCTATCAGTATTATAGTGCTTTCACACCTGCGCTGGGGATTCTGTTTTCCTGCTCCGTTCGAGGGAATTCCCATGGCTGAATGGTTCTGTCCGTGGACAGAACTGAACAGCGCCGGGCGGACATTATGGCATCTTCTTCTGTACAGCCCAGGAACATGCAGCCATTTTTTAAAGCTGTGTTAAGTTTCTGTAGTGTAGAGAAAACCTTGGAAATATACATTTGCAGAACCAGAGTGAAAACGTAATGGCCCTGTAATCATAAATGACCCTAGTAGATCCATTTAACTGATGGTATGTTTGATATTTCTTTCTTTTTGTTTATCTGTGTGACCATCATTGCCTTAACACTATGATTTTCTTTTTAGGTTTGCAGCAATGAAGCCACATGTATATGCAGTTCCACATGGGCCGGAACTGATTGCAGTATATATGACCCAAAGAAAGAGCCTACTGTTAGAAAAGACGAAGGACCGAAGGGTTTGTGTCATTTTGTTGTTACGTTAATGAATAAGTCTGCCTACTAAACTTTGTATAGGGAATTTGTTTCCTTTAGAAACTTTGTCACATTTAATTTGGTTTGGTTGCTCTTCTTCTAATCCTGTTTATTGTAAAATGTCAGGATTGAGTATATTACTGGATACAAACTGGTTCTTTAGACTCAACAGCCAGAACGACAGCTGGACACAGTAAAGGAAGATACAACTATTAAGACATTTTCTAGTTTAAGGACTTACTATAACCCATTGGAAGTATGTGGACTACAGATGAGACTTGGATAGAGGCATGATGAAGATTCTCTGAATGTTGTCATTTGTAAAGTATATTGTAGTACATGTCTGTGTGCAAGTATACTCCGTAAAGGTGTAACAGTCTGTTGTGTAGTAATGGTAGCATGGAGGAACAAACAGTAAAGACATACAACTAAGGCTTTACCAGGAGGGTAGTAAAATGAAAGTAGATATGATTATTGAAACTTTTGGGACAAAAAAAGAAACTTGAAGATCTAGATGAGATAAAAGATGCGAGTGTTGCTTAGTGTCAGGGATCCGGGAAATTCTAATTGACATCAAAGAGTATATAGGAAGCCAGTTACTATACATTGCATGTAGTTCAACACTGAAAGGTTCGTTCAGGCTGCTTTAGAGTGGCATGTAATTACATAAACTGCACAGTAATGTCTTTATACCCACGTCTGTTCTGTAGGTACAAGGAAGAGTATTTTACGGCTGGTTGATAGTAAATGACTTTGCATAATAAAATATTCTGTAAATGTTGTATTATGAAGTAGTGTACAGTACCTGCTGTCCATACTGTAGTACTACAGATCACATTATTTGATCTGCCTCCTTTCTGACACTGCAAACAATGTGGCACTGAGATTCTCCAAATATTTTTATTTAAATTCACCATTATAGTAGTATGCTAGATTTGTTGGATAAGAACGTATACATTGTATAGAATGTATGCAGCATACATTCTCAACATTGTTGGATGATATAGATTGAGAATCTAGGATGTTGATTTTACAGAAAAGACTTAGGCCTCATGTCCACGGGGAAAATCAGGCCCGCTACGGATTCTCCATGGAGAATCCGTAGCGGGTCCCTCCTGCCCCGCGGACATGAGAGCTGAAAATAAGAATTACTCACCTCTCTGCGAGCTCCGGATCTTCCCTTCTTCGCAGCCTGATCTTCTCTCCGTTGCGGACGGATCTTCTTTCTTCGGCCCGGCGGATGTGCTCGGCACATCCACCGGCCCGAAGAAAGAAGATCCGGCCGCGAAGAAGGGAAGACCCGTACCGTCTGGAGCAGGTGAGTTAAATTCTGGTGCGGGTCTCCCGCGGATCCAGACGGCTTCCATAGGCTTCAACAGAAGCCTGCGGGAGACCCGCACCAAAATGGAGCATTTCCGGATTTTTTCCTGCACATGGGACCCGCGCCCGCAGGGAAAAATGACATCCGCAGGTATTTAACTACCTGCGGGTGTCTAATGCATCCCTATGGGCCGCGGATCCGCGTGCAGGAAAAACGCTGCAGATTTTAATTCATAATTTGCCCGTGGACATGAGGCCTTAAAGAGGACCTGTAGTCTATCCTGACATGTCTGTTTTAGTAAATAAATGTATAAATAATTTGACAGCTGGGTGTTATCAGTTGAAACTATCAAATCTTTGCTGACAATATCAGTTTGTAAAAACACAAAAGGGGAATGGTAACACTTAGTTGTTAATATACGACTCGTATTTGTAAATTTCTATGAGGAATAACAGAGAAACAGGAAAACACATTCTAAGAAAGGCCCCCTGCACATGGGCGGAAATTCCACGCCAGGATTTCCCGCAGAATTTCCGCCCGTGCCCGTCTGCATTACAAAACGCAATCCTATGCAGATGGCCGCGATTTGTCCACGTGAAAATACACGCGGAAAGCAAATTGCGGCATGTTCTATTTCTGTGCGGGTCTCGCAGAGGCCTGCACAGAAATGTCAGTGGTGACGGGCTGGCTCTGTTCTGTGCATGCAGCCGGCACATCACAGAGCTGGAGCCGCGGGAGCAGGTGAGAGCTGCAGGGACGCGGGTTGGATCCCACTGCAAGAATTCTCACAGAGGATCAGACGATTGTTATATTACGGGAAATACACATATTTCTTAAATTAGACATGTCAGGAAAGCAGACAGGACCTCTTAACACCAGTGATTTCAGAAGCCCATTTATTTAATTACATGTTCTTCACAGTTGGCATGACTTTGGGCTATAGTGCCATAAATTAAGACCATTGCTGATTAATCTGTGCCTTGATCTGTGACTTGGCATGAATGACTTTCAAAGTATTGCTACACATATACTGACAAAAGTCCAACATAACAGATTAACCTTTCCATCGATATCTGCCTTAGCCCTCATGCACACGGGCGTCCCGCTCCAGATTCGGCATCAATAAGGGAAGCTAGCATGCTATGGAAATACGATACTCGTGGAAAAATGATATTTCCACTCATGGATGACAAATCGCAGCATGCTCCATTTTACTGCGGTTCCTGCACAGACAACTTCCATTGAAATCAATGCAAGCTGTCCAATCCACGTCCTGTCCGCAGTTGACATTGCGGACGGACCGCAGATTCTCTGGGAAATAAGGAGTTTAGGAAAAAAACAAACTGTACTGCGCATGTCCGCCGGTACTGCATCCGCAGTACAGAAAAGAGACATAGAAAAGTATGCAAGATCGCCAGGCACGGGTGGATTCTGTGCTGGATTCCCCATGCGGAATCTGTGCGTGTCCGTGGACATGAAGCCTTAATGCGACCCTTTGCTGCCCGGTACAAACTTTGATCAGCGACAAGAGGGTGGAATTCTATTACTTAGTGCCCTCATTTCTCCTTATTCTGTCACTGATCTGTCTCTTCCCGGGGCCTCTCTTTATTCTTCTAAGATGGCCTTGGTTGTTTCTGTCATTACTCTATGCACAGTGTGCATCAGTAGTCAGACCCTGCATGCTGTTTTTGGATTGGTCAGCACTGCTTATGTGAGCAGTGCTGTCCAATCAGAGCAGTGTGTAATGCCTTAGAATACAGATACACCACTGGTCAGGGGCGTAACTAAAAGGGATGCAGGGGATGCGGTTGCACCCGTCCCAGAAGCCTTTGGGGGCCCATAAGGCCTCTCTTCTCCATATAAGGAGCCCAGTACTATAAATAAAGCATTACAATTGGGGGCCCTATTATAGGTTTTACATTGGGGCCCAGGAGCTTCAAGTTACGCCTCTGCCACTAGTGCTCAGTGTGCATCAAGTAGTCTAAGAATCATTGAGGCCATCTTGAAAGAATGAATTGGGGCGTCAGAAACTGGAGCTGTCATACTTATAGTTATCAGTAAAAGGGGCTTACAGTTATCAGAATATGGTCTAAACTTTTGGGCCACCTAAAATCTTTGCAGTATGGCTGGCTTTAATCATTTCTAAGTTGATTGCACAGGAAACATGATTGCTTGACTTGCTTGCGATGGGGACTAGAGCACAGAGCATGGAGAGGGGAATAGTAAATAGCTATTAATTGCTGCTCTATCCCTTCTTGTGGCACTCTCCTCTGCCTTTAACAGCAGAAATATTTCTGCTTTAGATATTTTTGCTATTAAAGGGGTTTGTGAGTTTGAAAAGAAATGTCCAGAGCGCAGATAAGTGTGAAAAACAAGGGAAAAAAACATCACTCGCTTTTTAAATGTCCTGCTGGCAAGGTCCCCACTGCTCAAGTCTCAGAAACTCCTTCAGTGGTCATGTGCATTCATTGCTCATGTGAATGGCTGCAGCAATCATGTCACGTGACCTTGGAGACATGTGAAATACATGTATATTGGATGTGTGTGGGGTTTGTCTGGAGCGAGCTTAGCATCTTGTGTTGGCTGTCACAGCAATTAACTATTTAGATGCTGCTGTTATGACACCAGCATCTAAATGGCCCACTAGAGCCATTTGAATTTGGTATCGCCGTAATCGTACTGAGCCATAGACTAAAGTTAACATGTCTTTTTTTGCAGTATGTATGCCGCAAAAGCAACTTTTTTTTTTCCATTTCACCACACTTAGAAATTTGTAAAAGCTTTTCAGTACGTAATATGGTACATTAATAGTGCCACTGCAAAATACATACTTGTTGTCACATCCACCCAGGACATGCTGGATCCGTAACCTGCAGATCTCACACAGAAGCACACCAAACAGTATCAAACAATACAAACAACCGCAATACAGAAAACACTGTCCCAAAATAACATTGGGAAGGGACCTGCCTAAATGCAGGTAACATGCCCTGAGAAGGACGAACCTGGCCACGTACCCCGGCCATTAGCTGACCCTACGTTTGACAAAAGAAGACCAACAAACAATATGAAAAGATAAACTACTATACTTAGCTTTGGAAGAAACAGGTTAACTGGACCTGCCAGCTCCCAGCACTGACTTCACCCAAAGCCGGGGAGAAACTGAGATTAATCAGTTTAGAGCTGAACACAAGACCAGGCTAAACAGACTAAACAAATACCCACAGGTACGGCCAAGCATGTCTCACCTAACACCACTCTTACCAGGCCAGAAGACAGAAAAACACACAAATCCTGCACCAGACTACCGTTTTCCCGAGCAAATGAGCTGGCGACATCATCACCAGCTCTCACTCATTTCAGCCGCCTGTTTGGACTACACGATTTTCATTGAGAATCGTGAGGTTCTCGTTCACTTACTGTTCGGTGTTTCTATGTGAAGCACTGAACGATCAGTGTTTAAACTGCCCGACGAGTGAACGAGCCGACGCTGATTTTTATGCCAGCTGAAATTGAACAACAAGTTCTCAATCATTGTTCAGTCATTGCCTGCATTTAAACTGAATGATTATCATTCAGGTTTACTTGTTTAAACGATTTTCTGAACTATAAGGGTTCAGTGTAAACTCAGCTTAAGGCATGTTTTTTTTCTTTGTTTTACACACTTGTCTGCCCTCTGCCCATTTTTTCTTTACTCTTAAAACCTCTTGAACTCCTCCTTGTATACCAGGTTCAGAGGGAGTAAATAGCTAAATAAAAGCTCAATCTCTATAGCATGAACTGATAGTTTGATAATAATGCTGGAAGGATAGTGTACTCTTCAATGACTGCACACATTAGACATATGTCTGACCTGTGAAGACATTATGATTTAAGGCTGTACAGCTCCGATGTTGGAAGACGTCCATCGGGATTCTCTTACTGTATATTGCCAGCCTCTCTGCTGTCGGAGCCTATCCAACGTGTCGCCTCCTGCAGTACTGGCTTTAGCCAGCATATAGCGCCGTTGTATAATGGCAGAAAAAGAGTAAGCCCCCCTAGGAAAACCAGAATACAAATTGGATAGGAAAGGGTTAATGAACAGGATACTTACTTTTTACATAGAAAAGCAGAAGATAGTGTTGACTGCTCAGTTGCTACCAAAATAATCTATCCAACTTGTGAGGAGAGATTTGTGCTTAATTTGAACTAAATGTGCCCATACATATTAGACTAATATGATAAGTTGATAAAAATGGACAATTTCAACCAAGACGATCATTTGTCGGGTGAAATTTAACAATGAATGATTGTCAGCCAACAGATGACAAAAAATCATCATCTAGAAAGAAGTTAGCTATGTTTGAAATTTTCACGTGATAGTCGGACAAAAGGTCTTTCATCCACAACCATCTTTGTTTGAAAGAATGTTCTCGGAAAGATATTTCATCCATCACCTAGTCTAGTGTATTAGAAAACATGTAAAATCATGGTCAGAGCCAGGCAAAGGAGTAACCCCGGAATCCGGAGGTGAGGCACGGGCCTAGGATGAAGCCAGGCCTTCAGTGTGACCAGAAGTTTCTGGTCCACATAGGTGGGTGGAGGTCATAGTAGGCCATTGTGGCCGAGATCAGGTCACACCAGATCGGACTGTAATTTTGCGGCAAACTGTGCCCATGACAAAGTGGGTGTCCACAAGCGCTAACTATATGAAGTATACTACTGAGAAGCCATAGAGATGCTCAGTAATTTTTAATATATGGGTTAAACAAACAAGTGAAGGAAACCGTTCCTTCTTGTGGATTCATATAAATTTTGTATATAGTACACCCCAGTTGTCATGTTCCTGCTGGGTGAGAAGAGAAAAGCATCTTTACTAGTCCTGCTTTGCAGGAGCTTGGCATTTATGTACCTCCTTATGCCCGCTTCTGGGCTGGATGTCTAATGGCAGAGACTGCTTATATTGTCCATATGTGAACCAATGTGGTGCAGGAAATGGAGTGAGGAGAAAGCATCTTCTGTTTTGGAATCCAACTTGCTTCTAACAAAAGTTATCAACCTGAGCTGAATCAGGAGCCAATTGCCCAAAGGGCTGCGCCTAAGCTGCTCCGGGGAGTATCCTTAGCTCTGGATAATTCAGCATAGCTGCCTAAACTAACTCCTCCCTATTCCCTCCCAGAGACAGAGAGTCATTCCCCCCTCCCCTCATTCCCTCCCCCACTTGAAGACACAGGGTTACCTATATCACAATATACAATAAATCTGGAAAGCCTTCAGACGCTTTCACTTTTTTTTCATTTTGTTATGTTGTGGCCCTGTGCAAATGAAAAACATATTTCAAGTTTTTCCACATCATTCTACACTCAATACCCATAATGACAAAGTAAGAACAGAATGTTAGAAAGCTTTGTACATTTTTAAATAAATAAAAACTAACATTTTGCATTGACATAAGAATTCCGACCTTGTACTCAGAACTTTGTTGAAGCACCTTTGGCAGTGATCACAGCTTCCAGTCTTGTTAGTATGATGCCACAAGGTTTGCACAACTAGATTTGGAGATATTTTGCCACTTTTCTCTGTACATCATTTTAAGCTTTGTCAGGTTGGATGGGGGCCAACTGTGGACAGTCATTTTAAGGTCTTTTGAGAGATGTTTGATTGGGTTGAAGTCAGGGTTCTGGCTGGGCCACTGAAGGACATTCGCAGAGTTGTCCCTAGCCAGTCCTGTGTTGTCTTGGCTGGGTGCTTAGGGTCATTGTCCTGTTAGAAGGTGAACCTTCTGCACAGTCTGAGGTTCCTTGCACTCTGGATCAGGTTTTTATTAAACATATCTTTGTACTTTGCTCCATTCAGCTTTCCATCAACCCTGACCAGTCTCCCTGTCCCAGCCACTGAAAAACACTCCCACAGCATAATACTGCCCCTACCATACTTCATTGTAGGGATGGTATTGGGCAGGTGATGAGTAGTGTCTGGTTTCCTCCAGACATAATACTTAGAATTGAGACCACAAAGTTCAATCTTGGTTTCATCAGACCAGAGAATCTTGTTTCTCACAGTCTGAGAGTCCTTTAGGTGCTTTTTGGCAATGTCCAGACATTCTTTTATGTGTTTTCTTTTTTGAGGAGAGGCTTCTTTTGGTGGAGTGCTGCAATGACGTTGACCTTCTTGAGGTTTCTGCCATCTGTACACAGGATCTTTGGAGGTCATCCAAAATGACTATTGGGTTCTTGTTCGCCTTTTTTGACAAGGCCCTTCTTCCCTGATTCCTTAGTTTGGTGGGTCCGCCCGAGGAAGAGTCCTAGCTGTTCCAAACTACTTCCATTTAAGAATTATGGAGGCTGCTGTGCTCTTGGGAACTTTTAGTGCAGCAGAAATGCTTTTGTATTCACACAACCCTGTCTCTGATCTCTACAGGTAGTTCTGTCCTCCTCATGCCTTGGTTTTGGCTCTGATACGCATTGTGAGCTGTGAAACCTTATACAGACAAAGGTGTGTCTTTTAAAATGAGGTCCAATCAACTGAATTTACCACTGGTGGACTCCAGTCAAGGTGTAGAAACATCTCAAAGATGATCAAAAGAAATGGAAGCCCCCAGAGCTAAATTTCTTAAATGCACAAAGCAACAACATAACAAAATGCAAAAAAAGTGAATGTCTAAAGATTTTCCAGGCTTGCTTTACTTATAAACAGCACCCCCGCTACACATGTATAGCAGATTGAAGGGCTATGACAACCATTATGAACTAAGATGTGTTTGACTGCATCTGTGACCTATTTCTGTCTATTGTTTATGATCACTTTAAATGATACTTCTCATCAATTTTAGTCCTCTTAAACCCTCTACACTGGTAAACAATTATAAGGTTATTCTGTTAGACTTGCTGGGCAAAACATATCTTAAAGATGCAGCATGTAAATTACTGCTGAGCAGCCCAATGGGTGGGCTGGACTATCTCTGGTGGGCTAGCTAGAACATCTCTGCAAGCCTGCGTATCTCCCCTAATGTTGCCCCTCTCTGCTATTGTGACATGGAGACATCCTCCACATCATCAGTCATCAGTGTGATCAAACTCTCATGCATGCACTGGGACTGGCAGATGCTCAGTTGAGTCTACTGAATCTGCGTACAAGAGAGAGAAGTGAACTGCGAATGCGCCAGAGTTTGATCTCTGTGTTGAAGACTTCTCCACATCAAAGTAGCGAATAAAGGTGACATTAGGGAAGGTACACAGTCCTGCAGAGACAGTCCAGCCAGCCCATCAGAGACAGTCTGGCCTGCCCATCAGACCGCTCAGTGGTAATTTACATGTGGCATGGGGCACTTAAATACCTTTGCTTTTAAAGTATGTTTTGCCCAGGAAATCTAACAGATTAACTTACTACAGACAAGAGGTTTGTCTGTAGTCTGTTATTACAGGTCTGCTATAGGAGCTATAGGTACAAAATGTTAGGACATTTTAACAAAGGCTGTGTGTAAAGTTACTTCATTTGCAGACAACCAGCTATGAAGTATAGTGTGGCAAGGGGAGGCCCAAAGACCCCCCTAGCTTAAAGGCCCAGTTGCAATTGTGACAGCTGCAACCCCTATAGCTATGCTACTGGCCCTCCTCAAGTTACTGATGGCTACTACATGCAGATACGTAGCAGCCATCAGTCATTGGTAAGGGCGTTGGAGGGTGGTGAGGAAGCACTTTCTTCATGATTGTAGCAGACTCATAACTAGGACTCTGCTGCATGGTTCGGTAGATGCTGTATGGCAGACAGCACAACAATTTTTGTTTGTTTGAGCTAATAGTACTGCGGACTTGTCCCCATATTATGCTGCCTTTAAATTTGGCAGCATATTCAGGTAACAGATCAACTTTAAAAGGCCTGAACAGTAGAAATTCGTTCCCTGGTGTTGCTATCAATGTTTATCAGCATATGAAATAATATCATTTCTACTTTTATTAAGACAGTGAAATATATAGAAAAAGCCCATGCAGCAGATAGAAACCCAAGACAGTGACATCAGATATTTTAGCCTTTAGAATTGAAATACTGGAACAAAGGCATCCATTACTTACCATTCCATAGTGACTGCAAAATAAAACTTTGCTGCTTTTATTTTATGCTTCATGTTTATGGCCTAGAGTAAGTCCACATCCCAGTATCCATGTAGCCTGTGTCCTACTAACTGGGTCCTAGCTCTAGCCTTAAGGCCCATTTAGACACAACGATTATTGCTCTATATTAGCTCAAAAGCCGTCTTTTGAGCGATAATCGTTGTGTCTAAATGTGCCCATCTTTCACTGTTCGGCCAAACGCCTTTTTTCAGTTCTGCTTGAAAACCATTGTTCAGCAGAACAGCTGATAAGCAGGACTGCACACTGTGTTCTGCCCTTGCAGAGCTGATCACAGCTGATAACATTGTTACAGCTGTTCTTAGTTCTCAGCCCCAGCAGCAGAACAACTGATAAGCAAGACTACAAGCTGTGTCTGATGTCCATGGTAGTGAATTCTCCACGGGGAGCCTGTGGCTGAACAATGGAGCTAATTACAGAGCTCAGACCTCCTGTTGAGTTCTGCAGCAGCTCCCAGAAGCTCATCTGCTTGCAAATGAAGCTAATAAATTACTAATCTCAATTAGTGCCTATTACTACTTTATGCTTATTCATTGGCTGCATTATATACACCATACCATTTGTGCACAGTGCCAAATATTCCCCTGGTGACAACATTTGGAAAAGTTTTTTTTTTTCCTTCAAGAAATCTAAACTCCATTCCCCACTGAGTATACACACCAGCTTTTATTAAGTTCTGACCCAGAGTATTTTTGCTAGATACTTCTGAACACCTCGAGAATAATCATGATCACTCTGTATACTTGAAAGGAACTTCAAATGGGGAGGAAGGGAAATGAACTCAGTCCAAGCCCAGTTTTAGAGTCCACATTATGCATGTTATTAAGTGCTCGTCTCGCATTTTATACTCTTTTATTGCAACTCATCAAATATTTTCGTAACCGATAATTTATTCTGTCTTAATGTTTCTTTTATAAAGTATAATTTTTTACAGAGGACGTGTTATTTTTTCTTTAAAAAAATTGAAATAGTTAATTTCCAAATTTGGTTCATATCGACCTTATCCACATAGTGCAGATTTTATGCAGTTTTTTGGGTTTTTTGCTAAAACTAGGACTGAATACAAAAACGTTTTTCTTTTATACATTTTTATGTTTAAAATTCCTAGTTTGGGTTAAAAATGTAAACAAAAACAGCACTATGTGATTAAGGCCTAAAAGATTGTACAACTTTCCATATTTACAAGTAACTGATTAACGTGAACCGATGTTTTAGTAAGACCCTAGGTAGGGTTCTGTGTTCATAAATGTAGGATTCAGAGTTGTTTTTATATTCATGAAAGAGTGACTAATTGCTTGAAAATAATCTACCTTTTCCCTTTCAAACAGTGAGCATGGCCACTAACAGACTTATAGGTGCAGTGGCAGGGACCATTCTGGCTCTGGGGGTGATATTTGGAGGAACAGGGTGGGGAATAGAGTAAGCATTTTTTCCAAGTTTCATGTCTGGTGCCTAGTGTGTGAGGTAAAAGTATACCGTGTGTCTGAGCCTTATGTGTACTTGTCCCATTGGCTTTGTGTCATGTGGTGATGACCGTACCAGTCATGTGATTTGACCGTGTCCATGTCATGTGATTTGCTCATGCAGTGTTGACCCTCTCCTGTCTGGGACAATGTGGGGCATAATATCAATTCTTATCTCTGTTCCCAAAGCTAATCAGAACAGGATGTGTCTAATTTTTTGTTGTCAAATATTGTCTATGATAGGGACTATGGCATTTCCTACATTTTTCTATGGTAAAAAGCTGCCTTTAAAGTAGTATGACTATATCCTCATGTAATGCTGCTAACTGGGCCTTTAGTGTCATAATATAAGAAAAATACTGTTAGTAATGCATACTGTACTTCTTACCAACAAGTCACATGAATGCCCAGGTGAACAATTGGCAAATTACCTATTCACCCTGGTACTAAGTAGTCTACACATGTCTGGTGACTTCACATTGCCGACACTTCTAAGACTACCCTAGAACTTTTTTGGTTTTCCCTGCTACAGTTCATACGGAGCATATTTGATTACTATGTAATCTTTCAAATTATGTAAAATTCTGAGATAATTTACCCTTGTCCTCTTTGATGGACACCAGAACAACACCAGAAGTTGTGTTGTCTCATCATTGGGATAGACTGTTAATGCAAAAGATTGCTGGAGGTCTGGCCTCCGGTGCCCCTGCCAATTAGCAGAGGATATGCAGAGCACCATGGTGTATTAAGTGTATATCCAGTAACAGCAACCTTATATACAATTATAGCCATGCTCGGTCCATTCAAGTAAATGTGGATGAACTTCAGAACCAGGCACATTCACCCTTGATTGTATAGCATAATGCTTGGATAAACAATATAGGGGCTGTTGGCAGTCGCCAGTCCCGATGGGTCAGACTCCTCCTCATCATGCATTGATGACCTCTCCTAAGGAATCTCTAGACAAGTAATAATTTTTATCCCATTTATCCCAAAGAGGCCTAACTCTCAGACAACCCCTATGATCTTTGCTTACACGGTATTTTTCATTTTATCTCCTCCTTTACATTTATTTCTTCAGTCTTTGTTTAGATACATCATGAACCAAATAATGTAATTACTGCTATGTTTCTGCAGTTTGCAACACTTCAATCCTTGAACACTTGATTCATGCAACTTTGTTGATACTGTCTATGACAGAACTCAATATTTGGCGGCAGCTTCTATGTACTATCAGTGCCATTCAACATTTAAACCTTTCCTGTGCACTTCTATTGTTCCATTGAGATAAGTAGCACCAATGTTTCTGGGAAATACTCCTATACCACTTCCCATTGAAATAATATTCTGGGTGCAGAGGAGTAAGGCCTCATGTCCACGGGGAAAATCGGGCCCGCTACGGATTCTACATGTAGAATCTGCAGCGGGTCCCTCCTGCCCCGCGGACATGAGCGCTGAAAAGGAGAATAAATGACAATAAACTCACCTCCCATCCGCTCTGTTTCTTCTCTTCGCGGCGGCGTCATCTTCTCTCGTCGCGGCCGGATCTTCATTCTTCGGCTCGGCGGATGTGCATGATGACGTCGGTGACGTGCCCCGCGCATGCGCCGGGCGGAAGCAAAATGATCCGGCCGCGACTGAGAGAAGATGGCGCGGCGCCGAAGAGAAGAACCGGAGCGTGTAAGTAAAATATGATTTTTGTGTCCCGCGGATCCGGACGGCTTCCATAGGCTTCAATAGAAGCCCGCGGGAGCCGTCCCCGTGGGAGACCCGCATGAAAATGGAGCATGGTCCAGATTTTTTCATGCTCCATTTTTTTTAAAATCACTTTTATTGACGATCCGCGGGTATTTATCTACCCGCGGGTGGTCAATGCATCCCTATGGGGTGCGGATCCGCGCGCCGGAGAAGAGTTAAAATCCGCTGCGGATTTTAATTCTTATTTTCCCCGTGGACATGAGCCCTTACTTGAAGCTCCTGGGGCACCATACAAAACCTGTAACAGGGCCCCCAACTATAATGCTTTATTCATAGTACTGGGCTCCCTATATGGAGAAGAGAGCCCTTATGAACCCCCTAAGGCCCCTGGGCCCGGGTGCAACCGCATCCCCTATAGTTACGCCCCCTAGATGGTTGGCTGAGATGTACAGTATGCACATGTTAATAGGGCCAACAACTGTTCTACTAGCCAGCCAAATGTTAAAATGATTTAGTTAGATAATATGTCAATAAAAATCAGAATTCACATTTACGCTTTTACTGATTTTCAGAGTACCAGGTTGGTTTATTGTGCTTAAATGTGTACAAAAATAGTCTTTTACCCTGTTCTATATCAGTCGTGTGGCCATGATCTACTGTAATTTGTATCTATGTGAATTCACTTGACAGTACCTGTTAAGGGTAAAGTTTTTTTTGTTTCATGTAGCCTTAATAGATGCTATGTAATACATCTTTGTGTAGTTTGATTTTTGTAACCTGTTGTAGATGTAGTTATAAGTTGTTTTTTTTGTCATTGTGTAACGGTAAAGTCTTTAGTATGGGGAATATTATTGACTGTCCTACACAAACACGGCAAGGAAGTAATTCTATTTAA
Source organism: Eleutherodactylus coqui (assembly GCF_035609145.1). NCBI lineage: Eukaryota > Metazoa > Chordata > Amphibia > Anura > Eleutherodactylidae > Eleutherodactylus > Eleutherodactylus coqui. The sequence continues at coordinate 96,806,754 of NC_089844.1, forward strand.
TACTACTATGTTATGCAGATATTTATTGGTTTGGACATATAAAAATGTCGAAATCTCGTTAGTAGACTGCATCAATAAACATATCAGTATTAAATATCCTTTTCATAGAATGTACTACAGGTTTAAGTAATACTTTATCATTGTGCTTCCGAACCATCGAACTGTTATTGTTGGCAGATGTTTTAATGGTATGTACCAAATATGTTTACTGCAGGTAAGTACCGTACTATAAGACTTTTCTAGTGGACACAAAGCTTGCTTTAATAAGAGCGCTTGTCACTATTTGCATGTTTGCCTTTTTTAGGAGTTTTCTGTTCTATTGTTTCGAACCTATGAATGCATTCCAATAGGTGAACTGGCGTAAAAGCAACACACACATAGGAAAGTGTCCAGAGCCAAAACTAAGGATAATTGTAACAGTTTTGCTAAAGAAGATACTTAGGAATAGCTTACCATTGTTAACTACACAGTAATTAGGATGTGAAAGAACATCATTCTTAGAACAAAGCTCATTTTTGTATAGCACTTGCCGTTTCAGGTAACCACTTACTATAAAAAGTGCAGTGAGAGGTGTTATCATTTGTACATAGGCATTGATGTATACCTCTGCTTTGGAGGCGCATATCAATATGTTAGGGAATTGCATTGCAGTACCAGCTGAATCAACCTTGGAATGACTGTACGGAGTATAATACGCTGCCCCAGAGTTGTACGAGGCTTGCATGAAGCAAAGCATTGCTTCTAGCAGAGAATGTCTCCGTACATACAGTATAGTGTATTGTCCAGTGGAGCAATGCACAGGGGGCCATGTGTCTACATACTAAGGAGATGTACAGCCTTTGTGGTCTAATATACATGCTCTGTGCACTGGATCTGACATTTGCATTAGCCCTTAGTCACAGCAAAATCTAATTTACCATTCTCGGTGTCCTGTCAGCAGGCTACAGACAGTAGATATGTAACTTCCCAACAGGCTCCAAGGGGAACCGCTGGGATTGTGATTTCTCCAATGATTTACCTGGTTTCTCCATTTCTAACTTATGCTCTTCTAATTTCTCCTACCTCCATCATAGGTTATAAGACTATTTAAGAAAATTGTAGATAATGCAAATCCCTAATTAATAGGCATGTGCACCTCCAAATTTGAGTTAGGATTGAACACATCATTAACATTAAGTGGATTTTCAGCAAGATTGTTTTTCCCTAAATCTATTTTTTTTTATAACTCATGTACCAATAATACTTTTATATCGCCACTAATCTAGGCAGAGATTACATTAATAACATGTTTGAGACAGTCACTTTAAACTTGCCCTTTAACCCCCCAACAGTCACGTTACAATTGGAAAAACCCTCTTGAAAATGTCACTTTTTTAATTGTAGATTTTGAAGTTGGCTCATGTAAATATATTGGGGGGTTAATAGTCATAATAATATTTTTTATCTAGCACCAGCATCTTCCGCAGCACAATAGAATTCAGAGAGTACATAAAAGACATTATACAGCAACAAACTAATCAACTATTCAAACAAGAACACACAAGAGCTTGCATTCTATAGTCTTCTTGAAGACTGTACAAGGAAAACCAAATGTTACCCATTGATACACTATTATACAGTCACTTGATTTCCTAGCAGGTTATATTGTTATTTACAGTAGGCTTGGATCTATCATTAGGCAAAGTAGGCCTATGTTTGCAGTGGCTTTTGCACTATACAATGCAAAGTAAAGAGGAGTGACTATGGAGTGGCTTTCCCAAGAACCAGAGAGTAGCCACTTGAGTTACTTCTTGTTAACCTTTGCAGGGACATCTGGCTCAGAGGCTTACAGAATAGGTTGAAAGCTCTTCTCCTTTTGCAGAGGACTTGTGAAAGGCCACATCCTTCACACTTTTTGGCATTCATATGAGCCAATCAGCCTGGTTTGGGGCTCTCAAATACATAATTGATATTAGGACTGGGTGATCAATCAAATTAATTTGAATAATTCTCTGTTCTGCTGTGGAACTATTCTGATTTTCATATGGTAGATTGGGGCTGTGATGACTTGGGGTAGAGGACAGTACATGAGGAGTTGTAATGCAGGGAGGACAGTATATGGAGGCTGTGATGACTGAGGGGAGAAGACAGTACATGGAGGGCTATGATGGGGAGAGGACAGCATATGGATGCTGTGATGATTGGGAAGAAGACTGTACATGGGGGTGGGGGCTTTGATGAGGCGGCAAAGAACAGTACATGAAGAACTATAATGAGAGGGTGAAAAGACAGTTGATGGGGGCTGTGACAACTGATACTTCATGGGGGCTGTGTTTGGGGTCAGTACATAGGGGGTTCTGGGATGTCGTGTATATCTGGATAATAAATGGGGGCTGGGATGACTGTGGGCTGGATAGAACATGGAGGGCTGGAATAAACTGGGATGTGTGGATTGTACTGTACGTGGACAGCTGGGATGACTGGGCGGGTGAGGAAGTACATGGAGTGCTGTGATAAATGGGGAATGTAGAGTTCAATCCTTCATGTATATGTAAATTAAAGCATACCCCATTATTTTACATAAGAGAATCACATACACAGCAATTCCTTAATAAGTACTGATTATCAGAATCTAATTCAGAATTCAATTATAATAATCAGTTGATAATAAGGAATTGCTCTGCTTGCAATTCCCTTATGTAAAAAAATATTTCTTAATATTTTAGCTGGTTAAGCAAAAAAAAAGGATAAAAGAAAACTGAGAATAAAATTGAGAAAACATTGAAAAAAATGAGTGTTAATTTTACCAAATTGCAAAGCCCTATGTGATATATTTTAGTATCATGGAGCGTTCAAATAGAAAAGCAGAGTATGTAGACTAGACTGACTATTTCATGAAGTCTCGGCACTTACTGGACTTGCTGGTTAGATATAAGGGTTTAACTGAATGACAATATGGCAGCAGCAAGGGGAAATTGTAGATTTGCTCTGGGAATCCACCTACCTACACTTTGTATTGCATTAAATCTGTCTATATAAGGAATCTGACAATGATCTGCATGAACAAGATGTGCTGTAGATTGTAAAAGGAAGTACAATGTGACAAGGTTATGGAAATGCCAAGGTGTGACTATGAAATAATTATTTCAAGGACCCTTCAAGTTACAAGTGTTCTCTATGCTGTTTAAAGAAAATGAGCCAAAAGGATCCTAATACGCCACCTTTTTCTTTTACGTTTGCTCACTGCCTAATCTTGTTTGATGGTTCATGTAAATGTCAAAAAAAATTTCTTTGATGTTCAGAATAGTCAAATGAACACGAAGACCCTTCTTAGCATGATTAAAGTATAAATAAAGTTAACAGGGTTTATCTAGAGAAGGACAAATTAATTGTTACAACTTAGACTTTTTCATTGAGTGTTAAATTAGCAGAAGAAAGGTTATACGATGAATCCTAATACTAACGGATTGTTCTCTACCATCTGGACTAAGAGAAGAAGCAGTACACAGTAACATCATGTAATTATATTTCATTTCAGAATTTCAGTCCTATGGAATATGTAAAAGGTGATACCAATCAAAAGGAAATGCAGAAAACTAAATTGTATTATCCTTTAAACAGCCTATTACTGAAGACACTAAACCTTATTGCATAAAACTCCCCATCACCTTTTAATTGCACAATAATGTGCTGTTAACTTATTAGCAGTTAAAAGCGTAATGGAATGAGGCCAGTGTAGCAAATGTATTACAAAACTCACATTTACTAGATGAGGTGCAAACAGAGAATAAGCTGTATGTATTTCTTAGGTTAGAAAAGAAGATTATTTGCCTGCGTTTCCCTTTTGTGGTTGGTTCTTATGTTTTTCTTCCCATAATCCTTTACCACAGGTCCTAGTGCCACCAACCTTATAATAGGGTCCATCGCTGGTGCCATCCTGGTAGCAGCTATTGTCCTTGGGGGGACTGGATGGGGCTTTAAGTAAGGAACAACGCATGTCTTCTCTCAATGGCAATGCCATAACTCTTTCTGCTTACTGTATATCACATTTGAGTTTCTGCTACATGATTCTATTTCATTAATTACAAATGTTAAAACCATGAAAGTAAAGAAATTAATGCCACTTGGGTGATGGGATAGCTGTGTAAAATTGAATATGATCTAATTTTAAAGGGCCTTTGATTAGAGGCTCGGCTCATTTTGTTATTTTAGTGCTTAGATATAGTCAGTGATATCATCAGAATATTTACAGCAACGGAAGATGAGTGTTTTGTCTTATATTCATTTGTCTAATGAATGGGAACCTGTCATCGCCATTATGTTGCCCTCACCATGGGCAGCATACAGTATTATCAAGTGCTCTGATTTTACCCATATTGTATTCATTGCAGCACGATACTCAGAATAGGGAGAAAGCTGTCAATCAATGGTAGGTGGGTGGGTGCATCTCATTAATACTGCAGACTCGTGCCTCACACCAATGGTAACATGCTGCAATGATTGAACCTGCAATTTTTCCCAGAAAACAACATTTTTAGACAGAAAAAAGACCGGTATAATCAGCTTGCTTGACAATACCAAGGTGAGGACAGCATAAAAGTGATGACAGGGCCCATTTAAAGACTCACTCAGACATGTATTATATGCAATTATTGATGAAACACTGCATGTTGGATTTTCATGAATAGTAACGTGATCTAGCCTCCATAAATGCTGTAAATATCAGTAGTTCTACTTGCCTCCTGACACAGTGTCTTATCAGTTATGCCACATTAGCATTGCTGAAATAAAGGAGACTGAGTCCTTAGGAAGAACATATCTGCATATCACATAAGCAGTCTCTATACTGCAGGAGAGATCAGAAGCAAGATAGACAGCAGAGAAGCATTCCTTCCCAAGAAAGTGGTAAAGTCATTTCTTGGTTTCAAGTAACTTTTTGTTTAACAAAGTTCATAATGCCAACTTCCATCCTGTGACAGGAGGCTGCAAAGCTCCTCCTTCTCTAGTAGCGGAGATACGAGGTGTGATCCTCTGAGAAGCTATTATTATATGGTAATATTATCAACATACCTGTAGAAATGAGAAGCTGGGCACATGTCTAAACCATCCTTGAGCAGCTAGCTCTATGGCCCTCTATTTACACCATTGCACCCAAATTGGCATCACTAAGGGCATGAAAATAACTTTACCATAGTTTACTATGAAAATGGCAAACACATGATAAAAACTGCCCTTTACACCATTTGCATTTATAATGTAAGCACAAAATATTTGCAATATTATTTTGTTTCAAAATCAATTTGTTATTTCCACATCTAAATTCTAAGGATATGTATTAATTAGTTGTCTAATTGCGATGGGAGTGATGCTCTCAGGCTGCAGTTGGCTTCAAACTGAATACTAGATTATATAAAGGACATATAACAGAAATGATTGTCTTTCTGAGCTTATGTCCAAGAACAAGTATATTTATAAAATTCTTCACCTCAGACGTAATGATAGCATGCTAACAGATAATGATCTGCAATAGGGATGAGCGAGCATACTCGCTAAGGCAAACTACTCGAGCGAGTAGTGCCGTATGCGAGTACCTACCCGCTTGTCTCTAAAGATACGGCTGCCGGCGGGGAGCAGCATGGGAGAGCGGGGAGGAATGCAGGGGAGATCTCTCTCTTACTCTCTCCCACCCGCCCCCCTGCTCACTCCCCCAACTCACCGCTCACCCGCGCCGGCAGCCGAATCTTTAGAGACGAGCGGGCAGGTACTCGAATAAGGCACTACCCGCTCGAGTAGTTTGCCTTGGCGAGTATGCTCGCTCATCTCTAATCTGCAGTAATGTAAAGCTGGATTTCCTAATCTGCCAGGTTACCTGATACCCCATAAAGATATAACTGGTTGGAATATACCATGGTGCTCATACCCAATTTATGCTTTTGCCTCTTAGAATATTTTACCCATGATGTATAAAATAAATACATAAAGACATAAGTGGTGGACAGGAACCTCGGGTGCTACTTTTGGTGCTGATCTCTTGGAATTATGAACTTTGAACAAGTGCAATGAAAAGATTCCTGCAGATTGAATATGATACTATGACTTGCTAGGAAACAACACATAGCTGTTAGTCAAGGTAAAAAAAGAATCTATATTGCTAGAAAAAAAGTTCATCTTTCTCCAAAAAGCTGTCTTTGCACCCAAAGTGTCATATTTGATTTCACTTAAGAATACAATTCAATGATATTTTCCGCTGATAATGGCATATGAATCCAATGTTAATTCTTTGCTGTAGCAGAACCTCAATCACTGGCCTGGCCTAAGCACACAGCTTGACGTGCATGTTATTATTCAGGGGGACGGGAAGAGTAAAATACACTTAATCCGAGCTTTGGTGAAGGGTCTAGCTGCGGTAACCTTCCTTTCTGTATGTTTTTAATTGTCAGTTACTTACATAGTAAGCTTGGAAAACAATACTAGATTCAATGCTATATTGTTGTTAGATCCTCTACAAAGCTTACATACATGGACTGTTCCAATGCTTATGATGTTGTGAGTGAAACGTGTAATTGTTTTCTTTATCTTGATTCATTTTACAGTGAAGCTATATATTGCAAGTTCAACTAATTTGGCTCTAAAGTAAAACTGTTTAGTCACAGAGGGAAAAGAAAAAAAGAAGTAAATGTGCAACATAAATGTAGTTTCTATTGTGAACAGCTGTCCAGTTTTATGGATGTTCTTTTATGTTGCCATAGCTTCATCTTTCAGGGGCAGGCTAAGCCGGGAGCAGGAGGGCATGTGCCCTCCAGACCACTGCCCTGTACATGTTTATGACCGCAAGCAAACCTCTCCAAAGTAATGAAGGACAGATGGCTAACAGAACATGTGCAGATTGTGTTACTTTTTACTAGCATACCAAGTGGCCCTACACATGTACTGGGCGACCCGGTTGGCCCACAGATTCAGCTGGATGATGTCATCAATGCATCCTATGTGGCCCCAAGCGAAGCCCACTTCTGAGACCACCAGCTTCAGAATATCAGGGTACACTGTACAGAAGCATTTCTACCCCAGCTGGGGGTTTAGGTAGAAAAATGGCAAATAAAGATGAATATTGATAAATGTAAGGTTATGCACATGGGCAGGGGAAACAGATGTCACCAATATACACTAAACGGGGTACTGCTAGGGAAAAGTGATATGGAAAAAGACCTGGAGGTACTAGTGGATTGTAGACTAAACTGGAGTAACCAATGCCAGTCAGTTGCCACAAATGCTAACAAAGTCTTGGGGTGCATTAAAAGAGGTATAGGGGTGAGGGACGAGAACATTATTCTCCCACTATATAAGGCACTTGTCAGGCCCCACATGGAATACTGCGCACAGTTCTGGTCACCAGTGCTCAGGAGAGATGTTGCAGTGCTTGAGAGGGTTCAAAGAAGGGCAACTAAATTAATAAACGGAATGGGAGGACTAGAATACCCAAAGAGGCTATCAAAATTGGGATTATTTACCCTGGAATAAAGACGTCTAAGAGGCGATCAAATAACTTTGTATAAAGCAGAAGAAAACAGGTTTTATCACCAACTTAGGCCGCCTGCACATGAGCGGGTCGGATCCGGCAGCGAGAATTCTCGCCGCGGGACCCGACCCGAGAGCCTGCAGGGACGAGCGCGTACTCACCCGCGCCTGGCGGCCCCGGCTCTTTCATGTGCCGGCTGCCGCGCAGCCGGCGCATGCGCAGACCGGTGCCGGCGGCCGGGTGAGTGCGTGCCCCGCACAAAAATAGGACATGCCGTGGTTTGTTTGCCGCGCGAGATTTCGCGCCGCCAAACTGCGGCCGTCTGCATAGGAGTGTGTATTGTAATGCACTCCTATGCAAACTTTCAGTGGCGGCAATCCCGCGGGAAATCCCGCGGCGGGATTTCCGCCCGTGTGCAGGTGGCCATAGAAGGGGGTTCTTCACCATAAGAGCAGTGAGACTGTGGAACTCTCTGCCTGAGGAAATGGTGATGGCAAAATCCATAGAGGAGTTTAAGAGGGGACTAGATGCCTTTCTAGAGTGCTATAGGATATAGACATTAGGTGACCAGCAGGTTGTTGACCTGGGTCTTACCTTCAGGTAGAAACTATCAAAGGTTGATCCAGGGATTATTTTGAGTCAGGAAGGAATTTTTCCCCCAAATAGGCTAATTGGCTTCTGCCTCTTGGGGTTTTCGCCTTCTTCTGGATCAACAAGGGGGTTGATACAGGCTGAACTAGATGGACATTGTCTTCATTCAGTCTAACATACTATGTTACTATGTTATGTAGGAGGTTCGAAGTATAGAGTAGTAGTGGAGAGCATGTAGGTCAGTGGGGTGAAAGGGTTTATGTGATTCAAAGGGACTTAGGGCTAAATCTGATCTAGCAGGAGAGGAGCAGACAAAGTTTCAGGGACTGGTCAGAGTATGAGCATTCATGATATATTGTGAATTGGCAGAGTATAAAGGCACATGATATATTTGGACTTGACAGAGTATAATGACACAGGATATATGGGTATTTGGCCAAGTATCAAGGCATATGATATGCAGACACCTGACAGAGTATGGGAATCTCTGGTCAAAGTAAATCTGTCCTATGATAGAACCAAATGGCATCAATGGGACCAACCTACTGGCAGCCCTTCACCTCAGAAATGTCACATACATACCTTGCATGGCTCATGTTATGAACCTGGTATTGCAGTACTTCCTAAACAATTGCTGGAAAAGGTTATGAAACTCTACTTGCATTTTCAATTCACACCCAGCTGCCTCTGGTCTGGCAGAGGTGCAGTAACAGCTAGCTGCCCTATCTATGACATACCTACACAATGGAATTTGACGTCACACATGTTGCAGATGCTAAACCAGCAGCATAGAGCAATCATGGACTACCAGATATGTATACCATTAGCAAGCACTGTATGGAGGTTGGTCACATGATGTCTGTGGAGTGGCTGCAGTTCAAAGATTTTTCTGCCATTTTAGTCTTTTTTGTGGAAGCGACCAAAATGGTCAGTCGTGATGATGCACTAATCAGTAGGACCATCCCTGTTTACCTGTCTGCCTGGAACAGATGCTACAGGGCCTCAGGGACAATAACATGTCACAGCAGGAGGAGGAGGAAGAGCTACCAATCTGCAAACTGACTGGCCAGTCCACCATTACTCAACACTGCAGGGTAGGGGCCTTTCGGCAAAAAAGTAGGGGGTCTTCTCCAACACATTTTGCCACTCATGTAAAAAGTATGGAAGAGGGTGAGCAGGAGGAGAAAGAAAAGGACAAAGAGGAGGGAGATAATATAGGCCCAGAAGCAAGAGAGGGGGGGCTACGCAATGTTGCTTTCATCCATTTCTAACTCCAGTTATTCTATGTGGATGGTGGAACCAGTTGGCGCACATGCTTAGGCCTGACACTGAGGAATGCGGGCCATCACCCCTATGTACTTTGGGACATGTGAGCATTTCTATGCTGCAGTGCTTGCAGAAGGACTGTTGCATAGCCCACATCAAAGCAACAGATCATTACTGGGTGGTCACCCTCCTTGATCACTGCTACAAGGCAAAAATGACAAATCTAATTCTAGCAGTGGAAAGAGACCTCAAAATGCAGTAGTATAAGGACAGACTGTTAAGCAGCTGGAGCATAGCATTTCCTCATGGTCGTGGGGATGCATCCTCAAAGGATTGCAGCTCTGCAACTTATGGCGGATGTACAGGAAGCTGCCACCGCAGCACTACCACTGGTGGAAGGGAAAGTCTAACAGAGGTGTGCACAGTTTTTTCAGCTCATTGCAGCCTGCAGCAACCGCACAGGGTAGGAGTCACAGTCACAGGCAGCACTTATCCATGATGTTCCAACAGTATATTAGCTCATGCGTGGTTGTACTCAGACATAATATTGACCAATTTGACTTCAGGGTATCTAAGCTGGACAAGAGCTTGCACAAAATATTTTAGAGGTGCTTGCCTGTTCTGCTACCAGTGTGTTATCAGAAGGGGTGTTCAGCACAGCTGAGGTTGTGATAACTGACAGATGCATTTGCCTGTCCACATTTCTTATTAAAAAAATGAACAAGGGGTAGATACCGTATCACCTGGCTTCTGCAACTCCATGGCATATTTCACTGATTAGTTAGCACACTGGCAATATTTACTCACATATGACTAAGCGTAGATTTGTATTAAAAACCACAAGGTGCTGGTGGTGATGGTTATGCTGCTGCTCTTCTTCTCCAGCTTCTTCCATGTTTCCTTTTCCTACTGCTACCCCAAATGAAAAATATGTCAATATGGAAAACTGAGCTACAGCTCTTATGTTTCCACAAAGAGCATGCTCTACCTTCAAGGTTCTGTTGTTGCTGGTGGTGGAACTCCTGCTGCGCTTCTTCTCCTGCTTCTGCCATGTTTTCTCCTCCCCCCCCCCCAATTTAAAAAATGTCAAAATGGAAATACAGAGAGGCACACTTTGTCTTCAAGGTGCTGTTGCTTGTGGTGGTAGCGGAACTGCTACTGCTGTCTTTCACCTGCTTCCACATTGTTTCCTCCTCCTCATTTTCCCGAACAAAAAATTTCTAAAGCACAAAAAACAGCTTTAGCTCTACAACTTTTCCTTGGAGAAGTCCCATGCTTGGCTTTTCCATTGGAAAGGACTTTGTCCTTTGCAAAATTTATGACTTTGCTTTTAAAAAAAATACCACATCTGCTGTCTCCCTTGGCATAATTTTTGGTAGCTCTTCTGCTTTTGCTTGGAGGAGGCCCGTGCTTGGTTATTCTATTCAGCTGGTAGAATTTGACCATTGAAAATATATGACATTGCTTTTAAAACAAGTGTCATGCCTGCTGTCTCACTTAGTGTAATATATGGTAGCTTTACAGCTGTTCCTTGTAGCAGGCCCATGCTTAACTGTTCTATTCATCTGGTAAAATTTGTCCTTGGAACATTTATGGTATTGCTTTTATAGCAAGCACCGCACCTGCAGTCTTCCTTGGCATAACTTTTGATCTAGGAGACCGTATGTGAGCATTCTTTTGATTTTAGTGATGCCCGTATGTGACAAGTGCCCTTCACACCACTGTATACTATTTTTACCAATTTTTTAGAAGGAGCACAATATTCCCCAAATGTGTTGCTGTATTCCCATTGTGGACCTTCTGGAGGGCAAATTACTGATCCCATTTTTTACTCCCATTGACTTTAATGGGAGTCGGAATCAGCTGTCCAGATGCATAGTGATTTTGGTGAAATCAGCCTGATCCTAACACAAACCGATTATTCCACTAATCACTTGTCATCACTAGCCATGGCAAGCTAAATTATAACCTCCATTGCTTACATTACTTACTGTGTTAGAGAACTTGAAAATGGGACAACAGAAGTACATTTCTGTAACTGTTTGCTTAAATAAGTGGTATATGTTAGAATAAAAATAAAATTATCTACTTACTTTAGAAGTCCCCTGCCATTACCAGTAGAGATTCCCTGCTCTCCAGGTCATATTTACACTGCTCAACTAAAGACACACAATTACTGCAGAGGCATAAACAAGGATTGGCGTAGCTGGAAACCTTTATTACATTTACTTCAATTCATGACTAAACTGATTATTTATTATATATGTAAAGGGCCATCTTACATATATTTCGAATATTAGTCAAATGGAATGCTAAGCTTGCACTGAAACCTATAGCAATGATTGCATATATCACTGTCATAAGGAATTACCATAGTTTTTTCTGGTTGTTAGGGTTACTTTTTCCCTTTTTAGGTTTAGGTTCAGCCATTAAACCCAAGATTATATTTGTTCCAGGCCTTGGCACATAGTAGCAGTGCCAGAATTAGAGATACAAATGTGAATTAAATAATAATGCAATATATACCATATGCAATAGATATACATTTACTATATACATATTAATGTATATAATAGGCATATGAAAAACATAACTTGATCCTTGTCTTATATCTAGACAATGTGATTTCTAGACAGCAATCCATAGGTTAGATGAGCCTGTGGGAACATCTTGGTTTCTCATGTTGGCGTCTTGTGCTTTTATGAAGACTATAAGGACCCAATTTTCTTTAGTATGAAATGTAAAATTGTAACATTCCTTATCGATTCGGAGGGTCTATTCCAAGACGATACATTATACTATGAATAGTTACATTATGTAGCAAAAATAAAACAAGTCCTACTAAACTAATTTTTACAGCCATTGATTAAAGATACATGTATCTCTACTTAAGCAATGCTCTTCACTGGTCTGTACATAGAGGAAGGTGATGTGTATAGCAGGCAGCTATGAATTATACTATAGATTTATTTCTAGCCCCATTGTGTCAACGCTATACAGCCACTATTCAATCACTAGTGCATTTGAACATACAGATAGTAGATGTTCTCTTAACAATTGCATCTTATGAAACTGCTATGTGCTCCAGCCACAAGATATGTATCTGTGTACATTACTGTCTCTTCGTAACATAAATTTTCAACAATTCCATTTTCAGCTTTCCAAATGTATGGTTTATGTTCCAACCAAGATATAGGAGACTATAGACAGAACTTAAAATCTGGAAAATGTTGAAAATATGTAGTGATAGTAACAATAATGTGGATTGTGTAGTACAGGCGTGTATAAAGCAGAATTGGATATCATCAGTCAATGCATGAATCAGAGTTTTCTTGTTTGCAGTCAGTTTGGGAAATAAGAATCCAGCGGTGTCCAGCTAGTGAAGGGTAGAGCTGCTCATATTCTAATCTGTATTAACAATTCTTGAAGCCTTCTGCTGGCTGTTTTTTTGCAGTCTTGTACAAACCAAGACATTTACATTTTTTTATAGATAGAGCAGTGTGAGGCCTTAGTCACACGGGCGTTTTTTCGCGCGATTTGCGGATCGCATGACGGATGCGCATCCGCAAATCGCGTGACCGCGGCCCAAAAATCGCCCGAAAATCTGCTCCTAGCCGCGTTTCATTATAAACGGGCCGGAGCTGTCCATCGCATTGCATTCAATGGAGCCGGCAATACAGCCGGCTCCATTGAAAGCAATGCGCTGCGGGCGATCGCGGGATGAATTGTCGGGAAGGGCTTAAATATATAAGCCCTTCCCTGCAATTCATCCAGAAATGTGTTAAAATAAAAAATATATATATACTCACCTTGTCCCGGTAGATGGAGTTCAGCGCGGCCGGCCTGCAGTGGGTGTGAAGGGGGTGTGAGTCAGACCTGCCCCTGATTGGCTCAGCGCTGAGCCAATCAGAGGCAGGTCTCACTCACACCCATGTGCAGTGGGTGTGAAGGGGGTGTGAGTCAGACCTGCCCCTGATTGGCTCAGCGCTGAGCCAATCAGAGGCAGGTCTCACTCACACCCATTCATGAATTCATGAGCGCAGAAAAAGCGCTCGTGTCCGATACCATTGCAAAGCAATCAATGGTTTTAAAAAATCGCCGGATGCATGCGCAAATCGCGCGAAAAAACGCCCGTCTGACTGAGGCCTGAGGGCGTATTTTTTTTTGGGACAAGCTGTAAATTTTCATCCGTACCACTTTATTCCATTTTTTGGAAAGGTGAACAAAAAAATTGCAATTTTGAAATTATATTTACAGAACATTTGTATTACAGTACGATAAATTGTGTTTTCCTTTAACTTGGCCCTTAACCTAACATGTCGCAAGATTTAAAAGAGCGTAAGCCCCCAACTGATGCCATCTGTTACATAGGCTCCCATGTTAAAGACACATATACATTTATAGTACACCTTTTTTATTGGATGCCATTTTCTTCAGATGCCATTTGTAGGCTCCAACGTTTAACAACAACATGTATGCTTAATATGTTTTTGCTCAATGGAGCAAGAATGTATAATTTTATATGATGAGAAATTTTGGATTCTTAACTAAATTCAAGCCAAGTTAAGGGTGGATACATTTGTACTTTCTATTGCTTTCTGTTGTTTTGTTGTTTTTTTAACACAATAAAGCCTTTTCAATAGGAAAGGGATTTTTTTATTATTTTTTATTTTATTTTTCTTTACATTTTATTTAGTCCCGTTAAGATACTAGACTATGTGATCAATCAGCTTGCTCATTCATATAATATATACTGCAATACTTCTGTACTGCAATGTATTATGCATTTATGCTTGTCAGCATAACGCTGACAGTCATCCTCTTAGGTCTTGAGTACAAAATTTTAAGACCTGGGTGCTTCATTAGACCTCCAGCTGCCATCACAACCTTTTGACACCCCACCATTGCATTACAGGGGTGCAGATGGTGTGTCTCACTGCTTACATAACGTGGTTGCTATTGACTACTGCAGCATCTGAAGGGGTAAACCACTTGGATCCCTGTTATCTCTGATCCTGGCCATTGCAAGTAGTTGTCAGCTGTAGGTCCAGCTTCTAAGCATGCTCCATCTCAGCACCATAAATATATGGTGGTTCTCGGGAACAAATCGCCAGCTGTGCAGTATATCTATGGCACAGGTGGAAAGGGGTTAAAGGTTGTCCTGTTTTTATATTTTCATGTTATAGTATAATAATTATAACTGCATTTTCTCAGTAATACAAGAAGGATTATTCTATGAAGCAAGTAATTTAATAGAATTTCTCAACAGAAGAGGAAACACATTTTATTAACATTAAACACATATGAAGATGCAATGCTTTTCACTTTGTATCTACTTAAAAAAACTGCAACTGTATTTTACAGTGGTCCTTCAATTTCTAATATTAAATAGTTCAATGATGGCCATTGTAATATAAAACTATTCACTTTAAACCATAACCTTATGCAAAACTGGTGGAGTCACTCCAGTGAAAGCACATTTTTTCCATCCCTGCACCCCTCACCTGATTGTCTATCATACTTTGGAGGTCTCCCTAGTATATTGCAGCTACTTCCATGCAGTGCAGCCTCCTGTTTGATACTTATCAGGCACCATGTTAATGCTTACATTTCTCTTTGCTTTCTCTTTCACTATTCTGTGCTTTCAATTCCATGATGCCTCAGCACAACATCACATGAGCAGCTAGAGCCTATACCATCTCTTACTGCTGTGAGGACACTGTAATTATCATTACTTTATATATTCCCCTAAATAAGCTAGAGACCATAGGTATACAGTCAAGAGGCTGAGCTATCATCTCCATCATTAAAACTGTGGGACAGCAGCCACTAATAATCAGCAGTAACTATGACAGGAATTTCTGGGACCCTCTCTAAAGAATTTGTGTGGTAGGGTTCATCAGACAGGAATTATGCTGACTGAAAAACTGTACTTTTTGAAAGCCAAGTAAACTTCTGGTGGTCAGAATGAGATCACATAACCTACCTGAGGAGAAGGGTGTAGGACTCCAGGAATTTCAGATGGAAATGAATAAGTAAATAAGGTAATACTAGCTGACATATATATACTGGGGCCTAGTTATACAGTACAATGATTGAAAAAATTTCACTAGAGTGGCTCTTTAAATAAAATAAAGAAAAAAAGAGGATTAAAGAAAATGAAGGCCATACATACAGATAACATAAGAATAAAGCAATTCCTTCAATATCACAGTCAGAAATAGCAGAAGAAGGCTGCAAATCGCATTCTGCGTTGAGGCTCAGAGTTTCTTCAAGATCCTGTATAGTATACATAGTGCACCAGAAAATAAATTAGAGCCTCCTTCACCTAGTGTCTAAAGGAGCAGCTCATCCTGCCACTAGTACAGGGCAGTACAGAACATGTAGGCTTGTGATATACTACAGAGGGGTGCTACAAGACAGCTAGTCAGTAATACAGGTGTTTCACCAGTGATTGCCTGGATCTTTCAGTCAATCCCATATGCCGCTGATCCAGACTGTCTGTGGCTTGTACCATATGTGGAATTTGGATTCAAGATACAGTGGCCTAGGAAAGACCATTGTATATTGAAAGTATTGCATCCTGAGGCCATTGTCACTTGAGGGACACCAACAATCCTGATTTGGATACAGTACACAATATGTTGCATGCAATTATAATTTGCACACATGATAACAATCCACTAATGCCTTGTTTTTTTCTATGTATATTACCCATTTCCTTCATTGTGCTATTCGGGTGTGTTTTTAAGATATAGCTGAAAAAGATTAGTAGTTCCAATGAACTTTTAGATTGATAAACAGGCTGATAATAATCAACCTTAAAACCAATAACATCAGGTTTATCAAAGATAAGATAATGGAAAATCACAGGATAATAGAGGCATACCAAGGTCTACAGTCATACTTCTTCATTTAATGGGTTATATTGCACTCTATAAACCCAGGCAGAAAGATAGATTGTTGTGAACATTAGATCTTGGAGTAAAAGCAGTTCATATAATGGCAGCTGTTACTGTATAAACAGCCATTTGGTTAACCTTTAAATTATAATGAAAGCTCTACTTCGAATGAAAAATAGATGAGGGCAGAATAGTTGAAGGGGTTCCTCTGGCAATTTTTATTGATGACTAATCCTCACGATAGGTCATCAATAGTTGAAGGAGTTCTTCAGGCAATTTTTATTGATGACCTATCCTCACAATAGGTCATCAACAGTTGATCGGCTGGGGTCTTCTGCTTGGGGCCCTGGCCAGTCAATTGTTTAGGCACCCACTGTTACCGCCACAACATAGTATACAGAACAGAAGCAGATTGCTCCAACCTCGGTGATGGTAATTTCAGGAGCAGCTCCCATTAAATTCAACACAAGGTTGAGCCTACAATTACCAGTACTGGCTACTACACAGGGGTCGAAGCGATCTGCTTCCACTCCATACACGGTGTGTTTTGAAAGTGACAGTGGGTGCCTGAACAGCTGATTGGCCAGGGTTCTCTGCCTTCCTCTGGATCAATTGGGGAAAATGTAGAGTTCTATGATTTACCTACCCCCTGCTTTCTTCCACATGCTTTCCTCTGGTTTATATGGATGGACAAATGTTTTTTTTCTCAGTGGCTGTAACAAACGTAGCATAGGGTGTGTAAAACATCTGATGATAATGACATCCTCAGACTTCTTCAAGACGATAATAAGTAGGATACTCTGTGTTGTCTATTAGTGAGTTCTAGAGAAAATAGTCCTTGGTCCTTTATACGAATAGTCAGATAAAGGAGCTGAGTTGAGCATTCTTTATCACATGATGACGTTATTCCATGTAACAAAATGAAAGAGTCTTCGATTATTGTGGTTTTTGAGGACCTGGTTGCTTCAGTAAGCTTATACAAATGTAGAAACCGGCATTAGTAAATTCTACAGCGCCTATCTCTCTGCATATAAATGTATGTATATTAGTACACGTATATATTTATATGCCATATTTGTGCTTTTTCAGCTCACGTATATTTACGACTGCCTGCTTTTATCTTGTGTCTTAGAGATGTGTTAAAAATCACTTTTTCTGTTTGGGTTAATTAAACTATTCACAAGCGTGTCACAGAACACACGGCTGCATATGCATATTTTAATACTACTGTTCTGTGTTTTGCATGTGAAACTAGTGGCGGTAGTGGTGCATATGCCAAGTGTTACCAGACTGAATGCATGAGCCCTTTTGCTTGATGCCCCACATAAAGCCAGATATTAGGGAGGTTGCACCCAGTGTATGTTGCCTTGTAATGTCATGCTATATTTCTTTACAGACTTCCACTGTATAAGGAGAATGGACATAAGTGCGCTGCGTACTGACCATTTAACAAAAACTTTAGAGCAGTAATTTCTTTACTAACCAATTAATAAGTCCATTCCCCTTGGTGTGCATTAACTTTGTGGAAAACCTTCACAAATTTATTTTTATTTTTATGTACAAATTGGTTGGCTTCTATGGTAGAGCAGAGGTCACTGACTGGCACTGTGGTCCCTACCGTCAATATGCCTTTAAAGTCACACACTGCATCTTGTGATCATACCCTACACCAAAAATATTGAATAACTGCATGAGATGTGAAAGCACTGGCTGTGTATTAGCTGCAGAATTTCCACGTGGATTTTGCACCTGCAACACAATACCAGAAAAGTAGATTGGAATTAAACAAATCTCACAGTTTTCCGCATGACACGGATGACCATAATTGACACGATGTAGAGTCTACACTTTGCAACCATAGAGTGAAATCCATGGCAAACCCATGATAAGGTGTGTATGTAACATACAGATTCTACTATGGCCTGTGTTGCAGAAAATCCATACCCAATCTTCCCTGTGCGCAGGTACCCTAATACTTATGTAAATGCAATAGATTTCTTAACTTCTGATCATTATTCGGACACATTGCCACGTCGTGACCCACCTGCTCTGCCATGAACATAGCCGTTGCCTTGGGTTGATTAAATGTAAACTAACGATTCTTTGCTTTTCTTTCACCATTCCACCTTACTTTGATGCATTTTGGAAGAAATGTCAAAAAGAGAAGATACGACCCATCTCAGTCCGGAATATAAAGCAACTTTGCTACAACGTCTTCCTTCACTATCAATGAGCGCAAGTTCATTTCTATGTGGAATCTGCTCTATATCCTCCATCCTCCATTTACATTAAGCCTTCAACACTACAATATTGTCAATGGCTTTTTTTTATATACAGGCCTAAGAAATCATACAGCTCCTGGGAAGCGTATCGACTACAAGACATCCCATAAAATAAAATAAAAAATAAAAAATGTTAAAAAGTGCAATAGTTTTCTTCATAAAACGCAGGGCTGATTATGAGAACCATCAGAAATGTCTGATAAGCATCGTCTAGCATAAGCATGACTAACTTTCCTCAATGAACACTGGTGAAAACCCAAGGCATGTCAATTTTATTTCAAAATAGAGCAAAGCTGCATGGCACAGTGCTAACTCGGACTACCAGCTATTAGGCCAACCTTCAACACCACCACCACCAAAATATCGAAGATAGAGAAAACCAAGGAAATTATTATTTTCTGACGACAGATCATTACGTGCTTTGCAGTCTTTTAAACTAGAAGCAAACTTTTGCTGAAATCCAAGCCATGATTTCTCTGCCTCGGCAGAGTGGACATGAAGTCATTCAATTAATAACATATTATTGAGGACATGTACATATGAAAATAGAAGACTTTAAAATATCAAGTGTATGGAAAGATTTTCTGACAACAAAAGCTTTATGTGTATGTAAAAAAAAATATATATTAAAATACATTGAAATATATGCATATATTTATATGTATATAGGTATGTGCTATATATTTTCTAGATATATATGACATACGTGAATATATATACATATATATATTCTGCCCCCCTCATCTTTTTAGCATGTAGGGTAGGCACGCTGGGCTTGCATACATAAATAAGAAAGATTAAGCATGTACATGCAGGAAATTTTGGCACAAAACAGGTGTGATCTAGGGTTTGTATGCTTGAAACCAAAAACGTACACCTTTATTAAAGTATATACTGTAAATGGACATGTATTTAAGAATTCTAAATATGATTAAGTTCCATTTTTATTTTTTTTTTGTGTCAAGCAAATTTTTTGTACATAATGTATGAAAACAGAGATATAGCTACATACTCAAATTATTCACTAAAGTGCCAAGATCATATGCACATTTCTTTTATCACATCTTCTTCGTTGTGCATGTAAATATGTAACTGTTTGCATCACTTTCTTAAATAATGGATGATTTATAAGGCTGGAAAGTCAGTAAGTCAGTGTATAGATACATTTAATGACTATGAATTAAGCATTGCTGCATATGAAAAAAATCAGACATATTGTCTGTAAACTCTGTGTGATTTAAGACACCTATGCCATTATCATAACTCTTCCATCTCTTCCCGACCTTTATGTCTAAACTCTTATTTATAAGTCTCTAGGAATGATATCACATGTATGACTGTTTCACAGCCAAGCTTGAAAAAAGTCAGAACTTTGCTCAGAGATATCAGCCATTGAAAATGTTGTCTAGGCCAAGTAAAAATTTCCGTAAGAGCGAAACAATTTTTTTTTTTTGCACTGGAATTGTGCATTGTGAAACCAGTAATAATTCCTATATCTTACTACATACTATACATGACATACATACTATACATTATTTTGAATTGTATAAAGCTTTTCTAACCCTTTTTAGCTCATATCAGGCAAACCAGAGACTCCTCCACAGGGAAGAGCGACGCATCTTTCGAAGCCTCCATACACCTGTTGGGTTTCTTAAATGGGAACTAATTCTTCTTTTCGCTAAAGATGACAACATTTTAATTAGTGTACTTCCTAATACCTAGTTAGTAATGATCCACCAATATTTACTTTATTGTATTATGTCCTACTTGTACTCTTTTTTTTTTTTTTCCTATCTAAAGACTTTAATTATGACTTTCTAGTTCTGGGATACATAATTGTCCTAAATCCATCGAAATCTCTCCTTCAGGTGATAATAAAGTAATAAATTAGGAGTCCCTAAAACAAACTATGCAAGCTTATATTGATCTAAGTGATTTTAGAGGTATTTCTCTAGTGTTACGATGGCCACATGTAAGTATATTAAGTTTATTGTTGTAACCAAGCCAATTTTATTTAGGTTGAATGTCTTTTTATGGGATTGAACAGGTTACATTATTTTCATCTACACATAGATTAGTGGGTGTTAAGGATTCAGCTAAAAATCTATTTCTTTTTGCAGTTTGGAAAATAAAAGCTGAGCTCTGATTGGTTGCTCTGGGCATATAGAATGTACTGCTTTAGGCCTCTTGAAAACTAGTGTATTTCATATCCGTATTTCATCTCTATTCTGCAGACCGTAATACTGAGCTAATGAAAACCTATGAATCTATTTACATGGGCGTAAAAAATATGCACATATTTTTAAAACTCGGCATGCACTAGTTTAATCCGTTTTATGGATGTATTATGCCAGATGCAGTCTGTAGAGAGGGATCCATCTGTATTGGGTCTGTATTTTCATCCAGATTTGAATTCAGTTACTATTTTAGATTGTGCAAAAAATGGATTTGTTTTTGCTAAATAGAAAGTAATGCCACCGAATTAAAACATGGATGCAAATACAGATGCAATACTCTTGACATACTGGTGCATCTTGTTTTGTGATATGTCCATATTATGGATCTGTATTAGGGACATTTACAAATAGATTTCTATTAGAGATGAGCGAGTATACTTGCTAAGGCACATTACTCGAGCAAGTAGTGCCTTAGCCGAGTATCTCCCCGCTCGTCTCTAAAGATTCGGGGGCCGGCGGCGGGGAAGAGGTGAGTTGCGGCGGGGAGCTGGGGGGGAGCGGTGGGGAGAGAGGGAGAGAGAGATCTCCCCTCCGTTCCTCCCCGCACTCCCCCGCTGCTCCCCGCCCCCGGCGGCCCCCGAATCTTTAGAGACGAGCGGGGAGATACTCGGCTAAGGCACTACTCGCTCGAGTAATGTGCCTTAGCGAGTATACTCGCTCATCTCTAATTTCTATAGATTCTTTTCCTTGCCAGTTCAGTGTTATTAAAGGGATTTTCCAATCTTTAAAAATAATGTACAATTGCTTTAGAAATAGAAAGATTAGTTACTTACTAATGTAATGTCCTTTTGCTGAAATGCCTTTGTAAGCCAGTCTTCCATGGAGTTACATGGCCATGGTCCTGGTGTTTACTTTCCGCTTGTGCAACATCTAGTACCCTGAACACATGGTCATTTCCTCTTTTTCCTCACTCATAATACCAGAGGTCACACATCTCATGCTTTTTATCGCCAATGCTTCCTGGGTCTACCCTTCCTTCCTTGTTTCTGGGGGGACTGTGTATCACATACTGGACAGCAGTTAACGCAAAGTCAGTGAGCAACAAAATAGAGCAGACGGAGTGATTGCAGCTTTACCTTACAGATTGTAACAGATGGACATGCAGGCAACTGTGAGAGAGAAGACGAATCTTGGGAACTGTAGTCCGTCATATTGGTAATGCCACCCGTAGTAAGCCCTGGCAGTATGTGTACACAGCTGTACAAGATAAAGAAAGTGAAATATAATTCCTTCTGAGCTATAGTGGCATCATCTAATGAGCATTCAAAAATGTTCATTTCTACATTAGAAGCTTGGAAAAACCCTTTAAAGGTAACTTGTCACCAGGTTCATGCTGCTTGAATCATTAGTAGCATGAACCCGGGACAGATATGCCCATTTGGCCCATTTTATTCTGAAATGCTGCAGTATTTCAGAAAAAAACATAGAATTCTGACTTGGAGCTGAGCTGAAACGGAGCTCTGAGTCAAAGAGGCGGGCCATGCCATGCTCTCCCCTTTGGCAGCATGTTGATTGCCATTGCTCTTCCCTATACACTAGCAGGGAGTGGAGCTGTCAGTCTTGTTGACATGGGAGGGGAGCACCTGGCATGGCCCACCTCTTTGGCTCTGCTCCGAGTCAAACGTCTGAGTATGTTTTTTTCTGAAATTCTGTAATGTTTTTGAATAAAACATACATTAGTTGAATGGGCATATCTGCCCTGGGTTTATGCTGCCCATTAATTTGGATAGCATGAGCCTGGTGACACATTCAGTTTAAGACATAACCCATGTTCTGGAAACCTGAAATTTTGGGTGATGGAAGAGTGCAACCTGAGCTACTGCATTCATTTGAATGTTAGAGCTGCAGACAGAATGGATGACAGATCACATGTGACTGCATTGTTTCCATGTGACTTCAGGTTTCCAAAATGGAGACCCATCATCTGTAATAACACTGTATTGGTAAGTGAAAGATTTTATGTAACACAGCACATTAAAAAAAAAAAATAATTTACATGCCCATAAAACCTCTTTTGTTTCACAATTTCTAGATGATTTTTTTGTCTTACGTAATTTCTTTATACACTGGAAATGTTTTCTCTGATGTATATACATTTAATGCAACAACTTTACATGCCCTGTAATGTAACTATACTTAAAAAAATCTATTTTGCTTTAAATATAATTTCCTTATTTATTGATTTACTTAATCATGAATGAATAACACATTTACTTACTACCTATACCTCAAACAGTTATTTTACATTGATGTATCTCCTTAGTCTGGAGGATTTCTAGCAGAGTACTAAAATTATAGTACTAACTTTTCTGACAATTTATGCTGATTTTAATAGTTTGTGTGTGCCTAATCAATTTTGTAATATACTTTCATTTTTTTTTAGTTTTACTACAGTAAATCAAGGGTGAAGTGCAGCTCCTCTGCAATCCACTACTTGTCATCAGGCATTTAGCTTCCCTAGCAACTGGGACATTTAGGATGTTTCTTCGCTGTAGGTGAGGGGCTATCTTCACAGGCTCAGATTCCCTGCAGTCATTACTCTTAGGTCACAACCTTTACCTCTCCGAACCTGTTATTTGCATATATATTTATGTTGTAGGCATTATATGTGGTCAAAGAAACATAGTGGAATGATCTTTATTAGCTGTTTTTCTAGGTCTGGTGTGTTTGCATGGTCACAGCATTTTTATATATGCTGTGACTGTGCAAACACTCAAAAGCTAGTAAAGCAGCTAATAAAGGTCAGCCCAATAAGAATTATGCTGCTATGCCCACAGCAAACTAGAGGCACATATAATGCCTACAACATAAAGGTAACTGTGTATAAAAGATTAGGAAAGGCAGAGATTGTGCACAACCTGACTGGATGTCTGAGAGAAGCGAGGAAAGTTGAGCTCGTGAAGACAGCACCTTCCCCGCAGCTAAGAAAATGTTCCAATGTCCCAGTTGCTAGGGAAACTAAATGCCTGATGACAAGCAGTGGATTGCAGAGGGGCTGCACTTCAGCTTTAATTTACAGTGGTAAAATAAAAAAAATTAATGAAATTATGTTACAAGATTGATGAGACACACTCAGGCTATGACATGAGCGTAAGATGTCTAAAAAGTTAGGTATGCTTTAACTTCACTCAAGGCCCCAAATTCGAAACATGACTGTTGACCCTATATTTCATTCTCTTTTATGCCACATTCAGATGAGTCCAAGAGATTTGAGGACATGTTTTTTTAAGCCTCCATAGTTTCTAGTTTTTAGAGACAGCAAAAGACTGGTAACACGGTATTTCCTTCTCATCATAAGTAGGCAAAAGGAAAGCTCAGGCAGCTGTACATTGTGAGCATTGATATAACTCGAAGCTTCTACGCCCCAGTTCAAATTTTGTAATGTGGCCCCATATATAATACTGGTGTCTTTTGCATGTGTCAGAAGGGCCTATGGGGTCCTTCATGTGTCAGTGTCTGGTGCAACTGCTACCACTGCACGCCTATAGCTACACCCCTGACTGTGAGGACTTCGCCAAACAATGGCTCATATCTCACCTTCATAGGGCTTGTGAATGTGAAATAGGAGAGAGGTGGAATTATGGGGTTAACTTAGTCACCTTAATATTCAGGTCTGAGGTTCTGTTTGTTCTACATTTTACAATAGAATAATATTAGACTTTATATTTTTTATATATGGATTTAACAATAGTAATGCCATTTAGTGACTTTAATTAGAATTAAGGGTATTTATCTTTCAGAACCATAATGGGAATCCTGAATGATAATACTGCAGTTCAGACATCATTTTAGTTTTCTGATATTTATCTATAAAATCTGTATATGTATCTATAAAATAATTGTAAAGAATAGCTTCCCCTGTACTATTTCATTGCCACTGCTTTGTATAGAGCAGCAGAGCAGAAAATGTACATTAGTATATGGTTACTTTTTAGGATATTGAAAGATATTTCTAGTTCTATAGAGATATTTTATGTTTGTTCCATCTGTAGCTTAACATCCATGATGATTTTAGTCAAAATGAACAATCAGATTTTGTAGTTGTGTAATTAGGATTGCAGTGTAGGAATGAAATAGAGAAGAAAACCTAGGATTCAATTTTCTTAGTCCATAATGAATAAAGAAATGAATGTAGATGAGTCATATGACAAATGAAATTGAGTCAGTGAGGAGTCATTACTCATGTTGACCAATCCAATCAGGATTGTCCTTATGAAATCTTCAAAATTCATCTGTGTAACATCAGGGTAATGCAGTATATTAATGGGACTGCACGTTCTGGTACATTGCCAGAATCGTTTGACTGATTTTTAGTTTGTGTAATTCATCTGTCACAGGCCATGGTATCATTGCTATGGTATCAAGAAACGAATAAGGAGTAAGAGTAGTCAACATTAAAAATAAAATAAAGTTGATTCCACCAGCCAGTGTGGACAACTTTTATTAGCTTTTCTTATTCTCCTACCAAATAGGACCTCATTTTTATATACTGTATGTGATTTTCCCACTATATTATCCTTCCTTTTAACCTTCACTAAAAGTGATGAGAGAATTTTTGAAAAGTTCAGTTTGTCCGGCTTACTAAACTTTTGCAAAAATTACGAATTAGTTTGAACCAAACCAAAGGTTCACCAAATCCCTAACACTCTGAGTATTAAACAGGGCTTTTATGGCTCTTATTCAGTGTTATAAACCAATGTCCAGGACTAGCGTTGAGTGAACAGAACCGGTAGAAGCCTGTTTTGGGTAGAACGTTTCTAAAAGCTTGATTCAGGTTTTTCTTTCAGCAAAGTTTGACCTCAAACAGTGTTCTACTAGTTTGGTTCGCTCAACACTATTCACCAACTCAAAAGTCAATGTATCTTCCTATTCTTTTACTTCTCACTAATCCAAATTAGAAACTGAGATAAAAGCAAGTTTTGCAAACAATCATCCAAATCAATGATCTGATCCTCGTAGCATAGCCATATTGTTAAGAATAAAAGACCAGTTTGGGTCAAACATCCTAAATGGGTATGGTTGGAAAGTTTGTGTCCTATTAGACTATTGGAGAACATATAAATCAAGTTGACACTGAGATCCTGACATTTATAGTCCTCTGCCAAACTTTACTGATATTTTATGTTGGTCCTTTAAACAGATCCTCATGAAAAATTGTATTTAGTTATACTTATTCTACTTTTTTGTCAATTATGAAGATTCCAAATATTCTAAATAATAATATATTTGACCAAACCTATCACATATTCGCTTAACGAATGGACAAAAATGTAATAGAAATATCAGAATTTCATAAATGAAAACAGTGCAAAGTCCACATTTGTACATGAGTTGTTGATAGAATGGCTTGTATTGAAACCATATGTAAGATTCTGTGTGCAGAATACCTTGTAGATTTTTATATCTGTTTTTTTCCCCCCAAATTACATGACTAGAAAAAAACAGCAACTTTAAAATCGCAGGTAAAAAAGTAATGTCACAAATTCAAGCTTTTTTTGTGAATCTGGCCTACAACTGCATTTTAGCTTCAGTCTTACAGCTGCGACTCCCGTGTGGCTTCGTTAAACGGAATTAAGATTACTATAGGCTTCTCTGGTGATTTATCTTTGGATTGGATAGATTGTCAGCAATGCATGTGTTGTGGCCATAATACAGAGCCAAAGATTTGGCCTTATTCCAGCCATGTTAAACCAGCCTGAAGGTTTTTCAAATCTTTACCATAATGTCATTCAATACACGACAAATAACCCTCTTCACGACATATATTGTTTTACTTAATAGTATGCACATATTTAGAGTGAACAGATCTTATACTATCCGCAGATGATGGAAGCTGCCGTGAAGTCATTGCTACCGCTCTCTGATGATGCTCTAATACCTATTTTTTGCAACACTTTCTGCACGACTCCTCAATAATAGACTATGCCTCCTGTATGACAGCTGTCTTCCTTCATTGAACATTGTTTAGGTGCATGTTGGGACGATCCAATCTATTTGTATCTTCAATTTTTGTTTTTTCTTTACTATGCAACGTTATGAATTGCACAAATATTTAATAACATTTTAAAAATACTTGAATTTGTTTTTATGGGAAATAATTGTATTTTCATTTACTCTTTCAGTTAAATTGTCATTGTTTTGAGTGTTATTTTGGGGGGGAATTTGTGTATCTTCTTTTTAGTGCTTAGATTCTTTTAACTTTTGCTGAAAATTAATGCTCATTTGCGAGTGTGATCATCTACTATGAAGCTTCAATGAAAACCTGGTTATGATTTAACTACTTATTGGTTTCTTGTATGTTTTTAATATACAGCACAGAACTCAAATAGTTCTTCATGGCTAAGTATATGGGATAGAACCAACGTTTATTAACCTGCATTCCAGTACAAAAAGGTCTTTTTATAAGGCTATAAGTATCCAGTAGAGATGAGCGAGCATACTTGCTAAGGACAATTGCTCGAGTGAGTATTGTCCTTAGTGAGTACCTGCCCGCTCGGAAGAAAAGATTTGGGTGCCGGCGTGGGTGAGAGGTGAGTTGTGGGAGTGAGCAGGGTGGAGCAGGGGCGAGAGAGTGAGAGAGAGATCTCCCCTCCGTTCCCCCCTGCTCTTCCCCGTCGCTCCCCACTGGCACCCGAATCTTTTCTTCTGAGTGGGCAGGTACTCACTAAGGACAATGCTCACTCGATTAATTGTCCTTAGCGAGTATGCTCGCTCATCTCTAGTATCGAGTCACACAATGCGATTCTAGCTTTTTCTCATAACATTAAAGCCACCTATCTAATTTTATGTAGATCCTCCTGCTGCAGCCAAAAAAAGTCCTGTCCTATCAGAGCATGGACTCTGAAGGTTTCCCTTGCTATCTGGCACCAATGTGTTAGCAGCAGATTCCTTAAAATGACTCTCCAGTTTCAGGACAAAAGTCTTTCCTGAGGCTGGAGAATGAGGGGGTATATTTCCTGATGTTGTTCTTCTCTGTTGCTCTTCTAATCTGATTATTTGAGGTATTTTTTTCATCCCTCTAAGATGGCTCTCTGATTGGTCAGTACTGATCACATGAGCATCTCTGGCCAATCAGAAAGCAGGTGTAGTGCATTGGTAGTCTAACACTACCAATTCACTATATGCGATTAGGTAGGCTGAAAATTTTGTCAGTCATATTGGATGGCCAAAAACGGGACACAGAAACAGCAGATCGGAGGAACAGCAAAGAAAAACAACTGCAGGTGAAATATCTGTCTCCCCTCTTTCCTCCTTGATTGTTATTGTTTTTCCAGCACATCACACAGATACTTGATCAGATTGAGATCTGAGGAACGTGGAACTAATGGCCCATTTACACGTAACAATTATTGCTCAAAATCCATTCAAATGAACAAGTTTGACAGATAATCGTGCAGTGTAAATGCAAAAAAAATGCTCACTATTCATTCACAAGTAGTTATTACTAACTTTCAGGGCTTAGTCACATGGGCGCCGATGCGCCCGACATCCTGCATGAAGAAGACGGCCGCACTGCAAGTACGGACGACTCTCCACAGCACTGGAAGAAAAAACGCATGACCAGCAATGAAGCCGGTCATGTGTTCTTTCTCCACACCTACAGTGCAGTCGTCTTATTCTGCAGGAAGACAGATGCATCGGCGCCCGGATGCGCCCGTGTGACTAAGCCCTCAGACAGCATAAAAACTATCACTGGATCGCCGGCTTCTCATTCCGTGTAAATGCTCCCCGCTCAGCATATGACATAGAAAGTGAAGCTGAGTGAGAAGCCAGCGATCCAGTGGCAAAGTCTGTCTGTCTAAACGCTCTGCACAAGCGCTGATGACCTTAGCAGTGATGTCAGCGCTCATGCAGTCGTTTAGCTGACTGTCATCCCATGGAGAAGGACCATTAGTCAACACCTTGAGCTGTTTGTCATATTCCACAAACCATTCCTAAACAATTTGTGAAGGTGACAGAGCACATTATCCTGCTGATAGAGGTCACTGCTATTAAACAATAGTGTTACCACAAAGGAGTGTACTTGTCTACAACATTATTTAGATAAATGGTACATGTCAAATTAATGTCAGCACCAGGGCTTCCCAGCAAAACATTGCTCACAGCTCTTCACCACCTTGCCTTTTCCCATAGTGCATTCCGGTGTCATCTCTTCCCCAAGTGTCATAGCCAGCATTAACTTTTTCAGCAATTTGTACTACAGCAAGTCTTCTGTAAGATCAACGCACATACATCAATGACCTATGGCCACCCATGACCCTGTTGCAAGTTCACCAGATGTTCTTCATTGGACCACTTTTGGTAGGTACTAACCACTGCATACAAGGAACAACCTGGCTGTTTTGAAGATGCTCTAACTGAATCATGTAGCCATCAAAATTAGTCCCTTCTCCGAGTAACTCAGATCCTTACACTTGAATCTTACAGATCAATATCAAGAACTGACTGTTCTAATTTATCCCACCCCTTGAATGGAGCCGTTGAAACCGGATAATCAGTGTTATTCACTTCACCTGTTGGTAGTTTTAAAGTTTTGGTTTATATTCAACTTGGACAGATAATTTTCCTCATTTAAAATCCCAGGTCTGCAGTGAACAGACAATTAATTTAGTTGGAAGTGCATTATCGAGTTAGAGTTGAGACCTCATGCACCTGGATGGTTAGTTATTATTGATTGGCATAGATTATTTATGAGGCAAGCCATCATATAATCTAAGGTTTTAATTTATCTTGTATAAGCAAATGAATAATAAATACATGAATAGTAACTCAGAGAGTTAACCCTCTTTGTCCGGGATGTCTACTTTCTCCAGAGTAATGTACAAATGCTCATGTTATCCTATTTCTATTGCTGCCTAGCCTTAGTCCTTCCAGCACTCTGCTGCTGCATCTTCCAAACAATTCCAAACAATGCCATCATTAATTCCAGTTACTGTGGTCAAAGTTTCAAACCATGTCTGGTCTGTGCCTGAGAATTAAATTAAAATCTAAGGAATTAAATTAATGTAGAAAAAAAATACAATTTCTCAGCTATTTCGTCCTCCATAAGCCAATAAACTTTGGTATACGTTTTTCAGCTGTATATAGTAGCATAGTCACTATTATATATGAAGGCATGCAGTGAAAAACATACTGTATATTGCATGGTATATGCGATACTCTTTTTTTATTTAACATGGAAGCTTATGGGTGACATATGCTATTGTGTTCTTATACAGTGGCATACATTGGAGGTATCTGTCAGATAACTATGTTTAAGCAAATCATAATCTCCCCCATCTTTCCCAAAAAAACAAAAAAAACTCCTCCACCTTTTTTACCTCTCTTCCTCACCCCCTATAAATCCCATCAGCTGTTCTATGATACCTCAATGCAACCAGTACATGATATAAACTATCCATTATATATATATCAGACCATCTATCCCCCTTTCAAACGGTATAACCTCTCTTATCTGTGCAACAAAATCCCCTACTGTTGGGGAATAGGCTGCATCCAACTGGCAGTAGTTAGCTTCCATGCCTGATACAATGCCTCTGAACTCCCAAAAGAGTTTGCCCATCCAGCCTTTGAACAATATCCAATATACAGGTACTGGGATTAAGACGAATAACAACAAGATATTTATTTTTAATTATTTCTATTACGAAATTCACACAATTTTACACAATCCCAGACCATAGGAATTAAATCTGCACCATCCATATACCATTTCGGAAAGTCTGAGTTTAATCTAATACCCATGTTAAACAACTTTAATGGAGTATGATAACTAGAGATGAGCGAACGTACTCGGCAACGCCGCTTTTTCACTCGAGCACCGCGATTTTCGAGTACTTCTCTACTCGGGTGAAAAGATTCGGGGGGCACCGTGGGTGAGCGGGGGGTTGCAGAGGGGAGTGGGGGGAGTGTTAGAGAGAGAGCCCCCCCTGTTCCCCACTGCTACCCTCCACTCCACCACGCCATCCCCCGCTCCCCGGCGCCCCCCGAATCTTTGCACCCGAGTAGCCAGGTACTCTAAAATAGCGATGCTCGATCGAGTAATTACTCGAAACGAGTAGATTCGCTCATCTCTAATGATAACCTCTATGCACTAAATACAGTTGCGATACGTGACTTTCAGATAGAAATATCATTGGAATCATAGGCAGCACTGTGGCCCATTTATCTTTACTAATGCGGCCAGAATCTTTTTCCGATTTTTTTTTTTTTAACCTTAATTGGAAATTGCTGTAAATAATAAGAAAGCATCTATTTATATAAATAAGATCTTACACCCTTCATAGAAAAATCACCAAAGGGTGTTGAACCGTAAGCACAGATATTGATGAAAATAAAAAAACATTCCAGAATTGCAGAATTTGTTGATCTTGCTTTTATACAAAAATGGATCCCCCTAAAAATAATTAAAAGCTCTACAATACTTTATACGTATGCAAAAATGATGCCATTAAAAATACAACTTGTCCTGCAAAATTCAAG
Source organism: Eleutherodactylus coqui (assembly GCF_035609145.1). Taxonomy (NCBI): domain Eukaryota; kingdom Metazoa; phylum Chordata; class Amphibia; order Anura; family Eleutherodactylidae; genus Eleutherodactylus; species Eleutherodactylus coqui. The sequence continues at coordinate 96,838,009 of NC_089844.1, forward strand.
CCCTCATATGGCTACGTTGATGGAAAAATAAAAAAAGTGATGGCCCCTTGAATGCGATGATGAGAAAAAAATTAAAAATTAGTTGGTCATTAAGGTGCTTACAGGCTTTATTACTAAGGGGTTAAATGAATTCCAAACTGTAATTATTAAAATAAATGATGGATACCATCCCCTTTCTCCTACTTTTATCCCTCTCACCATTATAGGGGTGGGGGGCAGGGGGTTACAAATGGTCTTTTTAGAAACTGATCTACCATTCAACCTCCTTTCTTTCTCCCCATCACTTCAACTGTTGCAAGTGAGACACCAGAAAATATATCCAAACGTTTGGAATTGTCAACTCTCCAGACCGTTCAACCCTTTGAAGCATTTCCAATTTCATTTCAGCCGATTTCTTATTCCATAATCAACTCTTAGATATCGTACGGAGTCTAAAAAATTATAGTGATGGAATCCAAACCGGAGAGTTTTGACGTACATGAAGAAGTTGTGGCATCAAAATCATTTTAATAAGATTTTTTTCTTCCAATTATCGACAATGGAAGACAATTCTAGACCTTGACCTTATCCTCTAACTTTTGTACCAATGGAAGCAAATTGGCAGAAATATAGTTTTGGGACATAGAAGATACCAAATATGACCATTTACGCTCACCCAATATATGACTTTCTTCACTATTTGTAGTTGCATATGTTGCAGTGATGAGTTCACTGACAAGGTATCTAATGAATAATTACTAGAGATGAGCGAACGTGTTCTTCCGAGCTTGATATTCGTGCGAATATTAGGGTGTTCGGGATGTTCGTTATTCTTAACGAACACCATGCGGTGTTCTGGTTACTTTCACTTCCTTCCCTGAGACGTTAGCGCGCTTTTTTTGGCCAATTGAAAGACAGGGAAGGCATTACAACTTCCCCCTGTGACGTTCAAGCCCTATACCACCCCCCTGCTGTGAGTGGCTGGGAAGATCAGGTGTCACCCGAACATAAAAGTCGGCCCCTCCCGCGGTTCGGCTCAGATGCCGTGTGAGTTAGTGAGGGACAGTGCTGTTTGTACCGGAGCTGCTGTAGGGAAAGAATTGGTAGTTAGTGTAGGCTTCAAGACCCCCCAAAGGTCCTTATTAGGGCCACTGATAGCTGTGTGTTGGCTGCTGTTAGCAGTGCCATTTTTTTTTTCTCAAAATCGGCTCTGCAGAGCGTTGCACCCGGCATTAGGGACAGAAGTGCTGCATAGGCAGGGAGAGTGTTAGGAGTGAGTGTAGCCTTCAAGAACCTCAACGGTCCTTTCTAGGGCCATATTTATCCGTGTGCAGTACTGTCCAGGCTGCTGTTAGCTGTGCTGCATTTTTTTTTGCTTCTCAAAATCGCCTCTGCAGAGCATTCCACCCTCCATTGATACTGCAGGGAAAGAATTGTATAGGCAGGGCCACAACACAGTTATTATTCATTGAATATACGCAGTGCTGCCTTTTGCTTGTAAAACAAGTGAAAATAATTCTATTTGTCCTGCCTCTGTCCGTCCTAACGCCGGTGGACACGTGTCGGCTGCGTGTGCAACCTGTAAAAATCAGACGCACCCAGCTACGTTTTACTCCTGGCTTCGCCATTTGCTTTCCTTAATTGGGAAAAAAAATACCTGCTCTGCCACAGTTAATAACTCTGCTACCCTCACGTTCTGTGACACATTAGCAGGAAAACAGCACAGTTATTAAACTTCTCATGTTCATAGAATATACGCAGTGCTGCCTTTTGGTGCAAAAAAACTGAAAATAATTCTATTTGTCCTGCCTCTGTCCGTCCTAACGCCGGTGGACACGTGTCGGCTGCGTGTGCAACCTGTAAAAATCAGACGCACCCAGCTACGTTTTACTCCTGGCTTCGCCATTTGCTTTCCTTAATTGGGAAAAAAAATACCTGCTCTGCCACAGTTAATAACTCTGCTACCCTCACGTTCTGTGACACATTAGCAGGAAAACAGCACAGTTATTAAACTTCTCATGTTCATAGAATATACGCAGTGCTGCCTTTTGGTGCAAAAAAACTGAAAATAATTCTATTTGTCCTGCCTCTGTCCGTCCTAACGCCGGTGGACACGTGTCGGCTGCGTGTGCAACCTGTAAAAATCAGACGCACCCAGCTACGTTTTACTCCTGGCTTCGCCATTTGCTTTCCTTAATTGGGAAAAAAAATACCTGCTCTGCCACAGTTAATAACTCTGCTACCCTCACGTTCTGTGACACATTAGCAGGAAAACAGCACAGTTATTAAACTTAGATTATTCATTCACTAGAGGCAGTGGGGCCTTTCGTTTTCAAAAAAGGGAAAAAATTATATTTGGCCTGCAGTCTTGCGCCAATTTATTAGCTGCCTGTGAAATCAAATCACTGGTAATACAGCATGCTGAGGGGTAGGGGTAGGCCTAGAGGACGTGGACGCGGCCGAGGACGCGGAGGGCCAAGTCAGGGTGTGGGCACAGGCCAAGCTCCTGATCCAGGTGTGTCGCAGCCGACTGCTGCGCGATTAGGAGAGAGGCACGTTTCTGGTGTCCCCACATTCATCGCCCAATTAATGGGTCCACGCGGGAGACGGTTATTAGAAAATGAGCAGTGGGAGCAGGTCCTGTCCTGGATGGCAGAAAGTGCTTCGAGTAACCTATCGTCTACCCGCAGTTCTGCGCCGTCCACTGCTGCCAATCCGAATCCTCTGTCTGCTGCTCCTCCTTCCTCCCAGCCTCCTCACTCCACTACAATAACACCTGCTCAGGAGCGGGAACACTCCCAGGAACTGTTCTCGGGCCCCTGCTTAGATTGGGCAGCAGCGGTTCCTCTCCCACCAGAGGAGTTTATCGTCACTGATGCCCAACCATTCGAAAGTTCCCGGGGTCCGGGGGAAGAGGCTGGGGACTTCCGCCAACTGTCTCAACAACTTTCTGTGGGTGAGGAGGACGATGACGATCAGACACAGTTGTCTTGCAGTGAGGTAGTAGTAAGGGCAGTAAGTCCGAGGGAGCAGCGCACAGAGGATTCGGAGGAAGAGCAGCAGGACGATGAGGTGACTGACCCCACCTGGTGTGCAACGCTTACTCAGGAGGACAGGTCTTCAGAGGGGGAGTCAAGGGCATCAGCAGGGCAGGTTGCAAGAGGCAGTGCGGTGGCCAGGGGTAGAGGCAGGGCCAGACCGAATAATCCACCAAGTGTTTCCCAAAGCGCCCCCTCGCGCCATGCCACCCTGCAGAGGCCGAGGTGCTCTAAGGTCTGGCAGTTTTTCACAGAGACGCCTGACGACCGACGAACAGTGGTGTGCAACCTTTGTCGCGCAAAGCTCAGCCGGGGAGCCAACACCAACAGCCTCACCACCACCACCATGCGCAGATATATGATGGCCAAGCACCCCGCAAGGTGGGACGAAGGCCGTTCAGCGCCTCCGGTTTGCACCCCTGCCTCTCCCCCTGTGCCCCAACCTGCCACTGAGATGCAACCCCCCTCTCAGGACACAGGCACTACCGTCTCCTGGCCTGCACCCACACCCTCACCTCCGCTGTCCTCGGCCCCATCCAGCAGTGTAGTTCAGCGCACCGTCCAGCCGTCGCTTGCGCAACTGTTGGAGCGCAAGCGCAAGTACGCCGCCACGCACCCGCACGCTCAAACGTTAACCGTCCGCATAGCAAAATTCATCAGCCTTGAGATGCTGCCGTATAGGGTTGTGGAAACGGAGTCCTTCAAAAGTATCATGGAGGCGGCGGCCCCGCGCTACTCAGTTCCCAGTCGCCACTACTTTTCCCGATGTGCCGTCCCAGCCCTGCACGACCACGTCTCCCGCAACATTGTACGCGCCCTCACCAACGCGGTTACTGCCACGGTCCACTTAACTACGGACACGTGGACAAGCACAGGCGGGCAGGGCCACTACATCTCCCTGACGGCACATTGGGTGAATTTAGTGGAGGCTGGGACAGAGTCAGAGCCTGGGACCGCTCACGTCCTACCCACCCCCAGAATTGCGGGCCCCAGCTCGGTGGTGGTATCTGCGGAGGTGTATGCTTCGTCCACTAAAGCACCCTCCTCCTCCTCCTCCTCCTCCTCCTCCTCTGTCTCGCAATCAAGATGTGTTAGCAGCAGCATGTCGCCAGCAGTCGGTGTCGCGCGGTGTGGCAGCACAGTGGTGGGCAAGCGTCAGCAGGCCGTGCTGAAACTACTCAGCTTAGGCGATAAGAGGCACACGGCCCACGAACTGCTGCAGGGTCTGACACAGCAGACCGACCGCTGGCTTGCGCCGCTGAGCCTCCAACCGGGCATGGTCGTGTGTGACAACGGCCGTAACCTGGTGGCGGCTCTGCAGCTCGGCAGCCTCACGCACGTGCCATGCCTGGCCCACGTCTTTAATTTGGTGGTTCAGCGCTTTCTGAAAAGCTACCCACGCTTGTCAGACCTGCTCGTAAAGGCGCGCCGGCTCTGCGCACATTTTCGCAAGTCCCACACGGACGCTGCCACCCTGCGCACCCTGCAACATCACTTTAAGCTGCCAGTGCACCGACTGCTGTGCGACGTGCCCACACGGTGGAACTCTACGCTCCACATGTTGGCCAGGCTCTATGAACAACGTAGAGCTATAGTCGAATACCAACTCCAACATGGGCGGCGCAGTGGGAGTCAGCCTCCTCAATTCCTTTCAGAAGAGTGGGCCTGGTTGGCAGACATCTGCCATGTCCTTGGTAATTTTGAGGAGTCTACCCAGGTGGTGAGCGGCGATGCTACAATCATTAGCGTCACCATTCCTCTGCTATGCATCTTGAGAAATTCCCTGCAAACCATAAAGGCAGCTACTTTGCGCTCGGAAACGGGGGCGGGGGAAGACAGTATGCCGCTGGATAGTCAGGGCACCCTCCTGTCTATTTCTCAGCGCGTACAGGAGGAGGAGGAGGAGCATGAGGAGGATGAGGAGGAGGGGGAAGAGACAGCTTGGGCCGCTGCTGACGGTACACCGGCTGATTGCCTGTCATCCTTTCAGCGTGTATGGCCTGAGGAGGAGGAGGAGGAGGAGGATCCTGAAAGTGATCTTCCTAGTGAAGACAGCCATGTGTTGCGTACAGGTACCCTGGCACACATGGCTGACTTCATGTTAGGATGCCTTTCTCGTGACCCTCGCGTTGCACGCATTCTGGCCACGACGGATTACTGGGTGTACACACTGCTCGATCCACGGTATAAGGAGAACCTGCCCACTCTCATTCCCGAAGAGGAAAGGGGTTCGAGAGTGTTGCTATACCACAGGACCCTTGCGGACAAGCTGATGGTAAAATTCCCAGCCGACAGCGCTAGTGGCAGAAGGCGCAGTACCGAGGGCAAGGTAGCAGGGGATGTGCGTAGATCAAGCAGCATGTACATCCCAGGCAGTGCAACAGTCTTTAAGGGCCTGGCCAGCTTTATGGCTCCCCACCAAGACTGTGTCACCGCTCCCCAGTCACGGCTGAGTCGGCGGGAGCACTGTAAAAGGATGGTGAGGGAGTACGTAGCGGATCGCACGACCATCCTTGGTGACGCCTCTGCCCCCTACAACTACTGGGTGTCGAAGCTGGACACATGGCCTGAACTAGCGCTGTATGCCCTGGAGGTGCTTGCTTGTCCTGCGGCTAGCGTCTTGTCGGAGAGGGTGTTTAGTGCGGCTGGGGGAATCATCACAGATAAGCGTAGCCGCTTGTCAACCGACAGTGCCGACAGGCTAACACTCATCAAGATGAACAAAGGCTGGATTTCGCCAGACTTCTGTTCTCCACCAGCGGACAGCAGCGATACGTAAGCAATACGTAGGCTGCACCCGCGGATGGAAGCTACGTTCTCTCTCACCATCCAAAACGGGGACATTTCTGCTTCATCAATCTGTGTCTAATATTCCTCCTCCTCCTCCTGCTCCTCCTCCTGAAACCTCACGTAATCACGCTGAACGGGCAATTTTTCTTAGGGCCACAAGGCTCACTCAAATAATTTTTCTGAACAATTTTTATAAGTTTCAATGCGCTTAAAAGCGTTGGAACTTTAACTTGAACCAATTTTTCGTTACACTGGGCTGCCTCCAGGCCTAGTTACCACTAAAAGCCACATTAACCAAAGCGATTAATGGGTTTCACCTGCCCTCTTGGTTGGCCATGGCCAATTTTTGGGATGTACATTAGTACTGTTGATACAGCAATTTTTGTGGGCCCTCGCCTACAGTGTAATCAAATTAATTTTTAGCCCACCTGCATTACAGCTGACGTTACCTCAGCTGTGTTGGGCAATGCAATGGGATATTTTTATGTACCGCCGGTGGGTTCCAGGGAGCCACCCATGCTGTAGGTGCACACAGAGTTTTTAATACATCTGTCCACTTCTAAAGAACCCCAGTCTGACTGGGGCATGCAGTGTGGGCCGAAGCCCACCTGCATTATGCACGACATTACTACCTCAGCTGTGTTGGGCAATGCAATGGGATATTTTTGTGTACCGCCGGTGGGTTCCAGGGAGCCACCCATGCTGTAGGTGCACACGGAGTTTTTAACACATCTGTACACTTGTAAAGAACCCCAGTCTGACTGGGGCATGCAGTGTGGGCCGAAGCCCACCTGTATTACGCACGACATTACTACCTCAGCTGTGTTGGGCAATGCAATGGGATATTTCTATGTACCGCCGGTGGCTTCCTGGCACCCACCCAGGCAGTGGGTCCACAGGGAGTTTAACCTACATGTGTCCACTTCTAAAGAACACCAGTCTGACTGGGGCATGCAGTGTGGGCTGAAGCCCACCTGTATTACGCACGACATTACTACCTCAGCTGTGTTGGGCAATGCAATGGGATATTTCTATGTACCGCCGGTGGCTTCCTGGCACCCACCCATGCTGTGGGTCCACAGGGACTTCACAATAGGGAGTTGTACCTGCCTGTGTCTATGAATTAAAAAGCCCGGTCTAACTGGGGCATGCAGACACCTTGACAGAATGAATAGTGTGTGGCACATAGGTTCCCCATTGCTATGCCTACGTGTGCAGCTCCTGATGGCGGTGGCACAGGATTCTATTTCTCATTGCTTCTGTACAGCATTGTGGGCTATCGCCCCGCCACTTTTAAAGAGGGTCGCTGCCTAGCCGTGCCAACCCTCTGCAGTGTGTGCCTGCGGTTCCTCCTCATAGCAGACGCACTTCTAAATAGACATGAGGGTGGCGTGGCATGAGGGCAGCTGAAGGCTGCGCAGGGACACTTTGGTGTGCGCTGTGGGGGGGAGGGGGGGCGGTTGGTCAGCATGTAACCCAGGAGAAGTGGCAGCGGAGTGTCATCCAGGCAGTGATTGTGCTTTGTTGTAGCTAGTGTGGTGCTTAGCAAAGGTATGCCATGCTAATGAGGGCTTTTCAGAAGTAAAAGTTGTTGGGAGGGGGGGGGGACCCACTCTTGCCGGTATTGTGGCTTAATAGTGGGACCTGTGAACTTGAGATGCAGCCCAACATGTAGCCCCTCGCCTGCCCTATCCGTTTCTGTGTCATTCCCATCACTTTCTTGAATTGCCCAGATTTTCACACATGAAAACCTTAGCGAGCATCGGCGAAATACAAAAATGCTCCGGTCGCCCATTGACTTCAATGGGGTTCGTTGTTCGAAACGAACCCTCGAGCATCGCGGGAAGTTCGTTCCGAATAACGAACACCCGAACATTTTGGTGTTCGCTCATCTCTAATAATTACAGATTTCCCCCAATTAATAGTGAGACCTGCCATCTTACCAAATGTATCAAAAATGGACAGAAAAGGATTCACTGATTTAGTCACATCAGATAATCTGCATAGAGTGAAATATTTTCCTCAATTTCTTCATACTGCAATCCAACTGTATCAGGGGATTGCCTTATCAAACCAGCCAGGGGCTGGATTACCAAGGCAAAAAGAAGAGGTTACACCTCTCCATTGTCCCCTTCTCTAACACCATCCATCCTGAAATATGACCATTTACGCTCATTCTTGCCCCCGACATTGAATAGAGCAGTTTAACCCATGCCATACATTTCTCATGGAAACCCATCCTATGAAGAACAGCCCACAAGTAAGTTTTGACAGTGTCCAGTGAAAAAACAGCCCAGCTCCCACAAACATGATGAGAAATGTAATAAAAACTGTTGAAACAAAATAGCAGTTGATTTGTTTGGCATGAAGCCAGATTGATCTTCGTATTAAATGAGTAACATAGTATATAAGGCTAAAAAATGACACATGTCCATCCAATTCAAGTTATTATCCCCCAATGTTGATTCCAGAGAAAGGCAAAGGAAAAACAATGATGTAATATTGTAACCCTCAAGAAAGGTGTCCAGGCCTCTCTTGAACTCTTTTATCGAATTTGCCATCACCACGTCCTCAGGCAGAAAGTTCCACAGTCTCACTACTCTTACAGTAAAAAACTCCCTTCTATATCAGTGTATAACAGAGATATTGAACGATAGGAATTAGGAAGAGAAAAATCCTTTCCTGGTGTAAGAATTAAGACAATTATAGCCTCTCTTATTGAGGGTGGAAGTATATCTGCATGCAATGATTCATTAAACACTGTCAATCAGTGTGAGAGAAGCATATCCTGATAGCACTTACAAAGTTCATTTGGAAGACCATCCAACCCAGTTGACTTTTCATTAGGAAGTGTTGCTAATGCATCTTTTGACTCATTCAGTGTCAAAACAGCCTCTAATATCACTCTCTGACCATCAGACAAAATTGGCAATTGAACCTGAACCAAGTATTCATAAAGATCTTCACAATCCAGACTTAACTTAGAAGCATATAGGTTTTTAAAATAGAGAAAAAATATCTCCAAAATGTCATCCTTCTTTATAACTAGAGAATTATCAGGTATTTCCAATGCTGCAACAAAAGATGAGGCTCTGTTACATCCATGCAGGCCGAGGAAATAGCAACCTTCACGATTGCAACCGAAATAAAGGCAGAAAAGATAAAAAGGGAGTAGGGACATGCATACACGAATAGACCCCAGCATGAACATAAACCGAACATTCATGCAAGCAACCACAAAAACAACAGAGGGAAAAATATTTACCAATGTACAAAAATACACATAGGCAGATGGAATTGCTAATAAATACGTGCGAGGCATTGGTTTGTATTTTGGCCAGAATATGAAGCCCATAAGCTCATAAGCCCATGTCAAGGATCCTCGTTGTCTTGTGAGTCCTTACTTTAACAAGACAACTAAAACCACCAAAAGGGAATTCTGCCCACAAGTCAGGCGATCATCCCAATAGGAACAGCCCCATGCTGGAACCTAGGGGCCTGGCTCATCCTAGATGATAACAGGCAGCAACACCAGACAAGGAAAATACAGCATATAATACACTGAACAGGACAGTTCACACCAAGTGTAGTCCACACCTTCAGACATATACTGAAAAAGTCATTGTTCACACCTGAAGTCTGCTCAGCTCACCGTGTCCACCCACCGAGCAAAGGGAAAGAGAGTCAGACACCAATCTAACATAAAAGAAACATGTTGTCAGATATCACCCACCTGACAACATACAGGACATAAGATGTCTGAAGACCGCACCTGATAAAAGGGAAAGGAATAGGAGCCCGCAGAACATGCAGACAGGGAGATCAGGTGTCCAGACCATCTTCAGGGAAGGTGGGGAAAGCAACTCAAACAAGCAGCATGCATAACACCAAGTATGGAGTGGGACTGAGATAATGGGTAAATTAATAAATGTCCAGTGCCCTCTAGTAAGAGGAGCTGGTATTTATGTGCACAAGACTGATGGTGATCGGCTGGCCGGAGAACTCCACACCATCAGCAAGATCCACCAGACCTGCAGCAGTGTGCTTCTAGAAACCCATAGAACTACAGGTTCCAGGAGCACAATGTGACATCCTGTGCTTTAATTATAGAAGCCAAAAAAATGACCTCCTGCTTCCACTTTTTCAAAGATCTTCACCTAAGAAGCACTGTCCGTCTTCTCCCCGGTCCCTGGCACTGGTCTTCATCATCTCTACTGGTCGGGAATTGGAAAATCCCCGCCTCCAGGAAGTGCTGCATCTGATTGGCTGAGTGCTGTGATGCTCAGCCAATCAGAGCCAGCACTCGATGAACCAATCACAGTGTTCATTGGCTATGATTGATTCATTGAGTGCTGGCTCTGATTTGCTGAGTTGCGGCCCTCAGCCAATCAAAGGCAGCACTTCCTGGAGGTGGGAATGTTCTAATCCCTGGACAGAAGAGATGCTGAAGACAACTGCCAGGTACCGGGGAGAAGACAGGCCAGAGCCGGACAGCTCTTCTAAGGCGATGTATGTGTTTTAATTTTTTTTCCCCGCAACATTGTCCCCTGTGTGAACGAGGCCTACGGCTGCTTTCACACGGCCCAGAAGATCGTGCGATATTTGTGCATTACGAGACACACAAATCTTGCACAAATATGAACACCGTTCATTTTAATGGGGTCATACACATGAGCAATGTTGTACTGCATAGCACCGCAATGCGATGCTATGTAGGAAACATATCGCAGCATGTCCTGTCTAGCTGCGATATCGTCCATTGAGAGCAATGGAAGAACTCTGCTATCTTCTGCCGAGACTGTGACTGCTGCGGCGGGAGATTCCCTTCATCCCCGCACTGATGCAAAGCTGTTTTCACATGAAATGCCTCACATCACTGGGGCTTTCACATGGATGGTGAGGGCTATATTGGGCTGAGATTCATGGTCCGAAATCGCTATTGCCCATGTGAAGTTAGCCTAAGGTCACTAATACTAAGGAGTTGTACCTAGGAACCTCCCACCTATCTAACAAACAATCTCATTTTAGATGGTCAAATACTCTACCAATAATCCACTGGTAAAATGACTACTTATTACTGTTATATAAATACTGTTCATGTTCATTAATCCCGGAGGCAGCACCCCTAGAATTACCATAGAAAAAATCTTCCCCTGAATCACATCTCTCAGTCCTACAGGATAAAGAATAGCATAAACCCCGTAACCTTCTCTCAATATCTTGAAACTGCATCCATTTCTTTTGTATATCCACTAAATAATCCATAAAGATGGCTATACGATGACCGTCCATAGTTAACTCTTTTACTTTTCTTGCTTTCTTTAAAATAATGTCCCGATGATGCAGATTTACCAAAGCAATTCTAGGCATGGCACCAGGTGGAGGTGGTGTAGCATCAACTCTGGGAGCCCTTTTCACAGCAAAGAAAGCTGGCAAAGTATCTTCCCCAATAGTTGATTTCAGTCAACCCTCAAAAAGTTCTCTCGGATACAATCCTTCCACCTTTTCTGGAAACCCCAGCAGTCACGAATTATTTCTCTGTAGTCTTCTTTCCAGATCATCTGCTTCAGGGCTCCTGTAGACTGGCGACAGCAATATTGGGATGTGATTCACACCCCGATATCGCTCTTGCAGTCCTTCTTGAAGCCCTGGATGTGAGGCATTTCCGCAGGGAAACAGCCTCCCATCCCTGCAGGGCTGAAGAAATCTCCTGCCGTGGCTGTCACAGCCACGGCAGGAGATAGTGGTCTTCTCCAATTGATTTAAATGTGGCCGGCGGCAGCAGCGCCAGCTTCATTGAAATCAATGGGTGAGGATTGCGATCCTCTGCCACTGTTCTGTGACAGCAGTGGCAGGGGACTCTCCGCGACGAGGATTTTTGGGGGGTGCTTAGAAAATATCCAAAAATAATCAATATCTGTAGAAAAAAAAAAGAATACATCACCTGGGAAGCGCTGTCATCTCTGGCGCATGTTCTTGCAGGTCTCGGCCCTCTTCTGCTGCTCTTCTGGCCAGGGATTGAAAATCCCTGCCTCCTGAAGTGCTGCCTCTGATTGTCTGAGCACTGTGACCATTAAGAGGCAGCGCTCAGCTGTCAGAGGATCGCAATCCTCACTCATTGATTTCAGTGGGGCTGGTGCTGCTGCTGCCAGCCCGATTGGAAACAATGGGCGAGATTGCGAAAATAATGGCCGTGCTGCTATTTGTTCTCAACGCTGCATCGCAGGTGTTAAAACATCACAAATGTGCATGGAGCCATTGGCTTGATAATTTGCCATTTCCCAGCGCAGGAAAATCGTGCGATTCCCTCGCAAGTGTGAAGCCACCCTTATATTGCAAAGTTTTTCACTTTTTTCCCCATTTTACTCCACTTAGAATTTTCTAAAATATTTTTAGTACATTACATGGTACTAGAGATGAGCGAGCCTACTCGGCCACGCCCCTTTTTCGCCCAAATACCGCGATTTTCGAGTACTTCCGTACTCGGGCGAAAAGATTCGGGGGGCGCCGTGGGTGAGTGAGGGGTTGCAGCAGGGAGTGGGGGGAGAGGGAGAGAGAGAGGGCTCCCCCCTGTCCCCCGCTGCTACCCCCTGCTCCGCCACGCCTCCCCCCGCCCCCCGGCGCCCCCCGATCTTTTCACCCGAGTACTGAAGTACTCGAAAATCACGGTGCTCGATCGAGTAATTACTCGAAACGAGTACGTTCGCTCACCTCTACATGGTACATTAAATAGCACCATTGAAAAATACAACTCATTACGCAAAAAACAACAAGCCCTCAGACAGCGACGTCAATGGATAAATAAGAGTTATGATTTTTTTAAAGGTGAGAGGAAAACCGCAAATGGGAAAAAAAGGCTGTGCCCATAGGGCTCAGTAAGACAAGCGGTTTTTTTACGGATGTATATGTACGTGAAAACTAAATGCAAAACACATGCATAAAAAACGAGTGACCAAAGTGGCAAAGGCGTTTTTTTATTTACACTTGTGTGGACAGACGATGTAAAATTCCCACATAGAAGTGCGGTCCCATCACTATCCCCTGCTGCGGCTGTGACAGCTGCAGCAGGGGATTCCTTGGATGTGAGACCCCTGGATACTGTCACATCCAGGGATTTCACCTTGTTGTCAATGGGGGCGGTGGTAGCAGCTAACTAATTAATAACAAGTAACTGGTAATAAATGAATGTAGCGATACTTTCACACACAGCAAAATTTGCATTAAATTCAGCATTACACCATTGGTGTGTATTTTGCCGCAGATTTTGACATGGATTCGCAACTGAATTAACCCTGTCATTGGAAATGGTAAAATCAGCTGCAGATCCGCTTCACAATGTGCACCAGATAATGTGGATTTTGATGTGAATTTTGGTGTGGATCAGCACCAAAATTTGCAGCACAAATAAATTATTAAAAGTAAACCCAACACTATGCAGTCACCTATACTAACTAAATAGTATAGGTGATTGTAATAGAAGGCGTTAATTTGAGGATAATGTGTGTTGTTTCACATTACATTCAGTATCTCTGTCCTCACACACTGACAGGAGAGTGGGGGAGAGTAGGGCTGTTACAGCACTGAAGTGTTGGGAAAGTTTGTTCATTCAACAAACATTCTTGACAGCGCTGTAAGTGATGTCACTCTGATGACATCATCGGTACCCGAACCTTGTTAATGAGGCCTAGATTTAGATATTAAAACTTCTCCTAAAATAGTCTGTCGTTATAGTATTGTCTATATCCACAGAAATGATTGTTAAGTGCGTGACACCTGAGCCTTTCTGTAGCAAAAGTCTATCTTCAGACAGAAACACAATGTTCTAACTCGCAAAGAAGCCCTTCTGAATGTTCTTTTGTGGAATATGTTCAATTCCACAAAACATTATCCATGACCCAAGTTTAATCTGCAGTTTTAGCATCAAATAATAAAGAACCCAGAAAAGGTAAATGCTGTTCTGCCTATAATATGATTATACAAAGGGAAACAATAAGTAGTGAAGATAACTATGCAGTAGAACATCTTCTGCAAAGATTGTATTGTGTTAAAAACAAATAGGTTGACATTAGTGATGAGCGAGCATACTCGCTAAGGGCAATTACTCGAGCGAGCATTGCCCTTAGCGAGTACCTGCCCGCTCGAGAGAAAAGGTTCGGGTGCCAGTGGCGGGCAGGGAGCGGCGGGGGAGAGCGGGGAGGAACGGAGGGGAGATCTCTCTCCCCTCTCTTGCCCCCCCCCGCTACCCCCTGCTGACTGCCGCAACTCACCGCTCCTCCGCGCCGGCACCTGAACCTTTTCTCTCGAGCGGGCAGTTATTCTTTAAGGGCAATGCTCGCTCGAGCAATTGCCCTTAGCGAGTGTGCTCGCTCATCTTTAGTTGACATCATAGTGACCAATGGAACAGCTCTTTTCCATATGCTTTATTAAAGGAGATGTCTCGAGGAAGCAGTTAATTTTTTTTTTTGCCCAGTCCCCCCCATTAAACATACATTACAAAGCCCCCCTGTAAATGACATTTCTAGCTGGTTCGTACTTACCGTTCCAGCGTTTCAGCAAGTTATAAAAGTTTCCTCAAGATGGCCGCCGGCTCTTTCCCCGTCGCTCGCTGCAGCCCGACGTGCGCGCTCCCGAGACGCCGCCAGCTGTGTCTCCATGGCAACCGGACGCATCGCAGCCGCCGACCAGACAGCAGGTAACCGGCGCTAGCCCCCGGCTCCCCAGCGCTAGCTCCCCCGGCGCAGCGACAGCCCCCCCCATCGCAGCGACAGCCCCCCCGGCCTAGCGCTAGCTCCCCCGGCGCAGCGACAGCCCCCCCGGCCTAGCGCTAGCTCCCCCGGCCTAGCGACAGCCCCCCCGGCCTAGCGACAGCCCCCCCGGCCTAGCGCTAGCTCCCCCGGCCTAGCGCTAGCTCCCCCGGCCTAGCGCTAGCTCCCCCGGCCTAGCGACAGCCCCCCCGGCCTAGCGACAGCCCCCCCCCCGGCCTAGCGACAGCCCCCCCCGGCCTAGCGCTAGCTCCCCCGGCGCAGCGACAGCCCCCCCGGCCTAGCGACAGCCCCCCCGGCCTAGCGACAGCCCCCCCGGCGCAGCCCGGCGCAGCGGCAGCCCCCCCCGACCCATCACTTACCTGGGAGGCTTCTCGGGGCTGCTGGGCTGGTCTTCTCCGCTGGGCAGCTCCAGTTTCTGCACCTTCCTCTAACAGAGGATGGTGCAGAATGGCCGCTTCAGCGCGCTCCCGAGCAGTGACAGCTCGTCTGCGCATGCGCAGAAGAGCTGTAGCGGGGAGCACACTGAAGCGGCTCGTGCTGAATGGAGAAGACCGGACTGCGCAAGCGCGTCTAAAAAAGCAAGCTGCCAGCGAATTTAGACGGAACCATGGAGACGAGGACGCTAGCAACGGAGCAGGTAAGTGAATAACTTCTGTATGGCTCATATTTAATGCACAATGTACATTACAAAGTGCATTAATATGGCCATACGGAAGTGTATAACCCCATTTGGTTTCGCGAGACCACCCCTTTAAGGTATATAGATGCCATGGGCGGGACTCAATTAGTAACCTTTTTTTATTTTCCAGAGAGGAGAGCTACTAGAAAGAGAAGACTTTGTCACTAGGCCTACCTGGGAAGTTGAGAATACTCAAAGTTGATAATGGACTTGATGTGGGCTATTTAATAGAGTTGTCTGGTTACTGGAAAACACTGCCTCCAACTGTGTTAAAATAAGAAAGAGCACTGCTATGCTATGGGGATCCAGCTCTGTAACCCTGCCAAGGCTCCTGGTGTTTGTTGTTGCTGATGATGTCATTGGAAGTCACCGGACCGCTGTAGCCAATCGGAGGCTGCAGTGCCACCATTATGAACTGCTGGCCTCGTGGCGCCCAGGATGTGAGCGCTGACATCAGGAGAATGGATGGTGATGCTGCAGCCTCTGATTACCTGCCGCAGCCCGGTGACGTCCGAAGACAACATCAGCAATAACAAACACCAAGACCATGGCAGAGCTACACTGCTGGATCTTGGCGGCAGAGGAGGGGAGCATACTGCTCTTTTTGTTATTTTAACACAGTTGGAGCTAGAAGGGCAATGTTGTCTGGTAACCAGATAGGTTAGGGTAGGAAGAATTTGGTCATACATGGTAGACAGGAAGAGAATGGGATGGGCAGAAGAGGGGTGGCAGAGTGTTATGAGCATTTTGTAGTTATTTTTACTTTATTAATTCCACAGGAATTGTCATGTAGTAATAAAACCGAACAGAGTAATATAGAATAACAAATACATGGTTTATATGAATGTGAACTTTTGGTGCCACCTAGTGGTCAGTAGGAGTAATGACAGAAAAATGTTTTTGCATGATTAATTCATTAATTGACAGGGCAGGTCATGTGTCCCTGGGAGAGGAAACAAGAAGAGAAGAGTTAGCCCAGGTTCTCAGTGTGCTGCGTCACACAGAGTGAGCCAGCATGGAGGCGCCTGATAGGCAGTGGCGGAGGGAAGCTGCTGCTGGAGAACTGTTGCTGAGGAATGTCAGAGAGGCCAGATGAGCAGCAAAGGACATTGTGTAGCCACATGATACAGAGGACATCCCACTGACTATGGGTGCTGTTTGTCACTGCCTGAGCTGCCCCTGCATCCAAGAGGCTATTGCTGCTGAACTGAAGGTAAATCCCGGAGTTCTGCAGTGGGGTCACACCCAGAGCATCCAGAGAGTGCTGCAGTGTGCTGTGGCAGTTTTAAACCGGAACTAGGAAAGTTTATTTGAAATCCTTTGCCTCAGAGATGTAAGTGAAGACTGTCCTCTATAAATCTAACCGTGCGCACATGAGTAAATAGTATGAGACACCGTGTTTCCCCAAAAATAAGCCCTAGCTGGGTTTTTGAGGAGGCTTGAAATATAATCCCTACCCCCAAAATAGGTTTCTCCATAACAAATAAGTAAGCCAGGCTTCTCAGTGCAACCAGTATATTATTTTCTTCTATTACATGGTGGGACACACAAATAAAACTGCTAGACGCGTTTTGACAAAAAAACTGCCTTTCTCGGCTGAAGGGCTTATTCAGACGATCATATATCGGCTGGGTTTTCACGCTCAGTGCACTGCTCTCGGCTCTTCCAGCCTCCTCCCCCTGCAGAGAAGGACACCGTATATCAGCCGGGCGTGAAAACCCAACCGATATATGGTCATCTGAAGCAATATCACAAATACAAACTTAAAGGGGTTGTCCCGCGCCGAAACGGGTTTTTTTTTTTTTTCAATAGCCCCCCCGTTCGGCGCGAGACAAACCCGATGCATGTGTTGAAAAAAAAAAACGGATAGTACTTACCCGAATCCCCGCGCTCCGGTGACTTCTTACTTACCTTGCGAAGATGGCCGCCGGGATCTTCACCCACGGTGGACCGCAGGTTTTCTCCCATGGTGCACCGTGGGCTCTGTGCGTTCCATTGTTGATTACAGCCTCCTGATTGGCTGGAATCGGCACACGTGATGGGGCGGAGCTACGAGGAGCAGCTCTCCAGCACGAGCGGCCCCATTCAGAAGGGAGAAGACCGGACTGCGCAAGCGAGTCTAATCGGGAGATTAGACGCTGAAATTAGACGCCACCATGGAGACGAGGACGCTAGCAACGGAACAGGTAAGTGAATAACTTCTGTATGGCTCATATTTAATGCACGATGTACATTACAAAGTGCATTAATATGGCCATACAGAAGTACTTAACCCCACTTGCTTTCGTGGGACAACCCCTTTAAAAGCTTTTAAAACCAAGTGCATGTCCTACTTCAATGAATTCATTATTTAATTAAGTATGCACACACCTTCTACCACCGCCCTACTCTGATACATATATAGACACATATATAATGCATAATAGCGAATTCAAACTATTTTAGCTTATTATAAATGGAAGAACATACACACAATTCAAATCAGCGTCTTAGATGGATTATCATTAGAGATGAGCGAGTAGTGCCTTATGCGAGTACCTGCCTGCTCGTCTCTAAAGATTCGGTTTCCGGTGGCGGGCGGGGAAAGGCGGGGGAGAGCGGGGAGGAACAGAGGGGAGATCCCTCTCTCCCTCTCCCCCCTGCTCACTCCAGCAACTCACCTGTCACCTGCGCCGGCAGCCGAATCTTTAGAGACGAGCAGGCAGATACTCGACTAAGGCACTACTCGTTCGTTAGTAGTTAGCCCTAGCGAGTATACTCGCTCATCTTTAATTATCATCTATTGTAAGCTACATGCATATCCGCAGAAATATCACTACAATTGCATAGATATCGCACAAAAGTCGCATAAATATTACAAAAAGATCACAAAAGATCATAGACATCCGCATAAATATTACATATGTATCACATAAATATTACATATGTATCACATAAATATTACATATGTATCACATACATGTTGCATAGATCTTGCACAAAAAACATGCATAATTCTGCATTGCATGAATATCACATGAAGATCGAAAAAAGATCATAAATATACGCATGAGTATCGCATACCTGTCACATAAAATACTATATATAGAGACTCATTGGTTTTAGTACATGAAAACAAACTGAATCTACTTTGGCTTATTATAAATGGAAGAACACAGTTCATAAACTGTCGCAGATGGATTATCTCCCGCCATAGACCGCATAAATACTCACAGAAATGTCACAAAACTAACCCATAAATATCGTACAAAAATGCATAAATATCATCTAGAAATTGCAAAAAGATCATAAATATATGCATACATATCGCATTCGTGTCACCTAAACATCAACACATCAGCACACAAACTGTTTAACAAGTGGCACATAAATGGTATATATAAACACACTTTGGTTTTGGTGCATATTTTGTTATTAGTATTTACTTGTGATGTTTTCATTGCAAATCGCATAGACATCTTCTATAACAACACTCTTGTCCATGTGTTGTATCTAGTATTGTAACTAAGCCCAATTAAAGTGAATGAGTGATAAGGCAGTGGGACATTGTTGATTTACCCCAGCAGAGGAATGTAGCAGCACAAAAAGGTGCAAAAGCTGATACAAAACAGCTATTTACTCTGAAGAGGCATGAGTATAAAGGGGCTGCCTGGTTGCAAATTGCTGATGGCCTACAATTAGGATAGGCTATCAGTAGTAATTCAGCAGAGATCATCTCCCCAGGAACTCCACTGATCAGCTGCTTTCTTAGGGCTTATTTAGACGATTGTATATCGGCTCGGTTTTCACACCCGGACGATATATGGTGTCCTTGTCTGCAGGGTGGGGGGAGGATGGAAGAGCCAGGAGCTCCCACCCCCTCTTCGCCCCTTGCCACTATTTGCAATAGGAGGGGGCGAGATGGGGGCGGAGCTAAGTCACACAGCTTAGCTCCGCCCCCACCCCGACCCTCCCATTGCAAATAGTGGTAAGGAGCGGGGGGTCAGTTCCCGCTCCTGGCTCTTCCATCCTCCCCCCCTGCAGACAACGACACCGTATATCGGCTTGGCGTGAAAACCGAGCTGATATACGGTCGTCTAAATAAGCCCTTAGTCAGTGTGTTCATGGACTGTGCTGGAAGTAGATAGCTCTGTTCTCACTGTAGTTGACAGCCTTGGTATAACAGGCAAAGTTATCATTCACATGAATGGGAACTTTGCCTGTAATAGCAAAGGATGGCCACTGCAGTGAGAACGGAGCAGTCTACTTCCTGCAGTAATCAACTCCGTGCACAAACACACTGGGCTGGTGAACAGCTGATCAGCGAGGGCTATGGGCGTCCCCCCAGTGATCTACTATTAGTAGCCTATCCATGAATAGGCCATCAATAGTTTACTAGTGGACAACCCCTTAAATGGTTACAGTCTTAAAGGCACAGGTATGGACAGTTTCAATACTATCATCTTTGAAAGCATCACATGACCAATGGATGTAAACTATGTAAGTTCCTATTAAATTACTGCATGCACAGTCAACTTGGTAAAGAGGCCAAGATTGTAGAGTACAACTTACAGGATACCAAGGACTACAGCATTAGTGAGATTCACTTGCCAGACCAATCTCGAATGTTCACACACTAGGCTGGATGACACTTGCAGATTTCAGTCAGTCTCATGCAACCATTACAGCCACAATGCTATTGTTATGGTATACTGCCCTTGATACGCCAGCCCGGGTGCCCTAGATCTCACCCACAACTCCTGTCCCTGCCTGCTTGCCTTACTCCTGGCTAACCCCAGGCAGGCAACTGGGTGGCGGTCCCTACTTTCACTAGGGACCAAAAAGGGATGCTGGCGTACCTGGAGGGAAATGGTAGAATACCGACAGGAAATAACCAACACGAACAATACTAAGCAGAACTGAGCCAGATGGAAAAACCTGGTGGACAATAGCAAAGTATAGCAGACAAGATGACAGAGGCAGGAGACCAACAGAGGCCGACTAGCTAGCACACTGAGGGAAACCAATAACTGGCAGTGATTGCAAGTCTCTGCCCGATCTTTAAACAAAAGCCTCCGCCCAGGGGTGAAGAAAGGGAGACAGCCAACTCCCAACAGAAAATAGTAAAGGGAGCTCGTGCACGGCAGCTGCACTCACAGGTGCGAGCACGCACGGTGATGCGCCCCCAGCACCACGCCGCCCACACCGGCCAGGCACCCGCATTCCCAGCAGCCAGACAACAAGCCAGTGGGGACGCGTCCCGACCGCGGGACCCCGCACACCGACGCCCTGGGAGGACCAGCAACCACCGCATGGTAACAGCTATCTTTTGGCATTTCTAGCTTTCATGTAATTAGACAGAACCAAAGCTTTACTTTGGGGCTTAAACAGATGGGTGCGTTTTAGTCCCGTTTAATTTCAATGATTTCGTATCCACTATTGGGATTCTCGTGCGTTAATAATACGCGCGAGAAAAGATAGCACTTGCCCTATTTTTCACGCACGTAGTTAATAGTACGTGCAAGAAAGATAGGGCGTGCCTATCCCCCCGCTTTTTTTTCAAACTCACACGCAATAGCGCAAAGTTTGAATAGTGCAACCCCACCCCCCAAAAAAACCTCTGGCTCATGCGCTAATACACTCCATAGTGGCGAGCGTATTACCGCATGCGTCCATGTGTTTTTGCCCTCGAAGTGAAAAAAGACCCTCTGGTCTTAGGCAAACAAAGATGGCCATACCGTTTCTCTGACTACCTGATGCAAAACGTGCATTATTGTGCATTGGTAATCTACATGCCGCTCTGACTGTCCTGTGCTGCTCGTGAAGGGCAGCACTGGCTAATCAAAGCAGGTGCAGTCTCTAAGACTAATGATGTATACTAATAGACAGTGTGTATCAGGTAGTCAGAGAAGTGGTGCCAACATCTTTGTTCAGGCCTGGGGGGTCCTTTAATGCTAAAGCCATTCCCAGTTATGGCAGCACATCTATTTTATATCACTCAAGCACCTCTGCATCCCGCTACAATCTGACGTAGTAGAACATATCTACATCTACAATTTCAACATTATTACTCACGAGTAGGTTAAGCACTACTATTAGTTTTATACGTAATTCACGATTTAGGTTTTCTAGGAATGAAAAGCCATTTTCTGCTCACTCAAGTAATACATTTCATTGATAATTCACAAAGGGACTATTTAGCTTCACTGGTAGCAGAAATTCCATCTCCATAGGCTCCTGCTATAATAATTGAAGCGTGCATCCAAATGGTCTTATGAAATTAAAGGGTGATTTTTTATCTCTGTTTAGATAATAAGGAAGACCTAATCAAGAAACAGATGGACTGGTACGCCAGAATAAACTGAAAGAAATTATTTATTTATGGAAATGCTTTCCAGGCACAAATGAGATTAACTCTTTTAGATG
Organism: Eleutherodactylus coqui; assembly: GCF_035609145.1. NCBI lineage: Eukaryota > Metazoa > Chordata > Amphibia > Anura > Eleutherodactylidae > Eleutherodactylus > Eleutherodactylus coqui. The sequence continues at coordinate 96,859,665 of NC_089844.1, forward strand.
TGGTTTTGCCTAATTTTCTAGAATATCTGAAAAGCAGGTAGGAAACAACCAATATTTATTTGCAGTTGAAATTTATTTTTATTTTTGGGACATATTTCTTTAAAAAAGCATGCCAAAAGCCTGAGCTAACCACCAGGAAACGTGTTGCCTTACCTAACCAAGAGGATGGAGGTTCTTAGGAGCCATCCATGGTCCTCTGGTTACACCCACGTAAGGTGGCCCCAGCTTATCCCTAAGGCCTCTAACTCTAAGGGTGAAGTCACACGAACGTGTATCGGCTCGGTTTTTACGCCGAGCCGATATACGTTGTCCTCGTGTGCAGGGGGGGGAGGATGGAAGAGCCAGGAGCAGGAACTGAGCTCCCGGCCCCCTCTCCGCCTCCACTCCGCCCCTCTGCACTATTTGTAATGGGAAGGGGCGGGGCGGGGCTAAGTTATGAGAATTAGCCCCTCCCCCATCCCACCTTTCCCCATTGCAAATAGTGCAGAGGGGCGGAGAGGAGGCAGAGAGGGGGGCGGGAGCTCAGTTCCTGCACTTGGCTCTTCCATCCTCCCCCCCCCCCTGCACACGAGGACAACGTATATCGGCTCGGCGTGAAAACCAAGCCGATATACGTTAGTGTGACTTCACCCTAACCCTGGGTCTGAGAGCAGAGGATTCATATCTGCCACATAATGGGATAGATGATGAACCATGATGATACCATTTAGTCTTATCTAATAGGATGTCCTTTGACCAACATAAATTATAGATCTCTGTATTAATGGACCCGTGAACCAATTATTATATTACCTATCAGATCAGGTATGAAACAGCAAAGGAGTATACAATTTACCACTACACTACAAGGTATGCAGAAAAATAAGCAAAAACCAAAAATTTACTGCACCAGGAACCGGGACATTAACGGCTGCCGGGGCTCAGCGGTGACTTCTGCCGATGTTCCTGGCTCTGTAGATCTCAGCTATCAGCATGCAGGGATTTAAAATCCCCACCTGCTGGTATCTCTGATTGTGATTGGCTGAAGCGCTCAGCCAATCACAATCAGAGCTACCAGCAGGCCGTGATTTTAAATCCCCGGCTGCTGATAGCTGAGATCTACAGAGCTGGGGACAGCCAGGAGAAGACGCGGCTGAGCCCAGCAGCCGAAGAGAGGTGAGTATGCTTTTTTTAAACACTTTTCTTTGTTTTTCAGGGAAGGGCTTATATTTAAAGCCCTTCCCTGAAAAACATTTCAGGGGTGCTGAGAGACCATTGTTTTCAATGGAGCCGCCGGCAGCAGCCGCTGCTCCATTGACAACATGTGGGGAAATTTTTATCAAGCACCCCGTCATACTCGTCTCAAGTAACGAGTATCTCGAGTAGGCTAATGCTCGAACGAGCTTCAAGCTCGGACAAGCATGCTCGCTTATCTCTAGTGGCTAGTTTCCAATAGTTGGTGCTAAGGAAGATAATTCCATCACCCATCAATCATTTGCAGCAATAAGCACTGCAAAAATCCAAACACTTCAGAAAAGTTATTGAGTTTACTGTGTTTTCCATGTACTTGAGTTCTAAAGCAGATGCAACAGTTGCTATGACACCAGTTATGTCGCTGGATATATAAGAATGTTTTTTTATGTGACTTGAATAAAAAACTTACTCTTAACAAGAGTTACTTTAGCTGTAATCCAGCTGAGATTTAGATAGTTTCTGAGTTTATAGTTTAATTAGAGAATCAGAGGCACATATGTGAATGCCACACTCCTAAAATGAATTTGGAAATCTCAGTGGTGAGTCCAGGAGTCTCTTTAGGATTCACCTGTTTTGGAATAATTCATTTATTCCTATGCTGAACAGGATTTTTTTACATTTCAGAATAGCTAAAGAGTGTCAATTGCATTATCCACAGATTCTAGTTTACATTCCTTGCAAGGTTCTCAGTCCAGATTGCATGTTTCAGCTTTTAAGGGTGGTTTTTGATGTTTGTTTCTTTGAACATAATTTTACAGTTTATCTATATATAGTTGCAAGAAAAAGCAAGTGCACCCTTTGGAATTACCTATATGTCTGCAGTAATTACTAATAATATGTGATCTTACTGTTATCTTAGTCCGAATTCTAGACAAATGCAATCTAACTAAACCAATAACTCACAAATAGTTCAAATCAGTAATGTCTCTTACTGAGCTCATTGGGTAAACATGCTCAGTTTAGGAAGAAGAAATAAGTGAAAGCATGAATTTAATAATCTGTAGTTTCCCCTTTAGCAATAATCAAATCCACAAATAAGATTTATGCTTTATTCATACCAGTGTTTTATTGCCGCAATATTGCCGCAATAAAATGCTGGCCAAAAAGCACAACCATCTGATGCATTGGATTCCAATGCATCAGTTCAGATGGGCGATTTTCCTGTGCGTAAAAATGGCCGATGGGAAAAGATAGCACATATGGTGCGCATTCTGGCCGGCCATTTTTACGCCAGATGGAAAAGATAGGTCTACACCTATCTTCCTGCCGGAATATGCTGGCCGGTCCCATAGACTCCTATGGGAGCCTATGAGAGCTGCAGGAAAAGGGAGGTGGAAGGGAGTTTACAGCGACTTTGCTAAACTCCCTCCCCCTCTGTGCCCTTTGCCGGGTGTCAGCAAAGGGAGGGTCGGGACAGGGCGGGAGATTAGCACACTAGCTCCCACCCCATCCTGCCCCCTTCCATTGCAGGCAGCCGGCAAGGGCTGGAGAGGGGGCAGAAGTTTAGCACAAAGCCCTTGTCCCACCCCCTCCCTTTGCCAACAGCCAGCAAGGGGCGGAGAGGGGGAGGAAGTTCAATTAAACTCTTTCCCTCCATCCGATGATATCACGGGCTGCGATGTATATGCCACAGGCCAGGCTATCTGAATAGGTGTTAAAACGGGAGATGCAGCCATGACTTGGTCATGGCTGCCTCTTGTTCATGTGATCTTTGGCCATGTGGCGGCCGAAAATCGCAGCATCCGTGTGAAGGAGCCCTTAGACAGTGTTGAGGAGGAATGTTAGGCCATTCCTCTCTACAAATGGGTTTCAATTTATGGAGTTTTCTGGGATGTTCTTGCATGCAAAACCTTTTTCAGGTCATCCACAGCATCTCAACAGGATAAGGTCAGGACTCTGACTTGGCCATTTCAAAGCACAAATCATCTTTTTCAATAATTCTTTAGTCATTTACTTGTGTGCTTTGGGTCATTGTCTTATTAGGTCACCCGACGGCTCTACAGCTTGAGATCATGGACTGCTGCTTTTGCATTTTTTGATAGCCTAGGAATTCATTTCTCCCTCAATCATCACAAGTTGTCCAGTTCCTGGGGCAGTAAAGCAGCCTCAAATCCTAATGCTTTTGCCATCATGCTTCACATTTGGTATGAAGTTTGGATAGTGTGGGTGTTCAGTATTTATTTTCCTCCAAGCATAGTGTTATATATTTGTACTACAAAGTTTCACTTTTGCCTCATCTATACATGAAACACTGTGAAACCACAGGTGGTCTTAGGGAAATCTGAGCCAAGCAGACAATGTGCTCCAAGACAATTTTCATAAGCCACTCCCCTAACCTTACCCGATCCCTGTCCATACAAGCCTAATCATGCCTAGTGCCTTTTGTTTTCCACACAGAAATAATACCCTCCTTTGTGTAATAAACAGTAATGGTGTCCCCATAGAGTAATAGTGATCCTTTTTGCCCCATACAGGTTCATAATGCCCTTTTTGTGCCACACAGTAATACTGTCCCCACATTATAATGATGCCTCTTTATTGCTTCCACCAGTGATTATACCCTCTCAGTGCTTCCATCACTATAGTCATGTCCCCTTAATATCTCCTCACAGTAGTGATGCCCCCTAAGTGCCTGACACAGTAAGAATACCCCTTTGTGCGCCCAACATAGTAAAGATGCACTTTTAGTGAAACCACACAATAGTGTTAGTCCTCAGTCCTAGCCCTGCCTTCTAGTGTACCCACATTATATAGATTCCTGTCTACCATTGACTGGCAGTTTATGACATAATAACCTACCAGCCAATAGAAAACTAACAAATGCTGTGCCAGTACAACAGAAAATTTAGAGACTGGAGGGGAATGAGTAAGGAGAAACAACAGTAGCTTTCTGTACACCATCTTTTCTCCTCACTTGACTGGATGAACAGCGGATGGTAGTGCAGGGGGATTGAACACTGGATCATGCACATTACTGTAGTGGCTTCTTCATCTCCTCACCATGAACATGCCCCCTCCCCATTAATGGGGAGCACAGTGATTCGCAGGAGACCAATAGAGGAAAAACGGTGCTGCTCTCAGTTGTACACTCTGCATGTGCCTCCCCCCCACTTCATGGCTTTTCTTCAAGGCCCTACTCTGCCAAAAGCCAAGTGATGCACTGAGCTGAACAAGTGACCAAGTAATGACCAAATGCTGAGAAAGCGGGACGTATACTAAACGTTTTAGACAGTGGGGCAGTCCCTGTAATCATGGACTGCTTGATAGTATTGACTTAGACCGGTTGTGATGAAGAACATGAACATTTATACCTTTTTGAGTACATACCGACTGTCATGTCATCTTTAATTTAAATCAAAGCACAATGGGAGAGATGTATGACAAAATAATGCAAAAGCAAGATGTAGTAGTTGCTTTAAGCAACAATCAGATTACCACTCTTTGAAGAATGAAAGCAAGGACCTGATTGATTGCTATGGGCAACCTCTCCCATTGTCCTTCTATTTGTGTGAAATAATCAGACAAAAGAATATCTTAGGGTGGGTTCAATGGGCATTGCTGTCACTCGACTTGGATCAATGTGGGAAAAAAAAGTAGGACTATGTATTTCAGCATCGGACCGCTCTCTTCATTGGGTCATCACTCTAAAATGTTATTTTTTCTGATGATTTCATATAACAGCTGTGTTACGTCTGACCCAGACGTATTGCTGTGTCCTAAATGGATGAAAATATACACTCTAGTACAAAGGAGGAAAACGCAAAAAATATTATAAAGAAATTCAAAATGGGGAATATGTGGACATCAGACCCTAACAACTTAAGTAATGGAAAGACCCTACCTACAAATGGAGAACTAGCCCTTATGTTAGGAACCTGGGGCGACCCTGACTTTCCCTAGATGGTGACAGGGAAAAGTGGCTAACAATAAGTAAAACTCAATGAAATGCCACCGGAGTTAAGAGGAAAGATGTACAAATACCCCAGATGACACAGTAGTAAACCAGCAAATTCACCTTAACAGAAATTCAAAACCAGAAAAATTGAGAGTAAAACCGGCGTCCTCTGAGAGGAGGAGCAGGAATACATGTACAAACAGTGTAGCTGATTGGCTGGCTTGGGAAACCACACCCCCAGCCAACTGATCTACACAGACTGGCAGAAAATTGTCTCTGTCAGGATCCAGTGCTGAAATGACAAAGAGCATGCACCGATGTGAGGATCTTGGGAACTGAGGCTGACCCTGTGACATCACTCCAGTACCAATCCTCTGTCTTGGCCGGCTGGCTGTGACAAGCTGTACTTTCTACAGATCCGAATCTTAGGGGAGAGCAGTAGCTGAAACCTATACATTTAAGCATGCCCTGGCACAGAATTGTTCCTGGTTTGCACATCCCTAATAAGTGAGCACTCGACTGTTTTCCTGTTATGTGATCATCTCTATAATATAATGGTTCAGCACTATGGAGTACATGGAGCACATTTGTGTGGGATCTAGTGACTGTTGATTATAATTATACATTCACCACTGTAGTATTCTAAAAATTATGTCAAGAGCGCCATTCTGTTGTTCTTATATTTCATACAACCTTTTTAAAGTCTGTAACTGTTATCCAGGAGGTGAATGATACAGTCGTACACAAACTAACATGATTCTAAGTGTGAGCAGCATGCATGGCAAGGGGATGTATAAGCAAAATGAATTCTTAGGTACCATTTGTTGGAATAGTAATAGGAAATGTAGCCTAGGGTAGTATTAAATCAGCCCTGTATTCTAATATGCCATGTTGGTGACGTCAAGAGCCATATCAATAATAAACTGCGTCAGACTCTGCCCCCATTCACAACATGCTCACCCATGCTTAAAAGTTAACACTTTTCATACCAAGGGGAATTGATACCATTTGAACTTGTTTTACTGGCACTGAGATAACATGACAGAAATGGAAAAGCAAGAATTCTACATAGGAGGATATGATCACACTTCGCATGAAAAGAGATATAATCATTCAGAAAGTTGTAGCATAATTATATCATGATCGAAGGACTTTTTTACATTAGTGTCAAGTCTTCAGATTGTAGATCCACGACCGAATCCTCTGCAGGTAATAGAATAGCAGCTCACATTAACATTTGTGAACATTATCACTACCTTATAGAGGGCAGGATCAAATACAATGCAAATAATTGCCTTCAGTAGTGCAGAACTCCTTGCATGTAGCATGAGTAGTAGGAAAGGAAATTATATACTAACAAATCAATTGAGTTGAGTAAAATCACTCATTTTCATCTTTTCAGCTTTTTTAAGGGCACAGGTGACCAAATGCAAATATGATTAACATGCCTTCCCATGCTGACTCTGATAAAACATATATACATATATAGTAGTCTAAATTGTGTATAGGAATTGTTACATAGCCATTTCATGTTATATACAGGTAAATGCTGTTAAAGGCAGGTTGAATGCTGTTAAATGCAGGTAAAGGCAAAAATGGAAAGGAGAACTGAATGATCAACAGAGTATCAAGGATAGGTGAAGGGAATACTCAGAGGAACTATATGCCTGCAACCACATACCTGGACCACTGCATGAGGTGGAGCCTGTGGACTTGGAGCTCCATTATGGAGTCAGAAGAGGTTATGGCAATGAAACAACTAGCCAAAAATAAAGCACCAGGCATATATAACATACCAGCAGAGCTATTGCTGCCAGTATCAGTGATGACCATCACAGCGCTGTGCCAGGCAGTATGGGCATCCACACAATGGCCACAGGACTGGAAAAGATCCGTCTTCATCTCTCTACCAAAGAAAGGCGGCTCCCAAAATTGCTCCAACTACCGAACAATAGACCTCACTCCACATCTAAAAAAGATCCTTCTACAGGAAAGACTGAGATCAGTAGTTGAAGCGGCGCTCCCTGATGTGCAAGCAGGATTTTGGCGAGGATGCGGCACCCGAGACCATATTGCAAACCTGCGATGGATCATGGAAAAAAGCTCGAGAATACAAAAAGAATATCTACATGTGCGTCATCGACTACATCAAGGCCTTTGAATGCGTCGACCATGACAAGCTATGGCAGGCCCTAAAAGAGCTGGACGTATCAACACATCTAGTCAAGCTAATAAAATCACTTTATACCAATCTAGAAGCCACTGTGAGAACACAGTATGGGGACACAGATTAGTTTGGGAACGGCAAAGACATCCTACAGGGCTGCTTTCTCTCACCCTTCTTGTTTAACCTATATGCGGAAGTGATCATGCGTAAAATGAGCCTAGACTAATTGGAAACCGGGGTGAAAATAGGTGGAAGAAACATCAACAATCTCTGTTATGCGGATGACAGAACTCTGCTTGCAGAAACAGAAGCAGCTGATATGTAAGATTAAAACTTTAAAGGGGTTCTGACATTAAAAAAATTTTTTTTACTCACCTTGCCTGGCTAGGACCGATCACCAGGCATGTCCCCTCCAGCCGGCATCTTTTTCTGTGGCTTGTAGAAGCAGAGCAGGAGCGGTCAAAATGACCGCTTCCTGCTCTGCTCCGTCCGTCAGTCACTTCCGAGGTGAATGGACGGGCTTGGTCACTAAGGGCTCGGTCAGGCGAGCGTGGTTTACACGCTGCTAAGCAGCATGTGAACCACGCTTCTGAGATGCTGCTGAGATGCAGGGATTATGTGCGTGACCCCTAGCTCTGCAGAGCAGCCCATTCACATTTCCGTTGTGTGGGCAGCCTGCTTCCATGGCTACCATAGGAGCCTATGGTACGCACCCTGAACAGCACGCACCACGGAGCTAACAGGCGAGTCAGCACTCGCTGTTCATTCTTTTTTAGAAGCGCAGATTCTGCGCTTCTAAAAAGGGTTCATGTAAGTGCTTCCATAGCAATCTATTGGTTGCTATAGAAGCGTGGTTTTATACTCTGATGTAGCAGCATGTAAACCACAGTCATCTGACCAAGCCCTAAGAGGTTAAGTAAGATTGAACAATTGGTAATTAAACCGAACGATTATTAAACGAGCCAACGATGATTTTTATGGTTGCATGACATGAACAATGAACAATAAGCGAATAAAGTATCATTCATTGTTCCATCGTTACCTATGTTTACACTGAATGATTATCATTCAAATTCAAACCATTCAGCAATTCTTTGCACAATAATTGTTCCTTGTAAACGCTCCATTGGTCCTTGACTGTGTCTTATCTGTGGATGGACGGGAAGAAGAGAAGTCAGGGAGCTCATGAAGCTGCAGCCTGTATGTTTTGTACAGGCTGCAGCATCACTCACTGGAACATTTTATTTTTTAATGGTTTTCACAGTAATCAGCCTGGACTTTGTCCAAAGAATGTTCTCCACAGTGTTGCCCTCCACAGCCCCCTGAATTCCGACATCTACTCCGCCCCTAGACCTCTTTACAGATAAGGTTTCCCACTCTCTGGTAACTGAGTGTATGGGTCCAAAACTCCCACATGGTGGCCATGAGTTGATGTGCTGTTGCAACTTAAATTTTTTTATAGGCCACAGCAGAGACTGGGACTGCTGCTGGAGCCAGTAGACTGTTTCCCCAGAGAGAAAAGAGATATGTATAGTTTATTTTCTAATTTTGAGGCATGGTCAGCTGTTTACATTTTTTTAAAACACGGACAACCACTTCAAACGGCAGATGGAAGGGCACCAAACTAAATCTTTTTCCCGGGTTCAGGAAATCCTAGGTATAACTCTGAATTTTGTTGTGTTAAGATAACAATAGATTTTAATGGCTTAAGATAAGATAACTTGTTGCAGAAAGTTGTCACAGTCTGGTTAAACTGGCCTGCATCTGTATATCACTGCAAACAAAAATAAAACATTTTTACGCTAAGGGATAAAGATAGGTTACATGGTTTCCAGTTGGTGCTGAGGGGGACAGGCAGGTTATATTGTGTCCAACAGTGAAGGGAAAGAGGCAATACACTTTGTCTATCTGTTAACAAGCTTTCACAATCCCTCATTAAAAATGTTTTAGGCTGAGCTGCGAGTCATGAATGCAGTTTTCACCTCTTCATCAGACATAAATGTTCATCCTCTTAGGGCTTCTTTCAGAGGACCAAATTGTTGATAGGACTAGAGATGAGCGAGTATACTCGCTAAGGCACTACTCGCTCGAGTAATGTGCCTTAGCCGAGTATCTCTCTGCTCGTCCCGAAAGACTCGGGGGCCGGCGCAGGGCGCTGCGGGGGAGAGCGGGCAGGAACGGAGGGGAGATCGCTCTCTCCCGCCCGCTCTCCCCTGCTCCCCGCCGCAACTCACCTGTCAGCTACGGCGGCCCCCGAATCTTTAGGGACGAGCAGGGAGATACTCATCTAAGGCACATTACTCGAGAGAGTAGTGCCTTAGTGAGTATACTTGCTCATCCCTAGATAGGACACTTTCGCCTCATTGCTACAAAACTGAGGCTGGTTTCGCCGTTTGCAGCAGCGCTTGGTGTATGTTTTTTCCCTCCACTTTGAGCCCGCTGTATGTTTTCTGCGGGCACTTTTAGTGGGCTTCCAGGACCATTTTGCAAGGCTGCTGAGCAGCCTATTAGGTACAGGGGGCATCACACCCCTGTCAATCTTGACTCCACCAGGACTTCCTGGTGGCGTCAAAATACGATAATACCGGAGGATGCTTTAACACTTCGAAACGTTTTTCCTCATAATATTCCAATACCAGCCCTTGAGAATCCCAGAAAACTGTAAGCATCAATTTTCCAGCTGATGGTTTACTTTTTTTTTCTAGGTCGGCGGTTAAGGATGTTTCCATTCCATACTCTGCTGTTTACTCTCAGACTCAAAAGACGAATCACTGCATGCTGCAGTTCTTTTTGCAATTCACAGGTGAGGCAGCCATTTTTTCTTGTACTACAGTCACAAGTTAACTGACGTAACACAGCAGTGACTGGGAGAAAGCAACCTACAACGGAAAGCATTGATAAGACAGGGCAGCCAGCAGAAGTTTTAACCCTTTCCAATCCACTGTCTGACGTCTAAAGACATTCTGATTGAAAGCTGTACAGCTTCCGATGTTGGAAGATGTCTGGCAGGGTATTCTTACTGTATCTTACTGGCCACTCTGTTGTCGGGGGCCTCTCCAACATATCCAATACTGCAGTACTGGCTCTAGCCTGCAGGTGGCGCCATTGTATAATGGCGGAAAGAGAAAACTCCCAAGGAAACCCTGAATCCAAAATTGGATTGCAAAGGGTTAATATGATTGGATAATTTTTGACTTACCTTTGAGTGTGTGTTTTTATATATGAACTTGCATACATTTATATACATTTTTTTCATATTTTTTTATAAAGCAGGATGTCGTAAAAAATGTATACACAATTCAATAGTGGTTATCTATGCCCTTTTTAAAATCCAAATTGAATGTATGGCAGCAATATGTAGTATTATCTTGTCTCTACAAATGTCAATGATAGTGCTTTTCTATCCTTCTGAAAAAAGGCTGACAGGGATATGAAATGGAGACTAAAGTTTGAGATTACTTCTGTTTTTTCCAAATTCCATACCCAGCAGTACAGATTAGCAGCACCACCAAGGAAAACATGTGGACGTAAGAATTGATGAAAAGGGCATTTTATGCTAAAACCTGGGGCTTATTTACTAATCCTGTCTAAAAGTTTGACAGTACAAACTTAAGGCTGATTTACACAGGCAGATAATTACTCAAAGATCGCTCAAGCGACAGTTTGAGTGACAGCTTTGAGCAATGATTTTGCATAAAAATGAATTGATATTTAAGTAGCTACTCAGCTACTGAAATACCAATTAGGTATGCAAATGAAGCCTGATGCTATTATCTGTGCTCAGATCCTTTGTTCTCTACTGGGAAACAATGCTATCAGCACTTCCCGTGGAGAACTGCTGATAAGAGTGAAAGACGATTTTTATGTTGGACTGAATTTAACAATCAGCCAGCAGTGCTTGAAAAGCAGATGATGGGTGCACATTTTCACACACACTGATTATCGCTAAAACATTCGCCAATTAGCGATTTTTTTTAGCGATCATTGGCTGGTGTAAATGGGCCTTTAACATAGATAGTCTTAAAATGCTCCAGATATCCCAGTAGCTTTGCTGAATGATAAATCTGTTGAATTTTAAGACTGTCAACTCTAAAGGCCCATCTACACGGAGCGATGATTGCTCAAAAATCGCTATAAAGCGATCGTTTGAGCTATCATCGTTGAGTCTAAACTCGCGGCCATCATGCACTTTTCTGGCACTGCTAGCTGATTGTTAAATTCAGTCCAACCTAGAAATCGTCATTCAGCCTTATCAGGAGTTCTCCAGAAGTAGTGCTGATAGCATTGTTTCCTGTTGGAGAACAAAGGAACTGAAAGCAGATAAGAGCCCTTGGGCTATTAACTGCATTCAGCTAAAGGCTTCATTTGCACACTAAATTGCTCTTTAGTAGCTGAGTAGCTACTTAATAGTTTATGCAAAGTGATCGCTCAAAGCTATCGTTTAAGTGATCTTTGAGCAATAATCGCTCTGTGTAAATGGGCCTTAAGTTTAGAACTTGTATTAATTGGCTTAGTTTACACCAAAAGTTGCGCCGAAGTTCTGGCACATTTTGGTGCAACTTTTGCCATGCCCCTTTTTGGACCACTCAGAAAAACTGCCCGAAAGTGTCTAAAACACATAGTAAAAGTGGTGCAAAGTATGTAAGTCAGTTTTCTGGTGCAATTTGCTCCAGAAAACTGTGGTAATTGGAATAGCAATTAAGCCCCATTATACATTACTTTATAAGAGTCTTTCAGGGGTTTGGTATGTAAATTATTCAAAGAATAATCCTTTTGAAGCTCAAACATTTTCATGATTTTATCATAAGCTTTATGCTGCCCGGTCTGCTAATACTCCAGCCCTTCTTTACTCTTTTTTTGTCATTGGTGTATCTCCCTTGCCAGAAGAGATCAACACAGTGATTAAAACAATAAAACTGGGAAAAGCTCGAAGGCCTGATGGGCTTATGGCTTTATATCACAGACGACTTCTAAATGTGTTACTCCAACCCTCATCCTTCCATTACAATGCTATTCTCAATGGAGATAAGATGCTTAAAGATTGTTTTACAGGCCCAAATCACTGTATTTCCCACACAAAGATTCTACATCTACCAAAAACTTTAGGTTTATCTCACCTCTTAACATAGTGTAGACTACTCACTGCTATCCTAGCTGCCAGGTTAATAACTTTTCACCCCTCACGGATCCATACAGACCAAGTATCCCAATCTAATATGGCACACCCCCTTCACAGATGAAGCTGCTGTTTATGACTAACTGAGAATAAGATCTGAATTTCTACAACCATCACTAAAGGAAGTCATCAGGTGGATTTAGTTGAAACAGTCATGAAAGTTTGTCACAGCTCTCACTTGGATCACTCACACATTATTATCGTACCTGCATTCTGATCCTGACTGTTTGTACAACTGTTTGTACACATGTTTGTACAACCTAAGTTGCAAAAAAGTTGAGACGCTACGAAAAATGTAAATAAATGTTGAGAAAAAAAGGATGCAATGATCTGAAAATCTCATATATCCACATTTTATTCACAATAGAGCACATATCAGAAGGTGGAAGTAAGGCCTCATGTCCATGGTATAAATGCATTTAAAAAATCTGCACGGGTCTCCCACGCGTGCAATCCGCGACCATAGGGAAACATTGGGCATCCGCAGGTAATTGAATACCTGTACATGTCATTTCCCCCCGGTGCAGTGAATAGAATTGATCTGCTATATCAGTCACCACTTTTATGAAATGTGCAGAGCTGTGTCTGCTATGCAGTGAAGAGGCTGTGGTACTTGCTCATGTGCTTTTACCTCTTTATACCACTGACCAATGGTATTCTGAATGACGGATACCCATTAATTAGATAGGTCATCAATATTAGAGTCTCATAAAACCCCTTTAATAAATATCAGTGGTATTGAAAAATGCTTGAACTCAAGTGACCTCAAAAAGGGCATAATTCCTCTTAGAGAGGTATTCCAGGCTTTTACTATTGATGAGCTACCCTCAGGAAAATGCATCAATAGTTGATTAGAGGTGATCTGCTGCTTGGGATTGCCACCAATCAGCTGATCTTCTAGCCTGCTGGGTTGGATATCATCATTGGTGGTCAAGGCCAGAAGTATCAAAGCTGGCTTCACTCCCATTGAAACCAATGAGAGCAATGTCTACTATTACACTTCAAGCTCTGACCATAATGAGGAACAAGAAGGGTAATAGAATGCATTGCTCCCATTGTCAGCTATTGTACTTCCAGACCACTGATGACAATTTGCGGTCCACTGCACTGACAGCAGGTTGGACAGTCAGCTGATTGGTGGGGATCTCAAGCCGCGGATCCCTGCAAATCAACTATTGATGACCCATCCTGAGGTTAGGTCATCAATAGTAAAGGCCTGGAATACCCCTTTAATTTATCAGCCTGGTGCATGTGGCATGACAGATTTGGCACAACTTGGTAATCATATTAGATACACTTCTCATGTCACTTCCTTATGTCATCTCAGGAGACCTATATGAACACCAATAGTTTGGACAAAAAATAGTGCAAACCTTGAATAAATATGCACATTTAATGACTATTCTTTGTCACTGTAGCCAAAAGTGTCTAAAACACATAATAAATTTGATACACACCATATACTAAGCTTGCACCTGTTTGCAACATCATTCTAGCTAGAGATGAGCAAGCGTACTCGCTAAGGCAAACTACTCGAGCGAGTAGTGCCTTATGCGAGTACCTGCCCGCTCATCTCAAAAGATTTGGGTGCTGGCGGGGGAGAGAGGTGAGTTGCCGAAGTGAGCAGGGAGGAGCGGGGGGGGGGGGGGGGAGGAGAGTGAGAGAGAGATCTCCCAGCTCTCCCCCGCCACTCCCTGCCCCTCGCCGGCACTCGAATCTTTTGAGATGAGCGGGCAGGTACTCACATAAGGCACTACTCGCTCAAGGCTCAAGTAGTTTGCCTTAGCGAGTACGCTCGCTTATCTCTAATTCTGGCATATTTTTGTCAGTACATATCTCTCCCATAGTTTATAAAATACCACAATGTTAACAGCCAATGCTTTCCATATAACCCAGCCATGATACAAGCTTTACATTTAAAATTCAGGGAAACAAATAAGTTAACACAATAATGAAAGCCAAAATATTGCATTAGATGGCAGGCATTGAAGACTATACTAACCCTGTATTATGACATGACTGGTGAGTAACTAGTAAATGATTGCAGCTTGCATCCAGCAATGGGAGATACAACATAACCTTACTTCTGCAGCCAGTGTGTGTATTAAGCATTACAATTATTTTTGCATTTGCTTCTCCCTATGTAGAAGTTAAGCTTTCCAGGTGGATTGTACACAAGAAAACAACCTGAAAATAGCACCTGATGACGGAAGTTTGACACATGGGTGCAGTTAATGATATGACCCCAGCTTAAACCTCAATCACATATTACAGCTAAATGAAGCTATTTGCTAAGGACCAGAGGCAATTCCACATTGTACTGAGTTAATAGAGGATTACCTGGTATTTAGCAAGGGGAAGAAAAAAAATCACTGAATTGAGAATTGAGATCTCCAAATGGGTGGACGATTCTCTACTGAGCTTTGACGTACAGACACAGATTTCCCGGTCACTCCCCCTTCTTAAAAAGCCTTGTGAGTTGTGGAGCAGACTGAGATCAAGGGCAGGCTAACAAGTGTCACCTTAGGGTTAAAGAACCTGACTGACAAAGACTTCAAGAGGTAAGAAGCCAATATACTAATCACTGTGCTATGCAGGGGCAGAGGATAAAGGAAAGGATAGTAGTACTAATAGGGAGAGAAAAGGTGAAGAAGCCAATATATCAATCACATTTGCAGATGCATTTTTCTTTAGCTTGACTCTTAATGTGATACACAGTTTGTCCTTCTATCAGAGTGGTCTATTTACACTTTGAATTACTTTGCAATGGGTTTTAGTTGTGTCACAATAAGGGAACAATAGCTTTTTAATGGGTTAAGATAAGATAACTTTCTGTGCTGTTTTATCAGTCAAACTAAAATTTGCTGCATCTGTAACTCATTGGCAGATAATGCATTTAACATCTATAGAAATAAAGACTGGGAAATAATGGAAGTTGTAGTAAAGAGGAAGAGGAAGAGTTAAGAATCCAGTGTATTAGAACATCCACAAAAGTGAAGACTGGGGGGGATTACAAGTGGTTGTGCAGTGGAAAAGAAACAGTTAAACATTCACTATAAAGAGTGCAGAATAGCATTTACAGAAGTGATTGGAGAGTAGAAGTACAGAGGGTTAAATGGGATAAAAGCCAATCCCATTGTATGAATGTACACAGAAAGCCTGTGGAGGGAGAGTGGTGAGTGCATGAAAGAGGTAAGACAGGAGAGGGACATGCAGAGAGTTCAGGGGGATGAATACTGTGTAAGGTGATACTTAATCACAAAGGGAAACACATGGATTCATTGAAGCATATGAGGACCAGTAATTTACTAAGCAAATGTTATTAGGTGCACTAATAGAATTTGATTAGACAAGGACTTTCTGTATGAAATAAGTGGGGAGGTTCAGCACCACGGAGAGCAACCCTAATAGAAAGGAGCCAACAGCGAATTATGATGTATACAGCAAACAAATAGAATCTAATCTAATCTATCTCATCCCCTATACTGTTTTATGGAAGAAACATGAGATCAAACAACCCATAACATAGTTAACGTCTAAATAAATGCCTAAATTGTCTGCCTAGGTAGAAAAATATCTGTTCCTCTACTATTACTACTGACAGGCAGAGATTGCTGCATGTGTGTTATGTGTGACTGATGGACAGACAAGCTGGATTATGTTTATAACCATGAATGATGTCTCACGGTAATTAAATGCACATACAATGCTAACATTCTACTGCTCTACAATATACTTTCTGATTCCTAGATTATTTTAATGAAGTATAGTCTCAGTAACAATTCTGTGGAACTGCCTTATCACATAGACCTTTTTAATCTGATTACAAACTATGAAAAGTTACACAAAAGTTATACATGCATTTACATTAGTTGAAGGGAGCTGGTAAATTCATTATCTTAAATCTGAAAATGGTGACTGCTGAAATTATTCTCCATTTGCAATTTTGAAAAAGAGAACACTTGTGGGTACATTGCAATATATGAGCATTTACATACCTATACTGTATATGAAGAATGCAGAACATAAACATGTGGCAAGGTACCAACTTTCTATATTATCCAGAGTTGGAGAAAATGATTATGTCTTGTCATTGTCAGATTATTGTGAGTTATTGGGAAAACTGTATATATATATATATATATTATCTTTGGTTTCATTCTGTCCAATAGGGCAGACTAGAAACAAGCATGGAAAGTGCTATGATAAATGAATCTCTCTTTCCATCATTAAGGACTCATAATATAGTATATTTTGAAGATTTGAGCACACCCGTTAGTTAAATTCTTGTATAATAATTGAGGCAATAGAAATTAGACAATTTGCAATTTCTGAGAACCAGCATCACTAAGATCTTTCACCATTCTTTAACAATTTTTCCATTTACTGGATATATTGTATACTGTTTGTATACGGCCAGTTTCACATCTGCGTTGGAACTTCCAGTCAGAAGTTCCATCACAGATCTGGCACAAAATACCAGAAGAAAAAACGCTGCATGCAGCACTTTTTCTTCCATTCAAACGTTGCACAGGTAAGTGGAAAACAGACAGACCCCATTATAGTCAATGGGGTCTGTCCGATGCTGTAAGTTTCTGTCCAGGGGCTTTCCATTTCCTGCTCCCCAAATGGAGCAAGAAAGCAGAACCCTGAGTGCAGATGTGAAACCACCCTACTGTTGCTAACCTTAAGCTATCATAGTCTTAAATACATAGCTGTTTACCTAACTTCATTTTGATAGTCTGTAATTTCTCAATTATAGTTGTCATCAGAATTACATTTGTTGACTGATGTTGAAGACTTTTCAGCTTTCAATTGTTCTTCTTTGTTTAGGATCCACTTCCTGACTTTGGCATAAATGAATAAAATGTACAAAGTTTCTGGAACAAAACTGTGAACAGTTCTTGGATTTAGTTTAAGTCTTTTGTGTATTTTATCCATTTAAGCCAAAATTAGGAGTGGATCCTAAATGAAAGAGACATACAATTGAAAGCTAAACAGATCTTTAGATGTACAGCCATGTATAGATGGTCTACAAGTTGTTTGCCATGTGTATCTGATGGAACTCAAAATGAATTCATTACTACTGATATTGAGCAAGCATTAGGATTATTGATAGTCCTTGTTTTTCAGTGTAGTCACTTATATTATCCCCTAATAGTAGCATGCAATACCGTAAAGACAGTGTCCCATCCCACAAAAGATACATTGGTGGACATCATCAAAAAGGACACAAAAATGGACATCTGGCAATTGAAAGCAACCATAGAGAATACAAAATCATGTAGAGCAGGGGTCCCCAACTCCAGTCCTCAGGGACCACCAACAGGTCATGTTTTCAGGGTATCCGATGGTAAGAACACCTGTGGCAATGTCTGAGGCACTGACAATAATTACATCACCTGTGCAATACAGAGGAAATCCTCAAAACATGACCTGTTGGCGGTCCCTGAGGACTGGAGTTGGGGAACCCTGATGTAGAGGACTGGCCTAAGGCTTTATTTACACGAGCGTATATCTGCCACTGTTTTCATGGCCGGACGATATATGCTACGATCTGATGCATTGGATTCCAATGCATCATATCAGATGGGTGTATTCCCACAGCGTAAAAGCTCGCGGGCCAAAATATACCTCCGAGCGCTTTTACGTCAGGCATGAAAGAAAGTCCTGGAGCTATCTTTCCCAGCTGGAATATGGCCGCTCCCATAGATTCCTATGGGAGCCAATTACAGCTGCCGGAGCAGGGAGGTGGGAGGAAGTTTAGCAGCATGACTGCTAAACTCCCTCCCCCTTCTTTTCTCCTCTCTGCCCCTTGCCAGCTGTTTGCAATGGGAGAGGGTGGGATGGGGGCGGAACTAGTTGCTAAGCTCCCCCATTCCGCCCCTTCCCATTGCTGGCTGCCGACAAGGGGCGGAGAGGGGGCAGGAGCTTGGCACACTAGCTCCCGCCCAATCCCACCTCCTCCTCTTGCCGAAAGCCAGTGAGGGGGAGGGAAGGAGCAGACAGCTGAGCAGAGCTAAACTGTCTTTCCCCACCCAACAGCATTGCAGGCTCGGAGTATATGCGCCAAGCCCGGGCCATCTGAACAGGGGCACAAAAGTTAGCTTTGTGTGCTTGTTCACGTGTTTTTACGGTGCCAGTTGGCCTGTGTGAAAGAGCCTTAAGAGTCGCACATGACTGAATGGATAGAATTCGAATTGGAATCCCATTATTAGGGATTCTTTAGATAATTATCAAAAATATGCTGCATCATTACAAGATGTTTTTAAAGGTAAATTCTAAAAAACTGAAATAACATGAACCTGCATCCCTAGTGGGTTTCAATGCTCCTTCTTCTTTGAGTAATGATTGGTGTCACTCAGTAGAGCACAATAGCTGGTGTTGTATAGCACCAACAACATTTGTGACTAATCACTGTCATGTGGATTCTACAAGGAATTATTATTTTTTTAATTTTAATGCTGTTTGTTTGTAACATATACTCCAAAATAACAATGGGCATACATATGCATACAGTTGTGTATATAGTTATATCAACCCCAAAAAGATACAATACACAGATTAGAAATGTAAAAAAATCTTAACTTGCCAATCATATTTAAATATTTCTATTTAAAATTTACAATTTGCACAAGAGAGTGCAGCCCTCGCACAAAAACAGTACATCGGTCAAAGAAGAAGCCATCTTTTGGGCAAAACACTGGGTGTGCATCTAGGTCGGTGCTTTATGCAGTATTAGTATGTTTGTTTATTTTGTGTTTTAACATGTGACTGCTATTAATGTATTGTGATATGATGTTGGTTATACATTGTAACAGGCATACGGGGACATCAACCGATGATGTACTGTTTTTCTGTGAGGGCTACACTCTCTTGTGAAAATTAGTAAATTTTAAATAGAAATATTTAAATAGAAACATAGTAAGTTGGGCTGAAGGGGGACAACGTCCATCTAGTTCAGCCTGTTTCCACCCCCCCTTGTTGATCCAGAGGAAGGGGAAAATAAAGTAGAAGCCAATTTAGCCCATTTGGGGGGGAAAAATCCTTCCCTCCATAATGGCAGTCAGGATAATCCCTCGATCAATGTTTTGAAAGCTCCTACCTGACTTCCAGACCCGGATCTACAAGCCACTGGTTATTTAATGTCTATATCCTGTAATATCATAGCGCTCCAGAAAGATGTCTAGTTCCCACTTGAACTCCTCTATCGATTTTGCAATCACCACGTCCACCAAAAATCTATTACTAAGGACCCAACTATAGGGATGGCCATTTTGGACTTAATATTAACTAACAGGCCTGAAAAAATAACAAAAATGCAGGTTGGCAACACATGGGAAATAGTAGAGATACTGGGAGCATCAAAGGTGTAAAATAAATAAAGTTCTTTATTGCTCCATATTAATAGCAGAGCAGGCAACGTTTAGACATATAGTCTTTGTCAAGGCTTGACAAAGACTATGTGTCGAAACGTTGCCTGTTCTGCTTTTAATATGGAGCAATAAAGAACTTTATTGTACACCTTTGATGCTCCCAGTATCTCTACAATTTGGTGAGCATTTGATGGGGCTTGAGGTACATGGTCCCAGTGAAAGTAGCTTTGCATGAGCTTGAATATTCTCACCTCGGCAAGATTGGCAGATACACTGAGTGCTGCAGGAACCTGTTTGTACCTGGGAAATAGTGACCATAATATAATAAATTTTAACTTTAATTCCACTAGGGAGTTTTATCAGGGAGCTACAGAAATAACAAACTTTAGGAAGGCAAAGTTCAAACAACTTAGAAATACCCTTAACCGCATTGACTGGGACAATGAAAAATGAATTGGATAAGAATCAGGCGTTCACGCAGTAACAGAGGGGTAGGGCAAACAAACATGGACCGAGCAGTGGACTACCAATTGGACAGGTGGATAAGACATGGGTGTCCACATACCTACGGACAGAAGAGACATCAGGCAAAAAACAAAACTGCATGCATGCAGACCACAAAGCAGACAAACAGAACCAGACACAAATTGAACAAAGATCTGCATAGCATGCATCCTAACATCCAAGTTTAGCTAGGAAATGTAAAGGCATACAATGACCAGCACCCTCTAGCAAGAGGGGTTGTTATTTATGTGCACAGACCCATATGTGCATAGACCCATGATGACTGGCTGACAGGAGCAATCCACACTGTCCACTAGCCAAATAAACCTCACCTACAGCAGTGTGCACCTGAAAGCCCACTGTACTACAGGTCCTAGGAGCACAATGGGACACTAAACTGTTTTCCAACTATATAAATAATAAAAATAATAATAATTAGAGATGAGCTAGCACCAAAATGCTCGGGTCCTCGTTATTCGAGTCAAGTTTTTCGTAAAATTCGAGAGCTCTATTCGAGTAACGAACCCCATTGACTTCATTGGGAGACTCAAGCATTTTTGTATGGGACCCGCCGGTTGCCGAGCTTTTTTTTTCTCTCTCTCTCTCTCTCTCTCTCTCTCTCTCTTCTCCTCCCCCCCCCCCCCCAAGCCAGCCACCAACTGCCGTTGACGTGCGCAGCAGGGAGAGGTCAAATCTGACATGTCAGCAGCGTGGAGGGGCCAAAACTGGGGCGGAGTCGAATACAGTGTGATGCTCGCTCGAGTAGCGAGCACCAACGAGTATGCTAATACTCGAACGAGCATCAAGCTCGGAAGAGTATGTTTGCTCAACTCTATTAATAATGAAAGTGTTGGCCCTTTAAAAAATAATGAAGGAAAAATTGTAGAAGATGAGAAGGAGAAAGCAAATCTATTAAATTGTTTTCTTTGCAAATGTATTCACTCAGGAAAATGAAAAGTCAAGTAAAATGCAGAGTTTAAACTCTCTACTAAATGTCACCAGTCTAACCCAGGAAAAAGTGCTGAGTCACCTTAAAAAGATTAAAATAGACAAATCACCGGGTCCCAATGGGATACGCCCCTGGGTTCTAAGAAAATTAATGTGATAGCCACCCATTGTAGCTTATATTTAAGGACTTTATAACCTGTTCCACTAGAGAAGTGCATAGTAAATGCCATGTCAATATTCACAAAAGGGTTAAAAAAGTAGAGATGAGCGAGCCTACTCGGCCACGCCCCTTTTTCGCCTGAGCGCCGCGATTTTCGAGTACTTCCATAATCGGGTGAAAAGATTCGGGGGGCGCCGTGGGTGAGTGGGGGATTTTAGCGGGGAGTAGGGGGGAGAGGGAGAGAGAGAGGGCTCCCCGCTGTTCCCCGCTGCTACCCCCCGCTCCGCCTCTCCCCACCCCCGGCGCCCCCCAAATCTTTTCACCCGAGTACAGAAGTACTCGAAAATCGCAGTGCTCGATCGAGTAATTACTCGAAGCGAGTATACTCTCTCATCTCTATTAAAAAGCAAACTTGAAAACTATAGGCCAGTAAGTCTAACTCTAATGTGAATAAAATGTATGTGGGATTTCTAAAAGATGCTATTCTTGAGTACCTCAATGGTAATAACTGTATAACTCCATATCAATATGGGTTTATGAGGGGTCGTTCCTGTCAAATCAATCTGATCAGCTTCTACGAGGAGGTAGACTGGACTGGGGAGAGTCATTGGATCTTATATATATCTTGATTTTTCCCAAGCGTTTGATACTGTGCCACATAAAATGAGAATGCTTGGTTTGGGCGAGAGTGTGTGAAAGTGTGTGAGATGGCAACCACGTTTTTTTTTGGACAGCAGTAGTTTTCTTTTTAGCATCCTTCCATGAATACCATTTTTGTTCAGTGTTCTTCTAATAATGGACACATCTTTTTTTTAAGTTCGTAGAATCTTTTGTTGGTCTTTTGATGTTACCCTTGAGTCACCTCTTTTTGGATTGCCTGTTGTGCTTTTAGAGTGATAATTGTTGTAACTGATTTAATGTACACTCAGATCTTTAGCAATTCTTTTGTAGTCTTTTCCAGCTTTATGCGAAGAACAGATTGATTAATAAACCAACTTTGTGTGCCTTTTATTTCATAGGCAAAGCACCTGTGAAACCCACAATTGCAGTCTCATCTTAATCGAAACAACTTTTGCCAATTAGCTCTTGAAAAAGTAATTAACATAGATGTACACCTACCTTTTCTCCCTGCACTGTGGATGTTTTCCCAATGTGCTTCGTTAAAAAAACATGGTTGGTACATGTTTGTTTGCTATTAGTTTAGTCAGATTATGCTCATCTATAAGGGCTAAGTCACATGGGCGCATCAGCGCCCGTGTCACTGCAAGTAGCAGGCAGCCGTACCTGAAGACGGCTGTCTCTCTGCAGCGCCGGAGGAAAGAACATGTGACTGGCTTCATTGCCGATCATGTGTTCTTTCATCAGCGCTGCAGAGAGACGTCCGTCTTCAGGTACGGCCGTCTTCTAACTGTCAGTCACACGGGCGCATCGGCGCCGGTGTACGGGTGCCGATGCGCCCATGTGACTGAGCCCTTATTCTGGTTTAAAAAACAGACTACACATCTCATTTTATTAGTTATCAGTGCAGGAATGCAGGTAATTCCAAAGAGTCATATTTAGAAAAAAATATCTCGATAGTATATATGGCACATTTAAAATGCCAAATCAATTCAAAATGCATTTAGAATTGTTATTATGCACCTGTCTTTAGGTCACTTTCCCATTTAATGGGTTGCATCAGAATTGACTTTTATCACCTACCCATCACTTTTATTCTGACTGATCCAGAGAATGAGGATTCCATGTCCCTCTCTTTCTCATTGCATTCCCTGCAGTGAGGAGGAGCTTAAATTAAGTAGTGGGTTTTGCATAGCAACCACAGCTCCAGCGGGATTGCCGGAGATGGCGAGGTACAAGCGCTCGGGTATCTTGGGAAGTCCCATTTAAATGGAGTGGCAGCGTGCATGCTCACTTGCCAGTGCAGTCAAACGCCTCACTGTCGGGGGTGCCATGAAGAAGGCAAGGGCTTCTGCTTGTTTGCATTAGCGATCAGTGAGGGGCAGACCCCAACTGTCAAAACTTCTGACGTATCAGAAGTTTTTCAATTGTGTACTTACATTGCAAACCTTCCCTTGGAGGCATACACTTCCTTCTTTTATTGTCTGTATGGACAGTATTGCAGGGTGTGTGTTTATTATGGCAACTGAAATGGAGACAAAGAACAAAGAAATGTCATATGTCATAGCAGCCTCTAGAAAGTGATGAAGTCATAGGTTAACCCACTCCCACAACCTGTAAATCGAATGTCTGTGTTTGTGCCTCCATGATAACCTGATCTCTTCTTGCATTTTCTTTACTTATGTTAGCTCCCATTACATGGAAGCATGAAAAATTAGGAAAAAAGAGAAAAAAGTAGTATACATGAATGATTTTTCGTCCCAATGTTGTAATTCCCCTAATATCTTCTTGTTTGTGTATTTTTATTTAAAGAGCATTGGAAGGGACATGAGCACTGGACGCACTGGACAAGCATACTATAGCATGCAGCTAACACATTCACTGCTTTTCCTGGGAATATTTTGCATTCATACCATCTGTTGTCATGGTCAAGTTGACCCACTTGCTCTGGGTCGTGCAGATCCTCAATGCTGGGAGACATCAACAGCAGTCCTACTGGAGATGAAAAAGCCCCGGATAGCTGATTCGGTGGCTGGATTCTGGGACTTCATGATATATCTGAAATCATCTGACAATTTTAAGCATGGTATTCTGTTTTGGGACCTTGCACAACTTTTTTGGGATATCTATGTGGACTGTGTACTCTCCAGAACACACGGCCTAGGCAGAAGGCAGTTGAAAGAAGAGGGGAAGAAAATAACCAATTTTGTTTCACAGTTCACATCAAGTAAGTCCATTGAGATGTGGCCGAAGGAGCTGCAACACATGTAATATACATCCAGCATATAAATATCTAGTGCTTGGCATGGGTATTACCACATGTGTGAAATATAACAAGATAATAAACTGTGATATGACAAAATACATGTGTTATGGCCTCTTAATAGTTTATTTGCATGCTGTGGATTTATAAATATACTGTATACTGGTGACAAATGAAAATAATTTAGCATTACCCTGGCGTAATATTCTCTAAGTACCAGGTATTATTGGCTTTTGCTACTGGTGGCATCATTGTGAAGAAACCACTTAGACATTTACTTGTAGCAGCTCCTACAGGAACACAATAGCATTACATGACATTCATTCAATTAGTTTGGCAAACATGTAATTCATTATTGCATTCAGTCTTCTAGAGTCTTTGCACTGGGTCTTCGTTGGTTAGTAGGGTGGGATGCTGAGCACAAATTTCCTGCTCTATTTGTTCTAATAAGGTTGTTCTAAAAGGTTAGCCCCTTTTGGTCAATTTTTTGCTTGTCTTTTTTAAAATAGCCTCACCTGTTTCCATTTTTTGATTTTTTAGTCCATTTAAGTTTACATATTTCTGTTCAAACAAGTTCTGTAATAACATTATATATATATATATATATATATATTATCTTCAGTAAGAGCTTAGCTTTGCTTAGCTAACAGTGAGAGCTACGATTAATTACTTACAGTACATGACACCTTCATGCCAAGCTTAGGGTTCTTTTACATGGGCCAATAGTTGCCCAAGCAATAGTTTAAAAATACAGTTATGGGCAACTGTTATCCATTATAAACATGGCACCTAAAAGGGCGGGTGAGCAAATATCACTCACTTGTAGGAGTCACTTGGTTTTTAGCTCACCTAAAAACCAAGCGACTGTCGACTCGTATAAACAGGTAGTTGTTTATCTATGAATGACTGCATGTTTAGGGTCAGTTTAGACCTGCCAATTTGTTGTTTGAACGAGTAAATGCGCAAATCATGTTAGAGTTCGCTTGTTTGCTTGGGCAGCCTGTTTATAAAATCACAGAGGTGAGGAAAAAGAAAAAAAAAAACACATATTCACTGAAAAAGCCAAAAATACAATACCTGAAGGTCTGCAAAGCAGACACGGTCGCCATAGGCACGATCGCCATAAGGCAGGCACAATCGCCACCGGCACAATCGCCGTAGGGCAGGCGCAATGGCCTTAAGCCCTGAAGATATGTAGTCAGCCAGACAATAATGTGTGGAGGAGCAGCTTGTTCCTGGCAGGCTAATATGCAGTCACCCACTCATCCCAGCCCAGTTTGGGGAGGAGTGACTGCATATACTAATAGCCTGCACATGTGAACGATACCAAAGATGTCAGCCATAGATGGGTGGTGACCCACCATACAGGATATCAACCCTGGCTGATATGACAGCGGGTTGCCCTGTATCTCCAAGGTGGGCCACACTGGCTGACATCTTGGGCTCCCCCACCAACTAGCAAACTACATACAAAGATACTAATGCATCAGTACCTACGCTAACTCACAATAAATTTCCTCACCTCTGTGATTTTATGTAATTTATTGTGAGTTAGCGTAGGTACTGACGGAAGCGGTGTGACCTCGACGCGGTCCGTCAGCCTATGCGTTTTGGCCAAAATGCAGTACCAACACCCACATTTTATTAGTATGCATTAGTATCTTTGTATGTAGTTTGCTAGTTGGTGGGGGAGCCCAAGATGTCAGCCAGTGTGGCCCACCTTGGAGATACAGGGCAACCCGCTGTCATATCAGCCAGGGTTGATATCCTGTATGGTGGGTCACCACCCATCTATGGCTGACATCTTTGGTATCGTTCACATGTGCAGGCTATTAGTATATGCAGTCACTCCTCCCCAAACTGGGCTGGGATGAGTGGGTGACTGCATATTAGCCTGCCAGGAACAAGCTGCTCCTCCACACATTATTGTCTGGCTGACTACATATCTTCAGGGCTTAAGGCCATTGCACCTGCCCTATGGCGATTGTGCCGGTGGCGATTGTGCCTGCCTTATGGCGATCGTGCCTATGGCGACCGTGTCTGCTTTGCAGACCTTCAGGTATTGTATTTTTGGCTTTTTCAGTGAATATGTGTTTTTTTTTTTCTTTTTCCTCACCTCTGTGATTTTATGTAATTTATTGTGAGTTAGCGTAGGTACTGACGGAAGCGGTGTGACCTCGACGCGGTCCGTCAGCCTATGCGTTTTGGCCAAAATGCAGTACCAACACCCGCATTTTATTAGTATGCATTAGTATCTTTGTATGTAGTTTGCTAGTTGGTGGGGGAGCCCAAGATGTCAGCCAGTGTGGCCCACCTTGGAGATACAGGGCAACCCGCTGTCATATCAGCCAGGGTTGATATCCTGTATGGTGGGTCACCACCCATCTATGGCTGACATCTTTGGTATCGTTCACATGTGCAGGCTATTAGTATATGCAGTCACTCCTCCCCAAACTGGGCTGGGATGAGTGGGTGACTGCATATTAGCCTGCCAGGAACAAGCTGCTCCTCCACACATTATTGTCTGGCTGACTACATATCTTCAGGGCTTAAGGCCATTGCGCCTACCCTACGGCGATTGTGCCGGTGGCGATTGTGCCTGCCTTATGGCGATCGTGCCTATGCGACCGTGTCTGCTTTGCAGACCTTCAGGTATTGTATTTTTGGCTTTTTCAGTGAATAGGCAGCCTGTTTATACAGGCACATGGTTGGCTCATTCAAGCAAGAACTCGTTCAGTCGTTCACATTCACTGTACGGCTGGGTTCACACAGGGCAGATTTGCTGTGAAAATCTTGCGGTTTTGCCACAGCGAAAAAACGCAAGATTTTTGCGGGATAAGCACAGCTTCAAAACCCGTGGCACTTAGCCGCAGGTTTTGGAGTTGCTTCGCTGCATGCTTTTCCATTACAACCGTCCCTCCTATAGAGAGGAGTGAAGCCGCAACAGAAAAAGAAAAAAGAATTGACATGCTGCATCCCAGGAATCCTTGCCGCAATGCCTGCTAATGCCGGCATTGCCGCGATGGCTTGTCCACCCCGTGTGGACAAGATTTTTGACAAATCTCGTTCACATGGCTGGCCAATCCCAGGATTAGCGGCTGCAGGCGGAGCGAAATTCTGCAGGAAAATTCTGCGGCAAAAATGCCCTGTGCGAACATACCCTATGAGTAAATGAGAACAACTGAACGATTACTCAACGATGATTGTTATACCTGTATAAAATAAGTGATGAACAAAAAGTGAACAATTTATCGTTCGTCATTCGATCATTGGCTGCATTTACACTGAAAGATTATCATTCATTTTCGCTCATTTGAACGATAATCATTCTGTGTAAAAAAGCCTTTACTATGAATGCAGGCAAGCAGCTGGAAAAGATCTCTAATGCATTCCACCTCTGTCCTGTGTGAAAGCACAGGAGCAATAAAACTACAGATATATTTTGATGATTGATGTATGTAGAGAACATACATGCAAAAATTGGTCCGTTTTTTGAAATCGTTTTCCATCCCTTTCCGTCATTTTTGGAGGACTAAACAGTGTCTAATAAGGAAATCATGTCAAACTAAAGTTGTCTTCGTTTGACACATTTAAATTTATGGTTCCACCCAGGGTTCCATCAGAATATCCTTTTCGGCAATCTAGACAGATCCCCAAGATAGAAATTCACAACATTGTAAAAAGGACACTGCGTGAAAAAAGTCTAACTTTTACAACAGTTGTAATCAATCTAATTGAGCATTTGAGCCTGACAACACAATATAACACGTCAGGGTATTAACCCTTTGCAATCCCATTTTGGATCCAGCGATTCCTAGGGGGCTTTCTCTTTCTGCTATTATACAATGGCACTGTCTGCTGGCTAGAGCCAGTACTGTGGTATGGGACATGCAGAAGAGGCCCCCGACAACAGAGCGGCCAGTAATATACAGTAAGAATACCCTGCTGGACGTCTTCCAACATCGGAGCTGTACAGCCTTCAATCAGAATGTCTTCAGACGTCAGACAGTGGATTGGAAAGGGTTAAAATGTACAACATAACATAACAGCATCTTACCATGTACAAATTCTGCCAGTTTTTGAAATCATATCTTTAGTGTAGTTTATGTGGTTGACAATACATGTTTTGAATCATGATTCTAATATGATTATTTATGTGATGAAAAATTCTGACACATATACTAGTTTTTAAAAGGTGAAACAAACATTGAAAAGCAAATCTTCCTAATTGTTCGAAACTAGAGATGAGCGAGCATACTCGCTAAGGGAAATTGCTCGAGCGAGCATTGTCCTTAGCGAGTACCTGCTAGATTCGGAAGAAAAGATTTGGGTGCCAGCGCGGGTGAGCAGTGAGTTGCGGGAGTGAGTAAGGGGGGAGAGAGGGAGAGAGAGATCTCCCCTCCGTTCCTCCCCGCTCTCCCCTGCCACTCCCCACCCCCCGCCAGCACCCGAACCTTTTCTTCCAAGCGGGCAGGCACTCGCTAAGGAGAATGCTTGCTCGAGTAATTGCCCTTAGCGAGTATGCTCGCTCATCTCTATTCGAAACCCAATCTTGTTAAAATACATTATATTGTAAATTTCCGCCATATATTTTTATGTCTAGATGTGATTGAATTCTCAATTATGCAGCCTTTTCCCTGCATTTAGGACAATGAAAACTGAAATGTATTAATAAAGATACTTATTTCAGTCTAAATTGTGGACACATGGCTCCAGTATAGGCAAAATACCGTTGAAGCAAATTTACATAGTTTTTCTCACTTCTATTCATAACTTTTAGTATGAGCAAAGACTAAATTTGCTATAAAAGTGGCAGAATTTAACACATGCTTCAACCAGGTAGACTAAGGCCTTAGTTTTTTCGCGCGATTTGCGGATCGCATGACGGATGCGCATCCGCAAATCGCGTGACCGGTGCCCGAAAATCGCCCGAAAATCTGCTCCTAGCCGCGTTTCATTAGAAACGGGCCGGAGCTGTCCAGCGCATTGCATTCAATGGAGCCGGCAATACAGCGGCTCCATTGAAAGCAATGCGCTGCGGGCGAGTGTGGGATGAATTGTCGGCAAGGGCTTAAATATATAAGCCCTTCCCTGCAATTCATCCAGAAAAGTGTTAAAATAAAAAAAATATACATACTCACCTGCTCCCGGCAGTCAGAGTTCCACACGGAACTCCGGCTGCCGGGAGCAGGTGAGTATGTATATTTTTTTTATTTTAACACTTTTCTGGATGAATTGCAGGGAAGGGCTTATATATTTAAGCCCTTCCCGACAATTCATCCCGCGCACGCCGGCAGCCCATTGCTTTCAAGCCGGCTACATTGAATTCAATGGGCAAACATTGTTCTTCTCTGCCACAGCTGTTACAGCTGTGGCAGAGAAGAATGATTTGTCTTCTATATGTTCTCAATTGGGTCGGCGCTGCTGCCGTCGGCCCCATTGAGCGCATATAGAGAAGAGAACAGGAATCGCAGATCGCAGATAGGTGCGATCTGCGATTTCTGTTCTATAATTTATCGGACGAGCGCATAAAAAGCGCTCATGTGTCCGATACCATTGCAAAGCAATGGTTTTAAAAAATCGCTGGACGCATGCGCATGCGCAAATCGCGCAAAAAAACGCCCGTCTGACTAAGGCCTAAAGGTGTTATGAACAGTAGAAAATAATACCAACATGGTGGCAAAAAGTTATTATCAAAGTGCAATAAAAACAATAAGTTAAAAGAAACAGTATGACAAATGGTTACATGACTACCATATATGTATTTCATGGGAATTCAGTGTATCATAACAGGTGGGACTTGCAATAATTACATTTGTTCAGATGCCCAGCAAGCCCCAGATGCATCGATGACGTATCTAGAGGACACGTGAAAATGGCTTTATTGTGTTAACTCTTATCTTTCAGAAACCTTTTCTCACAATCGAAGGTCTGTTTTACCGGATCAGAAAGAACTTATTCAACAGTTAATAGGTTTCCAAGTAGACAAAAGAGAATCTAGACTACTCAGCAGTATGAAAAGAAGAATCAAGAGGAAGTAATTTAAAATAGAAGTGAAGCAAAATAATATTTCATTTTTTCAGATCATTAATTGTATCGAACATTGAAAGAAATGAATAGTTGTCCTGCATTCCATTTTAAGTTAGACTTGCATACATATATACATTAATTTGTTTGATACAAATGCCTTACAAATAAAAATCTTCATTAAAAGCTTCAGTACATGTATCTGGTTTCTTGACAATTAAACATCATAAGGCTCCTTGTGTTCATGAACTGTTGTAAATATGGGACAGAAGCGTGATTTTTGATATGTCAAGTAAAATCTAAAGAAGAACCAACACAGACAAATTTAGGAACATTGAAAGTGTTTTATCTGCTGAAGAACGTAAAAGAAATTTAAGCACAGTTAAAACCAGGTAAATACGGGATTATTGCAGATAGATAAACAGACATGAGATAGATAGATAGATAGATAGATAGATAGATAGATAGATAGATAGATAGATAGATAGATAGATAGATGGATGGATGGATGGATAGATAGATAGATAGATAGGTGGATAGATGGATAGATAGATAGATAGATGGATAGATAGATAGATAGATAGATAGGAGATAGATAGATAGATAGATAGATGGATAGATGGATAGATAGACATTAGATAGATAGACATGAGATAGATAGATAGATAGATATTAGATAGATAGATAGACATGAGATAGATAGATAGATATGAGAGAGAGAGATAGACATGAGATAGATAGATATGAGATAGATAGATAGATAGATAGATAGAT
Organism: Eleutherodactylus coqui; assembly: GCF_035609145.1. NCBI lineage: Eukaryota > Metazoa > Chordata > Amphibia > Anura > Eleutherodactylidae > Eleutherodactylus > Eleutherodactylus coqui. Next base: position 96,890,806 of record NC_089844.1, read on the forward strand.
AGATATGAGAGATAGATAGATAGATAGATACAGAATATAATCTTGTTTTGGGATGAAATCACAATAGGAATCATTTGTTTTTATGTGACCTTAAAGGGGTTGTCTGTTTTTCAATACCTATTTTCAAATATTTTATTATGGAATTCAGAGCTAATATTAGTAGGGGGTCTTCCATTCTTGACCCTCATCTGGGAGTCAGAGTAGAGAGTAGCTATAAAGATTATCTCTCTCTATGGAAGAACCAGCTATTGATTACAATATATAAGGCATCATTTCTACTGGATGAAACTGCAGTGAAATTAAACGCTTTCTACCAGGTTTGCCTAAATATTACATCTGATTGTTTAGAACCCGTGGGGTAGCTTACCATTACAGGAGCTGTCAAACAGAAAGAGATTGTCCAAAGTGTACAATCCCTTTGAAACATATGTTAACCAGCTTACAGAAAGGATTCATCAACATGCTGTGGAACTTTGTATTTACAGTTTTTTTTCTTGTGAAAAAGTTTTCTGCGCCTTTAAGAAACAACTTTGAACTTTTCATTTATAGGTGAATGCTCTGCCTGTGTTTTCACTATGTATCATAAGACCATGGAACTCTGTTCTTAAACTTCATCAGGTCTCACTTGTCAGAATATCAGCCCTCTTTACACTTGTCTCCCTCCACAGCCACAGGCAGGGGTGCAAATCGCACCCCCAACAGGAGAATGCGGTTACTACATGGACACTTGATCCTTGCCACTCCCCTGCTCCAGCCGCCCTTACAGCAAGGATTGTCTAATACTTATTGGATGGGGAAGTGAGTATGCCATGTGCCATACTTTGCTTGATGGCACCACACCCAGCATTTGTCCAGAGGCACAGCTATGAGGGAAAAGGCAGGGTATATGCCCCGGGCCCAATGAGAGGGCAAGACAGAGGGTATTATCCCAGCCACCAGTCAAAGGAGTCAATCATCTGATTGCTGCAACAGTTTCTCCACACATAGAGTGCCCCTGTTAGTGAATAAAGAGCTAATTGCTGATTACAGAGGTGCTGTGTGTGTGTGTGTGGAGCAGCTGCCACAGCAGCAATCGGCTGTTTTGAAGAACTGAAGAGAGCACAAGAAGACACCACCTTGTGGGCTAAAAGACCTTTGGTGGGATGATCACGTGACCAGTCATATGTATAGGAGAGCTGCTAAAGGAGCAAAAGGACCTTTGGTGTGATGATCATGTGACCAGTCATATGTATAGGAGAGCTGCTAAAGGAGCAAAAGGACCTTTGATGATGTCATACGCATGTGATCAGTCATGTGGGAGGAGTCAGACTCTAGGCTGTGCTGTCGAGGGAGCTTCTTGCAGTTTTTTATTCAGTACGGGAAATAAAAATGTCTTCTTTACAGGTAAGAGAGATTTAACACGGTGGGACTACCATTCCCGTGGAGTGGGCACACAGGAGGGTACTATGCCTTTGAAGTGTATAAAATGGAACTATTACTGCGCAGGAGAAGGATGGGATCATATATGTTGGGATTGTGCCCCTGATCTTTTAAGACCCCAGCAACATTCCTGGTAGATGGCACAGGTCACCTAAGGCCATAATCACACCGCATTTTTTGCCACGGATTTGACAATGGAATCTGCACCGATTGTGCATCAAATCTTCAGTGAAATCCGCATCTGAAGTCTCATTAGTTTTAATTGGAAATCCTCACTGTAGTTTATAAGATGCACATTTTTTTCCTCAATTGGACTTGAAATCCATGATCCAGGAAAAAAGAAGTGACATGTCACTTTTTAATGTGGATTCCGCATTGGAAAATCCACAAGCAGATTTTGCTAAAGGACTGGGCCTAATCCACCTGCAGATTTGCAGCCCTAACAAATAAAGATCTACATCACAAATTCATGGCAAACATGCAAATTTTCATTGAGATCTGCATAAAAAAATCCAACACAATACAGTGTAAAGATAAAGGTAGAATATAGCCAGCAGCTGTGAAAAGAAGTTTTTCAGAGGAGCTCCAAAATGAATTTTTGCACCCGGGTCCATGAGCCTTTAGTTACACCATTGGGTTTAGAGTAGGGTCACAGTGCAGCGTGGCTGAGATACTGCTGTGGATTCAAATTGGTTGTTAAATGGCACCACAAGTTTTCTGGTAAAATTTTACCTGCAAAACCACATGGCCAAGAAAAAAAAATTAGTTTACAAACTGTGCCTGTCACGTAGCAAACAGGAGAAGAGAGGGGAAGGGCCAATGCTTATCAATCCTGCCTCTGTTCTCGATCACTCAAGCCGTATTGCAAGCTTGAAGTCATTAGAATACAGGCAGATTTGTACCCAGCTTTTCCGGACTTCAGCACGCATGTGAAGCGAAAGCTCAAATCATCCACCTGATCTGTTCTAACACACGCCAGAACTCTAACAATACTCCTACAAATAAACACTGCCACCACTAATTTCATTATCGGTAAACTGGAACCCGATTTATGAATTATGAACACAATCTACGGAGTTATGATTCGCTTTTAAAATGGACAAGGCTGACTTTTAAATTGCAGATTTTTAATCTAGAAAAGTTCTAGCAGTGCAATATATCTGATATGTACAAAGATATACAAAAAAAGGTTATTACATGGGAGCATAAGGAAATACAGTATGAATACACAACAAAACAGAGTCACTGAAGCGAATGCGACAGCCATATGCCGAGGCATATCTCTGTACTATCTGACAATTTGGAGCCTGTGGGGTCCCACATTATAAAGGGTCCCTCAGAACACTCCTTCCCCCGCCCCCTCTGATGTCATTCAGGGGGGGTGGGGTTGAGTCCTGCATCCTTGGTGGAAAAATCATAATTCTCCATTTTCAATCATATCTCAGCGGGCGGGCCTCTGATTATGAATTTGGGCCTGGCATATGATTTTACACACGTGTTGAGCCCATGTACGGATGGGTTCACTTCCATATTTTCCCAGATATGCAGCTCTAGGTGTTCAGGAGCCTCAAGGCGTGTAGATGCGTTTGATCAGCTGGCCAGCCCAATTCTGAAAATATAATTCATACCTATATACACTCAAATATCCTTTATTAAAAGATTTCCTTCTGATGTGAAGTTGGCACCGCTTTGGCTGTGTGAACGAAGGAAAGTGTCACTCCACACCAGCATGGGGTCAATTTAGCATCTCCTTGTCATTAGCCAGTTTATGGCCACCGGGAGAAGGGATTTCCTGTCCTCTGGTATACCAAAGGCTTGCCAAATACAAGAGAGGAAGGGGAGATTTGAATATTGAATTCAGCTTTCCTAGCGCCAAATAAAAAATAGAATCTGCGATAGGCTTAAGGCCAGACACACAAAATGTGAACGTGCTGTTCAGCAGCATTACTGCTGCCCAGAAGCTCCACTGTGGAATCTTAAGGCTCATTCACACGGGCATATGTCACCCGCGTATTACACGCGTATTTTTCACACATGTTGTAGTAATAAAAATATCAATGTGCTCCTTATATAAGCCTATCCGGGACTTAACAAGGTCTACAGATGTCTTTCTTATGAGAAAGACCTGCGATGCCCACCACTCATAAGGTGGAGGGGGGGCTGCTCCTTCCTTCCTCCCTTGGATTCCTTGCTCCAGATTGGAATATTAATAAAGTCTATGCTACTTGGGTATATAGGAATTACATGTTCACATAGCAACATACACCTGGGGCGTAAACATATGTTAATCATTAGCGTCATTACATACTAAGTCAATCATGAATTGTTATGATGTTGGGAGGGGCATGCAAGTAATTGGTGCGTCATATTCAGTATAACTGTATTCTACTTCCTTCCAATAAACCAGAAGGTTATGGGGGTTGACGGAGAGCATCCGTGAGTTCAAATACATATATTCATGAATGAAGCTTCTCATTATAACCAATCTGGAGCAAACCAGTGAAATCTTCTGGAATATGATTTATTCCCATAGCACACACATAATGTGCAGTGCTAAAAGCCCATTGATTTTTATTGGGCCACTCACATCTGTGTTTTCTTACATGCATGAAAAAAACACAGTATGTCCTGATTTTGTGCCTATTATATGCCTAATGCGCAACAATATAGTCTATGGAGATTTAACATACACAGCACATATGCTGAAAAATACCAGGGACATATACATCTGTGTGAGTGAGCCCTTACCTTCAAGCCGGTCTCATATAGGATTATTGTCTAACACATCATGCGTGCAATTTTCCCACGTGCAACATGTGATTCAATGTGTGTATTACTTGTGCAAAAAGTGCAGCATGTTCTATTCTGGCGCATATTGTGCACACATACATGCCAATATAGTGCATGGGGTGTGGAGTCACGCAGCAAGTACGCATGTGAGCCTGGCCTCAGATGTCCAGATCCTGACTTCACAATGTAGGAAAAAAATAGTTACATTAGATTAATTCATTAATTGGTGAGGACACCAAGCTGAATATTTGCCCCTGGAGTTGGAAAACCTAGCTACACCTCTGACATGTATGTGGCCCCCCTACTCTATCTAGCTGGTGATAAGAAGGGAAGCCAGCACCACTATGTCTATGTTGGTGATGGCTCCTCTAGACCAGCAGCATGAACAGTCTTCTCCACTCTGTCACACTGAAAATGCAGGGAGATTTATCATTCTATTTAACTGATGAAAATAAAATGGAATGATAATTCTAATCCTTGATCATGTTTGGTGTTTGCATCATTTATAATAATCTTAACACATTTTTCCATGCCTGTACCGCTCACCTGATCGCCTGTCACACTTTGCATATCTCCTATGTATATTGCAGTCTCTTCCATGCAGTGCAGCCTCTTGTCTGATGCTTATCAAACACCATCTTGATGCTACTTTCACTGTGTATTTTGCTATTAATCCTATGCCCATCTTTGCCTGCTAGGAGGACAGTGTAAATATTATCAACATCAACATTCACCTAAATGAGTTTAAGATTATACAGTCATAAAGGATGAACTATTATCTTCTTAATTATATTGGTATGACAGAAGCCTCTAATTACGGTGTCAGCAGTAATGTGTGATAGGAGTTACTGTCTCTCCTCATGAGAACAGCATATGTGGTACTGTACATGTAATTTCATCACACAGAAAGTTCTGGTGACTGGGCTCTGATGACCTCCTGAAAGAACAAAGAGCCAAGCAATTCCCATGTGGTCAACATGAGATCACATGACCCAACTGAAGGGAATTTTTCAGATAGAAAGGAATAACTAAGCAAGGTAATTCCAGCTGGAGGGATATATATATATATATATATATATATATATATATATATATATATATATACTGGAGGGGTTACTTGTATAATAAATGAAGAAAAATCATGGGAATGTCTCTTTAAGAGACAATGTGAACTAGAAATAATAGATTTGCAGGGGACTAAAAGAGTAGAATGAGCAAAGAAAAATGGATGTTCTAATTGAGAAATGTCAGCAATGAAGTAGAAGATGAGAAGTGGGTTCCACTTCAGTCCTACTATGACTTCAAGAGGCACAGGCCTCTCCATTGTTTCACTCCTCTTATTCGACTTGCTAACCTTTGTTTGACCCCTTATCGGTACATGTTATTTGCTCAGAAAATAAAACACAGAGTGGAGAGAGCATCAATAGTATAATGCCTGCAATACTCTTACAGAACATTCTTGCAGAACTAATGGGGATAATGTCAATTACTGCTAAATCTGAGTTTATTAAACTATCTCAAATTTAAAAAGTACAACGTGTACATGCTATCATTAAAGTATAAATAACTTTTTAAAAACTTTTGACATCTTAGTGACATGTCAGAAGCTTTGATTGGTGGGGTCCGGTTGCTGAGAACCCCTACAATCACTAAATGAATGGGAGGAAGCATTTAGCTGAGTGCTATGACTATTTAGCTGTGATCAGTGGTGTACAGACTCCACAGGCTTTTTTTATGAAGCCTGTACACTGCTCCGAGTAGTGACAGAAACAGCCAAAAGGGAACAGCTCTCAGATGAATATTTCTGCCTGTTCTGTGCTGGATCATATTTTTCTCCAGCAGGCTTCAGGGTATTCTCTAACTTCCTAATTGTGTAATACAGAATGCGCACACTGCCCAAGTTAGACGCAAGATATCAGTCTCATGTCCAATATGGCTCTGAGCATACAACGCCCAAAAGCCTCAATTTATTGAAACACACAATACCTGCCCTTTATGGGCGTTTAACAGATTGCATCAGTAACGTATACATATTCTTATTCGCTGGGTCATATAGAATTCCCCGCCTTCCTCCCCACACCTCTCTCTCAAGTCCAGTGTGTAAACCAGTCTTTGTTCTATCAACATGTGGTCAGTTAAAAGTAGTTTTCTTTGTCTGAGAAGTTGGAGAGTGGAGGAGGGGCTGGATACACTTCTTCAGTAATGGAATGTGATTTAACTCCTTCCTTATGCAGTAGAGCTTTATATTAGGCTGAAGTTATAAAACACACATCTTTCACCATGCCATTGTCCAGCAATTACCATAATGAAATTATGCATCCATTAGCCTCTACAGAGTTAAATCACTACAGCTGCGTAATACTTCTAGTTTATTACAAATCAATAGACATTTTACGCTAACTAATCTTCATGTCTACAACAGTTCATTTTAGTGAATAGTTGGGGCACCTGGACCCCCACCGGTCAAAACTTCTGATATGTCAGAATGACATGTCAAAGTTTTTTTTAAAGTTTTGTTAATTGTTACCCTTCAGGCTTCCAATTTCACTTCAACACTATCCAGAGTGATTCAAGTGATAAAAGAATCTGGCTCCATGTCAGAGCTGTGCATAAACTGTGTTAAATCTACTTGCCGCCAGCCTCATCTCTAAAACTTTTTTTCCCCATCTGCAGTTGACCATTAGATCTTTCATTTGAGGGAGTTTGAGACATAAGCTTAGTATTGCAACTCTGCAGAGGCCTAAAACCCAGGAGGGGATGGCATTGCTTGATCTTTATGTATATTTTGTAGCTGGGTAGTTATACTTTTAGGAGTGGATGGGGCACCTACTGTCAGTCTTTGTGATTATCTAGGGTCTATAAAGAGGTCCACAATTTATGGTCTATCAAGCTACTAACCAGCACTTGTCTGTATGTTTGTGTGTGAGTGCTTCTTATGCTCCATCCCTGGTAACGTTGTTGCTCCACCCCTGGTGACTCCATTGAAGGTCCTTCAACATATACAAAACACAGAGTCTGACGACAGAAGAACAACACAGTTAGGGCTCTTGGAACGGGAGGACAAAAGTAACACACTGTTAGCCTATATTATCTCAGAAGACACAACTCAGTGATCCTGACAACCTACCACCACCAGAGATCTAGTAGGCTAAAGGATGTCACTGCTGTGGTAGGAGCCAAGCTGTTTGTGTTTGATTTGTGGGGTGTAGTAGAGCTGTGTGTGAGATGTGAGGATCATAATGCATGTACCATGTAACAGATCTGTGTGGCACATTGCGCCACCAGAAACACTAGTACTATAATTTCCTACAACTCAGCAGTTCGGACAGAACACATTGACCTACCACAGAGATCTGGTGGGCTGAAGGACCTGTGGTGATGTCACTGCTGAGGGAGGAGCCAAGCTGTGTTTGTCTTGTGTGGTAATCAAGCTACTGTGTGTGTGATGTGCCACCAGAAACACTGGAACTATAATGTCCTAATAATTACTAGTATTGTAATAGCCTGCACTGTATTCTAACAAAAACTGCTCCTTATCCATTAGGTGGAGATCCAAGTATAATATGCCACCAGGGACGTCATCCAATATTATGAGTCTCTCCCTTTGTATCTTGAAAAATTTTCAATTCTTGGAAATGCACACTGTAAACTTTAGGAGATATATATTCCGGGGGAACCCTAAGATCTTCTGAACAAGTGAGGGAGGAGTATGACCTATGAAGATCTTCTTTTTATGGATATTTACAATTATGACATGCCTTAAATAGCCAATTCCCTGAAGTGGACTGTCCCATATCCCAATATCCACCGATTGGGATTTATTCATTACAAGGTCCACATGGACTTATCTCAGCCCTGTACACATGACTTCTGGGATCTAAAATCTCTAATAATGCTACTTATCTTCTTATTGTCTTCAGAAAATGGGCATATTAATGCATAATAAGTGTCATAGATGTTTGACGCCAGGTGCAGAGTTCTGGCATATGGTGTGGACATGTGTCCATATTCAGACCTTCTGGAGGGAAGTGGTGCAAACCTTCACAAATGTCCTGGGTAGGCCGATGCCCACAGTCTTTCAAAGTATGTTTGTTAGGTATACTTGATGAATCCTCATGACTTCATCACTCTCGTATTTTACTCAGAGAAACTTTACTTCTGATGAGGAAGACGATTGCCCTATGGTGGGAGGGAGATAAATCTCCATCTCTTGGACAATGTCGGAAACTTGTAAATGCAGAAGTACCTTATGAAAAGACCGTTTATAAAAATAAGAAATGCCAAGGTTTGGGATGCCTGGTGTAACTCACCTCTGACATTAATTCTTTTCTGGGTTGCTCAGGTCCCAACTGAATTCAAGCCTGCCATCTTAATGGGTATGCTCCTTTGTACATGGGTGGGATGTGTATGGGCTGGAGCATAGAGGTATCATACTTTTGAAATTGACAGTTCCTGGTGCAAACTTAATATTGCAGCTAGTAAGAATGCTTCCTCCTGGGTGTAAACTCTAAGATTAATTTTATTATTACTATACTGCATATACTCTGTAGTATCTATATTGACGTTGTTGCCTTATTTCTTATACCTGAAATATGGTTCCAGTTCTTTCTATTTTTTATTGTTTACAGTGTCAGAATGAGATACTCAGTAGTCACATTTATATGCAAATTTTGCCAAGATGCTTTATTGAGTTGTCAAATCCTTTTTTATACATATACTGTGTTCAATAAAATGAGTTTAAAAAAAATGATATAGACAACGGGAATAAAAAGAGAATAGTAAAAAGGGATATCACATATCACACACAAAGCATGTAAAGTATTGGAATGCAACAGGTTCAAAGTAAATATCTACACAACATATCAGACATAATACAGTAGCAATAACCAGTATATTAGCAGTAGAATCTCATGAATCCCTCCTCTAAATAGAAAAACTAATAAAGTTTGTTTTACAGTCAGTCTGGAAATCCAAAAAATGTTACATAAATAATCTGTAATACATTTCTGGATTAGTAATCCCAACACTTTAGGGGATGTTCATTGCATGTTTTAGCCATCCGTTGAGCGTATGCATAAAAAAAAGTCTTGAAAACATATTACTTGGGGTACCTAAAGACTATACTTAGTCAAACATAGTACAAAAATCGATAATTTTGACTACGTTTAACCTTCCTTAATGTTTATGTAACTCCTTTTGTGAGATAGAAAAGAATAGTGTCATAGTGAATTCTTTCTAAATTTTATCAATACTTGTATTCTGTAACTGTATGTTATTCTGATCAATATTTGCATTCTGTAACTATGTCTCTTCTTCATATATACCGTATATACCGGCGTATAAGGCGACGGGGCGTATAAGACGACCCCCCAACTGTCACCTTATACGCCGGTATTCAGTGGAGAAAAAAAAAAAATTTTTATTACTCACCTCCCACGGCGTTCTGTCGCGCTCCGGCAGGATGTCGCTCGCTCCGGCAGGCTGTCGCTCGCTCCTCGTCCCCGCCGCAGCATAGCTTTCTGAATGCGGGGCTTGAAATCCCCGCTTCCAGAAAGCTAATACACACGCCGGCAGCCATGACAGCATTGAATGGCTGTGATTGGCTAAAGCACACGTGGCTTCAGCCAATCACACTATTCAATGACATCATTGAATGGGTGTGATTGCTAACACGTGCGCCTTCAGCCAATCACAGCCATTCAATGATGTCATTGAATAGTGTGATTGGCTGAAGCCACGTGTGCTTTAGCCAATCACAGCCATTCAATGCTGTCATGGCTGCCGGCGTGTGTATTAGCTTTCTGGAAGCGGGGATTTCAAGCCCCGCATTCAGAAAGCTATGCTGCGGCGGGGACGAGGAGCGAGCGACAGCCTGCCGGAGCGAGCGACATCCTGCCGGAGCGCGACAGAACGCCGTGGGAGGTGAGTAATAAAATTTTTTTTTTTTACACTTTTTTTTTTTTTGTATTACCGGCGCATAAGACGACCCCCGACTGCAGAGCAGATTTTTCGGGGTTCAAAAGTCGTCTTATACGCCGGTATATACGGTAAAGCATAATGTTGTAAGAGCTGTTTCTTCAAGAATCTGTATGCTTTAAGTTTTAGAAATGCTTATGGCCTTTAACAGACGTTTTTCACCCAGATATTCTCTATATATTTTGCCTTTTTAATTAAAATATCATATTTGCGACTGTTCCTGACCATGGGCATATGAAAATAAGTGGACCTCACTATCAAAGAAGCTGTCAGAATAATTTGATATATATCTGAGATAGTGCTGTTTTCAGAAATTCCTGTGTACTGGTTCTAACTTGTAAAATAGGTGTTTCTGCAATTATTCATATACTCCGATTTCTAGATATTTATATAAATTTTTTAACTCTGGTGGCAGTAAACCCAGAAATGACATATCTGATGTTTTCACAGATTTGCTATTTCTAATTACCTACTTATTGTTTATTCCAATGTTAAGTAAACTATTGCATTCTTTGTGCAAATTCAGTAGGTCATTTAATGATCAGGAAGACTTTAAAAGTCATGTATGTTGTCACAATAAAATTGCAGTGCCTTTGGTGACACCAAGTCTCTATGTGAGATAAAATTAATGCCTCCTCTTATGGCTCTTGACTGTATACAGAATGACCCTGGAGGGATGACTGGTACTAGTAGGTAAAGTGGGTAGTGATTTATCCACTTTGACAATAGCATATAGAGTTAGGCAAGTCCATTGGAGGACCAGAGGATCATCTGCCCCCTGTAGATGCTATGGGGCATGTTGGATAGTGGATCCTGAGGCTGACTGGTCCTGGCCACCCTGTCAAGCACCTACACACAAAACTATAGCTACCAGCAGTGAAAGCATCTTCTCACTCAATTAGTAGTGCTGTCTGATGTTGCACAGCTCTCTTCATGACTCATCCTGACTCCTCCCGCATCTCCTGATGATTGGGGAGGATTGAGAATGGATTATGCAGAGAGCTGCACTGTATCAGTCAGCACAATTGAATGAGCAGATAATTTTATTGCCAGTGGCCAGTGTTGGGAGTTGGAGGCACTATTACTGAATGGGGACACACATAGGGGACAATATTACCAAGAGGAGCCACTTAGGGGACATTATTACTAATTGGGGCTACACTTTGGTCAATGTTACTAATAGGGGCCTCATAGATGACACTCTTACTAAGAGGGGCCACAGTAAGAATACACTTACTAAGAGATGCCACAGAAGAGACACTATTACTATTGGGGCACTATTACTAAGAGAGGGCACAAAAAGAATGTTATTATTTAGTAGGGTCAGAGAGGGGACACTAATAATATAAGGGGGTACTTAAAGGTTCATTGGGGATAGCAGCAGTATGGGGAAAGTGTGAGGACACAAGTTATGGCTGGAAAAAATCTTCATTGTTGTCTAGGCCAGAATCAATGGTCAGCACAGTTGCCTTGCAGCTCTGGAGTTCTGGCTTCAAACCTGACAGTGCAAGTGCAACATCTGCATTGAGTTTTTATGTTCTCCCTGTGTTTGTGTGTGTTTCCTCCCAAACTCCAAAAGAAACTCATACTAATAGTTGAATATAGATTGTGATCCCCCATGGGGACAGGGTGCAATGTGAGTGATGACAGTTTACAGCACTGTGAAATATGTATGTGCTATATGAATGAATAAAATAAAAAAATACGAATGAGGACAGATGTCACTGGTGATTAGTGAAAGTAATTACCCTATGATCACTATCATTATGTAGAGCTGGTATCTGACTATTATTTGGTGACTGCATTATCTAGAATTATGGCAGAACTGAGCCGTTGTATCTAAGTGTGCCATTTTATAAAACTTGACCTACAGAACATAAGAGTTCTATGTACAAAAATAGTATGTTCAATGTATGTTTTTATAAAGATTACAGTCAATAGAAAATGTATGAAAACATATAGATTTATATTTCCATACATTTAATGTATACAGTATTTGTCCTCAAATGCTTAAAAAAGAGAAAAAAACTTCAATTAAAAGGCTTTATTTAAAAGAAAAGCTTTGCAGTGAAAAATGTATACTTTTTTAAATATAAAAAGCGAACAGAAACTTATGGCTACATGTTTAATGTATATGCTAAAAAAACATACAGGTATGCTTAAATAAGAGCTGTGGAATAAGATGGCGCTATACAAATAAAGATTATTATTATTATTATATCCACATGTCCTTATACTGATTTTTCATGTATGTTTAATGCATACGCTAGATGTACATGAAAACCATGTGGAGAACAGCCCCTTAAAGGCCATTTAAATGGAACGATTATCGTGCAAAATGTATTCAAACGAACAAAAATGTGCAATAATCATTATGTCTAAATGCAAAAACATTGCTTACTATTGATTTACTTTTTATCGTTGCTTACTTTCAACCGGCATAAAAATCATCGCTAAATCGCTGACTTCTCACTGTGTGTAAATAGAATGTACTGAGCGAGAAGTCAGCGGTGATCTGCCTGTCTAAAGGCTCTGCAGTAGCGCTAACAACCTCAGCGGTGACGTCATTGCTCGAGAAGTTGTTTAGCCGGCAGTCGTCCCATGTGAACCCAGCATTAGCCACATTTTAATTGAGAGTACAGGATTAGATATACACAGCTGCTAAGTTCCCCAAACACTTGCCCATAGGTTGTGTGCAGTTTGGGCTCGTACACATCTGCATTATGGCTCCATTAGGGCTTTCCATCTGTCTGTTCTGTTTTTGAAGCAGAGGAACAGAAAAAATATTTCCATTTTTCCCCCATTTCAATGAGTTTTCAAAAGAATGGAAAGTTCTCAGCTTGCTTCCATTCTGTTAGTTTTCAGTTTTTGATGAACAGCACATTGATCTGGGGAGAAGGGCAGACATCAACCACTCTTAATACATTTGTTGCATCTTCCTCTAGTGGTTGAGATCTGGGTGTGAAATGACAGTCGTAATATATTCCCCCCCTTACAGTATATTCTGGACACCACTGAAAGTGTTAATATACAGACCATAAAAGTAACAGAAAATTCCTGACTAAATGACAGTTCTATCTATTGACCTCTCTACTATCCCATTATTAAACCTCAGATTGGATTTAGGGTACATTTAGCATTCTTAGAGTAAAATATGGATACAGCCTGATGTTCTCACAATAATATCTAAGTGTGTACTCAGATTGTTGAATCAATGACGAGAATGAATAGAAATGCCAAATCTTTTAACAGTTACAAATGCTGGAGCCCAAACATAAATAACAATGTCATCTTAATGTTGGCTCAATTATTTTGCTTATAAGATCAGTGTAGCATCTGGACACTTGCCCCGCCGTGTGCAGTAGTTCCTGTTTGATACTTGGCATTTGTCCTAGAGAAGAGAATAACATTCACATTATTTATTGTAAAATTACAGATTATTTAAAATTCAAAATTAGTTAAAAAGTTAATGCCTTATCGGTTATACTCAGCAAAGAACCTACAACTTTACAAATTATATTAGCAAATTCATACAAACATTTTGCTTACTAGTATAGCTGTTTTAAAGCAATGCAACCTAAAAGTGTCCTACATGCAGTACCTCAAATATACGCCTATACATTTTCCATATATAATAGTGCCATATACACTGTTTATATAGGTCCATTCCATAATTCACAATCATCTGGACATGAGAAAGGTATCTGCCAATCCTGAAATGTTTATCAGCAGATCAAAAGTGTGCCTAAATGCAAACCTTTCAGGAAATTCTGCAGCGTTTTCGGCAGGACACTAATGCCTTCATCTCTTGACTAGTGACACTGGATAAGATGTGGATTTTTATGTATGATCCTGAGTCAAAAGAGTAGTCAAAAGAATGGCGACACAGTAGTTGCCTGTGTTTAAAGAAGTTCAGAATGCAGGAGTTCTCAAAAAAGTATGACAAAGTGATCATGGGAGACTTTAACTATCCAGACATTTGTTGGGAATCTCTCTTAGGCAAAAGTAATGGATCCAACAAATTCTTATCCGCTCTTGCTGACAACTTTATCTTCCAAAAGGTAGAAGAGAAAACAAGAGGATGTGAAATCTTGGACCTAATTCTTACCAACAGGGAGGAAGTGGTTGAAGCAGTAAGGGTAGCTGGGACCTTAGGAGGTAGCGATCATGCTATAATTGAATTTTGGATTACAAGGAGAGAAAGACCCGTGAAGACTCAAACTTCAAGGCTGGATTGCAGAAAGGCAGATTTTAATGAACTCAGAAAGAGGGTAGGAAGGATCCAATGGCTGGATGTTCTTAAGGACAGAAATGTCCAAAAAGGTTTTAATATTGCAAAATGTGATTCTCAAAGCGCAATCATTAACAATCCCTAAAAGAAAGAATGGGAAGCATTTCAAGAAACCAGGATGGATGAACACAGAAATTAAATACACGCTAAAAAGGAAGAAAAATGTGTTTATCATGAAAGTGGGGGACATATCCAAAGAAGAATATAATGTAGTCTGAGGAAACTGCAGGACAAGTGCCAGAAAAGCTTAAGCTAATAATGAATTGAGGCTTGCAAGAGAGGCCAAAAGCAATAACAAATGATTTTGGGGGTATGTCAAAAGCAAAATAAAAGTCAAAGCTGCTATGGGATGTTTACAGGAAGAAAATGGTGAATTGGTTAAGAATGATGTTGAGAAGACAACAGTTTTAAATTCCTATTCCTATCACAGAAAGGTAGATGGAACATCAACTGATCTTCCCTGTGCTATTGGGGGAATAAAAGAATGCAGGCTATCTGTAAGCAGAGAGATGGTGAGGGAACACATAGCTAACTTAAATTAATTCAAGTCTGAAGGTCCAGACGAATTACATCCTAGGATACTAAAGGAAGCAGCGGAGGTAATTGCTAAACCACCCGTTGTACGCTTTGAAAATTCCTGGAGAAAAAAAGAAGTCCCAGAAGATTGGAGAAGGGCAAATGTTGTCCCTATCTTCAAAAAAGGGGAGATGGTGGACCAGGAAACTACAGGCCTGTGAGCCTAACTTCTATACTGGGAAAGATTTTTGAACAAATTATTAAACAGCATGTACTTGTATGAGAATGGAGTAATTAAAGAGAGCCAGCAATGGGTTTGTAAAGGCCCATTTACACCAGCCGATGATTGCTAAAAAATCACTAATCGGCGATCGCTTTAGTGATCATCGGCGCGTCTAAACGGGCTTTTTGGGCACTGCTAGCTGATCATTAAATTCAGTCCAACCTAAAAATCATAGTTCACTCTTATCAGCAGTTCTCCATGGGGAGTGCTGATAGCATTGTTTCCCCATGGAGAACAAAGGATCTGACCGCAGATAATTGCCCTCAGGCTATTACCTGCGTTCAGCGAAGGCTTCATTTGCACACTTAATTGCTACTAAGTAGCTGAGTAGCTACTTAATAGTTTATGCAAAATGATCACTTAAAGCTGTCACTCAAACTGTCGTTTGAGCGATCTTTGAGCGATCATCTGCTGGTGTAAATGAGCCTTAACAAACAAGTCATGCGAGACAAATCTAATTTCCTTCTATGACAGAATCACCGACTGGGTTGATTAGGGAAATGTAATAGATATAGTATATCTTAACTTTAGTAAAGCATTTGAAAAAGTATCTCATACAATCCTATTTGGAAAAAATGACCAAATATGGGATCGACAAGGCAACTGTTGAGTGAATTCACAACTGGCTGAGTGATCGTGCTCAGAGAATAGTCATAAATGGCTGCACATCCAAGTGGAAGAATGTATCAAGTGGGGTACCACAAGGCTCTGTCCCAGGCCCACTGTTGTTCAACATTATGATCTTTATAAATGATCTGGAGGAGGGAATTGAGGGGAAACTGGTCAAGTTTGTCGAAAACACAAAGCTTGCAGTGATGGCTAACACTAGAGAAGAGAAACAGAGGATTCAAAAAAATCTGGACAAATGTGAACAGTAGGCGACGACTAACAGAATGGTTAATACTACATCTGGGCAAGAAAAATGAAAAAAGCACATACACAATGGGAGGAATTGAGCTAAGCAGCAGCACATGTGAAAAAGACTTGGATATATTAATAGATCACAGACTGAACATTGGTCAAGAGTGTGATGCAGTAGCAAAAAAGGCAAACACAATTCTGGGATGTATTAAGAGAAGCATAGAGTCTAGATCACGTGAGGTCATTATCCCCCTCAACTCCTTAGTCAGACCTCATCTGGAATACTGTCTCTAATTCTGGGCACCCCACTTTTAAAAAGACATCAACAAACTGGAGCAAGTCCAGAGAAGAGTTACCCAGATAGTAAGTGGTCTGCAAACCATGTTCCATGAGTAACAGTTAAAGGATCTGGGAGTGTTCAGCTTGCCAAAAAGAAAACTGAGAGGTGACTTAATAGCTGTCCACAAATATCTGAAGGGTTGTCATACTGCAGAGGTATCAGCCCTATTCTCATTTGCACTAGGAAAGACTAGAAGCAATGGGATGAAACTGAAAGGGAGGAGACACAAATTAGATATTAGAAAAACTTTCTGACAGTGAGGGTGATCAATGAGTGGAACAGGTTAGCACGGGAGGTGGTGAGTTCTCCTTCAATGGAAGTCTTAAAACAGAGGCTGGACAGACATTTGTCTGGGATGATCTAGTGAATCCTGCATTGAGCAGGGAGTTGGACCCAATAACCCTAGAGGTCCCTTCCAACTCTAGGACATCTTCCAAGGTGATGGTGTCTGTTTTCTGGGATAAAAATAGGATATGGCTTGTGGACTAACTTTTAAAAAAATCTACTATCACAGCTGTGCATTACGCAATCCTTCTGGATAAATTTAAGGAAACAGAACGTTGTCCCAAGGTGTCATGTTCTTGCACAGCAATGCCTCGTCCCCCACAGTGGCAAACTCCTAGAACAAACTGGATGATGGGCTTCAAAGTGCTGAATGATCCTCCTTATTCACCTGATCTGGCTCCCTTGGATTATCATCTATTTCTAATTTGAAGAAACACTTTAAGGGAACCAGATTTGCTTCCATTTGTGATGGAATTGCAGCCACTTGTGCCTGACTTGCTGTCCAAGCAAAGGAATTCTATCTGGATGGGTTGAAAAACACTGAAGTCAGAAATGCATTGATATCTGATGGGATTACGCAGAATGACTGTGAAATTTCATTGTTCTATGTCAATTTTTAGTGGTCAAAACCAAGGACTTATTAGTAACCCCTTGTTTTAATTCTGTCTAAGTGGAGAGCAGGGGTCATTAAGTAGAAGTGGTCACACTTCTACTTAATGTGAATCCCCGTGAATGATTTGCTATTCATGTATAAAAACTGGAAAAAGCATGGGTTAATTTGGATAGGCAACAAATTTCTCTCACAAATATATCTTGATTTTATGTTTTAGAATAAAGTTAAAAAAGATCACTGAAGGCTGCAATGAGATAAAAGAGGTCATGTAATACCTGGTTTTATTTGGAGGGATAAAGCATCCTTCAATTTTTCTATCATCTCTTGAAGTTCTGCTTCTTCGTTTCTCACAGATAAAACTTGAAAATCAGCTGCAGGTCGATCATCTGTTCCATCTCCTTCGCTGTTACATTTATCATGTGTCACTTTATCAAGTCCTGAACAATAGCCACTTCCCATTCTTCCTCTTTCTTTGTAACTAGGAGCAGTCTTAATAGACTCACATAAACGTCTCATATGTGTCAGTGTTCTTCTATTTTGTGCCTTGAGGTGGTCATTTTCTCTTTGTAATGTGAATTGTATACTTTCGAAGTCCTTCTGCTTCCTGTTAACAGAACCTCCTAATACACTGGGATCCGCTGCATTCCATTTAACAGAACTGGAAACCCTTATAGCATTCACATTCTGTCCTCTCTTTAATTTGCAGCATCGAATCATACCCTAAGAAAAAATACATTAAGTATGGTAAAATGAACAAAAGGTAACATACAAGGGCCAAATTGTGATGGGCAGATCACTCTGTCAGAGATTTTTCTAAATGCATATTCCGGGTATGTAATGGGTAGTACCTACCAAAAGTAGTCCAAGGAAGGACAATAGGTGAATCAGCAACACAGTCATTGGTGTCTAAGGCCCACTGATGCATGTGCGTAGCAAAGGCTACCCCATTTGGTCAAATCCCACAGGACAGTTACTGTAGCACATGCCTCTAAAAAACTTAATGCTGACAATGATACAAAGCTTTCAGAACATGCAGCGCATTACAGCTTGCTGGATATGGGGCTGCATACTCGTCAGAGTGCCCATGTTATCTCCTGTCCATCACAATGGGCACATGAGCATCGAAACTGGACCATGGAGCAATGGAAGAAGGTCGCCTGATCTGATGAACCATGTTTTCTTTTGCATCATGCGGACTGCTACCTGTGGAGGAGATGGCACCGGAAAAAAAGTAAGTCCATGATGGCCATGTGATCCTCGGGCAATGTTCTGCTGGAAACCTTGGGTCCTGGCATTCATGTGGATGCTACTTTGACATGTACCACCTACCTAAACATTGTTGGAAATCAAATACACCTCTTCATGGCAAAAGTATTTAATAATGACAGTGGTCTCTTTAGCAGGATAATGCACCCTACAATACTGTCTATGGGGGAGCATGCACACAGCAGTCTGAAGAGAGTCTGACTTTCAGGACACGCTCGATCTTTAGCGGAAGACACCGCGGGAAAAGAGGAGCAAGTGAGTAGAACAATTACATTCCTCGGCGATAACATAGTTTATAGTGTTGTTCCGAGGTGACAGGTTCCCTCTAAGTAGTGATAAATTGTAATTTTGTAATGGATGCCAATGTTTTGTATTTGTGATGGCCAACTTAATATATCAGGATAATTTATAAAATAAAAAAGATGTTTGACCATACATCTCCGTATTCACCGACAAGTAGATTTAGCCATTCACTTAAAGGGGTATTCTGGCTATATGTCATTTTTTAAAATTTTCACCCATTGGATCAATGGGGTCTGACTGCTGGGACTCCCACTGATCCCAAGAGTTGGGGTCCTGTGTCCCCTCTATTTCACTGTTGAAGATGCAGGCTCCCATTTCTGTATTGTAGTGGGGAATGGAGTCACTGACTGCACACGTGGCATTGCTCCATTAATTTATATGGAGCAGACAGAGGTAGCCGAGTGTACACTCAGCTATGTGTCTGCACCATTGGGAGAAATGAAGCAGCTGCTATATATGTGTGACCAGCGGCATAACTCCCCACTACCCTATAGAAATGGGAGCCTGCAACTTGAACTGTGAAATAGGGGGGGACAAAGAACCCCAACTCTTAGGATCATTGGGAGTCCCAGTGGTCGGACCCCCATTGATCTATCAGTTTTCACCCACCCAGTGGATGGGGGAAAACATGACAAAATGACCTATAACTTCCAACTCCACCATAAATATGAATTCTGAACTTGGCTGTTTCCACCAGCTTAATGAGCATTAAATTGCGCACATGCTTGACTACCATCCCATTCAAACTCCTTTTCATTGCACAATGGGGGACATGGAACTCTTATTTTTGTGATCAATAGGTACACTAGTAGGGAAAAAAGATGACTTAGATGTGACTTAATATTAGATTACCTCTAAGCTATCTTTTTCCAAGCTAAACAATCCCAAATTTTAAAAACTCTTTTTGGGTACTGTAGTCTACTCATTCCATTTCTTAGTTTTCTTACCTTTGTACCCAATACTGCCATGTTGTGTTTTTCTTGTATACTAGTATGCAAAACTACACACAATATATTGTGGTAAAACAGTACCAGATATCGCTTCTAGAGGTCGCTATGGTAGTCTATTAGGCAGACAAAGGATGCCTCAAATTGTTAAGATGAAGGCACCTGGGGAGCTCTGGTAAAAGGAGTGGGTGTACTACTCCCATTCAGCTTGTGGCTTCTGGGTAAGACAGAGTGAGACCTAGTCTGTGTAGGGAAGAGACTCTCTATGCTACCATGAGGGTACTGGTAAAAGGACTCTGAGTATGCTGATTCTGATGAGATGAACTGCGATATGTTTAGGCATTAGGCCCTTCAGTTGGTGAAGGATAAAGTTTACGTATAGGAAGTGGTCAGTCGGCCAGGCTTTATTTTTAAATACCAGTTAATGTACAGTTTGAAGTAATGTGAATAGTTGCTGAGATGCAATAAAGCTGGCAGGTGCCACATTTCAAAGAATTTCCGTGTGTCAAGTGACTTACTGAGTGTGTCATCATAATCTTATGTGTAGAAGATATCAGTCCTAAGAAATGACTAATCTCCTATTATTACAATATCAGAAGTAGCTAAAACACACTATGACATTCATGATTTCATAAATTTTACATCTCTGTAATAAATGTGTGTGTTGCACATAGACAAGAGTATTAATTCTCTATATCAATTGTGAATTGATATTTAGTGCATAATCTTCTGCTCATCTTCTAGAAAATATATAGGGAGATACTCACTAGTGCAGAATTTGCCAGCTACTCTAAACAGGAAGTATTCAGGGCAGTTATTACATATATAAGAGCAATTAAATTTAAAAGTGCTTTCAGTTGACCTTTAGGCTGCATTCAGACGAATGTATATCGGCTCGGTTTATACGTTGTCCTGGTTTGCAGGGGGGGGGGAGGATGGAAGAGCCAGGAGCAGGAACTGAGCTCCCGCCCCCTCTCTGCCTCCTCTCCGCCCCTCTGCATTATTTGCAATGGGGAGAGGCAGGCCAGGGGCGGAGATAATGCTTGAAACTTAGCCCCGCCCCCGGCCCACCTCTCCCCATTGCAAATAGTGCAGAGGGGCGGAGAGGAGGCAGAGAGGGGGCGGGAGCTCAGTTCCTGCTCTTGGCTCTTCCATCCCCCCCCCCCCCTGCACACCAGGACAACGTATATCGGCTCGGCGTGAAAACCGAGCTGATATACGTTCGTCCGAATGCAGCCCCCAAGGGGTTGTCCAGTTGTAAAGTATTGATCGGCAGTGGTCTGCCATTCTGGACCCCTTCTGATCAGCTGTTCACTGGGCTGATGTGCTCATGCACAGAACTGATTTCTGCAGGCTGCAGGAAACAGACATCTCCATCCCTACTGCAGTGGTCTGATTTGGAATTACAAGCAAATTACCCATTAATTTCAATGGCAACTTGGTCTGCAATACTAAGCCTGGCTACTGCACTGGAAACTGAGCTATTTTTCTTCTTCAGAAAGCATCTCAGTGCACAAGCACACCGACCTAGCGAAGATCTAATCGCCTGAGACCTCTGCCGATCCACTATTCATAGCTTGTCCTGTGGATAGGCCATTGATAATTTACAACTGGACAACCCCTTTAAAGACAATGGATTTGAAGATTGCAGACTCCAGGCAGCACTGCTGAACTGCTGAAAAGGCGTTAATAGCATCAATTAGCAGGCATGTATTTTGTGCTGTCAATAGCTCACCAGGGGGCTGGTGAGGATCCAGCAGTCATGGTGCACGTTGGCACCAATGAACAAGTTAGAGGTCAATGGAGGGCCCTCAAAAATGATTTCAGGGACTTAGGGTCCAAGCTCAGGGCGCGGACCTCCAGGGTAGTTTTCTCGGAAATACTACCTGTACCTAAAGCCACACTAGAAAGGCAGCAGGACCTTAGGGAGGTAAACAAGTGGCTCCGGAGTTGGTGCAAGAAGGAGGGATTTGGGTTCCTGGAGAACTGGGCTGACTTTGCGGTCGGCTACAGGCTCTACCGTAGGGACGGGCTGCATCTAAATGGGGAGGGTGCAGCTGTGCTGGGGGAAAAGATGGCTAGAAGGCTGGAGGAGTGTTTAAACTAGGGACTGGGGGGGAGGGTAAAATGAGAAATAGTGGGGTAGCCAGTGTAATTAGTGATCTGGGTCCAAGCAAAGGGAATGGGGGACGAGCAGGGGGTGGGGTTAGTACAGTTAGAACTGATAGATCAGCCATAAGTACGAATAGCAACAAAACAAATTTAAAAAACAAAAAAAATGAAATAAATTGTATGATCACGAATGCACGAAGTCTGATCGGTAAAGTGGGCGAGCTTGAAGCGAGAATGACTGATGAAAACTATGATATGGTCGGAATTACTGAAACATGGCTTGATGATAAGTGCGATTGGGCGGTGAATTTGCAGGGGTACAATCTCTTCAGAAGAGACCGAAGGAACCAGAAAGGGGGAGGGGTATGTCTGTACGTCAAATCGAACTTGAAGCCGAGGCTACGGGAGGATATAGGGGTAGGAGACGAACAGGTGGAATCTCTGTGGGTAGAAATACAGGGAGGAAAAAACAACAAAATCCTGTTAGGGGTCTTCTATCGACCACCAAAAGCAACAGCAGAAACTGAAGACTTACTACTAAGGCAGATAGAGGAGGTGTCAAAACGAAACGAAGTAATTATCATGGGGGACTTTAATTACCCAGATATAACATGGGAGAACGAAACCTGCAAATCTCACAGGGGTGATAAGTTCTTGAGAGTAATTAAAGACAATTACCTGAACCAACTTGTGCAGGAACCAACAAGAGGGAAAGCCATTCTGGACCTAGTGCTAACTAACAAACCGGAACGTATAAAGGGGGTGCAGGTTGAGGGGCACTTGGGGAACAGCGACCACAATATAATCAACTTCCAGCTGTCAATCAATAGGATGCCTTATCAAGGAGTGACAAAGAAACTAAACTTTAGTAAAGCAAAATTTGATGAGCTTAGAACTACTATCGGTAACATTAATTGGGACAACATCCTCAAAAATATCAGTACGGAGGAAAAATGGGAAAAGTTCAAAAGGATCCTAATCGCCTCATGTGAGCAGTTCATTCCCTTCAAAAATAAAAGTAACTCAGCTAAAAGGAAACCAATGTGGCTTGACAAGACGGTACGAGGGGCAATAAACGAAAAGAAGAAAGCGTTCAAACTACTAAAGCAACAAGGCAGCGAAGAAGCGCTAAAATCATACAGGGAAAAAAACAAAATATGCAAAGATACGATTAAAACTGCCAAGGAGGAAGCGGAAAGACGGATCGCAAAAGAGAGCAGAAACAACCCGAAGCTATTTTTCAACTACATAAACAGCAAAAGGATTTGCAGGGAGAGCGCTGGCCCTTTAAAAAACAATGCAGGAGAAATCATTGATGATGACGAAGGGAAAGCAAATCTAATAAACAGTTTCTTCTCAAGTGTGTTCACCAAAGAAAAGGAAATGCCACACGAAGTGCAGGGGAATAAAACGAACCCCTCACAAAATATCTCATACCTAACGCAGGAGGAGGTGCGGAAGCGTCTAAAGAAAACTAAAATTGATAAATCACCGGGCCCTGATGGATTACACCCAAGGATACTAAAGGAACTAAGTGACGAGATAGCTAGGCCGCTATACCTTATATTTCTAGACACTATCAAGACCGGAGTAGTACCATTGGACTGGCGCATTGCCAACGTGGTTCCAATTTACAAAAAAGGGAGCAAAAGTGAGCCTGGTAACTACAGGCCAGTAAGTCTCACTTCAGTAACGGGAAAAATTTTCTAGGGGATTCTGAGAGACGCCATCGATGAGTACCTCAAGGAGATTAAGGGAATAACTCCTCACCAGCATGGATTCATGAAGGGTCGCTCATGTCAGACAAATCTGATCAGTTTCTACGATGAAGTAAGCTCTAAGCTGGACCAGGGAGAATCTATTGATCTTGTATATCTGGACTTCTCTAAAGCCTTTGACACCGTGCCACATAATAGGCTAATATACAAAATGAGGCAGCTCGGACTGGGCGAAAACGTGTGTAAGTGGGTAAAAAATTGGCTCAACGATAGAAAGCAGAGGGTGGTAATAAATGGTTCGTACTCTGATTGGACCACAGTCGCTAGCGGGGTGCCACAGGGTTCAGTATTAGGCCCCACTCTGTTCAACATATTTATTAATGACCTGATAGAGGGGCTGCACAGCAAAATATCAATATTTGCAGATGACACAAAATTATACAATGTAATTAATGCAACGGAGGACAATGTGCGGCTACAAACGGACCTGGATAAGCTGGGGGCTTGGGCAGAAAAATGGCAAATGAAGTTCAATGTTGAAAAATGTAAGACTATGCACATGGGCAAGAGGAACGGATGTCACAAATATTCACTTAATGGGGTACCACTAGGGAAAAGTGATATGGAAAAGGATCTGGGGGTATTAGTGGATAATAGACTAAACTGGAGTAACCAATGCCAGTCAGCCGCTGCAAAGGCAAATAAAGTCTTGGGGTGCATCAAAAGAGGAATAGGGGCGAAGGACGAGAACATCATCCTCCCACTATATAAGGCACTTGTCAGACCTCACATGGAATACTGCGTACAATTCTGGACACCGGTGCTCAGGAAAGATGTCACAGTGCTTGAGGGGGTTCAAAGAAGAGCGACTAAACTAATACATGGAATGACGGGACTGGAATACCCAGAGAGGCTATCAAAATTGCGACTATTTACTCTAGAAAAAAGAAGGTTAAGAGGCGACCAAATAACCATGTATAAGTACATGAGGGGACAACGCATGGATCTCTCCCGCGATCTGTTTACACCCAGGACCACGACGGTAACAAGAGGACATCCGCTACGATTAGAGGAAAGTAGGTTTCATCACCAACACAGAAAGGGGTTCTTTACTGTAAGAGCAGTTAGACTGTGGAACTCTCTACCGGAGGAAGTGGTGATGGCAAAATCCATAGAAGAGTTTTAAAGGGGACTTGATGTCTTTCTGGAGAAGAAGGATATTACAGGATATAAATATTAGGTTAAGTGTCAATCCTGGTATATAGGCAGGTAGGAACTATTAGGGGTTGATCCAGGGAACAGTCTGATTGCCATTAGGGAGTCGGGAAGGAATTTTTTCCCCAAAAGGGCTAATTGACTTCTGGCCTTGGGGTTTTTTGCCTTCCTCTGGATCAACACAGTAGGATAGACAGGCTGGACTAGATGGACAATGTCTTCATTCGGCCTTACATACTATGTTACTATGTTACTATGTTACCTCATTTAGATGCTGTAAATATGTTAGCATTTAATACTTGAAGAAATAGCCAGCTAAAACATTGAGAAATCCTTTAATTGTCAGCTATAATTAGATCTTTCCTATTAGGTCAGAAACGTATTAATTATAGTCTATCATTCAGACTCAGAAAGACAGTAATACATCTGAGGTGATAATAACTAGGAAGTTTATATTTCCTGAAAGACTTATGGCTGAAGTATTGATTTCATTGTATCCAGCAATGTTCAGTCTGAATAGTTTAGGCTACAGAAAAACTAATATTATATGTATAATACCAAGGAGTTCTGTACAAGACATTTGCAAGAATCTAATTATTAATCCGCTTAAATAGACACTAACTTTTTAAACAACTTGTGCTTATATGACAGCCAGTGTGATAATTAGCAAAACTGCTATTTACTTTACTCATTGAACTGTATACAGAGAGGAGAGGGAGAGACACGGACTCACAGATATGCCTGCTGCAAGAGCTAATGATGAGCTATCGCCTGCTGTTTATACACATGTACATTACTAAGTCTTGCTATACACTCCTACATGCTGAGGTTATGTCTGCGTGCGTAACAGACAGATAGCAGGATCTCTGTGGTTCTGTGTACAGTCTACAGAACATGGTACACACAGCCCAACAGCTAGAGGATGGAGTATCAGGTATATACCCTGCAGGGGGAAAAATACAGGATGCAAGTAATATAATGGCTAGAAATAGTGTTAGTCCTCATGTATACAAGCAGCAGCTTATTCTGAAAAGTTATCCAAAAATTCAAGTGTGTACTTCAAAGTGGTATTCTGAGACTTTTAAACATTTTTTTTCTACTGATGACAAACAGGTCATCAAATAGATGATCAGGGGGAAACCCACCACTTGGATCCCTGCTGATCAGCTGATTCCCGGGGCCACTGTCACTTTGGTAAGTGCAAGAATCAGACTGTATTGCCCATAGCGCAGCAGCCCAGGTTGGTACTACGAGCGCAACTCCCATTGAATTCAAAGTGGGCAGTCATTAAGGGTTTAAAACTTTAAAGAGGTACTACGTGATACCGTCTCACATTATGTAACATATGTAGAGTAAAGGCCCATTTAGACACAATGATTATCGCTCAAAATTTGCTCAAAAGCCATCTTTTGAGAACAATGCAGCTGCTTGCCTATACAAAACAACTGCTTTGTTCTCTGAGCTATCGCAGTGGTATCCCACTCCCCCTGCATTAACTCTTAATTAGCTAATTAGCTACTTAAAGTTATGCAAAGATGATCACTCAAAACTGTCACTCAAACTGTCATTTGAGCGATTTTTGGGCGATTATTTTTCAGTGTAAATGGGCCTTAAGTGTTCCTCTGACTTTGTTATAAGTATTAAACAAAGGCTAAGATGCTTCATTCCATATCTATAAACCAGCTGAAACACTTTTAACCTTTCACCTGCCAGATAAGGATCCACCGGCACTATTTTCGTGCCATACTTTATTTGGGTTATATTGGTGTGATACAACATAAAATGACAAATGCTGCACGCTGCTATCACATGTCTATACCAGAAGAATATGCTGCCATCTGTTGGCTAAGACAATGCAAATCAAGGCAACAACTATGTGAATCCACTGTTCCAATTTTGGAACATTGGCAGATAAAAGGTTAAAACACCCTCGTAACATTCATCGTTTATACTTTCTCTCCCTTTATGACTCACAACTGCTCTGGCTTCAAAAGCTGCATCGAAACCTGAACAAAACAATGCAAACCCTGGACATGTATGGGCACCGTTCTTCACCAGCTGACCCCAATGGTCATAAACTTTATGCACAGAATTTCTGTGGCACTATTTATGTAACATTCTTTAAACTTATTATCTCTGCCCAATACCTAATGGCAGGCCATCATGGAGGAACAGAAAGTAAACCTATTCTGGGAATCCGCATAGCTCAGAGACAGTTCAGTTTATCATCTCCTTGGAGATGAAGGATGGAAGTAATTGCACCCACTTAATCTTGCTAAGTATAATGCACTAGAAAGGTCATAGTACATATCTCATATGTTCGTCTCACTGAAATCTTAATTGGGTAATTATTGACTATCAAGAAAGTAAGATAAAAAATCTTCAGTCTTCATATTATATCCTCCTTGCTCCTTAAAAAGAAACTCGGCTGAAAATGTAATATTTCCTTTATTTACTGTTCATACAACATGTTATTAGCTTGGAACGATATAATTTAGTTAGAAGAGTGAGAATCTCCTAACAAAAGACTGACCACAGTGTGTGTTCCAGTGTTGCATGACAGCTAGTGTGCAATTTTCATGCAGCACCCCCACAGGGGAAATAAAGTATTACACAGCTCCCATTGAAGTCAATGAGTTATCTGTATAATGCATGGAAGTGCAATGTCCCATAGAGAGGCAGATATTCTTTAAAGTTGCTCTCTGTTCTAGTAGTAAGCTAAAACCATGAAAAAGGAAAAAAGTGCTTCATAAAGTTGTAAGTAGGTGCAAGGTTGGCTCATACCATACAACAAAAGCTTATCTGCTCAGAACATATGGGTACTGCAGAAGTCCTAGATGTCTCTATTTTCGTTCAATCAATCAGATTTGTGGGAAAATTGCAAGATAAATCAACCCCATAGCAACTGCCCACTGTAAATTTACATTGCTGCTACCTGGGCTCTGTGCAGCAGTGACATAAATTTATGTTCTCTTGTATGTGTTCAATCATTGCCCCCACATAGTAGATAAAACACTTGCAACAGCTGTTACTAATAGTTTGTTCGAGTGCAGTTATTGGGACCTGATTGGTTTGGGTCCTGATGACGTCACCAGTGCCAGTCATTCACAGCACAGGGCAAGAAACTTTGATTTAGTGACAAACTTTCCTGGCATCCAAGAGGCAAAAAGATAGCCAGAAGCACACCGTAGACGTCCACGCAGTGGGGGAGCAATCAATACTTGGTGCCAGCACACA
The DNA here is from genome assembly GCF_035609145.1 of Eleutherodactylus coqui. NCBI lineage: Eukaryota > Metazoa > Chordata > Amphibia > Anura > Eleutherodactylidae > Eleutherodactylus > Eleutherodactylus coqui. Next base: position 96,918,978 of record NC_089844.1, read on the forward strand.
ATCCTTATGCTTGACAAAGATGACATAGGTTGAAGTGTCACGTCTGTTGGATACCATGGAGTTACAATAAACCGTTTAGATTTTTTTGATATAACCATATGGCTTGGATATGAGTTCCTGAGTGCTGCACACCTATCTTTATTGTTGGAAAACTTTCCTGGCATGTCAGCACTGCATCTTAAGCCCCCTTTACACTGATAGATGATCGCTCAAAAACAGTTTTGAGCGATCATCTTTGCATAACTCTTAAAGGGGTTGTCCCGCGGCAGCAAGTGGGTCTATACACTTCTGTATGGCCATATTAATGCACTTTGTAATGTACATTGTGCATTAATTATGAGCCATACAGAAGTTATCAGAAGTTTTTCACTTACCTGCTCCGTTGCTAGCGTCCTCGTTTCCATGGAGCCGTCTAATTTTCAGCGTCTAATCGCCAAATTAGACGCGCTTGCGCAGTCCGGGTCTTCTTCTTTTCTCAATGGGGCTCCGTGTAGCTCCGCCCCGTCACGTGCCGATTCCAGCCAATCAGGAGGCTGGAATCGGCAATGGACCGCACAGAAGCCCTGCGGTCCACCGAGGGAGAAGATCCCGGCGGCCATCTTCAGCAGGTAAGTAAGAAGTCACCGGAGCGCGGGGATTCAGGTAAGCGCTGTCCTGTGATCTTTTTTAACCCCTGCATCGGGGTTGTCTCGCGCCGAACGGGGGGGGGGGGTTGAAAAAAAAAAACCGTGTCGGCGTGGGACAACCCCTTTAAGTAGCTAATTAGCTACTTAAAGAGTTAAATGCAGGCTGAGCAGGACACCTCTGATAACTCAGAGAACAGCAGCTGAGCTGAAAGCTCCGATACCAGCTGAAAGAATGCTATCAGCGCCACCCACTGAGAAAATCAGCAAGCAGCGCTGATAACAGTCATCGGTGATTTCTAGCTTGCTAGAAATCAGCGATAAACAAATAGTGCATGAACATTGCACGATGGCAGCGCATTTAAACACGATTATCGCTCAAAAAATGGCTTTTGAGCGAATTTTGAGTGATAATCGTTGTGTCTAAATGGGCCTATAGTCTTTCCTCTGCTCTCCTGTCAGTGTGAGATCGGAGGAGAGATAAGAAGAGCATTGTATTCTTATATTGTAATTACCTATACTACCTAGTTAGTATGATAGTCTACTCCATCAAGTGCCATGTCGGCTGGGATATATTGGGAAAACACAAAAAAAATTAATGGATGCATGTCCAAACACACGACTATATGTAACAGCTGTATGTAACTAATTTAGCCTTTGTACACAACACATTAGATGAGAAATGAAGCCATTGAAAAATCTTTGATATGTAGACTTCCAGCTTTAGTTCAAGGTGTTTAATAAAACTATTGCATGAACCATTTAGGAATTAAGGCCTACTTACACGGGACGAATGTCGGGCAAACAATGCCTGACACTCGTCTCCACACATACTTGCTCCCATGCTGCTGCACAAGAACGAGTATCGCTGGCTCGCAGCGGGGCATCTAGGGGAGATTTCACTCCTCGCTCTGCCCCACCCCTCTCCATTGCCTTAACATAGCGGCGTTCAGTACTGAACGGCTGCTATTTACACTGAGCGATCAGCGAATAGCTTATTGTCCATTGTTTATGCAGCATAAAGGATGGACGATGAGCGGATCGCTTATCGCTCAGTGTAAATAGCAGCAACAGCATGGGAATGAAGACACACTGGGACGAGTTTCGGGCATCATTCACCCGTCATTCGTCCCTTGTAAATGGGCCTTTAGTCTTTTTTATGTTTAGATAGTCCCTCCATTTTCACAGGCTGAAAACTAACTAGATAATGGACGGATAATTATAAGCAGTTTCTAGGTCCAGTGCGGCCTACTACTTTATTAATTCATTACATATTGAGGAGAGTAAAGGTCTGAAAGTAATTCCAAGTTTTGAAGTTGCATTTGGCAGCTGTTCATGGGAACTCTCAATATGTAGTCCAAAGAGATGTCAATGGAAGTGAAGGAGGCCATCATCAGGCAAGGACAACAGAAGCAGTGCTCCTATATGCACTACATCTACACAAGCTTTTAGCTTATTGTTTAGCATTGCAAGTATTTGTAATCACAGCATTGCTTTCGGTTTGTATTCTGCCCTTGAAAAATGAAATCTGCATTGTGATTGGTTGGGCAACAGAGACAGTTTATATTAGGGTGATTTCACATCTGCAATGGAACCTTTCGTTGCAGATTCGGCACAAAATACAGGAAGAAGTGCTGCTTGCAGGGCTTTTTCTTCCAGTAAATAGCTGGGCAGCTGTGCGGAAAGAGAACGGACCCCATTATAGTCAATAGGGTCCATTCAGCGCTGTTCGTTTCTGTCATAAAACAGACCTGTTTGGCCAGGGGATTCTCCTTTCCTGCCGCCCGAACGGAACAGGAAACCGGAACCCCTGATGCACATGTGAAACCATCCTTACAAAAAGTTTTTATAAATCTGCCCCTAGACTTTAAATGGGGTTGTCTTATTAAGAGAAGTTGGGTCATGATCAACTGATTGCCACAGGTCAGGAATCAGAAATGCTTGTGAATCAATTGTTATCGATAGGATACTAGATGGTGATGAATAGTCATCCATGTAACATATCTCTTTGTTCGCAGCTACTCACTGTGGCTAACAGAGTGAGAGCCCTGAGTGGAAGACCCCACTTTGATGACCAAATACACATTTAACCCTTTAAAGAGAATGTCTGTGATTTTTATCTGTAACGGAAGGCAGTTTGCTCCCTGAAGGGATGGAAAGCGGTATAATAATAAGTGTTTGCAGGTAATAGTGAACCATGGTGGGGGTTCATTGCAAGTTTGGGGTTGCATTCCAGAAAATCGAGTTGGGGATTTGGTCAAGATTAATGGTGTCTTCAATGCTGAGAGATACAGGAAGATACTTATTAGAGATGAGCAAGCGTATTCGTTAAGGCAAATTACTCAAGCGAGTATCGACATTTTCCAGTACATGCCTGCTGGACCGAAAAGATTTGGGGGCCGGCGGGGGTGAGCAGTGAGTTGCGGGAGTGAGCAGGAGGGAGCAGGGTAAGTACGTAGATGGAAAAGCTAACACGAGCAACGTAACTTCCTGCCACAAGATAGGATAGGAATTCTTCGCTTTCAACCAAAAACATTCATAGCCACATTGTTGGAAAAGTGCTCGGGCTTTGCTATCGTGTTTCAAGTCGATTAACTGCTCTTGTAATCTGGGATTAAATTCGTCTGCATCTGCTGAAAATGGATTGAGTACCCACGTTGGTATTTCAAAGGTACATAGATCATGAAAGCTAGTTTGCATGTCATCCTTGGCTTGTTTGAGGTGTGAGCAAAAAACGTCTTAAGTCTGCATCTTGAAGTTTGTCTCCATCTTTGCGTGCAATTTCTTGAAGACTCGGAAACTGACAGAGCTCAAGTCGACTCAGGCTTTTGGTATGAAGGTCCAGTTTGGCGATGAAGGAAGAGATTATACCTTTAGCCTTAATGAAATTAATTTTGTCTCTTTGTAGCTTTGTGCTGACCTTGCTGAGTTTGTCAAATATGTCTGCGAGATAGGCAATGTCAAGACGTCATAGTTCGATTGCATCACAAAGGCTTGGGTCAATTGGCTGGAGAAACTCGACTACTGTGTCAAAAGGTTCGTAGAAGCGTCGTAAGCACTTTCCTCCTAACAGCCACCTCACTTTGGTGTGTAAGAGTAGATGTTTGAATTCTTTGTAATGGTCTTGACAGAGCTTGTGGAAAAGACGCTCATTCAAAGAGTGCACTTTTATCTTCTTAACAGTATTAATTACATAGCACAGAGAATCATGCAACCTCTCACATAAATGTTTAGCAACAAGGTGCTGCCGATGGATCACACAGTGCCAGGTATAGCAGATTTTAAATGGGCTATAAATCCGTGATACTGACAAATCATGGATGCAGCTCCATTGGTTGCACATGCAAGTACATTTGTTTAAAGGGATGTTTTTTTCTTGGAAAAATTCTTCCACTCTTTTGTATACAGAGGAGGCTTTCGTGTCGGTGGTTAAATTTCTGGTAAACGACAGTTCCTCCACTACCTCTTCATTCTGATTAATGAAATGAACGTAAGCTAGCAGCAATGCTTCATTGTCTCTTACTATTGACTCGTCAATTTGCATTACAAATTCTGTGCTCTTTAACACGTCCAAAAGCATTTCTTCCACATCAGTAGCCATCTTGTCAGTCCTTCTTGAAATGGTGTCATTACTCAAAGGAATCGATTTCACCATGGCACACGCGTCAGGCCCCAGCATAGTACTGACAATCTCTTTAACTGCAGGTAATACAAGTGTTTCCCCCAATAGTATGTGATTTGCCTGATTGCATTATTAATAAAGAAACTTTAGAGGAAGCAAGGAGGCCTTTGTCAGCATTGAGAGCAGATTTTACAAATAGCTGGCCTACAGTGCTGCGGTTCTCAAACTTTGACGTTAAACCGTGGAAAACTGAAATAGGCTTACCCACTTTGTCTGAATTCATTTTTGCAAGGTGATCACTCAGTCTCAAAGGCTTCATAGTATCGATTGAAAATGCCTTTTCACAAACAAGGCACAAAGGAAGCTGTTGGTTTGTAGGAGAAGGGATGAATCCATATTTCAAGTGAATATTGACGGCATTTCTTCTTCTCAGCCCTTTTATAAAGTATGCTTCAAGAATAAACTGCTTATATCGCTCTATCATATAATCATGTATGACATTTATAACTTCATAATTCCGCTACAGATCAATCACACTGGATAATCTAAAGAAAAACCTAACCCGCTGTATTCCATAATGCCGCTGATTGGTTGGAGCTTTCAATTGTCTGGATATCTAGGAGTTGTAGTCTATATCAGTGTTCTGAAAAGACACTTGGTGTCCACTAAATCTACTACTTCCAGAGACCTACACAAGTGAAAGTTTGAGGCGGTCCCAGCCAATCAGCAGCATTATGGAATACAGCAGGTTAGGTTGTACTGTAGGTTATCCAGTGTGATTGATCTGTAGCGGAGTTATGGAGTTATAAATGTCATATTATATGACATTATATGATGGAGGCACGCAGGCTGCACACAACTCCCAATACATTTTTGTCGGTTTCAGATTTCACCGATTGTTTTCAGACGGATTATCGACGGAGTATCACTACTACTTATAAAAAAAATAAGGTTACTAGATTGAAAAAAATCAACAAAGCAAACACATAACACCCCCCTACCTCCCTTTTAACCCTTTCCAATCCACTGTCTGATGTCTAAAGACATTCTGAGTGAAGGCTGTACAGCTCTGATTTCAGAGAACGTCCGGCAGGGTATTCTTACTGTAGATTACTGGCCGCTCTGTTATTGGGGGCCTCTCCAGCATGTCCCATACCGCAGTACTGGCTCTAGCCAGCAGATGGCGCCATTATATAATGGCAGAAAGAGAAAGCCCCCTAGGAAACCCTGAATCCAAAATTGGATTGCAAAGGGTTAATGTTCCAATGGCCCCCTGCCGCCCCTTTTCATTCCACCACCCCCTTGAGAAGTAAAAAGAAGTTTGCATTTTACCACATATACTATGTTAACATTTTTTACCTGAACATGGCTGCCAGTAGCAAATCAAAGTTGAATGTGCCTCATAATGTATAGAAGGCTGGGAACCTTTGTGTTAAGAAAGTATAACAAAATTATATTACAGAGTCAAATCAAATTATGATCATGACTTGGTGATCTCTAAATTAGGTTTGAATTGATAAAACACTAACGTGCACAAAGACAATAATTCACCTGCATGTTGTGTCTTAACTCTTTCAGTTCCTTCTTCGTGCATTTATTGCTCTCTGCTAGCATATGTATCTGGGCCTCTACCTTACATTGATTATCTTCTTGAGACTCCTGAAGTACTTGCATTGTCCCTGTCCAGTGGCTTAACTGCTTCCTCAGTAACCTGAATATTAGAAAATACAGTGATTGGAGGACATATTACCTGAAAAAGAACTTCAGTTCTGCAATGATAAATAGCACATAGAGGTGATGTGAGGGGAGCAATGTTATTAACATTCTTCAACACCTCGTACAGCTTAGTCGGAAAGCATGAAATTGCACACTGTTTTGTCTATAAAAAAGGACTCTTGTTGAATCTCATATTGTGATTTCAATTACAATATTACAGTTGGGATTAGAACGTTAGGTTTTCATTTGCTTTTATCCACTACCATCCAGATATAATTTTCAACTTTTACAACTTTACCATTCATTAAAGGCATGCTGTAGGAAGTCTTTTCTATGATATACCAATGACTCAAGCACATGACCACGGTACATATGGTGCCCATAAAGTGTTAGGGGCGCATACTGTACCTCCAGATGCCTCGGATTTTATATGGATTTCATACAGAACATATGAAAACAATAAATCATAAAGATGCATAACAGAAAGTTTTCAATGATAAGGCCGCCTGCAGACGGCCAGGTCGGATCCGGCTGCGAGAATTCTCGCAGCGGGACCCGACCCGAGCATCTGTAGAGAGCAGCGCGGGCACTCACGTCTCCCGCGGCCCCGGCTCTATTATGTGCCGACTGCCGGGCAGCCGGCGCTCTGCGAGCCCCGCACAGAAATAGGGCATACCGCGATTTGTTTGCCACGCGAGATTTCACGCTGCCAAATCACGGTCGTCTGCATAGGATTGCGTTTGTTAACACAATCCTATGGCAGCTTCCAGGGGTGGAAATTCCGCGGGAAATCCCGCCGCGTAATTTTCGCCCGTCTGCAGGCAGCCTAAAGGGGGCCATTCTTAGAAAAATGTCATATTAAGGAATTATTACTTTCATTTATTTTTTTTCTCTACAGGTATGTGGCCCTCGTCTTTTAATCATAGCAGAGTGGATTTCAGTATATATTTCCAAAAACCTCAAATATTTCTACATATCATAGTTTTACCAAAGTAGCATCTGTAAGTTTACTTATATATTGTTAATGTCTGTCACGGCTCAATGACCCGTGGCAGAGTCGTAGTATACTGGCCGAGTTATGACACTTTTGTGGTTGTATGTTTGCTATCGCCTTGGGTTTCCTGGTCCTTAATAAAGGGTCATTGGGAGTTGTATTCTGAAATTCACCTAGGCCAGTGGTGGCGAACCTATGGCACGCGTGCCAGAGGTGGCACACAGAGCCCTCCCTACTGGCATGCGCGGCCATCAGCCACTCACCACTTGTGAATACCGGTAGGGGCCGCGGCTCCCCTGCCAGCATTCACTCGGCTGTGCTGCTAGCAGCGCCGATCCTGGCGTACATGTAAGAAGAATTTATGTGTTTATCAAAGAGAAGATGAGCCCAGATCTCGTGCAGAAGTCTGGACCCAGGAGAAATACAAATCACACCAGCCTGTGCGGTATCAGATGATTTCTAATTTATTTTAAGGTGTTCGTAGCTTATGTACCATAGATGACATCACAGGAAAAGTATATACCTCCAAGATTAATAAGAATACATAATAGGCTAAAACAAAAATGATTAACATAAGTTACACCTCTTAAGGTGTAACTATAACATACAATGAAACCGTTATGAATTCAGGAAAAAGGAATGCAAGAGGGGTCTGGAAGTCTATCCTACTTCCTGTCTGCCCCATCAGTAAACATACACATGGGTGGTCTAGGAGACCTGTCTTATCTCGTCTGTCCCATGGGAAAACATGTACTGCTATAGATGGGTTCCGTTTAACCCCTTCACTACTTATACTAGCATCATGCTATATATGTCTAGTCTACAATGCAATAAAAGAACAATTAACTGATACATTGATCTACAATTTTCTTAACAGTACACTAGGACATCAGTGTGCAGCCGGGATCCTCCTCCCCCAAAGTCTCCTCAGTACGCATATTAACTTTTTCCACAACACTTCTGCCCTATTCAGCAGGTTGCTGGAATTGCTGAATAGGGCAGAAGTGTTGTGGAAAAAGTTTATATGCCCTCGGTACTGGTGTATTATGTTGCCACCAGAAGTAAGGGGTGGTGACATAATACACCTGATTCACGCCCCCAGCTTCTGAGTGGCTGGGGGCAGAGGACTGAGGCGAGGCTGGGAGCAGCGGCACAGGCAGCGCATGGCCTGGCCATTGGCCCTGGCATAGAGGACAGCACCGAGGCAGGGAATGCCAGGACAGAGGACAGCGGCGGCAAAGGCTGAGATGCAGTAGGAGAGCACACCACAACTGTGAGTGGGGGAGGGGAGGCCGCTATGGGATGTCACTATTACGCCAGGGGCCGCTTTGGAGGGTCGCTGTTACGCTGGGGGCCGCTATGGGGGGTCGCTGTTACGCCGGAGGCTGCTGTTATGCTGGGGGTCGCTGTGGGGGGGGGGGGGTCACTATTATGCTGGGGGCCGCTTTGGGATTTTGCTATTACGCTGGGGGTCGCTGGGGGATGTCGCTATTATGCCGGGGGCCACTGTGGGATGTCGCTGTTACACTGGGGGCTTCTGTGGGTGGTCGCTATTACGCTGGGGGCTGCTGTGGGGGGGTCGCTGTTACACTGGGGACCGCTGTGGAGGGGTTGCTGTTACGCTGGAGGCCGCTGTGGGGGGGTCGCTATTTTGCTTGGGGCTGCTGTGGGGGGTTGCTATTACGCTGAGGGCCGCTGTAGGGGGGTCCCTATTATGCTGAGCGCCGCTGTGAGGGGGTTGCTGTTACACTGGGGGGCCGCTGTGGGGGGTCGCTATTATCACTGGGGGCTTCTGTGGGTAGTCGCTATTACACTGGGGGCTGCTGTGGGGTGTCGCTATTACCACTAGGGTATGCTTACATGTGGCAGAAATGGGCAGGGCTGTTTCAATATAGACAGGGTGCAGATTTTGAGTGCTTTTTAGATGCTGAAATGCTGCAAAATTTTCCACAGAAATTACCACTGACGACATTCTGCAGCATTTCCGCATCCAAAAAGCAGTCAGAATCTGCACGCTGTCTATTTTGAAGTGGCCCTGTCCTTTTTAGAATGACGGGGGTAAAATCATACGTCTTGATCAGCCCTGCTCCCTGACGTGTTGGCACTTTGCAGTAAATAAGTGGGTTTTGGGTTGCAGTTTGGGCACTCGGTCTCTAAAAGGTTCACCATCACTGACCTAGGTTGTTTGTGTGGGCTGTTCAATCTCTTTGAGAGGGGGGGGGGGGGGGTTATATATTTCAACCCCTGCTCTCATTAGTTGGAGATTATTTTCATCTCTTATGGGTGAAGTTGGTCTAGTCCTTTTTCCTTTGGTGTTGCTATCCGGATCAAGCTAAGTAATTGATATATTGCTTGTGCCCTTGTTCGTAAAGCCATTAGTTATAACCATTTTTTTATTAACATTTCCTGTATCTATCTACGGTCAGTAGAGATAGCCTAGGTTCGGGATGTGGAGTCATCCTTGATGGGATGATCACCCCACTTTAGGGAGGGCTATTTCTCCTAAAGGCTGTTAGGGCTAGATTCTCCATGTTTTCCCCTTGTTTATGTTTGGGTGGTGGTTTTGGTGTTTCACTATAGTTTATTTATCCCTTGTGAACACTGATTCGTTCGTGTTGGGCCTGGTGCTTTAACGCTCAGTACAAGCGTAACAATTTTGTTTTACAAAAAATGCATTGGTTAGTAGAATGTATTATGATTTGACAATGCATCCATGTTTACAACTAAAAATAACTGTAGAGTTGAAGTGATCCATTAAAACCGTCACCCACATTATTTATAGTGCAAGAATAAAACCTACTTGTATAACTGTTTAAATGGATTGAACAAAAAAACTGATGACAAACTGACCACTCATTGTCCCTAGCTACTGTGTGCCATTTATGGTAACGGTGATTTCTTATGTGGCAATGGATACCTTTGGGCACTTTCAGGCACCACAGACAGGTTGAGACTGTAACTCCTGCACCCTCTATTGCTACACCACTCATCATGGGATATTAGACAGTTTCCAAGAATTTTCAATCTAGCTAATTCTCTGATGCACACCTGATTAATCCTCCAACAGATCAGGATGAGCTGCAGGAAAAGGACATAATAATAATCTTTATTTTTATAGCGCCAACATATTCCTCAGCGCTTACATAGACAGGGGGAATACAGAGAGGCAAAAGTACAAAAATTACAAAATACAGATAATGGGGTGATACAGAAAGTAAAATGGCTGGAGATGTGCACAGTATGGTGAGGTGGAGAGTGAGGGATGCTATACACAGACAATGGTCAGACATTTAGCCGTGCAACGGCAGAATCGTTATGACTGCAGGAGCGGTATATGATGGCTACCAGGGATTGCAGTCAGTAGGTCAGGGAGCATGTTATCAGGCAGCCAAGGTCAGTAGGTCAGGGAGCATGTTATCAGGCAGCCTACAGAGGAGTTTGTTCAGGAAATGCGGTATGCCTCCCAGAAGAGGTGCGTTTTTAGAGCACGCCTGAAGTTTTTTGAGTCCTGGATTGCCCAGGTAGCCTTTGGTAGTGTGATCCAAAGGACCGGTGCTGCTCTGGAGAAGTCTTGGAGGCAGGAGTGAGAAGTTTGAGTTACAGGGGTGCTCAGTCTGGTTTGGTTAGCAGAACGGAGAGCCCAGGCTGGGTGATGGATTGAGATGAGGGAGGCAATATAGGGTGGTGCTGCGCTGTGGGGGGCTTTATTGGTTGAAGGTAGCGAGTTTAACTTGAATTCTTTATTTAACGGGCAGCCAGGGCAGTGACCGGTACAGGGCAGAGGCATCTCAGTAGCATATAAATAAAAATAGGAGTGGAGAGGAGCTGCTACCGTTAAAAAAATTTCATTCTTTATTGAATAAAAAAAGCATACAGCTCACAGGTTCGCGCTGAACGCGTTTCGGCTATAGTAGGCTGTTGACAAAGGCTACTATAGCCGAAATGCGTTCAGCGCGAACCTGTGAGCTGTATGCTTTTTTTATTCAATAAAGAATGAAATTTTTTTAACGGTAGCAGCTCCTCTCCACTCCTATTTTGTTTATATGGAATTTAGCCGTTTGCCGTCGGCTGTTTGAGGACGGAGCTCCTGTTGAATTTCAGATCTCCCTGCAACACTGAAAGATACTGCTGGTGAGGTGAGCCCATATTTCTTTTTTTGGCTTATTCGCATCTCAGTAGCAGCTGGACAGGAAGATGAGCCTGGCTGCTGCCTTCAGGATGGATTGGAGAGGGTAGAGTCTGGTGCAGGGGAGGCCGATCAGCAACGAGTTGCAATAATCGAGCTGTGAGTGGATGAGGGCAACAATAAGCGTTTTAGCGTGTCTACAGTGAGAAAAGAGCGGATTCTTGCAATGTTCTTGAGGTGCAGCTGACATGTTTGGGCCAGAGATTGGATGTAGGGGGTAAATGAGAGATCGGAGTCGAATATGACCCCAAAGCAGTGGGCATGCTGTCTGGGAGTTATGGTGGTGCCACACATTGAGATAGAGATGTCAGGATGAGGTTGGTTACTGGAGGGTGGAAATACCAATAAGTCAGTTTTAGAGAGGTTTAGTTTTAGGTAGAGAGAGGACATAGTGTTAGAGACAGCGGACAAACAGTCGGTGATGTTTTGGAGGAAAGGTGCAGAGATGTCACTGGAAGAGGTGTATAGCTGGGTGTCATCAGCATACAGGTGGTATTGGAGGCCAAATCTCCTGATGGTTTGTCCAATAGGGGCTGTGTAGATAGAGAAAAGGAGGGGGCTGAGGACCGAGCCTTGGGGGACCCCAACAGCAAGGGGAAGAAAAGGAAAGGTAGAGCCAGCAAAGAAGACACTGAAAGAGCGGTCAGATAGGTAGGAGGAGAACTAGGAGAGAGCATTGACCTTTAGGGCGATGGAGCGAACATAACAATTTTAGATGAACTAAGCTCATTCTAATTCAAAGAACTGTAGCTCCAGTGCTATGAAGTTCTACCAGTATGATTTGATGTCACTTTGAAGCCAAGTTTCTTGGCTTTAAAATGACAGCAAAACCATGTCAGTAACCATTAAAGAACTGGAGCTACAGCATTTTGAAGTGAGGTTAGAAATACTGAATTTACAGTTATCACTTTTCAGTCAGTATGTGCAGAGGAGAGAGGGAGGGGGAGCCGAGATGAGAAGGCAGTGGAAACCATCTGATTCTTCCCAGAGGAGGGCTGTATAATATTAAATCCCAAAAAACAATGGTGAAATAGCTTTTTTATATTGCCCTTCAGCAAAAAAGTAATGTTATTCAGTATATTTATGTGTAGCTGAAATTGGTTCCTATAAAAACTAGAGCTTGTTCTGCAAAATGCAAGGCATCATACAGATACATTAATAAAGAAATAAAAGAATTATGACTGCTGAAACATAAAAAGGTAAATGATTTACTAGTCCTTATGGCTAAAATTAATTATGTAATTGAAGGGTTTGAGATGCACTTGATGCAACTAAAGGCCCTTTTACACGGGGCGAGCTGTGGGGCAAACGATGTCCAACATGCGTCCCCGTGTACACTCCCTTCCGTACTGTTACACAGGAGCGAGTATCACTGGATTGCTGACAACTAGAGATGAGCGAACCTACTCGGCAACGCCCCTTTTTCGCCCGATCGCCGTGATTTTCGAGTACTTCCGTACTCAGGCGAAAAGATTCGGGGGGCGCCGTGTGTGAGTGGGGGGTTGCAGCGGGGAGTGGGGGGAGAGGGAGAGAGAGAGGGCTCCCCCCTGTTCCCCGCTGCTACCCCCGCTCCGCCACGCCTCTCCCCGCCCCCCAAATCTTTTTACCCGAGTACGGAAGTACTTGAAAATCGCGGTGCTCGATCGAGTAATTACTCGAAACGAGTATATTCGCTCATCTCTACTGACAACGCAGCCAGCAGAGAGGTAGGACAGCTGGAGGAGAGTTCTCTCCCGGCTCTCCCCCACTCCTCTCCATTCACTGTAAGCAGCGATCATTCAGTACTGAGCGGCTGCTGTTTACATTGAACGATCGTTGTTCGGAATTTTAAGCATGCTTAAAACTGAACGATTGGACGATATGGGAGCCTTGAAAGCACGCAGCACGCACCTTGGATCGTGTGTACAGACTACTTCAAGTACTTTAAAGTAGCCCGTTCACGCGATCTTTACAGCACTATAACTGCAATCTTTTCTTGCGGTTATAGTGAGCGAAAACAGCGCTCGTCTGAATGAGGCCTTAGAGGGATAAGACAGATACTCACTCATTTCAGTCTCCATTGTCCGCCAAAATTATTAGGACAGGAAATAAGCTAATTTGTTGATTCGGAAACAGGTAAATGTACTGATGTAGGCAAGAGAGGAGGATCTTTTTAAATGCAAATATAAACCATATGGCAGGAATGAAGAGTAGAATGAAAGTGTGTACTCTACCATCTTTCACTCTGCAGGTCTTTTATGGATTTCTGTGTCTTCAACAGTTCAGATTTAATAAACTGGAGGGCCTTAAAAGAAGAAAAAAGTCAGTTTTTGAAAACAAAACAGAAAAAAGTTTCACACTTGATGCTTTTTCACCAAATTGGTGAGCTGCCCATTCACTACTAAAACTGAAACATTATACTAGCAGCAGCTGCAAGAATATGGCGTTATAGCATTTTACAAGTACAAAGTAATATTATTTCTTAGAATAGTCCATTTTACATAGCTTTGTAAAATAGTAGTGGTTATATAATAATGTGAGTGGTTCCTGAATGCCTGAAATTTCTTTAACCCCTTAAGGACCAGACACTAGTTAGGGATTTTACCCATGTGGTGGTTTAATTGCCCTATGTTTATTCCCCCAGCTACCAAAATAATTTTTGCAGCATTTTTTTCCGTGACATATAGGACTATTTTTTTATATCTTTTTCACTGACATTTCTTTCCATTTTTTAGTTTTATTAGGGGTAAAAAGTTATATTTTTAAAGGGGTTTTCCCGCGCCGAAACGTTTTTTTTTTTTTTTCAATAGCCCCCCCGTTCGGCGCGAGACAAACCCGATGCAGGGATAAAAAAAACAAAACGGGTAGTACTTACCCGAATCCCCGCGCTCTGGTGACTTCTTACTTACCTTGTGAAGATGGCCGCCGGGATCTTCACCCTCGGTGGACCGCAGGTCTTCTGTGCGGTCCATTGCCGATTCCAGCCTCCTGATTGGCTGGAATCGGCACACGTGACGGGGCGGAGCTACGAGGAGCCGCTCTCTGGCATGAGCGGCCCCATTCAGAAGACAGAAGACAGGACTGCGCAAGCGCGTCTAATCGGGCGATTAGACGCTGAAGATTAGACGGCACCATGGAGACGGGGACGCCAGCAACGGAACAGGTAAGTGAATAACTTCTGTATGGCTCATAATTAATGCACAATGTACATTACAAAGTGCATTAATATGGCCATACAGAAGTGTATACCCCCACTTGCTTTCACGGGACAACCCCTTTAACATTATAGGTTTATTTTAATTAGTATATTTACAGTAAAATAAAGTATGGGAATGGGTTTCTCATTTTGTTTTGGATTAAAGGGTGCATACAGCAACGGTTTTGGTTGGCGTTGGCTTTGGGTCATTTTCTTTTTATGTATATTTTTAAATTTTATTCTGTAATTTTTTCTTACTTATTTTTGTAGCTATTTTTTTTACCACCTGTGTCCCTCATAAGGGTCTACTAGGAACCTGCAGCTCTGCTATGCCAGGGGATCCCAGTGGTCACGTGACCACCAACTTGCATAGTGAAAAACAAATACTTCCACTTTCACTTTTTAGTACATAGTGCTCATGGAGCGCTATGTACCTGCGAAAGGAGAAGGCAAAAGTGGTTAAAAACCACTATGACTAACAGCTGATAACCCAACCTGTTCCTGATTGCAGGAGCAGAGAGCAGGAGTAGAGACTTTAATCCTGCACTCTATCCCTGCGATTGGGTGGGATTAAAGCCCAGGACCAAGTGTCGTAAATTTACAGAGCTTGGTCTTTAAGGGGTTAAGTAAATTGCTATATTAAAGGGATTTTCTGGGACATAATAAAGAAAAAAAGGCTTAAAATAAAGTAAAATAAATACTCTTCTATCCCTGCAGCCCCCCATTCAGTGCTGACCTCTCCCTTCCCCCCTCCATGCCTGCCACACAGAACCTATGTGCCGTACATCATGCACATGACCACTGAGTCACAGGTTTCAGTAGCCATAGAAGAATCACTACTGAAGCCAATGAGTGGCTGAGTGGTCACAGCACATGACCGCCAGTGGCTTCTTCTGCATCCTGTTTGTTGAGTGCTGGACATGGAGTGGCTGGGATAGGGGAGTATTCAATTTTAGGTAATTTTAAGTCCTTTTAACTTTCTTTATGTCCCAGAAACCCATTTAAACTATTTCTCCAGTACACTTTCTAACCCCTGTGATCTGAAGTAGCACCTGTCACTTGCAATCAAGTCAATAACCAACCAAGGTAGCCATAACATGGTATCAAGTGTTTCCAACACATTCATTTTCAACTGAAATTATATTGTGATGGTTGATGCTCACAAAGTCATTTTAATAGTAGGGTCAAAAGGATATCTTAGCATCTGTTACATTTCCAATAGCATAAACCGTTGCACAACTGAAGCTTTTTAGCGTATGTAACTCTCTGGCTTTGTAAATGTTTACACAGGATAATTTAGCTCTATATATGAAGAGTAGAGATGAGCGAACGTACTCGTCCGAGCTTGATGCTCGTTCGAGTATTAGCGTGTTTGAGATGCTCGTTATTCGAAACGAGCACCACGCGATGTTCGAGTTACTTTCACTTTCATCTCTGAGACGTTAGCGCGCTTTTCTGGCCAATAGAAAGACAGGGAAGGCATTACAACTTCCCCCTGCGACATTTAAGCCCTATACCACCCCCCTGCAGTGAGTGGCTGGCGAGATCAGGTGTCACCCGAGTATATAAATCGGCCCCTCCCGCGGCTCGCCACAGATGCATTCTGACATAGTTCAGGGAAACTGCTGTCTTGCTGGAGTTGCTATAGGGAGAGTGTTAGGAGTTATTTTAGGCTTCAAGAACCCCAACGGTCCTTCTTAGGGCCACATCTAACCGTGTGCAGTAGTGTGGAGGCTGCTTTTTGCAGTGTTGCACTTTTTTTTTTTTTTGTATATCGGCCGTGCAGAGCATTGCGTCCTGCAGTAATTTTACATAGTCCAGGGCCAGTAGTGGTGAGGCAGGGACAGAAGACATATTTAGTGTATATAGGCAGTGGGCCTTTCCAAAAACATTTGGGAAAAAAAATCTATTTGCGCTGCCTGTGACCGTCCTCAGTGTACTGGGTCTCTGCTGGGGGTAGTTGTCCTAATTCATACGCAGCCAGCTAAGTGTTACAGCAAGCTTGCGAAAAATTCTTTCCTGGCTCTGTGTTGCCTGTTACATCACCGCTGTATTCCTGTCCACAGTGAAACAGTCTGCAGTAATTTTACATAGTCCAGGGCCAGTAGTGGTGAGGCAGGGACAGAAGACATATTTAGTGTATATAGGCAGTGGGCCTTTCCAAAAACATTTGGGAAAAAAAATCTATTTGGGCTGCCTGTGACTGTCCTCAGTGTACTGGGTCTCTGCTGGGGGTAGTTGTCCTAATTCATACGCAGCCAGCTAAGTGTTACAGCAGGCTTGCGCAAAATTCTTTCCTGGCTCTGCTGTGCGTTCCGTAAGCGAAGTCAGCCTCCAACCACATGCCAATAAGCGGCACATTTAATTACAGCGTTCTGTTTCTGCACTACTGGTAATACAGCATGCTGAGGGGTAGGGGTAGGCCTAGAGGACGTGGACGCGGGCGAGGACGCGGAGGCCCAAGTCAGGGTGTGGGCACAGGCCGAGCCAGTGCGGTCTCCAGGGGTAGAGGCAGGGCCAGACCGAATAATCCACCAACTGTTTCCCAAAGCGCCCCCTCATGCCATGCCACCCTGCAGAGGCCAAGGTGCTCTAAGGTGTGGCAGTTTTTCACAGAGACGCCTGACGACCGACGAACAGTGGTGTGCAACCTTTGTCGCGCCAAGATCAGCTGGGGAGGCACCACCAACAGCATGCGCAGGCATATGATGGCCAAGCACCCCACAAGGTGGGGCGATGCCCGTTCACCGCCTCCGGTTTGCACCACTGCCTCTCCCCCTGTGCCCCAACCTGCCACTGAGATCCAACCCCACTCTGAGGACACAGGCACGAGTGCCTACCGGCCTGCACCCACACCCTCACCTCCGCTGTCCTCGGCCCAATCCAGCAATGTCTCTCAGCGCAGCGTCCAGACGTCGCTAGCGCAACTGTTTGAGCGCAAGAGCAAGTACGCCGCCACGCACCCGCACGCTCAAGCGTTAAACATGCACATAGCCAAATTGATCAGCCTGGAGATGCTGCCGTATAGGCTTGTGGAAACGGAGGCTTTCAAAAGCATGATGGCGGCGGCGGCCCCGCGCTACTCAGTTCCCAGTCGCCACTACATTTCCTGATGTGCCGTCCCAGCCCTGCACGACCAGGTCTCCCGCAACATTGTACGCGCCCTCACCAACGCGGTTACTGCCAAGGTCCACTTAACAACGGACACGTGGACAAGCACAGGCAGGCAGGGCCACTATATCTCCCTGACGGCACATTGGGTGAATTTAGTGGAGGCTGGGACAGAGTCAGAGCCTGGGACCGCTCACGTCCTACCCACCCCCAGAATTGCGGGCCCCAGCTCGGTGCTGGTATCTGCGGCAGTGTATGCTTCCTCCACTAAACCACCCTCCTCCTCCAACGCAACCTCTGTCTCGCAATCAAGATGTGTCAGCAGCAGCACGTCGCCAGCAATCGGTGTCGCGTGGCGTGGCAGCACAGCGGTGGGCAAGCGTCAGCAGGCCGTGCTGAAACTACTCAGCTTAGGAGAGAAGAGGCACACAGCCCACGAACTGCTGCAGGGTCCGACAGAGCAGACCGACCGCTGGCTTTCGCCGCTGAGTCTCCAACCGGGCATGGTCGTGTGTGACAACGGCTGTAACCTGGTGGCGGCTCTGCATCTCGGCAGCCTCACGCACGTGCCATGCCTGGCCCATGTCTTTAATTTGGTGGTTCAGCGCTTTCTGAAAAGCTACCCACACTTGTCATACCTGCTCGGAAAGGTGCGCCGGGTCAGCGCACATTTCCACAATTCCAAGACGGACGCTGCAACCCTGCAGACCCTGCAACATCGGTTTAATCTGCCAGTGCACCGACTGCTGTGCGACGTGCCCACATGGTGGAACTCTACGCCCCACATGTTGGCCAGACTCTATGAGCAGCGTAGAGCTATAGTGGAATACCAACTCCAACATGGGCGGCGTAGTGGGAGTCAGCCTCCTCAATTCTTTACAGAAGAGTGGGCCTGGTTGGCAGCCATCTGCCAGGTCCTTGGAAACTTTGAGGAGTCTACCCAGATGGTGAGCGGGGATGCTGCAATCATTAGCGTCACCATTCCTCTGCTATGCCTCTTGAGAAGTTCCCTGCAAAGCATAAAGGCAGACGCTTTGCACTCGGAAACGGAGGCGGGGGAAGACAGTATGTCGCTGGATAGTCAGAGCACCCTCATGTCTATATCTCAGCGCGTTGAGGAGGAGGGGGAGGAGCATGAGGAGGAGGGGGAAGAGACAGCTTGGCCCACTGCTGAGGGTACCCATGCTGCTTGCCTGTCATCCTTTCAGCGTGTATGGCCGGAGGAGGAGGAGGATCCTGAAAGTGATCTTCCTAGTGAGGACAGCCATGTGTTGTGTACAGGTACCCTGGCACACATGGCTGACTTCATGTTAGGATGCCTTTCTCGAGACCCTCGCGTTACACGCATTCTGGCCACTACGGATTACTGGGTGTACACGCTGCTCGACCCACGGTATAAGGAGAACCTTTCCACTCTCATATCCGAAGAGGAAAGGGGTTCGAGAGTGATGCTATACCACAGGACCCTGGCGGACAAACTGATGGTAACATTCCCATCCGACAGCGCTAGTGGCCGAAGGCGCAGTTCCGAGGGCCAGGTAGCAGGGGAGGTGCAGAGATCAGGCAGCATGTACAGCACAGCAGGGGAACATTCTCCAAGGCCTTTGCCAGCTTTATGGCTCCCCAGCAAGACTGTGTCACCGCTCCCCAGTCAAGGCTGAGTTGGCGGGAGCACTGTAAAAGGATGGTGAGGGAGTACGTAGCCGATCGCACGACCGTCCTCGGTGATGCCTCTGCCCCCTACAACTACTGGGTGTCGAAGCTGGACACGTGGCCTGAACACGCGCTGTATGCCCTGGAGGTGCTTGCTTGTCCTGCGGCTAGCGTCTTGTCAGAGAGGGTGTTTAGTGCGGCTGGGGGAATCATTACGGATAAGCGTACCCGCCTGTCCACCGACAGTGCCGACAGGCTTACACTCATCAAGATGAACAAAGCCTGGATTTCCCCAGACTTCTCTTCTCCACCAGCGGACAGCAGCGATACCTAAGCAATACGGAGGCTGCACCCGCGGATGGAAGCATCGTTCTCTATCACCATCAAAAACGAGGACCTTTTTGCTTCATCAATTTGTGTATTCTATTCATCCTCCTCCTGCTCCTCCTCCTGAAACCTCACGTAATCACGCCGAACGGGCAATTTTTCTTAGGCCCACAAGGCTCAGTCATATAATTTTTGTAAACAATTTTTATACATTTCAATGCTCATTAAAGCGTTGAAACTTGCACCTGAACCAATTTTTATTTTAACTGGGCTGCCTCCAGGCCTAGTTACCAATTAAGCCACATTAACCAAAGCGATTAATGGGTTTCACCTGCCCTCTTGGTTGGGCATGGGCAATTTTTCTGAGGTACATTAGTACTGTTGGTACACCAATTTTTTTGGGCCCTCGCCTACAGTGTAATCCAATTAATTTATTGCCCACCTGCATTAAAGCTGACGTTACATCAGCTGTGCTGGGCACTGCAATGGGATATATTTATGTACTGCCAGTGGCTTCCTGGGACCCACCCATGCTGTCGGTCCACATGGACTTCCCATTAGGGAGATGTACGTGCCTGTGTATACTTATAAAAAACTTGAGCCTGACTGGGGCATGCAGTTTGGGTCGAAGCCCACCTGCATTTAATCTGACGTTAGCTCTGCTGTCCAGGGCACTGCAATGGGATACATTTATGTACAGCGGGTGGGTTCCAGGGAGCCACCCATGCTGTGGGTGCACACGGAATTCCCATTGCGGAGTTGTACCTGCCTGTGACTATTTATAAAAAACCGCAGTCTGACTGGGGCATGCAGACACTTTGACAGAATGAATAGTGTGTGGCACATAGGTTCCCCATTGCTATGCCCACGTGTGCAGCTCCTGATGGCGGTGGCACAGGATTATATTTCTCATTGCTTCTGTACAGCATTGTGGGCTATCGTCCTGCCCCTTTTAAAGAGGGTCGCTGCCTAGCCGTGCCAACCCTCTGCAGTGTGTGCCTGCGGTTCCTCCTCATGGCAGACGCACTTATAAATAGACATGAGTGTGGCGTGACATGAGGGCAGCTGAAGGCTGCGCAGGGACACTTTGGTGTGTGCTGTGGACACTGGGTCGTGCGGGGGGGGGGGGGCAGCATGTAACCCAGGAGAAGTGGCAGCGGAGTGTCATGCAGGCAGTGATTGTGCTTTGTTGGAGGTAGTGTGGTGCTTAGCTAAGGTATGCATTGCTAATGAGGGCTTTTCAGAAGTAAAAATTGTTGGGAGGGGGGGGGGCCCACTCTTGCCGCTATTGTGGCTTAATAGTGGGACCTGGGAACTTGAGATGCAGCCCAACATGTAGCCCCTCGCCTGCCCTATCCGTTGCTGTGTCGTTCCCATCACTTTCTTGAATTGCCCAGATTTTCACAAATGGAAACCTTAGCGAGCATCGGCGATATACAAAAATGCTCGGGTCGCCCATTGACTTCAATGGGGTTCGTTACTCGAAACAAACCCTCGAGCATCGCGAAATTTTCGTCCCGAGTAACGAGCACCCGAGCATTTTGGTGCTCGCTCATTTCTAATGATGAGAATAAAAGGGTAATGGTTGGAAAAACAAAGTTTAACCAGGCCACCCTGGGACCTTTTAAATGAAAAGACAACACATGAAAATATGTAAAACAGATAATCAACTTTAAGGTGTCAACGATGTCTTAAACTTCAAATACTAGAAATATAAAAGTAATGATTATTCTTTTGTGATTAAAATCCCCAGAATTTAATAACAGTTACCGGTATCTGTTATCTTGTCTACACCGGAAGCTAGGGGTTTGACAGCCCTTAGAGGGAACATCCCTTTCACGCCCCTAGCTGCACCCAATGCTTAACATGAGGAGGAGGAACACGAGAACCATATGGAAGCTAGCGCACGAACCGGACGTCCACAAACCTGCCGGTAATGACTCCACCACGCACATTGGATGTTTTTGTAATGGGGGGTGTGTTTTTGTATATAAAATGTGGTGTTTGTCTGTATACTGTTAGCTTGAAAAAGACCCAGTTTGGGTTGAAATGTCACGTCGCTGATGCTCAGGACCATGGGCTTAATAAAGGTCATATATTTGCTATAAGCCGCTGTATTGGAGTGCTGCCTTTTCCATCTACTTCTTCTGGGATTATATGGGATTTGGGATCCAGTCCACTTTATGGCGTGCACCATTTGCTTTTGATGCTTGGAAGCGTGGTGAGTGTTGTTGACAAGAATTACAATCTTTGGAAGCTAGGGGTTTGATAGCCCTTAGAGGGAACATCCCTGTCACGCCCCTAGGTGCTGATTGGCTGCATTACTGTCCGACCAGGAAGATACTTCAGCCGGGAACATACTTACAGCTGCCACCACACTGCGGTGGATGACAGCTAGACTGATGGCCTGGCTGTTGGCAACAGTGGGCTGCGACCAGCCCAGATGCAAATGCGCCACGGTACTTTCAGCACACCCGAACAGGAACATTGTGACAGCGGAGCAGGGCCCGCACTCCGGAGGCAAATGGAGTTACAGTACAGTACCCAGCAGAGTTCAGAGGCCGACAGGGAAAAGAGTGACCGGCTGCACGTCAAGAGGCAGCGAAAGGAGCGCGCAGCAATTGTGTCGGTCCCCCCGACAAGCCATCCATCCTTCATCTTTTTCTGGCAGCCGGGGAGCAAGTGAGCTGACACATGGCAGGCCGTTCGAGTGCTGGGTTGCGGACAGCCCATATAACAGCAGAGACACGAGAGGAGATGGGACACTCTCAGGTCAGTTGTAGGGTGCATGCCAGGGGTACATGCCACTGCATATCGCACACTGTTATCTCAAAGGAAGAAAAGAGATTACATTACAGAATGGAGAAATCTTGAACATCAAACAACACTTATCATGCGAAACGAAA
This sequence comes from Eleutherodactylus coqui, assembly GCF_035609145.1. NCBI lineage: Eukaryota > Metazoa > Chordata > Amphibia > Anura > Eleutherodactylidae > Eleutherodactylus > Eleutherodactylus coqui. The sequence continues at coordinate 96,941,291 of NC_089844.1, forward strand.
TGCGTAATATACATGTTAGAGTGCACATGCGGTCTGAGATATGTGGGGAGAACCATCAATCCCCTAAGGGAGCGTATCAATAACCATAGAAGTAACATCAAAAAGGGCTATGGGAAACATAGCGTATCCAGACATTTTTCTACGCATCATAATAAAAATATCAAGGACCTCACAGTCACCCCACTGGAGTACATCTATTCTAAATCAATCGACCATTTGAGAGAAAAAGAGATGTATTATATTTTCAGATTGAACACTCTAATACCAAATGGGCTTAATGAAGTACTGGAAAAGTTATAAACTCTAAAAACCTCCTTCTCATTTTTTAACTTCTAAAAAATATATATATATTTTTTATCACCCTTCATTTAGATATCGTTATCTCCATCATGTCCATGTCTCAAGTTGACCCTTGGTTTAATCCTTGCACGTAAGTGGTGACACCATGATCAGCCTACTAACCTACTAATAGACTAATAGCTGTTGATTCCTTATGCCGCACCGTAGTTTATGTTCATATATTTATATATTTTTTTTTATATGTTTTTATATATTTGTTTCTATATTTTATCTATATTCATTACTATCCATTTACGTATGTATGGTTTTATCAGTTTTTATATGCTTGTTTTAAAAAAAAATGAATTCTGTGATAGATTCATATATATATTTTTTTTATGGTGGTTTATAGTACATTATTTATGCATAGGTAGGTTTCACACATACACTTATAATATCTTTATTATCATTATGATTATTTGGATTATTTCTATCATTATTATTATTGTCCTATGCATCACCACACCTGTGGACTCTTATACATGTATTATACACATTTGATGTACTATTTTAGCACAAGTGATATCCACGCATATTGTGTGACTGAGCTAAAGGGCTATAGCTCGGTTACCATTTGCGCGAGCAGTTCTCATGTATACGTATGTATATGAGTATGTATATATATATATATTCTTTGATAGCACTTAGGACCTGTGCGTCCCAATAAAGAATCCTCTTTTTGTTATTACCATCCTGTGGATTTTTTGTGCTATTACAGTCCCCTGTAAGCAGCGCTGATATTCTTTTTTGCACTTATGTGCAACCCTTCATGCATATCGCACACTGTTAGGAGCGGAGATGGCAGGGCAGTGGGGTAAGCAACAGGCTGCATCAGTCATTCACCACCTGTGGGCATCCCCTGAATGTCAAGCCGTCAAACCCAGGTCACCACCCATTCTTCTGGTGGAGACAAGATACGAGAGTACCACTGTTACCTACTGTAGTTGTACTACATGAAGTATTAGAAGTTAGATCAATACTGTAAGTTTTACTGTAGCGTATAAAGAGTTTCAAAATAAGAATTTGCTAATTAGGAAAAAAGCAAATAAAGGAGAATAAAAAGATAATAAAATTGTGCATCTAAGAATGAACAAATAAGAATCACATTCAGACAGGATTTACCAGCATGTAAAGAGAAGGATACAAGAGAAGGATAAAGGCTCAGTTTGAAAGACTTAACAAGACGTTGTGCGCTGAAAAGGAGGACTTAGTTGGCTCCAAGGATGATGTTGGGAAGAGTGTACATGAACTAGAAACGTCTACTAAAGCTTAGGAACAGCAAGTAGAAGAAATGAAGATTCAGGTAGAGAAACTTGACGATAAGTTACAAGCCAAAGTGGATGCAAAGTTGCACTTGGAAGTCAACTTGAGGGCTGTGAGATCGCAGTCTGACAGAGATCTGCAAGGATGTGATGAGCAGAGTAAAGGCAAGAAAAAAGAGTTTGTCAGACAAGTAAAAATAGAAAGAGATTCCAGATGCTGGTGTTTTGACCCTGGAGGGCCAAAAGAAGAAAAGTGTGATACGGCCTATGGCCTTTATCAAGAGGGAGGGATATGTAGAAATGCACTACAGAGAATGACCTGTAGGGGGCAACAGACATTCAGTCTGGTGCCTGAGACAAGGGGAAAACACCCACAGGTGTGGTCAATAAGTAGGATAAAGCTGTTCCCTCCTGCTACAGTGAGTGGTGAAGTGGGCTGCAAGCCCGAGACAGGTCCAGTGAGAGGGACCTGGACTGTGAGAGCCCGAGACAGGTCCAGTGAGAGGGACCTGGGCTGTGAGAGCCCAAGACAGGTCCAGTGAGAGGGACCTGGGCTGTGAGAGCCCAAGACAGGTCCAGTGAGAGGTACCTGGGCTGTGAGAGCCCAAGAAAGGGTCCAGTGAGAGGTACCTGAGCTGTGAGAGCCCAAGACTGGTCCAGTGAGAGAGACCTGGGCTGTGAGAGCCCAAGACAGGTCCAGTGAGAGGGACCTGGGCTGTGAGAGCCCGAGACAGGTCCAGTGAGAGGGACCTGCTCTTGGAGAGCCCGAGACAGGTCCAGTGAAAGGGACCTGGGCTGAGAGAGCCCAAGACAGGCCCAGTGAGAGGGACCTAGGCTGGGAGAGTCCGAGACAGGTCCAGTGAGAGGGAGCTGGGCTGTGAGAGCCCGAAATAGGTCCAGTGAGAGGGGACAGGTCCAGTGAGAGGGGCCTGGGCTGTGAGAGCCAGAGACAGGTCCAGTGAGAGGGGCCTGGGCTGTGAAAGGCCGAGACAGGTCCAATGAGAGGGGCCTGGGCTGTGAGAGCCCGAGACAGGTCCAGTGAGAGGGGCCTGGGCTGTGAGAGCCCGAGACAGGTCCAATGAGAGGGGCCTGGGCTGTGAGAGCCCGAGACAGGTCCTGTGAGAGGGGCCTGGGCTGTGATAGCCCGAGACAGGTCCAGTGAGAGGGGCCTGGGCTGTGAGAGCCCGAGACAGGTCCAGTGAGAGGGACCTGGGCTGGGAGAGCTCGAGACAGGTGCAATGAGATGGACCTGGGCTGTAAGAGCCCGAGACAGGACCAGTGAGAGCGACCTGAGCTGTGAGAGCCCGAGACAGGTCAAGTGAGAGGGACCTGGGCTGTGAGAGCCCAAGACAGGTCCAGTGAGAGGGACCTGCTCTTGGAGAGCCCGAGACAGGTCCAGTGAAAGGGACCTGGGCTGAGAGAGCCCAAGACAGGCCCAGTGAGAGGGACCTAGGCTGGGAGAGCCCGAGACAGGTCCAGTGAGAGGGAGCTAGGCTGTGAGAGCCCGAGACAGGTCCAGTGAGAGGGGCTTGGGCTGTGAGAGCCAGAGACAGGTCCAGTGAGAGGGGCCTGGGCTGTGAGAGCCCGAGACAGGTCCAGTGAGAGGGGCCTGGGCTGTGAGAGCCCGAGACAGGTCCAGTGAGAGGGGCCTGGGCTGTGAGAGCCCGAGACAGGTCCAGTGAGAGGGGCCTGGGCTGTGAGAGCCCGAGACAGGTCCAGTGAAAGGGGCCTGGGCTGTGAGAGCCTGAGACAGGTCCAGTGAGAGGGGCCGGGGGTGTGAGAGCCCGAGACAGGTCCAGTGAGAGGGACCTGGGCTGGGAGAGCTCGAGACAGGTGCAATGAGAGGGACCTGGGCTGTGAGAGCCCGAGACAGGACCAGTGAGAGGGACCTGAGCTGTGAGAGCCCGAGACAGGTCAAGTGAGAGGGACCTGGGCTGTGAGAGCCCGAGACAGATCCAGGGCTGGGAGCAAGAGGTCTGGAGAGAGCCCTGAACACTAAAGACAAGCTGCGCTTCTGAATTACTACAGGTCTGGGAAAGTAAATGGACTTTAAACTGTTTAGCTGAGTTGTGGACTTAATTGCTCCTCCTGTGGACTGTTGGAGGACTAAATTGATGGACTTTGCTAACTTTATCATTTTTCTGGAGACCCAGTTGTTTCTGTTATGCTAAACTTATGTTGAATAAACTGAACAAGAAGTAAAAGTTACCATTGGTGTACTCATTAACCCACGTGTTGCTACTATATATATTTTATATATATATAAAAGAATAGGGCCCAAAACAAACCCCCTGTGGTAGCCCACTAGTAACACTTCTAATTCGGCCCCCTGTGGTACCCCACTAGTAATGGTGACCCCTCCAATATTGTTGTCTGTGGTACCCTACTACCGTAGTAACAGTGACCCAATCAGAAAATGTACCATTTATAACCACCCTCTGCTTTTATTATGAGCTTGATTCTGGTGCTTTATTTGTAAATATATTAGTTCTGGTGCTATGTTTATGTTATGAGCTTGTTCCTGGAGCTGTAGTTATAGTATGATTTTAGTTCTGGTGCTCTATTTATGCTATGTTTATGTTATGGCTCTGGTGCTATATTTATTCTATGAGCTTGTTTCTGGTGCTGTATTTATGTTATAAACTCAGTTATGTCAAGGCACACTTTTATGTTTACCATCAGAAAACTCTTTCAATACAACTATTATATGGTTGCATAACAGCTTAAAATATAAGTGTTCTACCTGCAATGGTGCAGTTTCTGTTATTTCAGGAATATGCAATTCCCCCTGCTTGTCTGCTGAAGATGGTTGTAGATGTTCTTGCTCATACTGGCGATTATTCATTTCTAATAAAAAAGAAGAATCACATATATAGGTTGTCAAAGAATGTACACAGAATGAATAACATCATCGTGAACACATTGTTTTATCCATTATGCTAGAACGCTATATATTGAAGACTTAATTTCACTCACGTTCTTGGACAAATATCTGTTTTTTCTAAATGTTTTAATTAGAGATTAGCGAGTATACTCGCTAGGGCACTTTACTCGAGCGAATAGTGCCTTAGCCGAGTATCTCCCCGCTCGTGTCTAAAGATTCAGGAGCGGCGGGGGAGAGCGGGGAGGAACGGAGGGGAGATCTCTCTCTCCCTGTCTCCCCTCTGCTCCCCGCCGCAACTCACCTGTCACCCGCGGCGGCCCCCGAATCTTTAGAGACGAGCAGGGAGATACTTGGCTAAGGCACTACTCACTTGAGTAAAGTGCCTTAGCGAGTATACTCACTCATCTCTAGTTTTAATGCTCGAGTCTAGCGAGAAGCAAACTTTTCAAAAGTTCCTTTTGACTGGTTCACCAAATTTGGGCAAAAAGTTTGCTTGTGTCTGAATTAGTTTGAACCGAACAGGAGCTTCACCAACACCCCTAAAACTATTGTATAACACTGTAGAAGAACCATAAAAACCCTGTACAACTTGTTTAGGTCACTTAGATGTGTAACTAAGTACTTTTGAGCTGTTTTAAGGCTAAGTTAATGAAAATAAGAAAGAAGAAAAAGAAGGCAAAGGAAAGGACAAGGAGAAACTATTTTTCCTTCTTTTCATCAATAATTTAAATTTAATACAGTATAACAACAAAATAACTATTTTATTTCAAGCTGTTCACTATAGGCAAATCATTTCACTATGCTGCCATACAGGAACGCATATTCAACAGAAGCAAAAAACTAAAATCAAAAAGTAGTATATAAAAGTACATATCAATTGCAAGCAATATGACTATAAGCAAGAACACTATACTTTATTAATCTCCAGCTACTACTGGGGTAGGAATTGACAATTATCAACAACAGGACTTTATCTACCATTTTACATACGCATGGTCAACCTGACACCGTGGAAGCTTTTCATAGTCTCCCGTGTAATCGGATATAACAGTCTCCTACCTTTATTCTGGTGTTCGTTCTCTTCTTTCCTGTCAGTTGTGCCACAAAAATAAACACTTGGGTTGAATTAAATACAGAGATGACCGTATCTCCCTGTAAGTGTGCCGTTTATTCCAGGTAATACACCATCCTGCACCCTGGATGAAAGTGGTCTGCAGCGTACCACAGTGCAGAAGGCTCTGCAGACAGCTCATCAAGAGGAGCATTAATTAGTAATGCACAGCTTCAATAATTAAAGTAGCTTATGTCACCTTCATTTCAATTGATAATTTCATCCTTATTGTATAGCCACGTTATTTGATTTCAGCAAAGTAACACAGCAATTTCCGGTTGCTGTAGAAACCAAATATCACCATAGCAACACAAAAGCAAATGGAGACCTTCATGTCTGAGCCTGGAAGTATAAAACCTCAATTAAATAATTAGATACCCCCTGATATTGTAATTAGAGAGGCGTGATGATGTCAGGGCTACAAAAATAAAGCTGATCGGCAGTTAAGTGACACGCTTTAATATAAGACACACCTCTATTGTTCAATCCATGTTCACTTTAAAGTTATATTGAATATACAATAAAGTATTTAATTGAAATAGCATAGTGTTTTAGTAACCCTTAGACAACTAGCGCAGTTCACATGTACATGCGTGTTGGCAGTTTATATGCAAAAATATAGTTTTGCTTAAAGGGGTTGTGCCAAGAGTAGAAAGTCTGTCTCAGGACAGTGACTGCCATCTATATGTATGAGGCTTCTTTCACATGAGCGCATATCGGCCGGCGTTTTCACGGCCGGACGATATGCGCTGTGATCTCTGATGCATTGGATTTCAATGCATCAGATCACATGGACATATTTGTGAGACGTAAAAACGCCCGACCAAGACAATATAGCGCTGGGCGTTTTTACGTCAGACCAAAAACATAGTTCTGGAACCTCTTTTTGGCCGGAATACGTCCAGCCGCTGTATGGGCTCCTATGGGAGCCCATGGCAGCGGCCGTAGGTTGGAGTGAGTTTAGCAGCGTGGCTGCTAAACTCCCTCCCTCTGTTCTCCCCCCACCCGTGCAGGCTTACCTGTCTTCCTCCCCTCTTGTTCTGTGCAATGGGAGGGGGCGGGGTTGGGATGAAGCTAGGCACCAGTCCACCCTGCCTCCTCCCATTGATGCTATGGACACATGGCGGGACGGAGGCGGAGCTAAGTTCCCACCCTCTCTCCGCCACGTGTCCATAGCCATCAATGGGAGGAGGTGGGGCGGACTGGCGCTTGGCCCTGCCCCCATCCCGCCCCCTCCCATTGCACAGAATGAGAGGAAAAACAGGTAAGCCTGCAATAAGGAGGCAGGGGAAATTGGAGATGGCCTGGTGAGGTCGGTGCATTTGCTCTGGCCTTACCGGGCCATAAGAACGGGAGCACAAACGTTTGATTTGTGCACCCATTCATCAGAATTTTTACTAACAATGTAGCGTATATGGGCCGTCTGTGAAAATGGCCGGCTGGTATGCGCTCATGTGAAAGAAGCCTCAATCTGCATGCTGAGGAAAGCTATTCAGTGGAATTAGGAATAATAGTTATATTGCAAAGATGTCAGCTGTTTTGAATACATGAAATTGCCAGGTCAAACCAACGTGGAGGTCCTTTTGTTGTCTCCTTCTCTCTGCTTGCGCAGCTCCACACTCCTTTTCGGTATTATATATTCAAGGACTTACCAGGATTTCACAGGAGTTTAAGAAGTTTAAAGGGAGTCTGTCACCTACTTTTAGCTCTATAAGTTAGGCTTATGGTCTGAAAGTAGGTGACCTGCTGAGTCCAGAGATGTATGTGTTATACTTGCCTTTTCCGTTATTCCCCCGGTGTGAGCACTGAAAGCTGCCACTCAATGCATTGAGCAGTGCTGCCAAGTAGTCTGCCCATTATAAAATTAGAATGGGCAGAATACTTAAGGTGAACACCCACTGGCGATACGATATCCTTGCGATGCGAAAGTGAGTGAAAACGCATGATAATGAAACCAATGATTTTCAGTGGTTTCATTCTCATTAGTGATGTTTTCACTTTACCCTCGCATTGCAAAGAAGAATCTGCGATATCGCCCATTGTTTTCAATGGGGCCAGCTATGGAAGTGACAGCTATGGCAGGGGATTCCTTTATCCCCACAGGGATAAAGGAATGCCCTGTCACAGCTGTGGCAGAGGTCCGCGATGCTATCCCATTGCTTGCAATAGGGCCCGCGCTGCTGCAGCCCCATTGAAAGCAATTGTTAGGTATAGGGTTACCGCTGGGGGGGGGGCTGGTGGCCGATGGTTGCGCTCTGCTCCTCCTGGTGCTGCGGATGTCAGTGCGGGCGGCTCCGGTCGGGGGTCCCCCGTGTTGGTGGTTGCCCGCTCCAGCTGGCCGCACGGCTCTCTGTATAATACACGGCCCCGGGGAGAGCCAGTCTTATCACCTCCCCTATCGGCGTGTCACATTTCCCGCCCTGTCTGGGCGGGGACTTTCACATATCAGGCTGCTGAGTGCTAGCAGAGGTTGCCAGTGTTTGGTTAGACTTAGCTCTGCTAGCACCCGCATATACTGTTCTCGTCTGTTCTGTTCTTTGACCCATTTAAGCCTTTGACTCTGCTCCTGTCTTGCTCCTTTTTGTATTGTGCACGTGCCTCCTCGGTTTGACTTGGTGTTCCCTGACTACTCTCTGTTTTACCCTTGGTTGTTTTGCTCTCGGTAGCTTGTTTGACCATCTGTCTCCTGTCCCTCTCCCTTGGGGTTCCTGTTACTAGGTCAGAGCAGGGACCACCAGTTGTTGCCCTGGGGGGCAAGTAGGTAGGGATACGGGAGTGGGCTGATTGTAGCGACCCCCCTCTGGTCAGCTGTCCCCTACCAGCCGTAACAGAAATGGAATGTACACCTCGCTGTATAAGTGATTGAGAGGGACTGAAGGAGCGCTGTTTAAACTGAACGATGAGTGAACGAGCCAACAATGATTTTTATGCCTGCACAAAATGAACGACGAACAAAAATGAAACGATTATTGTTTGCTGTTCAGTCATTGGTTCACATTTAGACCGAACAATTATCATTTACTTTCGCTCATTAGAACAATTATCGTTCAAAAAAACTCGGTCTTAAAGCCCTGTAATAGAAACATTTGCCTGTCTTCATTATTTTAGATACACTCTTAGTTTCGCTTTAAAAATACTGATGCAAAATACGCCCATTTGGAAGTGTCCTTAGTTCATGAAGAGTTTGTGCGACTTCTGTTTGTGGTGATATTTAACATATAAAATATATAAAGAAATGTATGTTTCTAATCTCTTGTGCATTGTACATTTTTGAGCGGTTTCCCCCCATTAGCACAGTGTTCAATACTGTAACATATTGTTCCCAATTAATTGACCATAATACACATAAATGCACTTTTCTTTTATATTTGGTACCACATCTTGAGGGATCATGTCATATCATTATGCCCAAATAGGGTTTATGTAAACTGGTTTTACCTGGATTTGATCCTTCCTTTGGCACAAAGAATGTATGAATAAATTATGGTCTACTAAGCTTATTATATTTGCAATACACTAATGCTATTGATTAGTGTAAGAGTACACTTCCTCTCTTGTTGCCTCGAGTTAGGACACTGACAGAAAAGAGCCCATGTGCAAGTCCTGCCCCTCTTCTATGGCAAGAAAGCCACACAATGATATATATTTATATCATGCACATACAGATAATATAAGAAATCAGTACAAATCTAATTCATAATATATACTGTTAGGTTGTGCTGCTGGGATCTGGTGTTCTACAGGTTTCCATGAGCACAGCTTCACAGGTGAGGGATAAGTAAGCTGTCTGGGTGTGGAGTTTCTCCTGCCAGCCAACCCCCCACTGGTCTGCTGCATAATGTATACCAACCCCTTTGCAAGAGGAAGCTGGTATCCCTTCACCCTAGGGTTTGGTTTTCTGCAAGCCTGTATATGTGTTATGTGTGTGAACAGTGTCTTGTCCAGTGTTTGTACAGGTAGCCGGACATTAGGTGTAGATAGTCTTGTTCTGTGTGTGTTCTTACGTTTATTTTCTGTCAGTTTGTCTTTGCTCTGCCCCGCTGGATCCTGCAGGGCCACCCTTATCAGGATGATCACCCTGCTTGCAGGGTTCTGGTTTATGCTGTCTCATTAGAGTAGGGACCCGCGAGACAACGAGGAGCCTTGAAGTGGCTTGCGGGCTTAAGTGACTTGGCCAATTCATGAACTAATACCTTGTACTTTCATAGCAATCCCATCTGTTATATATGCAGGTATGCAAGCTGAGTGTTTTGGTCATTTGTCAGTCCCAATGTTATGTCTGTTCGTGAGTCCAGTTCCCAGTATGCAGTTCAGTGTCCAGTTGGTGTTTCAGCCAGCGTGTCCGGTTTGAATGCGTTTCCCGTCCTGCATCTAGCCACTCGTATTCCTAGTTTACGGCGTCTGTTCTGGCTGCCCCTCGTATCCTGTTTCCTATTGGCAGTCCAGGATGAATGTAACATATACATGTCAAATCACATTCCACTCACATATTAGACAAATGCCACACATACCCTGCTAACTTACAAGTCACACATGTTCTACTCACACATTGTACATGTTACTTATATAATGCAAACATATGTTGAGCATACACTACACATATTGGACGCACACAAAGCAATCAATCCCCAAGAGTTTCTCACTACCCAGCTTAGCCACAAGATTAGATAGAAGGATAGCATACAACCAAAACAGTGCAAACTTTTTATTATAGCTCCAGTGACAACAATAGGCATCGTTTTGGACTTGTTTAGCCCTTTTCAATCTGTGCTGCAAATATAATGCACATTAAAAACACAACAACATATCAATACAATAGTACCCAGCTAACCTAAATGCAGTAATACTAACAGTAATAAGACAGAAGTATCCAGACAGGGTAAGAGCATATTGTCACTGTAGCTACCCAATATGTATTTACTCATAAATGTACCCTAAGGACAATAATGGTTGCTGTAGGTAAAGTAAGGCTTCCCCCAAAATAGACTTAAAGGGAACCTGTCATCATGTTTGACAGACATGCTGATTTCAGCTGTATGTCATTTATACCAATCAGTGTAGAGTTTTGTAATACTTAGGCTTTATACACACAAATGTATATACGCAGCTATTTACCTGCGTAAATACGCTGAGCCAGCTGAATGAATGCATTGAATAGCTGCATATATACCTACCTACCTCCATTCAGTTAGGTAGGTGATCATGTGTTATATCATTATAGTATTATTTTAGTTTATACCCAAAATTATTAAATATCAAGTTACTGATAAACTATCAATGCAGCTATGGTCATAAGCAGCGCTTGTTATTAATATGCTATATAATTTTGTAACATCGGGGCGCCATACAATGCCGCAGTATGGTATAATACCTGGTCACATGATAATCGTTGCTATGACGACGCGGCATACTAGAGCGCCGCATGACCGAGCGCAACGATGCGGTCGCATCACGTGATCTAGGCGTGATGACGTTTTCCATAATCACATGACCTCCGTGCTGACGTCACACGGTTGACGAACTGACGGGCCACCTCCCGCTCCTCCCACACTGGGATCGGAGGACGCCAGGGGGACTGGGCTAAATGTAAGAGATAGTTTTTACCTTTTATATATATATATGTATGAGCATTGAGGGGAATGTTGGCTTGATAAAGGTGCCTGTGCGCACTGAAACGCGTTGCCTGTATGTTTCTACATATCGCTTGGGAAACTTGTATGCTTGGATACATCGCTTGGGAATAAAGTGAACATTAAATTCACCAGATCCTGTGACGTTACTGCAATCAGGATAAACTTGAGGAGTCGACACTTCAAGGAGGGGGCTTCTTGTTATATATACCCCCCTCCTCCAGAGTAAGTGCCGTCCCTATTTTCCTTTTTTGGACTGACGATTTACTTGGGTCATCGCTTTGTATATTCTAAGAGTGCAGACTTTCTTTTTCTTTTACTCACAGTCTGTTGTACTTTGTGGGGGGATATTCTCTTTTAAGAAAAAACCCCAAACTGTCATTGCAGCTCTCCTTGTCCTCAGAGGATTTGAATATGTTAGAGTGGATCACCCACCAATAATCCCCAAGGCGCTTTTTGAACTGCTGTTGTTTTGCGATCCAATGATGGTTTTTATGTTGACTAAAAGTTAGCAATAACGAGAAGTGAACGAATAGTAAACAATTTTTTTGCACTTACACGGGATGATTAATGCTCAATTTCATTCGAACAAATTTTGAGCGATAATTGTCCCGTGTAAATGGCCCCTAACACAGTGAGATCTATCAATCAGTGCCAGGGGCAAGAAAAGAGTGAATATATGAATATTAATAAATCTCATCTGACTCCTTTCTGTCCAATACTGCAAAGTTACAAATGTAACAAAACTCCTGCGCCTATCAGTAAGGCCGCCTGCACACGAGCGGGTCGGATCCGGCAGCGAGAATTCTCGCCGCGGGACCCGACCCGAGAGCCTGCAGGGACGAGCGCGTACTCTCCCGCGCCTGGCGGCCCCAGCTCTTTCATGTGCCGGCTGCGGCGCAGCCGGCGCATGCGCAGACCGGAGCCGGCGGCCGGGTGAGTGCGTGCCCCGCAGAAAAATAGGACATGCCGCGGTTTGTTTGCCGCGCGAGATTTCGCGCGGCCAAACCGCGGTCGTCTGCATAGGAGTGCGTATTGTAATGCACTCCTATCCAAACTTTCAACGGCGGAAATCCCGCGGCGGGATTTCCGCCCGTGTGCAGGCGGCCTATAAGTGACAAACTGCTGAAATTAGAGTGTCTGTCACTATACTATACTGTGCTGCCTGCAGCCAAGGCAGCATTAGGGACCCGACAAGCTTTCTTTAAGTAGCAACAAACTGTAAGAAAGTTTGACTAAAAAGAATTTCAACCAAGTTGGTCAAGTGGTGTCTGTATATTTAGCGGATTTTCGCCACTGAGGAATGAAGATTCTTCTTTCTGGTCTTTTGATGAAGTTGCCTGTTCTGAAAGAAGTTGAAGCATAAAAAACCAAGTCAAACTAATGTTACAGAGGGTTATTATAGAATAATGTACCATGCTTTATTATATGTAGACATGCAAAATGGGTCTCTGTCATTGAATTTCATAGTTATAAGAATATTTGACCGACTCAGCGTTTTAAGCATGTGGCTGATTGTGCTACGTTTGTCCTTTCCTGGCACCTACTGGATTTATTACTGCAGTATTATAAAATATTTAGCATTTTTTAGCATTAAAGGGGTTGTCCCGCGAAAGCAAGTGGGGGTATACACTTCTGTATGGCCATATTAATGCACTTTGTAATGTACATCGTGCATTAAATATGAGCCATACAGAAGTTATTCACTTACCTGTTCCGTTGCTAGCGTCCTCGTCTCCATGGTGCCGTCTAATTTCAGCGTCTAATCGCCTGATTAGACGCACTTGTGCAGTCCGGTCTTCTCCCTGGTGAATGGGGCCGCTCGTGCCGGAGAGCTGCTCCTCGTAGCTCCGCCCCGTCACGTGTGCCGATTCCAGCCAATCAGGAGGCTGGAATCGGCAATGGAACGCACAGAGCCCACGGTGCACCATGGGAGAAGACCTGCGGTCCACCATGGGTGAAGATCCCGGCGGCCATCTTAGCAAGGTAAGGAAGAAGTCGCCGCAGCGCGGGGATTCGGGTAAGTACTATCCGTTTTTTTTTTTAACACATGCATCGGGTTTGTCTCGCGCCGAACGGGGGGCCTATTGAATAAAAAAAAAAAACGTTTCGGCGCGGGACAACCCCTTTAGCACTGCTGCATTTTATCAGCGACAACACCCCTTACAAAAAATACTTGTGAAAAACTACAATAGACACTTCTCTATGCTACTGTACACACTGACTATTACCAATGATTTCTTTGTGTTCTTCGGATACAATCTTTTCTTCTTGAGAAATTCCAAAAGCAATGTTCTTTTCCTGAAATACAGATACAATACTATCTAATAGTAAAATATATCACATGAATGAAGATATATGAAGATGGGGCGTATTCACTAATATGCAAACAGTGCAAACTTGGATTGGACAGTCTTAAAATGTGCCAGGTTTTATCATAGTGTCTTTGCTGAATCTGTTGAATTTTAAGATGGTCTAGTCTAAAGTTTAGGCATAGTTTACACCAAAAATTTTGCCAAAATTGTGAGGTAACTTAGCACAATTTTTCGTGCAATTTAAGCCGCATCCCGTTTTCAGATAAGTCAGAAAAGCTGTCTAATGCTAGTATGACTGAGGCTCTAGAAGGTCACGCTTACTGCATAGATACTCTAGAGACCAAGACTACATTAAAGGGTGTTTTATTCTAAGGGCTCTTGCATACAAGCCCTGTTTGAGCGCGGCTATCTGAGCATTAAATCGCATGAACACGGTGCGCTGTCAAAAGATAGGACATGTCCTATCTTTTGAGGAGAGAAATCTCTGTGTCAAAAAAACGCACCTTTTGACATGTGATTTTGTAGGAGCGTCAAAAAAAGCTCATCTGAAAGAACTCATAGAAAACCATGGGTTCTTTCAGATGCGATTATTTGACGCACGTAATCAGCGCTCGTGTGAAAGAGGCCTAAATGTGAGTAGCCATCATGAGCGACTGACAAAGTACAATCCTGAAGACTAGGTACCTCACCGCACCGCTGTATCGCACCCAGATAAATACAGGGTGCAGATGAGATGTCCATATGTGTGTAAGGTGGCCATTTGTGTTGCTTAAAAAGTTTAGCATTGTCTCGGAGGTGGCAGTACGAATTATATTTTTCAGTGACCTTTTTGTTACAAATACACGGGTTTGATTGCTTAAGAAACTGCCAGCAATATCTCATCACCACAAATAATCGCATAAATCAGATAGAAGAAAATATCCAATGGATCATGAACTAGTAAACTCATTACATCTTTAGAACCTTTAGGCTTCTTTCCCATGAGTGTATATCAGCCAGCCGTTTTCACGGCCTGTCGATATACGCTAAAAATGGTGAATGGGCGCACAGATCAAATGTTTGTGCGCCCGTTTAGACGGCATGGGTCCCAGCGCATATACGCCAAGACTACTATGCCGTCACCTCTTTTCCCTCTCTCCCCATCGCAGGCTCACCTCTTTTCTCCTTCCCGCTTATTCTTTGCAATGGGAGGGGGCAGGGCAAAGCTAAGTGCCAGCCTGTCCCGCCTCCTCCCGTTGATGGCTAAGGACAAGGGGCAGGGAGAGGGCAGGACCCCTTGTCCACAGCCAGCAATGGGAGGAGCCGGGACGGGCTGGCGCTTAGCTCCGCCCCTTCCCCTTCCATTGCACAGAACGAGCGGGGAGGGGAAGAGAAGTGAGCCTGCACGTGGGAAGAAGACTCTCTCCCACCTGCGGCTGCTACAATGGGCTACCATAGGAGCCCATGCAGTGGCTGACATATTCCGGCCCAAAAGATAGTTACAGGACTATCTTTTGGGCCCGATGTAAAGACTTTTTCGTCTCAGAAATACAGCCATGTGATCTGATGCATTGGAATCCAATGCATCAGATCACAGCGTATATCGGCCGGCCGTTTTCACATTTTATGCTTGTGGGAAAAAGCCCTTATGACTATAAACTGAGTTTACATGATTATTCACGATACTGAACATTATCCATGGTACCATCACCTTGATTAACTCAGCCGCTGCTTGTAATAGAGTCTCCTTCGCTTCATCCTGAATTGTTACATATGTGCATACCTGCCAATCCCCATTCTGAAATGTAACTGGCATGGAGTAAACAATATCAACTGGAAGATTAAAAAAGCCTAAAAACAATGGAAAAACAAGAATCAGTCACTTAACTCCTCAATGACAAGGCCGTTTTTTATCATTTTTGTTTTTTCCTACCCACTTTCAAAACATCATAACTGCTTCATTTATCCATCAACATAGCCGTCTGAGGTCTTGCTTTTTGCGGGATGAGTTGTATTTTTAATGGTAATATGCAATGTACCATATGATGTAATGAAAAAACCTTTAAAAAATTCTTGTTTCTATGGCGTACACATTGCAGAAAAAACGACAAGTGAACTTTATTCTATGGGTCAGTATGATTGCGACGATACAAGATTTGTATAGTTTTTTTTTGCTATATTACTTTAAAAAAATGTAAATTTATTTTCTGACGCCATCTCCAGACAGCCATAACTTTTTTACTTTTCTGTTGACAGTTGTATAAGGGCTCCTTATTTTGCAGGATGTCCTGTAGTTTCTACTGGTACCATTTTGGAGTACATATGATTTTTTGATTGACCACAAAAGCGCAATTCTGTGTCACTTTGATAGATTGGATTTATACAGACACAGAAATGCCAAATGCTTTTTTCTTCTTTTATTTTTATTATAAAAATGGGCAAGGGTTTATTTAACTTTTATTTTTTTTAAATGAATAAAAACTTTTTTTTTTACTCATTTTTTTTTTTTTTGGACTTGTTTAGCACATTAAAAACACAATAACATATCAATACAATAGTATCCAGCTAACCAAATGCAGTACATACTAACAGTAATAAGACAGAAGTATCCAGACAGGGTAAGAGCATATTGTCACTGTAGCTGCCCAATATGTATTTACTAGAGATGAGCGAGCACCAAAATGCTCGGGTGCTCGTTGCTCGAGTCGAACTTTCCGCGATGCTCGAGGGTTCGTTTCGAGTAACGAACCCCATTGAAGTCAATGGGCGACCCGAGCATTTTTGTATATCGCCGATGCTCGCTAAGGTTTTCATTTGTGAAAATCTGGGAAATTCAAGAAAGTGATGGGAACGACACAGAAACGGATAGGGCAGGCGAGGGGCTACATGTTGGGCTGCATCTCAAGTTCCCAGGTCCCACTATTAAGCCACAATAGCGGCAAGAGTGGGCCCCCCCCCCAACAATTTTTACTTCTGAAAAACCCTCATTAGCAATGCATACCTTAGCTAAGCACCACACTACCTCCAACAAAGCACAATCACTGCCTGCATGACACTCCGCTGCCACTTCTCCTGGGTTACGTGCTGCCCAACCCCCCCGCACGACCCAGTGTCCACAGCGCACACCAAAGTATCCCTGCGCAGCCTTCAGCTGCCCTCATGCCACACGCTGGCCTCATATTTTTATAAATAGTCACAGGCAGGTACAACTCCGTAATGGGAATTCCGTGTGCACCCACAGCATGGGTGGCTCCCTGGAACCCACCGGCAGTATATAAACAAATCCCATTGCAGTACCCAGCACAGCTGAGGTAACGTCACATTAAATGCAGCTGGGCTTCGGCCCACACTGCATGTCCCAGTCAGACTGGGGTTCTTTATAAGTAGACACATGCAGTTACAACTCCGTGTGGACCGACAGCACAGGTGGGTCCCAGGAAGCCACCGGCGGTACATAAATAATTCCCATTGCATTGCCCAGCACAGCTGAGGTAACATCAGATGAAATGCAGGTGGGCTTCGGCCCACACTGCATGCCCCAGTCAGACCGGGTTTTTTTTATAAATAGTCACAGGCAGGTACAACTCCGCAATGGGAATTCCGTGTTCACCCACAGCATGGGTGGCTCCCTGGAACCCACCGGCAGTACATAAACAAATCCCATTGCAGTGCCTAGCACAGCTGGGGTAACTTCACATTACATGCAGGTGGGCTTCGGCCCACACTGCATGCCCCAGTCAAACTGGGGTTCTTTATAAGTAGACACATGCAGTTACAACTCCGTGTGGACCGACAGCATAGGTGGGTCCCAGGAAGCCACCGGCGGTACATAAATAATTCCCATTGCATTGCCCAGCACAGCTGAGGTAACGTCAGATGAAATGCAGGTGGGCTTCGGCCCACACTGCATGCCCCAGTCTGACCGGGGTTTTTAATACATAGATACAGGCAGGTACAACTCCGTAATGTGAAGTCCGTGTGGACACAAAGCATGGGTGGCTCCCTGGAACCCACCGGCGGTACATAAACAAATCCCATTGCAGTGCCCTGGACAGCAGAGCTAACGTCAGATTAAATACAGGTGGGCTTCGGCCCACACTGCATGCCCCAGTCAGACTGGGGTTCTTTAGAAGTAGACACGGGCAGGTACAACTCCGTGTGGACCGACAGCATGGGTGGGTCCCAGGAAGCCACCAGCGTTACATAAATAAATCCCATTGCATTGCCCAGCACAGCTGAGGTAACGTCAGATTGAATGCAGGTGGGCTTCGACCCACACTGCATGCCCCAGTTTACAAATCCCTAATGTGAAGTCCGTGTGGACCCAAAGCATGGGTGGCTCCCTGGAACCCACCGGCGGTACATAAACAAATCCCATTGCAGTGCCCTGGACAGCAGAGCTAACGTCAGATTAAATACAGGTGGGCTTCGGCCCACACTGCATGCCCCAGTCAGACTGGGGTTCTTTATAAGTAGACACGGGCAGGTACAACTCCGTGTGGACCGACAGCATGGGTGGGTCCCAGGAAGCCACCGGCGTTACATAAATAAATCCCATTGCATTGCCCAGCACAGCTGAGGTAACGTCAGATTAAATGCAGGTGGGCTTCGACCCACACTGCATGCCCCAGTTTACAAATCCCTAATGTGAAGTCCCTGTGGACCCACAGCATGGGTGGCTCCCTGGAACCCATCGGCGGTACATAAATGTATCCCATTGCAGTGCCCTGCTCAGCAGAGCTAACGTCCCATACAATACAGGTGTGCTTCGGCCCACAGTGCATGCCTCAGTCAGACTGGTAATATGTACCTTAACAGTAACCGTGTTGGTGGGAAATGGCCTCGCCACCATCATGTCTTTGGGAAGCCTCCGTTTCCACAACACAGTGACATAGCATTAGCAGCGGTATAGTCAGAGCCCAGAATTAGTAACATTTCAGCGGTAGCATTAGGGACAGGCCCCAGTAACATATCACTAGCAGCAGTATAGGGGGAGCACAGTCTTAGTTCCATTTCAGTAGTAGTAGCAGTCAAGACAGGCCACAGTAACATTCCCGTTGCAGCAGTTTAGGGATATAACAGTCTCTTTCACATTTCAGTAGTTGCAGTATAGACAAGGTCCCAGTTACATTTATGTAGCAAAAGTGTAGGCCAACCCCACACACCTTGCTGTACCATGAGTGCAGGCGAAGCCCATAAAAATTACTAGGATTACACTGTAGGCGAGGGCCCAAAAAAATTGGTATACCAACAGTACTAATGTACCTCAGAAAAATTGCCCATGCCCAACCAAGAGGGCAGGTGAAACCCATTAATCGCTTTGGTTACTGTGGCTTAATTTGTAACTAGGCCTAGAGGCAGCCCAGTTAAAATAAAAATTGGTTCAGGTGCAAGTTTCAACGCTTTAATGAGAATTGAAACATATAAACATTGTTTACAAAAGTCATATGACTGAGCTTTGTGGGCCTAAGAAAAATTGCCCATTCAGCGTGATTACGTGAGGTTTCAGGAGGAGGAGCAGGAGGAGGATGAATATAATACACAGATTGATGAAGCTAAAAAGGTCCCCGTTTTTTATGGTGATAGAGAACGATGCTTCCATCCGCGGGTGCAGCCTACGTATTGTTTAGGTACCGCTGCTGTCCGCTGGTGGAGAAGAGAAGTCTGGGAAAATCCAGGCTTTGTTCATCTTTATGAGTGTAAGCCTGTCGGCACTGTCGGTTGACAGGCGGCTACGCTTATCTGTGATGATTCCCCCAGCCGCACTAAACACCCTCTCTGACAAGATGCTAGCCGCAGGGCAAGCAAGCACCTCCAGGGCATACAGCGCGAGTTCAGGCCACATGTCCAGCTTCGACACCCAGTAGTTGTAGGGAGCAGAGGCGTCACGGAGGATGGTCGTGCGATTGGCTATGTACTCCCTCACCATCCTTTTACAGTGCTCCCGCCGACTCAGCCTTGACTGGAAAGCGGTGACACAGTCTTGCTGGGGAGCCATAAAGCTGGCAAAGGCCTTGGAGAGTGTTCCCCTGCCTGCGCTGTACATGCTGCCTGATCTCCGCGCCTCCCCTGCTACCTGGCCCTCGGAACTGCGCCTTCTGCCACTAGCACTGTCGGATGGCAATTTTACCATCAGTTTGTCCACCAGGGTCCTGTGGTATACCATCACTCTCGAACCCCTTTCCTCTTTGGGTATGAGAGTGGAAAGGTTCTCCTTATACCGTGGGTCGAGCAGTGTGTACACCCAGTAATCCATAGTGGCCAGAATGTGTGTAATGCGAGGGTCACGTGAAAGGCATCCTAACATGAAGTCCGCCATGTGTGCCAGGGTACCTGTACGCAACACATGGCTGTCCTCACTAGGAAGATCACTTTCAGGATCCTCCTCCTCAGGCCATTCACGCTGAAAGGATGACAGGCAAGCAGCATGGGTACCCTCAGCAGTGGGCCAAGCTGTCTCTTCCCCCTCCTCCTCATATTCCTCCCCCTCCTCCTCCTCAACGCGCTGAGATATAGACATGAGGGTGCTCTGACTATCCAGCGACATACTGTCTTCCCCCGCCTCAGTTTCTGAGCGCAAAGCGTCTGCCTTTATGCTTTGCAGGGAGCTTCTTAAGAGGCATAGCAGAGGAATGGTGACGCTAATGATTGCAGCATCCCCGCTCACCATCTGGGTAGACTCCTCAAAGTTTCCAAGGACCTGGCAGATGTCTGCCAACCAGGCCCACTCTTCTGTAAAGAATTGAGGAGGCTGACTCCCACTACGCCGCCCATGTTGGAATTGGTATTCCACTATAGCTCTACGCTGCTCATAGAGCCTGGCCAACATGTGGAGCGTACAGTTCCACCGTGTGGGCACGTCGCACAGCAGTCGGTGCACTGGCAGATTAAACCGATGTTGCAGGGTCCGCAGGGTGGCAGCGTCCGTGTTGGCCCGCTGACCCGGCGCACCTTTCCGAGCAGGTCTGACAAGCGTGGGTAGCTTTTCAGAAACCGCTGAACCACCAAATTAAAGACGTGGGCCAGGCATGGCACGTGCGTGAGGCTGCCGAGCTGCAGAGCCGCCACCAAGTTACGGCCGTTGTCACACACGACCATGCCCGGTTGGAGGCTCAGCGGCGAAAGCCAGCGGTTGGTCTGCTCTGTCAGACCCTGCAGCAGTTCGTGGGCCGTGTGCCTCTTCTCTCCTAAGCTGAGTAGTTTCAGCACGGCCTGCTGACGCTTGCCCACCGCTGTGCTGCCACGCCGCGCGACACCGACTGCTGGCGACGTGCTGCTGCTGACACATCTTGATTGCGAGACAGAGGTTGTGTAGGAGGAGGAGGAGGAGGGTGGTGGTTTAGTGGAGGAAGCATACACCGCTGCAGATACCAGCACCGAGCTGGGGCCCGCAATTCTGGGGGTGGGTAGGACATGAGCTGTCCCAGGCTCTGACTCTGTCCCAGCCTGCACTAAATTCACCCAATGTGCCGTCAGGGAGATATAGTGGCCCTGCCCGCCTGTGCTTGTCCACGTGTCGGTTGTTAAGTGGACCTTGGCAGTAACCGCGTTGGTGAGGGCGCGTACGATGTTGCGGGAGACATGGTCGTGCAGGGCTGGGACGGCACATCGGGAAAAGTAGTGGCGACTGGGAACCGAGTAGCGCGGGGCTGCCGCCGCCATCATGTTTTTGAAAGCCTCCGTTTCCACAAGCCTATATGGCAGCATCTCCAGGCTGATCAATTTGGCTATGTGCACGTTTAACGCTTGAGCGTGCGGGTGTGTGGCGTCGTACTTGCGCTTGCGCTCAAACACTTGCGCTAGCGTCGACTGGACGCTGCGCTGAGAGACATTGCTGGATGGGGCCGAGGACAGCGGAGGTTGGGGTACAGGGGGAAAGGCAGTGGTGCAAACCGGAGGCAGTGAACGGCATTCGTCCCACCTTGTGGGGTGCTTGGCCATCATATGCCTGCGCATGCTGGTGGTGGTGAGGCTGGTGGTGGTGGCTCCCCGGCTGATCTTGGCGCGACCACAGTTCGTTGGTCGTCTGCGCTCTCAGTGAAAAACTGCCACACCTTTGAGCACCTCGGCTTCTGCAGGGTGGCATGGCGCGAGGGGGCACTTTGGGAAACAGTTGGTCGATTATTCGGTCTGGCCCTGCCTCTACCCCTGGCCACCCCACTGCCTCTTCCAACCTGTCCTGTGGCTGCAATTGCCTCCCCCTCTGAAGACCGGTTCTCAGTTGGCTTATCACACCAGGTGGGGCCAGTCACCTCATCGTCCAGTGGCTCTTCCTCCGAATCCTCTGTGCGCTCCTCCCTGGGACTTACTGCCCTTACTACTACCTCACTGATAGACAACTGTGTCTCATCGTCATCGTCCTCCTTACCCACTGAAAGCTCTTGAGACATTTGCCGGAAGTCCCCAGCCTCATCCCCCGGACCCCGGGAACTTTCCAAAGGTTGGGCATCGGTCACGACAAACTCCTCCGGTGGGAAAGGAACGATTGCTGCCCAATCTGGGCAGGGGCCCGAGAACAGTTCCTGAGAGTCTGCCTGCTCCTCACAATGTGTCATTGTCATGGAGTGAGGAAGCTGGGAGGAAGGAGGAGCAGCAGCCAGAGGATTCAGAGTTGCAGCTGTGGACGGCGTAGAAGACTGGGTGGTTGATAGATTGCTGGATGCACTTTCTGCCATCCACGACAGGACCTGCTCACACCACTCAGTTTCTAATAAAGGTCTACCGCGTAGACCCAATAATTGTGAGATGAATCTGGGGACCCCAGAAACTTGCCTCTCTCCTAATCCCGCAGCAGTCGGCTGCGATACACCTGGAACAGGAGCTCAGCCTGTGCCCACACCCTGACTTGGGCCTCCGCATCCTCGCCCGCCTCCACAACCTCTAGGCCTACCCCTACCCCTCAGCATGGTGTATTATGAGTAGAGCAGAAACAGAACGCTGTAATTAAATGTGCCGCTTATTGGCCTGTGGTTGGAGGCTGACTTCGCTTACGGAACGCACAGCAGAGCCAGGAAACAATTATGCGCAAGCCTGTAGTGAGACCTAGGTGCATATGACTGAGCTGCTGCAATTCACAGCGCAGAACCAGTGAATTGGACAAAGCCCAGTGGTAGGGCTTACGTATTTTGCCTCAATTTTTTAAAATGGTGAGGTGAAAAAACAGAGACACCGCATGCAGCGGATATAATGTGTACTGTTTCCCTGTGGCGGGATGACGGCGGTCATGTAACGGGCGCAGCAGAGCCAGGAAACAATTATGCGCAAGCCTGCTGTAATGCTTAGCTGGGTATTAATTAGCAACTACTAGCCCCAGCAGACACGCAGTAAACTGAAGACAGTCACCGGCTGCCCAAATATAGTATTTTTCCCCAATTTTTTTGAAAAAGCCCACTGCCTATATAGCCAGTATACCTCTTTCCCTGTACCACTGTCCCTGCCTCACCAGTACTGCCCCTATACTGAGTAAAATGACTGCAGACTGAGGACACTATGGTCTGCACGCCCGATATACAAAAAAAAAAAAAAGTGCAACACTGCTAAAAGCAGCCTCAACAGTACTGCACACGGTCAGATGTGGCCCTAAGAAGGACCGTTGGAGTTCTTGAAGATGAATATAACACCTAACACTCTCCCTATAGCAGCTCCACCAAGATACCACTTTCCCTGATCTCTGTCAGAATGGATCTGTGGCGAGCCGCGGGAGGGGCCGATTTAAATACTCGGGTGTCACCTGATCTCGCCAGCCACTCACTGCAGGGGGGTGGGATAGGGGTGGAACGTCACAGGAGGAAGTTGTAATGCCTTCCCTGGGCTTCTATTGACCAGAAAAGCGCGCACATTTCTCAGGGAAGGAAATGTAATGGAGTCGAGCACCGCGTGGTGCTCGTATCGAGTAACGAGCATCTCGAACACCCTAATACTCGAACAAGTATCAAGCTCGGACGAGTACGCTCGCTCATCTCTAGTATTTACTCATAAATGTACTCTAAGGGCAATAATGGTTGCTGTAGGTAAAGTAAGGCTTCCCCCAAAATAGACTTAAAGGGAACCTATGATCATGTTTGACAGACATGCTGATTTCAGCTGTATGTCATTTATACCAATCAGTGTAGAGTTTTGTAATAATTAGGCTTTATACACACAAATGTATATGCACAGCTATTTACCTGCGTAAATACGCTGAGATCCCACAGTGAACTTGAACTTCTGATTGTTTGATCACTCCTGCAGTATAATGTATTGCATTATACCGTGACACTACTCTCTCACATGCAATCTATCAAGCTACGCCACAGGCATGGTTTCATAGGCAATCTGCCATGGCAGCCCTAGTGGTTTTTAGACGCCCCCCCGGCTGCCATGGCAACTGAACGCCACCCCACAATCTCATCACAGGGGAAGGGGAGGGGTGATCGGGAACCCTGAACTCTGATCACATTTAAATGCTGCTGTCAGATGGGTTAACAGCCACAATCAGTTTTTTTTTCTTCTCATAGGAAGTAATGGGCAATTTCTGAACAGAATAGCTCAAAAGTTAGACATACTGCAATTCTTCTACCTCACACCATCGTTCTGAGGCTCTATTCACATGGGCGTTTTATTAAGGTGATTTTGCCGCGATGAACATCGCGACCATCTGATGCATTGGATTCCAATGCATTTGTTTAGATGGGTAATTTTTGGGGATGTAAAATTGTCTGGAAAAGACAGCGCGCACAGTGCGTATTTCTGTCGTCCGATTTTACTCTGGACGGAATAGATAGGTCTACACCTATTTTTTGGACTGAATACGTCAGCTGGTACCATAGGCTCCTATGGGAGCTGCTGGAAAAAGGAGGTGGGAGGGAGTTTGGCAGCGGCTCTGCTAAACTCCCTCCCCCTCTCCGCCCCTTGCCGGCTTACAGCAAATTGAGGTGATGAGATGGGGTCGGAGTTTAGCACACTAGCTCCCGCCCTGTCCTGTCCCCTCCCTTTGGCAGCACCCAGCAAGGGGGCGGAGAGGGGGAGGGAGTTAAGCAGGGTATTTAAACGGGAAATGCAGCTGCTACTTGGTTGCGGCTGCCTCCTGTACGTGCGATTTTTGGCTGCGTTGCGGCCGTGATGTGTGCGGCTGGAAAACGCATCGCCTGTGTTAAGGAGCACTGAAAGAAAAATCAGTCCTGCAAGTAAACACATTGAAATTAATCCATATTGCTATCTGATAGAACTTGCCTGTAAACCCGCCCATGTCAATACGGTCAAAATTACCTAAACTACAACAATGTATAATACATGAAAACAATTGTGATCCATGCACTAATTTAGCAAATTAAACATCATTTACGTGCACTGACTTTTAACAAGCATTGTTTCAGCAGAACTTACTGCTCTGGAGGACTCGGTGTGACTATACATGATATGGTGGCCATTTCCCATGATTTCTATGGGGTTTTGACGGCTGGACCTATGGTGATTAACTAATCACTAAACTGCTTTTCTTTGATTATCATATGGTCACCCCTTATCTTTACCTTCACTGAGGACACCAAGTGAAACCATTCCAGTGTCTGAATCTTGTTGCCAATAGGACAAGGCAGTGGCAATGGAGTGAGCAGCTGACAGACCGGAGCGATGTTCCTTCCGTTTTTTCCATTCTGTGACCATGTCATTTTTCATCCATTTTCTGTAAGAAAATAGAAATTAAATTACTACACAAAAACCTTCAAAGTGCTAACATGACAAAGAACCTATTTTCTCAGCGTATGAAAAAATCTAAACGTTCAGTAATGGTGTTATCTCATGAAGAAAACCATTGCCCTATCAGGGCATAAAAACAGTATAAGGGCGCCTACCCACTAGCAATACGTTTTCTTGCGATGCGAGAGTGAGTGAAAGCGCACGATTATGAAACCAATAATTTTCAAGGGTTTCATACGCAATTGCGATGTTTTCACTGAAGCCTCACAGCGCTAAGAAAAATCTGTGATATCGTCCACTGTCTTCAATCAGCGCGGCAGCAGCAGCTCCAGCCCCATTGAAAACATATCATCATCTCATCAGGCACTGGGTGATATAGTGATATAGGCGCAGGGATTGGTTATTGAAAATTGGGCTTTCAAAGTAATTTCCTTCTTCTACATAATAACTAATGTAACTATGCTATTTTGCAGGGGTCCCTAATCATTAATTCGTCAAATATTTGATTATGAGGCTTGCACAATTGGTACATCAACCTTACGCACAATCATCCTCAGTAATATTTTCTTTTAGCTGAAATGTTCATTAATGTCATTAGTTGCTACATAAGTGCCACCAGCAGACGCAGCTTTCATTTTATCTCAGCAGTATAAGAAATGAAAGCCGAGCTGTGATTGGTTGCTGTAGGCAACAAAAATTACAGGGGAAGTTGTTGAGTTTTTGATTTTTATTTCCACCAGTATTCATTGCCGGTGCTGAAGAACGCTCATGCAAAATTTCACTCAAATCGGACAGAACTGTGGATTTGTGTTTTATATATAAGATGTTCTAACAAATGTTCTGAAGAAGCACGTATATACAATATACAT
The DNA here is from genome assembly GCF_035609145.1 of Eleutherodactylus coqui. Taxonomy (NCBI): domain Eukaryota; kingdom Metazoa; phylum Chordata; class Amphibia; order Anura; family Eleutherodactylidae; genus Eleutherodactylus; species Eleutherodactylus coqui. The sequence goes on from NC_089844.1 coordinate 96,967,356, forward strand.
AAAAGTGTAGATATATGGCATGTCTAATTGGCATTTAAAAAAATAACAGAAAACCAGGATCGGGTTGGAGAATAAATCCTTAATTAGTCCACAGGTAAGAGTGTGAGAGTATGGTCTCTAAATTGATTCAGCTACATTGATGTACAGATTGGGTGCCCCCACTACACCTGTACCACATTTCTCATGTTATAACCTGGATTTGATTAAAATATAGCAACCATTCTAAAAGAAAAAAAAAACATTTCTTCTTATAAAACTGCTTTATTCCTTTTATTATAGAATATCTAATTGAGGATGAGATGCTTAGCCGTCATGTGACTATGTGACCAGGAGTCAGATGGAGACGAAAGTGGTGAGGAAGGGGAGTGCCTGGGACATCAATAGGATGGATATGCTTGTTTGTTATTTTATTGACACCCACGAACTCCTTTCAAATCTCACACATACCTGTCATGTATCATGGGGAGTAACGGTCTAGAGAAACTTGATGGGCCCCAAATAGAGCTGTCATAGTTGTAGATTTTAGCTAGATGAAGATCAAGGAGGTTGATGCCACTAATGTTGCCCCAAACTATTACATCTTTGATGACTGTAAGAAACACAAGAAGAAACATTTGTGACTTAAGAGAAATCAAGTCTCTAATTTGCATCTTTACACAGGAGCAAAGAAAACAGTCTATTTAACTGGAAATTCGGTACAATTGGTAATGCATTGTCAATAGGGGCTAAGAATGCATGACATCATAGGCGTAGCGTCAGGGGGTGCTGGGGTCGCCATGGCGACCCGGCCCCTGAGCTCAGGGGGCCCCGGGGCCGTCCTCTGCAATACCAACAAGCACATTTAGTGCATTAATCGCTGGCTGTTCTGACTGCAGCATTCTCATCATGCGACAGCCGGAACGGCCAGCGTGAGAGGACGGCTCGGCAGAGCAGGGAGGAGAAGGGAGGTACTCACATGGGCCGGCAGGGGAGGATGGAGGAAGTCACATGGGACGGCAGGGGAGGATGGAGGAAGTCACATGGGACGGCAGGGGAGGAGGGAAGAAGTCACATGGGGCAGCAGAGCACAGTGATCATGTGCTGCCCGCTGCTTCCTGCTGGACGGGAAGCTTCTGAGTTGCTGGCTTGCTGCTGCTGTCACATAAAGGAGAAGTGGAACGGGTCCTGGGGTAAGTGCATATGTGTGTGTCTGTCTGTCTCCCTCCTTTATCTATATACTATCTATCTATCTATCTATCTGCTATCTATCTGCTATCTATCTGCTATCTATCTGCTATCTATCTATCTACTATCTATCTATCCCATAGCTATCTATATACTATCTATAGATAGTATATAGATAGATATGGGATACATAGATAGTATATAGTTAGCAGATAGATAAATAGTATATAGATAGCAGATAGCTAGTATATAGATAGATATGGGATAGATAGTTAGATAGTATATAGATAGATATGGGATAGATAGTATATAGATAGATATTATATAGATAGTGTATGGATAGATAGATAGTGTATAGATAGATAGTGTATAGATAGATATGGGATACATAGATAGTATATAGATAGATAGTATATAGATAGCAGATAGATAGTATATAGATAGGTATGGGATAGATAGATAGATAGATAGATAGTATATAGATAGATATGGGATAGATAGATAGATAGTATTTAGATAGTGTATAGATAGATATGAGATGGATATTAGATAGATAGTGTGCAGATAGATAGTGTATAGATAGATACATAGATATGGGATAGATAGATAGATAGATAGATAGATAGATATGGGATAGATAGATAGATAGATAGATAGATAGATAGATATGGAATAGATAGATAGATAGATAGATATGGAATAGATAGATGGATAGTAGATAGATAGATAGTATATAAATAGATATGGGATAGATAGATGGATAGATAGATATGATAGATATGGGATAGATAGATATGATAGATATGGGATAGAAAGATATGATAGATATGATAGATATGGGATAGATAGATATGGGATAGATAGACACGTGTTCAGAAAATGCAGTTTGAAATCGTGGCATTTTTACCAGGATTTCGAGCAGCGTTTTTGAACACAGGTTACAGCGTCTGACGGCGCTTTTTAATGCACCCCATCATTGTGAGGAGGTGTGTTAAAAACCACGACAACGCAAAAATAGGACAGCTCTCGAAAATCACAGCGTTAGAAACACCGTGTTTGAGCACAAATTTGAGTAACCTCATTAAAATCTCTGGGAGTGTTGTAACTGCGGTTAGTATGGCGCTCGGGACACCGCGCTAATAGCAGTAAAAAGCGGTGTGTGTGAGTGGCCTGTGGGGCGACAAACAAATGTTCATGTGCAGGAAATGCATCATGTTTGGACAAATTACGCCAAGGGGGAGATCATGTATGCAGCACGATCTAGATATGGTTACGGGGGAGTGTGGGGTGGAGGCCCGGGGGGGCCCCAAGCTGAACTTTTGCACCCGGGCCCCATAGCCCTTAGGTACGCCCCTGCATGACATAAGATAAAAATGACAAGATGCATTATTGTAATATTTAAATAAGCATGTGACAAGCCAAACTCCAACTGCCACTTTGTACCTGCCTTATCTACACTTTATCATCTCAGATATCTTGTCACCCCATAACTATACAGCCTTAGGCTAGAGTTCTGTATAACCCATACATCAGCCTAGACCACAGAAACATGTCCAAAGCTTTCAGTGGCGGGGTCTGTGAGCAAGGGACCTCGAGCTGGGGCCCCCTTCACTAAAAGATCACTATAGCTGTCATCTAAATGTTGACAGTATTCCCTTGGGATCAGTAGGAACCAATATGCATGTGGCGTCATTCAGGTCTATAAGAGCTTACTCAACATTTAGTTTGGAGATCTTCAAAGCTATGTAGATCTCCACACTGAAAGTAAAAAGAAACAAAACTGTGTTTTCAGGAGCGTTGCTTAGTAAATATCGACTACATTTTTTTACATGCTTATATGAGATATGAAAAGCGTAAATGGCTTTCTCTCACTCTCAAACACTCTTCCCTCACTCACTTAAAGCATTTTTACAGTCATTAAAAATTTTAAATTACATCTCCTGACCATTAAAAATACATCTCCAGGCCTGAGACTTTTTAAAACTAGCCTTGCCGAAACCAACTCCTAACCCCGCCTCCCCCCCACCCCACACCTCGTCCTTTTTGGTTCACAAATTATTGTTTTACGGTTACTGGTATAATCATTGTCTATCAGTACTGTTAAAAGATGTAACCATAATAGAGCTGAAATATCAGATTGAATGTAACATCTCTCAGACCTGTGTGTCCGGATTGTTAACACTTGTATCTTTATATATTTCTGTACAGCCAGTCTCAACATGCCTCTTAGACTGTGCGCTCTGTTATACACTTTCCTAATAAAAAGAGATTTTTTTTTTAAAGGCTTAAATGGTCAGTAACTTTGCAAACAACTTGTGCTCATATGATAGCCAGAGTGGTAACTACCAAAACTGCTATTTACTTTATTTACCTAAAATGACGTTTTGTGCTGAAAAGTTACTTTAAAGTAATGGCCACTAGTCTCCCTTCGTATTCGCTTTCTGTCCACTGTCTACTCTCAGTTGATTGACAGGAGACTTGGAGACATTAGAACAGGGGAGGGGAGGGGCATGAATCATCATACACACTGAAATGTATAGAAAGCAGAGGAAAGGTGAGAAAAAGTGAGACTCACACAGACACTGCCTGCAATCCAAGTGTAAGCCACTTTATACTGTTTTTTCAGTTACAGGAATCACACCTCCACACTCGCTTTGGCTGTACACTGTCCTAAACATGATTTTATGTGTTACAGACATTTGAAGAGTAGGATCTATAGTTCTCTGTGTACAGTACACAGCACAGTAGCTAGGTTCCTCCCCCTAATGTGAGATAATTAAGAATAAGGTATACACTCTGAAAAGCAGAAAATGGTGAAAAAATACAGGATGTAAGTTATATAAAGGCCAAAGAAAGAGCTATTCCTCATGTACACATAGCCACTTATTTTGAAAAGACATCTGAAAAGTTGGGAATGCTTTAACAAAACTTGAGTTAAACTATGTAGATATTTTAAAAGATTTTATCAGATCTCACAGTAAGGAAGTTATTACTTAGCCCCTTAACGACAGCCTATATGCCTTTTTAAGGAGGTCATTAAGGGATCTTTTTCTGATGCATGCTCCTTTTTACGACACTGCATGGAGGGAACAGGGGTCTAGCTATCGGATGACAGCCTGGCACCTGCTCTAACAACAAGCATTGGAGAAACCACCAATCCCCACTATTTAACTCTTTACATCTCGTGGTGAATGTGACTGTGGCATGTAAAATTTGTGGAATGTAGAAGATAAAAAACTAGGACTAAAAAAAAGTCACATGATAGGAGAGTGATGTGATGATGATGAACAACGAAAGACTTTATTTATATCCAGCCAGTGATGTTTTCCAAGGTTCCAGGCCTTTTTCTCAAATAACTGGGTACCAGATGAAATAAGGCTTATACTCTGCAGCTCATGTTCATTAGAGAGTCCTGGATACCAGTCTGGTGGGGGGACATAGTGAGGACTGCAGCTCCCAAACTCCAACCAAGAAGTAACCACTAAAATAAAGTTTTTCATTGTTCATCATCATCATGCCACTTTCCTATCCTGGGACTTGCACCTTAGTCTTAGTTTTTTATCTTCTACATTCCACAAATTTGGCATCCTTCTAGCCTGTTCAGCTAAATAGTGTCACTAGGATGGCAGCAAACGTGTCATAAACTTGGCTACACACTTTCTAGTCTTTTGTCTACCCATGCAGAAGCTATACTTCACCTTGTCTTTATTTTTGGGTGTGGCATGTAAAAAACAGACAGAGGGAGGGGGCTCCCCATGTCAACTATTAGATAAGATCATGGGATCCTGATGGGTTGCTATGGCACCCAGACACTTGAAGACCACAATAAAAATACAACCAAGAAAAAAAGACAATCTGTAATGTGACATCATCACAATGGAATAAAGCCAAAGAAGAATTACAATTCCTATTATGACATCATAAGAATTGAACAATTAAAAAAAAGAAAGGCTATTGTGACATCAACACAAAATAACATAGCCAAGAAAAAAAGACAAATGACATGACATCACACCAGAAAATATTCATGGAATTAAGTCACACACTATTTTGGCAATCTCACAATGGAATAATGTCAATGGAGAAATGCAAACAGAAAAACACTATTGTGACACCATAGCAAAACAAAAAAGAAAATGATGTTATGTCTTCGTTATAATAAAAACAGTCCCACAGGGTCAAACTCTGTTGTGAAATCATTATAATGGAATATCATCACAATTTAACTTTTTCCACAGATATGGACAAACTGTATTGTGACATCATCAAAATGTAACAGTCAAGGGAGAAAAACAAACCCTAATATGATATAATAATAGAGTAAAGCCAAAGAAGAAAAACAAACACTATTAGGACATAAGAATTAAACATAGCCAAGGAAAGAAAGAAACACTAATGTGACATCATCACAATAGGACACAACCCGGGAAGAAATACAAGCATTAGTGTGGCATCACAATGGAGCGCAAAGGACAAACACTACTGTGATATCATCACAGCGGAAAAACGAGAAATACCCTAGTGAGATCTAACAATACAAAAAAGTACAAAATACAGGCAGTCCCTGAATTATGAACATCCGACTTATGTACGACTAATACTTACGAACGTGAGGCTCAGTATTAGGGCTTGTTTACACTAGTATATTTGCGCAGCAAATACATGGGCTCAGAGAGAGGTGACAATCCATTATCCATTGGCAGAGCATTTGGTTACAGTCGGTCAACAATCCCAACAATTTTAAAACATAAAGATAGAATAATGGAGCATATGGAAGGCCAACCGCCAATACAATACTACAATTATTACAAAGCAAAGCAGTGGTTTAATTATCGAGATGGAAAGGCTTTTGACAATTTGGATAGGAGACCAACATCAGCGTAATATGCCTATCAGGCTTTGTGTAATGCAAGAAAAGGCCAGAAGCCTTTTCAATTATTTATAAGCTCCTCGTACAGCAAGTGAAGGTGATTGCAATGAACAATTAGTTGCAAGTAGGGGTTGGTTCAATCGCTTTAAAGAAAGAACAAATTTACATACTATATAAGCGTAAGGTGAAGCAGTGAGTGCCGATGTAAGTGCTGCAAGTGATTTTGCCAAGAAAGTGGAAGATAGTATTAACCATGGAGGTTATTTGCCAGACCAGATTTTTAATGATGAGACTAGCTTGTTTTTGAAAAAATGCCCATGAAAACCTATATTTCAAAAGGCATCAAAAGGACTTTACTAATTGGGAGAAATGCATCTGGAAATGTAAAGCTCAAGCCTTGGCTAGTACATCACACCCTAGATCTGAGGGCACTACATATGTCACTAAGGCATTTCTTCCTGTTATTTAGAGGGCAAATGCAAAGGCTTGAATTACAGATGGGATCTTTCAAGAATGGTTTTTGACCCATTTTGTCTCTAGTGTTGAACGTTATTGCTTGGTCAGAAACATTGCTTTCAAAATTCTCCTTCTTCTTACATAGTAACATAGTATGTAAGGCCGAATGAAGACATTGTCCATCTAGTCCAGCCTGTCTATCCTACTGTGTTGATCCAGAGGAAGGCAAAAAACCCCAAGGCCAGAAGCCAATTAGCCCTTTTGGGGGAAAAATTTCTTCCCGACTCCCTAATGGCAATCAGACTGTTCCCTGGATCAACCCCTAATAGTTCTTACCTGCCTATATACCAGGATTGACACTTAACCTAATATTTATATCCTGTAATATCCTTCTTCTCCAGAAAGACATCAAGTCCCCTTTTAAACTCCTCTATGGATTTTGCCATCACCACTTCCTCCGGTAGAGAGTTCGACAGTCTAACTGCTCTTACAGTAAAGAACCCCTTTCTGTGTTGGTGATGAAACCTACTTTCCTCTAATCGTAGCGGATGTCCTCTTGTTACCGTCGTGGTCCTGGGTGTAAACAGATCGCGGGAGAGATCCATGTGTTGTCCCCTCATGTTGTCCCCATACATGGTTATTTGGTCGCCTCTTAACCTTCTTTTTTCTAGAGTAAATAGTCCCAATTTGGATAGCCTCTCTGGGTATTCCAGTCCCGTCATTCCATGTATTAGTTTAGTTGCCCTTCTTTGAACCCCCTAAAGCACTGTGACATCTTTCCTGAGCACCGGTGTCCAGAATTGTACGCAGTATTCCATGTGAGGCCTGACAAGTGCCTTATATAATGGAAGGATAATGTTCTCGTCCTTCGCCCCTATACCTCTTTTAATGCACCCCAAGACTTTATTTGCCTTTGCAGCAGCTGACTGGCCTTGGTTACTCCAGTTTAGTCTATTATCCACTAATACCCCCAGATCCTTTTCCATATCACTTTTCCCTAGTGGTATCCCAGTAAGTGAATATTTGTGACATCCGTTTCTCCTGCCCATGTGCATAGTCTTACATTTTTCAACATTGAACTTCATTTGCCATTTTTCTGCCCAAGCCCCCAGCTTGTCCAGGTCCGTTTGTAGCCGCACATTGTCCTCCGTTGCATTAATTATATTGTATAATTTTGTGTCATCTGCAAATATTGATATTTTGCTGTGCAGCCCCTCTATCAGGTCATTGATAAATATGTTGAACAGAGTGGGGCCTAATACTGAACCCTGTGGCACCCAGCTAGCGACTGTGGTCCAATCAGAGTACGAACCCTTTATTACCACCCTCTGCTTTCTATCGTTGAGCCAATTTTTTACCCACTTACACACGTTTTCGCGAAGTCCGAGCTGCCTCATTTTGTATATTAGCCTATTATGTGGCACGGTGTCAAAGGCTCTAGAAAAGTCCAGATATACAAGATCAATAGATTCTCCCTGGTCCAGCTTAGAGCTTACTTCATCGTAGAAACTGATCAGATTTGTCTGACATGAGCGACCCTTCATGAATCCATGCTGGTGAGGAGTTATTCCCTTAATCTCCTTGAGGTACTCATCGATGGCGTCTCTCAAAATCCCCTCGAAAATTTTTCCCGTTACTGAAGTGAGACTTACTGGCCTGTAGTTACCAGGCTCACTTTTGCTCCCTTTTTTGTAAATTGGAACCACGTTGGCAATGCGCCAGTCCAATGGTACTTCTCCGGTCTTGATAGTGTCTAGAAATATTAGGTATAGCGGCCTAGCTATCTCGTCACTTAGTTCCTTTAGTATCCTTGGGTGTAATCCATCTGGGCCCAGCGATTTATCAATTTTAGTTTTCTTTAGACGCTTCCGCACCTCCTCCTGCGTTAGGTATGAGATATTTTGTGAGGGGTTCGTTTTATTCCCCTGCATCTCGTGTGGCATTTCCTTTTCTTTGGTGAACACACTTGAGAAGAAACTGTTTAGTAGATTTGCTTTCCGTTCGTCATCATCAATGATTTCTCCTGCATTGTTTTTTAAAGGGCCAGCGCTCGCCCTGCAAATCCTTTTGCTGTTTATGTCGTTGAAAAATAGCTTCGGGTTGTTTCTGCTCTCTTTTGCGATCCGTCTTTCTGCTTCCTCCTTGGCAGTTTTGATCGTATCTTTGCATATTTTGTTTTTTTTCCCTGTATGATTTTAGCGCTTCTTCGCTGCCTTGTTGCTTTAGTAGTTTGAACGGTTTCTTCTTTTTGTTTATTGCCCCTCGTACCGTCTTGTCGAGCCACATTGGTTTCCTTTTAGCTGAGTTTCTTTTATTTTTAAAGGGAATGAACTGCTCACATGAGGTGATTAGGATCCTTTTGAACTTTTCCCATTTTTCCTCCGTACTGATATTTTTGAGGATGTTGTCCCAATTAATGTTACCGATAGTAGTTCTAAGCTCATCAAATTTTGCTTTACTAAAGTTTAGTTTCTTTGCCACTCCCTGATAAGGCTTCCTATTGATTGACAGCTGGAAGTTGATTATATTGTGGTCGCTGTTCCCCAAGTGCCCCTCAACCTGCACCCCCTTTATACGTTTCGGTTTGTTGGTTAGTACTAGGTCCAGAGTGGCTCTCCCTCTTGTTGGTTCCTGCACAAGTTGGTTCAGGTAATTGTCTTTAATTACTCTCAAGAACTTATCACCCTGTGAGATTTGCAGGTTTCGTTCTCCCATGTTATATCTGGGTAATTAAAGTCCCCCATGATAATTACTTCGTTTCGTTTTGACACCTCTTCTATCTGCCTTAGTAGTAAGTTTTCAGTTTCTTCTGTTGCTTTTGGTGGTCGATAGAAGACCCCTATCAGGATTTTGTTATTTTTTCCTCCCTGTATTTCTACCCACAGAGATTCCACCTGTTCGTCTCCTACCCCTATATCCTCCCGTAGCCTCGGCTTCAAGTTCGATTTGACGTACAGACATACCCCTCCCCCTTTCTGGTTCCTTCGGTCTCTTCTGAAGAGATTGTACCCCTGCAAATTCACCGCCCAATCGCACTTATCATCAAGCCATGTTTCAGTAATTCCGACTATATCATAGCTTTCATCAGTCATTCTCGCTTCAAGCTCACCCACTTTACCGATCAGACTTTGTGCATTCGTGATCATACAATTTATATCATTTTTTTTGTTTTTTAAATTTGTTTTGTTGCTATTCGTACTTATGGCTGATCTATCAGTTCTAACTGTACTAACCCCACCCCCTGCTCGTCCCCCATTCCCTTTGCTTGGACCCGGATCGCTAATTACACTGGCTACCCCACTATTTCTCATTTTACCCTCCCCCCCAGTCCCTAGTTTAAACACTCCTCCAGCCTTCTAGCCATCTTTTCCCCCAGCACAGCTGCACCCTCCCCATTAAGATGCAGCCCGTTCCTACGGTAGAGCCTGTAGCCGACCGCAAAGTCAGCCCAGTTCTCCAGGAACCCAAATCCCTCCTTCTTACACCAACTCCGGGGCCACTTGTTTACCTCCCTAAGATCCTGCTGCCTTTCTAGTGTGGCTTTAGGTACAGGTAGTATTTCTGAGAAAACTACCCTGGAGGTCCTTGCCCTGAGCTTGGACCCTAAGTCCCTGAAATCATTTTTGAGGGCCCTCCATTGACCTCTAACTTGTTCATTGGTGCCAACGTGCACCATGACTGCTGGATCCTCACCAGCCCCTCCCAGTAATCTGTCAATCCGATCCGCGATGTGTCGAACTCGAGCGCCAGGAAGACAACACACCGTTCGACGATCCCGGTCTTTATGGCAGATTGCCCTCTCTGTCCCCCTAATAATTGAGTCCCCCACCACTAGAACCTGTCTAGCCTGCCCTGCGCTCCCCGTCCCCGTCTCACTGGAGCAGTCATCCCCCTGGCGTTCAGAGGGCGTGTCGTGCTGCAGCGGTGCTGGCTCTGTAATGGCATTGCCCTCATCTGCCAACGTTGCAGACATGTTGGGTTGTGCTAGTTCAGGACCAGCCTCCCTGGATCTATTCCCTCTACGCCTCCTTCTATCTGACACCCAGCTGACTGCCTGCTCCCCCTGCTCTTCCGTACTACCATCCGCCCCCGCCTCTACCCCAGCGAGTGTCTGCTCAGTGAGCACCAAACTCCTTTCCATGATGTCAATGGCTCTCAGTGTTGCCAGTTGCCCATTTAGATCCAGAATTTGGGCTTCTAAATGTTCGACGTGCACGCATCTTGCGCAACAGTATGCACCCTCGATCGGCTGATCAAGGACCGCATACATTGCACAAGTAGCACACTGGATGACATTGCCAGGCATGGAGCTCATCCTAATGGGGATCTACAATTTACTTGTGGAAGTAGTGAAGATAGACTTGTTCACACTCCGCTCACACGCTGCCGCAACCGCTGACCCGCTGCCGCAACCGCTGACCCGCTGCCGCAACCGCTGACCCGCTGTCGCAGCCGCTGACCCGCTGTCGCAGCCGCTGACCCGCTGCCGCAACCCCTCACCCGCTGACCCGCTGCCGCAACCCCTCACCCGCTGCCGTAACCCCTCACCCGCTGCTGCAACCCCTCACCTGCTGCTGCAACCCCTCACCCACTGCTACCTCTGTGCAACCACCCACACGCTGCCGCTTTCGCGCAACCTCTTACCCGCTGACACTTATGCGCAACCAGTCAAAAAAAAATTATTTTTTTTTTATTCCCCCCTCACAAACACTTAGACCCCCAGACATACACACACACACACGGAAGACACCACTAACCAGGTACACAGAAGACACACACTTAGCTCACAAACACACACAGAAGATACTTATCAGCTCCTCCACTCCTCCGTTCCTCCTGGTGACGTCACCCGCTGTCCCGGCGGCCGCTCACTCTGCCCTCCTGTCTCAGCTGCTCCGCTGAACTCCTGGTGGCCTCCTGGCGCCGGCTGCTGCGCTCCGGTCTCACTGGTCACTCCTGCCCCTGCACCTGCTTCGGCTGCCCCCGCACCTGCTTCGGCTGCCCCCGCACCTGCTTCGGCTGCCCCCGCACCTGCTTCGGCTGCCCCCGCACCTGCTTCGGCTGCTGAGCTGCTCCGCTGTCTTGATAATACCCCTGGACATCCAAAAACTTTAAATGACATGCACCCCAATGTAAAGGTGGCATTTGTACCTCCCAACACCACATCACTACTTCAGCCAATTAATCAGTGAGTCATAGCCTCCTTTTAAGGGCTATTATGTATGGTGGGCATTCTTATAAGCTGTCAGGCTACCCAAAATGATGAGATGACCTTAAGGGAGTTCTGGAAGAATTATAACATTTATGATGCCAACAGAAATATTGCTGATGCTTGGGAGGAAGTAAAAGAGATGAATATAAAGGGGTTTGGAACAAATTGTGCCATCAACTCGCACAAGAAGTTTTAGGGTTTGCAGATGATGACATTACTGAAACTAGGCAAGCAGTGATTGCTATTTGTAATCAACTGCAGTTGGACCTCCATGACTATGATAGAGTTACTCAACTCTCATGGCAAAGACCTAAGCAATGAAGACCTTATGGAACTAGATCAGCAGATGATAGCATTTAAGGAAGAAAACCAGGACCTAGAAACTCCAAACCTGAAAAAGTTTTCTACGAAAGAGTTAGCTGACGCTTTTCATCTTATTCAAGCAGGAATGGCAAAGTTAGAGGAGCAAGATCCTCATACAGAGAGGTTTACCAAAGTTTACCGTACAGTTACCAAGGCCTGAGATGCAACATGATAATGAGTAAAATAAAAGCGTTGTGTAAACCTCCCTTAGAGCCTACTTCTGGAAACTGACTCCAGCAGCAGAGTCAGACTTGGACTCTCCAATAGCAATCCCATCCTTTCCAACAAGTCCATCATCCTCTACCAAGACTGTTTAAGATTGTAGTGTACAGTATTTGAAACTGTTTAAGCATTTACATCCACAGGTAAAAATATATAATATCTTAAAACACACATCTGTTCAAGTTGCACTTAAAGTAGAACTACAGGCAAATATTAAATTTTTTGGGCCCTTTTACATGGGACAACTTGTTCGGCGCAGATGCCCTACAGGTCGTCTCAGCAATAATCATCCCTGTGCTTTTACATGTGAGCAATCATCATTAGTAAATGGAGGTGGAGAGGGTTGGGAAATGTTCAGCCCACCCGCCTCCATTCACAATAGACAGGCAGTCGTTCATAGGTGAACGACTGCTTATTTACATGGGATGATCCATCGTTCAGTTTTCTGCAATGAACGAGAAACAAGTGAATTCTCGTTCTGTCATGGCATCCAGTTACACTGAATGATAATCCTTGAGATTCAGGCTGGAGGGTGGGAATCTGAATGATTTATCGGCCCGTGTAAAAGGGCCCCAAGTTTTGATTAGTATGGTGTGGGGTTAGATCCACTGTGATATTTTTATTACTGTCTGTATCCTCATTAAAAAAGACTGAATCTCACATCCTGTCCCTGAGTAAACAGGAAGTGAGAGGAAATCTACCCCTATGAAGTGAAAGTTACGCCTGTCAAAATAGCAAAACAAATGTTAAAGGGGGTTAACCTTCCCTATGCCATCCAAAACTAAAACAATGAATGGTCTGGAGTTATACTTAAAATATATAACTGTTCCAACTTACATACAAATTCAACTTAAGAACAAACCTACCTAACCCATCTTGTTCGTAACCCAGGGACTGCCTGTAAAGCCCAACAATACTGTGGCATCATCACAATAGAACATGAGCAAAGACTATAGAAAAACACTATTAAAAGTTCAGAACAGAACTATGCTTTAGGAAAAAAATCCCCAACACTATTGAGACATCATTACGATGGGATGAAGCCAAGGAAGGCAGCTAAACCCTAATGTCTATAGAATTTGTGTATTTCAGGAGATGAGTCTGATGAGTCATTTGTGTATTTTGTTAATGAGTCTGAAGGAAAAATGGCAGTAAAGAAGCATTCTATCAAAAACTGTTTATAGCAAGGTTAATTATAGCCAGGAATTGGAAGCCGGCTAGGGTCCTAAATACTGAAATGTGAAAGAATGAAGTAAATAACATTATGCAATATGAACAATGTTGCAATAAAAAAAGAAGTAATATGGATAAATGGCAGGTGAGTTTGGATGTTGAGGTTTAAATACTGAAAAAATTACATGTGGGGTGTGGGGGACAAAATGTCTAATTTACCGGTATATTTTTTTCTTTTCCCTCATTTTTCTTTGGATTTCTCGAGGACAAGGTGAAGGGGGAGGGGGGATGTGAAGGAAAGGAGGTAGTGGGTAATGGGGCACTTTGGTTCACTTTTATTATTATATTTATGTATTACTGCATTGGGCATTTGCACATAAAAATAAAAAGACCTAATGTGAGATCAAAAGAATAGTACACAGAAAAGGGAAAAAGTAATACTATTGTGACATCAAGACAACACAACATAGCCTAGGAATATAGATGAACAACATCACGATATCCTCACAAAAAAAGTATCCACCAGTCAAAGCTAGTGTGACCTCGCTAATCATTGTCTTTCCATCCCTGTCTTATAAGGGATTCACAGCGGGATACAGCTAATACTATTGTTTCAGCTGTATCCCGCTCCCTGATGACAGGCGGGTTGTGAAGAATGCAGCTGTCCAGCTGTATAACAGCGGGGAACAGCTGGATACAGTGGGGAACAGCTGGATACAGAAGGCAAGTGGGGACACCCTACTTGTCTTCTGCATCTTCCGCTGGGAGCGCTTGGCTGTATGACAACTGGGCTCTCCCAGCAGGGAACAGCTGGATCCTCCAAATCCTCCAGAGCGCTAGGTGATCGCTCAACGTTTGAGCGATCATCTTACGATGTAAATGACACAATGATTATTGCTCAAAAGTAGCTCAAAAGACATCTTTTGAGCGATAATCGTTGTGTCTAAATGGGCCTTAACACAAACAAGGAAGAAAGACAAACAAACATTGGCATAAGGTTAATTTTATACAGAACGGCTCTAGGGTGCTTAAGTGTCCGACAGTCATCCCAAAGATTATCACTCTTGTGCCTTCACAGAGGAATGATAATTGCTCGCAGAATGGAGGTTGAGCGTGCTACAAATCTCTTCTGGCCACACACCTTCATTCAGAGTAAACAGACAAGGCAATCATTCATAGATCAAGGACTACTGGTTTACACATGCCATCAGCTTGGTTTTTTGCTGAGCATGACGGCAAGTCACTGCAGTCATCCGCAATGCAGAAATGACAGGTACGCAGGATCGCCGGCTGGCTTCACAGCCGGAATCCACTACGGGATCCTGCATGCAGAATCTGACCTAGTTGTTGGAAGCCGGCCTATGAGAGAAACATTGAGTGACATCATCAGAATTGAAAATGTAAACAATATTATGACATCACTGCAATGGAACATAGTCAAGGAAGAAAAACACAATTGTGACATTAGCTCCATGGTCTAACCTAATATTATTCTTAGCTAATGACCCCTATAGATGGTTGGAGGAATAATTATTAGAACAATGCAATTTGCCAATGGCAACAAAGGGCAGTTTATTGCATTCAATACTAAATGTGTGTTGAAAATGTAATGTTTTCTACAAAAAAATTTGAAACCACAAGGAAAGTCTCCTGCGCACTATTATCTTCCCACATAAGAAAAAGAAATGAATAAACGGTATAGGATTTATAGAGTGGCAATAGGTCCCTAATAGCGACAGATATATGTTATCATTAGATGTGTGGATGCAGTCCACATCATTACTGTAATGTGTAGAATAGGTTCGAAAAACAATTTAAAAATTAGCAGTCTAGCTCCCCTGACATATTCCGTTGGATTACCAGCGTCCTCAGGAATATGGGGCTGACTGCTATAATTATACAGTACATTATAGTGAAGAATATGACTGTGGAATACAGTCACATATCTAATGATGACATATATCTGTCTATATTAGGGACCTAAGCACATTATTACCACTATATAATCCCCATACATTTTTTTCATCTCTCTTTCTATGGGAGAATAATAGTGCAGCGATGGCGGGGTACATTTTGGCAGACAGTTTACAGTGGCTCTACAGTCTCCCTCTTTCCAAGATGGCCTAGCCCAGCCACCTGCCGGGGGAGAATAGGGGAATCTAACTTGATTATCCCAACGGTGTTCTTGTCATCGTGACACCAGTGCCCCTGTATAAGTGACAAATCACCGGCCCAGAATAAAGATCAGTCCACAACAAAATGCTTTCAAAACTGGGGGCACACGGTTTCCTTTTACTCACGGTTAACGTGGTTATTTGCAATTACAAACAGTTCACTTGAGCTTGGCAAAGTACGGCATTCAGTGCCTCAGAATAAACCCAGAATTTACATTCCTTCACTCATTCAAATCAAAGTACAGTTCTTCTCCCAAGGCGCACACATCCTCAGTCACTGTTATCTGATGGATGTTTCTCTTGAGGCAAACTTTATTACACATTATGATTCTTTCATACACATCCCTTTCTGTTACTAATGACAATCAGCTTTCTCACTGGTTTCTTTAAGCTACAGTTCAGCGGGGGAGCGGGTGGCAATGCATTCTCACACCAACTCCTTCCGTGCGTTACTTGCATTCCTATCCCCGGAGGGGACGAACTTCCCATGAGGAGAGACATCGTCCAGGCTCAGCCCCAGCAGAAGCAGCCCTTCTCTCCTCCATCTTCATTCTCTCCACTTCACTTCTCCTCCATCAACTCCTGTGTTTTCTCTCCCTCTCTAACTTCTCCCCCTAACACAGACAATACACATAACTAGACTAGACTGATACAATTTCCAGACACCAGACATTAAGGCCTCATGTCCACTGGACAATTTAAATGAGGAAATCCGTGCGGGTGTCCTGCAACGGTGATCCGTGCCCATAGGGATGCATTCCTGCGGATGTCATATTTTCCCTGCCGCGTGGATCGCAAGTGCGGGAAATCACCCGTAGCATGCTCCATTTTCTGCAGGTCTCCCGCGGGCTTCCATAGAAGCCTATGGAAGCTGTCCGGATCCGCGGTACACCCGCAGCTGAATTTCTGCTCTCCATCGCAGGAGAGTAGGAGTTAAAAAAAAAAGAAGTGCACAGCGCATGCGCGCGGCACGCTTACAGCGTGCTGAGCACATCCGCCGGGCCGAAGGAAAGCAGAGACAGCCGTGACGGACGGGAACCTGCAGCGTCTGGACAGGTGAGTTAAATCAATTTTCAGGCCTCATGTCTGCTGGAAAGGAGGGACCCGCTGTGGAATTCTGCATGGAGAATCCACACAGGCCCGAATTTCCTAGTGGACATGAGGCCTAACTCTTTCATGCCCTGCACCATATACCACTCTCAACAGTGACATCAGACAACCACAAAGACAAACCGGCCCCTAACTCCGGGCCACTACAATAGTATACAGGGTACTTTCCTTGTGGTTTTATGTATAAATCAATTATACTATTAACATAAATAAATGTTAAGGTTTATTAGTGGAGGTTCTAATTTGGGCTTTTTTGCCATTTGCAAATTGAATTTTTCTATCCCCATAAAACATGGCTAATGAATAAAGTGAAAGACTACTCCGCCACCATAATAATGGAACTCTTTGAAATAAAAAGAAACACTATTGTGGCATCATCACAATTAACCCCCTACAGATTATGATGAAGTCAGGTTGTTTTTCAGGAAAAGAACATTATAGTAGAACAGAGTTCGTCCTACTTCAAACAGGAAAGCTCGTGTAAAATGCATACATACATGGGCAAACAAGTGCTACAGTACGCAGGGATATGTAGTTCCATACCTCGCTAAAACGCTGCCATTTTTACACAGCGCATTACGATACGTTCGTGCAAGCCCCGCCTTAGACTAGTGCCAAAAACTATTCCAATATTATCAGACTCTATTCACATTGCCATCATGGACTGATACGAACCTGAAGAGTTTATACTTAGCTTCTCCGCTATCTGAGCTCTTGCTTCCAACTCCAGCTGTGTTGGCAGAGCCACTATATTACGAGGGTTGATAGATGGGGCATTTTTAATTATAAGAAGGGCTATGAGGTTTACAGAACTGCTTCCTGATACAATCACTTTGACGTCTTTTCTTGAGTTCTGATCAATGAATGCTCCATACTGAGCACACTGTTCCTTCATCTCGCTAATATGAGCTTCTGAACATTGATCCTCTTTGGCAAGTACATCATTAAGGACAATTACAAAGTCTGCTTGAAGAAATGCATCATCAGTTATTGTGTGTAGAGTGACTTTCCGTAGACAATGACACGCTAAGTCTTCAGCCTCCATTTTCAGTCCTTGTAAGGCGTTCTGGGAGTAATCTTCGTCCAATAAATGTAACCAGATATCTTTTGTTGCGCCAAAAACGTCACCACTGGCTAATATAGGAATAAGACTGTAGCAGGCCGGCATTGAAGCACTGAAAACACAAGCAGAGAAGAAAAGCACCCAATCATTGAATATAAATATACTAATCCACAGCATAAACTGGGATTCCCACCAATCAGCTAATCGCCATGCCGGCTATCACTGCAGAAGCAGGTAGCGCTGTTTGTATTGCAATGGCCCGATTTGGTACTGCAGGCACAGCTCCCATTTAATTAAAATGCAGCCATGCCTGCAGAACCAAACCAGGCCGCTAGAATGTTGACATGGCTATCTGTTTCAAGCATTGTCCATTCTGACAGTGGGCACAGAGATCCCTATTGATGACCTATCCGATGTTAGGTTATCAATAGTAAAAGTCCTACAAAGCCCCTTTAAGCTAACTTCACACAGGCGAGCACGATATTGGACCGTGAATCACGGTCCGATATTGTGCTCCCCAACATGTAATTTATCTCAAAACCGCCTCGCATTACTTCGGGGGAGTAGCAATCCTCTGATGCGACTGACAGCAGGGTTTCTCCCATTGTTTTCAATGGAAAAACCTTGCATCGCGTGCATCTAGCACATGGTGCGACACTGGTGCTAGCCTCATTGAAAACAATGGGAGATGTGATGCGAGAGCATGCACAAAGATAGAATGCGCCACATTTTGTTTCCTGCATCGGCTCACGGTGCAATGCAATGCGGGAACAAATCGCTCATGTGTATGACCCCATTCAAAAGGATGGGGTTCATATTCATGCAAGATTTGTGTGCCTCGTAACGCACAAAGCTCCTGCGATTCTCTCGACGTGTGAAGCCGGCCTAAAGGTGATAAAAATCCAACAAGATTAACCTATTATTTTCATGTAGTGTTGAACTAACAGAAATAAAGACAAAACTCCTTAGTGCCCCACTTATCATGTAATGTATACACTTGACATTTCTCATTCTAGCTTCTCTAAATGCCCCCGTGATGTCATGTTAGCCACCAGAGGTATTGTTAGGCTACGTCATTTGGTCTCATGTAAATACAGACATTTTACAATCCATAAATATAATGAAACACAATGGGTCTGCTATACTGACCCCTGTACCTTGTAGTATCCCAATGGTATGTTCCAGTGCAGACAACCCTCTCCTTTTAGTCCTTAAAGGGATATTCTTATCTAGGTCATAAACGCTTCATAGGTGCAGGTCACAGTTCTGGGACCCTTAATTACAGGGAAAATACTTGTGATCCCAGTTTGCTGAATTCTGGCCACTACAATACAGAGGTGGTTGTGTCTGCAAAAGGCCCCTCCACTGTAGTATGGGAGTTACACAAAGAGTCCAATGCTATAGTATCCTCAATTCGAGTGCCTTGTTTATGCCACAGAGAGCACTGATGATGTCCTGTACTTTGCATAAACTGGGCTTTTCGTCTATACGAAAATAGTCTTCAAAGGTGAAGGTACTTTTATATAGTGCATATATTACACAAAAACAGAAGGAGCACCTTATACCCAGATGTTCTGGACCAATCTCTGTTGAGGAGCAGAATAAAATTATTTTGAAAAATCCAAAATATATCACATTTAATGGGTAATCTGACTTCTAAAATGTGATGGCCTATCCGCAGGATGGACCACAAATATTAGATTATTGGGAGTCTGCCGTCTGGGAATCCCGCTGACCAGCCTACTGAAGGGGCTGCGGCGTTTGTGCGAGTACTGTGGACGCTTCAGTGTTAACATGGAGTACAATGCCGGTTGTGATTCAGAATGCGGTACTATTCATAGCAGCCCCTCTATGTACGGCAGCTTTGTCCTATTCACTTCTATCGGCTGATTGGCGGGGGCCCAACCACTAAGATACTGATAGCCTATCCTGAGGGTGAGTCATCTCTTTTTAAAAGCTGGATAACCCATTTAACAGCACTGCCAAAGCCTGTCCTCTACACTGCAGCTGCCCTTTATCTGCAGAGTACAGGACCAGTTCTTAACAGATGTTCACATTGAGAAAAGTTAAAGCCCAATAAGACACAAAGATGATTGCTCAAAAGATGGCTTTTCAGCGATCCTTTTGCATAAACTACTACTTGGTGCTAATGCCTATTAGTACCAATTAGTAGCGTGTGAGCCGCCGGGAGCTGTATTCAGAGAGCAGACCACAGGCTGTTTTCTGAATAAATTCCCTTTGTTCTGCCATGCTGATTACAGCTGAGACAATGTAATCAGCTGTTATCAGCTCTTCCCCAGCAGAACACAGGGTGCGGTCCTGCTTATCAGCTGTTCTACTGAACGACGGATTTCCTGCCAAACTGAAATCCATCGTTCGATAGAAAACTGAAATATGGGCACGTTTACTTGCAACGATTATCGTTTGAAGGATGTCTTTTGAGCTGATTTTGAGTGATAATTGGTGTGTCTAAATGGACCTTCACACTCAGCTCTTATATGGAGACAAATCTGTACTCTGTTCTAGCAAACCAAAAACAGACACATAGTTATGTTCAATTACCATATGCAAGGTGTCCCAAGAAAGGAATACACATTTCAATATAAAAAAAAAAATATCTGCATAAAAGCTTCACTACTAGATTTATATGGACATCCAAGGATAGCGGTAAGTCATGCTTGACTTCTGCAATCATATGAGGTGCTCAGATTGGTCACCATTAGAGATGAGCGAGCATACTCGCTAAGGACAATTACTCGATCGAGCATTGTCCTTAGCGAGTATCTCCCCGCTCGGAAGAAAAGGTTCGGCTGCCAGCGTGGGTGATAGGTGAGTTGCGGCAGTGAGCAGGGGGGGAGGGAGGGAGAGAGAGGGAGAGAGAGATCTCCCCTCCATTGCTCCCCGCTCTCCCCCGCCGCCAGCAGCTGAATCCTTTCTTCTGAGCGGGCAGGTACTCGCTAAGGGTAATGCTCGATCGAGTGATTCATCTCTAGTCACCATTAATATCCAGACACTTCTGATCTCAACAAACTAAATTGTGAACAACATTGGTGCTGGAAAGTCAAGTGAGCTTCCATCATATTATGTGACTCTCCTGATGGACACATGGTGGCTTTAGTAATCATCTGACTACTGATATCTTTAGAGACAAGATAATAATACATATTTCCACCATATCTTCAATTTGGATTTAAAAATAAAATGGCATAGATAACCACTATTGAAAAGCACATACATTTTTGGGACACCCTGTTGTATATTTCCCATCATACCCAGTAATCCAGATATGCAGTGGATTAAACTGTTTCCTAATATTATCTTCTTCCTCTTCTAGTTCGAGATGGGCTTGCATGTTCTCTGCTGCAATGTCCTTCATTAGATCACTTATCATTGCTGAGGTTACATTGTAGAACGCCTGAAAAACACCATAATAAAACAATACTAATACATGGTAACTGAATGCAGAGAAATAAGGACGACTTCTAATACATGAACAGAGTACTATAAATGACTCATAAGACCATGCGTGAGGATGCGGAATGCCAGTATGTATTTCGTTAGACAGATACATGAAGAGCATCATCAAGGAAGTATAACCTTACTCTACGTATGAGCCAGCACTGCAGCACCACTAGCACTAATAGAAAAATGGACACGTTGGATATTCTTCACAAGGATGAAATACACTGAATGGCCACTCCATTAGGGATCCTCATCTAGTAGAGTGTTACACCTCCTTGGCCTTTAGAACCGCAGCAGTTTGTTGTGGTATAGATTCTACTAGGATTAAAAATCAAAGACAGCTCTGCCTGCAATTACCGCTCGGTACCCTGTGTGTTGTGACGCTGACAGTGGGCGCCCGATCATGTGATCGGCCAGGGTCCTGAGTGGCAAGACCCAGGCGATCAGCTATTGATGACCACATTCCTTGATACACAGTGTCCTGTGTATACCGAGAAAATGTCATAGAAGGTATCATCACCCAAAGTGGACAGTGCAGTGTTCGCCCACAGGTGCTTAATAAAAATGAGCGAATGTACTCGGTAAGGACAGATACTCGAGCGAGTATTGTCCTTACCGAGTACCTACCTGCTCGCCCGCAAAGATTCGGGTGCCGGCAGGGGTGAGTGCTGTGTTGCAGGAGTGAGCGAGGAAAAAGAGAGAGATCTCCCTCCCATTCCCCATCGCTCTCCTCCGCCGGCACCCGAATCTTTGCGGGCGAGCAGGCAAGTACTCGGTAAGGACAATACTCGCTCGAGTATCTGTCCTTAAAGAGTACGCTCGCTCATCTCTAGTGCTTAATGATGGCGATCAGCGGCATCTAGCTAGAATTGTCCATGCAAACTGACAAGCGACTCTGGCAAAAATCATATCCACATTCAATGCAGGAGGCCTCACAAATATATCCTGCAAGTCAGTGCGACGTTCTTTAGTTTCCATGGGTTATGGACGCAGAGGACCCACCAGAGTAACACTATGACACTGGATACAGCGCCTCACCCTCCATTTGGAGGTTGTTAACTGGACCCTAGAGGATTGGCAACATATGGCATGGTCCAATGAGTCACAGTACCAATTATTTGGGATGATAGTAGAGTTTGTTTGTGGTGTGGACCTCATGCAGCCAGGGACCCTAACTCTCAACAAGATACTATATAGGCTGCTGGTGGTTCCATACTGGTGTGGGGTGTATTCTCAAGGTATGGGATGGGTCCACTTGTCCACCTCAACCTGTCATCATTGACTGGTGCCTGCTATGTTTCACAGATTGGTGACCATTTGCAGTTCTTCGTATAACCCCATCCCCTTCCCTCCAATGATGGTATATTTCAGTATAATAATGCACTGTGCCATCAGGTCTGAGCTCTCCGAAATTGGTTCAAGATGCATTCTGGAGAGTTCGCATGAATGGTGTGGTCTGCATGTTTGCCCAACATAAGCCCAATTGAGCATTTATGGAATGTGGTTGAGACGTCCATTCGCACCCAGGATCTTGCACCTACAAATATGATGGAGCTGTGGGTAGTTATAAAATTAAACATATTAATTCATATATAAAACTACAGTTACACTGTGTATGACTTTACCTGGGCATGTTCCATGAAATCATTAAACCCTCCAATCAGCAATCCTTTGCTTCCACGATCTAACAGCTCCCTCCAGATTATAGGAGAGCGGGTGTGCTTCCATCCATTTTTTATACATAAATCCGCCAGCCAGTCCTATAGAAGCAGCAAATACAACAGAAGTCATAAAATACTTTGAAGTCACTGGTTCTTCTTCTTTAATTAATTAAATTTTTTAAAGACTGGAATCGCAATATTTGCTATGTGGATTCAAAATTCTGCAGCAAAATGTACATAAAAATTATGCTTATTGTTTTTTTTTCCACTTTAATGTATTTTGAACATGAACTGTATTGAAGCGATTATCTGAGACTAAGGCCAGGCTCACACAGACAGGTCAGATTCCGTAGCGGAAAACCTGCGAATGATCGCGGAAGCCAATTGTGTGTGAATGCAAGCAGGGAATGACATCAGAAAGTATCCCAACCCTCTGGATACACCCTTCCATCACTCAGGTGACCGCCCAGGTGACATTCTCTTGTGCTGTCGTGGTGAGAGCTGTTCTGAGAGCCTTCAGGGTGGGATACTGCTCTCTAGGCTTGGCTGGTTTATACTGCTTATTTTGGAAGTAGTATAAACCGCTTAAAAAACAAAACTTCCTGGAGGCATTGCTTCCTGGAGGCGGGGATTTTCTAATTCCCGGCCAGAAGACATGCCTGAAGAGCAGTGCCAGGTACGGGGAGAAGATGTAGTGGAGCCGGACAGGGCTTCTTAGATGATGTATGCTTTGTTGGGCTTTTTTCTTCAGGTAGGGCTTATTTTCAGGGTAGGTCTTATAGTTCAAGCATATTCCCCCCCCCCCCCAAAAAAAATCCTTACACGTGGTGCTACAAAGTCATGCGACTTTGTAGCACCACTTGCAACTTTGTAGCGCCACAAAATTGCTGTATCGCTGCGAGAAAATGTTGCGCTATCACACGGACCACTGATACGATATCGCTGCAATATCGCGTCACCCATGTGAAACAGGCCTTAATCCTATCCATTTGAATGAGACTGAACTGCAGAATGGTCATTCGACCAATGGAAATAATCTTGCAGGCTGAGGAAAAGTCTGTAGCACTCGCTTTACACAGCTGAAGAGCTGGGGTACCATGAGTCTGATACCTACCAATATGATATTGATGACCTCTCCTGAAGATAGGCCATTAATATCTAAAGCCCCATTTAGACACAACGATTATCGCTCAGAATTTGTTCAAAAGCCGTCTTTTGAGCAATAATTTTTGTGTCTAAATGTGCTCATCTTTCAGTTTTATGCCAAACGACGGTTTTCAGTTCTGCTTGAAAACCGTCGTTCAGCAGAACAGCATGCTGTGTTCTGCCAGCGGAGATCTGATAACATTGTTACAGCTGTTCTCAGTTCTCACCCTGGCCAGCAAAACAGCTGATAAACAGGACCAAAGGCTGTGTCTGCTGTCCATGGTGCTGAATTCTTGACTGGGAGCCTGAGGCTGAAAAATACAGCTAATTACAGAGCTCAGACCACCTGCTGAGTTCTGTAACAGCTCCCAGAAGCTCATTTGCATGCAAAAGAAACTGATAAGTACTAATAGCAATTAGTGCCTATTAGTACTTTCATGCAAAATGATTGCTGATCTTTCAATCTTTTGAAAGATATCTGTGTATGTAAATGGACCTTAAGTCCTGGAGAATCCCTTCAATTCTTAGTGAGCATAAGCCTGGTTTAGACACAACGATCATCGCTCAAAAAAAACTTTTGAGCTATTTTCGAGGAATAATCGTTGTGTGCTTTTTTACAGCGCAAGGTGATCGCTCAAACGTTGGGGCCGCTTGTCTTCTGCATCTAGCTGTTCTCTGCATGGAGCGCCCGGCTGTTATACAGCCGAGCACTCCGAGTGGGGGATGCAGAAGACAAATGGGGCCGCTTGTCTTCTCATCCAGCTGTTTCCCAGTGGGAGTTTCCAGCTGTTGTACAGCCGAGTGCTCCGAGTGGGGGATGAAGAAGACAAGCGGGGCCACTTGTCTTCTGCATCCAGCTGTTCACTGCTTAGAGTACCCGGCTGTTGTACAGCTGAGCGCTCCTAGTGGGGGATGCAGAAGACAAATGAGGCCACTTGTCTTCTGCATCCAGCTGTTCCCCCCTCGGAGGGCCTGGCTGTTAAATAGCCAAGCACTCCGAGCGGGGGATGCAAAAGACAAGCGGGGCCGCTTGTCTTCTGCATCCAGCGGTTCTCTGCTCGGAGTGCCCAGCTGTTATACAGCTAAATGCTCCGAGCAGGGTATGAAGAACATAGCTGGACAGCTGTGTTCTTCATACCCCGCCTGTCTTCAGGGAGCGGGATACAGCTGAAACAATAGTATCAGCTGTATCCCGCTGTGAATTCCTGATAACTGATCGCTGATCTTTCAGCATGCTGAAAGATCAGCGATCAGCGATGGCTTAACGAAAACTGCACGATGTCAGTGCAGTTAGACACAACGATCATTGCTCAAAAGAGGACTTTAAGCGATTTTTTTGAGCGAAATTCGTTGTGTCTAAAAGGGCCTTTAGTTGAGTTTTACTTTTCCAATACACTATTGCATAAGGGTACTTTTACCTGGGCCAACTATCGGCTGAAAAATCTCTCAAAAGAGTCATTTTAAGCGATAGCTGTCCTCTGTAATCGCGGGACCTAACAGGGTACTGAGCGAAAAAAAATTGCTCATTAGTTGCTAGGCCATTGAAATAGAAGCGGCTGCTGAGAGACTTCCTGTTCAGTGTGCACAGGTGCACAAAGATGGCCTGTTCACAGTGAATGGAGGGGGGCGGCTAAAAGAGATCTCCAAGCGCTCCACCTCCATTCACTGAATGACTATCACTCCTGTGTGAAAGCAGAGATAGTCGTTAGGATGATTGTCAGTCATTTCTGCACCCGACAGTCGCCCTGTGTAAAGGTACCTTTAAACGGGCCAATAGTAGCCTGAATAATCTCAAATGAGTGATTACGGGCGACTGTCAGTCCCCCGACAAGGCACTGGGCGAGGAATTTCTCAGTAGTTGCTAGTTGTTCTGTTCGAAACAGACAACCACTGAGCGACGTCTCAGTGAGCGTAAACAGGAGTCCCTCATTCTTTGGGTGACTGCCTGTTTGCAGTGAATGGAGTGGGCAGCCTGGAGAGATCTCTGGCGCGCTACACCTCTATTCTCTTACGCATTATTGCTCTGTGTGACAGCGCAGGAGTGATAGTCGTTGGGACGCCTGACAGTCAACCCCTGTAAATTTACCTCCCTGTATTTGTAAACTGAACGAGAACTTACAAAAGTGCCACATGTTCTGTTTACATATAATATGTGCCATCTAATTAGTGGACAAACGACTATCCAGGTGGTCAATCAGTGCTGAGCCATCCAGGTCATAATGGACCACCAAGTATGGATGACAATCCACACCCTTATGCCATATTAGCCAGAATGTAGTACTGCTCTATACGGCCTCTTTCACACGAGCGGTTTATCGCAGCTAATCTGCCCCGTATATCACAACCATCTAAACGGCACGGCAAATTAAGATGCACCTATTGAAATGGCTAATTAGTCTAATGAGTTCTAGACGTGTTCTTTTTCCTGTGCGATTACACTGAGTTTCGCGCAACTCCTAGCATATTTTGAGTGTATTTGCGCATCCCCATTGACTTCTATGGGGACTTTTGCTGTGCGCAAGTGCAGAAAAATAGAGCATGCTGCGTTTTTTTTTTTAATGTATGCAAATACATCCGTGTGAATCCGGCCTTAGTATTACATATCCATAAAGGAAACACGACAGAACCTGCACAGAAAACGATTTCATACAAATTGTGAATAAAGCATAAAGCCCCCATACCTCCCAGTTATCTGGATGTTGGGTCATTTTGTGTATTCTGAAGTTTGGCAGGTTTTTCTGCAGATAGTCTGCTAGCAGCTCAGCCTTGGCATAGTAGGGGCAGTTTGCCCTTCCTGTGTGGAGAAAACATATTAAATAGGTATTGGCGTATAAAACTGACCCCTATTAAAACTCTGCTGTACACAAGTAGTGAGATGTCAAATGGTTTGATCAGTGGGGGTCCGGGTGCGGAGATTCTCACTGATCATGAATGTGATGACCCGAGCGCTGCGCCCCTTTGGCTGTGATTGTTACTTGTTGGCTCTTCTGGGCAGCTAGCGATGACCGCGGAGATGTCAGCAGCAGGAACAATGGCAGCCAAATGGGCACCGCTTCTGCCCCTTCATTTCAGCAATCAGTGTGGTCTCAGCATCCGGACCGCCACTGATCAAAACTTTTGACATTTCACTCTGACATGATCTCCCTTTCGTGTGATTATATCACTCTGACAAGTCAAAAACTTCTTATAAATGCAATCTGAATTTCAGACTAAAGAGTTAATGAAAGAATCGGTGATGATGGGGGGTGACTAAGAGGCAAAAGTAAACTGCCAAAGAAGTAAAAAACTTCCGCACTCCCGACTTTGTATTACTCCCAGTGATTGATGCGGTAATAAGTCACTGGGAGTTATAAGAAGTTGGGAGAGCAGAAGTTTTTTTTACTGTATATGCAGTTTACTTTTGCCTTTTGGATTATTACCCCTCCACTCATCTGTGTTGGGGGTATCTTCTACTGCCGCCTGAGCCTCTGCACCACCAGGGGACCGGGAGTGACTTTGGTTACGCTACAAGTGCACCTGGACCACAGGTGCCGCTATAGGGGTCCCTGCTCAGCGCCAGGTGCGTCAACACACATTTTTTGGCTATAGCAATTAAAGCATAGTTATGTTATCTGAAGATCCATCTGGCGCTTTCCTATATATTCTATAAAGGGGGTGACAAAGGGCGCCTTTACATTGGCGAGAAATTCTAGCGATTTTCTCGCGCTGCATGAGTGAGTGAAAACTCATGATTATGAAACTAATGATTTTCAATGGTTTTTTTTTTCATTCTCATTTGCGATGTTTTCACTCCTGCGATGCTTCGAGAAAAAAATATCGCAGCATATCCATTCTTTCTGCAATATCGCCCATTGTTTTCAATGGGAGAAGATCGCAATCCCCTGCAGCGCCGGCCCCATTGAAAACATAGTGAGAACATCGCAATCCCCTGCCACCGCTGTGACAGCGCTCTCGCCAGTGTGCAGGAGCCCTGAGGCGATTGGAATTTTGGGTCTTATTTTTTTAAATAATTAATAAAACGCATTTTTGCATCTCTTTGGGACTTGAGCTTGCGATCATTTGATTGCTCATACAATATAATGCAATACCAAATTACTGCATTATACTGTGTTCCGACAGGCAGTCTATCAGTCATGGTAGTCTTGTGGGCCTTTAGAAGACCCCAGGCTGCCATGCCAACCAAAGGGCACTGTTGCAGGTGGGCGTCAGCTTCCAAAGATAGCTGATACCCGCAGTATATGGATCAGCTACCAATCCTGCTCCATACAAACCCCTTCCAGCCCAGGATGTAACTGTATGCCTTGGGACATAAAGAGGTTAATAAAATATGACATTTACTGACGCTTCCAAAATATGTAAATACTGCATTATATATATGCACCCCAAGAATAGTTACAAATACTGAATTTCACCTATGTTATGAAAAAAAAGTTTAAAATAGTTCAGTAGTGTTGTTATTGGGGGCTTAAAAAGTTTCAAGAACATTCTAAAAGTTTCTTGGAAGTTGTTAGGCTTGGGTTAGAGCAGCGCAGAGCAGACTACACAGCTATAGAGTGCTGCCCGGAGGGCCCAGAGGGTAACCATACATGATCAGCCCCAATACAACAGCACTATAGGCAGGCATGCGCTATACAGATGCGGTTGTCATAGTGACGCGCGCCCTCTGCTGTCCTTACACCGTACAGCCGCTCTACTACCAGAACACGTCTTACATGCATTACCGTCCGAGCACAGCCGCCATCACACCCCCATCCACAAACACGTATCCTTTTACCTGCGAGGACGAACTTCGCCATTGCAGCCGCTTATACCTGCAGGACAGCCGGCTCTTGTTGCTAGGCAATGCCAAACAGAGGGCGTGCCCTCCTGGTGACGTCACCGCACGTCCCCGCTCCTTAATAGCACAAATCAGTTATTGATTCTCAGAAGCTGAAGAACGACAAGCAGGACATTCTTCCGGATAACATTTATTTGATATTGTACGCATTAAAGAAAAAAAACAAACAAAAAAACGCCGTATTAGTAGTTTTGGTTCTAGTGAGACGCCGTAGTGGTGGGCGTGGTCTGCGTGACGTCACATAATGGCGCCATCCTGATAGCGAAGCGTGATGAGGACGATCGGTGTCGTATGAAGGTGAGAAGAGGGGATGTGAGAGGCGGACGGAGGAGGGAGAGGAGTGCTAGTCTGTGGGGAGGAGATGCCAGCGAGCTGCCGGGGCTGCACCGACAAGGGATTAGGGGGAATGCGTGTAGATGCCGGGTAATAGTCCCGTACAGGACCGACATGGCACGTGTGATGGGAGAAGAAGCGCACTCTACTATATATATATATATATATATATATATATATATATATATATATATATATATAACGGGGTGTACTGATGTCCTGCACAGGAAGTGATTGGGTTCCTGGAATGTCTCTTCCTTCCACTATATGTAAAGGAGAACCACAACTACGTGTGTACAGTATGTATCCGTTCCGCTATACTGCGCCTGCGCCGTGGACTCCTGCACTTTGTTACAGTTTGTCATGTTGTGGCCTTGTGAAAAATAAATACCCCCCCCCCCCCCCCATCATTCTGCACTCTCTACCCCATAATAAAGTGAGGACACAATGGTAGAAACTATATTATTGTATGAGAGCCTGACGCCCTGCACCACCAGAAGTCTGCAGACCCTTCAGTCTGACACTATACAACGAGAGCCCTGCAGCACTCCAGGGGTTGGATCAATATATAGGAATGCACCAGCCCAGTGGAGCCCGACCGTCTGCAGAATCTGGTGTTTACAGCAAATCAGGCAGCATCCAAAGGTGCAGAAAAGTAAAACAGCCTTTTACTCTCCCAATCTTGCGTCATTATTTTTTATTTTTCACTTTTTTTAATCTCCCCCACCCCCTCTTTCTCTCATTTCTTTTCCTTTTCTCCCCACCCCCCTTTTTTTTTCCAAATATACCCTTTTTATTTTTTTCACCCGTGTAATTGGGAGTTTTTTTTCACTTTTCACATTGTTAATAAATGGATGCCACAAGACCAATTTGATAGGCATCCTTCTTTTTCAAGAATCTATGTAGGTGATTATGTTAGATATAGTGGGGACTCACACTATACATTATAATTGCGGGTATTAATAATAGCGGCCCCGCTATGTTACTATATGGCTCTCTGTGTGCATACAGCTGTGTGAAGCTGATGCACTGCTCGGTGTCATTGGCGCCGGCTGGCACATGTGTAGTCACCGATGCCTCCGCTAAGATGGGAGCGAGTCTCCATTATGAGAGCAAGATCAGTAAATCGCGCGTATGCGAGGTAATCCCGCGGGGACGCCACAGTGATACTACTATTGCGGTGAAGACTCCTTTGATTATGGGTTGCCTGGGTGAAACAGGTGAAGAGCTGGATCTGCATTTGCACTACATGTTCAATGTGTTGTCTGTTTATAATTAGCCTTGATTATGGGATGCCTGCTAATAAGGGGGCGTATCCAAAACCCATATGGTATGCTATTTAAACACTGTCTGTGATCACTAGTGTTATGCTTGACAAAGGTCTAATTGTTGACCGAAACGTCGCTGCCTTCAGTATGACACGTGACATTCAGCTCTGGGGTTCCCATTTCTTTTGATCCTCTTTGAAATGTTTCTACATCTTCAACGGAAGCGCCTGTAGTAAATTCAGCTGATTGGACATAATTGTAGGAGGCACACCCTTGTCTATGTAAGGGCTCACGGCTCACAATGCATATCAGAGCCAAAACCAAGGTATGAGGAGGAGAGAACTGCCTGTAGAACTCAGACAGGATTGTGTGGAGGCTCCGAAAACATTCTTATGCTCTGTAGGTTCTCCAGAGCCCAGTGGCCCCCAGAAGTCTTGACCCCCTAAGGAGCACCCATACTACTTTTTACAACCGCTGTTAAGGGGCCTTATTCGGGTGATATGCCCTCTTACAGCGCTGCCAAAAATCTACTGCAACTAATCAGAATAAATCCCCTGCTTGTAACCCGCAGAATACGCCCAAGTCTGTGCTGCCTGTTCCTGCAGTTCGTGGATTAGGTTTTGTACAGTCGTCTTCGCATGCATGTCCTGTACTTGACCACAGCAATCATCAGCCGTCCTTCATGTTCCAGACCTGGTCTGCAGGTGGGATTTACTAGTTCAGTCCCTAGTCACACAGCAGACGCTCGTTGTCCAAAAAGGAGTTACCGAAATCTAATGAAGCTCTATGTGTGATTGTAACATTGTTATACGTGAGCGATCACAATATCGGAGCAAAAGGAGAATTTATTGTGGAGAACTGACCCCTTGAAGGATGGCTCTTGTACCACCTCTAGCTTGGATATAAGATGTGATACAGGTGGGCATGGAGCCTCTAGTACCCTCTTGTACCACCTCTAGCTTGGATATAAGATGTGATACAGGCAGGCATGGAGGCTCTAGCACCCTGTTGTACCACCTCTAGCTTGGATACAAGGTGTGATACAGGAGTCTCTAGTACCTTGTTGTACCGCCTCTAGCTTAGATACAAGATGTGATATGGGCAGGCATGGATGCCCTAGTACCCTGTTGTACCGCCTCTAGCTTGGATACAAGATGTGATACCGGCAGGCATGGAGGCTCTAGTACCCTGTTGTACTGCCTCTAGCTGGGATGCCAGATGTGATACCGGACGCTCGGCATCAGAATGGTGACCACCCTTCTCAAACCCTTCCCATTCGCTCCTGTGCCATCCAACATTTTTGGCAGGAGATGCCAGTTGGGATTACCTGGAACAGACAGTATAAAGTAACAGTCTTGTAGACTTTGGGTGGTTGGGTTGCTTCGTATAGAGTGTAGCTCAAAGGGTTTGTGTGAGATTAGGAATGAGCTATGCCTGGTATTGCAGCTCAGTTCCACATGTTAAGCTACCTTTTACACGGGGTGATTGTTAGCTGAATCATCGCTTGGAACGGCAATTTTCAGTAATATTCGGCCCATGTACACATGGTCACCGACAGGGAACTGAGCGAGGAATTCCTCAGTAGTCACCAGTCTCTTCGTTTTAGCTTATCGTTTGCAGCTTTTTGCTCGGTGTAAACAGGAGTTGATTAATCGTTGGACGACTGCCTAATTGCAGTGAATGGTGACAGGTGTCCGGAAGAGATCTCCACCATCATTCACTGAATGACTATCCCTCCTGTGTGAAAGCACAGGAGTGATAGTTGGTATAACTGTCAGGCACCTTTGTGTCTGGTACTGCGCTTTCTCAAAAGTAAGACCCTGTCTTATATTAATTTTTGCCCCAAAAGGGGCACAGGGTCTTATTTCCGGGGGAGGTCTTATTATACTTACCTAGGAGGCTCGATCCAGGTCCCTCCTGCTGCTCTTCAGAGCTCTGTCGTCATTCCTGCAGTCCTCTGCCACCCACAGAAGATCATTTCTTGGTTATGGGATTCATAAATCCTGCCTCCACGAAGCGGTAGCTCTGATTGGCAGAAGAACCAATCAATGCAGCGCTCGATGAACCTGTACGATGGCTGTGAATGGTCCATTGAACTCTGTAGTGATTGGTTTTTCGAGAGCTGCTTAGCCAATCAGAGCCATTGCGTTGTGGAGGCAGGATTTATGAATTGGCTGAGCCGTGGCTGCTTCATAAATCCCGCCTCTGATTGGCTGAGCAGCACTCGAAGAACCAATCAATGCAGCGCTCACTGAACCAATCGCAGCCATCGCATTGGTTCATCAAGCATTGCATTGATTGGCTGAGCAGCGCTCGAAAACCAACCAGAGCCTTCACTTCTTTGAGGTGGGATTTATGAATCCCGTAATCAGGAAGTGATGTATGAGTGGCCGAGGACTGCGGGGATGACAACGGAGCTCCAGAGAGCAGCAGGAGGGACCTGGACTGAGCCTGTCAGGTGATGTATTCTTCTTTTCTTTTTTTTTTAATGTAATACAGCTAGGGCTTATTTTCAGGGAAACGCGGTACTCGTCTCGTATAAAGGTACCTTTGTTTCAACCAATGACATTCCCAAGTTACAGCCTTTTATACAAGTAGCGGACTAATGACATGATGCGTTGCGAAACCCTGCAGCTATTGTGGAGTCGTATACACTGTATATATATCTAAAATTCTTTTATCTTCTCTGTTTTCACAGCCGGCGCTGAGACGGTCAAGAACCCTGTTGAAGAACATTTCTGGATTTTAGTTGAGGGCTGACAAAATGCATAAGATACCTCTGCCCTGCCTGCTGCGCACAGTGAGACTATTACAGTCATGTCATTGTCCCTCACTTTCGAGGACCTGTAGGTCACGATCGGGACTGCTATTACTGCATGAGATCAGACCTCACACCCTGGCATCTATTCCCATCAGATTTTTAAATCAAGAGAGTGCGGAAGATAAAACCCCATTGTCTGTAAACAGTACCCCTAGCCGAGCAGACGAGAGCCGTGATGGGAATAGCCTGGGTCACAGTAAGGATGGAGAGAAGAGCAGCCCGCAGTCTGCAAGCATCAGCCGTCCGAAGAAGATCACCTGTATAGACTTGCTGGATGCCTTCAGCAGCGCTTCGCCCAGCCAGCAGGAGCTTTACTCTAGTGTTATGCAAATGTGGCGGATCTTGGCCATTTCAAGGAAGTTGGAACGTTCCGACACGCAACGTATTACTGAGCATCCAAACTTCTTTAACTTGTGCTACGAAGTAATGACCGCAGCCCATTCCATGTCCAACATGTTCTTGGTTTGCAGTCTCCAAGTGTTTGTGAGACTGAATGTGAATCCCAAGACCAGGCTCATTCAGACTCTTCTAAATATGTGCCAGGTGAGGACAAGGCATCCTTGGCATCGGCCTGAGTTATCGCCATAAGATAAAACCTGCCACAGATTTTACTTATTTTTTTCAGCTGCATATCTTAAGCTAGAAAGTTGATTTTTGTTGTGTTTCCAGAATTTGTAAAGGGCTCTTGTTGCACCCCCCGCACTCCTACTGATCAGACCTGCTCTGTACCTCCCTTTTGATATATCAGGATATTTGTGTCAGTAAAGAATAAGCAACCTGACATCAGATGGGTGATAAATTGTTACTTTCTGTAATGTTGGTTAACCCTTTAGCAACCAACCGTTTTTTTTAGCCCTGCCTTTCAAGAACCCCAAACAGTATTAGTGTATCTTGACGCCACCGGAAGTAGTGGTGGAGTCAAGATACAAGCTTTTTGACGGGGTTTACGCCCCCTGTTTGTGATTGGCTCTCACCCGTCCTTGGCCTCACAGGTCCTCCCAGCATGGCTGAAGAAGCAGAGCGGTCTGCGGCTCTCTGTATACCCCGTGCTTAGGCACGGTATCGGCCTCCCAGCAGTGCAGACGAAGCTCACGGGGTGTGCAGCTGTCTCCCCCGGTCGTTGGTGTGCCAGGAGCGCACAACAAGCTGTGGGGTTCTCCGCCTGTCTCCCCCGTCCTCGGCCGTGGCGTCGGCCTCCCAGCAGCGCTGAAAACTTTTAGGGCTGTCCGGGTCTCTCTCTTCCCTGGTCCTGAGGCTCACAGGTGCATTCGGGGCCAATGAGGTGGGGATTGTGGCACAGCAGCACTGACATGCAATCGCTGGCCACGTAGGACCGATGAGCGCTGGGGGGGGGGGGGCTGCAAGTCTCATGAGCTCAACAGTTTGTGGCAGATGGCTGGGGTGTGTTTGCAGGAGTAGGCAGCGGTGGAGACCGGTCCGGGGGGACGCCATTTCGTCAAGCAAGCAGTTTGGCAGCATCGGCAGTGATCAACTGTATGTTCCCCGGCTGCAGGAATCTGACCCTAACCTAAATGAAAGGGAACATGCTGCTGCTAGGACCTACACTAAGACAGCCAATCTGGAGCTAGGGGTGTGACAGGGGCATTTTTCCTGTCACACCCCTAGTTTCCGGTGGCGTCAAGATGCACTAATACTACCCAAACATTATTTTTTCATCGACATAGCCATATGAGGGCTTGTTTACGAGACAAATGGTATTTTTTAACAGTACCATTTAATACACCATATAGTGTATCTTTTAATTTTTTGTTAAGTTGGCTGAAATGGGGAAAAAAGCAATTGCACGATTTTGCTGGGGGGCGGGGAGGTTTGCTTTTGAGGCGTTTATGGTGCGCGTAAAAATTACATGCACAGTGGATATAAAACCCTTGTTAAATGCCATATTTTTGTCATGTTAAAAAATTCGACAAAGAGGAACCATTTCAGGTTTATTTCTACCTTCTACTGTTATCTGTACAATTTCATTGAAAAACAAATATTTTAGGGTAGAAAAAAACTAAAATAATGCAGTTGCATATATGCACCCCCTAAAAGTAATACTTTGTTGATCTACCCTTTGACTTTATGACAGCATTCAGTCTTTTTGGGTAGGCGTCTATCAGCGTGGCACATCTTGACTTGGCAATCTTTCCCACTCTTCCTTGTAAAAGCACACCAAATCTGTCAGATTGTGTGGGCATCTCGTGTATAGCGCCCTCTTCAGGTTAACCCACAGATCTTTGATGGGGTTAAGGTCTGGGCTCTGGCTGGGCCATTCCAAAACTTTGATGTTCTTCTGGTGAAGCCATTCTTGTGTTGATTTGGAGGTAAGCTTTGGGTTGTGCTGAAAAGTGAAAATGATCTTCCTCTTCAGCTTTTTAGCAGAGGCCTGAAGGGTTTGTGCCTAAATAGACTGATATTTGGGAGTGTTCATATTTTCCTCCACCTTGACTGAAGCCCCAGTTTCAGCAGCAGAATAGCCCCATAGCACAATGCTGCCTCCACCATGCTTCATTGCGGGCATGGTGGTCTTCTGGTGATGCAAAGGGTTGGCTTTGCACCAAACATACCTTTCAGAATTATGGCCAAAAAGTCCAACCTCGGTCTCATCAGACATAACACGTTCTCCAGTATACTTTTGACAGACTTGATGTAGGCTTTGGCAAAACACAGCCGCGCTTGGATGTTTTCTCTGCTAGAAAAAGCTTCTGTTTTCCCCCACAGCCCAGGTATATGAAGGATGCGAGAGATGGTTGTCACATGCACTACATAACCAGTACTTGACAGAAATTCCTGCAGCTCCTTTAATGTTGCTGTAGGCTTCTTGCAGCCTCCCGCACTAATTTTTCTTCTTCTCTTTTCATCAGTTTTTTGAGGGACGTCCAGTTCTTGTTGTGTCAAATTTAGTCCACTTCTTGATAACCATCTTCACTGTGATCCATCGTATATGTAATGCATTGGGAATTTTTTGTCCCTTCCTTTTCCTGACTGATACCTTTTCAACAATCAGACCCCTTTGATCTGCTGTAAGCGCTTTACGGCTTTTGCTGAAAATGCAACTAAAAATGTCAGGAAAATCCTACTAGAAGAGCTGAACTTCATATGGGGGAAATCAGAGTCACTGTAAACAATGGCAGCCGTGTACTGACTACTATTCACCATGGGTTTAAATGTGATCGGCTAATTCTGAGCACAACCACATCCCCAAATATAAGAGGGTGCAAGCACTTATGCACTTTTAGTATTGTTTTTATTTTTCAACCCTAACACATGTATGTGAAGCTCATGGTTTTCAATAGGTTCTTTCAGGCTACGAAACATCTCATGTGAAAGAACCCATTGGAAACCCTGGGCTTCACATACATGCGTTTTGTAGCCCGTGTGAAAGAGGCCTAAGGCCTCATGTCCACGGGGAAAATCAGATCCGCTGCAGATTCTACATGTAGAATCTGCAGCGGGTCCCTCCTGCCCCGCGGACATGAGCGCCGAAAATAAGAATTTAAAAGTATTTACCATCCGGCGCGGGCGGAGAACATCAGCTGTTCCTCACGGCCGGATCTTCATTTTCGGCCGGCGGATGAATTCCTGACGCCGGCGGCACGTCGCCGGCACGTCGCCGACGTGCCGCGCGCATGCGCCGGGCACATCCGCCGAGCCGAAGCAAGGAAGATGCGGCCGTGAGGAACAGCTGACCTTCCCCGCCCGCGCCGGATGGTAAATACTTTAAATTCCTATTTTAGGTCTCCCGCGGATCCGGACGGCTTCCATAGGCTTCAATAGAAGCCCGCGGGAGACCCGCACGAAAATGGAGCATGGTCCGGATTTTTCCATGCTCCATTTTTTTTTAAATCCCTTTTATTGACGATCCGCGGGTATTTATCTACCCGCGGGTGGTCAATGCATCCCTATGGGGTGCGGATCCGCATGCGGGAGATCCGCTGCGGATCTTAAATCCTATTTTGCCCGTGGACATGAGCCCTAAATGAGTTTAAGTTTGTTTTTCAATGGAATTGCACAGATAACGAGTCACACTGAAAGGGGAAATAATCTTGCAACGATAAATTTTTTTTACAGTGTTTCCCGTGTAAGATAAATAATGCAGTACTTGGATAATTCAGGCTACTTGGTCGTGGCTGCACCAAATATGTTTACCTTATTGTTTAGAGTTATGGGGAAAACTTGAATTTTCTTGAAGATGTTATTTGATTTAAAGGGGTTGTCCTGCGCCGAAATGTGTTTTTTTTGTTTTTTTTTTGCATAGGCCCCCCGTTCAGCGCAGGACAAACCCAAGGGATGTGTTGAAATTTAAAAAAAAAATTTACTTACCCGAATCCCCTCTCTGCAGCTTCTTCCTTCTTTTCCTCCAAGATGGCCGC
Organism: Eleutherodactylus coqui; assembly: GCF_035609145.1. Taxonomy (NCBI): domain Eukaryota; kingdom Metazoa; phylum Chordata; class Amphibia; order Anura; family Eleutherodactylidae; genus Eleutherodactylus; species Eleutherodactylus coqui. Next base: position 97,005,067 of record NC_089844.1, read on the forward strand.
CAGGATCTTCACCCACGATGCACCGCGGGTCTTCTCCCATGGTGCACCGTGGGCTCTGGGCGGTCCATTGCCGATTCCAGCCTCCTGATTGGCTGGAATCGGCACACGTGACGGGGCGGAGCTACGCGATGACGCGTAGAAGGGGCGGAGTCAGAACGCTGCTCGTGCCCGGACCGACCAGAAGGGAGAAGACCCTTCTGCGCAAGCGCGTCTAATCGGGCGATTAGACGCTGAAATTAGACGGCACCATGGAGACGGGGACGCCAGCGCAGGGAAGGTGAGTATATAACTTCTGTATGGCACATATTTAATGCACGATGTATATTACAAAGTGCATTAATATGGCCATACAGAAGTGTATAACCCCACTTGCTATCGCGGGACAACCCCTTTAAGCCTACAATCTTTTTCTAACTTGCTATTGCTTGATGACTTTTACAGTATAAGTATTGCAGTATATTATATTTTTAATCACATATTGGGCTCTTCCACAGTTAGTGCTTAATATGGTTGAATAAATGATCGCCCTGGGAGGCTTCAGTAGACCCATTGTTGCCGTGGCAACCACCAGCACAATGCGATTGCATCACAGGGGGCCTACGATGAGTCGGTGGTGGTACCACCTCTCTCCAGCAAACCCGGAATTGGGCGTTTGGAGAAGTTACTGCACAGAGATTGTCCTTGAGCTTGCTCTAACATTTGTTTTTCCTTTCGGCCGCCTGCAGACGGGCGGCGAGGATCCGGCGGCGAGGATTCTCGCCGCGGGACCCGACCTGCGCGCCTGCAGACAGCAGCGCATACTCAACCGCGCCCCGCAGCTCCGGCTCTTTCATGTGCCGGCGCATGCGCAGACCGGAGCCGGCGGCGGGTGAGTGACGTTTCTGTGCGGGGCTCTGCCGCGGTTTGTTTGCCGCGTGAGATTTTGCGCAGCCAAACCGCGTCCGTCTGCATAGGATTACGTTTGTTAACGCAATCCTATGCAGGCTTCCTGCGGCGGAAACCTGCCGCAGAACTTCCGCCCGTGTGCAAGCGCCCTTCCTCTGAATTTCGCTGACCCAGGCCCATTGGTTTGGACGGATGAATGTGGTTGACGCTTTCCATGATGGAGGATCTTTACTGCCCTCCAATGGTATAGGATAGGGGTGTATGAGGACCACACTAGCTAGAGGCACCAGCTGAGCCGTCTAAAGTTCAATAGGGCTTATAATAATGACAGAGGAGGCTGTTTTCCATGTACTGCTTAGAGGCCAACAGGAAAGCGGATTTAGTCGTGGCTGGGCATTGAGGTCCACTAGACCTGCTACCTGTAGATCACACTTTATACAACTCGGTCCTTTTCTTTCCTCTTGCTTCCTTTGTCACATGTATGATGTCACTTTGTTTTGTAGCAACGGCTCAGCACGCTCAAGAAAGAAGAAGTTTATATTTTGGCCAACACTCTGAAAATGATGGAGGGCGACAAAAATGTGGATCTTTTAAAGTCTGGTCTCTGGTAAGCTGAATAAAATAAGGGGGTGTTCACATGGAATCTGTCTGGGTCTTCAGAGGTGGAATCCACACCGAGAGATCCACCCGTGTATGGCCCAGGATCCGCACACTTAATTAGTCCTATTAGATTTTTACATGTCACTTCTTTTTCTTTGGTGCACGTGGATTTGGAATCCGCATGCAGAAAAATATCAGTGCTGTACGGACTGCAGTGTGGGCTGCCATGGGAGGTAATGAGCTGCGGGCTTGCTGTAGTTCCACGTTCTGCTGTGTAAACACTCCTTATACCTGATGTTTGCGTTTCATGATGAGCAAGCCAACTCCACGACCCGATCTCACACAGGATGACCTTTGTGTTTATGTATGTATTAAGAACATAAATAATGAAAACCCTTTTTTGAAAAATAATTAGTTTTTGGCATTGCTGCATTTGGACCCCAATTTTTTTTTCTCTATGGACATAGCTGTGAGGGCTTCAGTTTTTTTTGTTTTTGTTTTTGATTCATTTATTTATTGGTACCAGTTTGGGGAATTTAATCACTCTTAGGCCTCATTTCCACAGGTGGGTTGGGTTCAGTGGGCGGGAGCCCTGCCCACGGCATGAGGACATTACTTAGTAGTCCGAATGGAAGCGGGTCGTCCGGCGTCTCCTCCGTGCATGTGGGCGAGTACACCGGCCGGCATGCCCCCCGCACATGTGCAGTGAAGAATTTTTTTTTTTTTTTTTTAAGCTCTTCCTGCTTTCCCGTGGGACCCGCAACACATCCTGTGTGACAGTTTTGGGTGTGCCGCAGATCAGACGGCTTCCATTGGCTTCAACGAAAGCTGTCCCTGCGGGTTTAATTAAGCTGCGGGCGCTCACAATTGTCTATTGGCAGATTGAACTCCAGATCATCCGCGTGAGTGCCCCACACGGAACACTGAATTCAAATCCGCCTGTGGACATGAGCCCTTAGGCCGCCTGCACATGGCAGAGCCGAATTTCACAGCGGATTCCTGTCTTTGTCCCCGGCCAGCCGTCTGCAGCAGAATAGAGCATGTTGAGATATTTTTTAATTTTTTTTTTCCTCTGCTCACAGAAATTGCAGTTCGTTTCCGTGAGTGTGAAGGATAAAGCGAGTTTACATAGTATTTGCGGCGGATCCTCCATGCGGATGCCGACTGCGTATTCCGCAGCAAAAATCTGATCGCGTGCAGGCGGCCTTACTGTGTTTTTTTTGGGAGGCGAAATGAACAAAAAAGCATTTTAGCTCCACTCTTGCAGGTGTTAAAGTTGGAATAAACTACAACAGGTACACAATGACATTTACTACGAGCCTTTTAATATTGTTTCAGTATCTGTTCTGATTTAGTAAAAGCTATGTTTTAGAGGGGTCGGCCAGTTTCTCATAAGTCTTTGGCTCCTGTGAAATGAAAAGGATGTACTGAGTTCCGCATCACGGTTTCCATTTACAAGAAAGCTATTTCTCAGTGTTTTTAGCGCTGCACTCTGTACTATTCTTGCTGTCAAATACCCGAATCCCTGACGTAAACCTGTGAAGAGAGCGGTGAGCCAAGGACATATGTGAGCAGTTTTGGCTTCAGTGTAGGAGGCGGCTTACGACTAGAGATGAGCGAATGTGCTTGGCCACGCCCCTTTTTCGCCCGAATACCGCGATTTTCGAGTACTTCCGTACTCGGGCGAAAAAAATCGGAGGGTGCCGTGGGTGAGTGGGGGGTTGCAGTGGGGAGTGGGGTGGAGAGGGACAGAGAGAGGGCTCCCCCCTGTTCCCCGCTGCTGCCCCCGGCAACCCCGAGTACTTTTCACTCGAGTACTGAAGTACTCGAAAATGGCGGTACTCGATCGAGGAATTACTCGAAACGAGTATATTCGCTCATCTCTACTTACGACCCTTTCATATGAGCCGATTGTCGAAACGAGTGACATCATCACCAGCTCGTTTGCATTCATTCATCGTGTTTAGATGGGTAGATCATCGTTGAGAACCGCTCACTTCTCGTTGAGCGGTTCACATTCCTAGGAGCGGGGAGCATTTAAACCCAACGACAAGTGAACGCGTCAATGACTATTTTTTATGCCGCCTGAAACTAAGTGATGAATGAAAAGTGAACGATTCACATTTGTTTAAAGCTCCTGTTTAAACGGAACAATTTCGCTCATTTGAACCATTTTTTTTTCTGACCGACCGTTCTGTCTAAACGCACCATTACTCATGCTGCTACTGTGTGATACTGTAAACATATGTATGATCATCTTTTTTTTCTTTTGCCTTTTCATGCGGCTTCTCGGGTTCTGCTGCTGATATCAACATTACATCTTTTATTTAGTTTATTACTAGATCTGAAATGTGAGCTCACTACAGACGTCCGCACGCTTCAGAACTTAATGAGAATCATGCCGGCGCATCTTGCAAAGAAATTTGAGGTAAAATATGACTGGATTATTTTGTCTTAAATATCTGTGGTGGTTTTTAACGTGTGTGCAGTGTTTTTGTGTTCAAATTGGTGCTTAACGGGGTTTCTGATTATAGAAAAAAAAATTCCAACTGGACATGTGATATAATAAAGGAATCCCTACTTGCCTCTTTTCTCCCAGTGGGAATAGATCCCACTGCAGGCAATCAGAGGCCGCAGCGTCACCGCCCGGTCTCCTGGCATTAGCACTTCACTTGCATCCTGGGCGCCATGATGATAGGAGTTTGAATTTGTGACGCTGTAGCTTCAGCAGAAGTGTTGTTATGAGGATCAAGAGTGTCTCATGTTTGACTCCTCTAATCCCCGATAATCCCCAGCTTTCCACTAAGGGCTCATGTCCACGGGCAAAATGACATTTAAAATCCGCAGCGGATCTCCCGCGCGCGGATCCGCACCCCATAGGGATGCATTGACCACCCGCGGGTACATAAATACCCGCGGATCGTCAATAAAAGTGATTTTAAAAAAAATGGAGCATGAAAAAATCTGGACCATGCTCCATTTTCATGCGGGTCTCCCGCGGGGACGGCTCCCACGGGCTTCTATTGAAGCCTATGGAAGCCGTCCGGATCCGCGGGAGACCTAAAATAGGAATTTAAAGCATTTACTCACCCGCAGCGGGCCGCGAAGCTCTGCTCTTCCTCACGGCTGCATCTCCCTTGCTTCGGCTCAGCGGATGTGCCCGGCGCATGCGCGCGGCACGTCGACGACGTGCCGGCGATGTGCCGCCGGCGTCAGGAATTCATCCGCCGGCCGAAAATGAAGATCCGGCCGTGAGGAACAGCTGATCTTCGCCGTCCGCTACGGAAAGGTAAATGCTTTTAAATTGCTATTTTCAGCCCTCATGTCCGCGGGGCAGGAGGGACCCGCTGCAGATTCTACATGTAGAATCTGCAGCGGATCTGATTTTCCCCGTGGACATGAGGCCTTAGTCTGTATTCACACGGGCGAGTGTGATTTCGGTCTGTAAAAAAAACTCACTGTTTTCCATCCAACTTTCATGAACGATCTGCATTCGGTTTCCTCTGATATGCACTTCCCGGCTCTTTTTTTTTTTTTTTTTTTTTAATGTGCTCCCCATAGTAACAGGCATTAAGGGATCGCACTTGCATGGCATGCCATTTGCAGTCCGTTTTTTTTTTTCTATGCTCCCGTAGAAAGGAGTTGCCAATCCATGAACAAGAATTACAGAAAAATAGGACATGCTGCGCTTTTTTTCAAACTCTTGACTATTGTGCCAAAAGAAAAACCGCATGTGTGAATTAACTCATTCAGATGGATGTCTGTTTTTTTTTTTTTTTTCCTTTTTCTGTGCGAGTTCTGTCCATCTTCGAATTGGACAAAGCTTGCACAGGAAAATCGCCCTTGTGGGTAGAGCTTTATGCTCATTGAAGGAGACTCTGAGCAGGGCGCCCCGTCTGTTATGGGCAAATGTCCTAATTAGGCATTGGAAAGGAGTTGTCTTTATAAGACTGCCTTTTTTTGACAGCAGACTTAAGCGTAAAAAGAGGACTTTTTAAACTCTGGTCTCTTTTGAGCTGCTATTTAAAACCACATTAGAAAAATCTAGGTGGTTTTAATACTGTTTTGGCTGTTGTCACTGTTTTCACAGATGAAACACACTATTTTATGTGATCATGTGACTACCCTGTAAAATATCATTGTGGTCCTGGACCTAACAGGAGGCCATTCCTCCATTCCTGTAGTAGGACACAGCAGGTTCTTCACAGTAGACCAGTACATGGTACCAGCCTTCAACACACTTTTAAGACTTTTACGGTAGTTTTTGGTGTAAAAAGTCACCAAATTTTAAACAAGACCTGCTTGTGCTAAACTTTGGTGACTTTTTATGCTTCACACCACTTTCTAAAAAAGTGCTGATCCACTTCATCTGTTTACTGGTATGTGAAGGGTCCTCAAGTCCAGACCTGTTTAAAGGAATCGGGCACGGTTTGTGATTTTTGTTTTTTTTCCCCGGTTGTGGTGAGTGTGGTAGTGTTGTTGTTTACACAATTTTTTTTTTCTATTGGAAAGAGCCAATAGGGAGCCGTGCTGGCCACGTCTAAGCCAGAGACATGCCCCCGCCTTAGTAGTCCCGCCTCCATGCCAGCAGTGTGTCACATGATCTGCACGGCCTGCAGGCGGGACTACTAAAGCGGGACGTACTCGGTGGAGCAGTGACGAGCCACCTGACCTCATTGTTGGCTCCACTTCTTCCTGCCTCCTTTCTAATTTAGACCAGCACCTGGCCGCCATACTGTGTCAGTCGACATCTGTCAGGGTTCTCTTACTGTATATTGCCAGCCTCTCTGCTGTCGGAGCCTATCCAATGTGTCACCTCATGCAGTACTGGCTTTAGCCAGCATATAGCGCCATTGTATAATGGCAGAAAAAGAGTAAGCCCGCTAGGAAAACCGGGATGCAAATTGGATTGGAAAAGGTTAATTTGATTTCTACCTCGGTTTTTGCCGTAGATCCACACTCGGATTTACCCTTATCAATGGGCAAAATCTACATGCGGATTCCAACGCATTTCGTTAGTGTTTGTGTATTTAAAGTGTGGCCCAAGACAATGCCTCTTCCAGTGTAGTCCAGAGAAGCCAAAACGTTGAACACCCCTGGTGTAATATTTTGCACTCGCGTCTCTACAGATTCTCGTTTGCTTCTGATCAGACACCTGTATGAAGTTTCGAACTCGCCCTGCTTTCTCTTGCTAGGAGTCCCAGGAAGACTGATCGTAGATGGTCATCTTTGGGGCAGGATCCAATCTGATGAGTTTCCCATTAGTCTCATCAGGCAGGAAGTTCAGCTCTTCGTTATTTCATTGTGTTAGACTTGCTGTGGTTACAACCTGTCTTCCATGTTCTCTCTTAACATATCAATGATTTCCTGTAGGAAAGGGCGTTACGAATGGCCGACAACTTCACAGTCTCTCAGTGCCTCTATATGTTCTACGTTCTTAGAGAAATTAATCTGTATTCTGAGCCGCTTATGGACTCTTGTAGTCAGAAGATCATTGGTAAGTTTGGAACAAGGTAATTGGCTTTTCAGTTAAGCTGTAAATGGAATGATTTTGCCTATAGTGTCACCTTTCATAGCATTAACCCTTTCCAATCCAATTTGTATTCTGGTTTTCCTACTCTGTTTCTGCCATTATACAACGGCGCTATCTGCTGGCTAAAGCCAGTACTGCATGAGGTGACACATTGAATAGGCTCCGACAGCAGAGAGGCTGGCAATATACAGTAAGAGAAACCCGACGGATGTCTTACAACATCGGAGCTGTACAGTCTTAAATCATAACGTCTTTAGAGGTCAGACAGTGGATTGGAAAGAGTTAAGTGTTTTATCTATAGACCAAAACTTGCCTCCAGGCAGATCAACGCTCAGCGCTTCACATAGCGAGAAGCAAGCGAAAAGGCGATAATTTTTATGTTGGTTGAAGCTGAGTGACAAACGAAAAGTAAACAAATTGTGCACGATGGCTCTGCAGACATAACGATTATCGTTCATTTGAACAAATTTTGTGTGACAATCGTTGCGTGTAAATGACCCTTTAGTGTTTTTGTGTGTTTGTACGTATGACTTTCAAAAACATTTTTTCTTTTTCTTGGTGACTGGGTGATCAAAAAAACTCAATACAGTGGTGCCTTGGCATATGACTGTAATTCGTTCTGTGACGGAGCTCTTAACCCAAAACACTTGTATGTCAAATCACTTTTCCCCATTGAAATGAATTGAAACTCCATTAATGCGTTCCAGATGGTCTGCGGCGCTGCTGCAGGTTGCCATGTCCTTCTCCACGCCAACGGCAGTTCCTTGTGGAAGCGAGGCTTGAATACCCCGCATCCAGTAAGCTAATGCCTCAGAATGGTTAATTCACTACTAGTCCCTACCCCCCCACCCCGAGCAAAAATTGCTTGCAAATCAAGAAGCTCTCAAGCTGAGGCACTCGAAAACTGAGATGCCACTGTATTAGACTTTTTTTTTTTATCTGGTGGCGTTCGTTCAACACAGAAATACATGTAATTGAAAAGGTATATATCTCCAAACGATACACATGCAAACTACAAGTCATATCGCAAAAGCAAGTCCTCATACAGCCCCATCAATGGAAAAATAAAAGTAATATCACTCTTGAAATGTGGCAACACAAAGAAAAAAGCATAAAAAAATGATTGTGCCAAAATTATCATAACCTAATAAAAACAATATAAATCTGTTATCGTCATAATGAGCCATAATATAAAGTTAACATAATATTTATACTGTATGGTGAATGCATAAAAATAAATCCCAAAGAACAAGTGAAATTATTTTTTATTTATTTTTTAGCTTTTTTTTTTTTTTAGCTATTCAATACATTGTACGTACTTGAAATGGTTTCTATAAAAATACTAAAAGTTATTCAGCTATTTTGGCCAAAAAATAGTTATGATGGGGAATTAACTGGCCTTTAAGGCTAAAATCTGTTATGTTAGGGGTTAAAATGCACTCCATGCACCTGCGTTATGCACCAGCTATATTTACTTGAGGCATGATTTCAAAAATGGGATTTCTGAGAGGATTTCTGCAGTTGTAATATGATTATTAGAAGGTGTTCGGATGAGGGTTCATTTGTTCCTTAAATGCAAAAATTAAAGGGATTTTTTTTTTTTCATTCGTCAGCATCTGTGCCTGTCAGCACAAGAGATCCTTTCCTAGCTGTAGTAATGAAGCTGTGCTAAAACATGAGCAAGTGAGTGCAGCAGCATCCTGGACACACAGGCCCCATATCCAGTATGTGTTTCTTGGAAGGGGCGCGACCAGAGTGAGAAAAGTTAAGAACTAGGAGCAAGTTGAAAACTGCATAATCAGTCTGAAAAGGAATTAAGATTGCAGTCTGAAAGCTAAGGCCCGTTTACACGCAAAGATAATTTTTAAACAATTGAAAGTTTTAGCAATCATTTTGCATAAAGTGTTAATGGACACTAAATGTCCATTAACACTTTATCGTCATTTGCATGTAAAAGGGCCTCTGTGAGCTGTTTGCAGAGCACAGCATATGGGCTGGGCTCTGCATACAGCTGCATTGTTCTATTTGGGGCTGCCAGCAGAATACAATGTAATCTCCCGACTCCCGCAGAAAACACAGCGTGCGGTCTGTTGAGAGATACTTTATCTCTCTGCGGCTGAACGATGGATTTTAAGTTCACCTTAAAATCATTGCTCAGACAAAAGCTGCACTATGGCAGCGTTTACACGAAACGATTATCGCTTACTTGCAGTCGTTTGAGCGAATTTTGAACGATAACCATTGCGTGTAAATGGGCCTTTAGGGCAACACTTTTTCGAATGTTAATGTTTTAACTAGCACATACTGAGAAAAAATATATTTGTGTGTCAAATGTGTCAACAGCCTTTAAGCTTTATGCTGATTAATTTTTGAGTTCTCTATTTTTCTGATAGAGATTGAAAAATTCCTGAATAGCTGTAGCATAAAATGATAAAAATCTGCAAGCAACACCAAGTGTAATAAAATTGTATACAGTAAGCCCCCACCCACGCGGGCATTTTTGTCCCGCTTTGTCTTTGCAGTACATTTTGAGGCTTTGTATACAGAAAGCAACTTTGACTAGATTAAGAAAGGCATCGGCTCAAAAAGTTGGACCTGAAAACTGTAATCTTTTTACAAACAAAATACAGTTTTCTCTCTGAAAGAAGTACTTTATCATGTTGTCTAGTGACGGACAAATATACATGCGAGTACGGTTATCTAGGTAATTTACCCGATGTGGAAAACTTTTTCTTTATACTTTTAGAATGCTTGGATGACTTGTCCTGTAAAAAAATCATCTCCCTGACTGATCACTGTGCGAAGCTCTTCTACTTCAAGGAAGAGTTGTTATCTGCAGTTGCGGATTGTATAGTGCGCAACATTTACATGTGGGACACACAGCAGGTAAGATCCGCAGAAACACCAGCTGCAAAAAATGTATTTATTGGGAATGCATCGCTTAGAACTTTTTAAATAATTAAACCTTCCGCTGACACATTCCCTTTAACGTGCATGAGCAGTGCCTGCAATAGCTCGGCACTCCCCCTGTTGGACTGTGAACTGTGACGTAACGTACATTGGCTGGCAGAAAGGGCACTGCCTGTAAGGCCTCCTTCACACGGGCGACACCGCATCGCTGCGAGAAAATCGCAGCGATATCGCATCGCTGCACTGTGCAATATCGCTGCGATTTTCTCGCAGCAATACCACGATTTTGTAGCGCTACAAAGTCGCATGTGATGCTACAAAATCGTGCGACTTTGTAGCATCACATGCAAGGATTTTCGGGGGGGGCTTGAAATATAAGCCCTACCCCATAAATAAGCTGTAACTAAAGAAAAAAAAAAGTATACATCACCTCTCCCGCGCTGTCCGGAGCACCGCCGCAGCTTCTCCCAGAGTCTCGGCACTGATCTTCTTCTTCTTCATCTTCTGGCCGGGGATTGAAAAATCCCTGGCTGCTGGAAGCGCTGGCTGTGATTGGCTGACACTTAGTCAATCACAGCCAGTGCTCGAAGAATGGCTGTGATTGGTTCAATCACTGCCATTCATCGAGCACTTGCTGTGATTGGCTAAGTGTCAGCCAATCACAGCCAGCGCTTCCAGGAGGCGGGGATTTTTGAATCCCCGGCCAAAAGAGAAGATCAGTGCTGGGACCTGGGGAGAAGCTGTGGCCAGGCTGACAGCTCGTCTAAGGTGATGTATGTGTGTTTTTTTTTTTTTCCTGGCAGTTAGGGCTTAGATTATAGCTTTGACAATAGCATTTGCTACTGTCAAAGTTGCATCGCATCGCATGCAAACCGCGTTTGCATGCGATGCAACAGGGAGGAAGGCTCCATAGAGAAACATGGGCTACAAAACCTCGCATGTCGCAGGCATATCGCTGGACCTGCGAGGTTTGTGTGTCGTTTTGTAGCATGTTACAAAACATCTCATGTGTGAAGGAACTCATAGGAAACCATGGGCTTCACATACATGCGATTTGTAGCATCATAGCAATGCTACAAAATCACGCAACTTTGTCGCCCGTGTGAAGGAGGCCTAAATGTACGTAACCTCACCGGGAAGGAGAGGAGTCAGCCAGCTGGAGGTGAGGTGACCCCACTGGACTGCAGGAGACCGGAGAAGATGGGTGATGTGAAGATCTGGTAAGTAGACTGACTGGGAAGAAATGGGTAAATATAGAATTTTTTTTATTTTTTAATAGCAGAACCCCTTTAAGCTCCTTATTCCTCTAGTATTACACATGTGCAAGCCATTGTCTGGTTGCATCTGGCAAAGTTAAGAACTGTGTTGTAACTCAGAAGTAATAGGTTGTTTCCCTTTTTGCACAGATCTCCATTGTTCTCAGACATATGTCATTGCTCCGCTTCCGGCATGTCGCACTACTGGATTGCCTTGCTGATAAACTCATGCAGGAGGCAGAAGCTCTGACAATGAATTCTTTAGTATTGGCAGCCAGATCGTTTTCAGTTTTAAACCACTTACCCGAGGGAAAGGAAGAGAAGTAAGTGTCCTGTTATGTTGTGTCGGTGCCAGCGGGATGCCAGTGTCTTTCCCCCATGTATGCGCACATCTGTTGAGAAATCTAGCATGAAGTATATAGTACAGAAAAATCAAGTGATTGCAAGTACAGATATCCTATGAAGACTAAATAAAAATGTACAAAAAGGGTTAATAAAAAGATTTTAAACAGTAAACCAACAACCCCTCATTTTTAAACGAAACCAACAACCCCTCATTTTTTTTTTTAATTTTCCCATAAAAATCTACACAGTGAAAATCCCACATATTTGGTATCGCCGTATTCGTAAAAGTTCAAACTACTAAATTATTGCACTATTTATCCCACATGGTAAATACAAATTTTTTTTAAAGTACAGATTGTCAGGATTGTGTTGTGTGGTGTTTTTTTTTTTTTTTGTGTGTGTTACTCCAGCTCCCAAAAAATTCAACAAAAAGTGATCAAAAAGATATTTTATACGCCCAAAATGATGCTATTAAAAACTGCAGCTCTCCTTGCTAAAAAAAACTACCCCTCAAACAACTCAATTAATGAAGACATAAAAGGTTCTGGGTCTCAGAATTCGGCAGCAGAAAGCAATTTTTTTTTTTTTTTTAAAGTAGTAATCCATAAATCATAGTGGTACTGACCCGCAGCAAAGTTCATAGGTCATTGTTACTATAATTTTAATGCCCTAAAAACAAAACTCCCTGACAAATGGCGCAATTGATTTTTTTTTATCCCCCATTTCATCCAACTAAAAAAAAAAAGTTTGTTATTCAGTACAATATATGGTAATTAAATGGTGCCATTAAAAAATGAAACTCGTTCTGCGAGAAGCAAAGCCCCCTCATACGGCTATGTTAATGGGAAAATGAAAAAATTATGGCTCTTGGAAGATGGGGGGCAAAAAAAAAAGTAAAAAAAAAAAATTATGGAAGGGGCTAAAATACTGTGTGAAACCACCCGCAGGCTAATTTCAGTCAAGTGTATTGTAACACGTCCGTAATGGCGCATCCGTTATCTGGACATGTTACAGATGACGTTACAAGCGCATGTCATCAGTATTTGCCTCCATATTTGTTACTGGTCTGTATTTGCACAATAGAAAATAATAGCAATACAGAGGCAAAAATGCAAAAAAATTGGTCATGCTGCGTATTGTAAACAGGCGTGACAAATACGGCCATGTGAATAGAGACAGGGTTACATTTAGCTCCACGTTGCAGTCCACAAAACAGACCGAATACAAAGCTAAAATACCCTGAAAGCCGCCTTCTAGAGGATCTCTTTAGGGTTACTGATTTTCAACGGCCGTACACCCCCTTTTTATTTTCGGCCCTGCTTCTTTTAAATGTGGTGGTTGGCCTGTTTCTGGATATCTAAGCATCCTTGGGCCATTAGCGTGCGTTCACACGGTTTGAATTTTCCACAGTAAAACAAAATCTGTGTCAAATTCTGCACCGTTGAAAGGGATTTTAGCACGGACATCGAGCAGATTTCACTTTTTCATTGGAAGGGGTGAAGTTTGCTTCAGATCCGTGCCAAAATCCGTATCGGTGGTCCACAATTTGACACAGATGTTTTTTTTATCCCACTGTGTAAAATCCACACCCAATCTGCTATGTATGAGCACACCCTTTGATCAGTGGCTTGAAATGGTTTTAATTTCCCCTATTTACAGCCCTGTAGTTCTTGCTTTGGTGCTAAAACAAAAAAATAGAAGCAATAAAAAGTTATTCACCCATTTAGCCATAAAATGGCTCATTAATGAGTCAGAAAAATTGGATGTTGGATGAATGATCATTTGGCTGATAAGGGAAGGGACTTGTTATTTGTATAGCGCCAACTTATTCCGGTAGTTTATTACCCCCCCCTCCCCCCAGCAAGCTGGGTACTCATTTTACCAACCTCGGAAGGATGGAAGGCTGAGTTAACCTTGAGCCGGCAACCTGAACCACGCGGGGCTTTAACCCACAACCTTCAGGTTGTGAGCGAGAGCTTAGGACTGCACACTACTGCCTTAACACTCTGCCCCACACGAGGCCCCACTCATGATAACTTATATCTTATTTCTATCACCAAAGTACACGTTTTTTTGTCTGTTGTCTTCAACTAGAAACCGTAGTGCCGGCCCATATGACTTTTCTTCCACCATTACAGGTTCCTGGAGACTTTGCGCAACAGTCTGAATTTACATATGGACAGTATGGATGGAGGAGTACTGCGAAGAACTGTTTACAACCTATGTTCTCTTGGATTGGTTTATCAACCTGCTATCAACAAACTTCTACAAGAGCAAAGTCCAAGTGAGTTGGTGAACGAGTTCATCCGGAATACCCTGTAGTGCATTGTAAGTCCAGGCTGTAACTAGGGATCAGTGCAAGCTAGCCTATACATTGACAAGGTATTTGAGACTTCAGAATTGAACTTATCACTTATGTTCCTTCATTCTAAACCGCAGCACAAGCTTAACCCTTTCCCTGTCAAGGATGTATTTCAGATAGATTTACTATTCACCCAACGAACATATGGTGCGGCACAGCTGTTTAACCCTTTCCAATCCAATTATTTTTTCTCATTCATTCTCCCCAGCTCCAAATAAATTGGAGCTGGTGAGAATGGATGAGAAAAAAAACATTTCCTGACTGAGTTCAGGAGGGTGCAGGTGCTCACTGCACCGTGGGGGGGGCCTGCTTACCTGTCCAGCGTCTTTCGCATTCTCTCTCTGCCTGCCGGCTCGGCGATTGTGTGACCGCTGGGTTCAGGTGGCACCCAGCGGTCACATGATCGCCGAGCCGGGAGACAGAAGGGAGAATGCGGAAGACGCCGGACAGGTAAGCAGGCCCCCCCCCCACGGTGCAGGCTCCCGACTCGGCGTTCATGTGACCGCTGTGGGTCAGGTGACACCGGTGGTCACATGATCGCCGGCCGGAATCTCCGTGCATTACATAGCGCTAATTGAGCGCTATGTAATGTGTAAAGGAGAAGGCAGAAAGGGTTAGAAACCCTTTCTGCCTTCTCCTCGGGGGTCCTTGATGAGGACCAGTGCAGAAGTGTATCTGCACCCGATGTGTCTGATGATCGGGTGTAGATGCACTTCTGCACTGCAGTGTCGGGCCTGCCCCGACATCGGAGCTGTGGAGGAAAATGATGATGTCGGGGCAGGCCCGACATTGGATTGGAAAGAGTTAATGTGACGACCATTCATTCAGCACCCTCTGCTATTTGCGTAGGCTGTTGTCGTCTGCCGGACTACGCAAGTAGCGTAGGTGCACTGCAATATCTACGTAGTGTGCTGTAACAGTCAGGCTGAGGCTTGATACAGCTGTATGTCTTGTAAAGGTTACATGCTACAGTCATATCAATAACAATTAGCACTAGAGAAGAACACCCTCAGATTGTTGCCATGAATGATTGTTTTGTTTCAACTAGTTACACAAAAAATAATTAACGCACTAATTAGGGATTTGCAATTGTGTCCCGTTTAGACAAGACGACAGTCATCTAATGACTGCGCGAGTGCTGAGATCACCACTAAGGTCGTTGGCACTCGTGCAGAGCGTTTAGACAGGCAGACCTCATTGCTGGATTGTGGGCTTCTCTCTCGGCGCTTCACCTTCTATATGAAGCGGAGGGCGTTGACACGGAACGAGTTACATACACATATATTCCCCAACTTAATTTGCTTGCAAACTTCAGTTAGCAACTTGCTGCATTCTTGGCTTTTAAAGGGGTAGTACCAGAATTAACTTTTTATCACCTACCCATAGGATAGGTGTTAAAAGTCTGACTGGAGGGGTTCTCACCACTGTTAGCTCCACTGATCCCAAGAACGGGTCCCTTGTCCTCCCTCCTCCTCTGTGGCCTCATTGAAGTCCCCACAGTGAGGAGGTTATCGATATTCGCACATTTGCGGTGCTACTCTATTCATTTTCAGTGGGACTGCCAAAGATAGCAGAAAACAAGCGCTCAGCTATTCCCATCGGTCCCATTGAAATGACTGACTGCAGCTTTGTTTTTCCTTTAAGGCACACTTAATAATACTGAAAAGGCCTTTCTGCACCATATTGAAAAGTGCCTGTTACTGGAGTTGGGTCAGTATTCGGTTTCAATCCGTGACTTGGAGAAGGTTCATAAAGACCACACTCATTCAGTCTTGCAGTGTCACGCCTTCCTGAAAAACTATTTTGAAGATCCAACTTTGTACCAAGAAAACATGCTGTTTCCAAGATCCTACTTTATAGGTAAGTACAGGCAGTATGTGTCTTAATTAGTGGTGTTAAAAGTCTATAAAAATTGCAACCTAGACAACAAAGCAAGCAATACATTACTGAACCTAACTGACTGCAGAACTTTAAGCAGGGTTAATGGTTCAGTTTATGGAAAATTAAAATGTAATTTTTCTGATCTCTAATTTTTTAATTTTTTTTTTGGCAGACTTTTTGCTGGTTTTGGATACAGAACAGAGCAAGTTGGTTCCGATTGGGGATTTGCACAATTTTGAAAGTTCTGAGAATCTTAAACCGTAAGAAAAAATTGATTGGCATATGCTGTCTTCGCTATCTCTCCATCCAAAACATAAGTGAAGTTGGAGAATATCAGAATAGATATGTTAACTTTATATTGGTGCAGGTCAATAGGGCAAAGGAGATGTCCACTTACAATATATCCTATTATGTCACTGAAACATAATGGAAGGTGAAAGGACCCCCAACGATAAGTAGAACAAAGGCCCCCTATGGCACTTTCCATTTCCGTTACTCAGAAATTCGGCCATAGAGCCATTTAAAATAAATTTAAAGGGAACCTATTACTAGGCTTGACCCTCAGAAACCAGTGGCAGCATGTTAACATCAATAGGATAGAAATCGAAACATTTATACGCTATGCTCAATTCTGTCATTGTCCCTTTGCCATATTGTAGAGCTGTGGCAGTACTTCTCAGGCCTGATGCTGGGTTGATGCCCATCCATGGCCGTTTCCAGCTCCCCTCCTGTAACTGCCGGAGTTCAGATATTTGCTGCATTCTCTTGAGATTGTGCTGCGTGAGACAGCAACCCACTTGTGATGGCACGTATGGACGAGCAGGACTATCCGTGCAACCTGATTGGGCTGCTGGTGGTAGCACCTCAAGCTACCAATAATGACCAGGACACTAGTAAAATGCTAAACTGGAGAAGAGTCAGACAGGAAAGATAAGGAGAAGGTAATTCTGTGGCCACCACATGCAGAATCCTTTCCTCTTTTGGGGTTGTCCTGCTGTTGCCCATCAAGTGCACATGTTCATTTGCACCAAAGAAGGTGAAACTGATTCACCATGGCTTCTGCTTCCTACCTGGACAGATTAATATCCCTGAACTTTAAGTGACTTGCTGTGGAGATTACCGTACTGTAGATCCATATGCAGGCTTAGTCCTCTGCGGTGACGTGTCAGTTTGTGTTGGAAATTGTGTACATGCATTTTGCACATTCATAGGCCTAAATGTACGTGAGGTTTCATGCCAGAAGTATGTGGCTTAGCCATTGTTTTCTGCCACGGTTTTAGAGGCAGAATCTGCGTGGAAAAATCTGCATTGGATTCCGCCATGTGCGCAAAATCTAAGGAGCAATTAGGCTGTCAGCCCTGAAATAGTATATCTGTAGATATATATTCTTTTTACCACAACACACTCGTAGTAACATACTATGTGTGGCTGGAAAATATGTCCGTCAAGGTCAGCCTGTTACTCCTCAATGTTGATCTAGAGGAAGGCAAAAAAAAACAAGGACGTAGAAGCCAATTTCTCTCATTTTAGGGGAAAAAAATTCCTTCCTGACTCTAAACTGGCAATGGGAATAATCCCCGGGTCACCGACCCTTCTGAAGTAATTAGTGATATAACATGTAATATTGTCACACTCCAGAAAGGCATCCAGGCCCCTTTTGAACTCTTTCAGCAAGTTCTCCATCATCACATTCTCAGGCAGAGAGTTCCATAGTCTCACTGCTCTTACAGTAAAGAACCCCCTCTATGTCGGTGTAGAAACCTACTTTCCTCTAGACTTAGAGGATCTTCCCTTGTTACAGTCACAGTCCGGGGTATAAACAGATCATGGGAGAGATCTCTGTATTGTCCCCTGATATATTTATACATAGTTATTAGGTCGCCCCTCAGCCATCTTTTTTCTAAACTAATTAACCCTAATTTTGATAACCTCTCTGGGTATTGTAGTCCGCCCATTCTGTTTATTACTTTAGTTGCCTGTCTTTGTACCCGCTGAAGCTCTAAAATGGCCTATTTGGATACTGGTGCCCAAAACTGCATACAGTATTTCATGTGTGGTCTGATCAGTGACTTGTGAAGAGGAAGAACAATGTTCCCATCATGTGCCCCTAGACCTCTTGTGATTTACCCCATGACATATTTGTCTTAGCAGCAGCTGCCTGACACTGGTTGCTCCAGTTAAGCTTACAGTTAACTAAAATCTCCAAGTCCTTTTCCATGTCAGTGTTACCCAGTGGTTTCCCATTTAGTGTGTAATGGTGACATGGATTTCCTCGCCCTTGTGCGTAACCTTACATTTATCAGTGCTAAACCTCATTTGCCACTTTTTTGCCCAATTCCCCATTTTATCCAGAAACATTTGAAACTGCCTTGCATCTTGTGTTAATTACTTTACATAACTTTTTTTTAATCAACAGCAAATACTGATTTTACTGTACAATCCCTCCACAATGTTGTTAAATCTATTAAAAAGAATAGACACTAATCCCCGTGGTACCTCACTAGTAATGGTGACTCACTCCAATACTGCTCCCTTGATACCCCACTAGTAATGGTGACTGACTCCAATACTGCCCCCTTGATACCCCACTAGTAATGGTGACTCACTCCAATACTGCCCCCTTGATACCCCACTAGTAATGGTGACTCACTCCAATAATGCCCCCTTGATACCCCACTAGTAATGGTGACTCACTCCAATACTGCCCCCTTGATACCCCACTAGTAATGGTGACTCACTCCAATACTGCCCCCTTGATACCCCACTAGTAATGGTGACTCACTCCAATACTGCCCCCTTGCTACCCCACTAGAAATCAGAATATGTACCATTAATAATCACCTGCTGATTTCTATCGCTGACCCAGGTACTTACCCACTTGCATACATTCTCACCCAGTCCAGGCATTCTAATTTTATATACTAACCTTTTATGCTGCATAGTATCAAACTCTTTGGAAAAGCCAACATTTACAAGATTCAATGACTCTTCCTGGTCCAGTCTAGAAATTATCTCTTCGTAGAAGCTGATCAGGTTGGTTTGACAGGAGCGATCCCTCACAGTCCCATGCTGATACAGAGTTATACGGCTATTTTCCTTGAGGTCCTCCAGGATAGATTCTCTTGGAAACCCTTTAAACATTTTACCCACAATAGAAGTAAGACTTACCGGCCTGTAGATTCCGGATTAACTTTTTGACGCCTTTTATAAATATTGACACCACATTTGCTCTGTGCTAATACAGTAGAACAGACCCTGTCACTGTAGACTCCTTAAATAGAAGGACGGTCTGATAATCACATTACTTAATTCATTTACAACCTGGGGGTGTATGCCATCAGGACCCCACAGTTTGTCAATTCTAATTTTTGTAAGGCAGCTCTGCATTTTCACGGGAGGGCAGTCAGGTAAATGAGTGCGCGAGGCCTGACGTCACCGCTAAGGTTATTGGTGCTCATGCAGAGCATTTACACTTAGACTTCACCGCTGGATCGGGGGCTCCTCGCTCAGCGCTTCACCTTCTATGTGAAGCGCTGAGTGATGAGAGTTTATACAGAACAACAAGCCTGCGATCCAGCAATGGTTTTAATGCTGTAATGCAATAAGTACCTGTGAACAAATAGTGAGCGATTTATTATTTTTTTTTATTAGTTATTTCTTTTTGCATTAACCGTGCACAATTATCGCTCAAATTTGTTCTTTTAGTTTTTTCTCCAGTGTATTCACTCAAGAAAATTAAATTAAATGTCAGGTATAATGCAGTGTGATAAAGTAAACTATTTAACAGATTTGCTTTCTCCTCACCACACTCTATTTTTCCTTCATTACTTTTTAAAGGGCCAACACTTTCTGTTTTTAATCTTTTTACTATTTATGTAGTTGAACAGTTTAGGGTTAGTTTTACTCTCCTTGGCAATAAGTCTGTGTCTCCACCTTTCCTGTGTTTCTTTGCTTTACATCATTAATTTTTTTCCTTTTTATAGGTTTTTAGTGCTTTTTCTTGTTCCACTAATTTAAAAGCTTTCCTTTTGCTTTTAATTGCTCCCTTTACATCTTTATCAAGCCAGCTTATTTTTCTCCTAACCTTTTTATTCCTGTAAGGTATGAACCTCTCACAGTGATTGTTTAAGATAGTTTTGAACATTTTCCATTTATTGTCTGTACTGAAAATGTCTTCTATTATGGTCACTATTTCCCAGGTGCCCCCCAACCTGCACCCCCGTTTGTCTGTCAGGTCTTTTGGTTAATAAGTGCAAAATGGTGGTCCCTCTAGTTGGTCCTGTACAAGTTGGAAAGTAATGATCTTACACTGGTCAACAAATCCCCCCAAAATTTCTGTATCTGGTTTGGAAGCAGTTTGATTCAACTAATTTTCCGGTGCTGAATTCAGTGGAAGAATCAGATTCTCCCACGTCACATTTCTGAGATACATAGCACTATTACATAGACAATAATATTGAATTGCCAAATATTGTCTGGTTTTAAATAAAAAAATAACACTCAGAACGCAACAATGTTTTTCTGGTAATGTATTTGTGAATGAAACTCAAAAAATACTGATATGCTGAGGTATGAATGTTGTAATCTGCATGAAGCACTTCTCTTCAAACAATAAACAGCAGTACAGATAGGCTCATGTCGGTAACCTTCCTGCTCAACTACATTGTTCTGCCATCCAGTGACCATTTTAGAACTTCATCCACTGTGTATTACATTCAAATAAAGACTTTAGCTTAGTCACTGGTTTAATATTATATAAATAATTCACCAGAAAATGAGCACAAACACAAAAACCTTTTTTTTCTAAAAAATTGAAAAAATCTAATTTCCATAAAAGCCTTGTGTGATACATCCTTTCTAAAAGGTAAATTCGAATTCTACACCCACAAATCCATAAGAATTGATATATCGCACACCAGATACAAAAATGCTGTTGAGCGGTGTAATTGACAGAAACACGTTGCCTTTTATGAGATCCACAGGTTTCAGTCTCCCACACAAGACTTACAAGAGTATAGCTTTCACTTTGCATGTGACTTTACAAGTAGTGTTTTTTTTTTGTTTTGTTTTGTTTTTTTTAACTCTACAGATTTCAATTTTCTATTCTTTTTTTGTAGAATTGCTGTTTTATGCTGCACTGAAAATTCTTTCACTTTGGGGAGTGATCATCCGATTGGAAAGGTTGCTTTAAAAATCAAGCAGATCAAATCACTTGGTTTTATTGTTGTGCTGGTGAGTGCTTCAAATAGAAAAAACATCTTCTCATATTTAAGTAGTTTTATGGAGACATATCAGCCAAGCTGACTTGTCAGAGGTGATGGTCGACCCTACTACGGTAGTAAAGAACTCATTAACCTGAAATATCAGTACCGTACATATAGAAACTGCTTTGTAGTTCATGGATAAGTCCCCATTCATCATAATGGGACTTCAGTTCTGTATCTGTTATATCCCACTAGAGGCTTCTGTCAAAGAGCATTCTGAAATGTTGACCTTCAAAATCAATCTGATACTTTAGTTACCACAAGTTCCTTAAACTCTTTATAAGTGTAGGCTAACATTTATGGCAGCATAGGTGTAATTGTCTGGGCAGCAGGTACTACAGGGCCTAACAACTAAAGGCCCATTTACACCAGCCGATTATCGCTAAAAAAAATCGCTAAACGGCGATCGTTTTAGCGATCATTGGTGAGTGTAAATCTGCGCCCATAGTGCGCTTTTCGGGCACTGCTGGCTGATCGTTAAATTCAGTCCAACATAAAAATCGTCATTCAGTCTTATCAGCAGTTCTCCACGGGGAGTGCTGATAGCATTGTTTCCCTGTGGAGAACAAAAGATCTGAGCGCAGATAATAACCTCAGGCTATTACCTTGGGCTGTTTGCATACCTAATTGGTATTTAAGTAGCTGAGTAGCTACTTAAATACCAATTAATTTTTATGCAAAATGATCACTCAAACTGTCGTTTGAGTGATCATCTGCCCGTGTAAATGGGCCTTAAGAGGGCCCATTTCCAGAGCGTGTAGATGGTGGTGAAATGTATGGAAGATGTCAGGAAAAATAGATTGTGGTTTTACTATGAAGCCCTTCTCTGCGGCATTACTCTTTGCATTATTCCTGTGCTGTACAACTGCTGCTTATTTTTGTACCGTGACATTAAATGTGCATTATATCAGGACTTGACACCATTAACCCTTGTGTGGTACCATAGAGACGGCGTATGGGCAGCGAGTGTACTGCTCATGCCCGCGTATCTAATGCACGCAGTCATGCGCAGTGTGACTGTCTTTTTTTTTTTTTTAAATTCCCCGCAGTGTTGCCTAGTGCAGTGGTGTATGAATCGCCGGCCATACGCAATATAATACGTATGGACAGCCTTCGCATATGCTGCCCATACTAAAGTATAGGGCTTGCACTGCGTGGTGCACCGAGAAATAGAGCATGCTGCGATCCGTTTCTCGTGCGTATCTACACGCAGTATCTACATGCACATGCATCGATGAAAGTCCATTGACTCTTCATGCCACTTTGCATTGTATGCATCATACGTGGTGAAAAAATGCCTGTAGACATGAGGCCTTTGATTCAGTAGATTTATGTATAAAGTTCTTAAAATGCAGCCAGCCATTCATTGTCTAACCTATGTTTGTCTCTTCCAGATTCATGTACACAAGTTTATGATGCTGACTGATGCAAATAAAGTGGAGTTCTTAAAAGAACATATTTTTAAGGATGTTTCCAGCATTCAAAGTTCACTGCAGGCAAATGAGACGGAACAGGCTGCACATCGTGAGATCTAGATGTTCATGACACGGACGTGAATTTGCAAAAAAAAAATACAATTTAATGGTGTTTATAAGAGGTACTCGTAGAATGCAGAATTATCAGTGCAGTTCACCAACAACATTTATTCTGCTTCTACAGCCTTTGCAATTATGTAAAATGCATCTCCTGAATTAAAATCGTGTCCTATTTTAGCTGTTTCTCTTTATTTTGTATTGTCATTACATTGACCAATAGAAGGCAATGCTTACAATGAACTGCTAATCAGAATCCCTTTCAGTGCACTACTAAATTAGTTTATCTCACTTAGAATAACACAAGGGGCAAGTGCTTGTCAGACGTGTACAGAGCTACCACATTGCCTGCATTTCTCGGCTGCTTTATTGGCTGCTAATCTTTTGGACCTGCTCAAACTGGTCCTTTTTGTATTTCTCAGTATAGCAGCATAAATTATTTTGGTTGTTTTTTTAAAGAGTAACTACAGTTTCAGCTAACTTTTGACATGTCTTAAAGACATGTCAACAGCAGGACCCCCACTAATCCATACTTTTGAGACTCCTGCAGATTGCTAGAACAGGGGGCTGTAAGGCTCACTTAAGCGCTGTTTTTCCTTGGCTATCTTTGCTAGTTTTCGGCTGCTATTGGCAGCTGAAGATGGCCCCATAGGTGTATGAAAAGCTCTTTACACCTCTGAGGCTGTCTTCAGCTGCCAGAAGTAGCTGAAAAACAGCAAACCTAGCCGAGCGGGCCCAGCATTCAGGTGAGCGCTGAAGCCTTGTCGTCCATAGTTATCAGTGGGGGCCTCAGCAGCGACCCCCACTGATCAATACTTTTGACATGTGTCTATGAAATGTCAAGTTATTTGAAAGTGTAGTTGCTCTTCAACTTTATTTTAAAAAGTCTTGTTCATTTCTTCAGTCCTAAGCATCTTCTCTATTCCCCAGTCATATACCTGAAAAACTCCTGGTTGACTTTCATCACCCTTAGAAATCTAAACATGCAGCTGATATTTAAGTCTAATATGTGTGTGAGATTTCATACAGAGCCTGCGCTATATCGGGTAACCTATTGTAAACGTAAGTTTAAAAATTTTATGTGCTGCCAGGGGAGTCAGTATCTGCTACTTAGACGCTAATTCCTCAACACCCTCAAGGATCAATTTTTTAAAGGAAGCCAAATAACTTCTTAGTGTATTGAGACACTAGAAAATGTATCCAAACATTTGGAATTGCCAACCCTCCAGACCGTTTATCCATTTGAAGGATCTCCAGATTTATTCCACAAAAAAACTCTTAAATATCCTATAGAGGTTTTTTTTGTTTTTTTAAAAAATGTGATTGAATCCTAACTGGAGTCATTTGAAGTATATAAAGGAGTTGTGGTATCAAAACAAGTTTAATAAGATTTTTTCCTGACAATTGGGAGATGATTTCAGACCTTGACCTTATCTTCAAACTTTAGTACTAATGGAAGCAAACTGGGAGAAATATAGTCTTTAGTCTTAGAAGATACCATAGCTCCCAAATATTTGAATTCCTTCATTATCTGTAATTGGGTATGTTGCAATTAATAGTCCACCAGCAAGAGATGTAAAGGAAGAATTACAAATTTCCCCCATAGTAACACATGACATCTTACCAAATATATTTAAAAAAACTGACATAATAAGACTTCTTGATCTACTCATTTCCCTCGTATACAACAACAGATCATTTGCATATAGTGAGATAGGTTACTAAATTTCTCCATTCTGCAATGCAACCATATCAGGTGATTGTTTTGTCAAAACAGCCAAGAGCTCACTTGCAAAGGCAAGGAGGAGAGGGAACAGGGGATACCCCTGCCTTGTTCTCCAACACAATACATCTCGAAATATGACCATTTACCCTAAACTTCCCTATTCTTGGCTTTGAATAGGGAAGTTTAACCCATGCCAAAAATTTCTCACCAAAACCCATCCTATTAAGAACAGCCCACAAATGATTCCACTTGACACTTTCAAAAGCTTTGGCAGCGTTGAATGAATTAACAGCCCTGCTACGTACATAAGGAAGCATTGATGGAGTACCTAGAGAGATCTATTCCAGAAAGTGCATTGTCGAACTTCTGGATTTTTCAACTTCCACAGCTCCAATAAGAGAAAGTGCTTCAATGCAATACAGCCCAAACCTGGATTCACATGAGAAGTGGAGTGCCGAAGAGGGTCCTCTCAGGTGTGTGGTTGGCCATAGGTCAGACAGCTCCACTTATATACAATCGAATGTATAGCAAGAAAAACGCATGGAACACCGTTCTGTGCGCTGAGAGTTGCAATCCCAGGCATAAATGTAAAGCTTCCTGTGGGTGAACTCAGAGCTAAAAGAACTTGCTCAAATAAGGATATGTATACTCAGGCTAATGCTGCTTTCACACGACCAAGAAAATCATGCAAGATTCGTGTATTGCGAGTCGCACGAATGTGAACCCTGTTCTTTTCAATGGGCTCATATGCATGAG
This sequence comes from Eleutherodactylus coqui, assembly GCF_035609145.1. Classification (NCBI taxonomy): domain Eukaryota; kingdom Metazoa; phylum Chordata; class Amphibia; order Anura; family Eleutherodactylidae; genus Eleutherodactylus; species Eleutherodactylus coqui. Next base: position 97,030,117 of record NC_089844.1, read on the forward strand.
CGATTCTTTTCCCCACATCACAGGGAAAAATTGCGACATGTTGTACCTTTTGGGCGTTCTCTTGGAACACCTCGTCCATTGTTTTTAATCGGGCCAGAAAAACATTGCATGGTGTGCGAGGTGCACACTGTGAGGTTTCCCATTGAAAACTACTATGGGAAACACTTGCCGATCCTCCGGCGTGGCTTTCACGGAGGATCGCTACTTCCCTGAAGTGATGATGCAAGGTATTTTTGACACAACAACGCCTTGCATCCGCTGGGAAATCTTGTATTCCTGAGCACGATATCGGGCTTTCATGGCCTGATATCGTGCTCAATGGTGTGAAATTAGCCTAAGGTTGATATTGGTCACAGGTTAAAAAAAAATAGAGGGTACAAGGATTGAATAATTCATAAGTAAAAAGGGAAAATGGATCATGAGATGCTGTTAGAACAGAGACCTAGTTATATGAATGTGTCTGGCGATAATAAAGTAGTGTTTAACACGGCGTACAGCACACATTTCAACATAAAACATCTTTTCTATACTTGTCTTCCCATTTTTAAAGAAAAGATAGTGTTTTACATCAAATATTAGACCAAGGAATACTTTGTGTTCCAAAGAGAAGTGAAAATCTTCATAACCTCCCTGTCTCCAAGTGAATACCGCCTTCCGAACAAGGATTGCAGAACATATATTAGGTATTGAAAAAGGTAATAGGAATAAATTGGGAGTAGCCAGACATTTAATAAAAAGGCATGCAGGTTCTACTACCACTTATAAATATATGGGCATTAAAAAGATTTTTTAAAAACGTCCTGAGGTGGAGAGTGTAGGAGGTGTGTACTGAATAGAGAAGCTTATTGGATATTGGGTTCCCAGCTTGATAATCTATCAGGGATGAATTATACAAGTGGCTTACTATATATCCATTGATAAGGTATTGTCGATGCTCATAATATCTACATATTCTATTATCCATATTTATTGTATATTTTTACAATTATTTGCTGTTGGTTATGTTTTCATTCATCTTCCAAATAGGTGTTCCTAATTTTTGTCAGGTTCTTAAATTAACTTGGAGTTCGTCATGCTCATTATGCAGTGAACAAGGGGCGTTTCTGCCCCGAAACACGCACACGTGAGATGTGTTTGCACTGATCTTTTAATGTAACTTTTTATACATGTTGAAATAGAGGTCTTTTTTTAATGCTCTGTCTTTTTCTACACTTGTTTGTACAGATCAGATAAACCTAATTCCATTAATAAGTGTGCAAAAGTAGCTGGAGAAGGAGAAGCCACTCTAGGACCTTTATTAAATCTATCCAAACAAGGATCCAGACGGTTATTAAAATTGCTCACAAATCTCCTCAATTTATTCTCTGGAATATGGAGGGGGGATGTTCCCTTTAGCGCAGTAATACATTTAAGACAAACAAATCTCCTCATAGAATGTATAAAAGATATTTTTATGAATCAGTACACCTACTCTATGCAAATAACTCGAGTACACAAAATGAAAAGAATGTGACCATAAAGAATGGTAAAGCAAATGTACATTATCCCCTGTTAAGTGTGTTTCTAATGGATAAGCAATAGGTGGTTAAAATTGTTGAATAGATGAAAAAACTGTGTATCTCTTAGTTTTATCTCCTATGCCCTTCACATTCCACAAAATTTCTATTAACACCTTGAACCAGGGCAAATGATGTTCATTATTTATGCTTTGCATGTATAATTTAGGACACTGGCTAAATTAAATGGTAGAGGGGAGAAAGAGAAGTTCAGGGGAAAAAAACACCCCGCCACACCTAATGCCATACACATACACTCATATCCGCTAGGACTCTAATCACCTAGGCGTCTTGGTAATGGTCAACGAAAATCCCAATATCACAGTAAGGTCACTAATAGTAAGGAGCAGTAACCAGGAACCTCATACCTATCTAACAAATATAATCATAGGCAGTCAAATACTCTACCAATAGTCCACTAATAAAAATGGCTACTTATTACTGTTATATAAATATTGTTCATGTTTATCCATCCAGAAGGCAGCACCCCTAAAATCATCAAAGAATAGAGTCTCCCCTTGCCTTACAGCTTACAGTTGTGGCGGGTACAAAATAGCATAAGGCAGCTGTAAACCCTCTAACCTTCTCTTAACATCTTGACATTACATCAATTATTATTTTTTTTTTTTGCATGTCTACTGAATCTAAAAAGAAATCTATACGATTGTCCGTGCATAGTCATATTTTTAATTTCTCATGCTTTCTTTAAAATGTTCTGATCTTTATAAAGCAGGATCTTTTTGCAAAACCGTTCTTGGCATGGTGCCAGGTGTGGGTGGTTTAGCAGGAACGCCATGAGCCCTTTCCACAGTAAAGAAAGCTGACAAAGCATCTTTCCCAATAGTTGATTTCAGCCTTCCCTCAAAACATTCTCGCAGATACAATCCTTCCACCTTTTCTAGAACCCCCATGTTTCTCCATGGTCTATTTTCTATCTGCTTTATATTGCAAAGTACGGATAAAAAGCTCACATTTACTAATTGTATCCTGCATAGAAACATTTTTTTTTCTTCAATCAAGAATACGTGTGTCTATTTTAGACAATCTTTCAGTAACTTTCTACAAATTGTGTGTTATAAATCCAACATCCTCTTTCAGGCTACCAACCTGAGCAGAAAGGTAAGCAAAAACAGTATTCCTTTTAGTCACAGCTAGAAAAACATTGCTTTAAACAGGTTTATTTTGTGTATCATTTTCCATATCCATACCACTAGCTTGTGCTGACATGGCTTGCATAATAGTATTCACAGAGGCAGGTAAAGCAGATGACGCATGTAAAACAGGGCCATGCTTACCCTTCTCAGTAGAGTGAGACAGTGTATTAAGGGTAGCTGTCCACGGGCGATTTGTCATAGTATGATCTGCGCTGATAAATTACACACGGAGCACGCATGACACTCTTGCCATAGGATAACTATGGGAAGTGCAGCCAAATGTACAGGCGCGGAAAATGGCTTGCGTCTAAAAATCATGGCATGCTGTGATTCTCTGCCATGAACCTATCATTAAGATAGGTTCGTCGTGGGAAAATCGTGGTGACATTAGTGCTCCCCTGCAGCGGAGTATCGCTCGCAATATGCCATGCTGCTCATGGACACTCAGCCTAAAAGTCCCATTAGAGGAGGCAAATACAGTTGTATATGTCTCAGGGGCATGAGATTGCGGGAGAAATTGAGTGAGCAAATTCCTCCAACCTGTTCGCCACATCATGGCATTTCTCAGTTAAGTGATCAGAACGGTCAAAGTGTTACGTGCACTCCGCACGATCAGCCAACTCAATATTTGATAATGCCTCCAATGTTGTACAGGCAACCTCATGGTACAAAGCATTTGCAGTAATTTTCACAGATTACTGCGCCTGAGCTCCATCCTAAGGCACTTATTGGCCGCTGGATTCTTTCCTCATCGTCATCGCAACTTGGTTAAATGACGGGCTTCACAAAAGACCAGTCTCTGATATAACTACTCTTTCGTTTCTCCGATCCTCCACAGCAGGAACCATGACCAGCAAGGCAGCCAGCTCAGCAGAATCAAAAACATGGCATCAGGATAAGAACCAGCAAGCCAGCATAACAGGTGGGAGCTCTCCTGGCATGTCTTCACTGCTCACATAACGCTCTAGGCCACCCCCTGAAAATTACAGGTTTCTGCAGGTTGCACTAGCAGCTGCCATTTAGGCCTATTTCATAGAGGCTACAAAATGCATGTGTGTAAAGCCCATGGTTTCCAAAGGGTTCTTTAATGCTACAAAATATCTCTCATGTGAAAGAACCCATTGGAAACCATGGGCTTCACATGCATGCGTTTTGTAGCCCATGTGAAATGGGCCTTATACCATTCCTGAACACCTCCTTTAACATGTCATTTGTATTGCACAATGTCATAAAACTAAAACCCCCAAAATAATGGTGGAATTGTTGGAGTCGACCACCCCCCCCCCCTCTACCCCCCCAAACGTTTATACAATATATGTTCCCTAAAACTGTGCCAATAAAAATTATGATTTAGAAATAAAGTATGACTTTGGGAATGCAAAGATCAAAAGGATGTCATTTAAATGGCTGTGATTGGTTAACCCAGCACCGTTTTTCATTGGCTGACACTGCCCTGGATTAACCAATCAGAGCATTAGCTTGCTGTAGGCAGGGTATTCAGGAACAAATGTTCTGTCGGCCTTGGAGGAGTATGCGGAAGCCTGCAGCAGTGCCGCAGACACTGGATTGGAACGCTGGCAGTAGGTGAGTATTAGACTTGCAAGTAGGCTCATAACCTGATTTTTTTATTTTTTTTTCCCCCCTGCTCTTAAATCAGAGCAAAATTTCAAAAGAGAGCCTGCTCACAAGTCAAGAAGCTTGCAAGCTGAGGTGCCACTGTATTGTATTTCTAATTCTATCAATACTTCTATTCTGTAACTGTGTGTCATTCTGATCAATACTGTATTTTATTGTACTTTTAAGAAATGCTGTAGTTATTATGACTTTGCTATTCTTGGCTCCTAGTGGAGTTCCCTGATGTTTGAGAGCACCTGGTGAATATTTTTCTTGGCCACATATTCTCTATATTTTGTCTTTTTATAAATTGGCAAAAATCCCAGGCATAGATAATACACCTGACAAACGCTGAGAATGGTGTTATGTTTGATATGCAAATTCACTAATGAAAAGACACATGTACATATCTAATGTTTTGATAGGTTTATGTAAAAGATGACGTGGGTCCACCATGATTGTTTATAAATTCTTGACGATTATTTCTGAATTATAAGACAAGTGTCTTTGCAAGTGTTCATGTATTCCCAATTTTTATTTTTGTGCTAAACATACATATATGCTTTTCACTTAACTTTTCAATTAATCTATTGTTGTGGCAAATATTCCTGAACTTTGATTGATGCATTATGATAAAGTCCAATGTTATGTAAATTATCGCATTCTCTGAGCAAACTTACAGGGTCACTTACTGATAAAGAAGACTATAAGTGATGCGCTTATAGTAAATCTGAAGTGCTTTTGATCAGATCAAGTGAGATTATTAACTTCTTGTATAGCTCTTGGCTGTATGCGGGATGATCCCGGAGGGACGCCCTAATCTTTGGGCGTAATTTATTTACTTTGATACCCATAATTTTTACAGAAGTGTGTCATGGTACACAAGCTATTGAGCTCATCTGAACTGTACATCTGTCTTCATATCTACAGTACAAGTGGGTAAGTTAATCATCCCTACTGATGTTGCCAGCAATACACTGAAGGGTATTTACGTTGTTCCAGGGTTCTAAGCTATGAAGGCAGCTATTCTTTGAGCACATTGAAGGTCCACTTATATTGTTAAAGATTGCACTTGTGTTCTGGTTGTTCATCTTCTCCTTTTCTAACACATTATGGGCAAAAGTTGCCCTTAACAGCGAATTACGTTGTCCCTTTTATTTTCTATAGGACTGTAAAACAATAAAAAATGTAATGTGATTGGTTGCAATGGGCAGTTCTTTCTCTTTTCCCTTGTTCTAGTTGTTCTCTCCATTTCTTTCTTGAGCCGTTTCTTCCTTTAAAGGTCCCTTAAAATGAGATCCATCAGAACAGAGTCAGTGTGAAGAATTATTGTTTGGTGATTTTTTTCACTTGTTCTAGTTGTTCTCTCCAACAGTGGGTATAGGCAACATTAAGCACCTATAGATGTTTTTCTACATTCTCTATGAAAGTATACTCTTGTTACTCAGTAAAAAAAAACTCTGCTTGTCATCTGTTGTACTGAATAAGCCCACATTTCTTAATTTTAACCTGCTTTCTACTGGTGTGTCCTTAGGGGGGAGCTGTTGCTCCATTGTTACAGGAACTGCATTTACCAGCAGCATTTTGCCCTGTACATTTCTTCAAAAGTGCTCACCCAGGAAAAAGGTGACTTTAGTTTCTGTATAAGAAAATCTTATATGAAGGATTATTTGTAAGTGTTTGTTAAGCCTTGTCCTGACAGATTCCTCTTATCCTCAGAGTAGCATAAGAACATCTGCAGCTTAACCCAAATTTATCTTTTATTAGCAGGGTGTCTTCCTCACATAATGTGACTGGCTTATTGCCTTCAGAGTGGCCTGTCAAATGCAATAAAAAATTTAAACATTGGATAACTCAGGTTTTTATACCCCCGAGGTTAAATTTCCACCCGTATTCATTTACAATATTAGATATATCTAAAAAAAATCACCGTTAGTGGCCATACTTAGCGAAATACTGATACAGTGATACACAAGGGCAGGTATGCACCACATACCAACCCAGAATGCAAATAGACATTATCTATGTGCAAGTATAATACTAAGCAGCCACTCCTCCAATATGTGGTAGGTGGGTCGTTCATTAGTATATTGTACTTGTGCAATGCTCCTCCTTATAACAATCTACGTGTCTGCATTTTGTTGGGAAATGGTGTTTGTTCCTGTATAATTCGTATATAGGTAAATATGGCCACTGGCAGTGATTTTTGAGTTGATTTGTCTCTTTTTCAGTGATGTGTTTGTAAATGTTAGTGTAAGAACTCTAAAGATAGTGAGAACCCTTGACGTGGTTGTGAGCTTGATCATGTCCCTCTAGGACATAAATTTCATTTATTTATAAACCTACTCAGACTGCATGATCCTAAACAGGACGCTGCACTGCAATGTGCAGAAGCAGAGTGTTTAATGCGTCTTTGCCAAAGCCTACACAACCTAAACATGCCCCAAGCACCCCTTGCATAAACACTACAATAAGGTCAAAAACATGTACATGTTTGGGGAGCACAGTAAAGTAAAACTTATAGCTGTAGGGATTCAGGGGGATAACGGGGAATGGTATATACTGTAGCTACAAATTTGGGACTGTGGCTCATTGTTGTACAGAGCCTTGATCTATATAGAACATACTAACCAGGTAAAAATCCAGATATCCAAGAGGTGAGGTAGAAAGTAACAAATTACACTGCTCCAAAAAAATGGAATATGTAAGCGTCATAGTATAACCCGAAGTCACTTAAACTTCAGGGATATCAATCTGTCCAGTTAGGAAGCATAAACAATTGGGAATCAATTTCACCTGCTTTGGAGCAAATAAAGGTGACAAAAGGTGCACTGGAAAAGCAATAGTTAGACAATCCCAAAAAGGGAATGGACACAATTTCTCTCCTTATCTTTCCTGACTGATTCTTTTCTAGTCTTGCATTTTACTAATGTCCTTTTCACTACTGATTGGGCTTCAGGTACTCTATCAGATTGCACTGGTAATCCTGATCCTCCAGGATTGCACATCCATATACTCCATTGTAAGAAACTTTGCTATGTCTCCTATCACAGTCTCAAGAACATGGAGTGGATACCAGCGCACGGGCCATTATATGAGGAAAGCTGGACAGGGCTGGGCATTAACCCAGTGCTCTATTCTCTTTATAGTTGAGAACAAGTTCACACTGAGCACATGCAACAGATTTGAAAGAGTTTGGAGAGGTCATGGTGAACAATATGACCGGTTTTGGCACTGTGTCAGTGGTGGTCTTGAGTGGGTATATTCTTGGAGGGTTGCACAAACCTCCATGTGATACCTCAAAGTACCTTGATTGCTGCTAAGTACTAGGATGAAATCGTTAGAGCTGTTGTCAGACCATATGCTGTTGCGGTGGGCTCTGGGCTGCTCTTGGTGCAGGAGAATGCCCAGCTTCATGTGGCCAGAGTGCATAGGCTGGTCCTGGATGATGAAGGCATTAATGCTGTTGACTGACCCTCACATTCCCTAGACCTGTGTCCAATTAAGAACCTCTGGGACATTCTGTAGTAGTGCACTCGAAGCCACCAAATAGCACCACAACTGTCCAGAGTTCACTAATGCCCTCATCCCAGTCTGGGAAGAGATCTTTTAGGACACCATCCGCCATCTCATCAGGAGCCTTCCCAGACATGGTCAGGGTGGATACAGGCACATGGAGGTCATACACACTGCTCAGTAACATGAGTTGCTGTGATAAAATTCATGCAAATTGATTTTCAGGGTGATATGAAATCCAGCCTTCAATTGGTTGATGATGTTGGTTTTCATTGACTGTTGAAACTTCACTTTGTTCTAAATGAATTCCACAATTTATAATCAGTGAAGATTTTTGACTTGAATATTTTGTTCATCAGGTTTGATGTGTGGTTTAAATGTTTTCTCGATTTACGAGTAATATATAATAAGTCAGTCGTGGGACACTGCCACTAAGTGATAGAGCTGAGCTCTCGTCAGCTCTCTGTGTGGTGAACACAATGTATTGCTGAACCTGAAAATGTTGTATTTTTACAACGCTGTAGTAAATATCCTGGAGGACAGCCCGAAAGAATACGGTGGCATAAAACACACCGGGAGTCATAATAATTTTTCATGTGTAGTAGAATACAGATAAAATGATCTAACGTAATGTTCATTTCGTACGTGTCTAGCAGGATAAAATAAAACTAGTATCTCTAAGCTTGCTTTCTGTGGGAAGGATCGTTAAATATTGAGTTGTCACTATCGTGACTATACTCATCCATGGCTAATAGGGACAAATTCATTAATCAGATTCAAACTTGATCTGGAAAGGGGCCTGGCAAGCGGCATAAGGGGAAGAATCTCTTAGCATCATTCTGTTAATTTGTGCCTGCCTGACTTAACAGAGACTCTGTCCATTAACCCACTGGCCTGCTAGAAGCGATTTTGTAATTTGCATGATAAAGGTATATTGTATCAAACTAACTGATGTACTTCTCACAGATGTGCAGATGAAAAAGATGTCAAAAGGAAAAGTAAGTCATAGGGAGCGTCTGACTGCAGGTTTTATAGGTCCTAACAAAACCCTTTTGCCTATCGGCCACACTAGCTGGAATGAGTATTTATCATGAAGTGCAGTCCCTGTAGATGACCTTGTCCTAAACATACTATCTGCACTAAGATCGGCAATTATTGAGTCTTATTTAGTCTACTGAAATAATACTTCTTGATGTAAAACAGAAAACCCAGAACAAAAACGGTTCACATGAATATAATCCTTTATTTTCCATAACACAAGATTCACAAATTCATCTGAGCCGAGTTTTTCATGATTTTTTAAAAAAAAGATTCTGGTGTTTTTGAGCATAATATTAATACTGTGCATTAAAGAATTTAACTTTATTTGCCTTGAATAATTATAATTTGTGCTTCATATCTTATGATTCTGACAGATGCATACAGTATAACGTATTGCTTGAAGACATTTAATTGGTGCTACTTAATCATACTGGCACGTTGGTTTTGTGTATCTATAACTAATGGGACCCCTGTCTGTGAGCCAAAATTCCCACTCTGACAGACCTGGCCCATCTGTGTATTACATGGTTGCCCATTAATTTATTAGGAATGAATGGCCAGACACATCTTGCGATATGAGCTGATCATTGGGAGTTAGAAGTCTGATGATACAGCCGAACATGGGACGGCTTCCATTAAAAAGTGGTTGTTTTCATGAGATAACTCCATTAAAGGCTTGTGCAAGATTCGAAAAAAATTAGTTTCTATGTTTTTCTAGAAACAAGACCATTCAATTCCCTCTCTTGATAAAGTGACTTAACTAAGTGAATTTTAGGCCACTGCCCATATGAAAACTTATCAATGGGCATAAACCCGATGAAGTCTGTCTAATTGAAATAATACATCTTGAGATGTATGTTTGATCTGTTAAAAGGGGGTTTCAACTCCTAAAAATTGATTACCTAACCTCAGGATAGGTCATCACTAGGTGATCAGCGGGGGTTCACCCATCATAACCGCTGATCAGCTGTTCTCAAGACTGCTGTCATGGAGTATGGTGAAGGATGCATATAGCTATTGTGCAGTGACTCTGCATTTTATTGCAGGCATAGCTCCTGTTGAAGAGAATGAGAGCTGTGCCTGAACTGTAAATCCGGCAGGTGTGTTTAATAAAGAAGGATTTTAGATGTAGCTTCGTGCTTACATCATCTTGTGAAAAATACCCCACCATCCAGTGCAGGGTTTTTTTTTTTTGTTTTTTTTTCCTGAAAGGGAGCCCTCTAACCTTAGCTATAAGAACATATGCCACCCAAGCTTACCATGCCGAACAGTTAATAATTATTGCTAATGATTTCAGAAATCTCAAGTACTTGTCTTTTTAGTATTATTGGCCAATTATAAAAGGTTGACAGACTCAACCTTCAGAAATCCTCTTGTATGAATCCTTAGATTAAACTGAGATTATAAATTCAAGAGCCACACTTTCAGATTTGTGAAATATAATGTAAGCTCATGAAACTTTATCATCATATTAATGATTTACTGTACATATTAGGCGACTTTAGCACTGCAATTTGCAGTGTCTGTTGGAGGTATATATGTTGGGAAATGTTCCCAACATATACTTCCAGCGGATACCACTGTATAGGCATACGCTGGCACCAGTCGCCAATAGGCTCCCATTATAATAGAAAATGTGCATAGTTGCCTTAGTAGTTTTGATATATAAACGTTCTATCATATGTATTTTAAATCTGAAAATCTTTAAGTTTCAAGATGTTGATATTAAAATATATATCTCATAGTTTAAAGTACTTATCTTGGACAGTCAATAAGAAAGAAAAAAATAATTGAAAACAATGTGTAGCTGTCACAATAGTAGCTGTTGTAAGATCTAGAGTAGAGTAGAGTGAGAGAGAGAGAGAGAGAGAGAGAGAGAGGAGAAAAAAAAAAGCTAGGCACCCGGCGTCCCACATACAAAAATACTCGAGTCTCCCATTGTAGTCAATGGGGTTCGTTACTTGAGTAGAGCTCTCGAATTTTACGAAAAGCTCGACTCGAATACTACGGACTTGAGCATTTGGGTGCTCGCTCATCACTAGTAAGATCCTATTCTTTTGTTTGTGCTTTTCCTTTAAAATTGCAATGTTGGACAGCCTTATGAAAAAATGTATAAAATTACAAGTTCCTAAAACCAATGACTGGAGACTTGATGCTTAAAAATAATTAGAAACTAAAAACATTAAGTCAATCTCCACCCAAGAACTAAAAATTTCTATTTTGAATTCAGGATTCCTTTTTCCAATCCCCTATTTTTTTAAGATGTCTTATTTCTGAAATAAGGTCTGTTGTTCTCTGCAGTTCTCTTAGAAGGTATGCCCATGCTTCATCCCGTGAAGATACTTTATGAAACCAACCTCTGTGTTTAGCAAAATATTCATTTAGGCCACACCATAAGGGCACAGGTCTCCAACATTTTTAACGCAAGAGCCACATTAGATGCTAAAGTTAAAAACAATCCATTCAAAAACATTATTAACCCTTTCCAATCCATTTATTTTTTCTCACCCATTCTCCCCAGCTCCAAATAAATTGGAGCTGGGAGAATGGGTGAGAAAAAATACATTTTCCCTGCACCCTCCTGATCTGACAGAGTTCAGGAGGGTGCAGGGAGGGACCTGCTTACCTGACCGGCGTCTTGTGCATTCTCCTTCTGCCTCCCGGCTCGGCGATCATGTGACCGCTGGGGTCAGGTGACACCTGGCGGTCACATGATCGCCGGGTCGGGAGACAGAAGGAGAATGCACAAGACGCTGGTCAGGTAAGCAGGTCCTTGCACGGTGCAGGCTCCCGGCTCGGCGTTCATGTGACTGCCGGGGGTCAGGTAACACCGGCGGTCACATGATCGCCGGCCGGAATCTATGCATTGCATAGCGCTAATTGAGCGCTATGTAATGTATAAAGAAGTGGGCAGAAAGGGTTAAAAACCCTTTCTGCCTTCTCCTCGGGGGTCCTCGATGACGACCAGTAAAGGAGTGCATCTGCACCCGATGTGCCTGACGATCGGGTGCAGATCCACTCCTGCACTGCAGTGTCGGGCCTGCCCCGACATCGGAGCTGTGGAGGAAAATGATGATGTTAGGGCAGGCCCGACATTAGACTGGAAAGGGTTAAGGACATTAGGGAACAAAAATATAATCAATCACTGAAAACAAGTATCAGTGATATTGCTAGTGTAAAGTCCAGGTTAACAGTGCTGATGACTTTGTTTCTAAATGTCTGATATATAACCATGACATGATGACAAGTTTCATCACTGCCATAACAGCTCTGGTGTATATCAAGTGCAACAATATTTTCCACTGCTTGGAGTACACTGCTTTAGGTGAGGTTTTTTCATAGTTTTTTTTTTCATTCAAAAATGTCAGCACCTCAAATGTATTTTTTTAAAAATTTGATTAATTTGACAAGTCAGAGATATATAAAGTGAGGTTTTGAGGACTGCCATGTGTCCTTATCACATTTTCACTCTCAAATCATTCAGCCTTGAGCTGATGAGCAATCTGAGATAGAATAGTTGCTAGGGGCAAGCAGTCTGACAATCCCATATAAAAAGTATAGTTTTTTGGCAGTATGGCCCTAACAATCAAACTGTCAGACAAGACTCAATTGTACGGCTACAAAAATTGGCACTTTGTGACAGCAGAGTAGGTAGAACGTCCATTGGCCACAGTTACACTTTCATACGACTTGCTACTAATGAGATTTCCTTTTAAAAAAAACTGTTAAAGCACCCGCAATTTAATATAAAGTATAGTAATAGCACGCCACAGGAACCCTAGTGGGAAATTATATTGTGCTGGATTGGAAGGTCCAGGTTTTAGCTGGAAATTTACTTTAATTTGTAATTTAAGCGGCTCATTCATTTTGTTTTTGACTTGTCACGCTGTACTCCTCTTTCATGTTATTTCAGTAGTACAATTGTTAGCAATGTAGAAATAAGAACATATAAATTAGGATTCCTACAGCTTGTTGATGCCTGGTTTGGGAAATATTTGTTATTCACATAATTAATAATTGTCATTACACCAGCCATGGTTTCTTCACACGTAGGTTGAATTTGGTTTTCTGGCAATATAAATTGATAAGTACCATTGTCTCTTAACTCTATAGTGTAAGAAAACTCAATTCCTTGGTCATGGACCCAATCTTGGGATGTCCCTGAGGCTTCATCTGAAATACAATTAGAACAAGTAATGAGAGGTAATGTCAAAATTTCATTTTAAAAACATATTTCATTTTAAAAACATAATTGACAGCATTTAATAATGGAGTACTATAACCGGTCTCTATAGAGAATGCAACTGATACCGCCATTTGTGGCTGTTTATTAGAGTGAGTGCATGGTAAACATAGATAATTATGTGATCAGCATCAGTGATGTTTGTCACAGGTGACCAATACCCCAACCTCAAATCGTGGAATGATACACTCAACGCTGCCAATATCGCTGGATTCTCTTCATGAGACAGACTATAAGGCTGCATTCCCACGAACGTATATCGGCTCGGTTTTCACGCCGAGCCGATATACGTCGTCCTCATGTGCAGGGGGAGGAGGATGGAAGAGCCAGGAGCAGGAACTGAGCTCCCGCCCCCTCTGCCTTCTCTCCTCTCCTCTGCACTATTTGCAATGGGGAGAGGCGGAACAGGGTGGGGCTAATTCTCGGAACCTAGCCCCACCCACGCCCCGCCTCCTTTCATTGCAAATAGTGCAGAGGGGCGGAGAGGAGGTAGAGAGGGGGCGGGAGCTCAGTTCCTGCTCCTTGCTCTTCCATCCCCCCCTGCACATGAGGACGACGTATATCGGCTCGGCGTGAAAACTGAGCCGATATACGTTCGTGGGAATGCAGCCTCAAACTGTTGACTTGGTATGTCTAGAAAATTTGCCTTAAGATCTAGGCAAGTTCTTTTGGTTTTTAAATAGTCAAGTATATAGAAAAGAGTGAGTCTTCTAGCTAACATCAAAATGGACCCCGTGTTATAGTGCCAGGTTTTGCACCCCAGAATTGAAGAGGCCAGTGGCAAGCAGGAGAATTGAAACTCTGTAGAAAAACAGATCCTATCTCTATAAATCTATACTATGTAACTATAGTGATCATTAACTATAATAAAAAAAACACATTTGGCAAAGCTTTCTCCGAAAGGTGGAGCCATCCTGAGGACTCTATAACTTTTGTTTATGCTGCTGAAAACAATCCTTGTATATTGAATTCCTGCTTATCTTAATATTGGTAAACAAATTTGTATTCTGTTCTTTTTATTTCAACGTTTGTAGCGGTGAAGCAGAACATAAGTGTCACGGATTATGGATGTGGACCCACTGGGCTAACCAACCAGACTGGCAACTGGACTGGGTGACTGGCAGCTGACTGCAGCAGACAGTAGTACCTACAGATGGGTAACTGGACCTAAGGTAAGCAGGGAGATGGAAGGGGCCCTGCCTACAAGCAGGGTAATCGCCCTGATAAGGGTGGCCCCATACTGGAACCTTGGGACTGACTAGCCCTGACAGAAAACAGGGATGAAGTACTGGAACACAGAAGCGAAGACCCTGCACAGAACTAACTAACTTCAGAGGCAAGAATGAAGCACAGACAGAAAGGAAATGGACATACATACAGAGCACAAAACAAAAGAATAAACAGGATAAGCAGATAAAGGTCAAAATAGACTTGAACAGTCAAAAGACTGAAGACCTAGCAGTTGAGTGACATAGAGGAAACCACACCAATACTGACGCAACAAGAAAGTGCATCAGCTCCGTTTAAATAGGGAAGTGATTCCCCATTAATCCCACAGCTAAGCTGAGAGCCAGAGAACTGGTTAACCCTCTCAATGCTGGATGAAACCAGACAAATAGGGTCCATATGTACAGAAATAGCAGAATGATGCTTGCGGCTGTCCGGAACCGCAAGAGGGCCACAGACATGAGTAGCAAACCTTACAATAAGAAGCTACAGATAAGAAAATTTACAGAAGCCTTCTATTCAAGACAATTAAAGAAAACTGGCTTTGCATATATTTTGGAGGCATCTTTTAATATGAAAGGAAAAGAGCTAGAAATACTAGAAGCCTCATGGATCATTTTGTATTCGACATATAATCACTCATGTGGTCAAAAGTGGAGTTGCCAAACTAATTTTTCTTGACAATTTATCCAAAGATCACAGCTGACATTTCTTATGGATAAATTGGAAAAACAAAATGAATCATAACAATTCTAAGTGATTTATGTCTATAGCGGAGAATACTGACATGAACACATTAGCAGCATTTAATGAGAACTGGAAAATGATGATAATTATAATCACAATAATCTGCACAAGCTCTTCTAGCCTCCCAAAAAGAAATCACAGAGGCATACGTTTTTTTTTTCTCACATACACTATCCAGTCTTACAGACTGTCCAGGAGTTTATGGATAGTTGTCAACTCTGCCCTAATGTCAAGCAGAACATAACATGCAGAGCAAGTCTACTATATTATGCATTAGACATGAAGGTACAGTTTTTCCACTCCAAAACACTGATGGTCTGCACCTAGCTGCACTATAATTTTCCCATGCCACTCTGTATACTTGGTTAGTATAAAGGTCCCTTCGGGCAGCGCATTAAGTTTTGCTTGTCTTTTGATTTGTAATTTTAAAAAAATGGGGTATACCTTAAATTGGCAACCAAATTTCACTCCATTTCTCAAAATGTGTGATTTACAAAATATAAGAAAATGATACTTACATAAGAGATTGGCAAAACTTCCCACTTTATAAACCGTGCCATGCTTTTTTTTCAGCTCTGCAGCCGCCATCGCGGCAACTTTTATCTGTGAAAAAACAGTATTTACAACTAGGCCAGCAACCTTGCGCTAATCATCACCAAAGAATGAAAGCAAGACAGTAAAGACCTGCAAGTCAATTTATTTTCTATGTAATATAAAAATTTGATAAAGAAGCAACGAGAAAGATCATGGCAATTTGTTGACAGAAATTAAACTACTCCAATTGGACAACAATTAATGCAGACACTAATTATCTTTCACCCTTGCTTATCCCTCTGGTCACGAAGGTTCTATAGATGTAACCTTAACATGCTCCTCATTATCCAAGTAGCAGGGCTTTTACATTGCTTTCTGGTTTACCAGACCATAACTAAGTAGTATTTATGGATATGGCTCGTGTTTTATTTGCAATGCTCTACTGATGGAATTGTTTTCTTCACTATACACTATTGTAGATACAACTAGGATAGGTCATATATCCTGCTGGATAACATAGTGTACTCAGGTCACTTGCTTACTAGACAATTGCATATTCTTACAGTAAATACCTTGTTATTTGATGCGAGTCCAATCAGCTACTAAACTATAGTATTTTATCTTTGTTCCTATATTGTCCAGCTATAAAATGTTTTCAGCATATTCTAATACGTTAGATATGCATTTCAGGTGCAATCACACAAAGATCTCATGCTTGACAAAGACCGGTAGCAGACTGGTCGAAACGTTGCAGCCAAGTTTTTTGACGGAGGAATAAAGTTTGCTATACTATTTATTGCATCCGAGTGCTGCCTCTACTTTCTCCACACACAAACATCTCAGATGGAAGTTGCCTGGCCCTCGAATACTCACTTTCCATGCTACCATTATCATTTAATGCTTTCTCGAACTCTAATTTTACATTTTCATTTCTTTCAAAATACACACAATATTCTCAGATGTTTAACCTCTATTGATCGAATTCCTAAAATGTCCAACTCCTTTCTTTTTTTCTTGATATACCATGCCAAATATCCTAAACTTTTTAAAAGTCATTCTCTCCCCTCTCGGCCTTGCAAACAGCGCTCCATTCAAAGACTGGCCCACAAAACTGAAACGGATACACATTTTCATCATGTCTGTCATATTTTTGGTTTTGAGTGGGTGCCAAATTT
The DNA here is from genome assembly GCF_035609145.1 of Eleutherodactylus coqui. Classification (NCBI taxonomy): domain Eukaryota; kingdom Metazoa; phylum Chordata; class Amphibia; order Anura; family Eleutherodactylidae; genus Eleutherodactylus; species Eleutherodactylus coqui. The sequence continues at coordinate 97,046,924 of NC_089844.1, forward strand.
AATAAGTGAATACAAAAAAAACAAGTATCTTAGATTTGTGATGGGAGAGATGATATACTTTATGCTAAACTTCAAGGATATCACATTGTAACTCTTGAGTAAAATCCCTGACTCACATCACATTATACAACCCCAATTCCAAAAAAGTTGGAATGCCGTGTAAAATGTAAATAAATGTAAAGCAAAAAAAAATGTAATAATTTTGATATCTCATAAATTTCTTTTATTCACAATAGAACACATCAGAAATTGAAAGTGAGACATTTTTTCCATTTAATTTAAAAAAGGAACTGATTATTGGTGGCAGCAACACACCTAAAAAAAATTGGGACAGGGCCATGTCAACTGTTGTGTCGTATCCACTCTTCTTTTTCAAAAAAAGGTCTGAAAGGTCTGGACTTCAATCAGGTCAATTTTGCACCTGAACACTGCTGCAAAACCATGCTATTGTGATGGATGAAGCACTTGGTTAAGCATTGTCTTGCTGAAATATGCAAGGTCTTCCCTGAAGGATGTTGTCTGGATGGGAGCATATAAAGGCTAGAACTAAAACCTCTATATTCTGCTTAGCATTGATAGTGTCTTTCAAGGTATGTAAGCTTCCCATAGCATAGGCAATAAAGCAACCCCATACCATCACAGGTGCAGGCTTTTGAACTGTGCAATAATAAGCTGGATGGTCTCTCCCCATTGAGTCCGCACGACACTGCGTCCATGGTTTCCAAAAAGTTAAAAATTTTGATTTATCTGACTCACAGAACAGTTTTACATTTTGCCTCAGTCCATTTTAACCCCTTTAGTGGCACGCCCGGAAATTTTCCGGAACGAGCTCCACTGCCCATAGCGATATAGCCCGGAAGATTTCTGGGCTATGTTTCATTATGGGAGCTGCAGAGCACATTGCCATAAGCTGTGGCAGTGTGCTCTGCCTGCACAGTTCCACACAGAACAGTGCAGGACTTTGAAAAAAAGCAGGAAGATATTACTGATCTGCCGGCAATCTCCTGCTTCTATTTTCAAACTCCTGCACTGCTTTGTTTACAGGTTGCTATGGAGACCATCCACTTGTCAAAAGCCAGCCGATGGTCTCTGTGGCAGGAAGAGCTGGTGCTTGGCTGTCAGAGAATAGCCAGGCACCAACTCTTACATAGCAGGGAATGGAGAAAACCTCCGATCTCTGCTGTGTTAACCCTTTACATGCCGCGGTCTATGCAACTGCAGCATGTAAAGGGCTGTCACCATTGGACCCCCTGAATGTGATCAGGGGGTCTTGATGGGTCTCTGTGGAAGTCCCCTAAAGGGACAAAAAAAATTTTAAAAAGTTAAAAAATTATTAAAAAAATAACACTTTTCTTCCTTTACTTTGTAAAAAAATTAAAAACTAAATTACACATGTGGTATCCCTGCATCGTAATGACCCAGAGAAGGAAGTTAGTACATTTAACCCCTTAATGACGCAACCCCCTTTTTTTCTTTTTTCCCCTTTACTTTTTTTCCTCCCCCAGTTTAAAAAAAATCATAACTCTTATTTATTCATGATGTCGCTGCATGAGGGCTTGTTTTTTGCGGGACGAGTTGTATTTTTTAATGGTGCTATTTAAAGTACCATATAATGTACTGAAAAACTTTTACAAAATTCTAAGTGTAGTAAAATGAAAAAAAAATGACATTCCACCATCTTTCAGTGCATTTTGTTTCTACGGCGCACAAACTGCTACAAAAATGAAAAGATAACTTTATTCTACGGGTCAGTACAATTACTACGATACAAAACTTGTATAGATTTTTTTTTTTTTGCTGTTGTATTTTTTTTTCAAAGACATTCAATTTTTAAAAATTATTTTCTGCTGCATCTTCTGCGCGCAATAACTTTTATTTTTCCATAGACATAGTTGAGCAAGGGCTCATTTTTTGTGGGATGTCCTGTAGTTTACATTAGTACCAATTTGGAATACATACGATTTTTTGATAGCTTTTTATTGCATTTTTTCTGGGAGACAGGGTGACTGAAAGTGCATTTCTGGCCTTCTTAATTTTTTTCTTTCAGAATACTTTCACCGTGGGGTGTAAATAATGCACTACTTTAATAGATCAGACTTTTTTGGACATGGTGATACCAAATATGTATTTTTCTTTTATGATTTTGATTTATTATAGATATGGCAAAAGGAGGGTGATTTTCACAGTTTAAAAAAAAAATGTAATAAAAGTTTAAAAATCACGAAAAAGAAAAAAAACTATTACAATTGGGTATTGGCATAATCGTACTGGCCTGTAGGATTACTGTAATATATTTATACTGCTCAGAGAATGCAGTGAAAAATAAAAATAAAAAAACATTCCAGAATTACAGATTTTGTCCCAAATTTTTTGAGATCTGTTGTTGCCATCAATTTCTAAATGAGTTAATTTTGTAAGTTAAATTAAAAAATGCCTGAATTTCAACTTCTGATTACATTTTACACATTGTCACAACTTTTTTTGGAATCAGAGTTGTACATTGAGCTTGTTGTGTTCACCAGGAATGGATGGCCTCATCTTAAGATCTTGTACTGAGAATCATGAATACATTATGGAAGAGTTACATGTGCTCGCTCCATTAGTAAAGTAGCCTTAATGTACAGATATAGCAAAGTGTAACTTGAGACTTAATGTGTTAAGAAAAAGTTTTGTGCCAGAACTGATGTGCCCTTTCAATAACCTTTCAATGGCTTTTTGTTGTGTAAATGTGACAATAGCTTTTCAATTGCTCAAGATAATTTGTCACAGAAAGTTTGCTGCATTTGTACTGTAAATACTGTTTGAATCTCACAGCTCACAAATGGCACAGTAGAAGGAATGCATCACCAGGTGTACAACAGTACTGTGGCAAAGAGCTTGCATGTTTTGCAGTTTTTTTTACTTTTTTACTCCTAGATTGACACCCTGGATGGGTATGATATTGAAAAACAATGTGTTATAGTAAGGCAGTAAGCCTGTGTAAGTCCTATATTTAGTGAGCAGTAGAGATGAGCGAGCACCCAAATGCTCGAGTCCGCGTTATTAGAGTCGAGCTTTTCGTAAAATTAGAAAGCTCTACTCGAGTAAAGAACCCCATTGACTACAATTGGAGACTCGAGCATTTTTGTTTGTGGGACGCCGGGTCCCGAGCTTTTTTTTTTTCTTTCTTGTTTCTCTCTGCCTGCCAGCCAGCCAAAAAAAATTTGCCACTGATGTGCGCGCTGCGGCGGGGAGGGGCCAAAACAGGCACGTCACAGCAGGGAGGAGCCAAAAACTGGGGTGGGGGTCAAACACGGCGTGATGCTTGTTCGAATAACGAGCACCATCGAGTACGCTAATGATCGAACGAGCATCAAGCTCGGCAGAGTATGTTCGCTCAACTCTAGTGAGCAGTCATTCAGCTAGGAACGTTTACTGGTGGAGGATGTAGGCAAGAAAGTGTGGAATGTGTTTTTTCTACTCACAAAGCTATATATGAGTGGTTTGAACTTTGTTGAGATGTGTAGCTTAATATTGTCTCTTGGTTTATTAAAGACTTATTTTGGAACCATTTTTACCATTATGATTGTTTGTTCTTGAGGAACAGTGACTGTGGCTATTTCATTGTGGTTACTGTGCCCAGTTTTGAACCCAGGAAAAGGCTCTTCTGGTGACCAGCTTTTCTGTGTCACGTCTAAGCACTGCCACAATGAAAACACTGTCCCTTAATACCCTTACCCAGGGAAGGGACCTGCCAATACGCAGATAACCTGCCCTGACAAGGGCGAACCTGACCATGTACCTAGGCCACTAGCAGACCCTAAGTGGAATAGGAGAAGACAACAGAAAACAAGATGAAAAGGATAATAACCACAGTACTTAAAGGGGTTGTCTCGCGAAAGCAAGTGGGGTTATACACTTCTGTATGGCCATATTAATGCACTTTGTAATATACATTGTGCATTAAATATGAGCCATACAGAAGTTATTCACTTACCTTCCCTGCGCTGGCGTCCCCGTCTCCATGGCTCCGTCTAACTTCAGCATCTAATCGCCCGATTAGACGCGCTTGCGCATAAGGGTCTTCTGCCTTCGGGTCTGCCCGGCAGCAGCGGCGTTCTGGCTCCGCCCCCTTCTGCGCGTCATCGCGTAGCTCCGCCCCATCACGCGTGCCGATTCCAGCCTCCTGATTGGAACATTTCCAGGCCCACTCTGCCTCTAATCACTAGCGATGAGGATTCCTGTGTAAAGGGCCCTTACTTTACCCTATCAGTAGATTTATGTTATGGCTAATTGGTGTATGTACCTCTCTCTGTGCTGAACCTTCAATCTGATTGTTGTAAAATTTGATTTGATGGTATGCTCTATCCTCCACTAACTCTGCACTGAACCTTCATTTTAATTGCTGTAAAGTTTAATTTCATGCTTTATACATGTGTCTACCTTTCCCTTCCTTTTTAATTCAATGTATCTGTTAACTTTTGTCCAATTCTTTAATCCCTATCAGAATTTATGATACACACAAGCCTGAAACGTTGTTTGTTTTTCCTGTGCTTAGTATTTATACCTTAAATGCTAATTTCTTAATTAGCTCTAGATATTATAACTACACAGCCCCTATAAATTAGGACATGTGATGGGTGGCTGGCACAAGTAATTTAAGTGGAAGTGCAATTTCCGTCTAAGTATCTCTACAGTTAAGCATGGCAGTTCAACAAGGCAGGAGACATTGATGCTATATAAACTACTTAAGCGAACGGAAATTTAACACTATTGTCATTACTTTATCTTCGTTTTTGTTCTCTGTTTCAAAACTAACAAGCAATGTCTACCTTCAGTGCATTTCATCCACATCAGCAACTCTCTCCTTCCCTCGCTCACATGCTCTCTTCTCTTTCTTATACCACCTCAATCCATCTGATTCCACTGTGAAACATAAAAGTTGCTTTCACAAATATCTCAACTATTTGCTCACCCTCTCCATTCTCCTACTACTAACTGAGGGGAATATTTTCTCTAACACCGGTCAATCTTCTATTTCTACTAACGTCAGGTTCTTACATGCCCCACAAAGAAAGCCTGAAAATTCGGTTAATATCGATTGTATGCCCTCTTCCATCTCCTTCCGGATGTGGACTATGGCAACCCTGGCACACACCTCAAATATGTTTCCTTCAGTGGTGCTCAGGGTATGCTGCACACCTGTAGAGAAATGACAGATGTCTGCAGATTTTCTCCACTAGAAATTCATGCTCAAAACTTTCAACTTTGCCCTTCACCATGCCAAACCAGCATACTTCACAACTTGCATCTCCTGAATATCCAATAATCCAAAACTACTCTGACACTTTTCACTCGTTCCTTGGCTCTAAAGTGCACCCACTTCAGTCACTTCATTACAATCTTTTTTCATTTCCCTTTCTTCTTGTATCTTTTAACATGCTATATTACTAAAGAAAACCCTCTGTTGACCTGTCCTGCGCTACCACCTACCGACTCTAATCGTCTCTAATCTCTCCACCTTCAAACTCTTGAAAATTTTGGTCCAGTTTTGCCTAAAAGCTATTTCGCTAACTCTCTTCTTGACCCTTTACAATCTGGTTTTCATACTCAACATTCCACAGAAATCCCCCCCAACGGAAGTGTTAAATGATCTGATGGCTAAATTGAAAGACAACTACTTTCTACTGATTCTTCTGGATCTGTTAGTGGTGTTCAACACTGTAGTTCACCAACGCTTTCTCAGTATGCTCTGCTCTATTTGCCTTCAGGATACTGCTCTCTAATTCCTTGGTGATAACCCTGGTTATGTCTTAAAAGGTTAGTGTTTTTTAACACTTTTCTTGAAACATACAAAGTGGTACAGGGGCTTCATAAATTAAATTTAGCATAAACACATTGTCTGCTACAATGTCTTGAAGCAGCATTTGTTTCATGTGTTTCTTGTTTAATTGCCCTAAACATAGAGTTGAATGCATATGACTTTGGAGCTAGTATATGCCCCTTCTGGCTATGGGGGCTTAGGCTTTGCCCTAATGTCAAAAAGCTTGGTTCACCCATGTATTACATATATATGTTCTTCTGAAGAATCTCCTCTACACCAATTTATATTTAAACAGATTAGTTCTACGAAAGAACAAATATAGGCTGCTCCAAACACAAACAAATCTGAACCTATCATTACAGTTAAAGTTTCCCACCCGAAAGGCTAAAGAAGATTTCCAGTTAACACACAAACAAAAGACATTAGCTGTGATAATTTCTCAGACCAGTAAATGCATATTAGCTCACAGCTGAGAGCAAGGACAAGGATATTCTGCCACTCCAAGCTTTGAAAGGCTCCATGCACTGAAAAAGTTTAATCACCATTTAATTACAGTAAGACAAAAAGTTTAATTACCGTTTCATAATAGCTCTGTGGAAGATCCATAGAGTAGCCATATGCAGTTAAGATGTATTGACTGTATGAGTGCATTGTCAGAAAGCAAATAATTTCGGATTTTCTCATCTCCACAAAATTGACTACTGCCTTTGTTTCTGGTTCTGAAACAGGTGAAACTCCACAGTATATATTACTTGTACAATTTGTAGACGATCCTAAACCTGAAAATATGAATAAATCGGAAAATCAGAATAAATAGATAAATTATGTACATTAACTTCAAAAATAAATAGTTCTTTCCATCCAAGCCCGTTCATAACCCTGTACAGTAGTAGCAACAATATTTGCTGTTATATTTCTAAACCTCTTAGGATTGAAATTAATTCCTATCATAATAGTTTTTCTGATGCAGAGTATTCTATATTAAATATTTGTGCCACTTTCTGGTAAAACGTATAATCTGCCCTAAACTAGTATCTTTTATTTACAGGGACCATAAAGAACCTTGGTGCTTACCCTACTATATCAATGCTCCCTGCTGTCCATGAAAACATTGGATGCACCACTCTCTAATCACTATGAATGACGATGGTGGCAGTCACATGATGTAGCCACAACATTACTTTCCCGGTTGTTCTCCCCCCCCCCCCCTGCTCCATTCACTTCTGCACAAGCCCTTTAAATACCTTGAACCTGCACATGAGCCGAAGGAGTTGAGTGCTGCACAAAAGTGAACAAGGTTGGGAGGAAGAGGGGAACAGCCGGGCATGTCGCTAAATCACATGACTACTGTCATCTTCATTTGTATGGACAGCGGAATGCTGAGTTCAATGTTTACAAGGGCAGTAGAAAGCCTTGAGATAAAGAATGTAATAAGCACCGAAGTTCTATAGAGTCCCCTTTAATTAAACCCACTTGTTCATAGCAGATTAGATATTTTATTAGAAAGTGCCAATACCTTTAAGTTAGTTTTCATCAGCATTATCAGTAAGGCGCCATGCACATGGCTTTTTTTGGCATTATTTGGAGCAATAAGGCAATACTTTTTAATAGATTTACAGACGCCCATACATATTTATATTTAGTTGTCCAAACCCGCCAAGAATGGTGGGGCCGGATGACTTTCTTATCTATATGAGGGCTGCTAAATTTTCTCCCTACATCATGTCAGATGAAAGATGGATCAGGGACATTGAATTTCAACACTAGATGCTTTTGTTCCCCCAGAGATATGCCAGTGCCAGAGCTATCCGGCTGTGGTTTGCTTCCCTAAACACTCAAACGTTCAGCCGAGCTGAATGTCCATGGGCATGCTGGAGTCGGAGAAAACAGCTCTTGGGAGAGGAATGGTTCAGCTGACCATTATTAAAGGTGTATGGTCACTTTTTGATGTAAATATATTACAACACCAACAAGCTAGGTTATTTTCGCTTACCTCTTTCCTAGGATTCCACTAAAATGTCATCCCTGCACCACTTACTGAATTATTATACTTAAATCTAACACAATATTTCATGCTGTTTTCTCATCAAACATATTTAATTACAGATTCCAGGTTCAAGTCCATTTACAAGATATAAGTTGTTTATTTGATATGTCTAGAATATGGATTTTAATAGCGGATGTCCGAAACTGACCTTACTGTGTAGGCTGAACTCACACTACAGATAGTAATCCTTCCCATTCCAAGATTCCATCTAAATTGCTGAAACTAGCATTCAGCTAGAAGAATATATTTAATTATTTCACAGAGACCAAAGAAGCAAACTTTGGTTTCAGTTTCACATGGTTTATATTCCTTTCCTTCGAGTTTGGGGGACAGAATAGCGTAGTAGTATAGCATAGGCGATTCAGAGAGAGCTCAGGGATCGAAAGGCTGGGTGCACACTATAACACAGCATGAAGCCAACCTACAACTTTAGAGAATCCTTGGATAAGATGCTGGCTACAGCTTTGCTTCCTTAAGGTACCTTTACAAGTGCTGATTATCCACCGAATAATCACTTGAAACAGTGTACACACAGCTACCAACAGGGTAGCGAGAAATTGCTCAGTAGTCGCCTTGTTTTAGCACACTTAAATTAAGTGACTAGTGAAGGACTTCTCGCTCAGTCTAAGCAGGAGCCTTCAATCAATGAACTGCGGTCTGTTTGCAGTGAATGGTAGCGAGTGGCTGGAAGAGATCTCTGGCATGCTTCACCTCCAGTCATCGAACGAATATTGCTTCTATGTGAAAGCACAGGAGCGCCAGTCGTTGGGACGGCTGTTGAGTACTTATGCGCCTACAGTTGCCCCGTGTTGTCCAGAGAACAGCTGCCAGGAGCCAAGAAATACTTTGGCTCTACAAATCTGTCAATTTTACGGTATTCAGCTACACAAATCAATTAAGTATATAGAGCAAATTGGTCAAATGGCAAAATTGTGTACATTGTGCTATCTATGTTAAACCAATTGTTCCAATTCATAGTGGACAAGATGAAATAAAAATAGCAATGCAAAAGGGATTATGCTTTAGGCCTTAGTCAGACGGGCGTTTTTAGCCGCGATTTGCGCATGTGCATGCGTCCGTCGATTTTTTAAAACCATTGCTTTGCAATGGTATCGGACACATGAGCGCTTTTTATGCGCTCGTCCGATAAATTATGGAACAAAAAATCGCAGATCGCACCTATCTGCGATCTGCGATTCCTGTTCTCTTCTGTATATGCGCTCAATGGGGCCGGCGGCAGCAGCGCCGACCCCATTGAGAACATATAGAAGACAAATCATTCTTCTCTGCCACAGCTGTAACAGCTGTGGCAGAGAAGAACGATGTTTGCCCATTGAATTCAATGGAGTGGCAATACAGCCGCTCCATTGAAAGCAATGGGCTGCCGGCGTGCGCGGGGTGAATTGTCGGGAAGGGCTTAAATATATAAGCCCTTCCCTGCAATTCATCCTAAAATGTGTTAAAATAAAAAAAATTTGTATACTCACCTTTCCGCTGCAGCCGGAGTCCAGCCGCGGCCGCTGTCAGTTCTCCTGAACTGCTTCTCGGCACTATTCAGCCGGCGGGGCTTTAAAATCCTCGCCTGCTGAATGATCTGCCTCTGATTGGTCACAGCCCTGACCAATCAGAGGCTGAAAACACTCACACACCCATTCATGAATTCATGAATGGGTGAGTGACTGCTGCCTCTCAGCGCTGAGCCAATCAGGGGCAGGTCTGACTCACATCCATTCATGAATTCATGAATGGGTGTGAGTGAGGCATGCCTCTGATTGGCTCAGCGCTGAGCCAATCAGGGGGCAGGTCTGACTCACACCCCCTTCACACCCACTGCAGGACGGCCACGCGGAACTCCGGCTGCCGGGAGAATGTGAGTATACAATTTTTTTTATTTTAACACATTTTAGGATGGATTGCAGGGAAGGGCTTATATATTTAAGCCCTTACCGACAATTCATCCCGGGCTCGCCCGCAGCGCATTGCTTTCAATGGAGTCGGCTGTATTGCCGTCTCCATTGAATGCAATGCGCTGGACAGCTCCGGCCCGTTTCTAATGAAACGCGGCTAGGAGCAGATTTGCGGTCGACTTGCGCGCACCGGTCACGCGATTTGCGGATGCGCATCCGTCATGCGATCCGCAAATCGCGCGAAAAATCGCCCGTCTGACTAAGGCCTTATAGACTTGATACTGGTTTAATTAGGGCAATATCTGAACCGAGTGTATATGTTCTTTACATGTTTGTGTGTTATATAAATTTCATTTCATGGTGAATTGTTAAAAACAATGATACTCACTGCACCATTTCACATCGTAGTTGCGGTTAAGGTCTACCCCATAACAGGTGCCATTTTCATGCTTGGAACGAGATTTTCTCCACAGTCTCTCCTATTCAGGGATATTGAGGAAATTGCTTTCTATTAGTAATGAAATATCTATTTATGCAGCCATACATATTCATTTTAATAATTTCAACTAGAGTATTTACAAGTTATTCTTTTTATTTAACCCCTTAGTGACGAAGCCTGTTTGCGCCTTAGTGACGGAGCCAAATTTTGGAAATCTGACATGCGTCGTTCAACGTAGCATAACTCCGTAAAGGCTTTACATATCCCAGTGATTCTGACATTGTTTTTTCGCCACATGTTGTACTTCATTTAGGTTGTAAAAAGAGACCGATATAATTTGTGTATATTTATTAAAAGTACCAATATTGGAAAAATTTTGAAAAAAATTGTCATTTTTTCACATTTTCAACCGTAATATTTCAAATATGTCGAAACATACTGTACAAATTTTTGATAAGATATGTATTTCCATCTGTTTACTTTATTCGGAATGCACACTTGAAAAACTTTTGTGTTTTTTTTAACCATTTAGAGGACGTACAAATTTAACATTACTTTTCAGCATTTTGAGGAACACTTTGTTTTCCTGCACCAAGCCAAGTTTGCAAAGGCTCATAAGTGTCAGAATAGTAGATACCCCCACAAATGACCCCATTTTAAAAACTACACCCTTTAATGTATTCACTGAGGGGTGTCATGAGTATTTTGACCCAACCAGTTTTTTTCAGGAATTAGTTCAATTTAGGGGAGAAAAAATAAAATGTCATATTTTTGCAAATATGTCATTTTAAAGACATATTTTTTTCCTATAGAGCCCATGAAAATGAGGATTTACACCCCAAAATGGATACCTCCGTTTTTCCTGTGTTCAGAAACATACCCATTGTGGCCCTAATCTTATGTCTGGATGCACAACGGGAGCCAAAATGAAAGGAGCAGTCGGTGTCTTTCAGAACATAAATTTTGCTTGAAGGCGTTTTAGGCCCCATAGCACTTTTGTAGAGCTCTTGAGTGGGCAAAAACCAAAGAGAACCTCCACAAGTGACCCCATTTTGAAAACTGGACCCCTTAACGAATTTATCTAGGGGTGTACTGACCATTTTGACCCCACAGTTTTTGAATGAATTCAAGCCAAGCAAAAGGAAAAAATTGTGATTTTCGTTTTTTTGGCAATTCTGTCGTTTTAAAAACTGCTTTTTTGGTACAGCACACACATGAATGAAGACTTGCACCCCAAAGTGGATACCCCTGTTTCTCCCGTGTTCAGAGACATACCCATTGTGGCCCTAATCTTTTGTCTGGATGCACAATGGGGCCCAAAATGAAAGGAGTAGTCGGTGGCTTTCAGAACAGAAATTTAGCATGAAGGTGATTTAGGCCCCATTGCCCACTTGTAGAGCCCTTGAGCGGCCAAAACGACAGAGAACCCCCACAAATAATCCCATTTTGAAAACTAGACCCCCTAACGAATTTATCTATGGGTGTGCTGTGTATTTTTACCCTACAATTTTTGAATAAATCTAAGCAAAGCAGTAGGAAAAAAATTACAATTTTCATTTTTTTGGCAGTTGTATCAATTCAAAAACAGTTTTTTTTGTACAGCACACATAGGAATGAAGACTTTCACCCCAAAATGGATACCCCTGTTTGTCCCGTGTTCAGAACCATACCCATTGTGGCCCTAATCTACTTAAAGGACATATGGCTAGGCCTATAATGGAAGGAGCACACGTTGGATTTTAGGGTACAACGGAATAAATTCCAGGCCTCATTGCCCACTCATAGAGCCATTGAGCGTCCAAAACGATAAAGAACCCCCACAAATGACCCCATTTTAAAAACTAGACCCCTTAACGAATTCATCTAGGGGTGTACTGCGTATTTTGACCCCACAGTATTTGAATACATTTAAGCAAAGCAGAAGGAAAAAATTACGATTTTCATTTTTTTGGCAATTTTGTCAATTTAAAACTTTTTTTTTTGCACAGTGTACATAGGAATAAAGACATTCACCCCAAAATGGATGCCCCCATTTGTCCCGTGTTCAAAAACATACCCATTGTGGCCCTAATCTACTTACAGGAAACATGGCAAGGCCTGTAATGGAGGGAACACCCGTTGGATTGCAGGGCACAACTGAATAAATCCCAGGCCCCACTGCTCATTTGTACGGAATAAAAATTGACTCCCTAAAAATCCCCCCCCCCCCCTCCGCTCCCTTTTCGGCATTCCCCAAATCTTAGATAAAAGTAATAATGTGAACTATGTAGTATTTCCAAAGACGGCTAATTATGGAGGCTGGTTGGGATGGGCACATAGGGCAATAAAACCGTGTACCCCCCCTCCTCTCATGCTTTTTGGGGGTCATTTTTTGACCTCAGTGGCGGGTATGGGGTGTAAAAAGTGGCGCTCCGTGAGTCTTCGTAAGCTTGATGAGGTGCGGCGGTCTCACACAGAAGGCGCTCAACAAGCTGCTCCTGGAACTGCAGGAAGGCGAACGTTCCCGGGGCTTCTTGTAAATTACGTATTACAGGTAGTGGTCTGAATAACGGCGGGCTTACGCAGTCGTAGGTGGAATCCGCTTGCGGAGGCCCGCAGCGGATCCCAGCTGTGAGCCCGGCTGTGACCCTGCGTACGGCTGCGTAATGTACTGCGCATAACTGCCTACTCACACAGGCGGTCATTCACAGTACACATTTTTTTGTTGTTGTTTGTATTTCCCGCACCGTCGCTTAGCGATGACAAGGTAGTTGCGTATGGGCTGCGGGTATATCCATGACCATGGAGCACAATGGGCTCTATGTTGCCGATATCCGCGGTAAAATAGAACCTGCTGCGTTCTCTTTTCTGCGAGTGAATTACGCAATTCCAACCCGCTAATGTGAGCGGAATTGTGTAATCCAATGCGATTGATCTGCGTATTACCGCGGATCAGACACATGCGGAATCCGTAATTCCTATCCGGTCATGTGAGACCGGCCAAAGGTAGATCGCTACCTTTTTTTCACGTGACCGGGGACCGCTCAATGAGGCCACCCGCTACTGCTCCAGGCTCTCGGTGACCAACGGTCAGCAAGGAGATTTTAAGTTTCCTGGGCTCCCCCACTCCTGCGCATGTGTCCGGTGTTTTGCCGGCGGTCGCATGCGCAGAATACGGGAAAGTTCACGGAAGAAGATTGCGTCGGGGTGCAAATACGGAGGCCTCCGGTAAAAAGTTTCATCTCCTCTCACCGATTGCATCGGTGAGGGGAGATGAACCTTCCCCTTTTTTTTAACTTTTACGTGATCGCCATTATTCTTTGGATAACGGCGAACACGTGACGAGGAACCGCTCACCGCGGCCCCCCGTGAAATCTCCAGGCTCTCGGCTAAGTTTTGTAGCCAGGAGCAGGGAGATTTTAAATTACCACGGCTTTTGCGCATGCGCCTGCCATATTGGCGACGGGCGCGTGCGCAGAAGCTGGGGTGAGGTCCGCGGATAAATCCGCGGGCCTTAGGTACGTCATTTCATCCTCCCTCACGGATATGATCCGTGGGGGGAGATGAAACGCAAGCTTTTTTTAACTTTTTAAACCTTTTTTTTTACTTTTTACCCCTTTTTTTATATATTTTTTTTTTACTTTTTTTTACTTTTTTTTTACTTTACATGATCACTGTCATCCAATGGATGACAGTGATCATGTCCCCAGTGACATCCCTCTGCTCTTGGCTACACATGGCAGCCAGGAGCAGAGCAATTTTGAATTTCCCGGGGCTCGAGCCCCTCTGTGCACGCGCCCGATGTCAATCATCGGGCGCGCATGCGCAGACGGGGATTTCGGGTCCCGGGACATCGCAGAGGACCGGGGGTGAGTATTTTCACCTCCCCTCATGGATCTGATCCATGAGGGGAGGTGAAACTTTACTTTTCTTTTACTTTTTCAACTTTTTCGCGATCACCGCTATCCATTGGATAGCGGTGATCGTGGGCCCGGGGACCGCTCACAGTGGTCCCCGGTAACACCTCCTGGTTCCCGGCTACCTTCAGGAGCCGGGAGCCAGGAGATTTTTAATTTGCCGGGGACACCCGGGCTTCTGCGCGTGCGCGTGACGTCATCGTCTGGCGCGCATGCGCAGAAGGCCGCCGGCAGGTCCGGGAGGACCAGATCTCCGGGGGACACCGCCGACAAGCCGTGTGAGTATTTTCAGCTGCCGTGATGGATCCGATCCATCAGAGCAGCTGAATTACTACTTTTTTACACTGTTTTATTTACTTTTTTTGCGATCGGCGCTATCCATTGCATAGCGCCGATCGCAATACCGGGGGGGGGACTGCCCGCATCCTGGGATGACAGCTCCATGCTGTCGGCTACCTGCGAGCACCGACAGCATGGAGCTGTCACGTCCTCAGGCCAGTGGGCATCAATCCAAAGAGGATGCATAAAACTACGTCCTCTAGGATTAAAGCCCACTTACTGAGGACGTAGTTTCCCGATGGGGCGGTCATTAAGGGGTTAAAGGGGTATTCTATTTTTTGCAAGTTCTCCCCTATCTACAGGATAGCAGATAACTTGGTGATCATTGGGGATCCGAGCGATGGGACCCAACCCCACTGATCCTAAGATTGCACTCCTGGCAAATTAGTGAATGTGGACAATGGAGAACATGCATGCATACCTCTGCTCTGCACCACTCACTTCAATGGGACCACCGGAGAAAGCCGAGTTCAAGCAGTTGGTTATCTTCAGCAGTCTCATTGAAATGAATGGAGAAGAGGCACGCACGCATGCCCTTCATTGCCCACACTTCAGGACATGCCAAGGCTGCAGTTTTTGGGATCACTGGTTTCACAGCAGTCAGACCCCCACCAATCAGCAAGTGATCCACTATTTTGGTGGATAGATGGTAAGTTGCAGTGACGTGAACACTGGAGATGAGCGAGCATACTCGATAAGGCAAACTACTCGAGCGAGTAGTGCCTTATTCGAGTACCTGCCCGCTCGTCTCTAAAGATTCGGCTGCCGGCGCGGTTGAGCGGCGAGCTGCGGCGGTGAGCAGGGGTGAGCGGAGGGGGGGGGGGGAGAGGGGGAGAGAGATCTCCCCTCCGTTCCTACCCGACGCTTCCCGCCCCCTGACGGCACCCGAATCTTTAGAGACGAATAAGACACTACTCGCTCGAGTAGTTTGGCTTATCGAGTATGCTTGCTCATCTCTAGTGAATACCCATTTAAGCAAACTTCATCAACAAACTATTTCACGTTGTGGTATTCCCCCAAACCTTATGTGTAATAAATGTATCTTCTTTTGCAAGTTCTAGATAGATATACATGTTTTAGAGCTATCCTAATCCCGTCTTGTCTACCATCATCAATGAATAATGATGACCCTTTAGTTCTAGATACTACATTTTACAGTTGCTTCTCTACAGCCAGCTTAAATCAAAAGTGGAATTTCAGCATATAATCCCAAATAGTTCTGTTTACTCAAGTTTTTTTTCTGTGTTTTAGTAAGCAGCTCTTATAGTAGAAAAATATTTAATTGCATATTTAATTATTATCTAATATGTTTACACATCATGCAATTGAATTTCCAAAGTTTTTATTTAGTCACAGTAGTCTGGTCTGCTGCTCTATTTTTTAATGTAAAACAAAGGAAATTTAATGGGCTGATTCCGTCAAGATTATTACTTGATCTGTTAATAAAGAAAGTCATGACGCTAGTATGAATGAAGCACTATCCAACTACATAGAGAAAGCATATAACTCCTTGATCCATAGGGATTTGTCTCTAAACTACGGTGTAAATGCTTCTGCTGTTACCTCGGGTGCCTTCGACTTTCAGCTTTGCTGATTAGTGACTTATTTGCGCCGATTCTTATTAATATTAGTGTTATTTATAGAACAGGTTAAAAGTTTGAGCTTGACTTACTGTGGTCCAGGTATAGATGTAGCCATCAATATTTAGAACAGGCAAGACATACAGATCTATATTCTTTAGAATTCTCTGTATCTGGGAATCCTTCTCATGGTTCTGTACAATCTGATATAAAAGAAAATAGTATGTGGAATTAACTTTTATTTTCTTTTTTAGTATATTTTCACTTTAAAGGACCCAACATATAAGAGATGAAACAATGCCTCTACAGCGTCACCTATCGGAAGGCAGCATTTCCACAAGTCAATGTCAGACCTTTTAAAGGGAACCTGTCAGCTGGAACACACTGCCCAAACTGCATGCTTGATGTTATAGAGCAGGAGGAGCGGAGCAGATCGATATATAGTTTTATGGGGAAAGATTCATTCTAACTTGTATTGTATTAGTTTATATCTCTGCTCATTCTAAGCTATACAGTCCAATGGGCTGTCCTATCAGTGATTGGCAGCTATCTGTGTATAACTGTACATACAGGAGTAGCTGTCAATCATTGATAGGACCATTCATTAGACTTGTCAGTTCAGAATGAGCAGAGAATTAAATAAATAGTTATACTGCATCTTTACCCATAAAAATATATATATTAGCCTCCTCAGCTCCTCTTGCTCTATAACATGATGCCTACAGTTTGGACAGTGTGCTCCAGCTCACAGATTACCTTTAACCTCTTCCCGGCGACCTCTGTTGTTAAACCTTTACATGCTGCAATCTATGTAGAGCATGATGTGATCATGATGAGAAAAGGGTTCACAGGGGGAGCGCGCTCCCTCTGTGACGTCATCAGACCCCCGCACTGTAATTGTGGAGAGCCGATGGGTTGCCATGGCAACAGGACAACAGATACAGGAGTCCTTCTTTGCCATTACCTATGATCGCTATAACCAGCAATGAGGCATTGCAGTACATAAGTCCTGCAATTCCTTACCATAGCGATCATAGATGCTATGGTTTAGGTCCCCTTCAGGGACGTAAAAACAATTAAGAAATATTGCAAAATAAATAAAAAAAAAAAAAAACCTTATTCGCTCATCTTCCCCTATTTGTATGAAAAAAATTTGAAAAGTAAGAAAACACCCACATATGTTTTATCACAGTGTCTGTAACGACCTGTACTATAATTTGAGCACACTAATTATCCTGCTCAGCAAAACTGTAAAAAAACAGAGGCAAAATGCTTATTTTATGTATTTTATCTCCAAAAAAGCACAATAAAAGCGATCAAAAAACGCATCTGTACCCAAAAATGGTATAAATAAAAACTACAGCTTGTGACTCAAAAAACAAGCTCTCACAGAGCTTTGTCCATGAAAAAAATTAAAAAGGTATGTGACTTTGAATGCAACTAGCAAAAATAATTATAATTTAAAAAAAGGGGGTTCTATTGTGCAAAAGTGGAAAAACCTAAAGATTTATAATGTTTTTGGTATCGTTGTAATCGTACTGACCCGCAGAGAAAATGTATTGTGTCATTTATGTTGTTTGATGCTGTAAAAAAAAAAAAATTTAAAAAATGGTAGAATTGATGTGTTTTCTTTCCCTGCTGTCAAAAAAATAAATAAATAAAAGTTTTACAATACATTATATGCACCCCAAAATGGTACCAATAAAAACTATGGAAAAATAAAAAAGTTATGGCTTTTGAAAAGTGGAACTGAAAATCTCCAAAAAATCATTGCGTCCTTGAAATAGTGGTTAACAAGCATTATAACAATGGCTTGTTAAACGGTCTGACATTTGCTTTCAGGAGTGCTGCCTTCAATAAAGGCTGGTTTAGACACAACGATTATCATTCAAAAAAATCTTTTGAGCGATAATCATTGTGTGCTTTACAGCTCAAGGTGATCGTTTGAACGTGCGGGAATGTTATACAGCCAAGCGTTTCGAGCGGGGGATGCAGAACACAGCTGGACCGCTCTGTTCTTCATACCCAGCCTGTCTTCACGGAGCAGGATACAGCTGAAACAATAGTATCAGCTGTATCCTGCTGTGAATTCCTGATAGCTGATATTTCAACATGCTTAAAGATTAGGTTGGGTTCTCACAGGGTGGATTCTCGGCGGAAATCTCGCGGTTTGGCCGCAGCGAAAAACCGCGAAATTTCCGCCGGGAGAACTGCCGCTGGAAAACCCGCGGCGGCTTTGAAACGGCCCGGCCGCTCGCTCTTCCGCTGCGGCTGACACTCCCATAGAGGAGAGCGCGGCTGGCAAATCCGCGCTACAGCAACGGCTTCTGCCGGCTTAGCCGCAGCGGATTTGCCGTCCCGTGTGGACGAGATTTCTGAGAAATCTTGTCCACATGGCTGGCTAATTCCAGGATTAGCGGCCGCATGCGTGATGTCAGTGCAGTTAGACACAACGAGTAAGTGGTCAACAAATCAAAACTATTTTTCTGTATCTGGTTTGGAATCAGGTTGATTTAACTAGTTTTGGGGTGCTGAATTCAGTGGAAGAATCAGATTTTTATCTATCACGTCACATTTCTGAGATATATAGCACTGTTACATAGACAATAATACAGTATTGCCGAATAATGTCTGGTTTTAAATACAAATAAAAATAACACTCAGAACTCAATAATGTTTTTCTGGTAATGTATTTGTGAATGAAACTCAAAAAATAGCGATATGCTGAGGTAAGAATGAAGAGAAGGGCTTCATGCAGATTACAACAAACACTAGTCCAGCTGGCATTCAATAAGAAGCCTTATCGGGGAGCGACAAATAAGCTAAACTTTAGTAAAGCAAAATTTGATCCGCTTAGAACTACTATCGGTAACATTAATTGGGACAACATCCTCAAAAATAACGGTATAGACAACAAATGGAAAAGTTTAAAAGAATCCTAATCGCCTCATGTGAGCAGTTCATTCCCTTTAAAAATAAAAGAACTTCAAGTAAAAGGAAACCAATGTGGCTCGACAAGACTGTAAGGGGAAAAAAAGAAAGCGAAAAAAAGAAAGCGTTCAAACTACTAAAGCAAGAAGGCAGCGAAGAAGCGCTAAAATCGTACAGGGAAAAAAACAAAGTATGCAAAGATAGGATCAAAGTTGCTAAGGAGGAGGCTGAAAGACTGATCGCCAAAGAGAGCAAAAACAACCCGAAACTATTTTTTAACTATATTAACAGCAAAAGGATTTGCAGGGAGAGCACTGGCCCTTTAACAAATAATGCAGGAGAAATCATTGAAGATTATGGAGAGAAGGCAAACCTATTAAATAGTTTCTTTTCAAGCATATTCACGAACGAAAAGCAAATGCCACATGAGATGCAGGGGACCAAAATGAACCCCTCACAAAATATCTCATACCTAACACAGGAGAAAGTGCGGAACCGGTTAAAGAAGATTAAAATCGATAAATCGCCAGGCCCAGATGGAATACACCCAAGGGTACTAAGGGAACTAAGTGATGAGATAGCTAGGCCGCTATATCTAATATTTGTGGATACTATCAAGACCGGGGTTGTACCACTGGATTGGCGCATTGCCAACATGGTTGCAATTTGCAAAAAGGGGTCCAAAAGTGAGCCTGGTAACTACAGGCCGGTAAGTCTCACTTCAGTAACTGGAAAAATATTTGAGGGGTTTCTGAGAGACGCCATTGAAGAATACCTCAAGGAGAACAACGGAATAACTCCTCACCAGCATGGATTCATAAAGGGTCGATCATGTCAGACCAATCTGTTCAGCTTCTACGATGAAGTAAGCTCTAAGCTGGACCTGGGAGAGTCTATTGATCTTGTATATCTGGACTTCTCTAAAGCATTTGACACCGTCCCGCATAATAGACTGATATATAAAATGAGACAGCTCTGTCTGGGCGAAAACGTGTGTATCTGGGTAAAGAATTGGCTCAGGGATAGAAAGCAGAGGGTGGTAATAAATGATTCATACTCTGATTGGGCCACCGTCGCTAGCGGGGTGCCACAGGGTTCAGTATTAGGCTCCATTCTGTTTAATATATTTATCAACGACCTGATAGAAGGTCTGCACAGTAAAATATCAATATTAGCAGACAATATAATCAATGCAATGGAGAACAATGCACGGCTACAAACGGACCTAGATAAGCTGGGGACTTGGGCAGAAAAATGGCAAATGAAGTTCAATGTTGATAAATGTAAGGTTATGCACATGGGCAAGAGAACCGGATGTCACCAATATACACTAAATGGGGTACTGCTAGGGAAAAGTGATATGGAAAAAGACCTGGGGGTACTAGTGGATTATAGATTAAACTGGAGTAACCAATGCCAGTCAGCTGCTGCAAAAGCTAATAAAGCTAATAAAGTCTTGGGGTGCATTAAAAGAGGTATAGGAGCGAGGGACGAGAACATTATTCTACCGCTATATAAGGCACTTGTTAGGCCACACATAGAATACTACGTACAGTTCTGGTCACCGGTGCTCAGGAAAGATGTTACAGTGCTTGAGGGGGTTTAAAGAAGGGCAACTAAACTAATACATGGAATGACGGGACTGGAATACCCAGAGAGGCTATCAAAATTGGGATTATTTACCCTGGAAAAAAGACTGCTAAGGGGTGATCAAATAACTATGTATAAATACATGAGTGTACGATACAAGGATCTCTCCCATGATCTGTTTATATCCAGGACTGCGACTCTAACAGGAGGGCATCCGCTACGTCTAGAAGGAAGCAGGTTTCATCGCCAACACAGAAAAGGGTTCTTTACTGTAAGAGCAGTGAGACTGTGGCCTCTCTGCCTGAGGATGTGGTGATGACAAAATCCATAGAGGAGTTTAAAAGGGGACTTGATGTCTTTCTAGAGCGGAAGGATATTACAGGAAATAAATCTTAGGTTAATTGTTAATATGGGTATACAGGCAGGTAGGAACTATTAGGGGTTGATCCAGGCATTAGTCTGATTGCCATTAGGGAGTCGGGAAGGAATTTTCCCCCAAATGAGCTAATTGGTTCTTGCCTCTTGGGATTTTTTGCCTTCCTCTGGATTAACAACATAGGAGGATAAACAGGCTGAACTAGATGGACATTGCTTTTATTCGGCCTTACATACTATCTTACTAAACAGCAGTACAGATACCGTGTTTCCCCGAAAATAAGGCACCCCTTGAAAATAAGGCACCCCCTGAAATTTGCAGAAGTCCCAAATATAAGGCACCCCCCCCCCCCCCGATAGTAAGGCATAGTAAAGTGTGCAGGCAAGTCAAGAGGCCTGTCCCCTGCTGCCATCCCCGTTGTCTCCTACCTCCAGATGTATAGGTAGATCTGCAGACTGTCTGCTGTTATCCTGTCCCTGCTGTGCTGTACAAGTGTGCTGTTGTGAGCTCCCCTTGCTGGCTGGAAAAGTCCATACTGTACGTTCTGTTCCTGCTGTACATGTCTGCTGTGATGAGCTCCCCCTAGTGTCCGGAAGCTGCAATACCATCCCTGCTTACAAGTGGTACAGGAACTTCTGTCTGCAGACAGGTACGTTATTTTACAGCCCTTATTTTTTTATGGCTCTGTGTGAGTCAGGCAACCTGTGTGTGATTCTAAAGGCTGGGTTCTCACAGAGCATATTTCCAGCGGAAATCTCGCAGTTTGGCCACAGCGATAAACAGCGAGATTTCCACCGGGAAAGCGCTGCTTCAAAACCCACGGCACTCAGCCGCTTGCTTTGAAGCGACCTGGCTGCACACTTTTCTGTTTCTGTGGCCGGTGAATCCGCACCACAACACCGGCTTCTCCCAGCTTTGCCGTAACAGATTTGCTGTCCCATGTGGACGAGATTTCTGAGAAATTTCGTCCACAAAGCTGGCCAATTGAGGGATTAGCGGCCACAGATGGATTTGCCGCGGCAAAATAAGACACCCCCTGAAAATAAGACGTAGCGCATATTTCGGAGCAAAAATTAATATAAGACTTGTCTTATTTTCAGGGAAACAGGGTAGGCTCATGTCAGTAACCTTCCTGCTCAACTACATTGTTCTGCCATCCAGTGACCATTTTTTAGAGCTTCATCCACTGTGTATTACTTTCAAATAAAGAGTTTAGCTTAGTCACTGATTTAATTATATATAAATAATTTACCAGAAAATGAGCACAAACACAAAAATCTTTTTTTTTTAAATTGAAAAAAATCTAAATTCCATAAAAACTAGAGATGAGCGAGTGTACTCGGCCACGCCCCTTTTTCGCCCGAGTACCGCGATTTTCGAGTACTTCCATACTCGGGCGAAAAGATTCGGGGGGCGCCGTGGGTGAGTGGGGGGTTGCAGCGGGAAATGGGGGGGAAAGGGAGAGAGAGAGAAGGCTCGCCCCTGTTCCCCGCTGCTACCCCCCGCGCCACCATGCCTCCCCCGGCAGCCCCTAAATCTTTTCACCCAAGTACTGAAGTACTCGAAAATCGCGGTGCTCGATCGAGTAATTACTCGAAACGAGTATGTTCGCTCATCTCTAATAAAAACCTTTCGTGATACATCATTTCTAAAGGTAAATTTGGAATCTACACCCAAAAATCCATAAGAATTGATATATCGCACACCAGATGCAAAAATGCTGTTGAGCAGTGTCATCGCTCAAAAGATGGCTTTGAGCGATTTTTGAGCAAAAATTGTGTCTAAAAGAGCCTTAAGTGTGGCTGTAGAGGATTTGTTCCATCACTTTGCATTGATCCTAGCTGTAACACATAGCAAAGCCTCTCCAGAAGACAACCTCTTTGAGAAGACCATGCCTTATCCAGACCAGATTTCCTGTGATAGATTCAGTTCTCCCACATACTTATCAATTTTGGCCATCTTGTTAGAGAAGACCACCTTGTAGAAAACCACTTTTCAATGCAATTTTGGGAGGTCTTCTCAAAGAAGTTGACTGAATATTTAATCGGTGCACTAATTGGCCTTGCTTGCTGCAGATACATGATCAATGCTAACTATTTTTCATTAGACAATGTGAATCACTTTTGCCACCACTTATTGACAATTATGTTATTCATGTAATCAATATTTGTTAATGCTAGAATCAAACACTAAACAATAAGTAAATACAGTATTGTGTTCCTCCTTATAAAACCTGATGAATAAGGACTTACACAGAGACATAACTGGAGAGCTCACCTCTTTGACAAACCACTGACAAAATGCTGGAGCAATCCATTCACGAGCATGAATACCACAATCCATCCAGATAATTTTTTTAGAGCTGTTGGAAGGCTTGCTGATCTATCAAGGGAGTCAAATACAATATATTAACCATTTTGTGAGCTAGGTCCAGCGGTGCCTCCTCATCCTAGCCAAAACTCTACCTTTATAGACTTGTGATTTCTAGAGAAAATGTTTTATTTTATAACCTAAAATTTTTTTTAATTCAAATATATATGTATTTGTCCAAAAAGATTGAGCTCTAAAGCAAATCTGTCACCTACTTCTCGCCCTATAATCTAAGTTTATGGGCTGAAAGTAGGTGACCTATGGAGTACGGTGATGTACATTTTTTTTTTTTAAAACTTGTTTTTATTGAATCAGGACAAACTTTGACATTTCAGATGCATTTGCTGTTTTGACTTCACAAATAAAAATGTCGTCCTACTTCACTTTTACATAACATTTTTATATAACTGGGAAAGTTGGGGGGGGTATGAGGGGTCAGGGAGTCGAAACGAAAGGAAGGGA
Source organism: Eleutherodactylus coqui (assembly GCF_035609145.1). Classification (NCBI taxonomy): domain Eukaryota; kingdom Metazoa; phylum Chordata; class Amphibia; order Anura; family Eleutherodactylidae; genus Eleutherodactylus; species Eleutherodactylus coqui. The sequence goes on from NC_089844.1 coordinate 97,070,664, forward strand.
AGGAAAGACACTCAAAAACAAAACAAAAAACCAAAAAAAAAAAAAAAAAAAAAGGGGGGGGGTCGGTCTGGCAAGAAGGGACGGGGGGGGGGGCTGGGGGGGAGAAAACATTTGCGTTAAACCAAACTTTTGACCCAATTGGTATTTATACACTTAGTCTTTTGAACTTCGTGCTGGAGATCTTCGAAAGGTATGGAGACCCCGCGCGGCCACGGCACGACCAGTGATTCACCCTATATTGGTGTGTCCCCCACTGCCGCCTGCTCCTGGAACCAATAGGTGTGGTGAAAGCAATTTTTTAGTTTTTCTTTTACTCTCTGTGGCATTAATTGGATGAAACTTCCCCATGTTTCGAAGAAAGTTTGTACCATTTTCTCCTTAAATAATGAAGTTTCCGCCCAGTCCATTTGAAATAAGAATGTGAGTTTTTCCAGGAACAGTCTGAATGGGGGGCCTGTTGGTTGCACCCAGGTCTGCAGGATGGCTTTTAGGCCTGCTGCTGCTATAAAATGTAGTAACTTTCTTACTCCCCTTGCACAATGATATGTCTTGGGGTCTAGATATCCAAACATTGCCCACGCTGGTTCTTGTGGGCAGAAGTTTGTCAGGTGTGTTGTAGTGTATTCGCGTATTCGGGACCAGAAGTTTTTTATCAGTGGGCATGTCCACAGGCTGTGGTATAGATTAGTGTTTGGTTCCTGGCATTTGAAACAGTTTGGGGTGTCGTAGATTCCCATGTAAAATCCCTTAATTGGGGTGAGGTATGATCTATGGGCTATCTGTAGTCTCATCTCCAGAAACCTGGCTGATGGCAGGCATTTGTGGGCTGATACTAAGGATTCCTTAATTAATGTAGGTGTGAGGTCTGGGTTGTCCAGAGACCATTTCCCAACCCCTGGATCAATGTCCCCTTCTTCCCTCATGTTCCTTATTGCTCTGTATATTTTTGATATCATTCCCCGTGCTCCCGTTTTCTTGGAGATCCAAGTGTCTCCTGCCTGTGTGGTGATGTACATTTTATACTTCCCTCCCTTGTTGCTCCCCGCTTTCAGCACTGGAAGCTGCTGCTTAATGCATTTAGTGGCGCTGCAAAGTAGTTCTCCCATAAATTTAGAAGGGGTGGACACCAGGGGAACGAGGGGGAAGATAAGTATAAAACTTAAATTCCAAGATTCAGAGGCGGGTAACAGACTTTCAGCCCATAAGCTTAGCTCTTAGGGCTAAAAGTAGGTGACAGATTCCCTTTATAATGCTAAAATAGAACTAGTAAGTTTTGTAATTCTGTAAACTTTTGCACCAAAAATTTGCACACGCAATACACATAAAATAGAACCTCTTGATTTCAATGGGTTTGCTCACATGAGCATATTTGGCAAGTTCAATCCTATCCTGCAAAAATTAGCAGCATGCTCTATTTTCCTGTACATTTTGCAGGTAAAGAGAACATTTTGAACTCCTAAAAACTAATGGTCATTTCAATGGCTGAGAGCATTGGTGTGTGTTTTTTTGAATGTGCAGTTTTACATGATTTGTGCATACAAAAAGTACAGCGAAATACGATCATGCATATACAAATATGCAATGACCATTCCACAAAGACTTGCTGCAAAAACATGTGGAAATACACTTATGTGAATCTGGCCTAACTGGTGCAACCCTGCAAGTGGCTTGTAGATAGAGCAGGCTGTGGCAGGGAGTAGCCTCCTAGAGACCCACAGCGTCACTGTAGAAAGAACAAAAGTCACTTTGGGCACAACTCAACTTTAGTGAACCTCTTGGAGCATTTCAGCTTCCAGACCCCCCAATCAAGGACCGTTCAGAAATCTGTTGTGTCACTGGTTGGAAAAAAATTAGTTTTGTTAAACTGCAAAAGTTGTGTGTCATTCCACAGGAAAGCCCCCTTCCCCCCTTACCATTGAGAAAGTACAGGCTCATAAAATGGAAGAATCTGTCTCAAAATGGCCGCTAGATACAAAATGGAGCATTATAAGATGTAAATAAGCTTGTGTGTAGTGAAACAATTATTCAAGCAGAAATAGCTTTAGAGCAGGAGATTCGGTGCAATGTGTAATGATGTGTCTCTCTGTTCTTTTTCATGAGAACCAAGTCTGGACACAGCTGTTCTCAGAAAAAGTCCTCCCACACCTTCAGAAAGACTTGGACAAGGGAACTGACTGTGCTGCAACCACCTGAATAACAAAGTGAATACAAGGGAGGACCAGGGAGGACGAGATAACGCTGAAGAGAAACAGACGCTTGAGAACATAACAGATATATTCTCACTGCGCAGATTGTTTTAACAAAGCACAATTCTTGATGTTTTTTCTAACCCAATAAGATTAACCCCATGACTAATGACGTATTCCTTTCCTGTATTAGAACTATACCAAAGTGAATAAACTTTCAGTGTACGCGCCTTAAGCAGAGTGGGCTGTATACTTGCCGCGGCTCATCTCTACGTACCTGTGAGAGCCAATTACTATAAATCATATAGTTTTTGGCCTCTCTGATGCATCAATACCCCTTTTGTTCCCCGTATACGTAAATGTAGAGACCCCAGGCTATATGCCTATGATACAACAGAGCGATTTGTCCCCTTGTGGATCTGTCTCAGCAGAAACAGGGGTGACCACTCTAGTTTCCCAGCCATTAGAATAGAATAGCATGTGTGTTGTAGATCCCTTCTGTGTCTATTAGGTCTTCGCGTTTAGTTAGTTAGGATTAGTTGTCGGGGAAGGGATTAGCCCTTGGACAGCTGACCAACAATGATAGGTAGGGCATAGATCATAAGCTAGAGATAGGGAAAGCAAACCTTACCCCACCCTGTAGAAGTTATAAAAGTATCGTTTATTTTGAGACAGTTTCTAGGGGGAATTGAGAAAGTACAGGCTCATAAAATGGAAGAATCTGTCTCAAAATGGCCGCTAGATACAAAATGGAGCATTATAAGATGTAAATAAGCTTGTGTGTAGTGAAACAATTATTCAAGCAGAAATAGCTTTAGAGCAGGAGATTTGGTGCAATGTGTAATGATGTGTCTCTCTGTTCTTTTTCATGAGAACCAAGTCTGGACACAGCTGTTATCAGAAAAAGTCCTCCCACACCTTCAGAAAGACTTGGACAAGGGAACTGACTGTGCTGCAACCACCTGAATAACAAAGTGAATACAAGGGAGGACCAGGGAGGACGAGATAACGCTGAAGAGAAACAGACGCTTGAGAACATAACAGATATATTCTCACTGCGCTGATTGTTTTAACAAAGCACAATTCTTGATGTTTTTTCTAACCCAATAAGATTAACCCCATGACTAATGACATATTCCTTTCCTGTATTAGAACTATACCAAAGTGAATAAACTTTCAGTGTACGCGCCTTAAGCAGAGTGGGCTGTATACTTGCCGCGGCTCATCTCTACGTACCTGTGAGAGCCAATTACTATAAATCATATAGTTTTTGGCCTCTCTGATGCATCCAAGTACGAACTAATTTGGAACCCAAGGCTTGAAAGGTTAATGTGACCGGTCATGTGTAACGGTCCTTAACACCCCCTTTACAGGTGTATAGGCACAGGGTCATCAAAGGTAATCATCACAGACAATACTGTAGATAGAGCCTATAATAAAAAAGATCTGTATACATCCATTCTGTAGTTGTACCTAAATGAGCCGTAAAAGCAAAAGATGTTAGAAAGTTAGAATTTAGACTATGAAGACCAACCTTCAAATACTTCATAGAATTGGACTCGTAGGTTGAGCCCAGATTGTGCTGTGTTACCAGGTCACTGTGCTTCTCTGCCATCAGATTCATCCATTCATAAATCTGGAAGTAATGAAGCAGTTCAGCAGGTCAGTTATCACAGTAAATTGTTTTTACATAGGAGAAATATGTATTTTCTTACTGACTTTAAACAATGTTTTTGGGTTATCTTGCATATTTCAGTGGCTCGTATTTATCAAATTTGATGCAACATGTGCTATATAAATTGTGCGTAAATAGTGATACATTAAATGGATTAGTTTAATCTAGAAATGTGTTCAAAAATTCATTAGGTTGTCACAGAGAGATGTCCTAAAACTTGACTTCTATTTTTTCTAGATTAAAAATATATCCAAGTTCTCTCTCTAAGAGTCCTACTAAGCCCTCTGTGATATGTTTGCTTTGCTTACACGTCCATTTCCATGATGGCAGACTGTATTGCTTGGTCTAGCCATTCTGTTGTAAGTCCCCTATATGTCCGAATACCCTCCTGATTTTGAGCAGGTGGGTATATTTTTACCACGGCATATGAAGCCTGCCCCATAACGTATAGAGCTATGCTACTGTTGGTGTTCCAATGTCGATACGAACATTGGGGTACAAAAATCATAATACTAGTAATTCTGTCCCAAGTATATATGTTTTAAGTACTGTCTTTCTTTCGCCATCCTGCTCAGATATATTTTTAATCCAACCATGGCGGGGAATTCCCTGCATCCCCGTGAATTCAGGCTGTTTTCACATGAAAACACCTTGCATCCATGGACCTTTCACATGGATGGTGAGGGTGGTATCGGGCTATGATTTAAGGCCCCATATCGTGCTTGCCCATATGAAACTAGCCTAAAAGTGCTACTAAGCCCTCTGTGATTATATATATTTTTTCAATAATATGTGAGGAATCAAAATAGAAAGACAAATGTGAACAGTGGCAGTCAGTAAAATCCTATATTGAACAGGTATAAAAGGGAATTCTACTTTTCAAATTGTCTATGTAATTTAAATTCATCCATGGGGAGAAGGGGGGGTGGGTCCCATCTAGTGAGAGTGCCACCAATTCTTGAACATTGACATCCTGGTATTGTGTGTATGAATGCATATGCATTGGGAATGGGAAGCTGGAACATTTGATGCGGTGATGTTAGATAGATCTGTTAATCAGGGTTTTGGTCCTGCAATTGAAGCCTTTTTCCAACATGGGTGTGGAGGCACCCATATAGAATGAAAACAGTTTGCCTTAAAGCTGCGGGGGAAGGAAGAAACCGTTTAGCCTTGTCACCAAAATGACAGCCATTTTGAATGCCGCCATCTTGTATTCAACTCTATTTTTTCCAATGGAGAGGTAGGTGTGTTATATATCAAAATGGCATAGAATATTCCGAGAAAATCAATGGTGTGCTTCATTTTAACATGACTTTGTTATCATGTTAATCCAGCGATTTTTCTTCATTATAGACAATGTGAATTATGGCGTTATCTCAAACAGAACTTGTTCAGATCATCTTCAGTCTGTAATTTTTAAGGATGCCATTTATACAAAGACAAAATTTGCTATGTGGAGGCATGGCTAACTCCACATTCTTGAGACAGAAGAAAAGTGCTGCATTGTGAGATCTTGCTGAATGAAGCCAGAAAAGAGGTTGCCGATGCTACATCAGCAATGGTTTTTGGTTGTTTAGATTTTGGTTTATTAGCAACAAGTGTTTCTTGGAACTTAAAAAAAAGAAGTTTGGCGACTGCCCTGAGGGTAATGGGAGGTCAGGTTTGGTGGCATTGATTGACATTTGTTGTCATAATAAGTATTTTTCATCCATCAGACATAAGTCTAATCGCAACACCATTATACATATTGCCTCTAATGAACAAAAATCACTGTGTTAACATGAGAACAAATAAAGTTATGTTAAAATGAAGCACAGCATTGGAAAAATTAGAGCTAAATCCAAGATGGCAGCATTTCAAATGGTCATCACTTTGGTGGCATGGTTTAACGGGTTTCCCCCTTACCTCTCAGCTTGTGTGCAAATGTCGATCATAGTCTGCCAAACAATTTTCATAATATATGGGTATTTACACACTTTTGAGACATCATGTGGATGAATGGATGGATGGAGATAGACAGATAGATAGATACAGAGGTAGAGAGAAATATGATGTATATTAATATTCTGATAGAGATGGTTTCTTCTTTGAACATGACAAAGTGGTTCTTGCTCTGGGATATCTAATAAGCTACTGGTATAAATATTTAGTAAATGTTTATCTTACGTCTTCCATTGGATGATATGTTGTATAGTCATAATCTGATATGGTTCGCCGCCTTCTCCGTCTTGTTGCCTCTTCGTTGGCTATTAGCTGAGATAAGTTATCTACCAGAATTCTATAAAGAAAAAGCAAAGGCACTTAATATATGCCTGATTACTTCATATAATTACAATCTATTAAAACTTACAATTAGGATTTCTATATACTGTTGATTCAATCATGAAATTGGCATCTCTTCAAGGGCTGACACACCCAAAACATATGCATCACATATCAACTTATGAAGTCTATTAAAACTGTAAATGATCATTTTTCAATAAACTAAAGTGCAAATTATATCTGAGACATACTTTGGATTTGTAAATTGAAGATGAGTTAGGATATCCTTCAAGCATGTGCCAACACTAACATAGTCATAGCAGTGTTCACCACACCATTATTTTCTAATATGCTAACCCTATCAGAGTTTCTAGCGTTACCATCCATCTGCAAATCCCTAGAATGTTAGGCCATGAAAGGCGACAACAAGGATCATGTAAGATTTGGCTGGTAAAGAGATGACCACTCCATATAGCAAAAAAATGTAGTGTGCACCAGTATAACTATAATATGATGGGATATGGTCAAAATCATCAGAAAAACGTGTGTGATTACTCTACATTTATTCCACATAGCTAAAATGCTGTGTACCATAAAGGAGGTAATGGAGTTTGTGTTACACGTCTGCCATGTAGGGTCACAGTTATCTGAACTTGCGATTGACTCAATATAATGAGCAAATCTGACTTAAGTTTTCAAAGACTGGAAAAGGGACAACTTCTGCATTGCACTATGGCAAGTTTTTCAACGTTATGTCATGCTTCTAAAGCTGCCCAATCCACTTGATTCCCCTTTAATGTTACCACACACTTTCACAGTGCCATCCTTGTATGGCACACAGTAATACGGTAGTGTCTCCACACAGTGACAATGCCCCCTCACAGTAGTGATGTTCCCTTAGTACCTTTTCACACAATAAGTCTACCATTTTAGTTCCCCAAAACATAAAGTAAATATGCACCCATGGTACCCCCCTTCCGGTAACGATGATCACTTATTGCCCCACACATAGTAAAGTCGTACCATTTGTACTACACAATCTGTATGTCCTCTGCACATCAATAGTGCCCCTAACCATGTCTCTTAGTGCATTTCACACAGTCTAATGCTCCCTTAAAGGAGTTGTCCGGCCACACAGGGTAAAATTTTTTATAATGCTGCTGCTTTCCTTTCAGTAAGGATAGTAACAGACAGCATACAGGGGCTCAAACCGGCAGGCAGATCAGCTGCAATGTCAGTTTCTTACCTTAGATTCTGATCTTCACTGCAGCTTTCAAAGATGGCGCCTCTCTGCGCTCTCCCTCTTCTGTGTGCACGCTCCCGATGGTAGTAAGAGACATGAAAAGGCAGGATTTCATGGCCTCCCTCAGCTCACGTCCTAGCCCCGCCCACGACACGCCCACCTCTATTGAACTGCTCTACAGTCTCTCCCCGCCCAGGCCCCGCCCCCTGCTGCATACTATAATCAGAGGGGGTGTGGCCAGGGGAGACTGCGTTATACACTCATGTCAGGATAAAATCCCAGCATGAGTGTATACACAGTGTATAGTGAATGGAGAGGGGCTGGGGAGAGCCAAGAGAGAACTCTCCTGCAGCCCCCCACTGCAAGGCTACCTACTGCCCCCCCACCCTGCTAAAGTGAAACAAAACATTTCCCCACACACACATGCCCTCATAGTGCCCCTCCCACAGCGACCCCCCCCTCACAATGACCCCCCCCCCACAGTGCACTCTCCCACAGTCCCCCCCTAATGATCCCCCACAGTGCCACAAACAGTGCCCTCTACAGTACCCCCTACACATGCCCCCCAGTGTCACCCCTACAGTGCCCTCCAAAGTAGCCCCCCTCATTCCCCCCAACCACAGCATTCTCCACAGTCCCCCCTCAACAGTGCCCCCCCAGTATCCCCCCCCCACAGTGCCCTCCGCAGTACCCCCCCCTACACATGCCACCCCCCCCAGAGTCCCCCCCACTGCACTCCAAAGTAGCCCCCCTCCACATGCCCCCCATCCACAGCGTCCCTATACAGTGCCCCCCCTGTGACCTCCCCCACAGAGTCCCCCTTTACAGTGCCCACACACAAGTACACTAACAGCACCCCCCCTCCCCCCTCCCCCCGGGACTTCTGACAGCCGGGTCTCCTGGACATTGCACACACATCACTGCCGCTCGCTCGCTCCCCCCCCCCCCGGACTGCTGACAGCCACTTGCACACACACATCCATCCATCCATCCTCCCCCCTCCCTCCCCCCCCCCCCACGAGAGCCCGCCCCTCCTCTCATTCTTACCTTGGAGTTGAAGAGCCAGCAGACACGCCTCCCCTGCAGGCAGCTTCCCAGGCTGAAGTTCTTCTGCACATGCGCAGAGCTGTGCTGAAGAGGCGCGTCCCCGGTCGTCCCGACAAGAAGAGGACTAGAGACTTGTCGGAACCAGGAACCATGGCAACCGAGGAGCAACACAGGGGGGGGGCAGCCAAGAGGTAAGTGAATAACTTCTGTTTGCCTAATTTACAATGCACAATGTATATTACAAAGTGCATTGTATTGGGCAAACAGAAGTAATGAGACCTAATGTTTATGGCCGGACAACCCCTTTAATGCATCTCCACACAGAAACATTACCCCTAAAAATAAAAAATTAATACCCACCTAGCCCCAATCCCTTAATGAATGGAGCAGATCACTCTGTAAGTCTTGATACTCATAATAAACTTGAAATTTGACCCCGTTCATCTGACATTTTCTACTATCTACATGATATGCTCTTTAAGGGGAAACCTTGTATTAAGTTGATTGGAAGTAAATGGCAAAATATAACATATACAATAATAACTTCTATGATCAGTTTAAGGGTACATGGTCACATAAAGGTACCCTTACATTTAGAATAGAAATTTTCAATAAAGTATGGATATTACATTAGTACTCCATAGATCCTCAGATGGTCAGTGTTTGTTGTAAAGGACAACCCAAGGACTGATAATAGATTTGAGATTTGATTTTATAAGTAACAAGTTATCCAATTTCAATAGTCAAGTACACTAATACCCATGCTCGTTCCCTACAAACTGTTTAAAATTTGTAAGTAATGGCATTTAAAAACAACTTGAAAAAACGTTTATACTAAAAGTGCAATGGTTCCTACAAACAAATCGTAACCCATAAACCATAATCTTGTTTTTTTTTACAGAAATTCGATTAAAAAAAAATAATTACCTATTTCCCAAGTGATGTAGTGTCGCCTTTATTGACCCCATTTGCACTCTATGAAAAACCATAAAACCTTCGCTCCAGATGAATGCTAGACCAAAATGTTCAATATAAAATCAGTAATAATTATATGATTGAGACTTATCAGGTGATCTTTGGAATAAGGTTTGTTTTCCCACATTATTATCTGATATCTCTCCCAACATGCCAGAAGTAACCAGAAACGTATTTTAGTAGGTCAACGGACTATCTACATTTTGCTATTCCTTTTGGAATATACGTGTACATGTTGCCAATGCATCGTCACTGCAGTTCTATCAAACATGTTCATTCTCCATAAACAAAAAGGATGAGGTGTTTAATGACGTACAACAAGACTTTTTGTTACCACTCCACCACAGATACTGGATCTGCTTTTCTAGCCCAGATACCATCAGCAAGGCCACAGTTGGGATATCTTTCGAACCTATCCGTTTTCCTTCCTTTAAATCAATCAACTGTTGTGTTTGAAGGTTCAGTTAATCAGTACACGAGCAATCAATCATTATCAGCTAGTGGGAAAAACACATGCAATATGAACATAAAAAGAAATATCCAAGGTAGCCGAAAACAGAAGAAACATGATGCTACACTTAAAGACATTGCCCGAAACGCATAGCAGTATCTTATTCAGCTGTGTGTTGCTGCCGTGGCTTTTATTTTGAGTGCAATAAAGTACAATAAAGAAAGTATTTTTTTTTATATATTGGAAGCCCATTCCTGTTGCTGGATTACAGGTTTATTTTCAAAAGCAGAAAACAACCAGTATAAAAAATATAAATCACAGTAACATAGTATGTTAGGCTGAATGAAGACAATGTCCATCTAGTTCAGTCTGTTTCAACCCCCACCCTGTTGATCCAGAGGAAGGCAAGAAACCCCAATGAGGCATAAGCCAATTAGCCCATTGGGGGGGGGGGGGGGGGGGGATTCCTTCCTGACTCCATTGTAGATGTCTTAACAAATCTTACAACATAACAATTGATTTATGTACATATAATGTATATTAGGTATTTTTCTATTGTTGGACGAGAGAAACTCTGCAAAGGTGTTAAAAATGTCAGTGCTATGATAGTTGTGCAAATATGGGCTGTTGTGGTGCAAACAGGGACTGTGATGAGGTATTACAGCATTTCTAGGCTGCAAGTTCATGTGAAACACTAGTTGCGGAAGTTGAGTTGCTTGTTTCAAATAAAGTTAAACAGTTTATTAAATAAAACTATATTACTATAAAACATAAATATATTTACCCCAGAACTGGGTTACTACTCGGATTTAATGTGACTGCTTTATAATTGCTATTGAATATTAATTGTTAGGGGTACTGCTAGGGTCTTTACAGATCAGGGGTACAAGCTCCAAAAGATAAGTCCAGACTAGAGATGAGCGAGTATACTCGCTAAGGTACATTACTCGAGCTGGTAGTGCCTTAGCCGAGTATCTCCCCGCTCGTCTCTAAAGATTCGGGGGCTAGCGCCGGTGACAGGTGAGTTGCGGCGGAGAGCGGGGGGGGGGGGGGGAGCAGGCGGGAGAGAGGGAGAGGGAGATCTCCCCTCCGTTCCCCACACCCCGCCAGTCCCCGAATCTTTAGAGACGAGTGGGGAGATACTCGGCTAAGGCACTACTCAATCGAGTAATGTGCCTTAGCAAGTATACTGGCTCATCTCTAGTCCAGACCTATCTTTTCCAGTCAGCGTAAAAGTACTTGGATAAAAAGGGAGTAATTAACCAGAGTCAGCATGGCACTGTTCCCATACTTATGCTACCTCTTTGTTGACTTTCTTTAGACCAGTATTTCATGTTAAAATTGTAGCACATGCCATTAATAAATCTGGTGCATTTTAGGGCTGCCCCGTTTTCTAGTAAAGCTTAAAAAGTCTTTAAAACACATAACGATCCGGTGCTCAATGCCAGTTCATGGCACAAACTGCCCCAGAATTCTGTTGTAAATTTGCCCCATCCGCTCAACCTCTGCTCTTTTTCATCCCAAATTCAAGTCAGGCCACGCTTTGTGGGTTTTCCATAGAAAGTATTTTCTAAACCATTTCACCCTGCAATACAGATACTGTTAAAACAATGATGACCAAGGTCTACCCAGCCTTTTGTGACCTATGCCTTCAAGGACAAGATTCTCAAGTGACGATATTGTGGCATCCAGAGCAAAGTCCCTCTTGGTTATCAGTAAACAAAAGCTCTAGGAATTTGCTTCTAAAAGCTTTTCCAGAAGGTTGACGTGTCCTTTAATGATTTGCTCGATTATTTTGTTTAGAAGGTAATAAGTAAAGTAAGAGTGTAGATATTAACCAGATGGCTTCACGTAGCCCCATGAAATCCGTGGCAGTTAGTAGCAGGTCGTATAATTGGAGAGAACAATATTGTCCCATCTGTACGGTATTGACTGTTGTTTCAGTAGAACATGAACAATAATGTACTCAAGTGTTGGCTTTTATCTATTATTTCCCAATCTTCATGTACATTCTATTGGTAAACAAATGTTTAAATGTGATGGAAGCCACATAAAGATTTAAGAATCGAAATCCCTCCGTCTCTTGCCAAATCACAAGTCATAAAGAGAGAGAGATTTCATATCCACATAATGGTTCCTGAGTTGACTGTACGAGCCATGCGCTGCTCTCTGGCTATACATACATAAGTACCTACAACCAGCGTTTATATACAAGGTAATTCCCTCAGCGACTATTACTTCGGAATTGCTTTATCACCTCTCCTAATATGAGAGGCAGCACCACTTCACTACCAGTTATTGTAATGCAGTTAAAGATCTGACAAGCAAATTGAAACTAATGAAATAAATGTTTATATCTCTCCAGTAATACGCACACTTGTGAATGGCTTTTTAGGAGCTGCAAATTTAACCCTTTCATTACAACGGCTGATTATACCTTCCTGCACAACACCAACATTTTTTTTCCCCCTTCCAGGCAAAAACAGTTAATTTTTCTTTTAATTTACACAATAATTCAGCTCATAAATGCCACCCAGAAATTGAAGAGTTAGAAATGTATTATTATTAAAATGAGCAGTGCTTGTTAAATGGAAAATGCTTCATCTAACATAAGCTGTCCCCTGATACTTCATATAATGTGCGCAGCGAAATATCGCTGTGTTCTAGCAAGATCCTGGCCTGCCTCTTGGCTCTCCATTTAAATGAGGATGTCTCATTCAGATAAATCTTATACATCTCATTTATCCCGGATTCTACTAAGAGACGAGCCATTTGTTTTCATGAGCTTTTCTAAGTATGTCCTTTTATATAGCAATTCTGTCATTTCCTAAGAATTTATTACAGAGTAGCTACTTCGTCACATAGTTCCTACTAAAATGGATTCAGGTCTTCAATTGCACTCGGAATAGTTAGATTATTTTTTGGAGGGGGAGGGGTATTGACGTTGCAAGCTTTTGAAAAACTTCCACTGGAATGTTGCAGACGTCTTTGTGTCCCATAAGTGTATATTAGCTGGAGTTGGATCTTTAAACAGTTGGGTCTTTTTTGTCCCGTAATACTCGTGAGTTATGGGATTAGAGAAGCTTCTGCAGTAAACTAATTTAACTGACATATTCCTGGACTCATTCCGGGGATTTCTAGCCTCTGGTAAGGAACAATGTCTGGCTGAAAAGCCCATAGTATTGCCATGAATGGATTCCCCCAATGAACAACATCCTGCTGTGCAAAATCTTTATTGGCATCAAGGAACTGAATGTGTGCCACAAATAAAATTCCCACCCACGTATATTAGCAATTTTTGCAAGTGGATTTTAAATCACAGCCTGTTCGATTTTTGTGTGGGCTCCACACAGACAGCTTCCATTGAAGTCAATGGAAGCAGTCTGACCTGCAACCCATTTGCAATTGACATTGCGGATAGACCGTGGGTATCCGCGTCATCGCCTAGGGACGGAGTGGGAAAAACAAATAAAAAAACAAAAATCTGTATTGCGCACAACCGACGGTGAGCGTCCACAGTCATCCACAGTACAGGAAAAGAAGGTTGCAGGGTTGCCGGCTACAGTCAGAGCCACATTCTGCTGCAGGGTCCTGCATGTCAACTCCGACTTGTTCATGTGCAAGCTGCCTTAGGTCGATCACTTTCCTTATAGGTAGGTTTTCCGTATTTGTTTTGTTATTTGCCATGTTGTGTTATCTGTATTCGTATTAATAAAGTATATACAGTATGCTTATAAGAGTTTGTTGCATTTGTTCTTGTCTGTATATAAGTATACATATTTACGCCTGTGTAGGCCACATAGGATAAGCACTGCATGGACGTAGCAGACAGGTTGTATGGTCATTATATTCACCATGTCTAACTGTATATTCCAGATCAAAATAAATTGAGCTCCATGAAGACATGTCCTTCACTATAATCACTCATCAGATATCACACTGTCTTTTAAATTGCACTGGACAAACTGATGGAAAAAGAATGGGTCTCATCCAAGAAAACACCTGTTCATTTTTCCACTACAGTTCAGAAAATTAAAGCAGAATATTGATTGATTGCTATTTCCATTTTTCCCATAAATCAATACTACAGGCAGTGATAAGAAACTTTGTAATATATACTATTACAGAAAAATGCCTCTTTCTTCACTTATCAGCTACTTCTTTTCCTCTCCCTTGCTCCTGTGCTGATCACTCACTCTCAATTCACTTGTGAAATCCGTACACCGGAATCCATATGCTGAGAAATCAGGTTGCAGTTGCTGCCCATAGATGTCTATGGAGAGGTGAAGTGGAAGACGTGAGAGCAGCTGGAGTTAGACAGAAGCATATAGACACACAGAGATGTGCTGGTTCTAGTAAATGTTTTACTGTCTCACCTCTGTGCTACAGTGTTTCCCTGAAAATAAGGCACAGTCTTATATTAATTTTTGCCATCCCAGGGTCCCGTGTTGCTGGTCTCCAGCGGTGATGCGGAAGTCTGCAGTGTCCTCCACACTGAGCTGTCCTCTTCATTTTGGTGACGGGCCTTTGAATACCCCGCCTCCAGCAAAGCGAGCGCTGTGATTGGATCAAGTGCCAGACAATCATAGCCGGCGCTTGATGAGCCAATCACAGTCGTTCAGAAATAGCATTCACTGAATGGCTGTGAATGATCGAGCGCCGGCTCTGATTGGCTGGTGCTTGATCCAATTACAGAGCTTGTTTTGCTAGAGGCGGGGTATTCAAAGCTGTATCACCAGAAAGAAGAGGATTTCTCAGTGCAGAGGACACGGTAGCTTGCTGCAGCGCTAGGGACCATTTTTCATATACTTTAGCTAAGGCTTATTTTCGGGTGAGGGCTTATTTCAAGCATCCCCCGAAAACCGTGGTAGGGCTTACTTTTGGGGAAAATGGTGTATTCATAACTACACTGCTCATTGCTGCTGCACAATGTCCTCCATGCTGCCGCTTCTGTTAGAGATACATTAAATAGGGGAACAGAATTTCCTCTTTTCTCTGTTTACAGTGTATGGGAGACATCATAGTAGCTAGGCTGTACTCACTCTGGAGTTGAACTCTGGGAAAACTGACAACTAGAGAAGGAGCCAGAATAGGGGGGAAACTGCAGATAAATGCAGGATACAAGTCCTATAATGGTCAAGAATAGTGTTATTTGTCGTGTAAACACAAAACACATTGTTTTGAAAGTCACGAGAAATGAGTTTCACTTTAGGCTTCATTCATGTTTGTGTTGGAGGTTTCATTTGGAGCCTCCAACGCAGATATGGCATAAAATATAGGTCCAAATAACCCAGCATGCTAAATTATTTAATTTGGGATAATTACAGGGTCAATGCTGGAAGTCGGACTGATGTTATTAAAGTAAATGGGATCTATCCAGCACCATTTGTGTCTGGCATAAACTAATCCAGCACTTCCGATATTTTCACTGTTCAGCTCTAAAGATGGGCCTGAACAATGAAAATAAAAATGCTCATGTGAAAGGGGCTTTAAATGACTAAAACTGATCTGATATCTATAGCTTTTCTCATGTCAGATAGTGAAGCTGCTATGTATTATGAAACAGAAAGACCACTGCACTTAAGCTGCCTGTCAATGGGCGCTTTTGCATTGCGTTCCCCATGGCGATCATCCGGCCGAGGGGAACGCAGTGCACGCTTTCCATAACGGAGAATCATAGCGATTCTCCGCTTGTGGCCGATAGGCTCACCGTGGAGATCCGTCTGCCGGCTCCTGCTCCGGCAGCTGAGATCCGCCGCGGGATACCGTGACAGCCGTGGACAGGCAGCCTTAGTTGTGCTATTTGGATATCACCAACACAATGGGGAAGATTTACTATTCAAAATATGGCAGTTTTCTGACGCAAATTGTTCCATAAAACTATCTTACCTGCTTTACACCACATTTACTATTAAGACACTTTTGGACAGTTTTCTGACTCATCTGAATAGGGGGCGTGTCTTTGTTAAAAGGGTAGTGGCCTAAATTGCATCCAAAATTACTGAAAATTGAGCCAAAATTTTGGCATAACTTTTTGCATAAACTAAGTGAACTATCGTGGTGTAAACTAAGCCAACATGCACCATAGAGGTTTCTAGAGGCGAACACCTCCATATATACAATATGGCACTTGACAGAACCTGTACATAGGTCATGTGTCTCCATATTAAAGAGCTGTAAGTCTTCCATGTACTGCTATTCATATTCTATACATAGGTGCTCTATAATAGCAATTTTTTACAGCGCTGATCAATATGTGTACCCATAAACTTGTACTCATTTTTGAAAAATGTGACAAAGCAGCAATAGATTGCTTGAACAATGTCTTTCTTTTTTTGCAGAATAATTAAGCTTCCTTCATATACCTACGATGCTAAATTCTGAATGCTATAGTTAAAGGGGTTGTCCCGCGGCAGCAAGTGGGTCTATACACTTCTGTATGGCCATATTAATGCACTTTGTAATATACATTGTGCATTAATTATGAGCCATACAGAAGTTATAAAAAGTTTTTTACTTACCTGCTCCGTTGCTAGCGTCCTCGTTCCCATGGAGCCGACTAATTTTCGCCCTCCGATGGCCAAATTAGCCGCGCTTGCGCAGTCCAGGTCTTCTCCTGTTCTCTATTGGGCTCCGTGTAGCTCCGCCCCGTCACGTGCCGATTCCAGCCAATCAGGAGGCTGGAATCGGCAATGGACCGCACAGAAGAGCTGCGGTCCACGGAGGTAGAGGATCCCGGCGGCCATCTTCACCGGTAAGTATAGAAGTCACCGGAGCGCCGGGATTCAGGTAAGCGCTGTGCTGTTCTTTTTTTCAGTCCCTGCATCGGGGTTGTCTCGCGCCGAACGGGGGGGGGGGGGGGTTGAAAAAAAAAAAACCAGTTTCGGCGCGGGACAACCCCTTTAATGAATAGTAAGTTACTATTCATTAACTATAGCATTCAGAATTTAACTTAGTCTGCAAAAGCAAAGTAAAAAAAATGTATTCCTTGTTCATGTGGCTTGGTTTTTAACCTATTTATTAACATTTGAAGTCCATTCTGTATTTTCTGACTTTTTGCTTCTTCAATAAAAAATAGCTATTATTAGATACTAATTCTACAAGTAGATCCTATGATGCAATGTAGTATACAATAAAGATAGTCTTTACAGTAAAAATAAAGTCACTTTGCCGTAGGAAAAGAAAAAAAATATGGTTGACAAACCAATTACCCTACTGATGAGCCGATTTTGTACTTGGGCAATTAAATATTACATTCATAATTTATGTTTTCTCTCTAGTATCTTTGCTTCCAGTCTGAGCCCTTACTCTTCAATAAGCCTTGGAGAAAGATAATATGATAATTATGTAAATTTTGCATTTGCTTTTGATATAGCTGTATTATTTATTAAAGCATACCTGTCATTTCTCTTCTTTGTTACAGTGGGGTGAGCCCTGGAGCCGAACCGAAGAAATTACTTAATTGTTTTATTTTACTGCTTCTTTCCATTAATCTCATTATAAAACCCATTGGATGCACTACATAGCTTTGTTACTTAACCCATTTTTTCCCATTTTTGTTTTTGCTCCCTCCTTTAAAAGAATGGTAACTCCTTTATTTATCCATCGACGTCGCTCCTGGGGTAAACAATGCAAAATAACAGTGGGGGTAAAAAAAGGTGAACAAATGTAGAGATTAAACATAATCCTGACATTTGTTCACCTTTTTTCTACCCCCACAAAGAAGCACAATATTTCTTTTCTACTGTTATTTTACATAGTTTTGCCAATAAGGAATCTGGGAAAGCTGGTAACAACCTTTGTGAAAATTGTATTGCCAGTTATTTCTTGGTTTTTTTTTACCAAACGGACAGACAGGGAACCCGCTCGATGATATTTATTTGTGATTGGTTTTCTTTCGCTCTCTCTTTTTAAGATGGAAAGCTCAATAAATTGACAATGAAAATCTTAATATACATTTACTAGAACTTCCTTCTGCTGCTAGCTAAACATGTTCATGAAGATAAACTTGCAATATAACTCTACCTTTTAAAGAAATCTTGAGCTACTTTCCAATGTTTAACTAAAGTTTACATTTTGATTAACATTTACTACTTAGAATGTAACTAATGGTTCAGCTGAGTTCTGCTGTGAAGCTCAACTTACTTTGGAAACACAATTCATAAAGTACTGTATGTGTTAAAAAAAAGGGGCACAAGGGCTTTAGAAAAAAAGAGCACCTGAGCTGAATAACACATTTTTCTCGAAAATCGCGGTACTCGGGCAAAAAAGGGGCGTGGCCGAGTACGCTCGCTCATCTCTAATGATGTTATCTTTATCTGGAATGCAGAGGCTGATGATAGCACTAAATTTGTTGAATATTTGATTGACAACCAGCATAATTTATGTTTTTTGAGTAGTAGAAGTGACATCGAGATTCTGTTCGTAAACCTGAAATTGAGAGGAGAGGGGGAGGCGGAAAATATAACAATATCTTATATAGAAAACCTGATTTGGGTCATACCATCTTATGTGCAAACAGTTGCCATCCCATACAAACAATTATAGCGATACCTATGGGTGAGTTGGTAAGAGCCAAACGTTCCTGCACTAAGAGGGAAGATTACAGTCTCAGAAAGAGAAATATGTAAAAGATTGGAGAAAAGATGGATGTTGGAAAGAGCAAAGAAAAGTGGTCAATCTGTAAATAGAACAGATCTGTTAAGGGACAAACACGCCAATAAAAAAAGCGCAGAATTGTTTTTTGTCTACGGCATATAGCTGCAAATTTAGTAAAATTAAAAGATTTTTTTCATACCTTCCTATCTTGATGCAAAATAAAACATTAAAATCTATTTTAGAAGGGGGTATACAATGCGTATGGTGGTTGCGCCTGCCCTACGGCGATTGTGCCTGCGTAATGGTGATCATGCCTATGGCGACTGTGTCTGCTTTGCGGTGATTGTGCCTGCTTTGCAGATTATCAGGTATTGCATTTTTGGCTTTTTCAGTGAATAATGTCTGTTGTTTTCCTCTCCTCTGTGATTTTATCTAACTTTTCATTTTCAGAAGAAAACATAGCATATACGTAACAAACTAACAAATACAAAACAACTGTCATTCACAGGAATCCAAATATTGCATAACAGATATCATACATTATCTGAATTCTATTATAAACAGAAACCTAAACAAGTTAACATATGAACCAATAAGAAAGGTACAAGAGTAGATAGGTAAATAAATAAGTAAAACATTACAAGGTAGAGAAAAGATAATACAGTGATAGCTCCTGAGATTTCCTGACTAAATAAAGTTTACCTACAAAGGAAAGTTTTGTGATCAGCCTGCTACACAGTCATTACAGGCTGAACACACTTTCCAGATATAGTGAAAATTCAAGAGAGTAAAGATATTACCAGCTAACATTCTTTCATATACATTTGTCTGGTTGATCAATTAGATAGTTTCTAGAGATGAGCGAGCACCAAAATGCTCGGGTGCTCGTTACTCGGGACGAAATTTTCGCGATGCTCGAGGGTTCGTTTCGAGTAACGAACCCCATTGAAGTCAATGGGCGACCCGCGCATTTTTGTATTTCGCCGATGCTCGCTAAGGTTTCCTTGTGTGAAAATCTGGGCAATTCAAGAAAGTGATGGGAACGACACAGCAACGGATAGGGCAGGCGAGGGGTTACATGTTGGGCTGCATCTCAAGTTCACAGGTCCCACTATTAAGCCACAACAGCGGCAAGAGTGGGCCCCCCCCCTCCCAAAAACTTTTACTTCTGAAAAGCCCTCATTAGCATGGCATACCTTAGCTAAGCACCACACTACCTCCAACAAAGCACAATCACTGCCTGCATGACACTCCACTGCCACTTCTCCTGGGTTACATGCTGCCCAACCCCCCCCTCCCCCCCACAGCGCACACCAAAGTGTCCCTGCGCAGCCTTCAGATGCCCTCATGCCACACCACACTCATGTCAATTTAGAAGTGCGTCTGCCATGAGGAGGAACCGCAGGCACACACTGCAGAGGGTTGGCACGGCTAGGCAGCGACCCTCTTTAAAAGGGGCGGGGCGATAGCCCACAATGCTGTACAGAAGCAATGAGAAATAGAATCCTGTGCCACCGCCATCAGGAGCTGCACACGTGGGCATAGCAATGGGGAACCTATGTGCCACACACTATTCATTCTGTCAAGGTGTCTGCATGCCCCAGTCAGACCGCGGTTTTTAATTCATAGACACAGGCAGGTACAACTCCCTATTGTGAAGTCCCTGTGGACCCACAGCATGGGTGGCTCCCTGGAACCCACCGGCGGTACATAAAAATATCCCATTGCATTGCCCAACACAGCTGAGGTAGTAATGTCGTGCTTAATGCAGGTGGGCTTCGGCCCACACTGCATGCCCCAGTCAGACTGGGGTTCTTTACAAGTGGAAACAGATGCATTTATAATTCCCTGTGGACCCACAGCATGGGTGGGTGCCAGGAAGCCACCGGCGGTACATAGAAATATCCCATTGCATTGCCCAACACAGCTGAGGTAGTAATGTCGTGCTTAATACAGGTGGGCTTCGGCCCACACTGCATGCCCCAGTCAGACTGGGGTTCTTTACAAGTGGACAGATGTAGGTTAAACTCCGTGTGCACCTACAGCATGGGTGGCTCCCTGGAACCCACCGGCGGTACATAAATATATCCCATTGCATTGCCCAACACAGCGGATGTAACGTCAGCTGTAATGCAGGTGGGCTAAAAATTCATTTGATTACACTGTAGGCGAGGGCCCACAAAAATTGCTGTATCAACAGTACTAATGTACATCCAAAAAATTGGCCATGCCCAACCAAGATGGCAGGTGAAACCCATTAATCGCTTTGGTTAATGTGGCTTAAGTGGTAACTAGGCCTGGAGGCAGCCCAGTTTAACGAAAAATTGGTTCAAGTTAAAGTTTCAACGCTTTTAAGAGCATTGAAACATATAAAAATTGTTTAGAAAAATTATGAGTGAGCCTTGTGGCCCTAAGAAAAATTGCGCGTTCAGCGTGATTACGTGAGGTTTCAGGAGGAGGAGCAGGAGGAGGAGGAGGAATATTAGACACAGATTGATGAAGCAGAAATGTCCCCGTTTTGGATGGTGAGAGAGAACGGTGCTTCCATCCGCGGGTGCAGCCTACGTATTGCTTACGTATCGCTGCTGTCCGCTGGTGGAGAAGAGAAGTCTGGGGAAATCCAGGCTTTGTTCATCTTGATGAGTGTTAGCCTGTCGGCACTGTCGTTTGACAGGTGGGTACGCTTATCCGTGATGATTCCCCCAGCCACACTAAACACACTCTCTGACAAGACGCTAGCCGCAGGACAAGCAAGCACCTCCAGGGCATACAGCGTGAGTTCAGGCCACGTGTCCAGCTTCGACACCCAGTAGTTGTAGGGGGCAGAGGCGTCACGGAGGACGGTCGTGCGATCGGCTACGTACTCCCTCACCATCCTTTTACAGTGCTCCCGCCGACTCAGCCTTGACTGGGGAGCGGTGACACAGTCTTGCTGGGGAGCCATAAAGCTGGCAAAGGCCTTGGAGAATGTTCCCCTGCCTGCGCTGTACATGCTGCCTGATCTCTGCGCCTCCCCTGCTACCTGGCCCTCGGAACTGTGCCTTCTGCCACTAGCGCTGTCGGATGGGAAGTTTACCATCAGTTTGTCCACCAGCGCCCTGTGGTATAGCAACACTCTCGAACCCCTTTCCTCTTCGGGAATGAGAGTGGGAAGGTTCTCCTTATAGCATGGGTCGAGCAGTGTGTACACCCAGTAATCCGTAGTGGCCAGAATGCGTGTAACGTGAGGGTCACGAGAAAGGCAACCTAACATGAAGTCAGCCATGTGTGCCAGGGTACCTGTACGCAACACATGGCTGTCTTCACTAGGAAGATCACTTTCAGGATCCTCCTCCTCCTCCTCTTCCTCCTCCTCAGGCCATACACGCTGAAAGGATGACAGCCCAGCAGCATGTGTACCCTCACCAGTGGGCCAAGCTGTCTCTTCCCCCTCCTCCTCATCCTCCTCATGCTCCTCCTCCTCCTCCTCAACGCGCTGAGATATAGACAGGCGGGTGCTCTGACTATCCAGCGACATACTGTCTTCCCCCGGCTCTGTTTCCGAGCGCAAAGCGTCTGCCCTTATGCTTTGCAGGGAACTTCTCAAGATGCATAGCAGAGGAATGGTGACGCTAATGATTGCAGCATCGCCGCTCACCACCTGGGTAGACTCCTCAAATTTTCCAAGGACCTGGCAGATGGCTGCCAACCAGGGCCACTCTTCTGTAAATAATTGAGAAGGCTGACTCCCACTGCGCCGCGCAAGTTGGAGTTGGTATTCCACTATAGCTCTACGCTGCTCATAGAGTCTGGCCAACATGTGGAGCGTAGAGTTCCACTGTGAGGGCACGTCGCACAGCAGTCGGTGCACTGGCAGATTAAACCTATGTTGCAGTGTCCGCAGGGTGGCAGCGTGCGTGTGGGATTTGCGGAAATGTGCGCAGAGCTGGCGCACCTTTCCGAGCAGGTATGACAAGTGGGGGTAGCTTTTCAGAAAGCGCTGAACCACCAAATTAAAGACATGGGCCAGGCATGGCACGTGCGTGAGGCTGCCGAGCTGCAGAGCCGCCACCAGCTTACGTCCGTTGTCACACACGACCATGCCCGGTTGGAGGCTCAGCGGCGCAAGCCAGTGGTCGGTCTGCTCTGTCAGACCCTGCAGCAGTTCATGGGCTGTGTGCCTCTTCTCTCCTAAGCTGAGTAGTTTCAGCACGGCCTGCTGACGCTTGCCCACCGCTGTGCTGCCACGCCGCGTGACACCGACTGCTGGCGACGTGCTGCTGACACATCTTGATTGCGAGACAGAGTTTGCGTTGGAGGAGGAGGAGGAGGAAGGTGCTTTAGTGGAGGAAGCATACACCGCCGCAGATACCACCACCGAGCTGTGGCCCGCAATTCTGGGGGTGGGTAGGACGTGAGCGGTCCCAGGCTCTGACTCTGTCCCAGCCTCCACTAAATTCACCCAATGTGCCGTCAGGGAGATATAGTGGCCCTGCCCGCCTGTGCTTGTCCACGTGTCCGTTGTTAAGTGGACCTTGCCAGTAACCGCGTTGGTGAGGGCGCGTACAATGTTGCGGGAGACGTGGTCGTGCAGGGCTGGGACGGCACATCGGGAAAAGTAGTGGCGACTGGGAACCGAGTAGCGCGGGGCAGCCGCCGCCATCATGCTTTTGAAAGCCTCCGTTTCCACAAGCCTATACGGCAGCATCTCCAGGCTGATCAATTTTGCAATGTGCACGTTTAACGCTTGAGCGTGCGGGTGCGTGGCGTCGTACCTGCGCTTGCGCTCAAACTGTGGCACTAGCGACGTCTGGACGCTGCGCTGAGAGACATTGCTGGATGGGGCCGAGGACAGCGGAGGTGAGGGTGTGGGTGCAGGCCAGGAGACGGTAGTGCCTGTGTCCTCAGAGGGGGGTTGGATCTCAGTGGCAGGTTGGGGCACAGGGGGAGAGGCAGTGGTGCAAACCGGAGGCGGTGAACGGGCATCGTCCCACCTTGTGGGGTGCTTGGCCATCATATGCCTGCGCATGCTGTTGGTGGTGCCTCCCCAGCTGATCTTGGCGCGACAAAGGTTGCACACCACTGTTCGTCGGTCGTCAGGCGTCTCTGTGAAAAACTGCCACACCGTAGAGCACCTTGACCTGTGCAGGGTGGCATGGCGCGAGGGGGCGCTTTGGGAAACAGTTGGTGGATTATTCGGTCTGGCCCTGCCTCTACCCCTGGCCACCGCACTGGCTCGGCCTGTGCCCACACCCTCACTTGGCCCTCCGCGTCCTCGGCCGCGTCCACATCCTCTAGGCCTACCCCTACCCCTCAGCATGCTGTATTACCAGTGATTTGATTTCCCAGGCAGGAAAGAAATTGGCGCAAGGCTGCACTCAACCGTAGCTGGTTGCGTCTGATTTTTGTACGTTGTCCACGCAGCACACACGTACACGGAGACCTTAGGACTGACACAGGCAGGCCAAATATAATTTCTTTTCCTTTTTTGCAAAGGGAAGCACCCACTGCGTATATTCAATGAACAAGAAGTTTAATATCTGTGGTGTGGCCCTCAAAAAGTGTCACACAACTATAGTGTAGCAGAGTTATTAACTCTAGCAGAGCAGGTATTTGCCAGTCAGGAAAGACAATGGCGCAAGCCTGCAGTAAACCGTAGCTGGTTGCGTCTGATTTTTGTACGTTGTCCACGCAGCACACACGTACACGGAGACCTTAGGACTGACACAGGCTGGCCAAATATAATTTTTTGTCCTTTTTAGCAAAGGGAAGGACCCACTGCGTATATTCAATGAACAATAACTGTGTTGTGGCCCTGCCTACACAATTCTGTCCCTGTAGTATCAATGGAGGGTGCAATGCTCTGCACAGACGATTTTTAGAAAAAAAAAAAATGCAGCACAGCTAACAGCAGCCTGGACAGTACTGCACACGGATAAATATGGCCCTAGAAAGGACCGTTGAGGTTCTTGAAGGCTACACTCACTCCTAACACTCTCCCTGCCTATGCACCACTTCTGTCCCTAATGCCGGGTGCAATACTCTGCACTGCCGATTTTGAGAAAAGAAACAAAACAAAACACTGCTAGCAGCAGCCTGCACACAGGTAGATGAGCCAATGTCCAATAATGCTAAAGCTGGGGATTTCTGGACTGTATAACCAACCAAAGACGACAATAACCTGAAAACACAGAGTCCCAATATTGTTGGAGGGAAGGAAAGCTCCACATTATATGTAGTATATTCAAGTATGGAGTAGCTTATTGGAGCAAATCCAAAAGAGATGAAATCCTTCGGGAGGGCACCCTGGGGTTTTGCATAGTTATAAGATTTTTTTCATGCTTTTAAAGATATTTTGAGTCAACTGGAAAGGGTGTGTGGTGGTGGTGGGGGGGGGGGGGGGGGAGGGGATTCCGTAACGGGATTACAAGCAAAGTTTTTGTTGAGTCAAGAGAAGCTATAGATTGCTTTATGTGAACCCATTGTTTCTGGCTATCAGACCTCCATCATGGAGCTAGTTGAGAGGTGTGTGGCTAGAGGCTAGCCAATATTGTTGGAGGGAAGGAAAGCTCCAGATTATATGTAGTACATTCAAGTATGGAGTAGCTTATTGGAGCAAATCCATAAGAGATGTAATCCTTCGGGAGGGCACCCTGGGGTTTTGCATAGTTATAAGATTTTTTTCATGTTTTTAAAGATATTTTGAGTCAACTGGAAAGGGTGTGTGTGGAGGGGGGGGGGGGGGCTGGGGGAGGGATTCCATAATGGGATTACAAGCAAAGTTTTTGTTGAGTCAGGAGAAGCTATAGATTGCTTTATGTGAACCCATTGTTTCTGGCTATCAGACCTCCATCATGGAGCTAGTTGAGAGGTGTGTGTCTGTAGAGAGTAGAGATGAGCGAACGTACTAGTTTAGGGCGATTTCGCAATCGAGCATCGCTTTTTTTGAGTAACTGACTACTCGGGCAAAAAGATAAGGGGGGTGGTGGGGTGGAGCGGGGGGTAGCAGCGGGGAACAGGGGGGGGGAGCTCTCTCTCTCTACCCCCTCCCCCAACTCCCCTCTGCAACCCCCCGCTCACCCCCAGCGCCCCCCAAATCTTTTCGCCTGAGTAGTCAGTTACTCGAAAAAAGCGATGCTCGATTGCGAAATCGCCCTAAGCGAGTACGTTCGCTCATCTCTAGTAGAGAGAATTGTACTAGTCACCTGAGGTCTGTGTTGCACCCAAACAAATGGAGATAAAAGCTTGTCCATATCTTTGAAAAAATGGTGGGGTAATTCTATAGGGTGGAGTGGGAAATCTATATAGTAATTTCGATAACATAAGTAGTTTAAAGGAAGCCATTTTTCCTAACCATGAAATCTCAAATTTCAACATTTGTAAGATTCTTCCTGCAATATTTTTAGCATAGATTTGAAATTATAATGATAAATTTTTTTTGTATAAAGCGGAAATAGTAATACCCAAATATTTTATATTGTCATATTACCGAATGAAAAGATGCTTGTTTTGTAGGTAATATAATAGGTCATTAGCAATGTCAGAGTCAAGATTTGAGATTTCTGTTTGCTTATTTTCTAGAGAAGATATGTGGTCCATTAATGTCAAAATAATATTATCCTCATATACTGATATTAAAGGAGAGCGATCTCCAATCTGAATACTGTTGGAGGGCTTTCCATAATGGCTTGAGCTGGTGGTTCTAGGGAGAATGTAAAGATCAATGGGGACAATGAGGAACCTTGCTTAGTACTTTTCGTAATATTGCATTCTTCTGCAAAGGCCCCATTCATAAATACTCGCACCAAGGGATTTGAGTAGTGGGGATAATGCACTGAGGAAGGGGCCACT
Organism: Eleutherodactylus coqui; assembly: GCF_035609145.1. Classification (NCBI taxonomy): domain Eukaryota; kingdom Metazoa; phylum Chordata; class Amphibia; order Anura; family Eleutherodactylidae; genus Eleutherodactylus; species Eleutherodactylus coqui. Next base: position 97,096,931 of record NC_089844.1, read on the forward strand.
AAATCCCATTTTAGCTAAGGCAGCAAAAGAATACGACCAAATAATCAAGTCAAATGCCTTTTTAGGTTCCAGGGCAAGGAAAACAGCAGGAGTTTTCATAGATTCAACATACTGTGTGAGATTTAAGACTCTTCTAGTGTTATCCGGAGACTGTCTACCTTTCATCAATCCCACTTGGTCATCTCTGATTAGAGAATGCAAAATAGGTGCTAATCTAGAAGCCAATCATTTTGGTTTAGGGCATAACTGGAAGCCAAAGTATATATGGTGTTATTGATGTAACAGACGAGAATGACATATCCCCCGTGTGGATCTATTATCTCCTGGAAAAGCTGGAATGCAACAGAGTTTTTTTTATTGCAATTAAAACACCTCTCGATGTGGAGGTAAAGTGGGATTGGAACATTATAGAGTAAATACAATGTTTAACTTGGAAGGCATCTTTAGATTATAAATGTATCTCCTGTGCACAAATAACATCTGGGGACAATTTTTTGACATTTTCCCACAGTAATGCACGGCTTGGAGGGTTATTGAGCCCTTTAACATTTAGTGACATTATCTAAATCACCATAGTGCAGAGATGTCTTTATACAAGTACCTCTGCCATGCCATATTATACACCTGGTATATAACAAAAAAAAAAAGAGTTAGGAGAAAACATCGATAATTGTAAACAATCCTTCATATAGCCGTGAGTAGGAAGGGAAATGGAGCAGCTCTACCAGAATTGGGTAACAAGTACGGTGGCAAAATTTCTCAGGTGGTTCGGAAATTTTTTACTGTTCAAATTTTCACACCATCAGGGTAACAATGGTTTGTCGATTAATGATGAGCTTGTTTGCGAGGTTTCACCACCTGCTATTCTTCTAGCACTTGTGGAATGAGTTCCTTAGTGGGTAGGGAGATATTAAAGTTCCACTGCCACAGAACTGTTTCGGGCATCCCCCGGAATGTAACATTATTGCATTGAGACCTGTCCTCTAACTCTGCCACCTCGAGGTCTGAGTCCAGGGTATAATGGACATTTATGAGGTTGTGTGGCGATGCAAATTCTGCCATTTTAGTTTCTACATCAGTAATTTTGTTCTCTGCCTCAGCTATAACAGAGTTAAGAGTTTGGATGAGCTGGGTAAAGTTGACTGTAGAGAAATTTGCAGTGCTTACAGCATAGCTTTTATAGAGGTGTCAGTAACTGATACATCATTAACAGGAATGTCTTCAAAAATGTCCACCGGGGTGGGTGACAAAGCTATATTATATGAATGATCACTCACATCTGTGCCAGATTGTCCCTCTGTAGAGTCTGTCTTTTCTCTCTGCTTTGCTGGTCTAGCAGAGAGAGAGAAGAAGCAGTGTCTGCTATATGGCCTGTATGATGAGGACTGTGTTGTTCTCGATGCTCCTGCGTGTGCAACACTCCAGAGGGGTGACCCTGGGCACCTGGTTAACGTGAAGAGCTGGAAGGGTTAAGTGCTGACGTGTCACAGTGGCACTCACCATGCTCTGGTCCCAGAGGGATGACACACTGCCAAGGCCAGTGTAAATTGCAAGCCAGGCTTCGACACTCCTTTGGCTGGGTATGCCAATAAAGGGAATGAGGGGGGTTGTAGTAGATATCACTTGTGATGCCACCATTCCCACATACTGTTATTCTATGCGGCGGAGTAGGAGACTTGTGTATAGTACCTCGGGTCCTTAGGAACGGTTAAGGCCTGGTATAACTTTTACTTGAATTAAACTTGAACAGCAGGTATTACAGGTACAAATCACTTCACGTACTGACAGGCTATAGCTCAGAGGTAGGGAGGATAGACAGGATGAATACAGTCCTACAGTCCACATTATCTATATGTCACTGGTCCTGGATTGGGAGCACTCCAGAGTAGGAAGGGGGGTAGGGGTCACCCCGCAGACACACTGGCAGACAATTACTCCAGAAAAAGGCTTAACCTAGATACACCCTGCACAGCATACACGTGGGTGTCACAATCAAGAACCTCTGTGCAGTGATCCTAATGTCGGATAGCCGCACAGGAAAAAACGCCTGTATTGTGAACGGGTACCTGTTTTTAGGAAGTTGCTCTCTCTCTCTATTGCTGGGACTTCTCACATCCACACTCCAAACACTACGGGATGTCACTCTTCCTCTTCCATCTTCACCTACATGGAAGCTAAAGGTGCTTCCATGCGGCTCTGTGTTAGCACTCTCTCCTCCTAAAGATGGACTCCTTTCCCACTTTCAGACACTCCTATTTATACCTTCACTTATACACCATGACACAATAGAATAGATACATTCATTACAGAGAGCTGACAGGCAATGATTTTATGAACGTCAACCCTTCAGATGCTGCAGCTGTGCAACACATATACAGAAAATGACAAGACAACTTTGCACAGTGCATCCACATGAGACAAAACATGTATGACATTTATAGAGGGGACCAGGATGATGTTCTGGGCCACTACACGTGTCTTTTGCAAGACTTCCCTTCACATTTTTGAGCAAATTAGTGTGGCCTTTTACCTGACAGCTCTGAGTTGCTTTTTGGCCTTGCTCCCTCAGAGAGCACTCCACAGGTTCAGACACGGGGAAGCCCTTGTGGGAATTCTCTGCTGCGCCCTCTTGTTCCGATGACTGAGAAAAATACTGTGTTTCCCTAAAAACAGGTCCTACCCCTATAGTAAGACCTATCGGATTTTCGGGGGAGGCTTGAAATATAAGGCCTCCCACCAAAAAATCTTGGGTGCCGGCCCTCCGAAATAAAAAAAATTAAATTTTTAATACTCACATGGTCCGCGGCGTCCCGAGGGTGTCTGCGGCGTCACGGCGGCATCTGTAGCGGCATCGGCGGCCTCCGTCTCACAGCTGCCTTCTGCTGGCAACAGGGCTTTGAATACCCCGCCTCGGGCAAAGCGACCGCTGTGATCGGCTAACAGCCGGCGCGCAATGAGCCAATCACAGCCATTCAGTGAATGACATCAGGCTTGAAATATAAGGCCTCCCACCGAAAAATCTCGGGTGCCCCCTCCCAAATAAAAATTATTACTCACATGGTCCGCAGCGTCCCGAGGGTGTCTGCGGTGTCACGGCGGTGTCTGCGGCGGTGTCCTGGCGTCGTCCTCCTTCGTCTCACAGCTGCCTTCTGCTGGCAACAGGGCTTTGAATACCTCGCCTCCGGCAAAGCAAGCGCTGTGATTGGCTGTCAGTGCTCGATTAGCCAATCACAGCCGGCGCCCGATGAGCCAATCACAGCCATTCAGTGAATGACATCACTAAATGGCTGTGATTGGCTTATCGAGCGCTGGCTGTGATTGGCTGCCAGCGCTCGATTAGCCAATCACAGTTTGCTGGAGGCGGGGTATTCAAAGCACCGTCGCCAGCAGAAGGCATCTGTGAGACAAGGAGGCCGCCGCCGGACACCATCAGGAGGCATCGGGACACCGCGGACCAGGTAAGTAAAGACCCTCCTCCAAATTAAAACACTGTGCCCTTTTTGGGGAAAAAAATAAGACAGTGTCTTATTTTCGGGGAAGTAGTTAATAAGGTTCTCCGGTTTGGCCGATGAGTGCTTCCCTCTCTATGCAATCCTGAACCCTTAGGCAGTAGTTGAGATCTATTTGGTTGTGCATTTAGTGCTTTGGAGTCGCTATAGAGCCCTGGTGGAGCAGGAGCTCTGCAGTTAGGCAACAATTCTCTTTGGCAGTCAAGCAACGTCCTTCAGTAAAGAGATATTCTTAATGAAAACCGGATCCAGAAGGTTCACCTGCCAACAAGACAATTATCCTAAGCACACAGCCAAGACAACACAGGAGTGGCTTGGGAACTACTCTGTGAATGTCCTTGCGTGACCCAGCCAGAGCCCTGACTTGAACCTAATCAAACATCTCTGGAGAGACCTGAAGATGGTTGTCCACAGACGGTTCCCATCCAACCTGACAGAGCTTGAGAGGCTCTGCAGAGAAAAATGGCAGAAAATCCCCATATCCAGGTGTGCAAACCTTGTGGCTTCATACCCAAGAAGACTGGAGGCTGTAATCACTGCCAAAGATGCTTCAGCTAAGTACTGAGTACAGGGGGTGAATACTTGTCAATGCGAAAGGTTACCTTTTCCTTGCAAAAAACCCCAAAGATTTCTAACATTCTGTTATTACTTTGTCATTATGCGATATTGAGTGCAGAATGAAGGGAATTTGAAATTTGTTTTTAATTTGCACAAGGCCACAACATAACCAAATATAAAACCTAGTGAAAGGGTCTGAAGATTTTCCGGACCCACTGTATAAAGAGTCTGTATTATAAAAGTATATTATATACTATACAGCAAGCCGCATATCACCTTAGAACATGCTTGATGTGCACTTTCCACTTCGGTGTGTCACTCTGCATGACTGATATTCAATTTAAACTAAAGTCTAGAAGATTAAAACTGCTCAACTCACATCAGTCGACTTACTTAAAAGATAGTGAACATTGAAGCATGGCCTCTTTCACGGACTGCAGAGCCACGAATGGGATCCTGACATGCACTACACGTCTGACATTGATATCTTCTGGCTGGAGTGGCTTCCATAGATCCAACTGTTGTGAAATAATAATAATAAATCACACATCATGCAGTTTATGAACGGAACAGGGCACACAGTGAGTGATGTCTTGGAATTCTGTTCATTGGTATTCAGTGTATAGAAGGACCAACTGAGATTTACTGCTCTACACGCATGCATGTCTAATTGCTTTCCCTCCATATTAATTACTCCATGTCTGTAATTCAGAAGAAGTCAGGTGAATCCATAATAATATGCTGTAATAAAAGGCTCTGTAGTAGTACACTTTAGCTGGCCCACCTATAGAAATAGATTCAGCAGTTATCTCATAGTGTTAAATAACAAGTAATTACAGGGGTTTTCCAGTATTTGCGGCTCATATGATAATCTCATATTTGTCTCTGTTTTCAGAACCTATTGTGCAAATTCTTGGTAGTTTATATGCTGTTACTGTAAGGCCGCCTGCACACGAACGGATTTGCATTGCAGTATCCGTGGACGGCATCCGCACTGCGGTTCTGCAGCAAGTACCGTTCATAACATGCTATGGAAAATCGCTTCTTTTTGCACACTCGTGGAAATGAATTGTGATTTCCGAGAGCAGAGCAAAAATGTCAGCATGCTCTATTCTTGTGTGGTGTCCATACCCCACAAGAAGTCAATGGAAGCCGTCCGATTCGCTGCCCATCCTCAAAGAGAACACACCAATGCTGGCTGCGTGTCCCCAGATAAAATACTAAGAAAGGGGTGCATTGGCTCCGAAACGCGTCTATTATATGCTGGATTAATTCTTAATAAAAACAGAGTCAAGCTTAAAAACACGTCTCTTGCCTCTTTGAGAAAAAGGGATTGTGCCTAAAACCACATTTTTTTCCTACATTTATTTCATGTACCTGCACGTCCTACTTGGAAGGTGTGACGTTTCGTGGACTGGCTGCACCCTCTCAGATTTGTCAAGAATCGATCAACCTCACTTCCATATATATATATATATATATATATATATATATACACATACATACATACACACACATATACATATATATATATTATATATATATATATATATATATATATATATATATATATATATATATATATATATATATATATATATATATATATATATATATATATATATATAATATGAGAGGAGAAAAACAAAACAAAATTCTAAAACCAAAATATCAGTTTATAGATTTGCTCCGCTTCCTCTTTTCTCCTCTTATCTTTCACTACCTATGAATGGTGCGGCCTGCACACTCGCCCAATATGAGCAGGCCCAACCAAACAGCTATGGAATGTGGTGGAGAGGTCCATTTGCATCCGAGATCCTGCACCTACAAATACTACAGAGTTGTGGCTATCCAGTCAGAGGGACTCAAGACGTCTTTCATCTACTTGCGGAATCTATGCCACATTTAGTTTGCCAGGCTACAGGGGATCCTACAAAATGCGAGTTCCTATCCCATGACTTTTGTCAACATATATTCCTCCACATTTCTGCAGCGATCTTGCAATATTGACTTACAATGAAACCAGCTCTAAGTTGCTCAGTGTTTTTAATTGTCCCAGGCAACAGATGCATTTGCAACGCTCCTGGGCTGTCAATTGTCACTTCCAATAGGAAAACAGCAGGGTAGCAGCCATTAGCTGAGATCATTTACTATGTCTAATGTACAGATGCCAGCACTGTCCATCGGATACAGAGGAGAACAAGGAGGTAAGCTCAAGCTGGTTTTATAGAGGAGGAGCATCACTGTGGCTGTTATGGGTGTAGTGGCCCAGTACATGCTTTCCTGGCCCCCTCCATAATGTCATACATGTCTGTCTTATGTTGATGCACTGTACAAAAACTGTCATTCTGTTATGTGTATTGCACAGCTGCAGCGTGTGATGGGTTAATGTCTGCAAAGCATGGAGATTGTCTGCAAATGTAACAATTTTGTCCAGTCACGTGGGGTGAGAGAAGGTATAAATGGGAGAGTCTGAGAGCGGGAACAGGTCCATGTCTTGCTTTTTTTTTTTTAATATATGCAAAGATGAAAGTAAGAATGAACCCATCGAAAACAATGGGTTCTGTTCTCTGTGCATCGTGCTTTTTTTTATCAGCATGCATGTGTGAAGATTCCCTAAAAGGCGAATTAGCCTAATGATATCCAGGTATGTTCTTTCTCCCGCATTTTGTGCATTGTTTCACACATCCCCTTGCGCAGGGTTCCCCAACTCCAGTCCTCAGGGACCGCCAACAGGTCATGTTTTCAGGATTTCCTCAGTATTGCACAGGTGATGTAATTATTGTCAGTGCCTCAGACATTGCCACAAGTGTTATTACCATAGGATATCCTGAAAACATGACCTGTTGGTGGTCCCTGAGGACTGGAGTTGGGGACCCCTGCCCTTGCGTACTTACTTGGGTGCTTTCTTATAAATTGAAGCAAAAAATATAGTATAGTTGGAAAGCTGTGCGGTGGCCCGGGCGTAATTTCTACACGATCTTGGCCTGCATGCGTGCATAATATGCGCCAAAATAGAAATTATGCGATTTTTATTGCGCATGTACTTAATGCTATATATGTGATCGGCAGCATGGGAGCCTGTGGCAGATTGGTACAGCGTATTCTGTGCAGAACCCCTGTATGGAATACATTGTAACAACACGTTTGTTGAACTATTGTCATGTTATTTAT